>NC_090440.1:1628922989-1630377131 GCF_031143425.1 Pleurodeles waltl
ATAATTTCATTCCTCTTTAATGGTGAAGATGGATTTTAAGTCATAATTCTGCAAAATGTCCCTTTCAGAAATTTGGCATTTTTCCTGCCCTTCTTGTGCATTCTACCAGAGTCCTAGGTCACATGACTGTGAATGGTTCTGCTGTTGGGGTTTGTGTATTCCTTCCAGACAGTGAGACAAAAGGGACTGGGTGTAGGCATGATGGGCCATCCTGTCTGGAGTGCTGGGAGCAGAGCTGTTCCATGCCTCACTTACATTCCAAATGGGCTTGCCTCCAGCAAACAAATAAAACTTGATACTAGTCTTTTGTCACACCAGACTTCTTGGAGCCTTGAAAGGGGAAGAGAACATCTTTCCAGAACAGGATGTGGGGTTAGTGTAGGGAATCCTCACACATCAAAGGATGAACTGAGATTTAAATATTGGGCCTCTAGAACCACTTTTCAGTATACTCCTGGATGTGTGGAGATTACAAGAAAAAGGACTGTCCTGTAGATGGGAGGACTGCCCTGCTGCCTGAGGCTTGCCTTATTCCCCAGAGGACTGCTCTGCTACTTTAGACCTGCCTTGCTTCCCAGAAGACTGCACTGCTGTTTGAGGGCTGTCTTGTCGTCTAGAGGACTTCCTTCTGCTTGAGGCCGCCCTGATCTCTGAGAAGGAATACTGGACTGTTTCCTTCATCGCAGGTTAC
The DNA here is from genome assembly GCF_031143425.1 of Pleurodeles waltl. Classification (NCBI taxonomy): domain Eukaryota; kingdom Metazoa; phylum Chordata; class Amphibia; order Caudata; family Salamandridae; genus Pleurodeles; species Pleurodeles waltl. The sequence continues at coordinate 1,628,923,681 of NC_090440.1, forward strand.
CTTAGTGACTCCAAGAATCAGTTGTCTGATCTCCTGTTCTAAACTATAGGAACACATCAAACTTCAGATGCCTCCCTGCAACTGCCCAGCTGACTTATTACACTGCAACTGCAACTAGACCAACCTGAGTCCTGCTGGCCTCTGCTAGAGTGAGTGTTTGATCCCCAAAAGGTGCCTCCCCAGGCCCCGGACCCTTGGTTGGAATCAGAGTATACTCCTATACAAGAAAAGGTGAAGTCCTGAAGCTTTGGGCTCTTCACAGCCCCATCAGCCCCATTCACACTGAAACTCTGCTGCCTGCAGCGACCCCCAATGCAAAGTTCTGGTGAATCCGACTCTTTGCGTTACAGTGACTGCCAGCGATGACCGGCAACCTAAGATCTGCACTTCGAGAAGCAGCAACGACTGCTGGTGACCACCAATGAGATGCTCCAGCAACAATAGTCCACAACACCCAATCGAATGTTCATGCTACAGCAACGACTTTCCATAGTGCCAGGACTGCTCTTCACGCTACAACAACAACCGTCCACGACTGTATCCCTTCTCCTCGCGTCCTCCTTCATTGTGACAAGAACTGTTCACGCTTGACTTTGAATATGTTAACTTTTACACTGGGACTACCCTAGTCCTTTTATCCGGCCCACACTCCATTGGGGTCGGCCTGAACTTCTGACTTTCCCCCGGACTAACAGGACCAGATGATCAGGAGTGTCTCTTTGTGTTTTTAGGCACTAGCTCTACTTAAAATTATTATTGCATATCTATGGTTCCACTGATTGGAAGTTTTGCAATTCTGGTACCATCATATTTATTTAAATTTACTATATTTTTCTAAATTGTTTTGGGATTTTTTTTTGTGTTGTGTTTTCACTTTATTACTATTTGTATAGGATAGGTATGGTCACTTTCAGGCAAAATATGGGACAAGTACAAAACAGGGCTTTCTTGTCCATTACTTTGTTGTAGTTGTAACAAGGGATTCCCTTGTGGACTTTCAGAAGCAACAGTCTCTGTTACACACATTTTGGAGTTACAGTCTGGCACAAGATTGGAGCTCAAGTGAACATTGTTTTAAGATATTATATGCTTTTTAGTGTGGACATCCCAATTAAAACTTCCTTTAATGTGTTCCTTCTTTAAGACACAGGTAACATCACCAGTTACATGTGTAAAAATGTAGATAACTCAACAATAAAAATTTGCAATTCCAAGGACACTTTGAGTTTCTTAAACATTAGTGGGAGAAGGCTATTCAAGGATGGCTCACACCTTCTTTGGGTCCAAAGACAAACTATATATATTCAGTCTGAACTCAATCTACTCTTTCTAAAATTCAAATTTCTCTGGATTGTGAGTAAATTGATGTTGCTGAAGCCTATACAACATAAAAGTCACATGTTCTCGACGTTCAGTAGATGTTTTAGAATAAAACAAAATATTGTCCAAATAGATTAGCAAAAAAATAATTCAGGACATCAGAAAAAACTGAATCCATTAAATTTAAAAAAAAACATAAGGAGCATTGTGCAATGCAATTTGAGTTATACAGTACTCTCTTCATTTCACTTCAAAATTAATTTTGGATGCAAGTATGCATCCATAAAAGTACACAATCCAAACTTAAAACATGATATACAAAAAGTACACATTAAAATCCAGATTGAAAGTTGTTAAATAAATGTTCATATATAATAAAATGCAATAAAAACTGTGAGACCACTACATGTAAAAATATAACAAACCAAGAAATCAGTACATCACTCAAAGTGCACTGTGCTATGTGACCGCACAGTGGCTCTCAAGAAAGAGCCGACATGAAGACAAGTATCATCATCCATTAACTGTAGTAAGAAAGTTAACGGCTAAGCTGCACTGCCAAAAGTTCTGAGACATCAGAATGGAAGTAAGAATTGTTTAGTATATTTTGATAAAATTAAAAAAAAAAGTAAACTGCTTCATTGTGTGCCCAGATCTACTGTCACAGGGACATATACAAGAGGCAAGACTTTTGGTAGCACAGTGAAAAACAAAGTAAATACTTGATGGTATCTGCCCTGAAGAATAATAATAAGCATCTTTTTCAACGCCTGCATGTACTAATCAGATATTTGGTTGGCACACCGTTAAGGCTCAAATGCCAATCGGCTGCAATAGACGGTTTTACCATTTTTACAGAAAGTCTCTGGGAATTGACATGGTTGAATAACAATGTTTTCTGTTGCTTTTTATTTAAACTTCCACTAGAGGCCGGATCCGTGAAGGCATGCAGCAGTCCAATCCCTTGAAAAGTTTTCTTCATGTATGCTAGCCAAGGCCCTTGCCACAAGCTAAGCAGGCCTTAATGATGTCTTTATTAAGGGCCACCTCCTCAGTTTTCCAAATAGATAACAAGCTCTAATGCCATCCCTTATATAAGATAGACCCAACTCCTCTAGGCAGATAAAATGGGAGGAACATATAGGGGCAGAGAGAACTTTTCTGTGGTTTTCCTCCACCTGTATAGCCTCGCAATTAGCAATGCCCCATATTTCGGCACCATCTGTTGTGACAGGCTCCCACTAAGTCATATATATGCAAAAGCGATTGACGTGCCCCCTCCCAGGGGGCTGAGATAAACTCAGAGGTGAGCAACTGCCCTGGATAGCTTCACCCTATGCTGTGTGATGTTATGTACCCAAGTGCGGGCTAAGTCAAACATTACCCCAAGGTATGAAAAAGTGTTGGTTTCTAGGCAGTTTGCACCGACAGCAGAGTATGGATCTGGTTGAGCTTAGGACCACAGGCCTTTAGATATTACTTTGAAAAGGTAGTTTGGATGTCAAGAGCAGCCATAAATTGGATAAAAGCAGACACCAACAGATACAGGGCTTTAGTGGTATGAGCCATCAGCATGGCGTTGTCAGCATACAGAAAGGTGGGAAGCGAGATACTATACACCTTAGGGACGTCTGGACTAATGGTTGTTAAGTAGGTACTCAGTTCATTAATATGTGAAATAAACAATAAGGAGGCCAACACACAGCCTTGCTACATACCACAAGACATTTTGATCTCATTAGACCCAAACCTTATTCTGGCCTTCACGTTCTCATGGGGAGAGGCTAAAAAGTGCACAAGTGCTTTGAAGGGGGAGTCACCAGAGCTTCGAATGATTCACACAATCAAATGCTGCAGTCAGATCAATAAATACAAGGTATAATGCTGTTTGCTAGGCTACAGTATACTTGCCTATGATCAAGTTTAAATTCAGACATTGCTCCATTGTACTTATGCGGCTTCGAAATCTGTACTAACAGGTATACACAATAGCATTATCTGAGGCCCTTCCTTAGTCTTATTGTAAATAACTCAGCTAAGCATTTTGACCGATGTATCAATGAGCAAAAGTGGACAGTTGGTCATCATTTGGGACCGTTCACCTTTTTAAAATATTGAGACAACAGTGAAAGCAGTCCAGGAAATGGGTACTGAGTAACGTGCCAGATTATTAAATACATTAGTCAGTAATGGAGACCAATGTTCAATGCTACACTTTATCAGGTCAGTGGGGTCTCTGTCCTGACCAGGTACTTTCCCACCAACACTCTGCTGGATAGAATTAAGAACTTCACAGAGAGTAACCAGTAAGCCCTGCTGGTTGCTACCTAACACGCTTAGCTGCGTTGTCACCACTGTGCCAGAGTATATTTTAGAAAATCAGGTCTCCCAAGCCTCACTAGAGATATGGCAGCTAATCGAGGTCACAATGTGGCTTATTGTTCTCATGGCAGTTGCAGCAGACCAGAAGGATTTACAATCCTTCCTAGATGCAGCTTGAGCTAATATGTTCCACTGCTGGGTAATAACTTCCCTCCATCTTTTTACAATGACAGCTTTATACTGCTAGTGCATGGCAGCTACAAGAAGAAGATTCCTAGGAGTAGGAGTAAGTGCCTTACACAGTGAGTAATTAGCTGCAGAACATTCTTGATTAAACCACCTAGGTGCAGGATGCATGGATCTGATAGGTTTTGTAAGTGCTTTATTAATGGATGCACAAATGGCAACAAAAGAACAGACTACCGGTGCATTGTCTACCTCATCAAGCAAGTAGGACATAAACATTCCTGATTGTTTCTTATGACTGCTTCCAAGAATTGAGCAGGGTGTGGAGTTTCCATACCATTCTACAGTTATCCGTGGATGATTGTAATTTGCTAACTGCACTATCAACAACTGGCTTATATGCCAATGGTTTTGATAATTCTACTTCAATGGGATTGTGGACACCAAAGTTTGAGGGAATAGTTACTCCATACCGTAATGTATTAATTAAGCTGTTTGATAGAAAAACATAACAATCACGGAAGTGCACCTTCTAGCCCTATAACTGCACAGCTCACAACCAATAATACCTCCCAAGTCCATAATTTTACTCAGATCGGTTAATGAGAGGTGCTCCTCTAATTCCTTGCCTCTATGATTCACATTCTCCATAAAGAGCTTGCAATTGTATGATCTAAGAAACTTAGGTAGTCTGGTGTTATAATCACCTGCCAAACATAGATGCACCAGGCACACCCTATCAGTGACATTACCAATCAATGATTCAATAAAATCGAACAAAAGAGGGAATTTGGTGTTCGGTGGGTTAATAAAGTCATTGTTATAAAAATAACAATTAACTAAATATAAACTAAAATTCCTCTTAAAAAGGACAGCCTGGAAATCCCTTCCTGTTATTTCCAAAGCAGAGGGTAGAGTGGGTACACTGAAACACTGAAACCCATTCACCACCAAAGGCTGAGCGTCCCAGATTTCCTGAAACAGCAGAATGTCAGACTTTCTAATAATATGCTGCCAGTCCAAAAGATGTACTTTAGTATGAATACCCACTACATTCCTTCTTAAAAGTTGTATTGACGAAGCTTGTGAGTTAGTCTTAGCACTCAGTAGAGTGAGAACAGGTGGCCATGATAGTGCTAAAATCGGATTGGGTAATATTTCACAGTTAGCAGCCGCATGACCACCCAGTCAATCATTATCAGTAAGCTCAGCCAGGACTGCCAATCTGTTCTTGCACTCCAGGTTTGACTTGGGCTGTAAATCTCTATGTAAAGGGGGGGCATTTTTGGTCTATAAAAACCTTAGGTAGTGTGACAATTCCTGAGGTAACAGGCTTGCCCCCCACATTCAATCTAAGTCTGTAGCTCACAAAGGCTGGATGTCTGAGATTCACTATGGTACAATCTCCCTTTATATTGTTACTAGAAGGGAGGCTCCACCTTAAAAATCATTATGTTCTCATTACAATCCATCAGTTTGAAATGTTTATGTCTGCAGAGCCAGTAAATTACCATATTCTGAATTGTGCCCAGGATGCCAGCTGGTTGCACCTCAGGGGGCTACACCAGCTGAGAGCAGCCCATATGGGCATTTTGCCGGGGATAAATTTAATGTTTTGTTATTAGGGACAATATCAGTTTTTACATTTGCATCTTTCGATGAAGGCCCTACACCAAAATATTCCATTCTGTGTCGGCTTAGTCATCATTAGTGGCATTAGTTGCAGGGCCTTCACATGAGGCAACTGCAGCTTTTACAAGAGGCAAGTGCCACAGGGGTCAACAGTGGAGGGGTTCCATCCCGCTTAGGCACTTCTCGGAGTAAGTTGCCCCTTGCATTTACACAATGCAAGGGTCTTGTGAGTGCAGACATTGGAGTTTGAGTTTTGAAGGCCACAGGTCCTGCTTGATTCCTCTGCTCCCAAACTAGTCAACTGGTTATCGATGTGGTCAAGTTGATCCCTAATAGGTCTTAGTTGTTATGTTAAGATGTGGCAAATTTATTACAAATGTTCTCAGTGCACAGCAGGCCAAGATTAGGTTGAGCGCTGTTCTTTGCTAAATGTAACCAGGGCTGAGGTTGTTTCTTCTTTTTTGGTTTCATGGCTGGCTTTTGTGGTGACTCTACTGCAATGTAGAGGTCTTCAAGTTCACCCCACTTCACCCATGGACTGATGAATCACGACAATGGCACCCTCGTCAACTTCCCCACAACCAGAGCTTCCTCCATTGATGTCTATGGCGGTAATCCTGTAAAGCTAGGATCTTGCCTCAAAAATGCTCTGGTGGCCAGGTCTGTCCCATGTATCCTTTATTGTCCTCAAGACCTCTGTCCTGCCACACTTGGTCACTGAAGTTGTTGAACTAACTGCTACAAACTTTTCAAAAGTTTGCAAACTTTTATTTTGGCCAATGCTTGTTTGCAGTTGATATAAAAGTTATTTATTACTTCTAAAAGCTGTAGTTCCGGAACACACCAGTGGATTTTGATGCCTAACGTCTCTAGATATTTAGAAAAATCGGATCTATTTTTATAAATTGGTGTCTTATTTCTTTTGTGTTGTGTGACTTTCTTATTCAGATGTTTGATGCTGTCCAATGCTTTACACATTGTTTCTTTACTAAGCCTTACTGCTCGCAGTCACAGCTACCCAGAGTTGAGCTTAAAGTTAAGTAAACCTACCTGACTGGACCTAAGACAGTATTTGCAAGTGTACTGTACAGTAGGAGCTCTCATCCATACCAAATAGTACACCCAAAGCCTCACATCTAGGATGTTGTAAAAGAAATGTATTGGTAATAAAGAATTTTCCCTTATTGGCCCAGAGTCCAATGGCATACCATCAACAGTCTGGGCTACCTCAGGCATTGTTTTAGCTCTCTTGAGAATACAGGGACACACTTATCAGAGGGGTTTTGTTGCTCTTGCACCATGCAATGTGGTGCATGCGAGATGCAAGCCCAAAATGCAATTTATGAAGCCATGCAAGGCCACCTTGGTGGCCCTGAGTGGCTTTATAAATTTGGAGTAACGTAACACAGTGCAAATTTCTGCATTGCGTTCCGTTACTCTGCCTCAGGGTGATGGGTGTTGCCAGGGTGTTCCCACTCAAAACCCATGGATTTCAATTCTCTCCCAGATTTTCCAGAAGTGGTTGACCTGGGAACGCTCCAAAATGCTAAGCCTAACCAGGTGGGGCATATTTCTCCTTGTTACTTCCTTTTTCTATGTGTGCCTCATGCTGCACCACCCAACAAGGACAAAACATTAATTGATGTTTCTTCTCCAGTTATCAAGGCAGTCTGCAAGAAAACAAAATGATTGTCTTAACCACTCATGGATAGTCCCATTGAAGAGAACCATCATACGATCACTCTGTTCTTTTTCAGATGTTTATGTGAATCCTTATGAGGATGTTTCGGCCAAGCATGCATCATATGTCCAGAATCTCCCCAGTATAGGTACAATCCACGCTTCCAGTTGCATTTTCATTAGTGGTGTGAGAAATCCACATCATTTGCTTTGGTGTAATTAATTGAAAATTTCTAAATATAACATGAACTTTTGTGTGTTTACACAAAATGCAAATTAATCATTTAGCACTATATTTTAGATCACGATACGCATACGGTGGGCCTCTGTATAATTTGGTACAATGCATAAAAAATTATGGGGTATAATGCTACCCAGAGGATTGCCAGAGGTTTAGGCTGTTTGCAAGAAATATCCCCTCACTCTTTCTGTCTTAAATTTGCTGCTCTGCGCCACCGATGGTTCGGGCAGGAAAAAAAGAACGTCATCTGAGGTGTTGCCCTAAAATAGGTCTACCCTCTGTCTCCTCCAAAACCAATTACACAAGAATTTACTAGGCACAATGGTTCACCCACTGTAGGGGCTGGCAATAGATTAGAACAGGGATTGGCGAGAAGGGCACTATTGCCTACCTGTAAATCAGACTACATACGATGTTCTTTTGGTAGCAAAACAATTTAACCCTCAATACCTATTTTTTGTTGAACCAAAACATAAATGTTTATATGTACATGTATCTGAGATAGGTTAAGTTTTGAACATAACAGCTAAAAACATCTGCTTTATACATCAAACACGGGATACAAAACTACCCCCAGTAAAACAATTATTTTGCAAAATGAAATCTATTTACCCAGAAAAATAATAAAATGGTTCCCATAAAAATGTACTCTTCCACATGATTATACATACAAGATTGTTATAAGACTATTGAAAATCACCGAAACGTTACATGACTTTAAAGAGAAGCAAAGTCAAAGGCAGAATTCCTTTATAAGGTCATAGAACTCTGAGGTGCCTTGTAATCTCCATTTAACTTATGGGCACAGGTTTCCATTCCTTAAAGCTTGATCTCACTTGTGCCTTTCCCTCAAATTCTCGGTCTCTTGCTCTTACAATATTCTGCTAGAAATTTGTTGCGAAACCTATGTGCAGTTAAATTTGTCTCTTTTTATAGCAGCGACTAGATTATAATGTGTGGTAACAAAAAAACCCTGCTTTTATGCATTAAATAAACTATCGCCAGGCAAAAAAATGCTTGCATAAATGTCTCCTTTCTGCTAGCATCTGTATTTTTCAGGAAACCAGTTCAGAAGAGCTGCTCCTTGACCTTACTTTCACACAGTCCGCTGGTTTTGGCAGCATGTTTTGTGACTTCTTCAGTCAACTCCAATTACTTATTACGCTTTTAAAGTCAGAGACTACACTGCAAGGCCTCAGAGACCACGGGCTGGGGCGGGACTTCGTCCTGCAGTCATTTGTGCACCTAGATGGGGCAGGCCCAGATGTAAACCTTGCCTGATGTCGTATAAAGGTGCAAATATTTCTCCGCAGCTCAGGATGCTTTCAAAGTCAGAGGCTATGCTGCAAGGCTTCAGAGACCTCGGGTGGGGTGGGACTACGTCTTCCAGTCATTTGTGCAACCAGGAGGGGCGGGCACAGACGTAAACCTTGCCTGAAGTGCTATAAAGGCGTGAACATTTACCCGCAGCATAGGATGCAAGTGGGACACGCCCGGACTTGCGCCCGGGCAAAGACCATGCCAAAGCAGGGCCGTCTGCGGCCATCCGCCTCAGGACAAGGATGGGCTGGGCCGGGCCACAACACTTGGTTTCATTTTAGCCTTTTTCTCGTCAACATATCTTTGGAATTTAATATTCTTCTTTGTCTCTGGCCAGCTAGTAATGTGAGTTTGATGCATATAATCTTTTCCTTTTTATGGTGTAGGGGGGTTATTTTAGAATTTATAGGGGCACATTAGAGCTAACACTACTATTTGTCTCATGTACAATCTTAGTAGTGCAGGTAGGGATTTCAGATTCACTTTTGTGACAGTATGGTGGGACTTTTCCTCTGTTTCACTTTTTTAGTCAATGCAATAATAGTGTTGTGTTGCATAATCCTGATAATCACAATTCATGCCTTTTTACATAGAATGCAGTTGCTTCAATAAAATGGATTGATCCAACTCCTGCTTCTTTTTTTCTTCGCGTATACGAGACGAGTATAACTAAGAGAAAGGGGTAAGATCTGTTTACCACAAATTTATTGAGAAGTCTTAGAGTGTGCTGCGATAGGCTGCCACAAATCACCTTTACCATTGGGTTCAGATGAGGTGCTGCTAGCTAGCCGAAAGGGTTATTCTGACAGCTAATATACGGTGTGGGATCAGACTCACTCTCCCACGCGCTGTGGTACTGCTGCCAATATCCAGCAGTCTTGTTCCTACAACTAGAGTCCTACAACATACCGCCACCAACATTGGTTAGGCACTAACTTTATGGATCTCTCAAGTATCTCTGTCTCATTACATGCAAAAGGCACCGTAAGTACCATATACGGAGAAGTTTGTGGTATTAGGGAATATCCTCCCCAGCTAGCTAGGTAGCACCTATTCAATGATTTAGGTTATTTAAGCTAGAACATTCAAAAGAATCTCCACAACTGGTATTTGATCTCTGAACAATACTGTCTTAAATATGGCGGACCCTCAATGGGTGTAATTGCAGCAAACATGAGACTCCCCATCACAACACATTCAAGAAATAATGGCCTCACAGATGAGGGAGGAGAAGTTACATTTGTCATTGAGGCACATGCAGCGTACAGAACTGAACTTTTCTATTCTTGGGTTAAATTTCTAGCAGTAGATGAAAACACCCACACATTTCACCACTACACTCCAGCAAATGCACCAGCACAATATAGATGTTACATGTATTTAGAAATACCACTATCTTATCAAGAACCTACCACACGTTCCACAGAATGTTAGATTAGATCCTTTAAGTAATGACAGTCCTACATGGACAAAATTGCCTACGTATACACCACACCCTAATACAGGTGCAATGGCGGTAGCAGTAGTACTCCACCTATAACTAATTTAGTAGAAATATATCGACGCTTAATGCAACTCGTAATGCAAACTTTAAACACTGCTCCAGCAAGGGCTGCTCCAGTGCAACCGCATATGGCTACAGTGGGAATTAACCCTGCTAAGGGGCATTGAATTATGGGGACAGCACCCACCAAATAGGAAGAAACTCCATTTTGGTTAGCACAAAAAATGAGTGCTTTGGAGTCAGTGTTTCTCTACACGGGATCCCAAGACAAACATAGAATTTTCACACTGTGCTTGCCATTTGAGGTGTTTCCCTCAGTGCACACCTGCGCCACTTGATGTGCAGTGTTTACTGCACTCTACACTACTGCACACCATGCACCAACACTTGTGAATCTTCCGGAGGTGTTAAAACAGATTCAAGACAAATACGGCCTGCCCTGGTTCTAGATTTGGGGATGCAATTAATAGGCAATTTTGCCATAGTATCCTCAATAATACTAAGTAATCTTAAAGGGGAGGCAGTAGCATTTTCAGTACGCCAGCGTCTCTGGATGTACCTGCACAGAATCAAGAATGCTGCCAAGAAAGCTGCCAAAGATTATCACCGGGCCTATAGTAGAATAGGTCGGGGTAGTCTGGGAGCCAGATCAGGTAAACCACAAGTACAAGGTAAACCCAATAAGGATTCTACCAAGCGAGCCAAGAAGGGTTTAAAAAAATTCTGGGATAAAAAAATAAAAATAAAGACAGGTTAAAGAAGAGAATCTCCGCATAAGTAGACCTCTGAGAAATGCTACCAATATACTGATACACGCCAATTTCGTTTCTTTCAGGACTTATCGAATAAATGCAGTGAGAGAGGAGGGTGTTCAGAACAATGAAACGAGTATGTGAAACTGAGTACAGATTCACAACGCTCATTTGAAGTTTCCATAAAAAAAGAAGAGAATCTTCCCCAACAGAAACCACAATTAAAAAAGAAAAAGGTGGCAACAATGTCAGCTAAAAATGGCATACATAATAAGAACTTTATTGAAGAACCGGACTTAGACAATGACTCTGCTGGACAGCACAGCAGAGGTCACAGTAGTTCGCTGAAGTCTTCAAGAGCTTCTGGGTGTGACAGCAACTAGCGACTTTTTTAGAAGTCGTAATGGCGGACAGGCTCATCTCCTCTCTGGACTGACTTTACAAAGTGAAAATACAGATAGAGGAAGACATGGAACACAAAATTGAAGGAATATTTTGGAGAAGATTAACACTGAGTTATGATATCCTTTTGGCAGAAAATGACTGGTCACCTGAATTTGTCCGTAATCTCCCATGGGGAGAAGATGTCAGTATGCCATATTTCTTGGTCCTTGTTCCTGAAGAATTAAGAAAGGCTTAAGCCATAGATTGGGCATTGGCACAAGCTCCAGTGCTGTATTGCAATCGTGTAGGATGGGATAAAGACTCCCTCTACCATATGATACCCATTAGATTCAAACCACAGCCTTAACCACAATAACCCATTAAACAATAACTTATGAGGCTAAAACACCAGTTAGAGAAATACTGACACAACTTGAGTACCAGGGTGTAATCACCAAATAACAACCCTTTTCCCCCGTATCTAAGCTAGACCATTCATGTAGAATGGTCTTAGATTACAGACATTTAAATAGTCACACATGCACATTTGCTATACAAAATGCACACAGTACAGCACTTAACAATGTAGTGCACAAAAATATAAAACAACCTTGGCTATTTCCAAATGTTGCCAAAATCTAGCCCCTGAATGTAGGGATCCAAGCGCCTTAGCGCGCTCACCTCTCAAAATAAAATTTTGCCAACCCCCACAGGTGTGTACGAACAGTCCTGAACTGTTCTTAGCACATGTAACATTAATATCACATGATATTGACCCTGAGGTTTGACATAAATGAACTTGTCCCTGTCTTGCAGGAATTGCAGCAGTTCCATGATGAAAACTCATCTGCATGTGTCGCCACCTTGGGAGTGAGGGATTCACACACAACACCACCCAGCTGGATTCCAAATGTTGGGAATCTAGTGCAAGAAAAGATTGCTGTACAAAAGGAATTGGGCCCTTCATATCAAGCACCGGTTCCAGTCCTGAGGATACACAGTACCCCAACTGTCATCCTACCACTGCTGCCTGGTTCTAAAGAAAACTGCTTTGTTTCAATTGACAATGTCAAGTTAACCTATGTGGACAGTCCTGAGCAGTAGACAAACAGGAATCCTGGGTAGTTCCTGAACCCCTCTCACTGCCAATTAGGATGTACCTCTGCAAATTTTAACCAACAGTGATGATACTTCTCCGAACTTGGGGAGGGTGGAGAATGAACTTTCATTAGTACCTGTCAGCACATCTACAACAAGAAATCCCCAAAATTCTGAGCTATAGTGCTAAAATTCAACACAAACGGATGGAATTGTTTACTATGCATCACCGAGGGATACATCTGTCAGTTCTACTTTTCCGACCCCGGCTCCAGTTTTTGCACGAACTGCTTCTGGATATTTTTCTGACATCAACAACTCATTTTCAAATTCTTCAGTGTCTACTGCAGCACCTGTATCAAGAACATGTAAGCTACTCAACTGGCTTGAAACTAACTATCTCATTCATCCATGAAACTATCTGTGGAATCTGTTAACTTAGCTTGCCTTCCTTCTGAGGATTGGTTTTGTCGTTGTTTTCCTTCTGCTGATACATGGTCATTAACTTCCTGAATGCTCTGTCATTGAACCAGTGGATGAGGTTTTAAAGCCTTACCTGTCCTCACATAAGGTCTGAGGAGACTTGTCCCTAGTGAACATTTCAGCTATTTTGATTCCTGATGGGAATGTTTGGGATAAGGTTCCCTTTGATATCTTTGGGCCCACGGAAATTATTCAAATTCCATATGTATTCAAAATTTCTATGAGTGATATAATAATACTGGGATTCTTTCTGATGATTGAGATGTAAAAACAGTTGATCCTATGTTTTCTGAACTTGAATATTGCACTTGAATTTGAAAGTGAAGCTGTTTATCATAGAACAGCAAATTATGGAGAAATGCACTTTTGTCGTTATTACGGACATCATTTTACACATAAAGCCAGCACCCCGTGAACTGTTTATAATTATACACTATAGGAACATTGTCTAACTCCGCCAGTGGGAAGTTCCAAAAAATCTGTAGAGGAATTCCAAATCACATGTAGAAAACTTTGCATATTCTACTGGGCATGATGTTAAAAATGCTGAGTCTTATTATTTTAAATTGCATGAAATTGCAGAACATTTTGTTAACAGATAACAAATTAATTAATTCTGATTCCTTTGTTTCCCAGTTGGCTATTGAAGGCTATAAATACTGGTTGAAGTCAATTGACTTACAGGTGTTTGGGGAAGCAGAAATTGTCGGGGAAGGGAAGCTTTATTTAGAACATGCCTTATTCCATTGCAAATTATATTTTTAAATGAACTGTAACGCAAACAATTTGTTTAGGCTTAGCGAAATGCACCCCATATTCCTTCACCCACTAAATTTGATAAATGGCAAAAGATTGTAAATGTCACTGAAAAACAGCTCAATAGGTGGGTCCAAAATGGAACATTTAATTCAACAGTTACAGGTCCCAACGGGTATGTCGTCATCTCAGTTTCTCCTGAAACTCTGCGTTTTCTCTTCATCCACATGGGAGGACTCCCAGCAGACCTCTTCTCTACCTATTGCACAGGTATGGGATCGGGTTTCCTTCCAGGGACTAGACGGGCAGATTAGAGCTAACCCTGCTATTGCTCTCATGTAGAATCTTAGTAGTGCAGATAGAGATTTTAGATTCACTATTGTGACAGTATGCTGGAACTTTTTCTCTGTTTCACTTTTCTAGTTACCGCAATAATAGTGTTGTGTTTCATTATCCTGATAATTGCAAATCATGCCTATTTACATAAAATGCATTTGCTTCAATAAATGTATTGAACATAATCCTGCTTCTGTTTGTCTTTGCATGTATGAGGTGAGTATAACTGAGAGAAAGGGGTAATATCTGTTCTACCACGACTTTCATGAAAAGTCTTAGAGTGTTGTGTAATAGGCTGCCACAAATCACCTTTACTCTTGGATTCTCATGAGATGCTGCTAGCTAGCCGAAGTGGTTAGGCCGACAATTATCATACAGTGTGGAATCAGACTCAGTCCCCCATGCTTACCCCCCCTTACTTCTTATCTCACAACTGCGATGGGTGCAATTTCAACAGAACTTAATTTTGTAGAAGATTGCATTGAGGCAGTACAAAGGCAGATTGGGAACCTGTTGCCATTAGCCGCTTCCCAACCTAGAGTTCTGGATGAAGAGCTAAATTTGAGCCCTGCTGGCAATTAGAGGAAATAACAACAATCTCATCCTAAGGCCCTTAAACAGATTAGGGGGAAAATTAAGAATCTGTGTGTAGCACATGATGATCTGAATGTCATTAACATCATTACTCCAGACCCATGCAGCCCTGCCTCCTCAAACGCTCAAACGTTAACAAACCAACACCCCCTAAAAGGAAGCAAGGGGATGGGAAAGTTAATAGACCTCTTCAACAGGAATATGTTCCTTAGTGTCCCTCACACACAGTCATAAAAAGGGACATCTTATTTATTTGTCCCACTCAACCAGCACCTCATAGTCCCACACCTTCAGGTAACAACCATTCAAGAAAGCTGTCAACTTTCTGTTGCACATATAGAGGCTTTAGCTAACTCACTTCAGCAGGATATGATGGGTCAAATTAAAGAGCTATCAAATAATGTTCAAACCTTGACTGAGTCAATTAATAGGGCATTTTCAAGTGCCATAAGGGATCCTAAAAAATTATGTTGCAGCAAAAAATGCCACAGCTGCCACAGATGACCTGAGACAAAAGTAACAATCTTCCCTCAGAAGAAGCGCATATTTATGAATGAGCACCCGGGTATACCATCAACGAATGGACGGGAAGGTGAGTGTCCCCCCTATCTACTAGGAACTTGCATATTCAGCTGTATTATGGTGCCCAACAAACTAAACTTTCTGAATCTAAGGGCAAGCAGAATCACTTACCTCTACCCCCTGACTTGGTTTGTTACATAATTGTTTCGGAGGGAGTCCCTTTGACGAGGGCAACACTCAAGAAGACAATCAATGTCTCTTGAACAAAGCTGCATTCTGGTGTAAGAAAAATACAAGTTGTCAATTTGATTTGGTCCATATGATCTTAAAGGCTTGCAGAGTGAAGTGGTGGGCTGGTCACAAAAAACCTCAAGGGGGGACTCTGTAGTCCTTAATTTTAAAGACTAATTTGGTTTATTTATTTTTTTCATTTCTGGATCATTTATCAACACAACATACCAAAATGAGAGCTTTACCATTTGTTTTTTTTTCTATTGCCCATCACCTGCAAATGCCACAATAGCTGAATGGAGTAGTCCCAGTCATTTAAGTTCTCAGTTGCCAATGACATCGGCTCCAATCTCCACCTACAACTAAGTTGAGCCACTTTCAAGATTATCTGAAAATTATTGATGTTCTATGCTGGCCTGAATAGCTAGAACATCTATCAATTCTGCCATTATCCCTGACCCTTTTAGTCTGGCACAGATAGCACTGTTAGATCAGAATGGTGTTAAAACAACTAGGGACTTTCGCCTTTTATCATGGAGTATTGCTGGGATATGTCAGAAATTGCAAAATGAAGATTGAGTATTTTGTATTCAAGACCTCAACATCATTTGCTGTCAGGAAACCTGGGTCACTAATCCAACTCATATTGAGGGTTATAAATTGTATTGTTCCACCACTATCTCCTCAGTTGCTGGCAGGGGGAAGGGAGTCCTAGTTGTCTTTATATCGATTGCGATTAAGACCTTGAAGCTCAAAGTCTTGGCGTGTGAACCCTGTTATCAGGTCTTAAAATGATATCAGTCCACATCAATTAATCTAGTTTGAATACATTTCTATTATAACTTTTTTCACTGCCCAACCAGTGGGTATTAAACAGAAGTTGGGTAAAACTGCAGCGAAATCTATCCACAGTGTGACATCTCAAATATCGCTTATTTGGGCTGGGGATTTCAATAATACTAAATGTATGCATAATGGAAATAATATCTGTGGGTTTATGAATGAGCTAGGTATTAATTGGCGCCATTTTATAGATTCAGTGTATGGGGAGGCTTTAAATGAGATGGTATTAATCAACAATATGAATTTCTCCTCAGAAATTGAAGACCCAAATGTTCTTAGACCTCCCACATTTGTTGGTGTAGGCAAAGGTAGCATTATCGATTTTATCTTGCTCACAGCAGACCTAAATTAGTAAGATGTGAGGACCTCGCATTGCCCTTTTATGATCACAAGCACATTATTTTAAGTATTTCCTTTACTTTATGACTGAGAGCTAAGGAAGGGACCAAACCTCCTTTATATTTTTCGGCCAATAGGGGGGTACATATGAAATGGGAACACATTGACCTGAAACACTTTTTTTCTCAAATTAATATTGGTGGTTTATGAGGATTTTACCTGTTGCCTTTCCCTCAATGCAGATCCAATTTGTGTAAGTATCACAAAGATCTGTAGTATGGCCTCTGGATTTCAATCAAGGGCAGAAGACCAGAAGATGGCCATCCCCATTCATGGTTTAGCTCAGAATGTACTGCTGCCCTTAAAAAAGTCTCTAATATCATTCCACATAATACAGTGATATTAGGGCTGCTAGGAAAGAATATAAAAGGTCTGTAACCATTAAAAAGCAAGAAATTGATATGAGGCGGGGGATGATCTGGAGGCAGCAGACCAAACAAAAGATAATCAAGCATTCTGGGAGATCATAAATTGCTCTTTCTTTTCAGATAGGTCTGGCTTGGGCATTGAGTGTCATGTCCTAGAACAAGACTGGGTAGAGCATTTTTCACAAATATTTCACCATTGTAACCTGGCAGCATCTTAGGCCGGGCTGTGTAAAACCCTCTCCTTTAGATGAAAAATGGCTCAGTGAGCTTGTTACTGTGACAAATGTAAGGAAAGCCATGATGGGTGCTGTTGCCAGGAAGGCTCCTGGCCCTGACAGGGTCCCAATTGACTTATTTAAACATAATTCTGACTTTTGGGTACCCCTGATAATCAATGTACTGAGAGCCGCAATAAGGATGGGCCCCGCAGATTACTGACGACAATCACTAATAGTGTCAATATTAAGAAGAGAGATAGGAATCCGCCAGCTTGTTATCAACCTATATCATTATTAGATTCCTCTGCCAAGATTTTGGGTCATGTGATTCTGATTTAGTTGGAAGAATGGACCGAATTCAAATCTTTTTTCTCAGAAGAACAATATGGGTTTTCGGCCCAGTCTGAACACCGTAGAACAAACATTACATTTGTCCCTTTTATTAGTTAAATATGTCAAAACCAGGAGAGGTGCCATCCATATGGTATCGATGGACCTCTCCTGTGCCTTTGATTTAGTTGATAGAGGAAGATTTTGGAAGCTGATGGAGCAAGCTGGCATTGACCCATTTTTGTTGGATTTACTCAAGCATCTCCATCAAGATACAACCATGAAAGTTCAATATTCCCAAAATGGTGACTGTACCAATTCTATGAGGGTCACAAAGGGGCTTAGGCTAGGATGCATACTGGCACATTTTCTATTTTTATTTGATATGAATGCCTTAGACTCTTTTTTAGCTTCATTAGTCAAAGGTGTTCCTAAAATTAGCCAGTGCCCTGTCCCGGTGCTTTTATATGCAGACCCTGCTGTTCATATGAGTTCTACAACAAACAGATTACGGGCCCTTTTAAATGGTTTCACCATTTTTATGAAGGATCTAAAGTAACAGTTAACCACCAGATATCGTTTATATTGACTTGTGGTCCAAGAAATACTAGATCTAAAAACTTTTTTATAGGTGAGTCCCAATTGTTAACGTTCCTAGTTTTAATTACCTTGG
The DNA here is from genome assembly GCF_031143425.1 of Pleurodeles waltl. Classification (NCBI taxonomy): domain Eukaryota; kingdom Metazoa; phylum Chordata; class Amphibia; order Caudata; family Salamandridae; genus Pleurodeles; species Pleurodeles waltl. The sequence continues at coordinate 1,628,941,873 of NC_090440.1, forward strand.
TATTTTGTTTGATGCAAATTTAACTTGGGACAAGTTAATTAACCAGGGATATCAAAAATGTTGTCCTACAAATCGATTTGTTGGTTCACTAGTAAGCTTGGCCACAAGCCAATTCGAGAGATGTCCATATTATATAAGAACCAAAGTCTCTCTGCTGGAATTTATGATATGGTGGCCTGCAGGCAGCTGAAAAAAGATTCTTGTGTAGGTTACTGGCAATTTCAAAATCTACATCAAGCCTTTTAAGACATTTTGGTTAGAAATGGGGTTTCTAGTAGGCAGTGGTCTGCGCCCTGCTCACCCACTTGGAAGCTTGGCACAAGAAGTCTGGCTTATCTCAGAGACAATACGTAAAGTATTTGTACACACACACAGTACCACAGTGAAAACATTACAAAAGGACTCCACACCAGTTTAGAAAAGTAGCCAATGTTCATCTGAATTAAACAAGACCAACATGAAAAAATTCCAACCTACACAAGTAAAGATATCACTTTTTACATGTGTAATATGTCTTAATCCATAGGAATCAATGATTATATATTTTTAGCACAAAGTTCCTGGAATGCATCAAAAACAAAGACAATGCAGGCCACAGGGGAGGTGAGGCGCTGAAAAGCAAATCAATGCGTCAGTTCTTTACTGCCCAGGGGAGGTGATGTGTCGATTCTTTCCTCACCGGAGAGGCGATGCATTGGTTCCTTACTGGCAAGAGGGGTGATGAGTTTATTCTTTCCTCACAGGAAAGGCGATGCATTGATTTCCGGACATGCAGCCTTGTTTTCTTATTGTGGTGTGGGATTGATCAGAAATTGAAGCCCTAGGGCGATGCGCGGTAATATCCAGATGCGCTGTGTTGTGTTGCGCTGTGTTGATGGAGCTGCTGTGAAACAGGTGCTCCGTCGATTCTCCAGCCACGCAGATGCTGGGTTGATTTTTCTGCTGTGGCTCGTTGGCGCATGGATTTTCTTCTTCAGGTTACCAGCTTACACTTCCAAGAGCCCAGGGACTGGAGTTGGCACCACTTGGCAAGTCAGGACTATCAGCAGAAGCAGATGAAGTCTTTGATGTCCCTGAGACTTCTTAACAGGATGCAAGCTCGGTTGAAGCCCTTGGGGAACCTTGGAAAGCAAGAAGTAGAGAGCAAAGTCCTGTCCTTTCACTCCCAGGACAGAAGCATCAAGCAGCAGGCCAGCATAACGAAGCAACCTGCAAAGTGGCAGTCCCTCCTACGGCATCCAGCTCTTCTTCCTGGCACAATGTCCTCAGTCCAGAAGTGTTTTGCCTTTGTGGGGTCAGAGTTCCAGTACCTATACCCATTTCTGCCTTGGAAGTAGGCCATTTCTGCCTTTGAAGTAGGCAAGCTTCAAAGGGAAGTCTTTGTAGTGCACAAGAACCTGCCTTTCCCTGCCCTGGCCCTCAGGCACACTCCTGGGGGTTGGAGACTGCTTTTTCTAAAGACAGGTGCAGCCCTATTCAGTTGCAAGTGTCAGCTCCTCCCACCACTCTAGAAAGACCCATCAGGAAGACCCATCAGGATGTGCAGAGCACACCTCAGCTCTCTTTGTGTGAATGTTTAGAGTGAATTCACGAACAGTCCAACTGTCATTCTGACCCAGGAGGGTATTCCACAGCCAGCAAGAGGCACAGAATGGTTAAGCAAGAAAATGACCACTTTCTAAAAGTGGCATTTTCAAACTTACAATTTAAAAACCAACTCCACCAAAAGATGTATTTTTAAATTGTGAGTTTGGAGATCCCAAACTCCATATTCCTATCTGCTTCCAATTGGAAAATACACTTGAAAGATATTTCAAGGCAATCCCCGTGTTACCCTATGGGAGAGATAGTCCTTGCAATAGTGACTACCAGGACATGTAAAGTACACCAGTACATGTCCTACCTTTTAAATACTCTGCATCCTGTCCATAGGGCTGCCTTGGGCCTACCTTAGGGGTGACTTACATGTAATAAAAGGGAAGGTTTGGGCCTGGCAAGTGAGTGCACTTGTGAGGTTGAACTGGCAGTTCAAAACTGCACACAGAGACACTGCAGTGGCAAGTATGAGACATGTTTACAAGGCTACTTCTGTGGGTGGGACAATCAGTGCTACAGGCGCACTAGTATCATTTGATTTACAGACCCTGGGCACACATTGTGCACTATACTAGGGACTTATTAGCAAATCAAGTATCATGGATAAACCAATCACCAATACCAATAAGACAGAGAGCACTTGCACTTCAGCACTGTTCAGAAGTGGTAAAGTGCCCAGAGTCCTAAAACCAGCAAAAATTAAATTCAGCACCAAATCAAAACAGGAGGTCAGAAGCAAAAGACAGGGGAAACCACACAAGAGCTGACAGGTCAAACAATTATGAACTAGGGTTAGGCTACTTGGAAGACAATGTTAGACTGGTCACCTTATTGCTATAATTGAAATTATGGGCTACTCCTGAGATAAATTGCTCCCGTAAGGTAGTAGAAAATTGTCTCCAACTAAGTAAAGCGAATGCTATACCTTGGCTACGGTTTGTAAGGAATGCACTTTATGAGCTGGATTCGAATTTTTATTTTTATTCGCCAGATCATTTTAATTTGCATATGAAGGAACTGGTAAAACAAAGGTTCCTCGCCAATAGGAAATAAGTTAGACTAGTCAAATCTCTTGATATGTTCTCAATTACACGATATGTGCCGATTTCTACTACCCTAGGGGTGGAACCATATTTAATCTGGATTCAGAATCCCAAGCACAGATTTTATTTTACACGCTTAAGAATGAATGCAATTCATTTCTTGGTAGCATTTCCCATGATTGTTCCTTGGTTTAATTCACTACATTGCTGCCCTTGAGATGCTGCCCCTTCACAGTCCACAACACATTTTATGCTTTTTTGTATGCTATGCCGCACTTTAAGATCCTGTTTATTGCATCCCATGTTAAATCAAAGGAATTTTGTTACCATTTAGACTGGCTGTATTTTTTTTACAAAGATTGATCTCTCCTGATATTTGTTTTGTTCTGTTTTAAACGTCATTATCTCTTCCCTAAAATTAAGGGCAAAATTTCCTTCTGAAATACTTAGCAAAATCGTCCAGTGTAATACGAAATAATGGTCTATGTAAGGATTTGTCTGCATTTAAATAAGTCTTTTAATTCCATCGTACGCACCTTATTGATGTTTGCATATTGTTACAGTTTTCATTGCTCTTGTGCACATAGCCATGCATTTCAAGATTTCCTTATGGCTGTTCTGTTTTGTGTTTTAAGAACTGCTGATATTCGATTGATCTGTTATACCCATTGTCTGCTGCAAATGGTTTATCTTTTTTAGTGTCTTTCCTTTATGCTTTGTATATTGTTCGGTATTTTAGGAATTGCATTTTGATTAATTGGATTGTGATACCACATGTGTTAGCCATGAAAATGAGTTTACCCGCTGATACTGAAATATTTATGAATTGTGCGTTATCAATCTAAATATGCATTTTGGATTGCAATAATCAAAATGTATTTTATGTTGTGTTTTTATGGTCAGAAATGACCGCATAAAGATTACTTGATGATGATGACTTATTACGAAGGAGCAGCTACCCTATTATCTTGTTACAAGTAACCAGTGAATTCACAACTAGTCTGTAAAAAGAAAATTGGAAATCTGTTTAAATACAGGAAATGTATGCCACTATGTATTATAACTACAGTTAAAATGGAGTTTGCTAAATAACACTACAACACTTTATGTAACATAAAATTGATTCATAGCAGTCAAGATACATAATTGATTAAATCTGCAAACCCACTGAGTATTTTGTTAAATGAAATATATCACAACATGCTGAACAACCTTACCCCAAACTACTAAAATGGAATAATTTAAGTAAACTTCCAGTTTTATGTCTGCTTCTGTTGTAGCAAAGACCAAAAATTAATTGGGGAGGTTGAATAGGCAGCACAACTTTCATGCCCACTTCGCACCACCCACTCCCTATTATAACTTTTCCCTTGGACAGTACTGCGCAAAACCTGAGATGCTGAAACATATACACACATGCTAATTGTCTTCCAATTTCATTCATATTTGTTAAACTGCACCAAATTTATCAGCAAAACAGAACGAGATCACCTGGTTAGTTTCCATTTCAGGTATAGAACATTCTGAGCAAAACACATGAGTCTAAATGTGATGTCCTATTATGTCTGCATTCATCTAAAGCCTTTAAGCGTTGGATTAATCACATAACAACCACACAGAGCCCACAAATTGCACAAGGATTTACAATTTCACTCATTATGAAAGTGCATTGCTTTGAAGCATTAATACTCATGATCCCAGTACGAGACTCAGTACTGACCTTAACCCATCCTTAAAGGTACCACAGTGGGAGGAGTTTCTTCAAAAAGTCCGGGAGAACCATATGGTCACTTCTGGGATGTGTGGCCAGTGGCAGGGAACCTATATACTAAGGCCAGTTACAGGGGGATCCAAACTATTTTGGAGCAGAAAAGTAATCACCTGCAATAAAAACTCAAGGGGCTACTTCATGCCAATCCTCCAGGGGTCTTTGCGACACGTCCCCAATAATAGTAATAGGGCTTACAAGGGCCCTATTAGTCCTAAGGGCTCCTCTCCAGGTAATGCTCCACTCCAGTGCATGATTTCATACTCATAAGGTCAAAGCACCTAACCATGGATAAGTCTGGTACGCAGTGGCTAATCAGACGGGTGGGCAGCTTAGGTCCTACCATTCTGACTGTCCTTGGGCCACTTGAAAGACATGCCATTACATTGTCTATTTTCAAATAAATAGTAATATTTCTCTAACAGGATGTGGTCTCAGTTAATTCACTTGTGTTCCTTTATGTGGGTGTGCATACATTTTACTGTGACACGTGTGAGAGTGAACTGTGGGCTATCACTGCTAAGCATTTGTTGCAGGTGGTGGCCACTGACACTCAATGTTGGTCACTGGATACATCATCAGAATATGAACAAGAGCAAAGGAAAGAATGGACTAAAAGTGGGAAAGAACAAGGAGGAGAAATATAGGAAAACTATAGCAAAAGGAAAAAAGCAAGATTGAAAAATAACCTGCAACAGTGAGACAAAAAGACTGGAACTGTAGGGTGATGGAAGAATGAGGCCTGAGATGGCATCAAAACTAGGCAGCCTTAGTATTGGGCAGTCCTAACATTCAAGACTGCTTTACACTAACACCAATTAGGAGCATTGTGCAAATTGTGTTTTCCACATGGTGTTGCCACCAGCTTATTGCAAAAAGTGAGATGTGCCGTAGAAATGTGTGCACAAGGGAAATAAGTTGTATTTTTTTATGTCATCCTTGATTTTCCACTGATGTGTAATAAGATATGGGAACACATCTGGTGACTTATCAGGATGTGCTACACTACCTCAGATCAGGTGCTTAAAGTCATTCTCTTTAATGCAATTTTCTCTGAGTTAGAGCTTTATTTTTGGTCAGTACAACTCTGTAACAGTGAGCAAGATTTGGCCTTTTCTGTTGCCCCTGGTGGTTTTGTGGCCGCAGTTCACAGTGTTATCCAAAGGCTACATTCTGACTCCTACGGAAAAACCAATTCAGGTTTCCAAAATGTGTGGGAGTTACCGCACCCTGTGTTTTTTTGTCCTCATGGTAGTCATCAGGTAAACCTTGATGGAAATTGCGTGAGAAGATCCATAAGCACTCAGAAATCATGTGAAATATGAAATCTTCCTATACTCGTTTGAAGAACTCAGACGGGGGCAGTAAGACCATAACCAGTAAATACCGGATCTGGCAGTATCAGTATTTGCAGAGTGCGTCACTAGGCCCTGAATCTGTGGTGGAAAGTCACTTCCACGGCCCTGAAGCTAACAGTAGGAAGTTCACAAGGCCAGGGGTGTATTTATCAGAGGCGCAGCAGGTGCAGTGGCCATGGGAGCCCAGAGGCTTCAGGGGTCCACTGAACCCGGATCGTTGGTGTTTTTTGCTACCATTACAGCAGTCCGGGGCATAGGGACGGGGGAAGCAATTTTCCTTGCTTGCACTAGGGCCCGTTGTACCCCTGCCTCAACACTGCACAAAGCCAGAAATGTGGTTCCATTGCGACCTCTGCTTTTCATAGATCTGGTCTTGGTGCAGATAAAACATTAATCGTGTGTTCATCCGCTGCTGTGAAGAGTCTTTTTAATGTATAAGCCCCGGCGAACCTGCTTATATTAAACTTTGACCCGTGTTTTGTCTCTTTAGTCCTCAACTTGATTGCAGTACGTACATTTTAGATTAAAAACATGTTATCCAGTAAACTTCATTGACATTCCTTCCCAAGACAAGAAACTGCCATCGTCTTGATCCTTTTTCTGCTTCGCAAGGGCGGGGTGGGAGAAGTTTCCACGATGCCCTTTCTTCCCGACATCTCCTTGTTTGAGTATTTAAGCGTGCTGATATGCTTTCTTTACTCGATGACAGTCTTTCAGATAAACACATTAAGAAATGTGGGCCGCTCGATTGTCTTCTTTAGGCTCCGCCCATCGCCATGATTAGATGTTTGCAGTTTGATTGCGGTTTGCTGACAACACAGACAATAAGACTGCACAGGCCGGTGCCAATAATTAATAGGTTCTTATCTGTCTCATTTAGAAGGACTGATTGACTCTGCGTGTGCACAACTCTAAAGTCATTAGTGCGTATCCATATTTGCTATAAAGATAGATCCGTAACGATACATTTTGCAACAGTGTGGCAATGTAGACGTATACGAACTGCAAAAAAGACATGATGTTAGGTAGTTGGTGCCTGCTGGAGAAGGGTGCATTTAAATCCAAGCGTAAAGTGTTAAATTGATTGAAATGTATCGCCACAGTTAATTTATTCCTTTAATTTGTTTTATGCAGTGCAAAATATGTCACCATACACCGTTTTACAAATAAAAAAAAATGAGTCTTGTGGATACAATTAGGGGAGGAAAAATATACTGATGGGCCAGTAGATCTCTGTTTAGGAGACTATCATGGCAGCTGTTGTAAGGGAAGAAGGGACTACATCCACTGTCCTTTTTGGCTTTCAACAAATTGATTATAGGTGATTTAGTTGCACTGTCAATGATGATCAAGCGAGCTACAGAGAAGGAAACCATGAACTTCATTGGACCTGCCTACGTTTTTGTCCTGCTTGGGCTTCCACTGGTGGATTGTCACGTGTGTCAGGATTTACGATTACTTGAGGGTATGGTATGAGAGTACATGGGGGTGGTATGATAGCAGATTTGTGTGGTTATTCGGGCCCTCGCTTCGGTGACTCTAATGCATAGTATGGTGCACTTTCTGTTGTATCCTGTATTCCAATGGGAGTCATTGGAGTGTGTTTGCTTCCACTGTCATGTTCATCATCTTAGACATTGCATGCAAAAACAATCCATGCTGGATTTTTGAAGAATATATGCAAGATGCCATGCTCCTTCAGTCCAAAATAATTCTACTGATTGGTAGTTTCAATCGGTGAGTGGAAAACAAACAAGGTGCTGGGCAACAGACGTTTAGGAAGCATTGGGTTCATTTACCTAATCACCTTCCGACACACAGAGCTTTTAACACACTAGGCCTGGTCTTCACTGACGAACTGCAAAGCCTCTTTTTGGAAGTCCAGTCTCAAACATGGTTTAAGCATTGCTAGCAATGTTCCGCAATAAAGTAAACAGCGGGCCACCTACATTTGAAAGTCGCCCAACCAGCCATTCTGACAACAAACATGGACCCGCTCTACATCAGTAGCCGATTAAGAACCTGGTTCACGTTTTTTTCAGTGTTACTTACTCTAGACAGAGGTGTGGATTTTTTTGAATTTGTGGGTTTCACTTAAAACGAACCTTTGTGAATTGGTCTCCTTCTTGAGACTGTAGAGAACCTCAAATGAAAAATTATTGGTCAAATCAACAAAACATAAAGTTGTGGCGAGGAATAATTTATTTATCCTGAAGTTTCATGCTACATATTTTAGAGTCAAGACTGCATAATTACACAAGTAGAGTTGTGGAAACTAAGCATGTGAGTTAACTCTTCAAATCCTTTCGAGAAATAAATATTATGGAATCGCTCAAGAGCACAGTACGTGGAGCCATTCATTATTTGCTTTGTTTGAAAATCAAATATCGTATCCCTAAAAAGCACACCATGTGCTATTTAATTCAACTGCTAGGAGCCTCTCACTGACTTGAAACCCAGTATCACTGAATTCTGCGCCACTATCTACAACAATAGAGAACCCTTCTCCTACCTCATCTATATAAATTGCAAAGTGGAGCAGTCGATGCAACCATATCTCCCCTGACCTTTGTTGATCACTGATGGTGACTGGGATTTTCTATTCGATCATCAACAAAAGCACTGCAGTCACTTTATACACTCCAAAATGAAATGTTTTGCTACAGTATTTTAAATATTTTAAATGTATTTTAAAGTTATATTGATTGCATGACCGAAACAGTCTGGTAGACTCACTGTGAACCAGTTCTTGGTATATTCATTTCAAGAATTAATGTTTTGATGTATATTTGTGTTTTACAAATGTTTTAACGCAGATCTCTTCGGAGTATATTTCTGTTTTATGAATGTTTTATGTGGACCTCCTCGGAGTCCCATGATCATAAATAAACTTAAACCTTGAAACCTTGGTCACTGATGGGAGGCAGGGTGGAATTAAGTATCCTAATAAGGGCAATGTGGCTATAATGGTCAGAGGTTACTCTTTCTCAGCTAAACCTTTCTGAGGCATCATGCGGGTTAAAGCCTTACTATGCTGCTGTTCTACCAATTCAAACACTTTTTAAGTAATAACTGTTCCCTGGAAGTCAATGTGACAGACGTGTTGATTATCCTCCTCCAGTGGCGTAGCGTGGGTTGTCAGCACCCGGGGCAAGGCAAGTAATTTGCGCCCCCTAACCCGTGGATTTTAGCACTCGCGAGCGCGCCCCCCCCCAGATGTTGCGCCCGGTGCGGCCGGCACCCCCTGCACCCCCCACGCTACGCCACTGTCCTCCTCTTCCATTCTGGTGCAAATAGGACAATGGTTGCTTAAAAAAACCCTCTATAAACCCTTAATCCTATAAGGAGTTATCTCCAATACCTGTGTGGGTCAACATGAAGTTTGTTTTCAAATTAGTTTGACAGACTTTCTGGTCTCTAGGAATGGTACTCATTTAAGAAAGTCTCATGGCGCATTGCTGCCAGACACAGCATGGTAACGCACATTTAATTTTGAAAGTTCAGCAGATGGGGTTTTATTTTCTTGGTGTAAAAAAAGTTAGAACCCAGTGCCAAACTACTCTGTAGCATGATAAGCAATGCCCTGGCCTACAAACCTAGCTCAGAAGCAGCTGATCTCGTTCGCGCAGTGTGAAAAAAAAAGCCAGCAAAACATACCAACCTATTACATCAGCTCTGGCTTCATTCTTTTTTTTATATACCTCTTTTGACTTTAGTTTTGATGTAATGATAAAATAAACAGCATTGCTGTTTCACAGCAATCGAGAAGGATACATAGATTTCCATTTAGTTTCACCTAAAAATCATCCTACTGCTCCCACTACACATTACGTCCCCTAACCTCAGTGGTCCCACCAATTATCCCATGTGTTATGATATTTATGTAGAATATTATGTGGACTGTTCTTTAAACTGTGGCGCAGATGTCCATTCCATGCTCCCATTTATCTGCTATAGGGGTGGCAACTGTAATCCATTGTCGAGCAATATCGCTCTTCACTACCAGCAGACCCGTTGCCACATGGCAGCGAGCACCCTCTGTCTCTACCCGCCTCCCGCTCCTATATAATATCCAAAATGGAATTTACAAACCAACGATCTCAATTAGAGTGATCTATATTGCAGTCCAATATATTAGGCATTTCTAAGGCACATCCATATAATGTGGAAGAAATCTGCTCTTTCTTCATGGCAGCGTGGACAGGAAGAGCCTTTTCTCATTATTTTATAATCTTTCATTTGGCAGAAATAGCCAAGCACCTTGCTACCATCTTGGCGTCAAGGGACCGACATGCTTTTCATCTAGCTTTCCGTTGTAGCGGGGGACCCACAGAGTTTATTACTAGGGATTTATGTTGAAGTGATATGCTTTTTTTTTTACATTTAGTTCCATTACAATCTTGGCCTCAAGTGGGTTAAACTTTGGGGCTGCTTGCAAGAGGAGGTGGGTGGAGTTTGTGTCTAATTTTCAGGTACCATAGAAATTGAGTGATGCAGTGCATTTTCCTTCGCTAGGTGGGAAAAGTTTTGATGTGCCCACCCTCCACCCTAGTTCCCACTTTTTAAATACCAATACTAAGGCCCACACCCACTAAGCATGAGCCCGAGGCAACCAAGTGCCCCCCATATTAAAGTTGCCAGTGTGATTGTCTTAATGTGACTCAGTGCCCTTTTCCAGCAAATCAAGCGTGTCCTAGTAGACTCAGGGATCCCTCTAAGAAATGATGAGCCAAACACAATAATCTCAAGACTCCATATCTGCAGGATGACTTTTTCTAACCCGCACGTCGGGTCTTGAGTGTCTCCAAATAACTAGTCATTAATGACCAGCAGCTGTGAGGTCCAATAGTGTAGGAAAATGGCCTTTTTTTTGCATGTTTGCCCTCACTTTGTGCTAGTTTTTTCTGCTAACTTTTGAACTTTACATACTGGGACACTGCTGTCCAGAGCATTTGCTCTGAGCCCAAAGAATGTATCTAATTTGTGTACCCCAAATTGGCATACATAACACCTATAATTCCCTATCATATGGTACAAAGTGAACAAGGGGCCTGTATGTTAAATTAGGGGTCTGCAAAATGTTTCATTCCATCGGCGGAATTGGCGGAATTTGGTGCTTCCGCGTTATTCTTGTAACGCGGAGTTCCAGACAAATTCCGCCAATCACCGAATGTTGGAATTTTTTCCCACGAGCTCCAGAAATGCAAGCACAGAGAGATTTGGCATCCCTTAGTGCCATTTTCTGATGCAGGTGGTCGCAAGCGTTTACGGTCAGAGGGCTGCTTCTCGAGTATATCTGCTGCCGCTAGAGTACATTTTCTACTCCAGTGGCAGAAACATCAACTCGAATTGCCATACACTCTTGTGCAATGCATGGTGCCATTCGTGCTGATATTTCACCGCTGCTCGAGCTAATGGTGTTAAATTTCAGCTTGATCAGTGCAATATGCATATTTTCTGCCCTGTAGCAGAACTTTGCAGAATCTCGCTGAGTTGTTATGTAGCTCCACAGAATTCTGCAGAGTGAAACTTTAGGATTCTCTCCCACCCCTATATCAAATGTCACTAGTGGACAACAGTGCACATTCTGCCACCACTGTGTGACTGTGCAAAAATGGCTGTTGGCCTTCCTCTGTAACCTGTCTGTGCAGTTTTAAAACTGCAAATTTGACCTGTCAAAATAACTTCTTTTGAGAGGCCGAAACCCTCCTTTTACTTATTAATACATCTCCTCTAAGGACTTATATGACTATAAGGAAAGCTGCATAATATTTAAGAGGCCGGCATTGAAACATTTAGCGCTAAACATTTCCTTACAGTGACAGTATACTAAAAGTCTATTTCCACTATAGCAGATTTAGCTACTCTATAGAAAAGCACTGGGTACATTATTAAAGTTTGTAAAGTTATCTCCACCTTGAAACCAGATAAAAAGTGAATTCCCGGACTTCTTAAAATATTTATTACAAATCGCATTTATTGGTAAAGTTGGAGTTGTACTAGGTATTTTACAAAAGGTTCTTTTAAAATGTCTATTTTCCTGAGCTTGCAACTGCCAACCGGGAGGTTAATAGCTCCTTGATGAAGGGTGAATTGGCTCCTAGAGCTGAGACAAAGGCCTTGGGTACAGGGAGGAGTTGACTTTACCTTGAACGGATGCCCAGAGGCTGTGTCCAGCCCTTTGTATCTCTTTAAAGCATTTCTACCCTGTCACTGGCAGAAGCAGCTCACACCAGGGCCAGCATCCCGTTTGTCTTTCTATCCAGCGAGGTTCCAATCCCAGTGAGAGAGGAGCTGCCCCCAAAACTAGTTTTAAGTGCCCGCAGAGAAAGGGTTGCTCATTTCCCTGGCAACACCTCTAGGGTGGACACAGGAGAGCCACACAGGGGAAGAAAGATTCTGCTATGTTGGATTTAGGTAGAGGCAGGCCTCCTGGAATTGTTTGTGGAAAGGGCACACAGGGCATGCTCCAAAATAGAGTAGGGTTACCCCTGGGAATATTTCCATATTGGTTACAGAGGAGCCAGGAGTCACCGTCACCCAGAGGCTAGTACCAGGCATAAATGTGGCACTCTTGCCCCCACTACTGCACCTATGTAAGACAGAAGAAGAGTTGCACCTATTGGTGAGATGTGTGAGTAGAACCCTAAGGGCTGGACCTCCAAAGGTCAGTTGACTGACCTGTTAAGCCACAGGGTCACAAAAGCTGCAAGAAGCCCACTTTCCTCGAACAGCCCAGCTGACCACTTCCAAATGGACCTTCCCTGGAGTTTGCTGGTAGCATCTGTGGAGTGAATCCTTACCCCCAAGTGCTGTTCCTGAGGTCCTGAAACTCATGACTGGTGTCAGGGTGTACTCCTCCTGCCTAACCCTAAAAGCGGAGACTTAGGGCCATATGTACGAACACTTTTTCCCATAGACACAGAATGGGTAAAAACCTTTGCTACATCTGGCCCTTAGAAACTTATTGCTAAATTTCTGCCTGGAGAACCGCAACGGGACCAACCTGCCAGCCAATCCATCATGGGTGCATTGACGGTGGGTCTGACATTGCTGCAGCTTCCTCTACATTCTTATCTTCAGCAGCGAATCTGATTCAGTGGGCCCAACACTGACCGGTATCCAGAAACGTTGAGCCATCTCTGGCTACAGCCTACAGCCTTGCCCCACTGAGGAAGTCTAACTTCCAGAAAAGGTTCAAGACTGAAGGTAAAAATGTTCACTGGGCCAGATGTCGATCAGCATCTGATCAACGTTGATGACTTTCTGAGTGCAAACTCTGGAATTTTCCCACTCAGATCTTCTCCCTCCTTTCTCAACAGCTTCATCGAGATCTCATTGGATCCAGCCTGCAGCCTTGCCTCGCTGATGAATCTGCCTTCTTTCATTTTTGAAGGTAAGTCTTTGAACAGAACTAAACTTAACCTCATATTTGACCCACACTCCATTGCAGTCATTGTCAGACCTAACAATTTTCTCAGTCTAGTCTGATCAGTTGTCCAATTTGGCATTTTCAGTTTTTTCGTGCTATTTATTTTTGAACTTTAAAAATTAATAGCTATGGTTCTTCTTATTGGATTTTTTTGTTGCTTTGGTGTCGTTGTTTTCATTAAAATAGCCAGTAGTTTTAAAAGTTGTAGTTGAATTTTTATTGTGTTGTTCTTTTGAGTTAACTGTTTAGGTACTTCCAAATGCTTTACTTATTTTCTTAAGTCGAACCTGTTTGCTCTGTGGCATAGCTACCACAGGTTGAGCTCAGGTTTAATTACTGAAACATTTGCTAGACCTAACAAGAATAGTGCCATTATTACTTGTGGTGGACTACCACCCACCCCAACTAATAATCTACTTTCTCTCAAAATAGTAAAAGTGGAGATATGGCACCCCAGCCATCAACATATGCAATTTGAATGCATTTGGCCAGCAACACCCAGGGTTGAGGTCTAGTCCATAGGAATCTACTAAGTACAATATTAGTGTCACTGGAAAGAGTCTAAGGCAGAGTGTAGGGGAAGGTCTGTAGTACAAAGAGGAACCTGGACAGTATCACCATCTCAAAAATGTCCCCACATTCCATAATTGAGAGGAGCAGCTTATCCTGGCCAGCAATTTGCACTTGGTCCATGACAGAAGAAGAGTAACATTAGGAGTCCAGCAAAGCTGGGGGAACGTAGCTATATGAATACCAAAATATGTGAATTGGCCCCCCCAACTTTGCTCATGCTGGAATTTCTCACTGTCACTTCGTGATCTGAACATATTGTGATTTACAATGATTAATGTGGAGATCAGGGGAATCTTCATGTATTTGGAGCATCTACAGAATCCGAAGCGTAGAGCATTCCTGCCACTGAAGGTACACTAACAGATCAGCACTATACAGCAGGATTCGTCCTCATGACCTAAGCACCATTTGATTCCCCCATGTCCGAATAACAATGAATTCACTCTGTCAGAGATTTAACGATGAACACAAAGAGAAGAGGAGAGAGAGAACATGTCTGCCTTGTACCCCTCTTTTTATTTGCTGCATTTCCAGGCATTGTTCTTGGTGTAGTCACCATTCAGTGTGTCTGCTCCTTATAGTAACTTAGAGGGCAAACTTTTATTAGCAGTATCATGCCACTAGATGTCAACAGAACCAGGAGTGGACTGCTTTGTCCTCCTTGGTATCTGTGGCTGAGATTTCACTGCTTCACTGCTAACAGCACAAAAAGAGTGGCCATTGATAGATGGAGGATTTGTCTCAAACATCCTGGCCATCAGGCTGCATGACTGCTTCTGTGCCATTTCTGAATGTAGGTCATCACGTGTGAGCAGTTAGCTGTGGATACTTCACACTGAACGGCATTTTGGCAGATTTATTGCTTTACAAAGGGGAAAAACTCTGGCTTCTGTTTCTGTGAACTTGCTTCCCCAATACCTTGGACAATGTTTACATTCTGATCATAGACTCTACGTCCTGGCATTAGATATTGATGCAGCAACAGAAGGAGTTGTCAAAGTAAGTGGAGGTGTTGTGATTTGATTTATGTGATACAGCACAGTTCTTTAAATGAGCAGGTACTGTCCGGGACTGAGTAACTGCACCTTCTAAATTTGAAATGGCGAATACCTGTACTTCTCATCTCTGCTGTAATACTTTTAAGGAGAGAGTGCTGACACTTTTCAGGAGCAAACGTGCTTTAGATAATAAATACGTTCACCTCTTTATTTCCATTTAAAGCACTGATCTAGCATATGCTCTGTATTCTTTAGGGTTCTCCTTGCTCTTGCAAATGCTCTATGACTCAGCTGTGCCTTCTTTAGGGTCACTTATTGTGATCAGTTATGGTTCTGAACCTTGGCATCTAGTGCACCAGTTTGCAACACATCAAAATTAGGTGTTCACTGTAGAATGCTGGCTCTCTGTATAGTGTACAAAAATGATGTGCACCATGCAGAGAGTCAAGCAACCCCATGTTAGTTCACAGAGGAAAAAACTAGACCACTAATGCCCTCATTTTTGTGGTAGCTTGGTCGAGCAGTTAGGCCAATCTTGGAGAAGTTCTAAGCATTTGTTGTACTCACAATATCAATAAATGTGTAAGAATAACTCAAGATCAATTTACAAAAATACTTCAGACTTTTATACAGTTTTTAAGACCAAGATCATCAAGTAAGTACTTTTTAAGTTATGATTTTTCAAATTTTAACAAAAATAGTATTTTTGTGCGTAATAGGAATCAATGGGAGAACATTTTAAAATGTATATATAATCAGGCAATGCATTCACAAATGTCACCTTCTGGTTTTAGGTCAAGGTCACCAAGATGTCCTGTGGGCCAGTCGGAGAAGTTTGGGCAGTTACTGGTTCAAGCAGGAGCAGTGGCTGAAAGTATTGGAGCTGGTGCAGGACAGGCGAGGCAGACCGCTTGGAAGTGCACTTCACAGGTGGACTTAAAGGTTAGTCCAGTGGGTCCCCTTAGGGTGTAGAGGTTGCAAGGGGTTGGGGACCCCTAGAGCACAGCTGGTTTTCCGATGCAAGTGCCAGGGAGGCCGGGTGCAGAGCAGATAGGTCGGTCAAGAGCTGTGCCCAAAGGAGCCTTTGGAACCAGAGGACAGGTCACTTTGAGGGTGGATTGCAGGTCAGCCAGGCCAATTTGGGGGGTGGTTCTTGGGTGTCCTGAAGTGCCTCGACTGGTGCTTGCTTCAGGTCTTCAGAGAGTCCAGAGTGGACTTTCCTTCTGGATGTCCAACATTGAGGGTCCAGTACCCCTGGCTATTGCACCGTTCAGCCACTGGAGGTTGCAGTGCCACCAAACTTGGCACACTTGCAGGGTTTGTCCTCTATGTCTGTTGGGGGAAATTTGGTCTGGCTGCTTGTCTGGTTCCTTGGTCAGCGGCCGGTGAGTGAACTGGACTTCACTGGATCTTGCTTGCTGGTTGCAGGGAGTGATTCCTTCACACTAGGGGGAGGTTCTTGGCAATTTTTAGAATGTCGGAGGTTCTTTGGGGTTTCTTAGAGACCATTTGATGTCCAGTCGACCTTTCATTGGCGATTGTTGAGTCCTGGGTGCAACAGGCAGGGTTTGGTGTCTTTTTTCTTCTTGTAGCAGGACTTATTTTCTTGAGCCTTGGGTCTCCTTCGTCACTGGTCTTCTTGCGTCCATCACATCTGATCAGCAGGTCTAGGAATGCCCACTAAATTCTGCATTTAGGGGGCATTTAGAGGACTACCTAGTGATGCCAATGGGCTGTTTATCTTAGGGTGACTACACCCACTATGTAACAACTTCCTGAGGGGAGAGGTCACCTCGCCTGCTACACCTGAGGGGTGGTGCAGGAAGAGGGTGGCCACTCCTCCTAGTCTTTGTGCATTTTACCACCGTTGCTCCTGCCAAAGGTGGCGGTTTGCAAAAAAGGCGGCCATCTGCTGCTAGCAGCAGGGCTGGGGGTCGAGTTTCAAGGGCTGCAAGCCCTTTGAAGGTCGCAGGCATGGCAGTGCACATTACTGGGAAAGAAAATGCAACACCTCTGCCCAGGAAGGTCTTTGTTTTCTGGTCCCAGAAAGCAAAGGCCCTCACTCCAGGGATCCAGAATCTTGTCTGGTGGTGACAGGCTGGTTGAGACAAGCCAGCAACCATGCCAGGGCTAGTTAGCTTTGCAGGGGCCACATCTAAGGTGGCCATTGGGTACAATCTGCAATAAATCCAGTACTGGTACCAGTTTGGATTTGTTGGTCTGAGTTGTTGGATACCAAACAACCCAGGGCTCAGAGTGGCCTTCATGCAGCTGTGAAACTCGTACTGATCAGTATCCAGCACATGCATTTAAAATGGCTGGTCTATACACATACTATGTCCCAGGTTTGGTAAGGACACAGTAGAGGCATATTGCCCATACACTTATGCCCACACGTGCATTATAGTGCACTCTGCCGTAGGCTGTAAGGCCTGCCAGAAGGGTGGCTTACCTATATTGCAATATTGCATGCAGTGTGTAGTGGACAGGTCACACAGGCTGTGTGCCATGTCATGTTTGCATTTTAGGATTGCACCAGGACAGTCAGCCTGCAATGGCAGGGCTGAGTGCACTTTCAAGCAGGGTCCCCGAGTATGGCCCAGCCCTGGGTACCCAGGTACCATTTATTAGGGACTTATAGTGGCTGGTAAAGGTGTTGCCAATTGTGCCAATGCATCACAACAGCTTTGGGAAAGATATCTGACCCTGGGAATCTGTTTAGTAGGGGCCCAGGGCACTTATAACTTTGAAACCACATCCCATACCAGGCAAAAATTGGGGAGCTAACCATGTCAAAAGAGGCATTTTTTCACATTCACTCACTCTAAATTCAAATGCTTGGTCTTTAAATGTTTTATCACATTTCGCTGTTGCCTACAGTGAATGGGATGACAGTTAACACCACCTGGCCCCATATGTGTGGCTGGTGTACGCATTTATCTTAAATAAGATGAACTACAGCTTGTTGGGTGAGGTCAGAAGAGTATTTCAATTTGAAAAGACAGCTGGCAGGATAGCAACCAGTATTTGTGCCCCACATAGATATTTGTGTCAAATACATTACACCTGTGACCGTACAAGAGTTGGTTCACAAACTGCACTTTATGGTATGTGTAGTAGTATTACAGTATTACTACAAAATGCTAGTCACACACCTCTGCCTCCCCTATCTTTTCTATGTGGTAGTCTTTACTCCTGTGATGGAGCTCTCTGCACACATAAGTATATGATGTAGTAGTAAATGTGGGAGGGACAGGTGGGAGTGGCTGGAAAATGAGGAGTACTTACACCTAAATGGGAGGAGTTTAGGGAAGTGCAAGGAGGGAGTTATGGACTGGTAAGGAGGGGTTTAGGGTGGAACAAAGACCTATCCTCAAAAGAGTGAGCCCATTGCTCTTCACAAACTACACTTCTACGTTACTACAGCCAAAAAGTTTCTAAAACAGTAGCAAATGTACTCCAACTCAGCCTTGGTGTAAATCCAGCACCAAACACTGGTATTGCAACACACTCCCATAGAAAACTATGGAGGCAGGGAAACAAAATTAAACACCATCTATAATAATGTTAATTAATTGATTATTAAAAGTATTTTGATCAATAATATCTATCTATCTATAAAAAAGAAAGGTTAAAATGATGTTATAGTTAGGTGACCATGTCTGTTTTGGCGTAACATTTTAAATGAAAAGTAATAGTTAACTGAAGTAACTATAACTTGCTTCCTCGCCTGCACTCCTTATGACATCACATATGACATTATTCATGACATATTCTATGACATTATTGTTAAAATAAAAACAACATCTGAAACACATCATTGACAACACCACTGCACATGATGAGAGAGGGAGTTATAGTTAACTATGAGTGGTAAATTTCACTGTTTTACAGTTTAAAATGTTATGTTAAAACTGATATTTTCACCTAACTATAACATCACTTTAACCTTTTTTTGGTGAATTTCAGTTTTTTAACGTGAAGCGATATTATATTATGATGCGTAACTATACAAACCCCACGCCGAACACTGCATGCATTCAGGCCCTGTGCACATCCCCATGCAGGCAGCCCCCAACCATTGAAAATGGCCAAAGGCTGTGCACAGCATGGGATTCACCACAGGGCCTGTGGCCATGCCCTGCACTACCCCTCATGTGGGCAGCCAACCCCCCCAAATGCCATGCATAGTATGTGTTTGGGTGAGGGCCTGGCCACAGTGCCCAACCCCAAGAGGGCAGTCAACCCCCCAGCAGAACATGCCTAACGCCATGGGCTGCATGAGGTTGGCTGCAGGGCCTGGCTTGAGTTCAGGACCTGTGCCCAACCCCCTGCAAGTACCCTCCCAAAACGCATGGCCTTTGACCATGCGCAGCATGGGTAGCCATAGAGCTAACCCTCCCTTACTCGGCCAACCCACCTCAAACACTCATACCCCCCCTTTTTTAAATGGTATGGTTTTCTGAGCCAAGAGATTCTTGTGGGAGCGAGCACAGGACCCTGTGCTCCTCTCAGACTGAATCCCCGTTGTTAGACTTGGCATCCTTGGCATGGTCTCCCTTAACTTTTTGCCTCTGTTTCCCAGGTTGTTGATGTGTGCTGAACTCTGTTTTTGCTGTTTTTGATACTCTTGACACTTTACCACTGCTAACCAGTCCTAAAGTGCATTTGCTCTCTGTGTAAATTGTATTGTTGATTGGTTTATCCATGATTGGCATATTTGATTTACTAGTAAGTCCCTAGTAAAGGGCACTAGAGGTGCCCAGGGACTGTAAATCAAATGCTACTAGTGGGCCTGCAGCACTGGTTGTGCCACCCACGTGAGTAGCCCTGTAAACATGGCTCAGACTGCCACTGCAGTGTCTGTGTGTGCAGTTTTAAACTGCCAATTCGACTTGGCAAGTGTACCGACTTGCCAGGCCTAAACTTTCCCTTTTTTTTACATGCAAGGCACCCCTAAGGTAGGCCCTAGATAGCCACATGGGCAGGGTGCAGTGTATGTGTAAGGTAGGACATATACTAATGTGTTTTATATGGACTAACAGTGAAAAACTGCCAAATTCGGTTTTCACTGTGCAAGGCCTATCTCTCTCATAGGTTAACATATATTCAGATTCCCGTTGGGAGCAGATTTAAAAATGGAGTTTAGGCTCTCTGAACTCACAATTTAAAAACCCATCTTTTGGTAAAGGTTGTTTTTAGATTGAGTGTTTGAAAATGCCACTTTTTGAAAGTAGGCATTTTCTTGCTTAAACCATTCTGTGAATCTGCCTGTTTGTGGATTCCCTATCTGGGTCAGTTTGACAGTTGGGCTGTGTGCACCTCTCCTCTAGACAGGGACACAAAGGGAGCTGGGGTGTAGCCTGCATATCCTGATGAGCCATCTGTGCCGGGAGGGAGGAGAGGAGTGGTCACTCACATCTGAAAGGGCTGTGCCTGCCCTCACACAGTGCAGGCTCCATCTCCCTGGTGTGTGTGTGGGGCTTGGGCAAGGCAGGCTGTTACAAACAAGAAAGACTTTCCTTTGAAGTTTGCCTACTTCAAAGGCAGAAAGGTGTATACATAGTGGACCCAAAACCCCTGAAAATTAGATCACTTCTGAAATCAAGAGGAACCTCTGCCAAGTAGAAGA
Source organism: Pleurodeles waltl (assembly GCF_031143425.1). Taxonomy (NCBI): domain Eukaryota; kingdom Metazoa; phylum Chordata; class Amphibia; order Caudata; family Salamandridae; genus Pleurodeles; species Pleurodeles waltl. The sequence goes on from NC_090440.1 coordinate 1,628,962,273, forward strand.
GCTGAAGAACTGAGGAGAAGTCAGGCCCTACCTGTTACTGTGCTTTATTGGGCTATCCTGCAGTTGCTGCTTCTGCCTGTGAAAGTTGGCAGACAAGAACTGAAAATCCATGCACAGAACGTAGTGCGGGGAAATTTTCGATGTACCTTCCGTAATGCGGCTGATAAACAACGTGCTGCCGGCCTCCTGGCTGAAATCGACGTTCCACCTGTTTCGCGGCTGGGAAATTGACGTATCGTGGGTGGAGAAACGACACACAACACCCACATATGGAGGCTGATAACAACACAGCACGGTTTTCTGATACTGTGAGACTAGATTTTCCACACATCGGCATTGGGCATCAAAGTCAACCCGACTCTGTGCGGATCCGAGATGCCCCATCCGGAAATGGCAGTGATCATACCGGCGGACGGTAGTAAGCTGGCGCTGCTACCACCAGCACCGCCACGCCAGTTGAACGCCGACAGCCATATCATGACCTGTGATACGGCCTGGCGGTGTTCTGCTGGCGGGGTGCGCCCGGAGGTCGCAGCGCCCCTTCCCTGGCGGAAGACCTCCTCGACCAAGGTAAGTTGGGCTTCTGACGGGGGGGTGGAGATGTGTGTGCGTGTCTGAGTGTGCGCATGAATGTGTGAGTGTGTGTGTGTGAACGCATCTGTGTGTGTTGTGTTGTTTGCGTGGTTGTAGGGGTGTGAGTGAATGCTTGTAAGAATGGTGAAGTGAGTGCGTGTGTGCATGTCAGTGTGATAGTTGTAAGGATGTGCGTGAGCATGTCTGGAAGTATGCATGTATGAATGCGTGTATGGCAGTGTGTGTATGAATGCGTGTATGCCAGTGTGTGTATGAATGTGTGTGTGCCAGTGTGAGTGAGGGAGTGTATGTTTGGTGCGTGTCTGCGGGTGTGTGCGTGTTTGGGTGGTTGGGGTGTGTGTGAGGATTGGAGGGGGTGGATGTCTTATTCTTTTGAAAATTCATATCTTGATTTGTGTAAGTTGGATTTTTTTTTGGTCTGGTCTTGTTTTTCTAAACTGGTGTGGTGTCCATTTTGTAGTGTTTTCACTGTATTACTTTGTGTGTTAGTACAAATACTTTACACATTGCTTCTGAAGTTAAGCCTGCTTGCTTGTGCCAAGCTACCAAGGGGGTGAGCGGGGGTTAACTGAGTGTGATTCTCCTTTACCCTGACTAGAGTGAGGGTCCTTCCTTGGACGGGGGTGACCTGACTGCCAACCAAAGACCCCATTTCTAACACCTGTATCCAGTAGTTGAGGTTGCAACATTCCTCTTCATGCTGCTTGAACTCCAAACGGATTTCTGCTCCCATGGGAGAGTGATGGCTGACAGGGGAAAAAATCTCTCTGGACCAATCAGATTTCTCCATTGTTTGAAGTTGCAGGCACGAAGGGACATAGGACATATGCGAGAGTCCTACGTACCCAATCATCCAGATAGCTATACATTTTGAACCCTAATTTCTCAAAAACTACTGAACACATTTACACCACATCCCAAAAGCACACTTTCTGGGAAAAGCCCTAGCTTTCTGCCAAATTCAGTGTAATTCCATTCTGCTGTTTGAGCTGTAGCGATGTTTAAAGTTCCAAAGGGAAACTGAATGTGAAATTGCATTTCGGGACCCCCTTCATTTTTTTCTTGGCTCATACTTCACAGATCATCCCAGAACTTTCAACTAGGGACTGGGGTGGATAAACGTCTTTTGGAATTTATCAAACAGCCTCAAAATTATTAGCAGAACAAAAAAACGCTCTTCCTATGGAAAGTCTATCATCTCTCTCTCTCTCTCTCTCTCTATATATATATATATATATATATATATACATATATATATATATATATATATATATATATATACTAGAAGATGAAGGATCACAAGAAAACACCAGTGTGCAAAAATCTGGATCCCAAAGAATACAATGAGTCACATGAAAATGAAATATCCAATAAAGCAAGAAAGAAGTGACTCCAACAGATGGTCTCACCAAATAACTAAAATATATTTAGTGTAGCCACTGAACAAACCATCTTGTACTACCTGAGGAAGGCGGAAGCTGAAACGTTGTAGTGGAAATAATTTTTTGTTCTTTGGTGAGACTATCTGTTTGAGTCACGTCTTTCTTGGATATATATATATATATATATATAAATATAAATATATTCACACATACACATATATATCCGATGCACTCAGTGAAACAAGAATCATGTGCTCTCAGGATGATGTTAGTTCAGTAAAATTGCTTTATGCCAAGTGCTCCCAGCCCCTGCAAAGTGTTTCGGCCTCCTGGCCTTGATCAGGCATGATCAGTTATAGTTAGGACCAATTTTTTCCAAAATAATAAATAACTTTGGCGCTGTTTGATGAAGCTTCTCGAAATTTGCAAAACTACTTTGCCACTCACTTTAGATGCTGTGCGGATATTTTCATGGTGGTTTGTCAAGCGGAAGCCGAGAAAAAGGGGGCCCCCCAAACCCTTTTTCCCCCATTCTATGTCTATGGTGATTTTGCAAACTTTAAACACGGCTACAGCCCTAGCCGCTGAACAGAATAATACCAAATTTGTCAGGAAACTAGATCTTGGTCCACAGACCATGCTTTGTGTGATTTGGTGTAAATCTGTTCAGTTGTGGCCTAAGGTTACTTAACAGCACAAGTTATAGTTTCTTCAGATAAGTATAACTATAAGCATAACTATAACTGCAGACTTTTGATTGTTTTGTGTGGGTAAAATGTGAACCTGACTATAACGCTCCTGTAACCTTTGTTTTTTTTTGTGAATTTCTATATTTTTTTACGTAAAGTAATTTATAATTACTAAGGGCCACATGTACAAAGATCCCGTTTTGCAGCTCACAAACTGCGAGTGTTAGAGACTCGCAATTTGCGAGTCGCAAAACCGGATTTACAACAGTGTACTTTACACTGTTTGCGATTCCTAATGTGGTTGCAAATTACCTGCCTCATGAATATTCATGAGGTAGGGCACAATTTGCGACCCCATTTGGAATGGCCGCCCTCACAGGGATGGTGGCCTGCTGGAGACAGAAGACCACCTTGTCTGTGACTGCTTTCAAATAAAGCAGTTTATTTTTTTGGAAATGCAGCCCGTTTTCCTTAAAGGGAAACAAGATGCATTTCAAAAACAAAAATGAAAACTTTTCTCTTCATTTTTTCAGAGCAGGCAGTAGTCCGTGGGACCACTGCCTGCTCTGAAAAAATATTTTCACTGCCATTCACAAAGGGGAAGGGGTCCCATTGCGAATGGGTTAGCACCAGTTTTAAACTGGTGCTAACTACGATTGTTTTGCGACCGCATTCGCGGTCACAAAACAATTATACATACCATTTGGATTCGGTATTAGGAAGGGATGCCCTTGACACGCCCCTTCCTAATACCAAATCGCAAAACCCAAACTGCGATTCGGTAACAAGTTCCAGAATCGCAGTTCGGGCTTTTTACATCCTGAAAAGCATTTTTCAAGTATCAAACGGGCCTATTTTGCGAATTGGCCCTTTTGCGACTTGAAAAATGCTTTGCACATCTGGCCCTATATGTTAATACATGGGTTTGTTATGTGAGTGGGTGCATTTTTTCCCTTGTACTACAGATCCACGGATCCTTCTTGATTTTGCACTGGGGTTCGGGCTGAGTACCGAGGTAAATCTGCAAATCCGTGGATCGGCCCCAAAAAAATATTTGGGCAATGTTTTGCCAATAAGGGGTCTCTCAGTGACCCCTCCTCTATATCTCTATCCTGACGTTTTATCAAGGCTCAGCCCAGAAACAAAATGGCAGCGGCAACTTTCCTTTCAGGTTGCGGCCCGCCAATAACGGCCGTGCTTTTGGTTTTGTGTCCATGTGTACCTGTATTTACACTAAATTACAAAATGGGCTCTTTCTGGACCAAGATCTAGGCTTCTGCCAAATTTGATATAATTCTGTTTGGTTGTGCTGTAGCTGTGTCTACAAATTGCAAAATCGCCATAGACAATGCATGGGCAAAAAATGTTTTGGGACCTCCCCCTTTTTCTTCGACCCCCTCTTGATGATCACCCAGAAACTTTCCACACATCACTTAAAGAGAGTACCAAACTACTTTTGAAAATTTTGTGAAGGTTCGGCAAACAGTGCCAAAGTTATTGGCAAAACAAAAAACACTTTGTTTATGGGAAAAAAAATTACATATGCATAGTTATTATATTAACAGAAAGATTTTTCAGCAACCATTAATTGAAAGAAGAAACAAAGATTTTGCTAAAAATATTAAAGCAATTTAAAATAATTCTATTGGTATTTTTCAATAAATTGTAATGCATGTTAAATGTACACTTTTACTCAAGCTGTGTTCTTCATATTTATTTTAATAAGATTTATTGAATTAATAAATATAGTTTAATATGTCAAATATTTAATCTACATTTCAGTTAATGTGTTTTTGTATTGTATTATATTTGTTCTAGATTTAAATAAATATTTGAAATTAATTTACATTATTATTTTGCAAAAAAAAATGTGTAATGGTTGTGATTTAGTTTAATAAACTATAATATTTTGCTCTATACTTTACCAAAGGGAAAGAGGGAAATCTCTGCCCTAGTGGCAGAGATTTCCACCTATATGTGAGAAGTTATAGTAATAATGTTACACTCATAAATTCTGTCCTAGATGTCTCTATCGCCTTGTTTCATGGGTGGATACTTCAGTCTATAGTTTGGAGTAACTTTTTACTCGGAAATGGTGAATAGCAAAAAAGAGTAAATATAACTTTGGGAATAGGGCCAGCAATATTTAGCCAGTGTTCACTAGGCACATGTGGCAGCACAGACCTGCAGATAAGTCTTTCGTAAATGCCAAGTAAGGAAGCTATGCTGAGCGGAAGGGAAGAGGAATGTGTCTGTACACAATGATAAAATTTAGCGTTTAATTAATCTCACTCTTATAAAAATGTGCTACATCTGCCACTGTTACATAATGCTCTAATAAGTCCTGCCACTTGCACAGGTATAAAAATATTCCATTTCCAGTGACCATTCCTTCTTGTGTAAATTAGGCATATAACTTAAGTTTTCATGCTTCCACCACATTAGGTGGGATTCCTCCGTAAACCATATAGGATGCATGAGACACCATGCTGGTAATGACTTAAGTGGCTCCCCACCCTCCTCGGATCACTGACAAATATCAGAAACAAAATATTGTGTGGACAGAATATTGTGCCTTACATATAGAGGAGCAAAATATTGTGAAGGTAAGTACAAATAGGTAAGTATAGATTTACTATTCTTAACTCCACATCTATGAACCTTGAAGATATATATATTGTCAAGGTATATATATGTTGAGTTACATACATAGCAAAACTTACTTACCTATAGAAACTTACCTTTGCGATGTATTTACCCTCAATATTCTTAACACAATATTTTGTCCACACAATATTTTTTCCAATATTTTGTCTAAACAATATCCTCCTCATGTATACCAGTGTAACTACAGATAAGTATTGTGAGTGTAAGTGCATACAGATAAGTGTAGATTTATTGTCCTTCACTCCAATCTAAGTACCTTGAATATATGTATTTTATCAAGGTACACACAGCTTGAGTTAATCTATTTTTATCTATATGTACTTACTTATCTTCACAATATTTTGGCAGTTGATATTCTGGCTATGTTATTTTTGTAGGATAGTACTTAAAACTCAGTATCCTGGTACTATACAGCAACTGACAATGTTGCCTTCTTCTACTCATGCTGCGCAGGTGTTGTGCATTTACCATGAAGAAGTCTATCCATTACATTTTCTGGACTGTTTGTGGAGTTGTTAGGTGGAATTCAAGCTTTCTGTGTCTTGGTATAAGTGCTCATTTGTACCCCTTGGGTGAAATTTATTGTATATGGTACAAAAGAGACCTCTTGAATTTGAGTACAAAATACATCCCATTTTGATCCTACATTCAAAAAGTGTCATGCAACGTTCCCTATGGGTGGAACTAGTGTGCACATTTACTCCTGTATGCACACTTATGTTTGCTCGACGTGATTGGGTGCTTTAAATTTCTCGATCAGCTATCCACCTTGAAATATTGCATTTTCTTAAGCACTAAACTAGCACCAGTTTGTTAAAAGAAAAGTGGAACACCTGTATCTAAAGAGTTACAAAATCAGCCAGTTTTGCGAAAACACTTTAAAAATGTGGTAACGTTGGGTTGATTGGCAAAGGCTTTCTCATTTGTCCTGAATGAGAGAGAGGGAGAGAGTGTGTGTGTGTGTGTGTGTTGTGTCCAGCACAGGTGTATTCTACTTACACATTAACATTATGGTGGCATGCCATTCTATAATGACTCCCCTAGCACAATGTCGACTCAATAATACATTGTACCCTAAACCCATTGGCAATATGATGACAACTTGTGGCATTTTTGTGGCTCTTGCAAACGTGGGGCATTTTTGGTATCCAGGGATCCATGTCAAAGTTATCATTAATAAAATGGTGATCCAGATATTTTGGTAACATAATTGTGAAATTCTACTAACCATTGACATTGTGTCCGTGAGTGAGAGTGTTTGCAAGTTTCTCAAAGCGACCTCACGATTGATGAGCTCCTGACTAGCAAATGGTGATGGATGTCCCAGAATATAATTGTGCAGTACCTCCAAAATATTTGTCCTCAACTTTCTCCTTTTATCTAATAGCTTCAAATGGCCCATAAATGTGTGGTCCTTAATTCGATCAAGCTCCATCCCACCTCACTTGATCATGTTCCACATGTAACTCCGAAAAATATCAACTAATGCAATGTATTTTAATTCAAAGTTATATATCATGCAACAGGGGCTATATCACACACACAATGCATTTCCCTTGTTTGTGCCTGGTGCACCTTTTAAAAGGTGCGTCTGGCACAAACAAGGAAAATGAGCTGCGTTAGCATGAACGCGTTGCCCCTGGGCAGCCGCAAACTTGTGCTTCATTTTTCACTTTACAGGCGGAAATCCATCTGCACTTTTAAGGGGGATGAGAGATCCCCTTCCAGACGGATGCAGTGACTGACTGCACCGCCTGCAAGGGGATGTCTGGGGTGGTCCATGGGACAGAGGGCTGCCATCAGGGGGTGCACTAACAGTGTTGGCAAATTGTCACTGCGCCTCCTGACAGCTTCCTTGTCTCTGCGCCATTATCTACAATAGGGCGCCGGTGAAGAGGCAAAAGGATTCCCTCATTTGCATGGGGCCACGTCCCTATGCAAATGAGAGAGCACCCTCTGGTGATTGCACTGGCGCTATATGTGCCCCAGCAATATTCGGATTCCAGAAGGGGCCACAAAAGCTTCTACAGCCCCTTCTGTAATATCAAAGTGCCCTGGGGGTGCGCAAAGTGGGTGCACATGCCCTTTGTGCCCTAGGACACTTACATAATACGGGCCGGTAAGCATATAAATACAACCTCCCGTCATTTCATCTCAGCATTGCACACACCACACCATCTCACCACATTACCAGTACACACTGCAACAACACACTCTTGCAAACATACATGAATTCATCGTCACACATGCACTCACCATCGTAGTGTAGTCTGTGAAGAGACCACATTGTTTTGTTTGCTTTCCAGAAGTATTATACACCTTGTTATGCAGGCTTAAGGAATGAGCCAAACGCGTTAGCATAATGTTTGTCCACCCTCTTGCATTAGCAGTATTCTCGTGTAGGAATGATTGTTTGCATTGATTCTATCCCTAAATATGTTGTAAAATAAGACTATAACTACGCTAAGGTAGTAAAATGTGGCCTAATAGCTGTTTTGATATTCTGCGCGATACGTGATTTTAATCGGGATGAAAGTGCCACCTAGTGTTCACTCGGGTTCCAATTCTAGACACGTTGCACTCCCTCGATAAAGGGTGATCTCGAATTTAAATGAATCTCCATTTTCACTGGGCAAGCAAATGATTTATGTTGACCTGTCTGTTGAACTAATCAATCAAACTGATAGATTGTGTTTTTAAACGTTTAGCAGTCGTGGGCGGATAGTTTGTTTGCAAACGTGACGCTTCCCGCCCTGGACGGCGTGGACACCGGCTTGGACACCCATTCTGAAAGGTCAAGGATCATTAAAAATCCCAGTGGAGACGTGTCAGCTGACTGAGAATCTCACTGCAAAGGGACATTAACAAATGTTTACATTTTCAAAGTCATTAAAAAATACCGTGAAAACACTAGCGCAGTCACAACCCTTCCATAGATGTATCAAGTACATGTTGCATCAGATACAATTCTCCGACAACCTAGCACCAGCACACGACACTGCTTAATTAAAGCAAAAAAAAGATAAAGCTAAGGGCAAGCGAAAGCTAGGAAAACTGAAAAAGGGAGAATACAGAGATGGAAAGGAACCCGGAAGAGTGAGACAGAGACCAGAAGCGTAGGGTGGTCAAGAATGAGGCAGAAGCTGGAATCAAGATTTGGAAACCTTGGTATTTGGCAAACGTGATTTGGTAGTACTACTGGCAGAATCCTTAGAAAACTTCGGTCCCATGCCCTGCACAAATTAAGCAGTGAAAGTAAATCTATTTAAAACAGCCTAGAGTGTTTCAGTCTGTACAGTTAAACTAGGGGAGGATGACCAGCTTTTGAAATTCAAAACCTGGATTTGACACCAGCACAGAAATAAGACTACAATTTTGCAAAAACCAAGGGCACTGAATGACGTACCTGACAGCTCTCACAACAATTGAAAATACAGACAGCGAGGCTCTTAAGGGTGATTAAATGCAACGTTTACGATCTGTATCCTATGTATTAATTAAACAGCTTTCTAATGAGAGCTAGTAACTTAACCCTGTACTAGAACACACAAAAACTCACATCAAAGCGTGACTGCTTTGTGTTTAGTCGCCCCTTTCTGAAAATAGGGAGAGGTGCTAAATTTACTAAAATATGACACTACACATGGATAAAAAACTGGTTAACAAACAGGATGTGTGGCCACCCTACTCCAACAGCCATATCATGAACATCCATGCTGGTGCAAATCTTAGCTGTCTGTTTTCAAGACATTTCTCCATCTAAAGAGCATGCACAACTCGAGAATTATGTGTTGGTGCATGAGCAACGGACAGCGCCTCACAGAAAGAGAACATACCACTCACCGTAGCACATCTCATCTACCTGCAGAAATATGATCATATCACCCTCATCCTACTAGAACTTCACTTGCTCCTCTTGAATACCTGCACCATCTTCAAAACCAGCTGTATCCAGGGCTTTAAGTGAGCTGAGTCCCTCCAGTTCTCAGACCCAGTAGCATTTTAGAAATGACATTGAAACAGGCCCCTATCAGGCCCTCTGTTCATGTCCTTAAAGTTACTGATAAAACACTGACAATTTCTTAACAGTTAATGTAATGTGTTCAGGTAATCCATATTAGTGATCTAGTTCCCATTTATAATTCACGTTTTCTTCTGAATCCTGTACTTCATTAGTGTGTTAGCTGTGTCCAGGATGTTGTGTTTTCGTATTTTTTTCGTTCATTACAGTACTCTTGTATAGTACATACTTTGAACCAAGTCACCTAGAGATATTTGTAAGGCCACGATAGAGAGCTCTGGTATTCAAGCTTAAGGCAGTGCGAATTTCCACCAGTGCCTGTCAGTGGTTCAAAAAGATGTTCAGAATGCACGGTCATCTAATTTTTTACCTCTCTGGCAAAGGCAATAGTCCTGGGAGTTTTCGGTGTACGCCTGTTGTGGTGTTATTATATCCGATTGCAATAACAGAAAGGTCAAACAGACACTAAAATACCGGTCAGGTGGCACACTATGGGGATTACAGAAATTCAGTGTATGTTTACGCCACACCTATAACTACATAGGCCAGGCCTGTTTTGGAGACCCCCCCCCCACTTTTTTCATCCAACTTGAAGCCCTGGCTGCATCACTTGCAAAGCCATTGCAACTTCCAAGACTACCTATTGGGCTGACAACCTCACCACCTCTAGTGGCTCTCGGCACACATGAAATTAGAACAACATCAGACTGGAGATGATGAAGCAAAAACATGAAAAATATAAAACAACAGGCTTTTTCCATTTATGAACACAGGATCTGGAACTTCATCCCCCATATCCTTTAGGACCCCACAACCCTGCTCCAATTCAGGAAAGACTTGATGATGCACCTCTTTAAAGAACACTACACTATGATGCTGTTAACTTCTATGACCCAGGTACTTCTCAATTCCCATGTTGACTGTATCCTTTCCTATGATACTGTACAGCTCTCTGGTGCCTTTGGCTAGGTTCACAAGGGTATGTGCTTTAAACAGTGCATTGTCTCAATAACATACTTAGCTGTGCTTCGGTGCATAATTCACGATACTTCCTACAGTAAGAGTAGCATGCCACTGCCAGAAGAAAAATACACCTGATGATGGTAAAAATACAAATAGAATTGTACTTCCTCACAGAAAACCATGTGCTGATAACATTTGCAATTTTTTGCTAGCTGATTTCACTTTAATAACATGATACTGAGTACAAGGTACACAGGACAAATGGAAAATTAGACACGGGAACACAAGGTGTTATAGACATTAACACTGAATTTAGCGACCTTAGAAGTATGAAGGCAGATTTTTGTCTGCAGGAATTGAAACTTGTGACCTGCACTTTTCTGTACAGGCGGCCAGCTACAGATATGTCATAGCACCTGGTGTTGTCTAGAGACTTGCTGATGACAGGATACAGTGGTGAACATCAAAATAAGAACTTTATAGTGTTGCTTAATAAAATCACATGAAATCACCATTCATGTGAGCCCAGCTTTGCATGAGCAGACATAACTTGCAAGATGCTACCCTTGCAGTCTAGCTTACAATTTAAAAACAAAAAATCTTGAGTGCAAATAAAATTTGGGCTGGGTGGTTTGTGGGTTTCTGTAACCGATGTTGCGTTTAGCATAAACATGGAGGCTTATACCTTCAAAACGTCAGTGAAAGCTGTGATCAACTCTATATTAGGGCAACATTAAATATTGGTGTGGGATCTTTTTGAACTCTGTTTTAGAAAAGGCACACCGAACACCTAGGGTGCGTAATCCTAAATCCACCTCATGCCTCTTTATTCGACCACCAGACACTTCCTGCCCTTTATTTCACTCTTGTAGGCTTCAGCTTTCTCCTTTTGTGAGTTTTTCCATCACTTCTTCCATCTTTCGCTTTGTATGTTTTCCTCTCTGGCTCTTGTGAAATGACTGATGCAGAAAAATATGTACTGATTCCCAAAAATGAGTGCTGGTGGCCCCCCACAGGCAAGCAAGTGCCCAAATTAAGCACTGTTATAATGGAAGTAACTTACTCTGGGATCCCATAAATTGGCATTCAACGACTGGCGGCAAAAGAGGGTGGAGTCATAAATTGCAAAGAGGAGCAAATCTGTCAGACAACTTCCACATTTAGTTTAAATTTTTTTTAAAAAAAAACAAATAAATTGGCAGAAAAGACAAGCCTAGGAGCAAATCTATTCTGGATTACTTGATTGATCACATACATACTGCATTTTAAGACCTATGGATTAAGGCACCTACAGCAGATATCGTCATACACACAGCAAATGTCAGGGTACAATAAGAGTAAGATACTTTTTTGTGATTAGTGCCCTTGCTGGAGAAATCTAGGTGCAGTCTAATCACAGGCTTTACTAAAATAGCACTTGGGGCTAAGGTTCCTCATGAAAAGCACAATTTGTACCACGCAGCTCATAAATGTGTATATTATGTATGTAGCTCGGCGGGTTAATGCTTTTGCAGCAGAGATCCCTTTGGTACCTGCTGGTCACAAGTTATAATACTTATCATATATAGCTCAGTAAATTATGAACGGGCACCAAGTAACTACATGCAAACTGCAAGGCATAAGTATAGAACCTCATTGTGTTTTTTGCGGTGCTTAATTTGTCAATAAAGAGGTGCCTGTGCTCAAAGCCCTTCTCTTAAACAGAGGCTGCTGTAATTAAAACTGCCAGCACTGAGTACTGAGGCATTATAATCCTGAAGCCATCTCGGGCCTCTTCAATCCATTTACGGCCACCCCTGCCCCTTCAGCTCATCGTGCAACTTTCTACTTTCTCCCTTTATGACGCTTTTTAGTTTTTTCCTTTTTCTGTCGTTCCCATATGTGTCTTTTGCTCGCAGCAAATGCTTGAGGCATAAGAATAAGCCCCGGCCCTCACAAATAAGTGCCGGTGCTCAGCACCGGAAACAACAAGCACAAATTAAGCACTGCTTGTTTGTCAATATTCTGTCCAGATCTGCGATCTGGACGGCTCCTCCTCATTTCCAACGCTGGTGTTGCACTGTTCGCTAAATTAGGCCACGGATATCAGTTAGAAATAGTCACCGGTACATTTGAGTGCCCATCATAAATTCTCAGCGCTTATTCTCAATTTCATCTGAATATATAAAAAAGCAGCATATACAACAATGCAAATTACGCGCAGAGATGCCATGAAAGAGTTGAAGCAAATATGTATTTTTCGGGTTTAAAGGCCTGACTGATGGTTTGAAAGTGAAAACCTAATCAGAGATACAAAAGAGGTCCATAAAAGATCAAACCAGCATTTTGTCAGTGAAAGATTAATGTCTCTGCCGTTGCCTGCCTTATAATGAAAGTATAATGCGTGTTATTGTGAAGCAATCCGTGTGACTTCTGCGAGTAATAGTTCAGCTGAAAAGACTGATTATAAAGCGCTTGAAAGTAGCTTGTTGCGCTGCTGACCTCTGCCCTATAGCTGATCGCCACATCACACCATCTGGCCACTGGTGTGGCAGGCGGCTGGTGCTTCGGCGATAGACTGACGGTGGTAACAGTTCGCCCCGCTGTTCTGTCAGGGGGTGACGGGCTGAGACGGCTGTGCGCGTTTGTGCTAAGGTCTGAAAGACGGAGGTCTAGAAGGGGATTTCAATACAAGGCTATGTGCACATTGAGTAACACTAAAACACAGATGTGCAGGACGCTACACCAGAGTACATACTTGCTTGTGAGAAGTGCAGGTACTCTGCAAGTAAAGGTACTGCACCTCTACTGAAAGTGCAGGTACTCTTTCTCTCAAAACAAAGAAGCTCAGGTACTCAATACCGGACAGTACCGGCCCATTTAAAGCACCTAATGAACAGGTAATTACACTTCAAGTGCGCAGGACAAATAATTATGCGGTAGGGCACATGGGCAGGATAGGCAGAAGCCTTGTTAAGAAATCTGCAAGACAAGTAGCGCGCGCATGCCTGCAGTCTCGTGGGACCCCCGTCTTTCACACATGGCTAGGAGGAACGGTACTTGATTAGTTGTGATTTCCAAAGTAGGACAACGTTGCGATTCACTTCACAACGTGGGATACATTTCTACAGCACGCGTTTCATATGTTGGTTTTTGGAAATAGATACACCTGTAAGCGTCTTACACATATACATATCTTACATCTCTTGAAAAATGTCCTAATGTTTGCATAATATTCACAGTTCACTAATTATGTGGCCCAACGGCCAAGGAACATTGGCACAGAAATAAACGTGCAACAACATGAGGGGCTAAAGACAGAGTTGTATGTTCAGGTGAACAGCCACCTGGGAATCACTCACTGCATTGCCCCTGCTCAGGTAAAAACAAATATTTTTGGGATGAAATACCCGCAACAGGATGAGGAGGTCAATGGCGGACCACTCTGTCCCTCAAAAAAAGCCCCCACCAACCAATTCCCGAATAAACCAGGCTGCGTCCCTGGGCTATACCGAGGTACACAGAAATATGAGGCAGGAGAGGTCCAAATTATGCAAAACAGTTTAGTAAATTATGCAACAAGAGAAGGCAAATTATGCAGCATAATGCAGCACATTTTGCAATAGTGTTACTTCATTATTTCATAATTTGTATACTTGGCAGTACTGTCTGAGCATTAGGTGGTACCTCTGGAGTACCTGAGAACATCATACCTCCTTTCAAGGGTTGCACTGACTCTGTGACCAGCTCAGTCAGTGTGTTTCCCAATAGCTTGTTTGGTCTTGCGTCCACGTCAGTAATATGCCATGGGCACAAAGGATCCCCTTATTTGCACAGGGTCACGCACCCATGCAAATGAGGGAATGTCCTTTTGGGATTGCGCCAACACAAACTATGTGCCACAGTGCGGGAGTGTGGCATGTTTATGGACTATGGACCATGGCCACTTCAAAATGCAACTCGATGTCTCCTGTCCATGACAAAGAAGTGCAAAAGCGACATTGGTCAAATATTGATATGAAAGCTTTATGGGCCGTATTTAGTAAACTTTCATGCAATGCAGGGTAGCAAGCAGAACTGATGCACTGCGTGAAAGGGAGACCACAGAAATGCTCCACATCAACCAAGAATTGGTGCATTTCCTATGTCGACTAGTGCTTGTGCATGGTGTCCACTTTGGTGGAAGGGTGCAGGCATTTCAGGCAGAAATGTTTTTGTGCAGGAAGGAAATCCTTCCTGCACAAATCCAATCCTTAAAGACATTTTCCTTATTCTAGGTGTGCTGCAGAATGCAGAAGGCGTAGCCTTTTGATGCATTTCCAGATTTACTAGCTTTAGGAAATCTCAGAATGCCCAAAACCCATGGGCCAATGAATGGAAACTCCCTTACTCAACCCACGCTTCCCTAATACACGCTGCCTTGCATTACTGTTTGGGAAAAATCTTGCACAAATCTGATTTGCGTGGTTTTGAAAATCACAAATACCATTTTGCGTTGTGGCTGCACCAAAAAAGTGGTGCATCCATGACTCAAAATTAAAGTCAATCTGCCCCTACATTTCTTGTTTTCATAGTTGAGCTAGGCAGTGCATATTTTGAAATTATGGAACTCAGATTATAATTCCATAAACCGAAATTATAGCAATCATGCAGAATTCAACCTGCTTCTGAATCACTGTCATGAACACCACGATTATCTATAAATTTTGTATACACATTGCCAAATGCTTATGGTATTTGGATAGAGACTTTAGAATTTTGTGAAACTCGCGTCATTTTCTTTTGTGGAAATATGTGAAATTCAGAAAATGTACTGAAAATGCCATTCTGGCATTGCGTGCTAATTTTATGACACGAAGTGCACCCTCACATTCAAAACTGGCAGGAGGATGCACTTCGTGAAGAAATTGCAAAAAAGAGAAAAACATAAGTGTCGCAAACAAGAGCCGCTGTGCGTTTATGTTGTTCCAATGCTCTGAACATATATTTTACCAGATCAACCCTTAATATGTCATGTGGCAAAATGGCGTACTTTCATGACATTTTGTGTAAAATTTGTAATGTGAAAGACCTGAAATGGTGCAAGTTCTGTCGGTATAATTGAAATTTCGTTCAGGCCTCGTACAGAGCAATGCTTAAAAGACAGCCTGTGCTTCTGTTGAACTGTATGTGTCTGGTTTAATTGCTCAGCGACTTAAAACTCACTGCTGAAATCTGTGATGGCATAAAACTCATCAGTTCATTTCCTGGCAGGTTCACTCAGATGTTCATCCTTTGAAGATGATATAATTGAGAGGGCAACAAGAGAGCCTATTATCTAAGTATTAATATTATAATATCGTCAATTTAGTACCCATGTAGACTTATCCTCACAGTAAAGTTTTGGTTCTGCTTGTCAAATATATTTAACTAAGAAGATGAAAATATCGGTACAAGTCAGTAGCGTAGCAAAGATGCCATGGGCCCTGGTGAAAGTAAGAAAATGACCCCTTTGTCTGCTGTTTGAGCAGTGAAATACGACAATTATCCAGGTTCAAAGCCCCCTCAGCGCTCTGGGTCCCAGTGCCACTGCACCTGCTGCACCAATGGAAGCTAGGCCCCTGGGACTTGTCATTTATGACCTGTTACATGGATCGGTTGGCAGATACTCAGTCTTTGGCCAACACATTTCCAAATACACAGGAAACACGCTTTACATCAAAAGGCGACGTGCTGTTGCCAAGCTATAGGGCAGAATCCGGTTGCATCATGTTTATTTGACTGGCTTTTAGCTAAGAGCATATGACATAGAGTGCAGATGTTTTAAACACACCGAGGACGCCTTTGGGAAGTCACTTTGAACAATTCACAGTTTGCTTCCTCCATTTTAAGTTAAGAAACACATTAGAATCTCAAAAGAACCCCAAATGCCCTGCTTGTGTTTGTATTGTCTCCTCCATCTACAGCTTTTATGGGGAAATAGAAGTGATAAGACGCCGCTGGGAGCAAATCATCACAAAATGGCGCCCACGGCAAGGCAGGAGTTCTTTGATTGACAACTGCTGCTCTCCAAGAAATGCAGACATCTTTAGAAGTGGATCAAAGACAAAAGTTAGCTTTCTAGCAGTACAGGAGAAGTCGAGGCAGCAGTGTGTTGTTGCACAATGAGCCTCATCTGGTCTTTAGTGAAGAAGCACAGTAAATGATTGCTGTTGTTTCTTCTGTCCCAAGCCCATCATCTCACAGCGATCGGCCTTTCTCCACCTCGCTGCTATCATAGGTGAGTTGGGCAGGTCAACAGAGTTCGATAGCTTATCTGTTCTGCTGATAAGTTTATGATAAACAATTACTGCTCAGTTAAAGTTGGTAAATACCGTTACGTTAACGTAATCAGTTCTGAGATGGAGGCATTCCGCCACTGACAGTGTCATGAAATCCATTTCCAGCCCCTCTAGATACACTTTACCGGATAGCTCACCGCGCTACCGAGAAGGACGCCGCACAGCTAGTTTTGAACTTTTATGGGTGTGGGCCAGTTTCACAAAAATGTTGCTGTGAGTAGGTGTGGTTTGTGCTTATAGTACTCCTGACTCACTCCCGAGTTTCCGCAGTAAGCCATGTGAGGTCCTGGCTCACTGCTGACACTAACAAGTCATCCAGGAATACTAGAAGAGTAGGTCACAGCAAATCTTTGGGTATTAGGACTTCGGTCTTCTTTTTGACTTGTGCTTTACGCTACCATGGACGTCATTTAGGGGTCGCCAGGGGTCGTAGCTGCGACCCCTGGCATGCTCCTTGCGACTCCTGGCCCTGCTTTTGCGACCCCTGGTATCAGAGGTGCCAAATCTGTACCAGGAGCACAGGGCAGCTCGTCCTTGCAGACATGGGTTGGAGCTCCATTTTTACTTGCTTTCTGTCAGTGTTTTATTACACTAATAGTGGATAATATATCATTCACTGTTAGTGTAATAAAGAATGGAGTACAATTAGCTATAAGATTACCCTCATTGGCATTTGAGGTAAGTAAACTTATTTTTAAACGTATGGTTTGTGCGTGTTTGCGGGTGAGAGTCTGTTTATGTGTGTGTATGTGTGAATCTGTAAAAGTATGTGTGTGAGTAAAACAAAATGTCAAATGCCGTGTTATATCACTTCCCTGGCCTTTTGGCGAATTGACGTTCATGTACGCTACCTGGCATAGTTGGAATTTGGCTTGGGATTTATTTTAAAAACAGACTTATTATGAAAAAGCCTTCACATGACTCAGTCCGTTTTGTTAAATCTCAGCATCGGCAGAAAGAGGTATTAAGATCTTGTTGCGAACTTTGTCCAGAAGAAAGCACACGAGGCAGGTATGCTGTTACAGACGCTTCTGTATTTGCATGCACATCTGGGTCAGTACAGGGGTGCTGGGGGACCCCGGGACTTCTCCTGCCTTGGTGTCTGCCTGCAGGAGTGTGTGTGTGTGTCCAGTACATCCTGCTCCAACCCTCCTGATCCCAAGCAGTGTCCGGTGTACCACGCAGTGACCAGTGTGTGCGAGGTCCTAGTGCGCTGCCACATTCCGTCACAGCAACATCTCCCCCCTTTGTCAAAAAAAGGACACGTTCCCCTGGACAAAAGTGAGAGGGAAGAGAGAAAAACAAGAGAGAAGAGAAGAGAAGAGAATGGAGGGAAGGGGTAAGAGAACAGCAGAGCAGAGCAGTAGCCAAACAAACACAACCGTCTGTGCTTTGGAGCTATAGGTTACATTTCTTAAATTAGTCGTTTGGGCTTCCAAATCACTTGCGATGGGTGTGAGTCTCAAGAATGGCGTTGCCAGCTGCCTGGCCCATCTTCTGTTTCCTTGTCCTGAAATGGTCCATAACCATTGGACGGAGAGAAATTTTCCGCTCCTTGGTTGGCGCCACTCTGGGTCTGCATCTGAGTATTCTTGCTCCCGTCCCCTTCATCATCTTCCAACAGGAGAAATTCTTTGAAATGAGAGCAATCCCTAGGGCCCTGCCGCTGCTGTGATCATTGTCCCTTTGACATCTGTTATCGTCAGTGGCTGGCTTGAGAAAGGACTTTCCGACTTTCGTGTTATATGATGGCGCACAAGAGCTAGGTCTCCAGGCTTGAACCTGGAGGTGGTCGCATGACATCATGTGCCTGACTGCCTTTTCATCTTTTCCTTCACCTCCTGGTTACATGTGACTATGGCGCTATGTTCTGGTGGGGTCTTGTCCTCCAGTGGAGGCAAACCAATTCTGCTTTTCCTTGCCAGTACCAGTTCCAATGGGCATCTCCCCGTGGAGCTGTGTGGTCTCTTGCAATAGACCTGAAGTACTTGGCACAGGGCGTGGCCAGATGAAATGTGTGTCAGCTTGGCTCTTTGGACTGCTTTCTTAATGTTACCCATGAAACGTTTCACCATGCCATTAGCCTGTGGCCATAGTGGCGTTATTTTTCGATGAAGTAATCCTAGGTAGACCATGAATGTGTGAAATTCTTTTCATGAAAAGAGGGGTTCATTGTCAGTCTTGAGCATCAGGGGAGTGTCCCGGCTGCAAAAATCTCATCCAAGACAGGTAGTGTGGCAATTGCTGAGATGGTTGACACTTGGCACACTACAGCGAAACAAGAGTACTCATTAATGATGACCAGTAGGTATCTACCAGTATCCAGTGGCCCAAATAAATCCACAGGCAGTGTCGACCACACAGCCCTGGGGAGGTCTGACATGCGTAGTTGCTCCGGCTTAGATGGCCTCCCTGTGGTCTCACAGAGATGATAGGTCGTGACCATCCCCTCCATCAGGCAGTCAAGACCTAGGAACCATATGTCTTCCCTCAGCATTTTTTTTTGTTCTCACTATTCCTCTGTGGCTCTCATGTGTGAGGCTGACAGTTTGTCAGCGAAGAGTCTGCGGTATTACTAATCTGGTGCCTCGAAGAAGTACCCCTTGCTCCATTTCAGACAATTCTTCCTGCATGTGTTTCAATGCAAGCACTTCTTCTCTATCGAACACTTTGCTGACCGGGCTGTTATTGTTTATGTGTCCCCACCTCTGTTGCTTCTCAAGGTTTTTTTTACCACTCCCAGTGTGACGTCTTTCACTGTTTCTCATATCAAGTCCTCCACCATGATCAGTGTTGGAGTCTTTTGTCGCACCACAAAATTGATATATTCTTCAGGTATGGAAGGAGTCTGTTTTGTAATTCGCAGGGGGTGTCTCGACATGTGGTCCTTCCCTGGTTTGTGAACAATTTTGAAGTCATAGAGCATCAAGCGTATCTCCCACCTCTCAATTTGTGGTGGGATTTTTACATTCGGATTGCCCTATCTTCTAACCAGTGTTTGGTGGTCTGTCACAATCGTGAATGGTTTCCCATATTTGAACATGTGATAGTGTTCACAAGCTCATACCAGTGCTAGACTCTCTTTCTCTGGTCGAAGGTAGGCCCTTTCCACTTTTTTGGGGTTTCTGCTTGTAGGGGCAGAAGTGGAAGAAGAGGACTGGAACGAAGGATCTGATATGGATGAGGATGCACAAGGAAGTGACAAAAGTCTGTATAATCTTCAACCGTGTCCTACACAAAGGCTACAATTGATGACAAGAGACCCAGTAGCGACAAAGAGAAGGTCAATTTTAAAAACAAGGTGACAGAGCAATTCACTGACCTAGTCAGTGAATTGCTCTGCCACCTCTTTGCTCCACCGGCAAGTAAGCCCTTCTGTTCCTCTGAACTCTGACCTCTGTCAAGAGTTCGAGGCCCTCCACCTGCAGGCTTCTGCCTGCGCCTCATCCCTGGTGTCTAGTGGGAGAGCTCTGCTCCTCTACTGGGCTGCTCTCTGCCTCTTTTCTCTTTTTTCCTCTTTTGCCTCTGTACACTCTTTGTATGCTTTTCCTTCCATGTTCTGTTCCTTTTGTGTTCCTTTTGTGTCTTTCGCTTTCTGCGTTTCACTCTCTCCTCGTTTTTCTCCCCTCACTCTGCTCTCTCTCTCTCTCTCACTCCCCCGCTGCTGCTGTGGCCCGCCCCCTCCTCTCTCTTGCGCTCTATCCCTGCCGCTGCTGCCCCCGTGGCCCGCCCCCTTTTTTCACGCCATTTTCTGCTGCCGCCTCCCAGCTGTCCTCTCCTCTCCCCCTCCCTACTTAATGGCGGCCGCTATGCGGCTGCGAGCAGCAGGTGCACCGTTTGCATCCCGAAGGCGCGCCTAAGGCAAGCCCATCTGCGCACATCCGTGCCCGAACGCGACCAGTGCTAGGGCCCCTGGTCCTGCCACCCGCCGCCTCTACACAGCAGATGAACTCATCGCACTCAACCCAGGACGCAACAACTGCAAGCAAGCAGCTCCAGGCAACACACATGGTCCCTTCAGCTGCCTCCCCTGCCATCAAACCTGCACCACTACCAAGACCCGGGACCCAGCACAACCCACCCGCAACAACTCACCGAACCCAAAACCCATGAAGTGCATCCTCCTCAACGTTCCCTCCTTCCATAAACACGCCACGGAAATCTGGGACCTTCTCAACAGCATCACCCTGGACATCGCATTCCTCACGAGACCTGGACCAACAACACCTCAGGCCCAGACATTGCCATCGCCATCCCCCAAGGGTACAAGATCGCCCAGAAAGACCGCCCCAGCCGCCCTGGGGGGGATCGCCATCATCCAAAGATCCAACCTCCGACTGAATACACACTCCAAATACTGCAAATAAGCCACTAACCTGATGGAACACCTCCACTTCAAGCTACACACCAGCCAGACATCCACTATTAGGGGAACCATCATCTACCACCCTCCCGGACCCCGCACACCTTTCGCTGACTCCATCACGGACTTCATTTACGCACAAGCCATCGCAGCCACCAACTACACCCTGATGGGAGACCTCAACTTCCACCACGAGAAACCACAAGACCCCAACACTGCATCCTTCCCAGACAACCTTCACAACATAGGACTTCGACAGATCGTGACAGAGCCAACACACTCAGCAGGACACACCCTCAATCCCATCTTCACTACAGGAACCTCCGCCACTTTCAGCCACACCACGGAACTCCCATGGACAGATCACCGATGCATCCACTTCACCTTCAACTCACCCACCATCACCAGACCCCAACTCCAGCCATCGCATAGAAACTGGACAAGAATAACCGACGATCAGCTCACTGCCGCCCTCGCCATCGCTGCACCCACCATTGCACGCAACAATGACCCAAACACCGCAGCATGCACCTTCCACAGGTGGATCACCGACTGCACCAACACCATACCCTCCCTCAAAAAGAACAACAACACCCACACAAGGAGAGCCAGCTGGTTCGCCCCCAAACTCTGGGAATCAAGACACACCTGTCGGCACCTTGAGAAAATCTGAAGAAGCACTAAATCCCCAGAAGCCCACAGCAACTTCAAAGCCGCCACCACAGCACACCACCAACTCATCAGAAACACTAGAAAGAAGGCTATCCAAGACAGGATCTCCTCACAAGCACACAACAGCAAGAAAATCTTCAACATCATCAAGGAGTTCGCCCAACCCAACAGCAACACAATGGACATCCCACCCTCACAGGACCTATGCGACAGACTCAACACCTACTTCTACCACAAAATCAAGACCATCTAGGACAGTTTCAACAAGGACAACCCACGTGCCGAACCCCCCCATCCAACCACCGACACCAACAAACCCACAATCTCCACCTGGACACCCCACTCCACCAATGAACACTGAAAACCATGAAGTCCATAAACTCTGGGGCCCCCACAGACCCATGCCCCCATCACGTCTTCAACAGAGCTGCAGACACCATCACCGCCAAGCTCCGCCTCACCATCAACTGCTCACTAGCTGCCGCCACAATCCCTGAAAACTGGAAACACGCCGAGATCAACCCCCTCCTCAAGAAATCCTCGGCTAACCCCACCGACCTCAAAAACTTCAGGCCCCTCTCCCTACTTCCATTTCTTGCGAAAGTCATAGAAAAAGCAGTCAACAGCCAAATCACCACGTTTTTAGAAAACCACAACATCCTTGACATCTCCCAATCTGAATTCAGGTCAAACCACAGCACTGAAACGCCCCTCCTGTCCGCAACAGACGACATCCACTCCCTACTGGACAAAGGAGAGACAGCGTCTCTCATTGTACTATATCTCTCAGCAGAGTTCGACACAGTCTCCCATCACACCCTGATAAGAAGACTCCACAAAGCCAGCATTTGAGACAAGGCCCTCGACTGGATCCAATCCTTCCTCTCCGGCAGAACGCAATGAGTGAGACTCGCCCCCTTCCTCGCAGAACCCACTTTCACCACCTGCAGAGTGCCCCAAGGACCCTCCCTCAGCCCCATGCTGTTCAACATCTACATGATCCCGCTAGCCACCATCTTCAGAAGCTACGGAATAAACATAATCTCCTACATCCAACTCATCCTCTCCCTCTCCAGGGAATCAGACAAGGCCAGACACAACTTCCTTGAGGGCATGAAAGCAGTCATCAACTGGATGAGAGATAGCTGCCTTCAACTCAATACAAACAAGACAGAGGTACTCATCCTGGGCCCTCAACCCAACGCATGGAGCGACTCCTGGTGGCCACCCACCCACCCTTGGAAACCCACCCACCCACCCCGCCAGCCAAGCCCGCAACCTCTGAATCATCCTGGACCCGACCTCCGCATGACCTTCAAATGGATCGCTGTCGAGCATAGAAAGACCATCACACACAGCCTCATCACCAGCAGACTGGACTACAGCAACGCACTCTACGCCCGAATCAACAAAAAACTCACCCTCAAATTCAAAATATCCAAAACGCCGCCGCCAGATTGATCCTCGACCTACCCCAACACAGCCACATCTCACAAAACCTAAGCACACTGTACTGTCTCCCTATTGAGAAAAGAATAACTTCAAAAATCCTCACCTACGCACACACCGGCCCTCCAAAACACTGGACCTGCCTACCTTAACCAGTGACTTAACTTCCACATACCCCACAGGACCCTACACTCAGCCCAGCTCTCTCTCGCAGAATTACCCAGCATCCGGAAAACCAGAACAAGAGGACGTTCCTTCTCCTACCTCGCTGTCACCACCTGGAACACCCTACCCATCCACATCAGACAAACCGCCTCCCTCCCCATCTTCACGAAGGAACTGAAGACATGGCTTTTTTAATCCACCTCCGGTACTCGCTAAACCCCCCTCCCCCAGTTCCTCCAGGTGAGTAGCTGTGCTTTAAAAAGCGAAAAAAAACTGACATCTCTGACGGACACAAGAATGCATATTCCAACAATTTTATATGCATGTGGTATAATACTTAGGTGCTCATACACTAATGCACATTGTTGCCAAAATGTGCGTACTGGAGTCTCAAAGAGACTCCAGAGAATAAATAGGGCTACAAAAATAGCGGAGCACACCAAGTACAGTTAGAACACTATTGACTCTTATTAAATTAAATGTATACAAGAAATATCAATACATTTCACATTCATGGAAAAGTGTATCCAAAGGCAGGAAAAGGGTATTCATTATTCTTTCTATAAACAAACAAACATATGTAAAAATACAAAACTACAAATATTTAATGTGACTATACAAAAAGATACACAATAAATTTACAAACATATAAAACAACATAATACATATAAACAATAAGTGTTGAGTAATTAGTATGGAGTCATTTGATGATAATAGGGATAGAATTTTCCAAAACATGTTTTCAGAAAAAATAGAAGGAAAAAATCCAGCTCAGTTAGTAGGGAAGCAATCAGAGGGCATGAAGATTAATTATATTCTCCTACAGAAGCTTCGCAAACAAGAACTATCCTGTTGGTGGGATTCCACAGTACTTAAAAAATATATAACAGACAAAAAGGATCCACGTGGCTTGAGAGTGGTGATATTCCCTTCTTCTGATGACCTTTCACCAAAACATATGTTGGACTGGGAACAGCTACTTTTTGAGGCATCTAAAGGTGTGATGTTAATCCTAATACAACATGCAGAGGATAAAAGAAACAATCTATTAAAAGAGATACAAGAACTTGAGGCTGAAATCCTGTCTCCTAATTTACCAGAAGTAAAAGTAAAAAATGATAAGATTCTGAAGGAAATATTGGATAAGCATCAAATGTATATGAAGAATAAAAAAATGACAAAAATACTGAGAGATGACAGAGATTATGAGAATGGATGTGTTTACACATTTGCAAGAAGATTTGATGGTTTGATCACCAAACCACATAATAGCAATACTCAGGACATTAGGGAAATCACATATTAGTGAGCCAGAACAGTCCATTACATCAGAGGACTCAGAGGGAACCAGTGCTTCAAGTGACAATATAAGCACAGGTCTGAGTGGAGAATCTATGGCCACTACGAGTTTTTTACGGGAGGCAAGAAGGTACAGATTGGGAAACAGGAGGAATTTCTTAAAACAACCTGTCCCAGATCAAATAAGGGAACACGTAGGGGAAAAAGGAGAAGAAAGAATCCAGGAACGACTAGTCACAGGGGTACAGACCAGGGCTGCCAGGAGCAAGACTCAGAACAAATAACAACTATGTGTCTGCAAGATGGAAGCAGCACTCATACTGTACAACAAAATGATAACATATCTATTGTCAATCTGTCTGATGTTATACTTACAGATGAACAAATAAATCTGTTGGGTAAAGGGCTAGGATTTTGTGAAACAAGAACATATAGATCTGTTTAAATTTTTGCAAAAATTGAAACTTAAAAAATATTTTGCAGAAAAGGAGAATTCATCATACAAACAGATATTACAATCAGTACCCAGTTCGCACACAATACAAAATGTCATGAATATCCAGCTTTTACTCACACTGGAAAATATGGACAAGAGTGAGATTGATAGAAAACTTATCCTGATGACTTAAAAATCACTCAGGATTTAAACCTCTGGCTTAAAACCCAGATCGGTTTTTGTTCCCAGCTCATCCAGTAACAATGTAATAGATACTTTTGGAAGACTTGTCAAAGAGGATCTTGGCAAGTTGGAGATTAAAATTAGGAAGGGTAGCTTTCGATTGTCACACAATATAACTTGGAAACAAAAATTGGCTTTGAAAGATCTCTGTGATAATCAAAATATAGTTGTCAAGGAGGCTGACAAAGGAGGAAATATAGTAATTTTAAATAGATCTGACTATATTAAAGAATTTGATAGACAATTAACAGATTGTGTTTCATATTCTAAATTGAAGGAAAATCCGATTAATAAGATTGTGCATGATTTGGAAAGCTTGCTGTCACTATGGTTGGAGCAAGGCTTGATCTCAGACCTTGAGTTCAGATACATTCTCAATACATATCCTACAGCACCATGTATTTACATATTGCCCAAATTACATAAGATTAGTACGTCACCTCCGGGTAGACCCATTATATCAGGGATTGGATCACCGACTAAGAGGTTATTGGAATTTATCAACAGTTTTCTACAACCGATTGTCAAAAATATACCTTCGTATTTACAGGATACGAAAGATGTTATTATGAAGTTGGAGGAAATAATTTGGACACTGGAAATGATCTGGGTCACAATGGATGTTTCTTCACAATATACTTGTATCCCCAAAGACAAAGGTTTGGAAGCGGTACATCATTTCCTCTCTAGTAGATCAGCATCCTACTTAGAACATACAGAGATGCTATCATGAATGATTGATTTCATATTAGAAAATAATGTATTTTTACATGAGGGAGAATGGTTTCGGCAAGCCCAAGTGGTCACCACGGGTTCACGCTTTTCACCTTCTAATGCAAACCTATACATGGGTCTGTTCAAAGCGATTCATATATGGCAACGGGGTCCCCCCCCCATCTTACTGAACACATCTTTTTTTGGGGGAGATATATTGATGACGTACTAATGATCTGAACAGGTTCTGGGCAGCTATTTTTTGAGTTTTTTAACTACATCAACATAAATAGTTTCAATATACAGATGACACATGAGTATAGTAGAACCAACATACATTTCCTTGATTTAGAAATCTTTTCCAAAGGAAACAAGGTGCACACAAAAATCACAAACAAACAGCATGTAACACCTTGTTACATAACGATAATGCCCATCCAAAAAATCAGATCTCAGCCATTCCATTTGGTAAAATGGTTAGATTAAAAAGGAATTGTAGTGAATTGGATACATGTGAATCTGAATTGGATGCGTTAGAACAGAGATTTCTACAAAGAGGATATTTGAAACAAACTATAAGTGCAGCAAGAACAAAGATTAATCAAGTGTCTTGAACATTTTTACTTAGAAAACACAGAAAATGCCAAGTAAAATCTTCACCTACTGTTACCTTTTGTACTCCGTTTAGTCAAAATAGCGGGCATATATATAGAATTTTAAATAAACATTGGAACATCTTACATTCTGATCAAGCTCTTTCTGAGGTAATACCCCAAAACCAAAAATTATTCATAGAAGAGGGAAAACTATTAGAAATTTCATTTGTAGAAGTTTCCTACCCCATATTAAGGAAAATAGATTGACATGGTTTCCAGGAAAAATGAAGGGTTTTTATAAATGTGGTCATTGCAATATGTGCAATATAGCACTACATAAAACCTTTGACTTTTGATATAATGGGAGCAACACATATCAGATTTCAACTTTCATTAATTGCAACACCAAATATATTGTATAAATATTGGTGTGTGAATGTGGTCAAATATATGTGGGTAGTACAATCAGGTCTCTCAAAGAGCGAATTCAGGAACATATACGCTCATTAAGAAATAACGATGTGACATCTGCCGTGGTACGCCTAATGGCAAAAATGCATCCATCCTACGAGTTCCCAGTTATAAAATTTGTGGGTATCAGTCAGACTCCTGTCAATCCTAGGGGTGGCAATAGAACCCTAGAACTGAGGAGAAATTAAGCTAAATGGATTTTTAGACTTAGAGCCATAGAACTTGGAATGAATTTGGATGATGAAATGTACCACTTTTTGTAAACACATCCATTGTTTATATATTGCTCACTTATTGAAAGCTTTCATATATAAGCAATTGTGAATGACGATATACAAACTTTTCTGTTCATCTATAGGTGATATGGACATTTTTGTTCAGTGTGCACACTAATTGCATGTATTACTATGAAATAATTACATAACAACTATTTTATGACCCAGACTAATATATAAGATTCTTTACTAACACGTCATATGATTAACATGCATTTTGGAATAATTTGCTTTTAAGATGAAAGTTAGATTGGTAATAGATACTGCTATAGTAGGTCTACTGAATCACGTAATATTGAATAGATTTTTTGTTGTGAGATGCAGTATTGACATCGTTATAATGATCTTATGGACATCGAGTAATAATCCGATATGTGATATCAATAATATGGCCGCCGCTTTTGCTTGGAGTGAGATCAGTATTATGTTGTCTATGGCAGTCTTAGTGATATTGCGCATTTAATGGGAATGGTGGCTCTATTTTTAATTTCGTCACAATCATGTTTATATAACATGACTAATGTTTGTGACTATGGCACATACGATAAGGGCTGTTATATTAGATACCCCAGAATTGGTGTTATTGTATCACCGAACAATATCAAAATGGCCGCCGTGTTCGGATTTAGCAAGACTATTTTTATGTCGATTACGGTGATGGTGTTTACTTTTTGATTTGGAAACATACTAGCAACATGGTGGTTTTCGTTCAGACTTGGGAACAACGCAAGATACTATTGGACAATTGAAATGCAGAGCAAAAGAGGACTTTCCCATTTAAATAAGTTTGAGATGTAGTACTCATTTCTGCATGATTTTTCATATGTCCGCGATGCCGCTTAACGGATACTTCCACACACAGGTATTATCGCTACAGTCTAATAGCTTCTCTGTTTAGAAAATAAAAAAAGGATGCTTTGTTTTGTTTCAATAGATAATTAATATGGATTTTTGACGATAAACCTTCTGGTTTTGTTTTGGCTATATTTTACAATGGAGCATATCATTTTAGTAATTAAGTTAAGTTAATTAAGGCCTTGGAATTGAATAAAGGAATTAGTCTAAAGTGCATGTTTAGCTTAAAATACTAGCTGTAGTGAACTATATTAGATTTAAAAGTGTGTTTGTGCTTTCAGATATAAAAAAGAAAGGATTATTCCTTGGGTGCGCTTAAGTGGTGCATGCTGAGCTTACCACATACGAAGGTTTATACCATATTTTGAACGGGTGGTTGAGAAGATGGACAATCTTTATCTGATCAAGAGGATGATGTTACTATTTCCTTAGTAGACTCTTTGTGAAAAAACGGTATGTAGAATCTGACTTGGCTGTTACCTTCAGCTATATTAGCCACTGTTATGGTTCTGGATCTAAGACTATTCTTGTTTATTGCAGGTTTGATTTATAGACTAAGGTTAGTTCCAATAAATTAATTAGGGACTATGCATGGACTCTGGGTTTTACTAATCTTTAGGTTTCTGGATTGAATATTATGACTGTATTATGGAAAGGTTTGTTCTGTGGATGCATGTTTTACTTTCCCTAAGACTCCACATTCCCTCACATGTTAGGGTTGCATGTTTTGGGACAAGACTTCTGGTTTTGAATTACACATTATGCACTATTGAGTTTTTTGATTTGGTGAAGGATATTGGGTGTTCTTTTCTCTATGGCTATTGGTTTTATTTGGAGGTTTTATACATTGGAAGACTTTTGGTAACAAAAATGGACCAAACTTTATAAGTGAAGACAAACTGTGTATTATATTGATTGTTGTAATTAATCGGAGGTCTCTTTATTGTGATTCATCAGCCTTGAAAAAGTCCGTCAGTGGACGAAACACGTGTCGGCTGAAGCAGTGCTACAAAGGGGTTGAAGTGTACATCGTTCTGCCTTTGTCCAAAGCATTTTTTTGATTATTAGAAAATTGTTTGTTTGATATATTCATACGTTGATGTCGTCTTGTACTTATTGTTTATATGTATTATGTTGTTTTATATGTTTGTATATTTATTGTATATCTTTTTGTATGGTCACATTAAATATTTTTAGTTTTGTATTATTACATATGTTTGTTTGTTTATAGAAAGAATAATGAACACCCTTTTCCTGCCTTTGGATACACGTTTCCATGAATGTGAAATTTATTGATATTTCTTGTATAGATTTAAATTAATAAGAGTCAATAGTGTTCTAGCTGTACTTGCCGTGCTCCGCTATTTTTGTAATCCTTTAAAAAGCTCTGATTGATTGATTGAAAACAACCAGATTGGGTCCGACACTCATAGAAACGATAGAACGAGAAGAGGATAGTTATTATAGTCAACCATTTTCAGAAGAACCGGCAACATGGACTGAAAGAGACGGGAGAAAACCGTGGCCAAGACAGGGGTCTTTCCAACCCTATGACTTACCCACGACAGAAGACTGTATACGACAGGGACAGGGTGCCCCAGGCTGGAACCATCCATACATGCAGGAATGCCTTGCAGTCTGGGAGCTGTATGCCAGGGGTAAACTTACTGAAGTAATACATAGTAACAGACCAGACCAGAGGTTAAGTCACAGTCCAATAGGTATCCCACCCATCACTCAACTGCCCCTCATTTTTAAGCGAGGGCAAGTACCAACATACGTGTCCTGGCCACAGATGGACAAAGAGAATTTAAAGAGAGCACTGCCCCCGTTGTCTGAAGGTGCAGGGAAATGGATAGGATGTTTTAAAAAACACACTACTGGAGTTAACCTCGCTCTGGGCGACATTAAAGGCTTTCTGAGTTCTCTAGTGGGAGATGAAGTAACTACTATATCTGCAAGGTCAGGACTCCATCAAGTCACATTGACAAACACGCAGTTTGATGGGTCTTCCTTCAACAATGTCCACCAGCAGGTCTTGGCAGTCCTGCATCCTGAGGGACTCACTTGAGTAGCCGGACAACTGGACACTGGTGAGTCAACTTTAACAACCTACCACCACCCCATTCCCTCATGCCAACTCACCCCCTCAACCTGACTCCCTTCACCCCACTCCATCCCACACAGTGCGCCACCCCAATAACCATACCTAAATGTTTACCCCTGCATGCTACACCCACTGCAAGCACATCCATCCCAGAAGATGCCCTGAGTGATGAAAGCAACTCCGGAGGTCTGGATCTGGATGAACACCCTGGCCCATCTGGGACCATTGGTCAGTCAGACACCACATCCCACACCCAGTCCACCACAAGACCACCCCAGTCTCCAACACCACAGCTGCCAGCAAATGCCTCCAAACCTCTGTCCCCAGGACACGCCAATCACTGGTGTGCCCACCTTTACAGGAATCTGAGTCTACACCACACAGGCAAGACGATGAAGGTCCTGATGTCAGAGGGAGTGGGCACACCGTTCAGGCGACACATGCACAGGGGGCCCGGGACACTCAGAGGGCAGCTGTGCGCCAGAGGGAGGACAGGCCAAGGGAACCGACTGTCAGGAGGGACTCACACATGTCCTGGTAGCATACCAACATCCCAGAAAGAAATGTGCAATGTATTGAACTGTGTTATACAGTGCAAATGTCCTGTAATGTGTGAAGCCATCCAACAAATGTGTCTCAGCAGTCTGTAGTCATGACATCAGTACACTGTTGTAACCACGCCAACATCTGCAATAAGGGAAGGTATAGGTGACAGTCAATTGGGATGCAAAAGTAGTGACCGGCATAAACCTACACCCACCCAGCACAGAAATGAAATGTAGACATGTATGGATCAACAGTCTTACCTGAGTGTCATTGGAAGTAGTACTGTCCTGTTGTCCACATCCTTCTCCTCTTCCTCCTCCTCACTGTCCTCAGTGTCCACTGCTGCCACAGGTGCATTGTCACCCCCTCCTCCTGCACATAGGGTACATGGCGTCTGAGGGCCAAATTGTGGTGGCAGACCTTCTCATAGGGATCCACCTGTCAGATGGAGGCACCTGAACCTGGCTTTCAGAAGACCAAAGGTTTGGTCCACAATTCTCCTGGTACGCCAATGAGCATCATTGTACTGACTCTCATCCCTGTTCTCGGATTCCTGACAGGGGTCAACAGGCAAGGACAGGTTTGGGTAGCCTGAGTCACCTGCAAGAAGTGAGGGACACACATTAGCCATGCACAATGGCATGGGATATGACTCCAGTAGGCATACACTGTAATGCATTGGGTGGGGACTCAAGCTCACCTATGAGCCACACTCCGTGCCCCTGTATTCGTGCCATCACCTGTGGGACGC
Organism: Pleurodeles waltl; assembly: GCF_031143425.1. NCBI lineage: Eukaryota > Metazoa > Chordata > Amphibia > Caudata > Salamandridae > Pleurodeles > Pleurodeles waltl. Next base: position 1,628,993,830 of record NC_090440.1, read on the forward strand.
TGCTATTCCTCAGGACATAGGCATCATGCACAGATCCAGGATACTTGGCAGTGACGTGGGTGATGTACTGGTCAGCAAGGCACACCATCTGGACATTGAGAGAGTGGAAACTCGTCCTATTCCTGTACACCTGCTCATTTGCCCTGGGAGGGACTAAGGCAATATGGGTCCCATAAACGGCCCGATCACATGTGGTATGTGTCCCATTGCATAGAATCCAGCCTTAACAGTGGCCAACTCTTCAACCTGGGGAAATGCGATGTAGCTGCACATGTGCTTGAGCAAGGCAGCCAAAACCCTTGCAAGCACAGTCGAGAACATTGGCTGTGACATTCCTGCAGCCAAGCCCACAGTCACCTGGAACAAACCATTTGCCAGGAAATGAAGCACTGACAGTACCTGCACAAGAGGGGGAATTGCTGTGGGGCTATGGATTGCGGTTAACTGATCAGGATCCAGTTGTGCACACAGCTCTGTGATTGTGGCCATGTCAAGACGATAGGTGAGTATGATGTGGCAGTCCTCCAGTGTAGCCAAGTCCACAAGGGGTCTGTTCACAGGTACATGCCTCCTCCTCCTAATCCTCCGCAGTGGTTGGTATCTAACTGAGCCAAAAGTAAGATGGGTGTGACTACAGGATATATGGACACACAACATCCTAGTACACAGAGCATGTATATATGTAGGACATCAGACTTGTCTAGGTGTGTACAGTGGACTCCAATGACCCATATGTGAATTCACAACATGTGTTCCAGCAGTAGGAAATGGCAACTGCCTTTCCTGTATGCAGGGACTGGTGGAAGTGACCCCACTCCGCCTGCATTAAGTGTCATGGCGGTAGGCGGTCTGCACCACCATGCTATTCCTCATTGGTTTACATGGGACTCTATGGAGTACAGGAACCAATGGTGATCAACTCCGGTGGTGGCGGTGTTTACCGCCGCGGATGTGACCACCATTTCCTTTCTGTAACTTCACTTGACTCCTGACTATCCACTGGATGACATCTCCACTGCGTGTTCTGCTGTGGCCTGTGCCTGGAACCTGCCATGGCCCCATTCTACAGGTGAAAGGACCCCAGCCTTCACATCGGAGGAGTTGGAGAAGCTTGTGGATGGAGTCCTACCCCTGTATGGGCAGTTGTACGGGCCTCCGGACAAACAGGTGAGTACAACATGGGTACTTTGCATGCGACATGGCTGCATGGAGATGTATGTGTGTGCTAAAAGTGTGTCAGTTGAGGGGGTCTGACTGCAGGCAATGTGAATGCAGAGGTACAGGTCATGTGTGTGCAACATGAGAGGCAAATGCAGTATGTAGGCCATTTGTGTGAGAGGCTGGATTGTATGGTTTATGATGTCCCTCTGTCTGTTTCCTCTGCAGGTCAGCGTCCATCATAAGAAAAGTTTGTAGTGTGCCATCGCCAAGGATGCGCAGACCCTGGGAGTCCATAGCTGGCGGAACACCTGATGCAGGAAACGGTTGAAGGACATGAGATGCTGGGCCCGTAAGACGCGGAGGCCCAGCTGGGGACGGCCTCCCAACGAGGGAGGGGTACCCGTTGGACGCTGACCCCACTAATGGCCCGCATACTGGCGGTGGCCTACCAAAAGCTAGATGGGCGCTTGAAGGCAACACAGAGCCACAAGGGGTGAGTCCAGTGTGTGTGGCATATATCCTTTCTAGCTTGGAATGGGGTTTGGGTGCAGGTTTCTAGTCAGTGGACGCCCCCATATTCTGGTGTATAAATTCCTGGTGGTCCTGCTTAGCTATGTAGAGTTGGTATGCATTCTTGATATTGCTAGGTTGCTACCTTGCCATGGCTGACAGGGCTTAGTCGTTCCCAGTAGGTGTGCAGGTGGTAGTGCATGGGTTCCTACTTGCTGTAGTGCCTAGGTAATGGGTCATCATTGTGGTCCATACTGCCCAATCTTAGTCTCAGGGAGTGATTGTGATGTGCATGCCATCTGTGCTGTTGTTGCTGTGATTGACCCTGTGCTCCCTTCCTTTCTCTCCCCACTCCTTTTGTCATCCTGTCCATGTCTGCATTAGCATCATCTGGCGAAGGTGCACAGGCACCGGCGAGTGAGGGAGCTGCAACCCACAGGACCCAGGAGGCAGAGTCCACCGATACCGAGGGGACCAGTGGGACGGAGGGCGAGGGGAGCACCATGGGAGAGACTGGAGCTGATACAATTGACTCTGATTCCTCTGATGAAAGCACCCTGGTGGTGGCAGACCCCTCTGGGACCACCTCAGCTACATCATCTTCTGCCACCCCGTATCAGCACCACCCTCCCAGTAGCCCTCCACCGAGTTGCCTGTGTCTGCTCACCCAGGCACCTCAGGTCCTGCCCAAGTCAGCCCTGCTGCCCTCAAAGAGGAGGCTATTGATCTCTCGAGATCCATTCCTGTAGGGCAGTCAACCGTATTGAATGCCATCCAGGGGCTGGCATCCCACATGCAGCAATGCAATGCCTTCCCAGAGGGCATTCACTGTGGCTTGGCGGCCCTACAGAGATCGTTTCAGGCTCTGACCTCCTCTCTGATGGCAACTAGTGTCCCTGTTTCTTCCTTCCCCCCTCCAACTACCTTTTCCCAGTCTCCTCTCCCCCAACCCATGCCACACACACATTCTGACAAGCATGCACCCAAAACAACAGTGAAGACTCACACAGACAAACACAGGCAGCACACATTAGTCCACAAGCACACACACAGCCAATACAAACTTGCACACACAACAGCAGCCACTGCCTCCACTGTCTCCCCCTCGTCTTCCTCCCTCACAGTCACATCAGCACTCACACCTACATGCACAGCATCAACAGTCCCATAACCTGCCACCTGCACAGCCTTGCACACAGTCATCACAACAACAGACCCACAGACATGCACCCCACACACCACATGCTCAGTCACCACCACCACCTCATGCAGCACAGCCACCTCACTTGCAAACACCACCACAACATCCATCCACACGTCCTGTTTGACCTCCCCCACCCTATCTGCCCCGAAGACACAAAAATGCTCGCACTCAAACCCCCAGCACCCATCCACCTCACACACGCACACCGTCCATGTACCTGCACCCAAGTCCAGCACACCTCCTCCTCCTACAACAACTCCCTCTACCTCTACTCCCATACCTCCTCCCACAGCCCGTCCCACTGGTCCTAAGAAGCTTTTCCTTTCCTGCCTTGACCTCTTCCCTACCCCACCCTCCATCCTGCCCATAAAAGAAAGGTCCCACCCCCCAGCCCAGTACCTCTACCTCCCATTCGACTCCTGTTCCTCCCCCTGAGACTGCAACTGCCACTAAGGGTTGCAAGAGTGGCATTCCAGCCTCCCGCCCCAAGCTCACTCCTCCACCCCCTAAATGGAAGGGTCAAGACCCACCCCCTCCCAAACCCAAGCCCAAGCCCAAGGACCCCCCCACCATCTTCTCAAGCGTTGGTGCTCCAGGACAGCCAAGGTGTGGTACAGCATTGGGAAGACTTGCAATTCTGATTCCATGGTGGCCGCGGACTCCTCTCTGCTTCTGGAGATGAGTGTCTCCTTTATATTATGTGTTTCCACCAGGCTTTTGGTGGCGTTGCTAATGCCCTGGAAATCCTGGCAGTGTGCTGTGTCATAATATGGTGGGCGGCTCCTTGTCTTCCTCCTGCCTGTAGGTGGCTACCACCGTGCTTGGTGGTCATACCGCACTGGCGGTTGGTGTGGTACATTGGCTGTCTATGGGAGGGATCACCGCCATGGTCATAATTTGGCGGTCATTACCGCCAGCCTGTCGACGGTACTACCTCCATCGCTGGCTTGGTGATCAGCTGACCGCCAATGTCATATTGATGGCATATGTGTCCAACACTATTGGTAACCCACAGGTCAAAAGAGGAACCCACTGTCCCTTATAGCTCATGAGGAATTAAGGCAGCAGGTCAGAGCAGTACCAGTTCATACGGAGGTTTTTTTGAGTGGCATATACGCTCTGACAGCACACACACCAGAGCTGCAAGGGAAGACAGTACAGTTACTAAAAGAACTACTGTTTAGACCTTGCAAACTCGTGGACCCAATAACAGAATGAGAGATACTACTGGACATATCAGTTCTCGAAATAAGACCAACATATGCGGAGCTCATTGCATTCAACAAGAGGCAGGAAATGTGAGCATCAATAGTGTTCACAGATCCCGGGGTCAAATTAAGGGGTATCTCAGATGAGGAATTGTTTGATAATTACCCTTTGATTGGAACCGTCATGTTTGAAATGGATCTCTCCATTAGAGTGCAGATGCAATACAGGACAGTGCCAAAACATGCACAAGACACTACAATTAGAGAGAGAGATTTGGCAAAAGTACTGTAAGTGCTATGGATGGAGGGGCCACCTGATGTGGGACTGATTAAAGGAGCTGAGCCTGTGAGAATTACGTTGAAACCATTAGCTATATTGCCCAGGATATGTCAGTACCCCTTGTCCAAAGAAGCGTAAGAAGGTATCTTACCTACAATTCAGGCCATACTTGATCAGGTAGTGATATATGAAAGACCGACACCATGTAATACGCCGATTTTTCCAATAAAAACGGGCAAGGGAGGAACGTGGAGAATGATTCAGGATTTGTGCTCTCTGAATGATATAGTCATTCCAGAATTTCTAGTGGTACCCGATCCATCAGATCAGTTATACTGACAAATATCCCCAGAGATGCCACTTTCTTCTCTGTAATCAATTTGAAAAATGCCTTTTTTTAGCATTCCATTAAAGTCAATATTTGACCAGGTTCACATTTAAAAATACTCGATATTGTCCCACAGGGCTTTTGCGAGTCCCTGAGCCTTTTTAAGCAGACAGTGAAAAAAGACTTAGTGAACATTTTACCCCCTTGGCCTCCTCTGCATGCATGCAGACAAAGAATACAAAGTCAACAAAAATAAATTACGTTATGTGCACACAGAGGTCCACTATTTGGGACAACTAATATCTAAAGACGGGAGAAAGGTGACACCTGACAGAGTAGAAAGCATTAGAAATATGCCCAAGCCCACTACTACCAAACAACTGCAGCAATCTGTAATTATGTGAGGCAGTGGGTATTTCATTATGCTATGTTGACAGCACCACTTCTCACTGCCTTAAAGGAGTCCCACGCAACTGCAAACACAATAAATTGGACAGATGAGGGAGAGACAGCGTTCCTGGAGCTAAAGAAAGTGATCAAATATGCTCCAATGTTTGATACACCTGACTACAATAAACAATTATACCTCTTTTGTCATTGTAATGGAATGACGATGAAAACAGTACTGACTCAAAAGACATTTTTGGGACACAAGCCAATTGGCTATCACAGTGGGTGCTAGATCCTGTCATGAAAGGTCACTATCCATGTGAGCAAGCCCTTGCTACAGCAGCGTTTGCAGTCCAGAAGAGCATCACTGTAGTGACGGGATAACCTTTAACACTGTATGTAGCGCATACAGTATTTGCTATCTTGCAAAGAGGCAAGAGCACTCTCACGACTCATAGAGCATCTGGGTACAAAGTAATACTTTTAATACCATCCTTGCAAGCAGTCCGATGTCACACAGTTAATCCAGCGACATTCTTTGCACACCCAGTAACTGATGACGAACAAGTACATGACTGTGTTAAACATGTGCTAGAAGAAGAGATCAAGGTGGGAGAGGACCCAACGCTTCCTGGGAGCATACTGCTCTTTGTGGGTGGATCCTCTTTCATGGATCAGGAAACAGGGATTAGACATTCAGGAGCAGCAGTTGTAAGAGCTGAACAGCAGGGATCATCTGATACCTTACAGATAGTGAGTCATATACCACTACCCTCTCATTTTTCAGCACAAGCTGCAGACCTAGAAACCATTATTGAAGCACTGCAGCATGCTGAGTGTAGGAAAATACCATCTTGCCTGTTACCCCCATTTTTACATGTATGTCAGTTTGTTTTTGCCTGTCTCACTGGGATCCTGATAGCCAGGACCCCAGTGCTCATAGTTTGTGGCCTGAATGCGTATACCTGTGTAGTGACTAAGGGCCATATTTATACTTTTTGACGCAAAACTGCGCTAACGCAGTTTTGCGTCAAAACAATTAGCGCCGGCTAACGCCATTCTGAAGCGCCATGCGGGCGCCGTATTTAGTCAATGACGTTAGCCGGCATTAGCCGCCGGCGCTGCCTGGTGTGCGTGAAAAAAAATGACGTACACCAGGCAGCGCCGGCGTAGGGGAATATGGAGCTTGGGCGCCAAAAAATGGGGCAAGTCAGGCTGAGGCAAATTTTCGCCTCAACCCGATTTGCGCCATTTTTTTCGACTCCCAACCCCCATTGAAATGACTCCTGTCTTAGCAAAGACAGGAGTCATGCCCCCTTGCCCAATGGCCATGCCCAGGGGACTGCTGTCCCCTGGGCATGGTCATTGGGCATAGTGGCATGTAGGGGGGCACAAATCAGGCCCCCCTATGCCACAAAAAAAAAAAATATATACTTACCTGAACTTACCTTATGTTCCCTGGGATGGGTCCCTCCATCCTTAGGCATCCTCCTGGGGTGGGCAAGGGTGACAGGGGGGGTCCCTGGGGGCATGGGAGGGCACCTCTGGGCTCCTTCCGAGCCCACAGGTCCCTTAACGCCTGCCCTGACCAGGCGCTAAAAAACGACGCAAAAGCGGCTGGACGTCATTTTTTTTGACCCGCCCACTCCCGGGCGTGAGTTTTGCCCGGGAGTGTAAATACGGCGCACATGCCGCGGAGTCAATTTTTTTGACGGGAACGCCTACCTTGCATATCATTAACGCAAAGTAGGTGTCCACGCTAAAAAATGACGCAAACTCCATGGACTTTGGCGCTAGACACGTCTAACGCCAAAGTATACATATGGAGTTAGTTTTGCGTCGGAATTGCGTAAAAAAAAAACGACGCTATTCCGGTGCAAACAGAGTATAAATATGCCCCTAACTATGTCACTGAGGCTCTGCTAATCAGAACCTCAGTGCTTATGCTCTCTCTCTGCCTTTAAATTTGTCACTATAGGCTAGTGGCCACTTTTACCAATTTCAATTGGCACACTGAAACACCCTTATAATTCCCTAGTATATGGTACCTAGGTAGGCAGAGTATTGGGGTTCCAGGACATCCCCATGGGCTGCAGCATTTCTTTTTCCACCCATAGGGAGCTCAGACAAACCTTTACACAGGACTGCCACTGCAGCCTGAGTGAAATAACGCACATGTTATTTCACAGCCATTTTCACTGCACTTAAGTAACTTATAAGTCACCTATATGTCCAACCTTCACTTACTGAAGGTTAGGTGCAAAGTTACTAAGTGTGAGGGCATCCTTGTACTAGCAAAGGTGCCCCCATATTGTTCAGGGCCATTTCCCCGGACTTTGTGAGTGCAGGGACACCATTACACGCGTGCACTACATATAGGTCAATACATATATGTACCTTCACAATGGTAACTCCAACATGGCCATGTAACATGTCTGAGATCATGGAATTGTCCCCCCATGCCAAATCTGGTATTGGGGAGCCAATTCTGTGCATCCCCGGCACTCCACTATGGACCCCGGGTACTGCCAAACCAGCTATCTGGGGTTTTCTCTGCAGCTACCGCTGCTGCCACCCCACAGACACGGTTCCACCCTCCTGGGGTCTGGGCAGCCCAGTCCCAGGAAGGCAGAACAAAGCATTTCCTCTGAGAGCAGGGTGTTAAACCCTGTCTCTTTGGAAATAGGTGTTAAAGGCTGGGGAGGGGTAGCCTCTCCCAGCCTCTGGAAATGCTTTGGAGGGCACAGATGGTGCCCTCCTTGCATAAGCCAGTCTACACCAGTTTAGGGAACCCCCAGACCCTGCTCTGGCGCGAAACTGGACAAATGAAAGGGGAGTGACCACTCCCCTGTTCATCACCACCCCAGGGGTGGTGCCCAGAGCTCCTCCAGTGTGTCCCACACCTCTGCCATCTTGTTTCCAGAGGTGTGAGGGCACTCTGGAGGCCTCTGAGTGGCCAGTACCCGTAGGTGACGTCAGAGACCCCTCCTGATAGGTGCTTACCTGACTAGGTGGCCAATCCTCCTCTGAGGGCTATTTAGGGTATCTCCAGTGGGCTTTTCCTCAGATAACGACTTGCAAGAATTCACCAGAGTTCGTCTGCACCTCTCTCTTCGCCTTCTGCCAAGGATCGACCGCTGACTGCTCCAGGACGCCTGCAAAACTGCAACAAAGTAGCCAGAAGACTACCAGCAACATTGTAGCGCCTAGTCCTTCCGGCTTTCTTGACTGTTTCCTGGTGGTGCATGCTCTGGGGGCTGTCTGCCTTCACCCTGCACTGGAAGCCACAAAGAAATCTCCAGTGGGTTGATGGAATCTTCCCCCTGCTTCAGCAGGCACCAAACGTCAGCTTCACCAGTACTCTGGGACCCCTCTCATCCTGACGAGCATGGCCCCTGGAACACAGGTGGTGGACCCAAGTGACTGAGACTGTCCAGTGGTCCATCTGTCCAAATTTGGAGGAGGTAAGTCCTTGCCTCCCCTCTCCAGACAGTAATCCTGTACACCGCGTGAACTGCAGCTGCAAGGGCTTCTGTGCACATTTCCAAGAAATCCTGCATGCACAGCTGAGCCTAGGTCCCCACCACTCTGTCTTGCAATGCTCATCTCCCTGAGTTGATCTCCGGTGTCGTGGGACCTCTCTTTGCAGTGTTGAGATGACCGCCGTGTTCAGAATTCTTGAACCTGTGTTCAAGGGCTTCTGTGGGTGCTTTCTGCCTGTATATGGTCTCTCTAAGTTGCTGAGGGCCCGTTCTGTCTCCTCTCCCAAGTGGCGACATCCTGGTCCTTCCTGGGCCCGGGCAGCACCATTTTTCTACAACTGTGACCCTTGCAGCTAGCAAGGCTTGTTTGCAATATTTTGCCAAGAAAACACTTCTGTATCCTCCAGCATGCCAGGGAGAACTTCCTACCACTTTTCGTTGTTGCAGAATCTTCAGCTTCTTCCATCTGGAGGTAGCCATTTTGCACCTTCATCCGGGGTTTTAGTGGGCTCCTGCCCCCCCGTGGACACTTTCGCGACTCTTGGACTTGGTCCCCTTCCTTTGCAGGTCCTAAGGTCCAGGAATCCATCTTCAGTGTTTTGCAGTCTGTTGTGGTCTTTGCAAAATCCCTTATCACAACTTTAGTGTGTTTCTGGGGAAATAGTAGTACTTTACTCCTACTTTCCAGGGTCTAGGGGTGGGGTATCTTGGACACCCTTAGTGTATTCTTACACTCCCAGCGACCCTCTACACACTACACTAGCCCAGGGGTCCATTCGTGGTTCGCATTCCAATTTCTTAGTATATGGTTTGTGTTGCCCCTAGGCCTATTGCATCCTATTGTATTCTAGTGTTTGCACTACTTTCTGACTGTTTTACTTACCTGATTTGGTCTGTTGTGTATATTTTGTGTATTTTACTTACCTCCTAAGGGAGTATATCCTCTGAGATATTTTTGGTACGTTGTCACTAAAATAAAGTACCTTTTTTTTTGTAACACTGAGTATTGTCTTTCTTATGATATAGTAGCTATATGATATAAGTGGTATTACATGACCTTTGCATGTCTCCTAATTCAGCCTTGGCTGCTCTGCTATGGCTACCTATATCAGCCTAAGCTGCTAGAACATTACTACTCTACTAATAAGGGATAACTTAACCTGGCAAAAGGTGTAAGTACCATTGGTACGCACTATAAGCCAAGCCAGCCTCCTACACTGAGGTGTTAGAAGTCACCATCTATTCAGATTCAGCATATGTTACCACCACTGAACACTCTAGCATTCACAAGTGGGAAAGGAGGGTGTTTCTTAAATCTGATGGGTCCCCTGTGATGCACAGAGATTTACTGGCAAAATTGACATAGGCTTTAACGCTACCACCCATGGTAGCAGTAATAAAATGTGTGGCACATACAAATAAGCACTACCTTGTCTCCTCAGGTAATGCATTGGCAGACTGAGCAGCCAAGGAAGCAGCCAGAACATCTCCAAGTTATACTGAACCAGCACACATTGGAAATGATGATGAGCAGGCAACAGAACGATACTGAATTACCCCTCCCGTACACAAAAACAGCCCAATTACATCTACGTGAGTTGCAAGAGCAGGCACAACCACATGAGAGGGAGCTGTGGGAACAGCAAGGGTGCATACAATCACCAACAGATTTCATATATAGGAAGGAAAGTACAGAGAGACCTGTAATGCCACATACCCTGTTGTATGCAGTGCTGGAGCAACTGCCTCTTCCCCCACACAAAGAATAACTTCTTTCTACATTGCAGGCAGATTGGTTTATCTCACGACTATCTGAAATTATTACTATGTATATTGCCGAATGTGCAGTATGCCAACAATACAACTCAAGACCCACACTAAAAGTTATTACGTCAACTATCCCCCACCCAACAGGTCCATTTAAAAATCTACATTTAGATTTTGTTGACATGGTTGATAGATGTAACAACTACAGGTATCTAATCGTAGTAGTCTGTCCTTTCTCAAAGTAAATTGAGGCAGGACACTGTGTACATAATGATGCCAAAGCAGCAGCCAACCTTTTAATACAAGAAGTCATACCTAGGTGGGGAATTGCAAAAGCGATCCGTTTAGTTAACGGAACACATTTCATTAATGCCATCGTTCAACACATCTGCACCTCTTTGGCACAAAACATAAATTGTCATCTGTCTATCACCCCCAAAGTAATGGTATAATGGAACACCTTAATGGCCTGTTGAAAAATAAAATAAGCAAACTATGTGCTACATTGCATAAGAACCGATTCTACTGCCTTCCGTTAGCCTTGTATGCCCTCAGAAATCAACCAAGAAGTGATCATCACTTGACCCCGCACCAGATAGTGATAGGGCATCCTATGCCGATCCCCTTATAAATAGTAAGACAAAAGACAGATGCTCATAAAACAGCTGCAGTTTTGCGGAATGAAATGTGCTGTTATTTGTCTCAGTTGCTGAAGTCTGCTAAGTTCTTTTCTAAACAGGTGGCACAACAGCAGAAGTGCACCACCGCAGCCTAGCAGATCAGTCTAATCCCTGTAGGTCAACAAGTGTACATTCATAATTTTGTCAGGCGATGGAAAGACAGCTAGTTTGAGGGGCCTTATCCAGTCACCCAGAGCACCCCACCGCAGTGAAAGTGGAGGGCAGGAAACCGTGGATACACCTATCGGACATTCGACTGGCCCCTGCTCTGTGTCAAACATCGCCATCGTTATAGGAACATCTAGAGGAGAGCGAAGAGGAGGAGTGACACTGTTTTTTTTTAAAGAGCGAGCAGAGTACCTTATTGGCTCTGCCAGCAGACATTGATGGATTACTGTTTTGTTTTCCTGCTTGTGTTTTATCATATTTGCAGCTGTATTGCAATGGTATCTTAATCCATGTATGGTATTATGTCCCAATATTGTGCGCTTCAAGAGAGAAGCATAGGAATATAAGAATGCATCTCATAATATCCATGCTAGCTTATTAGATAATATGTGTTATCAGTATATGACCGAAGTAGGCATGCAAAGTACTAACAAGTCTTGCCTGGTATGCTCCTTAATTCCACATGCCAGTGACTCAGATAGATTACATTCATCTAAAGAATTACCCCCGAATGCCACACAGTGGGGGTCATTACAACCCTGGCGGTCCAAGACCGCCAGGGCTGTTATGACGGAAGCACCATCAACAGGCTGGTGGTGATTCCCAGGTCATTACGACCGCGGCGGAAGCGCTGCGGTCGCACCGCCGGGGCCGGGCGGTTGTAATCTGCCAGGGCAACGCTGCTAGCAGCGATGCCCAGGGGATTACGAGTCCCCCTACCGCCAGCCTTTTCCTGGCCGGTTTGAACCGCCAGGAAAAGGCTGGCGGTACGGGGAGTCGTGGGGCCCCGTGCAGCTTTTCACTGTCTGCTATGCACACAGTGAAAAGCGCAACGGGTGCAACTGCACCCGTCGCACGGCCGCAACACCGACGGCTCCATTTGGAGCCGGCCCCTGTGTTGCGGCCGAGATCCCCGCCGGCCCAGCGGGTATGTCCAAATGGCTGCGGCGGGGGTGCGGCTGCATTGGCGGCCACCCGGCGGCCAAGGTCGTAATGAGGGCCAGCGTCTGTTACACCTTTTCCTGTGTAGAATGAGAGCACGGATGCAACCTTCACAGGTACAACAGGGAACCTTTTTAGTAAACATCACACAGTATGAGCAAGAGATAGCTGACATAATGGATGTGGCCAGCAGCAGGGCTGAGGGTGGAGTTTAAGGGTGGCTAGCCCTTTGAAGCTTGCTGGCTGGGCAGTGCGTCTTCAGAGGGAAGGAGGTGGAACTCCTCTGCCCAGGAAGGGCTTTGTTTCCTTGTTCCAGAGAGCAGATGCGCTCTCCACAGGGATCCAGACTCCTGTCTGGTGGTGGCTGGCTGGTTTGAACTAGCCAGGAACTGTGCCAGGGTGGTGCAGGTTTTACAGCTGCACCTCTAAAAGTGGCCCCTGGGTACATTTTATAATAGATCAGACACTGGTACAAGTGAGGATTTATTCACCTGAGTTGTTTGATACCAAACAACCCGGGATTCAGAGTAGTCCTCATGTAGGTGGGAAGTTCATAATGATCAGTGTCCAGCACATGCACTTGTTATGGCTCCCCTATACACTTTAAGGTTTTGTAAAGACACAGTAGGGGCATATCTTCTCATGCACCTATATGCCCTCACATGTGTTATAGTGCACACTGCCTTAGGACTGGAGGGCCTGTCAGAGGGGTGACTTACCTATAGTGCATGCAGTGTTAGTAGACAGGGGACTCTTTGTGAGTGCCTTGTTGAGTTTTCAATTTTTAAATACACCTTGTAATGCACTTGCAATGGCAGTCTGCATGAGTCTGTTATGAGGCCTCTCAAACTGGCACAATTGGTGCAGTAGCTCTGGGGGGCCCTCTTCAGCACCCATGCCGTGAGTACCAGGGGTACCATTTATTGGGGACTTACAGGGGTGACTGAAGTGCCAATACATAGTAACAGTTTTGGGGAACGAGATCTGGCCCTGGGAACCTGTTTAGCAGGGGCCCCGGGCACTTACAATTTTGAAACCACATCTTTTTCCAAGTAAAAAGTGGGGGGCTAACCACTTAAATGAGAACTGTGAGTTGATCATTATGTGGATGGTGCTTCCTAAACAGAGAGCAAAACACGATCAATACAGTTCTGTCATTCCATCAAAGAATGCTTTTTAGCTAATGGGAAAAAAACACTATAGATTCAGTAGTACTATATTGTTTGAGTAGGTATCACTGTTGGGTCATCTGAGACATTTCCGTTCTTTTCAGGTGAATTAACACAAAATAAAATCATTCTGAGTTTCTTACCGTTAACCCAAAATATTTTCTGGAGCATAAAGATTGGATTAATTGTTGCGTAAATTTGACAAATGTCCTAATAATATTTACTTATGAAAAATGAAGCATTTGAGTGTTTGCATGATATCACTTTAATAAATGAACGAAGAGCACACACGTCAAAATGTCTAGTGACAAACCATTTTCATATAACAAAATAATTCTGCACATATATTTGTATACAACAATTCACTAGGACCATATTTACTACAGCCAAAAAATAATACACAAGAATGGCCTTCATGGTTGTCTAATGATGAGGGCTGTTGATGCATTCTTTTTTTTTTTTTTAAGCCACCACTTGTGGTAAATTAGGAGGATCACTGACATAATATCAATGCATACAACAGCGAAACACAAAAATTCCGGAAATCAAATATCAACAAAAATATCACCTCCATATACTTAACTAACAAAACCACAAATATTGCAAACACAATTATTGTTATTAAAAATATCTGTTTTACGTATATCGAAAACACAAATATCATAAACAATATTATAAAAAACACTTTATATGCAAAACAATTATTTAAAATAAACATAAAATATTGTATACACATGTTCGAATATAAAATAAATATATAACCAAAATATTTATAATTCACCCCAATACAATGTATACCTGAATTCATAACAGCATAACCAAAACAAATTGCATAAACTATAGACATTTATACAACAATCTGAATATGTATATATATATATATATATATATATACAAACACACACACACACAACCCTAAGCAATAAATTCAGACAAACAATTAAATCAATCATTTAAAAGGCACACTCATTTCATCTACTATATAATTCAAAAATGACAAATGCTGCAAAGTGAGGCAACAGTGCTGGATCCTCTGACCAGACCCTTAAAGAAGAAATATATACATCTCGTCAACTACCTTACCAAGTAAGTGAAAACCTAAAACCTACTTCTAAATAAAATTAAACATGTAAAATAGCAAATGTTTAACAAAATACTGTACAGCTTCTATTTCTTTATATGTACCTTCTAAAAGAAAACACTACAACTTTGAAAAGTGATTACCTGCCAGAAAAAAAACATCTGTCATACAGCAGCAAAAAGATATAACAAAGTAAGTTACTTGAATTGTTTAAAAATATCAACTCACCACAAAAATGATTGAAAATAAACCTACCTACCTCAACAAACTACCAACAAATAAACATTTAAAATAAAACTGACACTTTTTTTCTTCAAACAGGAAAGAAAGCTCCTGCTCCACATTACAACACCCCCAACGGAAAAGCTGCAAAACAGTGGCAAATATCTAAAAAGAACATATATATAATTATAGATAATAGAGGTGGTGGCATAATTTATATATAAATAACAAACATATACAGTTAATGAAAATTGTATTTATTTATACTATTACACTACTTTCAGAGACAATAACACAGATAGCTAAATATATCACATTCTAGAAAGGAAAGCAGTTACTAAATCACACGGGCCACACCTACAACCAAGAAAGTACATTAACAGAAAATGTGAATCGTAAACGTACGGAATATTATTCTACTGCGTACTATGGGAGAGCCACTACAAAAGATGATGTTATAATTCATGTAAGGGAACACAACCCCCCAAAAATGTAACAGAAGTAGAAGTAAGGGAGGTATTACAGGATAAAAGAGAGTCAAACGCTAGCTCCCAGGAAGTCACAATCAAAATCATGAAAGATATACTCCCTAAAAAAACTCATACATCACAGACCAACTACCACCTATACCCACTTTAAAACTTTTAATTGCAAAAAAAAAAAAAAACAACCAGCAATACTCCTCCTACACCTAGAAAATAGCAAGACATAGAAATATCTGAACATTTAACCATGACATATAATGAGGAACTGTTTTTGCTTAATGGCAACCTAAACAATGATAAATTGTAATTGTAATGTAAATTGTAATACAACAGATATCTTGATAAAACTAATTCATTCTCAAAACTAGATGATGGATAGGACCTTCAAAACATGTCCCAAACCATTCACTCAGATATACACCATATATGGGGACTATCACAACACAAATATCCTGTTTCTATATGTCCTACTACCACAGTGGTTCCCAAACATTTTCGGCCTACGGCTCCCTTGACCTATTGGCCGTTGACCTTGGCTCCCCAATATGTTACTTTTGTTTGGCATGTAGGGGATGTATGCCCGGCCTCAGAAGTACTTCAATTTTTCTTCTGAAAATAATGGGGATGAAGCTGTATGTGTGTTCTTGCCCCCTGTCTGTGTATCTGTGCCTACTGTCTGTGTGTTCCTGCCTATTGTCTGTATGTCCTTGCCTCCTGTGTCCCCATGCCTCCTGTCTGAGTGTTCTTGCATCTTGTCTGTGTCCTCATGCTTCATGTGTGTGTTCTTGCCTCCTGTCTGTGTGTTCCTGCCTACTGTCTGTTTGTCTATGCCTCCTGTCTTTTTTTCATGCCTCCTGTCTGTGCTCTCATGCCTCCGGCTTGATTTGTAGGCACTACACAAAATTGACAGATAAGTTGCTTATTTATTTTTCTTGAGCTTTGATGACTTCTTTAATTCCTGGTCCTTTCCATCGACATTTGAGTAAGGGCATGCTGCGGAACAAGCTCAGCATTTTGCCTTCATGGAACTGCCTATATTTTGGTCAACCTGGCTACCTTGAGCACCCCACAAAAACATGTCTTTGCCCAAGTCGGATTCTAAGCAGCTTGAAAAATAAGAGCACCTCGCAGAGACAGCAAAGGGGTGGATCCACGAAAGACTGACATGTACAATTACTATGGTCTTAAAGCAAGACTTGAGATGAGAACCCACAATTTCCAGGTGTCTCATTCTTTGCCACCCTCTCCTAGCAGTGCCACAGGTTAAAAAAAAGGTTGGCTGCTTAGGACTGCAACCCACCAGCAAACAAATATGATTGGGGAAGGCAGCGCTCTTAAACCCCTGCACATATAAAGTGCCTCTCTAGTGTGTACGTAAGTCAAAATGACCGCTTTATCTTCTAGCACGCTGTCCTTAGCTTCCTGCAACAGGGTGACAAACTTGGTAGTGAGCAACCTCAGGCTTTTCTCGTGGCAGTCGAAGGCACCGCTCTGTCACTCTGAGGCAGCGGCCACAATCGGCGCTTGCCTCCCCAGCCAACCTGCGCCACCGCCTCCTGTTTAGTGCAAGTAAATGCACGATAGCCCCATGTGGAGCAGTATTGACAACACAAGAACCCTGCAGAGTTTCCACATAGGAAGTGATATTGCAGCCTCTCACAGTTGCCAGAGTAACAGGATTGTTGGCCTGTGTTCGGTATGAAAGCTGCCATGCTACAACACTATTAAGGGTAACAGATGGAAGTGTTTTGACTAGTCACAGCAAACCTGGCAGTTGTTAAGCAATAAGACTAGCTGAAACACTTAGAGATCATGATGGATGGGGACAGCGTATTGACGAGTTTAAGACACTAACTATGCATAGCATACCTGATATTAAATCTTTGAAAGGAGAGATGTGATGGGAGGGGAGCTGTAAGGGAATGGGGTGCTAGGTAGTTGGTACACATCGTTTACTCACCAGCCACTGGTTGTAGGTGGCTGTGTGTGTTTAATTGCCTGCACTACATTAAAAAAAATAATTGAACCAAAAGGGATTAGTAAGTCATCTTTTTCACATCCAGATGCTATTAAAAATGACATGCCGTTTTCCTGTTTTTTTCATAGAAGGACTGAAGTATCCATTTCCTTATGCATTCTCATTTGCTTTTTAAAGTAGAAAGTCGAGAAAGAGTTCCAGATGACAAGAGAAAACAAACCACAACAGATGGAAAGGTCGACAGTGGCCCTCTGGTTTGCAGTTTATAGCTCCCGAGTTTCTGAGAGAATGTCCTTGAACGTGGCATTCCGTCAGATTTCGCATTGGCCATCAACTGCTAGTGTATGTGTCCATAAAATTATTTTTTTAGACAAGATTGCGTTGCTAAGAATGGATTAAATATGTAAAAGAGGTGAACAATTTGTATTGTTAAATGCATCTTGGGAACAATGTCAGTGTTGCTTATTTTGACCAGTGTCAGTAGAAAATGTTTCCCCTTCAGACACTTGCTATGATCCAGTGGTTCCCAGAACTCTGTGTTTGGGGCACGGCGCCCCTAGCTAGTTCTCATGGCGCACAGGGGTGCCACGGCGCAAAGTTTGGGAACCACTGTACTACCAGATAAACAAAGCCGCACTTACAACGAACCCTTAAATCTCATTAAATATAAAACTAATAACTACTATTCACAAACAATAGACTTTGAAACAGCCATGATTCAAACAATTAAAAAAATAACCCCAAACAAACATACAAGGCAGTTACTACCATTTCAATTAAAGCATATGGAGACACCTCTAAATATCAGCACTAAGGGCCTTATTACGAGTCTGGAGGTTACAAGACCGCCAGACTCACGGTGGAGGTCAGACCATCGTGGCGGTCTGACCTCCACTTTACGGGTTTGGCGGCTCGAGCCTCCAACAGACTGCTATCTTTGCCAGTATCCAAGATCCAGAGGGACTGATGGTGTCCTGGTTTTAATCAACCAGTGCGGCACTGAACTCAGCGCCACTCTGGTGATTACAACCTTGTTTCCTGCAAGCCTTTTCATGGCGGTTTCCCCACCATGAAAAGGCTGGCAGTGAACAAGTGCTGGAGGCCCCCCTGCCCAGCAGCATCGGAATACACACTGTCTGATTTGCACACAATGTGAATTCCGAGGGTGCTGGTCGGTACCATCTGTGCTACAGGATAGTACTCAGCTTCTTTAAGATGGTCAGCCAGGTCAGACTGATGGAAATCTTGTAATCCTCCCTGTGAGTTTGGCAGTCCTGCATTGGGACAGCCAAACTCGTAATCAGCCCCTAAGTGTTAAATATTCTACTAACAGTCAATTTGCTTTGAAATAAAAAATGATTCCACTCACCAATGTCCCTGTCACAGATGTAGCTAAGCATTACAATTTACTGACGGAAAAACCTTTCTAACAACAAAACAAAGACAAACTAAGCCTCCCTTATGGATTATTCAGAAGTTCTTGGATTTGCAGACTGTATCACTCAGGACACAGATGCCAACCCAAATTCCAAAAACCATGGTGGAATGTCTATGACAGCACTTTGGCACAGGAAGCCAAACCAAACAACCCAGTGGAAGGATGACACAATGCTTTCCAATTCACACTGGACAGAAACCAACCTACACTCTATAAATTTAGAGAAGCATTATAAAAGGGCACAGCAACCTTGAATAGAGTAATATGTAACCCAAATTGCACCTAAATTTAGCAAACAAACCAAAAGGATATCAAACATACTATAATTTAAAGCAAAACTATTCATCAATAACAAAGGAGTGGATTGCTTAGAAATAATAGCCAAAAGCATATTATTAAAATAAGTAATAACATACAAAACTCCCAAAAAGTATATTATAATGTATAAGCCACAATGTTAAAAAAAGACTGAGATAATAAAATAAGATAAAAATTATTTACAAGAAAAATCTAAACCTCACCAACCAAAAAGCTCAAGGAATCAACTCAATCCATCACAGAAAATACATACAACACACACAACACACATTTCCAAAACATAATCACATTATATTCATACGAACAATAATATATAACATTACCCACCCAAAACAAATAAAATAAAAATAAATTACTATTGTGTAGCTGCAGATATTCCTCTGTATCCATGTAGTAATAATACACCAAAAACAGGAAAAAGATTTTCCAAAAATCGCAAAAAATGCAAAAATGAAATAAATCCAATAAAGATTCTTCAACAATCCAACGTATTCAGTAACCATAAAAAGCCCGAAAAATGGTTTAAAAGAGAAACACTTCGGGAAACCCATAAGAAAAGGAATATTGATTTATTATAAATTAAAAGCGATTTTCTTTAAAAATAATGGTAACTCCCAGTGCGCATAAGACACATTATTAGACAGAAGTAAACAAGATAACCCACCCGCAGTACATTCCCAAAACTAGATATTTGTTACACTTAATCATCAAAAAATAATTAACATAATGACACATTACTAAAACAGTGTATGTAAACCCAAAACTACAAAAAAAGTTCAAATCACTACTGGTACTACAACTAAATGTAAGAAAAACCATAAACTACACTATAACAAACTTGTAGACCACCCCCGTACATCTGCCCAATCCTCAAAACCCTTAAAAATACTTTTAAAAAGAGCTTACCTGTTCTGATAAACCGCAGTGACCTACGTCCCAGACAATAGACTAGAAATTTCACAAATAGACTACAAAATAGAAGGTAGCAGTGAAAAAATTATGGTCACTAAATGAAACTAAAAAGAATAATGAAGGTGACAAAGTTAAAAAATGTTGAATAAATGTATTATGAATGTAAAAAAAATGAAACGTAAAATATGTCAAAATATTGTAAAAATGTTTTAATAATATAAACTAGAAATTAAATAATACTATAAAATATATACACTTATTTAATATAAACTAAAGAAACATCTGTTAAAATGATGTTGAAAATATGTATTTAAAGAATATAAGAAATGTAAAAAAAAGTTAAATAGAAAAAAGTGGAAAATGCCCAAAATACAATACAATTTTAATATTATTTTCATTTTTTATGTAATAAGAAAAATCTATTGAAATGTTTTATTTATCTATATGTAAAAGACTATTTTTAAGTTGAAATATATATGTTTAAACATGTAAAAATATACGTTAAACTTTGAAAATATAAATAAAATAAGAAAAATGTGGTAAGTCTTTATTCTATTAAAGTATGTAATTAATAATGTTATTTATTGCAAATATACAACTATTTTTAATTATATTTCTAACAACTAATACTACTAATTAAATAGCATGAACTACTTCTACTACATACAATTACTATTAAAACAAAGGATTTCACCCTAAATTTGTAAACCGAATATTCACACTCTAAACTAAACCATTTTAAAGATAGAGTTGGAGAAGGGGTTGGACACTAAAGAGGTGACATTCACTATTCCCAATTCAATCTTAACCAATTTTTTGAAGGTGTAGGATACTAAAGGGGTGACATTTACTATTCCCAGTCCTAAATAAACTATTTTGAAGAAATTTTGGATCCTAAAGGGGTGACATTTACTATTAGCACTACAATCTAAAATAATTTATGCAAGGCCATACATACTAAACATTTAACATACACAATCAGTACTTCATACTCACAAATAATTTTGTACATTTTTAAAAAGTGAGTAAATATTTTAAAATATATTCCCAACACCAACAATACGAGTTCTGTGCTGCGTGGTGCATGTTAACGTCACACGCCATCGCATTGCTATTGTTTAGTCCTGCCGCTTGCAGCCCTGCAGCTGTATCACCTCTCTAATATCTGTCCATGCTGCCGGTTTCTTGACTCCCCTGCCTGGTGTCCTCACTTCCCTCCCCATAGTGGCCTGTCCAGCCATTCTTGGCTGCCCTCGGCTGCCTTCTGTTTTACCGGCCTATAGTCTTCAGCCCTTGTTGGACCTGGCCCTTTTTGCAGGGTCATCCCCAACCATTTTGCCTCCTTCCTCCTATTTTTTCTGACCTGGTTTTGTTGGCTTTAGGACTCTGGGCACTTTATCAGTGCTAACCAGTGCTTAAGTGCATATGCTCTCTGTCTAAATTGTTTTGGTGATTGATTTATCCATGATTGGCATATTTTATTTGGCAATAAGTCCCCCTGGGAAGAAGTCCTGTTAGTATGGAGACACCCCAGAAAAGTGTGGGTAGAGTGTCACGGACAGTCAGATACTGTCTCACCAATCTCAGGAGGCTGATATGGGGTACTTTTTCAAGGCACTGGATGGTGAGTCGGATGGTAGATTGGTTAACACATGTGAGTGGCTGTGTGATGGGACTGCTGGAGAGCATATGTTCAGTCCTTGTTTTCTGGAGATACGCCAACACCAGGTGGAGTGTGAGTTCTCTGACCCCAGGGAACTTGCACTGGAGTCAGACCTCTGGGTGCATTCCAGAGTGTCAGAAGAGGAATTTGGGTGTACTGCTGAAGGGAGTGGCTCAGGTTTTCCACAACCAAGGTCGGTGGGGGAGGTTTGTAGTGACCCAGGTGGGTCCCAGTGTAGCGGGATGGGTGGGGTGTCCCATGTCCAGTCTCAGAGGAGAGGTAATGCGGGTGGGCTGAGGCCCAGGTTGTCGGAAACCAAGTCCCAGAACCTGGAGGGTTCCATGAGAGAACACCGGGGGTGGAGCTAGCCTGTACCGGGAGGCCATCTGCTGAAGGGGACCCCAAAGTGCCAGGAGGATTTGGGGGGCAGCTGTCACCAGCATCCCACCAGTCCTGGTGTTTGGGGGGGAAGCTGTCACCAGCGTCCCACCAGTCCTGGTGTCTGGCAGTACCACTCCTCGTAAGAGGATACAGAAGTCCAGATGGAGGGGTGAGAGGGGGAGACAGTCCCCAGTGGAGAACCTGGAGGGTCAGGGGTCAGCATTAAGGTCAGAGCTCCCCAGGAATGACCCTGGTGACACCACTTCTGTTCTGAGGGGCTTCATGCTCTGCCATGTGTGGAGAACCTGCAGGGGCAGGGGTCAGCTCTAAGGCCAGAGCTTCCCAGGAATGACCCTGGTGATACCACTTCTGTTCTGGGGGGGCTTCATGCTCTGCAAGATGGGCAGGGGTCAGGAGACAAGCGCAATACAGACTCTTGTGCAATAACTGAAGAGGGTGTGTCTTTTGAGGGGGTAGGAATACACCCCAGGAAGTCCTGGCTTGCCAATCACAGGTCCAGTCTCAGGGAGCAGAACCTATCATGGTGTCCCCCCATACCTGGAGGGAGGGCGACTACTAACCATGTCCCTACCATGTTGTCTTCTGGGGGTACTCTCCTTGATGGGTGTTCAGATTTCTGGAAGGGAGGCAGGGGAGGGAGAGGTTCACCTTTGACCCCGGTTCAAACCAAGGGTACAACTCCTGGGTTGGGAGACCAGTTCCAGGGTAGTGGCCCTGCACTGGTGGGAGAATTGTGCAGGTCTGCTGGCGCCAGTACCCTGACAGCTCTGTAGTCTGGGGGGACCACTCCCAAAAGGAGCCCTCAAAGGAGGGCAGGGGGAGGAAGGACTCACCCCTGGCCTCTGTCCAACCTAAAGGGTTCAGACCCTGGGCTGAAATGAACTGAACTGAACCTGAACTGGTGGGATGGAGAGTGGACAAAGGGTGCCAGTCCCCTGGGGCTACCTCTTCCCACTCTGAGAAACCACAGAGACTAGAGAGCCCAGGAAGGGCAGAGGCCTGGCTCTCATCACTGACAGCTCTCAGTGGCCACTGTGGGTTGCTGTCTTTGTGGACAGGGTTACAGGGTTGCCCTTGGGTTGGGGACAGGAGCCACACCCCAAAGGTGGAATGGGACACACCACTATGTTGGCCATGGTGGTATTGTCTGCTCACTGGGATACGTCTGTGAGTAAAGTAAGGTTAGGTGTTGCACAGAAGGGGGCCACAGGTGAGGAGAAGGATTCCCCATGGGTTATCTTAGTGGGCCCTGAGATTATGGACAGAGGGATCCAACTGGGTTCAGGAAGGTGTAGAACTGGAACGTGTCCCTGCTGTTGCGGGCCAGGGTCCATGTTCTATAATCTCAACCAGGGAAGCCCATCAAGATATTGATTGGTGTCCTCTGGCTTTAGGCTGGTGGGGTGTGTATTACACCTGTCCCTGTTTGCAGGGTCATCCCCAAACGTTTTGCCTCCTTCCTCCTATTTTTTCTGACCTGTTTTTGTTGGCTTTAGGACTCGGGGCACTTTAACACTGCTATCCAGTGCTGAAGTGCATATGCTCTGTCTAAATTGTACTGGTGAATGGTTTATCAATGATTGACATACTTGATTTGCCAGTAAGGCCCTAGTAAAGTGCACTATGTGTGCCCAGGGCCTGTAGATCAATTGCTACTTGTGGGTCTGCTGCACTGATTGTGCCACCCACATGAGTAGTCCTGGAAACCTGTCTCAGATCTGCCACTGCAGTGTCTGTGTGTGCAGTCTTGTACTGCCAGTTCGACCTGGCAAGTGTACCCCCTTGCCAGGCCCAAACCTTTCTTTTTACTACATGTAAGTCACCCCTAATGTAGGCTTTAGGTAGCCCCATAGGCAGTGCACAGTGTATTTAAAAGGTAGGACTTGTACTGGTGTGTTTTATATGTCCTGATAGTGAAAGTCATTTTCATTATTGCAAGGCCTATCTCTACCATAGGTTAACATGGGGATTGCCTTTAAATACCTTTTAAGTGCAGTTTTCCATTGGGAGCAGAAAGAGATGTGGTGTTTGGGGTCTCTGAATTCACAATTTAAAAATACCTCTTTTGGTAAAGTTGGTTTTTAAATCGTCTTTGCGAAAATGCCACTTTTAGAAACTGTGCATTTTCTTGCTTAACCATTCTGTGCTCTGCCTGGCTGCTGGATACATGTCTGGGTCAGACTGACAGTTGGACTGTTTGTGAATTCACTCTGGATAGTGACACAAAGGGAGATGAGGTGTGTCCTGCATATCCTGATGAGTCTTCCTGGGATACAGTGAGAGGGAGGAGCTGTCACCTGCACTTGAAAGGGCTGTGCCTGCCCTCACATAATACAGACAACAAACCCCTAGAGTGTGTCTGGGGCAGGGCAAGGAAGAGGCAGGTTCTTGTGCACTACAAAGACATTCTTTTGAAGTTTGCCTACTTCAAAGGCAGAAATGAGTATAAGTATTGGACCGCTGAAACACAACTTTAGATTACTTCTGGAACAAGAGGAACCTCTACCAAGGAGAAGAGCTTGATGCTTGAGGAGGACCTGCCTCTCTGCCTGTTGCTTTGCTGCACTGGGCTGCTGCTGCTTCTGTTTTGAGAGGGAAAGGACTGGACTTTATTTTCTAAAATCCTGCTTGAGAAGATTCTACAAGGGCTTCTCCGTGCCGGTGCCTGCAATTTGAAGCTGTGGTCCCCGCTGTAGTGCAATGACCCAGACTGACGCTGCAGGCCCGATGCTGCTGCAGCCTCACTGAAGCCTCGCAACATTGTGAGTTCCGAGTTCCATGTCACTGATATCCATGATACCTGACTCCGCCGAAGTGCCTGTTACTCCGTGGCATAAGCGTGACTCTGAGAGGTCACCTCACCACGTCTTGACCCGCTCGATTCATCGACTCCGCTGGATCGAAAGGAACATATGCCTCGCCCGATGCTGCTTCACCTCCCCTGTTCTGCAGTGAGGGTCAGACGCCGCACCAGATCAAGTGACGCAGCGCCTCCCAGACTCCATGCAGTGGCCTGTTTTCCTTGTTACCAAAGTCACTGTACCTAGGGGGTCTGTGTGACCATGACCGGCGCCGCCCTTCCCGTGAGTGGCATTCGACTGTTGGGAACGATTCTGTCAACGACGTCGTATTAGCTCCAGTTGGAGCTATTGTGTTTCTAAGAGCTTTTGTTGTGATCAAATCTTTCAAAATTCATATCTCTGCTTGTGTATGTTGGATTTTTGTCATTTTGGTCTTGTTCGATTTAGATAAATATTAGCTATATTTCCAAATGGGTGTGGAGTCCTTTTGTGGTGTTTTCACTGTGTAACTGGGTATGTTTGTACAAATACCAAGGGGGTAAGCAGGTGTTATCTGAGCAGTGTATCTTCCTAGAGTGAGGGTCTCTACTTGGACAGTATGTAAACTGACTGCCAACTAGATACCCCATTCCCAGTAACCCTTCTGATGTTGATTACTGTGCCGGTAAGACAGGACAGGCAAAAAAGAAAACAATAGGGAAATAAATGGGAAACAACTAGGAAGCAAGAATACAAGACTACACCAAGTTAAAGGCCAAGGCAGCAAGGTACCAAGTTATGGCTGAAACTTTGTAGGTGTGGTACAGCAGGCAGCGAGTTGGCACAAATTGGTAATAATTGGTAAATGGGACTACTTGATAATAATTGGTAATAGTTATTGGAAGCGTCAGAGTTGATACATTCTACAACAGCAGTCTTCCCAGTTAGGCGGGCTTCGTGGGATAGGACCCACGTCTGTGGTTGAGTTTCAGGTGCTGCGGAAGCCGTTCTTCTATACGGGTACGGCTTGTGGACCTGGCGTACTCCACCCTGCTTGGAACAGACTACGGGGCATCACTTGAAGGTAGAATACGGTGACAGCTAAGCGAGCAGAGCAGCCCTGTTTTTGCTGATCTTGCTGAAGAGAGAAGAACAGTCTTCCCTGCTGCATGCTCGTGCCCTTCCATGTTTAGGAGGTATGGCACCGTGGTTAAGTGAAATAGGCAATTTCTGCCTGACAAGTAATGCAACCCTCCTTGAAGTACTCATTTTGAGAGCAGTCAAGGAGATTAAACCTTCTGCTATTAGTTTTCAGAATACTCCAGAATACTAGAAAGGTTGTGGAGTGGAGAGGCGGAACGATGGAGTGACCAAGCCCAGAGAGTGGGGCCAGTGCAAGGCAAACTAAGCTAAAGAGCAGGCACAATGGAATATAAAGCATAAGTATAAGTGTAACAGTGCCATAAACTTGAGTGAGGTAAAAAGTGGAGTGCCTAAGAGTTGGTGTTCTGTTACTGTATGAAAAAGTGTCCACATTATCTCCTAATTATTATTTGTAGACGAATTGGACCACAAAGTCAAGGGAGTCAACAAAAATGTGGTCAGGAAAAGAAAGAGTAACCCAGCAGCTGACTAGGAGAAAACAAACATTGCTTTCGTTGCAGCAAGCAAAGAACTGAAAGATAAAAATGACCGAAGAGCACATGACGTTAATCTCCCCTATCTCGCAAATGTTCAAGAAGTCAGTGAAAGTTCCCTATAAATTTTAATTTTCGAAGGACCCTTTTGGGGCTATATTTACCATTCCTAAAAGTAAAGTGGATCCTCCTCACCCAGTTTCACCATCTAAGAGACTGCTTGGGGGTGATAAGTGATCTAGAGTTACTCACTTTAAAACTGTCATCTCCTTCACCAGCAGCCCCCTCGACTCCGCTGGCACCCATCTCGAGTAGGACCTTGGTAAATGGTGCCCCAGTATGTTTAGAGGTGCATGTAACTGATCAGAAAGGCATGGAAGCCCTAAAAATGTTATTGGCTCAAAAGGCCTGAGAGAGTGGGAATCGTTTTGTATCAGCAAGGCCCAAAGTACACTTTATTTCCTCAATACTAAAGGCTTCCTTGCCTGTGGCTCTTTAGATCTGAGTCCTTCTCCCATGCACAGGACTCAGGATGCGACCATGAAATCTGATTTAATAGATACAGGGGTAGGAACACTAGGAGTGCAAGTTAACAACTTGGATACACAGGAGGAGGCGATGCTCCATGGTTGGAAAATGTTGAGTGGCCATCATGATTATAAAAGAGAGACAGAAAGTTTGGATATAGGATCATAATTCGATTAAATCCCTGTCAGTTTCAACCTGGAAGATAGAAGCAAGAAAAAACACAGAACTCAAAGCCCACTACGTAAGACATATTATGGGCAGTATGGGACATTTTTGTTAAAACATCGGAACTAAGGGGGTCATTCTGACCCTGGCGGTCGGTGATAAAGCGGCAGCCAACCCGCCAACAGGCTGGCGGTTCAAAAAATGGAATTCTGACCCTGGCGGGAACCGCCAACACAGCCCGCCACTTTAACACTCCGACCGCCACGGCGGGACAGACAAACAGCGCGGCGGTCACCGCCAACAGGCAGGCGGCAAACAATGTACCGCCCACCCTATCACAACTCACCAATCCGCCACCTTTTCCGGGGCGGGAGCCCCGCCGATAAAAACACAGCGGAAACAGACTACGAACGGGAAAACGCTCACCTCTATACACTCCACGAGGACGGAGGACAGCATGGAGCCCGAATTACATATCCTACCCGCTCTCGTCTAACTGCTCATCTACCACGAGTACGAACTCCGGCGCAGACGACAACGGTGAGTACCGCACCTACGACACAGGGGAGGGGGGGAGGAGGAAGGGTTACGGGCACACACATACGCATCACACCCACCCCCCAACTATCTACACACCAATGCAGAGCACCAAGTCAAAGTGACCCCACCCAAACCCCCCGGAATAACGAAAAGATATGATTAAAGGGAGAAACAACATTTATGTAAAAAATAGGTTAATTGAAGACATGGTAAAATAGGAAAATGATGCAAAAAATTTCAAATGTAAACATTGCGTGACTGAGAAATAGAGGCAGAAAGTCCCGCACAGTCACAGAAATTGCAAATGTCCGTGGGCCAAAGTGCATCAACACATGGGCAAAGCCCACACAGGAGACCTGAGTCAGTTGGAGAGAACACTGCAGGGGCATCAGATGACAAAACTACAGGCACCTCAGGGGGAAGGGAAGGGGGGGCACCACAGCCACATGAGTCCACGATGCCAGATCCAAGAAGGGGCCACCATGCCCACTGTTCAATCCTGGGGAGTGCAAAGCCACAGTCTCTCAAGTCTCTACAGTGGGTGGCTTGCCCACTGTCATATCCTGGGGAGTGCAAAGCCACAGTCTCTCAAGTCTCTACAGTGGGTGGCTTGCCCACTGTCATATCCTGGGGAGTGCAAAGTCACAGTCCATCAAGTGGATAACAGTCTCCACAGGCAATGGAGGAGGCAGGGTGGCCCGAGTGCAGCGTGAACATTAGCACGACACAGAACCGGCACAGTCATTGGGCCAGCGGTGCTTGAGACGGCGGGGCCCAGCGGAGCGGTGCTTGACAGGAAGGGCCCAGCGGAGCGGTGCCTGAGATGAAGGGCCCAGCGGAGCGGTGCCTGAGACGGCGGGGCCCAGCGGAGCGGTGCCTGAGACGGCGGGGCCCAGCGGAGCGGTGCTTGACAGGAAGGGCCCAGCGGAGCGGTGCTTGAGACGGCGGGGCCCAGCGGAGCGGTGCTTGACAGGAAGGGCCCAGCGGAGCGGTGCTTGAGACGGCGGGGCCCAGCAGAGCGGTGCCTGAGATGAAGGGCCCAGCGGAGCGGTGCTTGAGACGGCGGGGCCCAGCGGAGCGGTGCTTGACAGGAAGGGCCCAGCGGAGCGGTGCTTGACAGGAAGGGCCCAGCGGAGCGGTGCTTGAGATGAAGGGCCCAGCGGAGCGGTGCTTGAGACGGCGGGGCCCAGCGGAGTGGTGCCTGAGATGAAGGGCCCAGCGGAGCGGTGCTTGAGACGGCGGGGCCCAGCGGAGCGGTGCTTGACAGGAAGGGCCCAGCGGAGCGGTGCTTGAGACGGCGGGGCCCAGCGGAGCGGTGCTTGACAGGAAGGGCCCAGCGGAGCGGTGCTTGACAGGAAGGGCCCAGCAGAGCGGTGCTTGAGACGGCGGGGCCCAGCGGAGCGGTGCTTGAGACGGCGGGGCCCAGCAGAGCGGTGCCTGAGATGAAGGGCCCAGCGGAGCGGTGCTTGAGACGGTGGGGCCCAGCGGAGCGGTGCTTGACAGGAAGGGCCCAGCGGAGCGGTGATTGACAGGAAGGGCCCAGCGGAGCGGTGCCTGAGATGAAGGGCCCAGCGGAGCGGTGCTTGAGACGGCGGGGCCCAGCGGAGCGGTGCTTGACAGGAAGGGCCCAGCGGGGCGGTGCCTGAGATGAAGGGCCCAGCGGAGCGGTGCCTGAGACGGCGGGGCCCAGCGGAGCGGTGCTTGACATGAAGGGCCCAGCGGAGCGGTGCTTGACAGGAAGGGCCCAGCGGAGCGGTGCCTGAGATGAAGGGCCCAGCGGAACGGTGCTTGAGACGGTGGGGCCCAGCGGAGCGGTGCTTGACAGGAAGGGCCCAGCGGAGCGGGGCCTGTCTTGGCGGGGCCCTCTTCAGCGGTGCCTTCCTGCATGGCGGGGCCCTCTTCAGCGGTGCCTTTCTGCACGGCGGGGCCCTCTTCAGCGGTGCCTTCCTGCACGGCGGGGCCCTCTTCAGCGGTGCCTTTCTGGACGGCGGTGCCCTCTTCAGCGGTGCCTTTCTGGACGGCGGGGCCCTCTTCAGCGGTGCCTTCCTGCATGGCGGGGCCCTCTTCAGCGGTGCTTGTCCTGTAATTCCAGGGAGTCAGACCTGGGCAGGACTCCCTGCTCAGTCGCCCTCCGACCGTGCAGTTGCTGGACCCTTCGGTGACGGTGTCCTGGGCCCTTGGGTGTCCTCCCTCACACCCGGGATGGGGCTTGTGGGGCCCTCCTGGTCCGCGCTCCTGCTGCCTGACTTCTCCGCCCTGCTGCCCTTGCCCTCCTTCGCTGTGGCTCTCTGGGCCTTGCCTCCCCTGGATGTTGTGGCAGGTGAAGTGTCCGAACATTGGTCCTTGGGGGCAGCCGTGGCACTCCTCCCGCGGCGGCCCCTCACTTTCCGGGTCCTCTTTCCAGGGGGGGCTGGCTGTCCCCTTGCTGCTGACCGATGTCTCACTGCTGGCAAAGGGGGGACTCCAAAATCCATGGACTACGCTGACACGTGAACCCGGGCTGGTGGTGGCTGAGGTGCTCTTGGGACTCTTAGCAGATGGAGGGGGTGGGTCAGGTGAGGGAAAGAGGTCAAGATCGGAGAGGTAAAACTTTTTAGGACCAAGGTAAACAGTAGGTGCAGTGGTTATGGGAGTGGAGGAAGAGGAGGTGGTTGTAGGAGAGTCAGGTGTGCTGTCCTTGGGTGAAGGTGCATGGGCTGCAGGCTGTCGTGAGGTGGTTGGCTGTTGGGTGGGTGGCTGCCTGCGTTTGTGTGTCTTGGAAGAGGGGGTGACAGACACAGTGGGAGAGGACACAGGGGACGTGTAAATGGCAGTGGGGGTGGTGACTGCACGTGTGCGGACTGTAATGGAGGGTGTGCTGGTGATGGGTGTACTGGCTGTTGGTGGTGTGCATGCAGGTGTGAGTGTAGACGTCACAGGGAGGGAGGAGGGAGACGAGGAGGTGGGGGACACAGAGGTGGTAGAGGCTGTTGGCATGTCTGCATCTGGGTGTTGCTTGGGTGAATGTTTGTGTGATCTGTGGTGCTTATGTCTGGATGAGCTGCCCTTGGGTGTTGAGGTGTGTGCAGGCTGGTCTGATGGTGTGGATGGGATAGGCAGAGGAACAGGAGACAGAGGCAGGGTGGAGGCAGTTAGAAGAGGGAGGCTGGAAACAGAGACAATGGCTGCCGTCAGTGCTGAGGCCAGAGAATTGAACGATCGTTGATGGGCAGACTGACCCGAATGAATGCCCTTTAGGTATGCATTGCTACGATGCACCTCCCTCTCTACCCCCTGGATGGCATTCAAAAGGGTAGTCTGCCCAACAATGATGGTCCTCAGGAGGTCAATGACCTCCTCACTGAGGGCAGCAGGGGTAACAGGGGCAGGGGCTGAGGTGCCTGGGGCGAAGGAGATGCCCGCCTTCTTGGGCGAGCGGGCACGGAGCGTAGACTGAGGGGCTGCTGGGAGGGCGGAGCTGGTGCGCTGGGTGGCGGCTGTACCTGTAGAGGCGGGGGGCACGGATGTTGCTGCCACCGCTAGGGAGCTCCCATCCGAGGACGTGTCGGTGTTGCTGGTTTCACCACGGCTCCCCGTTGTGAAGCTCCCCTCGCCCTCCGTATCACTGGTGGCCTCGGTGTCTGTGCCATGGCCCACCGGGGCCTTGTGAGTCGCAGCTCCCTCGTGCTCCGGTGCCAAGTCTCCTCCGCCTGATGATGCTGAAGCACACATGCACAAGAAGATAAAGAAAAAGGGTGGGGGGAGACATAATAAAAGGTTGAGTACATGCATTGTCAACACCGTTGGCGGAGAGGACAGACACAGGAGCCTCATGCACTAAGCCGCGCAATCGGGGTACACTACTGAGTACTTGTGACTGGGCCAACAGGTCTAGGGACAACAAACGCGCACATGGGTGATGCAGGACCATGGCTAGCTGTACCTGTCACCGTACAGAGGTGGGGTGCGGGGGCACAGGGACATGGCTAAAGGAGAGGAATACAATACAGAAAGCGCCCTGGCCTAATGTCACACACAGCCCTCCTCCCCCACCCAGGCACCTCCACTGCGCGTAAAGATAGCTGAATGTGCTGGTACTCACCCCCTTGTGTCTGCTGTGATGTCGTCACGTGCCCATCCAAATCGGGGTAGGCCACCGCCAGGATCCGGGACATCAGGGGGGTCAGGGTACGACTGGCACCCCTCCTAGGTTGGGAGGCCATCCCCAGCAGTGACTCGGCGGTCTTCCTGGTCCCGCGGCGGATGTCCTCCCACCTCTTGCGGCAGTGGGTGCCCCGTCTGTTGTGGACCCCCAGGGTCCGGACTTCCTTGGCGATGGCACGCCAAATGTCGATCTTCTGATGGGCGCTGACCTATTTGACATGTACAGGGTGGAAATTGAACTATCATCAATTTTCCGCATGATAGATGCGATTGGCCCCCCTCCCCAACCTTGCCATGTGGCACATGCTCTCATCTGTCGTGCCTTGCACTCGTCATTGTCCCCCCACCCCACCATCTTACATCCACCATACACAACCCAGGCATAGCCCATTCAACGTGCACACAGTGTACTTACCTGTTGGTCTGGAGGACCGTAGAGTTGCGCATACTGGGGCAGGACCCCATCCACAAGTTTCTCCAACTCTTCTGCAGTGAAGGCAGGGGCCCTTTCCCCAGTCGCAGCAGCCATTGTATCTCCCAAACCGAGGTCACAGCAGCACTTGCAGTATAGTTCCTCTCCTGTGGATGATCAGGTCTCGAGTGATTAACCAGATAGAAAATGGCGGTCACGCCCGCGGCGGCACGTACCGCTGCGGTGCGTTCCGCGACCGCCGGCGCAGCTAGTCATTGGCTCGTGAAACACATAGGGTTCGATGTTAACCAATGCGGCTTTGCGCCGCGGTCTTCGACCGCCTACCGCCACGGTGTGTCACGCCAGCGCATTGACCTCACATCCCACTGTCACACTTCTCAGGTCAGGCAGCCGCCATTACAAGGGACCACAGGGCTTAATTACTACTGCGTCACACAGGCCTAGGCCTTGCATTGCCACTCATACAAGCCATTCAATGCATTGACAATCGTGTACTGTGCAAGCTGGAGTTACGTACCTGTGGGTTGCTTGACTCTGTGCTCCATGTTGTCCTTCCTAGGCACCGTCCGCTGGGACTTGCGAGGAGAAGGATGAATCCTCCCGTGTACAGACCGCTGGTGGACCTGTCGACAATGGAGGAACGTCATATAATACTTCGATACCGACTTGACCGAGCCACTATACATGAACTGTGTGCCCAGCTGGAGCCAGCACTGATGTCCCCCATCCGCCAACCCACAGGAATTCCCCCTCTGGTGCAGGTTCTGTCAGTCCTCCATTTTTTAGCAAGTGGGTCTTTTCAGACAACAGTGGCCATGTCATCAGGGATGTCTCAGCCTATGTTTTCTAAGATTTTGTCCAGAGTGTTGTCTGCCCTGACGAAATACATGCGGAGCTACATTATTTTCCCTGAGGAGGGTGATTTGGCCACTGTGAAGGCTGACTTATATGCCCTTGGACATATCCCCAACATCATTGGTGCCATTGATGGGACCCATGTGGCCTTAGTACCCCCAAAAGACGATGAGCAGGTGTACAGAAACAGGAAAAGTTACCATTCGATGAATGTCCAGGTGGTCTGTTTGGCTGACCAGTACATCTCCCATGTAAATGCCATGTTCCCTGGGTCAGTGCATGACGCGTATGTTATGCGAAATAGCAGCATCCCCTATGTGATGGAACAGCTACAGAGACACCGTGTGTGGCTAATAGGTGACTCTGGTTACCCCAACCTGCCTTGGCTACTGACCCCAGTGAGGAATCCCCGGACCAGGGCAGAGGAACGGTACAATGAGGCCCATGGGCGATCTAGGAGGATCATAGAAAGGACCTTCGGCCTCCTGAAGGCCAGGTTTAGGTGCCTGCATATGACAGGGGGATCCCTAATGTACTCACCCAAGAAGGTGTGCCAGATCATCGTGGCCTGCTGTATGCTTCACAATCTTGCATTGCGACGCCAGGTGCCTTTTCTGCAGGAGGATGGTCCAGATGGTGGTGTTGTAGCAGCTGTGGAGCCTGTGGAGAGTGAAGAGGAGGAAGACGACGGGGACGACACGGACAACAGGGACACGGTCATACAACAGTATTTTCAGTAGCACCCAGGTAAGAATCCCCCACGGCATTTTACATTTACTTCTGGCCTCCTGCATCTCTACTTTCTGTGTTTCCCCCCAGTTCCTTTCAACTGAATTGTGACTTTCCCTTGGCTTTTCAGAGCTGTATGACCCACTGCGTGACTTCTGGTTTGTTCGGCCATGGAGTAAAGCAAATTGACATTGGTATGTTGTCATCACAATGTAACTGTACATTTTTGACCCGTTATGTGTAATACATTTGTTAAGAATACAAGCAGACTCCTGAGTGTTTTAAGTGCAATAAGTGATTTATTTAAAGTGCTACATATAGGTCCATGATAGTAAAATGGTGATGGGTGGGGGTGGAGTGATGTCCATGGCAGAGTCCAGTTCTCGGTCGCACAGGTGCATTGTCCATATGCCTGTGGAAGGATGGAGCAGGGGCAGTTCAAGGTTGGACAGGGTGACGATGTGGGACAGTGGAATGACATCCGGGGGGATCTTAGGCTGGCGGGGGTCTTGGCATCCTACTCTGTCTTCCTTTGTGATCTCAGGCTCCTCTTGCGGGGTGGTTGATCTTCAGCAGGAGGTGGGGTTCTGGTGGCCCGTCGTTGTGTGGGGGCCTCCTGTCCACTAGCGCCGGCGGAGGTGGTAGGCTGTTCCTGGTCCGGGCTGGTGACAGGGGCCCTTTGGGGTGCCACATGGTCCCGCAATGTGGTGACTATTAGGTTCAGGGCCTGGACGATGTTCCTGAGCTCCTCTCTGTACCCCATGTACCGTTCCTCCTGCTGTGCCTGGATCTCCTGGAACCTGGCCATTACCGTCGCCATCGTCTCCTGGGAGTGGTGGTATGCTCCCATGATGGTGGTGAGGGCCTCTTGGAGAGTCGGTTCCCTGGGCCTGTCCTCCCCCCCCTGTCGCACTGCAGCCCTCCCAGTTGCCCTGTTTCCCCGGGCCTCTGTCCCCTGGACGGTGTGCCCACTACCACTGCCCCCAGGTCCCTGTTGTTGTTGGGGTGTTGGGTCAGACTGGGTGCCCTGTAGTGGCGGACACACCGCTGATTGACCTGTCCTGGAGACAGAGGCATGGGCCCGCTGGGTGGGAGCGGTGCTGATATTCCCAGAGGGGGTTAGGTCTGCTGTGGCCTGTGTCTGTGTGTGGGGAACCGACTGTCCAGAGGTCCCCGATGGTCCGGGCTGGTCATCAGGTTCCAGGTCGACAGAGCTGCTGTCCTCACTGCGGGCCTGTTCTGGGGGTGGGATGGAGATATCTGGACCCTCCTGGCCGGTGTGTTGGCGTTCGGGCCCTGAAGGGGTGAAAGAGTATGGTTATTGCTTCTGTGTGTTCCACGGTGTGCGATTTGTGGGTGCTCTTGTCCCCCAGTGCTGGCATTCCCTTGTGGCAGGAATTGTGAGGGTGGTTTGTGGGGGGGATGGGTATGTGCAGTGGTCATGCATAGGTGATGGGTGTCCATGGTTTGTGTTGGCATTCAGGGTTTGGTTTTGGGTTGGGTGGGTTGTGCTGGTGAGACATTGGCAGGGAGGCTGTGTGCTGGGGGTGAGGGTGGGGGTGTGGGTTGGCATGCTGGTGGTTGGGGGGGGGAGTAGTTGAGACTAGACTTACCAGAGTCCATTCCTCCGCCTACTCCGGCGAGGCCCGCAGGATGCAGGATGTTAAGGACCTCTTGCTCCCATGCTGTGAATTCGGGAGGGGTGGGTGGTGGTCCGCCGCCAGTCCTCTGCACAGCGATGTTGTGTCTGGAGACCATCGACCGTACCTTCCCCCGTAGGTCGTTCCAGCGCTTTCTGATGTCTTCACGGTTTCTGGGATGCTGTCCCACAGCGTTGACCCTGTTGACAATCCTCTGCCATAGCTCCGCCTTCCTGGCTTTTGTGGTGTGTTGCACCTGTGTGCCGAAGAGCTGGGGCTCTACCCTTATGATTTCCTCCACCATGACCCGGAGTTCTTGGTCTGAAAACCTGGGGTGTCTTTGGGGTGCCATGGGGTGGTGTGGATGAGGTGTGGGGTGGTGTTTGCGGTGATGTGAGTGGTGGTGTGTGGTGATGTGTGCATAGATGTGGTGTGGTTGATGATGTTGGGTTCCTGTGTGTGTTGGGGTTTTCGATTGCTGTGCTCGCTCGCTCGCTCTCTCTCGCCTTCTCTCCGATTTCCAACTAGTGGGGGTTTGCGGGTGATGTGGGTGTGTGTTTTATAGTTGCTTGGATGTGTGGGGGTGGTGTTTGTATGTGTATCAGGTGTGTGTATTTCAAATTGTCCAATGTGGCTGGGTTTTGGAGCTGGGTGTGTATTTTGACCGCGGCGGTGTGTAGCGCCAATGGAATACCGCGGTTGAATGACCGCCGCGTGGATTGGTGGGTCGTAATGGCATGGGCGTGTTTGTGTTGGCGTGGCGGTGGAGGTTTGGTCATCTCCAGTTTATCGCTGCCCGCTGATGAGGCGGCCTTCCGTGGATGTCGGGTTTTTGGCGGCTTGGCAGTTGTGGGTCAGAATGACCGT
The DNA here is from genome assembly GCF_031143425.1 of Pleurodeles waltl. Taxonomy (NCBI): domain Eukaryota; kingdom Metazoa; phylum Chordata; class Amphibia; order Caudata; family Salamandridae; genus Pleurodeles; species Pleurodeles waltl. The sequence goes on from NC_090440.1 coordinate 1,629,029,935, forward strand.
GGCGGGTTACCGCAGCCGCGGTGGTAGAATGGCGGTCTTCTGACCGGCGGTAAGAGCCTTTTACCGCCGAGGTCAGAATGACCCCCTAACTCTTGATGATCTGTCTTATCAATCTACAAAAATGGATGTACAGGTGAATCTGTTAAATGTTATTACTAAATCAGTTTCGAGGATTGGCCGAAAGTCTAAGGCCCATATTTATACTTTTTGACGCTAAACTGCGCTAACGCAGTTTAGCGTCATAAATTTTTGCGCCGTCTAACGCCATTCTGAAGCGCCATGCGGGCGCCGTATTTATGGACGCTGCCTGGTTTGCGTGGAAAAAAAACACGTACACCAGACAGCGCCGGCGTAGGGGGAAAATGGCGTATGGGCGTCTTAAAATGGGGCAAGTCAGGTTACGTCGAAAAAATCGTCGTAACTCGACTTGCGCCATTTTTTTTCGACGCCCATCCCCCATCAACATGACTCCTATCATTGTAAAGATAGGAGTCATGCCCCCTTGCCCAATGGCCATGCCCAGGGGACTTCTGTCCATGGTCATTGGGCATAGTGGCATGTAGGGGGGCACAAATAAGGCCCCCCTATGCCACAAAAAAAAATTGAAAAATAACAAAAATTATACTTACCTGAACTTACCTGTACTTCACTGGGATGGGTCCCTCCATCCTTGGGTGTCCTCCTGGGGTGGGCAGGGGTGGCAGGGGGGGTCCCTGGGGGCAGGGGAGGGCACTGTGGGCTCATTTTGAGCCCACTTGTCCCTTAACGCCATCCCTGACCCAGGCGTTAAAAAGCGGCGCAAATGCGCCGTTTTTGGCCACGCCCACTCCCGGGCGTCATTTTTGCCCGGGAGTATAAATACCACGTAAAGGCCTGGGAGTCATTTTTTTAGACGGGAACGCCTCCCTTGCATCTCATTAACGCAAGGAAGGGGTTCACGCTAAAAAATGACGCTCACTCCGGGCACTTTGGCCCCCGAAGCGTCTAACGCCATAGTATAAATATGGCGTTAGTTGGCGTTAGTTTAGCGTCGAATTTGCGTCGAAAAAAACGACGCAAATTCGGCGCAACCAGAGTATAAATACGGCCCTAACTACTTTAATGCTCTGATCAAACGAGCGCAGAACTTTTTGGAAATATCGAACTCTGTCTGTACTTGTGCCCCAATAATTAACAAACTCGATACACTACCAGAATCTCTTGCAAATGTAATGGATGACCTGAAAACCAACTTTAACATGGTTAGTAGTGATAAAAATCAAGGCCCTTCAATTCAACAGTCGGAAGCTTTTGTTTGCACTAGTGGTGATACTTGCAAGGGAGTAAAAGGAGACAAATGTTGTACAGAGCCTGTCAGGGAGGCATACGATCTTACAACTGGAACCTTAACTAAGAGGAAGCTCTCTATTTAATCTCATGTTCAACCTCTTCAATTACCTAAAAAACTGGATAACCCAATTACTAAAAGGCAGAGGAAAAGACAATGTAAGCCAGAAACAAAATAAAGGGGTCTGCTGCTGCCATTAATGATATTTCTGAAGATACAACAGTCACACCTGTAACCATGAAGAAGGAAAATAAGAGATTTGTACTAAATCAAAATAGAAAAAGCAGTTCTGTGCGCACAAAGTTGTCTTTTGGCACTCACTGGGGAGGGCAAGGCCGTACTGAAACCAACGAGGAACTAACCCTCTCTCTGGGTGCTCTCACATCTAAGGAGCATTGTAGTCCTTCTAAAGATCTCGACCAGGCAAATGGGAAGATAGTAATAAACCTTCCTAGACTACAACAATGTACTGAGGGAGAAAATGGGGATAGTAAACAAAGGTCAGTAATCGGGAGTCGAAAAGACTTTATTGAAACTCTACAAGGGGTGGCTGCTCATGTAATGACTACTCAAGGTGACACTGTACAAAGTGCATATACTCAGCAGGAATCTGAAAGTAAACCAGGTGGCCTCGCCACCAAAAATGAATATGCTGTTGGCAAAGGGTGCAGGGAGAGGATGCCCATTTAAGTGTTACTTATGAAGCAAAGTCGGATAATCTACTAAATGATCGGCAGGAACCAAGTTCCCAGTGGGGGTTAGAACTTGGGTCCTGTCCTTTGGCCGCACCCATTGATAAAAGCAGACCAGCCTTAAATACAAAGCTGGATGTTACAAAAAGGGATCCTTACACTCAGTATTTTTCTGGTGGCAATCAGACAGACTTCCAGTCTAGGGGGTTGCACTAAATACTTAGTTGTGGAAATATAATTAAACTGCATGGCCAGCCTTTAAAGGCATTTTGTCAACAGACATTGACTCCATCAAATTCCTGCCTTTGACAAAGTAAAATAAAAATACCTCAAGGTGACACTGTACAATGTGCATATACTCAGGAGGAATCTGAAAGTAAACCAGGTGGCCTCGCCTCCAAAAATGAATATGCTGTTGTGCAAAGAGTTCAGGGAGGGGATACCCATTTAAGGGTTACTTATGAAGCAAAGTCGGACAATCTACTAAATGATCAGCAGGAATCAAGGCCCATATTTATACTTTTTTAGTGCTGCATTTGCGTAATTTTTTGACGCAAAAGCGGTGCAAAGTTACAAAATACATGTGTCAAAAAGCGGCGCAAATGCGGCGCTAAAAAAGTATAAATATGGGCCCAAGTTCCCAGTGAGGGTTAGAACTTGGATCCTGTACTTTGGCTCCACCCATTGATAAAAGCAGGCCAGCCTTAGATACAAATCTGGATGTTACAAACAGGGATCCTTCCACTTGGTATTTTTGTGGTGGCAATCAAACAGAATATCAGTCCACGGGGTTGCACTATATACTTAGTCCTGGAAATAGAATAAAACTGCAATGCCAGCCTTTAAAGGCATTCTGTCAACAGACCTTGACTCCATTAAATTCCTGCCTTTAACTAAGGAAAATGAAAATAACATCCAAGAATCTACTTTGGTCACATGTGCGACATCTCAACTTGCAAGTAAAGTTCTACAAGAGAAAGGCACCTTTTTAAATTGGAGAATTGTGATTTCAGTACCATGTCGGATCTGATATCAGGATCTGATAGTAACCTTAGGAATCTCACCAAAGTTAGACCAAGTGAGAGGACACAGGCAATTTTTTTTGTTTTTTAGGAATACAATGGGAAACACAATTTCGCTCTAAGTGCCGGTTCCTACATCTCATCATACGAGATCACCGTTAAATAACAGGGCTGACATCGAGCATCTAAGTTTAGGGTGGCTGGCAGCTGACGTACAAGAGGTGGTCGTCCTTGACGGTTTCGTAGTTCATCTCCAAGAGTTGGAGGGGCAGAAGTTAATCAAAATCCATTGAACTTGGGGTAAATTCAAAAAATTGGGTAAATTCAAAAAATCAACAAAAGGACTTAACATGTTTGTTACAAGATTTTCAAATTATTTTATTGCAGGAGACCTGGGCAATACAGCCACTTACAATTGATGGGTGCATAGGTTTTTATTCCCCTGCACAAAAAGTAAAAATGTTTGGTCGTCTAAGAGGGGGAGGATGGCAACTTTTATAGCAGCAAGGTTAAAAGCATACTGTAAGCAGGTGGAAGTGGAGAGTGTAAACATCTTAGTAGTTAAATTGCTGAACTGGCACACAGATATTGCAAGGTCATTGGCAGTAATTAATTTGTATATTCCATCAGATGCTCACTCTAAGAAGTTAATGACTTATAATATGGTAGAATTAGTGCTAACAGGTTTACAAGATTCTGTGTTCCCAGAAATTTTAGTATCTGGTGACTTCAATATGAAATCCTTTGACAGAGAATAACGGATTCTGCAACAGGATCTTTTGTGGGCAATTCCACCACAAACAGTGGGGGTTGTTGGATCTGGTCCTATGGATGATAAAATAAGCAGTTTCTTTTGTAAAAAATATGGAGGCCTTGGGTATTAGGTTCCTGAATGGGAGATTTCAGCCAGATACCCCACCTTCGGCATCTTGACATGTGTCGGGCCCACTCAACAATAGATTATACAGCAGCAACGCCGCTTTTACTTAGTTTAGTATCAAATTATCATATTTATGTCAGATCAGAGTGATCATGGTCAGCAATGAATGGAGGTTAATTATCATGTTCTAACGCATAAACATGCAGTTACACTCCTGTAGGAATAGCTACCATCAACTATAAAAAAACTTCGCTGGTGTGAAGGGTCGATTGATACTATTGGAGAAAATGCAATAAATGTGTTTAAGCAATGTCTAAATAATGAATCTGTTGACCCAAATACTACATGCTCCATCTTTTTAGAGAAGCTTATGGCAATGTTTCTCACCAAAAGTCAACAAATACCCCATCAGCATTTCAAGCGTGTTATGGAAATAAATAGAATTAAAATCTCTGACTAGCCTATTAAGGAGTAAGTAGAATAGAACCCTAATAATAGCTAAGAAGCAACTAGGAAATTGGAAAATTCATGAAGATTTTAAAATCATTGAAAAATTAATATCAGAACCAAATCTGGGAAGATAAGGCTTTGAGAAGGTACGATCTTTGGGCCAAAGCATTATACTTAAGTAAAAATAGTAACTTGCATGGGTTTTTAGAAATGATGAATGGTTTGAATAAGGCTCCAATGACTATAACAAGCTCTAACATTTCGGAACTGGTCTGGTCTGACTTTCTAAATCAACACTTTAACCATACCAAAGAAATTAAGGAGGAATCTTCTCAATCGGGAGCTGTATGGGAAGATCTAAGCTCAGGTATGGGGGAATTACTGACTCTTGATAAACACTTTGGAGCTTCAGACTTCTTTTTCAGTAGATCCGATTATTAGCCAGATTAGAAAAAGTAGGCAGGCGGGGGCACCCAAACCCAATGGTGTACCAAATGCTTTATATAAAACAAATCCGGAATTCTGGGCTGAAAAGCTGATGATTGTTTATAATAGTTTCTTGGCGTTTGAAACCATCCCAAAATCATGGAGGGGTTTGATAACTACGCCGATTTTTAAAGGGGGAAATTGCTTCTGCCTGCAAAATTACAGTTTAATAACTTTAACGGATACTGAGGCAAAGTATTATGCAGGTTTACTTTTAAAGGATTTTGTAGCCTGGGCACCATAAATGATATTATCTTTGCAAACCAGTCAGGTTTTGTTAAAGGGGCAGGGATGGCAGCTAATATTTTACCCCTGTCAATTATTATGGATAAGTGTAATCAATAAACTCAACCATTATACTTGTGTTTTGTGGACTTTAAGTCTGCTTTCAACCTGGTGGAGCGCAACCATCTTTGGGAACAGTTAGCCCCTTGGGGCATCCCTGGCTGCTTACTAAAAGCGATACAGATGCTATATACTGACACCTAGATTAGGGTGAAGATAGGGGACGGTTCTTTTCTGTCAAGGAAAATAGAGACAAAACAAGGTCTTAAGCAGGGGTGCGTGCTTGCACCATATTTGTTTAATCTTTTTTTTTTAATCAGATCTGACTCCAACCTTAGATGAAGTGATTGAACAGCCCCCCGAAATTAGGAGACATGTTTATTTCAAAACTGCTTTATGCAGATGACGTAATTCTCCTAAGTCAACCAAAAATAACAGTGCTGCAGCTTATTGATAGGTTGTCTGAGTATTCAGAGAAGCTAACAGATTGATAAAAAAAAAAAAAAAAAAGACAAATCATGGAAATCAGTAAAAAAATACAGAAAATCTTTAAGTGGTACCTGCAATGTCAAGAACAAGACCAGGTTAAATGTTAAAAGTATTTGAGAGTTTTATTTGATGGAAAGGGATCTTTTCTTCATCAAAAATAGGATTTACAGAGGAAAGGTAACACACTGATGCATGCCTTATGTATTTTGTCAAGATTGCTAGACAGCCCTATTTACCGGCCCCTGTTACAAGTAATTACAGCAAAATTTGTGCCAAGCATTAGTTATAGAAGTGAGGCTTTGAGAAGAAGTGATGCAGGTACTTTAAACAGGATCATTGCAAAAATGTTTAGGTCCCTGTTCCATCTCCCAAGTAAGTCATCACAAGCTCAGATATGGCTTGAGTTTGGGTATTTAAACCAAACCATAGCAGGAAAAGGGAGCTATTTTGAGACATGTAAATTCCTGCAGGTAACTACAGGGAGCAGACTTTACCGAGCACTATGGGAAGAGGTTAGCTCGAACTCCCTGGCTCCATCACAGCAGTACTTGGATCAATCATTGGTCGATTTGGGGGTTTGATCTTTGTGGGAGAGTAGTATCCCCTAGGATGATTTTTAAAAAGTGATTAACCCTACAATGAAGAACATATCTATAATTATGGATAAGGGGATTTTCTCGACTAGATCCCACTCATGGTTGATAATAAATGAGTATAAAACTCTTCAACCCAAGCCCTATCTGCAGGCTGGATGGTCAAGAAGGGAAAATGACTAATTTATTAGATATTGTTTTGCCCATAACAGTTATTATTTTAAATCCTAAGTTTACTAAATTCCTGCACTAAGCGCAAAAGGCTGCATGACTGTGAAAAGGTGAATTCCAAAGGGGTAGTAAAGTGGATGTGTTTTAAAACCTCTCTCTGTTAGAAGAAAAGTGCCGATAAGAGCTAAGCTGAGGGTTAAATAGTAACAACACTTTACGACATGCCTAAGTATTTGCTAAATGTTGGAGTTTAACATGTGGCTATAGAAGGTAGGACAGTTTATTCGATCTTTTACTGTAAGCCGTGTGGGAAAACTGTATCTTATATTATGTTCCGGGGTGTCATATGAAAAAATAGAACATTTGTATTGGCGCACAGTGCACTTTATCATCAGGTACTTTGTAATTTTAGTATTGAAGGCTGTACGGAAAAATGTATGTATTTTATATTATCTGTTGGGAGGCTGTATTAGAAAACAGAACGTTTTTACAGTCATACAGTACTACTGTACCTGGGGCATCTTGCTTACAGGCAAATGCTGTAGACAAGACACGGTAATAGGAGATAAGCAATAACTTTTCCATATAGGGGATTTTAACGTTTGGTATCATTTAGCTGGAGTACGGTAGCCCATGCAAATAATTTTGATTGCACAGTACGCTATGTGTTTAACACCTTGTAATTTTTAGCACTCTAGGTAGTGAGGAAAAAGTTTTGAACATGATATTGCGCATTGGTGGGCTGTAGCTAAAGTTACAATGTTTTAAAGGTATACAGCAGTAATGCATTATGCGTTTTTAATATGTTTGTCTTTTTAATAATGCACTTTTTTACTAAACTGAAACTGAAACACATATTCTAATATTAAACATAATAAAAACCTGATAGTTTTTTCACAAATAATTCATAAATAAACTAATAACAAATAAATATACAAAACTATATAAATTCAACATCAAAATTAATAAATATTTATATTATTTTCATATTATAATTAAACATTTCCAAAAAGTTTCAAATAGATATAAATATAAAAATACAATGTGTCCCAAAATGTTTTTACATGTACATAATAATTTGCATAATACAAATAAGACTAAAATAATAGAATTTTGATAAAAAGGTAAATTATTTCAAACTTAAAATATCAATTTTATTTTAAAAGCAATTACATTTATTAAAAAAATGTTTAAATGTGTTCTCATTTTATCATTTATTTAACGATTTAACTAATATAGTATTTTCAAATGTAATATAATTAATATATTCATATTTATTCTAATCTAGTATTTATTAGCATTATTAATGTAACAAAATACATTTAACATTTTTACTATACTAATCTGCATATTAATAAGAAATGAGCATTACATTTAAATTAAACTCTCCAATTTTTAATAATTTCCACACCCTTAACCCCTAAAAATCCATTATCCTGCTACTATAAAACCATTTTTATTTTTATTTTTCAAAGACACTAATTTCACCAATGCTGTAGTTACTGAATTATCCTCCTAAAAAACACCAATAACAAAATTAATAAACACATATTATAAAACACTCTACAATAAGTGTTGGATGCCAAACAGCAGTCCGTGCAAATAGAATTGATCCTGAAACAAAAAAAAGATTCTTAATGAAGCAGATCCTTTCTCACTTTAGAGTAAAATTAATGGCAACATTGTAAGGACTGTGTCTAGCTTCAAGGGACAGTTCCATCACTTTTAGGAAAGTGCTTTAGGGAGCACTTGTGTACAATGCGTTCTTGATTGTTTTCATCAGGGTTGGTCTTTCAGAGGCCTTTCAGAGCAATTGATGTTTCTTGCAGGTAGGCTATGGTCTTGGAAGTAGTGGCTTTATGAAGCCAGCTATATGTTTAGATACTGTTTGTAATAGTAAGCCATAACCCAACAGTATTATTCTGCCTAGGGGTGGGTAAGGGGGCTGAATCCTTGTGTGTTGTGGGTAGTGTCAGAGTGGTTTCCCCTAATGTTTGCCCTCTGACCTCTTGTTTTCCTGACTCATTTTTGCCGGCTTTTAGGATTCTGAGCATTTTACCACTGCTGACCAGTGTTAAAGTGCAGCTGCTCTGTACTCTAAACATGGTAACATTGGCTTCACCACAACTGGCATATTTAATTTACTTGTAAGTCCCTAGGAAAGTGCACTATTTGTGCCCAGGACCTGTAAATTAAAAGCTACTAGTGGGCCCGCAGCACTGATTGTGCAACCCACTACAGTAGCCTTTCAAACATGTCTCTGGCTGCCTCTGCAGAACATATGTGTTCAGTTTTAAACTGCCACTGCGACCTGGCTAGTGTACCCACTTAGCAGGCCCACACCTTCCTTTTTCTTACATATCTCACTCCTAAGGTAGACTCTAGTTAGCCCTAAAGGCAGGGTGCAGTGTATTTAAAAAGTTGGACATGTATTGTTAAGTTTAACATGTGCTGGTAGTGAAAAATTGCCAAATTCTGTACTACAAGACCTATTTCTCCCATGTGGTAGCTTAAAGCATCCTTTAAGTGTAACTTTAAATTAGGAAAAGATAGAAAAGATTGTCGTCTCTAGACTCACAATTTAAAATTACAACTAATGAAGTCGGATTTTAAATTGTAAGTCTGAAAATGCCACTTTTAGAAAGTTGGTATTTTCTTACTTTAACCATTTTGTGCCTCTGCCTTTCTCTGATCACAGTTGGGCTGAGTGCATTCTCTCTAGACAGTCACACACTAAGGGAGCTTGGGTGTGACATTTGCATCATGTTGGCCCATCACCAGGCTGATGGGTCTTCCTTGGCTTTATAAGAGAGAGGAGCTGGGACGTACACCTGAATAGGGCTGTGCCTGTCCTCACACAAAGGGCTGCATAACCCCCTACAGAATGCCTGGAGGCAGGGAAGGAAAGGCAGAGACCTTATGATCTTTAAAGGCCTCTTTGAAGTCCTCCCCACTTCAAAGGTTCTTTTGGTTATAAGTACTGGACCCTAAACCCCACCAAATCTGAAATATACTTGAACAAAGGACATTCTGCCAGGAAGAAAGACTGCCACACTAATTACTGCATTGCTGTGTTGGCCTACTGCTTCCTGTGTGCTGTGCTGTAGGAGGGACTGCCTCTTCGCTACTTCTTTTGCTGTTTTGGCCTGCAGCCTGCTGCGTCTTGCCTGGAGTGAGAAGGACTGAACCTGCTCTCTATATCCATGAATCTAAGTTCTCCAATGGCTTATTGACTTGGCCCCTGTTAAAGAAATCTCAAGACTTTGTTTACGCTTATCGAACTATTGCAGAAGCAGTCCTGTGGGAACTAGAGCTTCAAGTGTTCAAGAGAACAACTTTGTGCGATGGTCACCTGGGCTCTGCTCTGCAGCAACCAAGAGCCCTGTGTGATAAAATTCTGTGCTTGCCCGATCCCCAACTGGCCTTAGCACTCTGGGTACTATCTCAACAAAGGACCTGCACATCTGGAGCAAACACCACAGAGCCCTGCCGGTGCCAAAGTGTAGCAGGGAACAGCGTTGAGCATCCCACCTATGATTTCGGGAGAGAGAGACTGCTGCGGCGCCGCTCAAACACAGACCACTGGGACTCCCTGCCGCACCCCCGCCGGCACTCAGCTTGACGGAACGAGATACGATCCTGCTGCCTCCTTCAAGAGGTACTGTATACAAGAGACCCGTGAGATCTCAGAAGGTCTCAGAAGCAGCTATTCTCGGCTGCACAGGTGGTTGTGTTTACGTGTAGATCTCGGACCTGAGAGCCCGACCGTGACCTCTTCCAGTGCAACTTTCTTCTAAAGCACTACCCGCAAATCACTGAGTGTTCAGAACTTTGCCCTGTCCCTGACGGGACTGTAAACCCCTAACTAGAAATTGCACAGGCACGCCGCACGTGGTACAATAAATTGCTTAGAAATTTGTCAAGCCCCCAGCGGGACCATAAATTCCAGTACAGAAGTGCACAGGCACTTCCAAAGTTGCACTGATTTGCATAACTGTTATAAACGTCTATATCTCGACAAGTACTATTTGGATTTTTGTTGTTTTGGTCTTATAGGAATTATATAAATATCCTTTATTTTTCTAGACTGGTGTAGATTATTTTTTGTGGTGTTCCCACTGTGTTACTGTACCAATACGTTACACATTGCCTCTTAAATTAAGCCTGACTGCTCTGTGCCAAGCTATCAGAGGGTGAACACAGGGTAATTTAGGTTGTGTACCTGACTTACCCTGACTAGGATTGTGGCCCCTATTTGGACAGGGTGCATAACTCTCCCAAACAGAGACTCAATTTCTAACAAGTAGTATGTATATAACTGGTGTTCTAGGGTTTTATATCGTACATAAGTATATTGCTTTTCCATCCTTCTCTCAAACCCTCATCCAGTATCCATGTTATGGAGTTGTGTATTTTATGTGTTTTTTTTTTTTTCCATCTGCAGTGTTGTGGATTGTCACGCTATGATAATACTTCTGCATTGTATGAATCTATGCCAAGAATGACCATGACTCCACTTGTGTCCCAGAATCAAAGAGCAAACAGAAATGTTGTTCTTGTGATTGAGGAGTGAAGTAGCTGTAAGAAGGTGGAGGGGGATTGTGCCCTCAAATGCAACATAGGTTCACTATGATTGGACTGGATGGCCCAGGATTAAAACATGCATTTTGTTTTTAATGCCAGAGTCAAAAAGAAAGAAAAACCATCATGCTAAGACTATTGTCTCCACATGATTGGATATACTGAGAAAAGACTGCTCTACTGACTCCCAGGAACTCTGCAGCCTTTCCTCTGTATTGATCCAGAAGCCGTATCACACTCTGTTGAAGTTCTCATGTAATAGTGCCGGTCAGTGAGTTAGCAATAAAGAAAGTCAAGGCCTGATACAGTTTATGTTGAGATGCAAACATCATTGTGAGGGTAACAGAAATGTTGACTGGTTTCTGTTATTGATGTTACAGTGCCTCCTCCACCAAAGACACATGAAAAATCAGAGCTTTGTGTCCTAATTATACTGTACCAGTAATGATACTTCAAGACATAAATAAAGGTTATTAATCTCCTTCATTCGCACTAGGGATTAATTATATATTTTGTTGCTAAAAGCCATTTTTGCCCTGTAGGGATTCATGGTGACATCCTTACTTAGATGTTATGTTAGAGAGCTGAAGGGCCATATTGTGTCAAAATGCCTAAATGAAGTGAAAGTAAGGGACATGGTACTGCAATCTGATCCTTCTTTGAATTAGGCTTCCAGTAAACAACACAAGCATGGACTCATTTTTGCTTTATTGAATACAAGTCAGGAAATGATCTAGACTGCATTTGCAGGCACCAAATGTGCTACATACAGCAGTACGTATGTGTATTATATGTGCTGCTCCAATCGGAGGTAAAAATAAACACGCTGAACCAGTCTTGAAAATACAGACTACTATGGCCCCTGGTCTGCATTGCAATGATCAGATTCTGCAGATAGCCAATTTAATGGACAAAACAGTTTTGTTCTGAAACAGTGATTTGTGGCAGAAGCTGGTTGGGTACCTGATCCACTGCCACCTGTGACCATTGGCTTGCAGATCTTTTACCATAGCATGGTTTTGGTAGATAGAATGTTTTGTTCCACCCGGGATGTGCCCACGCACTAATTTCAGTCTGGAAAGCAAAAATTTGCCCAACCCACAACAAGGGATTAGACATGCTGTCAACTTGTTTGAGGGTCTGCACTTTCGTTGCTATTCTCCTAAGCCATTCCTTGCCTTCAACAACTGAAATTGCCATAACCTATCTGCCTTATTCAGGAAAGCTTTCTCAGCACCAAGAGCATCATGCTGGAGAATGTCACTTTCAGGGAGCATCATCCTGAAGGGGTGGTGGAATAATTTATCACTACAATGGAGCTGAATCACAAATGAAGAGGCACCACAGCTGGTGATCACACCAGGATAGTTGCCGTACTTCACTACATTATATGACCAAATGCAGGCCAGCAGAGCAGAAGAGAATCTGCACTTTCTGAGCTTTTCACACTGCTTAAAGTATTGTATTTTAGAGTCTCAAGATTCCTGTAAACAGTGATTGGAAGCACAAGAACACTGGTTGATAAAGTTCCACCCTTCACAAGTGAAAAGCAGGAGAGCATAGTTTGCAACATGCATGTGACTGGGAGCAATGCAAAGCTGCACTGACTCCTTTCATCATGGCAGCACAGTAAAAGTAAGAATTTCAGGTTGGCAGCATGCAAGGCTCAAGACACTACCTCTCGGCCTCTGAACATGCCATGACATTACATAAACTGGTGTCTTGTTAAGGTACGTTCATTGCCCCTCAGTGTGCTTGCCATTTTTCCTTCACATATACCAATAACTTGGGTGCTGAGGGAGCTGCGATGATTTTTTTTCTCACACATATGGCATTTCTTCCTGAAATGTTATTCTAAAAAGGCAACATATGTTCTTTATAGCATTCTTACATAAACTTATGTTTCTCCACAGCTAGTACTTTTTATCTCATTAAGAAGCATTTGGTTGGGTAATTACCTGAATTTTCTATTTTTACAGTATATAGAGAAATAGACTACATTCTTTCTGAAATAATAAACTTCAAGTTGTTTAGGCCATTTTTTCAATCTCAACCGATCTTGCTGATGCACTGCTTACATGTTATTCCTCATTCATGGGTATATTTAGGAAATCAGCTGTACTCTCTACGTCAACAAACTTGTGGCAAAAGATAATTCTGAAGATCGTGCTGACACAATGTATGCTTCAGGTGAATCTAAACAATAAAGAATTGTTTCTTCATTTTTAATAAGACTTCAACTAATTGCTCTTCATATCAGTCCTGGCGTAATAAAACGTTTGTAAACCCCTCAGAACAGACCACTAAAAGATGTAAAAAAGATCCCCCTTCTCCAGCTAAACCATGTACACCTATTTCCAATAAACTATTGCTAGAGGAAATTTGAACATTGCGTCCTTACATGGAAGAAACCAAGGTTGCAAAGACTTGACGACATATGGTCTTGAATGGGACAAAGAATATGGAAGGTAGAAAAACAGGTTTCTACTCTACAAGACATCACATCCAACATAAACAGCCTTCAGTCAGAAGTTTCCCTTCTTCAAAACAAGTTAAGGACTAGGAAAACCAAAGCAGAAAGAATAAACTACAAATTCATGGCTTAACAGAGGGCATCGAAGATACTGAGTTAGTGTCCTGTTTCAACCATTGCTACCTAAAATCATAGATCTGTAAGAATTGCCACTACTCAACATTCAAAGAGCCTACAAATTGGTATGGACCAACCACTGCCTCACCATCTGATAAGCCTAGAGGAATTATTCTATATTTCTTAAGATATACAGACTCGCTTAAAGTCATAGCAGCAGCCAAAGTTAAGAAACACATTTCTTATATCTCAAAATGTAAATTGTATGGAAATTGGTTGAATACTAATTTCTGATCATGTACCTGTCATTGCACACTTAGATCTTCTACCTAAACCTAGTGGACCAAAACAATAGTGATTTAATAACACATTATTATAAGACATTGATTTTAGGTCTTCTTTTACTTCTTTTATTAATAAATTTTTTCAAGATACTTTAACAGAAGACACTGCTTTTCACAGTATTTGGGACTTTTTTTTAAGGCAACCACTAGAGATTTTACTATTACCTGTGTATCCAAAAAAATGGATGAACACTGACAAATCCAAAAAAACATTTAAAAAATATTAAACAGTTAGAGCATAAATACTATACCCCATGATCTAAAGATTGTTTACAAAAATAAATGAATGCAAACTTCTATTTTTACAAGTTTTCCATTGAAAACATGAAAACATGGCAGTTTATCTCCTCAGTTTCAGTGCCATTTTGCAAGACTTTGTAGTGGTATTGCTGATAGAGGCAAAGAATTCTTGAGCATGAGACTGACACTGCATTCCCTCTGTACAATATTTGCTCTTTTTTTCACCCTTGTCTTTTCAAGGCAGCTTATAAAAATAAAACAATAAAATATGAAGACCTGGTGAGATTAAGGCATTATTTAGAGAACAGTAAAGCTGAAGACATTAATTCAGATCAAATGAATTTTGACTTTCTCATTTATCTCAGCTCTTTAACATAATACTTTAAAGGTTTTAGCTTACAATATTATTTTTACAGTTTCCAAAATTAAAGTTTAGTTTTTTTTAAATGATTGTTGCAGTTCATTTCCCTGCTAGCTACTATTATCACTAAACTCATTTCATATTGTTTTTGCAGCCTTGTCTGATTTACTTGGAATATAGCTGTGCTTATCTTACCTCCCCTTCGCCAAAGATTCTCCCGCATCCCTACCTTAGAGCCAAAGTTTGTCATCTTCATTATGTGGCCTCAAAACCCTCATTGTTTCATCTTTTATATAGGTATATTTTTTATCCTTCCTGTATGTCCTATAAAAATGGCATCTTTCTCTTTTCTATTTCTTTTATACTTCTTCTGTTCCCCCCTTTCATTCATTTCTTTCCTCCCTTTTCCTTTTCTTTCTACTATATTTGCATGATTGTTTCTCAAAGCATTTCTTCTCTCAATTCACATATATTTGGTTAGTTCTACAGTATGCTCAGACTGATTTGATATCTGTTACCTTTGTAATATATATTTTTTTACAAAACGTTATTCGGCACATATGCCATAAAAGTATTTTCATAAAAATATAAATAAGGCAGACATTAAAATTACAAATATCATAAAATACACAAATAATGCAAAACCCATAAAACAAATGTGATAAAATTAATATAAATAAAAAAGATGCATATACAAAGGGAGAGGGCTTAATCACAATTGCAGTGAGGTGCTTCATTAGTGGTAGACAAAGCCGTCCGCCATTCGTTTTTGTAGTACCCTCCACATGGCCAGCAGAGACCCTGAGACCCCAAAAACCACAGGTTGTCTAGTATCATATGTCAAGATTCTTAGTGCTTCTCTACATTCCTGGACCCTAATAGTATGACAAAGTGGTAATATCCAGGTCTTTCTAGCACATCGATATGCTGGACAAAATATATCACATGCCGTAAAGTTTCTTTCAAAATAGTGCAAAAGGGGGGTAATCCTAGGCCAGGCCTGAGAGCAGGTGCTCAACCGGCTGTGAGGCAATTTAAGGGAAGGGTCCCATATCTCAGCTGTAGATAATGCTTTCTGGCTAGCATTGGCTAGATTTCATCTAAAAAATGCTCCTGTCTATACACATCCTTTTGTAACAGGAATGATGTGGACAAAGAGCCTAAGTTGAACCAACTATAAAGTAGGCTCAAATTATATTGCCCATAGGTTACCTTAACTTGAACCTGAGTAATCATACAGGCCTCCAAAGAAGTACCCCAAGGGTGTGCTAGCTAATATTAGTCAGAGTTGCCATCACACTCTTCAGCCACGGGATAGACCCAGCTCCCTGTAGGCGTAGAATCTCAGACAGTCCCAGCTGATCAGAAGACAACTAGGTGGTGGCCCATACTCTTTTCCAATACAAGATCAGCCTTAAATGTGCCCTGCCCACTACGCTTTCTAGCTCCAAATCCAGCCTCAAGGGAATCAATGGTGTTCTGATGGGTAGGCCTGTTAATTACTGCATAAAATGATTTTCTGATATGCCAAGGGTAGACAAATCCACATGTCTCCACAACTTGACACCATAGAGGGCTGCGTCGAGCACTTCACATGCAGTGTGGGGATAATAGGATGAAAGTGTGAGCCCCCTTTGCACCTTTATTATGCCTCCTGCAGTTTGCTCTAGTTTAAGATTACACCTTGCCAAATATTTCTGCCAATCAAAGTGTTCAGTAAGGGTAACCCCCAGAAAGTCAAAAGTATGAACACTTTGTAAGGGAGAACCTCTAAGGACAGGGTTTTGGTGTTTAGAACTATAAGGGCTGAATACCATGTATTTGGTATTCGAGATATTTATATCAAGCACCTAGAAATTATAGAAGCAGTCAAATCCATCAAGGATTTTTGCAGGCCCGTAGGAGTCTTTGACAAAAAAAACATGTCATCCGCAAACATCAGAGCTGGGGCCCTGATGCCTGCAAGATGCGGTGTGTCTGACTCACGGTGGTCCACATAAGCCACCAAGTCATTAATAAAAAGAATGCATAGGGGCCAGGACGCACCTCTGTCGGACCCCCCAATCCACTGGAAATGGGTCTGTCTTTTCCCCCAACTGTCCACTTCTGACTTGGGTGAAGTTATTTTCATGGAGCCTCATGATCATCTTCAACAACTAATGAGGGACCCCGATATCAGCCAAGATCTGCCACAACTTAGGGCGCGATTTGAGGTTGAAAGCTGACCTAAGATTAACAAACACCACATAAAGATACCCCTGCTCCAAAAAGACAAACTTCAAAATAGCAACTGAATCCGTAGTACGTGGTCTAAAGTGTTCGCGCAATCTCTAAATCCTGTATGTAGGGGGGTTAACATCTGGGAGGTGGTCATCCATTCTTGGACTCTAGACAATATGACATGCGCAAACACTGTTTGGGTATTGTCTTCGAGGCTGATCAGACTGTAATTTGATGGAAGATTGCAAGCCCCTTTCTTAAAAATAGGAATGATCTTGGCTCCGGCCCAAGAAGGAGGTATGGATACGCCCCTCATTATGACACAAAAAATTTGAGCCACGTAGGGACACCTTGGGGTTATCCAGAAAGAGATCCCCTGGTACCTTATTCAGCACTTGAGTCTTTTGTGGGGCTATTTTACTTATTACTTGAAAAACTTCTTGGGTGATAAAGAGGCAAGATTGTTGGTCTATGCTCAAAATGTGGAGGTCGGACATTAGATTGATCCATAGGCTTCACCACGACCAGAGGATTTAAAGACTTGTGGGGGGGTTCCATTGACCCAGACATGGAAAATAGTGTAGAAAATTTGGCAACCCAATCTGTCATATGTATGTAATTTTCTATCGGGCAACGACCCTTCTACTGCCAGTTGTGACAATGTTCCAGAAAGATTGCAAGTCGCCTCTCTTTGCTGCTGCTAACAGGCCCTCCCATTTCCTAGTTTCCTATTCCTTCTTGGCTTCCACGATAGTGAGCTTGTAGAGGCATTTAATAGCACATTTTAATACCACTCTAGCATTTTTACACTGTTTGCTATACTAGGTGTTGGGGCGGGGCTGTGTCTCCTGACTGAACAATTTATTTCCTCATAGAAGAACCCTTTAAGTTTTTTAAACATTTGTGAGTGATTCAACATAAGGTTTGTCAGGACTGCCCCCTCCTCAGCTGGCTGTTCCAGAACAACAAGATTTCTCCTATGCCTTCAGAGACCTGTTTGTACAAATTGCAGAGGGAAATTGGTGAATGGCATAAAGCACTCCATTTAACACTGTGATTACTATTGGACAGGAACAGCCTTCTATCAAAAGGCTCATTATACACTGGGCTTGCAGCCAGGGCTGGTACCTACATATCTAGAGTTTATTCCTTATGGTCACTGTCCGTAGATGGAACTACAACCAAATCAATTAATTTAGCCCATAATTCGGTTATGGACTAAAGGTGGTCCTCCTCTGATAAATACAACCTAAGTTAGTCGTCTAGAGGCTCAAACTGGCAGTTTACGTCTCCTCTCACAATTTTAAAAAACTCAACTGCAAGAGTTGGTAAATGGGCAGATAGCGACTTGATTACACCTGACTCCATTTTGTTTGCCGTGGGCATGCAATAAATATTTTAAATATAACAAATTACATTGTTATGCTAGGTCATGGTAATGCAAAGCAACTCAGGTGAATCAAAAACTATTTCCCTTACAATACATTTCAAGGTAGTCTTGACCCAAATAGTAATAACCCTGTCGGTCTGCCTTTGCCTGAAAAAATAGTCACTCGGCTATAGGAAGAAAATCCAGATTGATGGAAAGGGATGAGGGACCATGTCTCTTGTTTTAGGCAGATGTTAAAAGTGTCAATAAACCTGCACCACTCAGGAATACCCAGCTTGGACTGAAGACCTGCTACATTCCAAGAAATCAATTTAAGCAGAGATGTAGGACCTGCAGCCATTGAAGCACAATCATTATCACAGTGGGATGGGCACCCAGCCCCCACTTGTCAATCAATGTCTGCCAATACTTCAATTCGATTTTGTGTCATGATCCCAAAAGATGAGGCAGAAGGAGGGCTGGGGACAGTAGCCATGGGGGGCACTTGTGGGGGCCTTTTGCAGGTCCTTTTAATGAAAAGCGGATTTTTATAAAAGTAACCCAATGGTAATGGTACGATTCCACTAGCAAACTGTTGGTTGCACAAATTTTGACCAAACAATAGACGATGAACTAAAGTTACGGTTCTAAATTTAACAATGACATAGGGGGTCATTACAACATTGGCGGTAAAAGCCGCATACCACCGTGCAGAAGACCTCCAACACACCGCGGCGGCCGCGGAATTCCACCACGGTCATTTTGACCCAAAGGCCGGAATCTGCCAAAATCTAGACACCCACACAAGTCCGCCACACCAAAGGTCAGTGATAAACTGGCAATAACAAATCCTCCACCGTCACGCTAACAGGAATACGCCCGCACTATTACGACCCACAAATCCACGCAGCGGTCTTTCAACCACGGTATTCCATTGGCGGTACACACCACCGCGCTCAAAATATACACTCATATACAAAACACTACCACATTGGACAATTTGAAATACACACACCTGATACACATACACACTCCACTCCCACACACCCAATACAATATAAAACACATACCCACATCACCCACAAACCCCTACGACAACAATTGCGACAGAAGGCCAGAGAGAGACACCACCAGAAAGAACAATAGCATCCACAGGCACTCAACACCATCACCCACATAGCATCCACGCACCTCACACAACACACCTCTAAAATCACCCCACACATCACAACACATACCACCCCACACATCACCCACACCACCCCATGGCACGGCAAAGTCACCCCAGGTTCTCTGAGGAGGAACTCAGGGTCATGGTGGAGGAAATCATCCAGGTAGAACCACAGCTATTCGGATCACAGGTGCAGCACACCTCCATAGCTAGGAAGATGGAGCTATGGCGAAGAATAGTGGACAGGGTCAACACAGTGGGACAGCGCCCAAGAAATAAGGATGACACTCAGGAAGAGGTGGAACGACCTACGTGGGAAGGTGCGTTCCATGGTCTGAAGACACCACATCGCGGTACAGAGGACTGGCGGCGGACCCCCACCTCCTCCCCCGCAACTAACAACATGGGAGGAGCAGGTCTTGGCTATTCTGCATCCTGAGGGCCTCGCAGGAGTAGCTGGAGGAATGGACTCTGGTAAGTCAATTCTTTACTATTACATCCCCCACCCTACCTGCATGCCATCACATACCCCCACCCTCGCCCTTACCCCATCACTCCTACTCCTCACACATGTCCCAATATCACAAACCACCCATCCCAACACCAAGCCCTGCATGCAACACCAAAGCATGGACACCCATCACCAATGCATGGCCACTGCACATACTCATACAACCCACTAAACCATCATCACACAAGGTCCTACACAGGAATGCAAGCACTGGGGTACAGGGTCATCCACTCATTGCACACCATGGCACATACAGATGCAATAATCATGCCTTTACACCCCTGCAGGACCCCTACCCAACATCACCGGACAGGATGGTCCAGACATGTCCACTCCACCCACAGAAGAGGCCCACAGTGATGACAGCAGCTCTGTCCAACTGAATCTAGATGACCATCCCGGCCCATCTGGGACCTCGGGACAGTCGGTTCCCCTCACACTGGCACAGGCCACTACAGAGCTTGCCCCCTCTGGAAACACCAGCACAGCACCCACCCAGCGGGCCCATACCTCTGTCCCCAGGACACGTCAAGCAGCAGTGTGTCCACCACTACAGGGAACCCAGGATGACCAACCACCCCAACAACACCAGGGACCTGGGGGCAGTGGTAGTGGGCACACGGTTCAGGGGACAGAGGCCCAGGAATACAGGGGAACTGGGAGGGCTGCTGTGCAACAGGGGGAGGACAGGCCCAGGGAACCCACTCTCCATAAGGCCCTCTCCAACATCATGGGAGCCTACCACCATTCCCAGGAGACGATGGCAACGGTACTGGCCAAGTCTCAGGAGACCCAGCGGCTGCAGGAGGAACAGTATTTGGGCTTCAGGGAGGAACTCAGATCCATCAATTCCACCCTGGGCACCATTATAGGGGTGCTGAAGGAACTCGTCAACACCAGGAGGGACACTGTGGCACAACAAGGGGCCCCTGACACTAGCCTGGACGATGAACTGCCCACCACCTCCGCCGGCGCTAGTGGACAGGAGGCACCACCGCAGGACCACAACACCGGCAGATAGAGAGCCACCCCGCAAGCTGTCCCTGAGATCCAGGACAAAGACAGAGCACGATGCCAAGACCCCCGCCAAGAAATTAGACCACCCTGATTGTCATCCTTCTGTCCCACCTTGTCACCCTGTGAAGAACTTAAATTGCCCCAGCTCCACTTCCTATGCCCCTTTGAGACTAATAGACTGCACTCTGCCATGGACATTCCTGCACCATCACCCCTCACCATTTTATAACCCCCTCCAATATTGAGCACTTAAATAAACACCCTTAAATCAGGATCAGTCTGTGATTTCGAAATAGTGTATTAGCAATAAATGCTCTTTCAAATGTAATGTCAACATACCTATGTCACACAGCTCTAGTCCATGAGGAAACAAAGCAGATGTCACACTGTGGGACCCACATCTGTGAAATCGTAAGGGAAAGTGACCATACACAGGGTGAAAATGACAGACAGTAGAGAGGTAGTACATTTAAATCAGATGTAGCAGGCAGTCTTATCTTCTTACCTGTGTCTCACTGGAAGTATTGCAGGATCATCGTGTTCCTGTTGTCGATGTCCTCTTCTTCTGCTTCCTCGTCTTCACTGTCCACAGGGTCTACAGCTGCCACAACACCTCCATCTGTACCATCCTCCAGCAGAAAAGGCACCTGTCGTCGCAAAGCTAAGTTGTGAAGCATACAGCAGGCCACGATGATCTGGCACACCTTCTTTGGTGAGTAGAATAGGGAACCACCAGTCATATGCAGGCACCGGAACCTGGCCTTCAGGAGGCCGAAGGTCTGCTCTATAATCCTCCTAGTTCGCCCATGGGCCTCATTGTAGCATTCCTCTGCCCTTGTCCTGGGATTCCTCACTGGGGTCAGTAGCCATGACAGGTTGGGGTAACCAGAGTCACCTGCAAATGGCGAGGGACAACTGTTAGACACACACTGACTCATAGGGACATCCACAGACCCAGACAACTATTCCCACTGATTTGGGTCCAGGTGCTCACCTAAAAGCCACACCCGGTGCCTCTGGAGTTGCCCCATCACATAAGGGATGCTGCTATTCCGCAGGATGTAAGCGTCATGCACTGAGCCAGGGAATTTGGCATTAACATGGGAGATGTACTGGTCTGCCAAACACACCATCTGCACATTCATCGAATGGTAACTCTTCCGGTTTCTATACACCTGTTCACTCCTGCGGGGGGGGTACCAAGGCCACATGTGTCCCATCAATAGCACCTATGATGTTGGGGATATGTCCCAGGGCATGGAAGTCACCTTTCACTGTAGGCAAATCCTCCACCTGAGAGAAAACGATGTAGCTCCGCATGTGTTTCAGCAGGGCAGACAACAGTCTGGACAACACGTTGGAAAACATAGGCTGGGACATCCCTGATGCTATGGCCACTGTTGTTTGAAATGACCCACTTGCTAGGAAATGGAGTACTGACAGCACCTGCACTTGAGGGGGGGTTCCTGTGGGATGGCGAATAGCTGACATCAGGTCTGGCTCCAACTGGGCACACAGTTCCTGGTTTGTGGCACGATCAAGCCTGTAGGTGATGATCACATGTCTTTCCTCCATTGTCGATAGGTCCACCAGCGGTCTGTACACCGGAGGATGCCGCCATCTCCTCACATGCCCCAGCGGACGGTGCCTATGGAGGAGAACAGCGAGCAGATAGTCAAACAACTGAGGTACGTAAACACAGCTTACTCTGAAAATATTCATAAATCGAAATTTGGCTGTATGAATGGTGAGGCAAGGCCTAGGTACGTGTGACACAGTAAAAAATAATGCCATGTGGGCCCCTGAAATGGTGGCTGCCTGACCTGTAAAGTGGGACAGGGGGATATGAGGTAACTGCGCTGACGTTCTACACCGTTGCGGTAGGCGGTCAAAGACCGCAGCGCAATTCTGCATTGGTTAACATTGGGCCCTACGGGTCCCAGGAGCCAATGACGTTGTACGCCAGTGGTGACGGTACGCACCGTCTCGGACGTGACCGCCGTTTTCTATCTGTTCAATCACTCGATACCTGATCTTCGACAGGAGAGGACCTACACTGCAAGTGCTGCTGTGACCTCAGTCTGGAAGAGACAATGGCTCGTGTGTCTGGGGAAAGGGCCCCTGCCTTCAGCACGGAGGAGTTGGAGAAACTCGTGGATGGGGTCCTCCCCCAGTACACGCTACTCTATGGTCCTCCAGACAAACAGGTAAGTACAGTGTGAGCATGCTGTATGGGCAATGCCTGTGTGGAGTGGGGTGGATGAAATATAGGGGGGGTGAGAATGAGGCGTACATGAAACGACGGTGAGTGCATGTGCGTCATGGCAAGGGTAGGGATGCGGGCCAATGACTGTGACGGTGCAGTTGGTAATTACTTCTCTTTTCCCCTGTACAATTCCTGTAGGTCAGCGCCCACCAGAAGAAGGACAGAAGAAGGACATCTGGCGTGCCATCGCCAAGGAAGTCTGGACCCTGGGGGTCTACCACAGACGGAGCACCCACTGCCGGAAAAGATGGGAGGACATTCGCCGCTGGAGCAAGAAGACGGCGGAGGCCCAGCTGGGGATGGCCTCCCAACGTGGGAGGGTTGCCCATCTCACCATGACCCCCCCTGATGTTCAGGATCCTGGCGGTGGCATATCCGGAGTTGGATGGGCGCTTGAGGGCATCACAGCAGCCACAAGGAGGTTAGTACAATCTCATTCTGATGATTCAGCGCGCATTTTAGGTGTCTGGGTGGGGGAGGTGGGCTGTGGGTTCCTCTAGGCCAGGGCGAGTTTGCTAGTTAAGTTCCCTACTTCAGGCAGGCCCTGTGGCACCCCACCCCACCTGTGTACAGTGCAAACTACACCTAGTCAGGCTCCTGTGACATCCATGTGTGCAGAAATCAGCCATAGCCCTGTAAGCCATGTCCCAGGGATTGAATAGTGGACCCCAAGTGCATGGCGTAGTGCAGGGTGCTTCTGTGTCTGTCGTGTCCGCCAACGGTAGCGGTATTGCATGCACTGAACATGTCTTTCTTCTGTCTTCCCCCCTCTTTTTGTGGTCTCCCTGTACTTATGTGCATTAGCATCATCGGGCGGAGGAGCAGTGGCACCGGAGCAGGAGGGAGCTGCATCCCACATGGCCCTGGAGGGCGACACTACGGAGTCGGAATTTACCAGTGGGACGGAGGGCGAGGGGAGCTCCATGGTGGGGACAGGAGCTGACACCAGCGAGACGGACTCCTCCTCTGATGGGAGCTCCCTTGCGGTGGCAGCCCCATCTGTGTCCCCGCATCAACAGGTACAGCCGCCCCCCCTCACCAGCACTGTCCTCCCAGCAGCCCCTCAGCCTTTGCCGCATGCCCGCTCACCCAGGAGGGTGGGCATTACGTTCGCCCCAGGCACCTCAGGCCCTGCCCCTGTCACTCCTGCTGCCCTCACTGAGGAGGCCATTGACCTCCTCAGGTCACTCACTGTTGGGCAGTCTACCATTTTGAATGCCATCCAGGGTGTAGAGAGGCAGTTGCAACAAACCATTGCATTCCTGGAGGGCATTCACTCTGGTCAGACAGCCCTTCAGCAAGCTTTTCAGACTCTGGCCTCTGCACTGATGGCAGCCATTGTCCCTGTCTCTAGCCTCCCCCTCCAACTTCCTCCACCCAGACCCACACGTCTGTACCTCAGCCTATCCCAAGCACACCATCAGAACAGCATGCACACACCTCAACACACAAGGGAAGCTCTGGCAAACATAAGCACCACACATCTCACAGGCACTCACGCAAGCATCATACACATGCAGACACACCAACATCCACTGCCTCCACTGTGTCCCCCTCCTCCTCATCTCCCTCCTTCTTCCCTGTCTCGTCTCCACTCACACCTGCATGCACTACATCCTCAGCCACTACGTCCATCACCAGCACACCCACCACCACACCCCGCTCACGTGCAGTCACCACCCCCACTACCATTCACACATCCCCTGTGTCCTCTCCCAGTGTGTCTGTGAGGCCACCTCCCAAGGTACACAAACGCAGCCTCACACCCACCCAACAGCCATCCACCTCACGACAGCCTCCAGCCCATGCACCTCCACCCAAAGTCACCAAACGTACACCGACGACAACCACTACCTCTTCCTCCACTCCCAAACCCCCTCCAGCTACCAATCCCAGTGTTCCTAAGAAACTTTTCCTGGCCAGCCTTGACCTCTTTCCCTCACCTCCCCCACCCCGTCAGTCTCCTAGCGCCCGACTCTCCAGGTCCCAACCTAGCACCTCAGCCACAACATCGGCTGGACCAGTGGTGCCAGTAGTCACCGGATTATGTAGTGCACCAGGCAGCAGGGCAGGCAGTGTGGCAAGGAGCCAGAGCATGGACAGTCCCCACCTGTTAAGCATAAAAAGATGGACAGTGCCCGGCGGGAGAGGGGAAAGAAACCAGCCACCAAACCCGCTCCCTGGGGTCCAGTTGGGAGTGTGGAGACAGCTGCGACACCATACAAGGGGGGAAAGGGGCACAGTAAAAGCGGCAAGTCTGGGAAAATCAGCACGGCGGACAAGACCACCACCAGCCCCGCTGCCCAGGAAGCGACCGCCAGCAGCAGCCCTGCTGCCACAGACAGGACCGCCAGCAGCCCCGCTGCCGAGGAAGCGACCGCCAGCAGCAGCCCCGCTGCAACAGACAGGACCGCCAGCAGCCCCGCTGCCCAGGAAGTGACTGCCAGCAGCAGCCTCGCTGCCACAGACAGGACCGCCAGCAGCCCCGCTGCCCAGGAAGCGACCGCCAGCAGCTGAACCGCTGCCCAGGACACCGCCGCCAGCAGCCCCGCAGGGCAGAACAAGACCACCAGCAGCTGATCCGCTGCCCAGGACACCGCCGCCACAAGCAGCGCTGCCAAGGACACCGCCACAAGCACCGCTGCCCAGGACAGCGCCGCCAGCAGCCGCGCAGGGCAGAACAAGACCGCCAGCAGCTGAACCACTGCCCAGGACCCTGCCGCCACAAGCAGCGCTGCCAAGGACACCGCCACAAGCTCCGCTGCCCAGGACACCGCCGCCAGCAGCCCCGCAGGCCAGTCGGCGCAAATGATTCAAACGCTACTGAGTCCGCCACGGGCAGGATGAAGCACTCTGGGCACAAGGCCCCCTCCAGAACCAGTGGAGAGATACATCCACTACCTCTGTCCTTGGCAGGATGAAGCACTCTGGACACAAGACCCCCTCCAGAACCAGTGGTGACTGTTATCCACTTGAGAGACTGTGGCTTTGCACTCCCCTGGATTGAACAGTGGGCAAACCACCCACTGTAGAGAGTTGTGAGACTATGGCTTTGCACTCCCCAGGATTGAACAGTGGGCAACCCACCCACTGTAGAGACTTGTGAGACTGTGGCTTTGCACTCCCCAGGATTGAACAGTGGGCAAACCACCCACTGTTGAGACTTGAGAGACTGTGGCTTTGCACTCCCCAGGATTGAACAGTGGGCAAACCACCCACTGTAGAGACTTGAGAGACTGTGGCTTTGCTCTCCCCAGGATTGAAAAGTGGGCAACCCACCCACTGTAGAGACTTGTGAGACTGTGGCTTTGCACTCCCCAGGATTGAACAGTGGGCAAACCACCCACTGTAGAGACTTGTGAGACTGTGGCTTTGCACTCCCCAGGATTGAACAGTGGGCAAACCACCCACTGTAGAGACTTGTGAGACTGTGGCTTTGCACTCCCCAGGATATATCAATGGGCATGGAGCCCCCCTCGTGGATCTAGCATTGTGCACTCAACCAGCTGAGGTGCCCCACCTTCCATTCCCCCTGAGGTGCCTGTTTTATTTCCATCTGATGCCCCTGCAGTGTTCTCTCCGTTTTGATCGGGTATTGAGTGTGGGCCTCGCCCATGCGTTTTGGGCCCAGTGATCCACAGACTATGATGGTGGAATCCCTTGGACTTGTGTTCTTGGTGCATATAATTGTATATCGTATAAATGTATATATTTGTATATATTTTAGATTCATGTCTTTGAATATATCCAATTATTCAACTCATTTCCTTTTGTCCTTGCATTCTTCCAGGGGGGGTTGGAGGTGTAACTGTGATGTATCAACATGTACTTGTGTGTGTGTTGTAGTGGGTGAGGGTGGGGGTTTTGCGTGTTGCGTGTGTGTGTCACTGTTTTTTCCCTCCCTCCTCCCCT
The DNA here is from genome assembly GCF_031143425.1 of Pleurodeles waltl. NCBI lineage: Eukaryota > Metazoa > Chordata > Amphibia > Caudata > Salamandridae > Pleurodeles > Pleurodeles waltl. The sequence continues at coordinate 1,629,056,912 of NC_090440.1, forward strand.
GTGTCGTAGGTGCAGTACTCACCGTTGTCTTTGCCGCCGGCGTTCGTGCTCCTGGTAGAGGAGCAGGAAGATAAAGGCTGGCAGAATTTGGAGCTCTGGTTCCATTGCGTCCTGGTTCCTTGTGGGGTGCGTAGAGGTGAGCGTTTTCCCTTCGAAGTCCTGTTTCCGCCGTGCTTTTGTTTGCGGTGAATCCGCCCCGGAAATGGTGGCGGATTGGTGGGTTGTAATTCTGTGGGCGGTACATTGTCATCCGCCTGTCTGTTGGCGGTTACCGCCGCGGTGTTTGTTTGTACCGCCTTGGCGGTCGGAGTGTTAAAGTGGCTGTCCATGTTGGCAGTTTCTGCCACGGTCGTAATTCCATTTTTTTTACCGCCGGCCTGTTGGCGGTTTTACCGCCGCTTTAACACCGACCGCCAGGGTTGTAATGGTCACCATAGTCTCCTTGTCGAGCTATGGGCCTGGGTCCAATCCTCCCCACCCTTCTGGTCAGCAAGTTGTTATCGGCCATGTGTGAAGGAAAGTTTCTACAGCGGCCCAACCAATTCAGGGTCTTATTGTACACATCTTTATGAGTTTCCCTCTGACCCTTGCATAAGGGAGATACTCCAGATAAAGCCAAAACATGAGGGCAGGCAGCTGGGGGAAGGTTGATCACAGTCTGATTTCCTAAATGACCACATGGACCTGAACCTTGTGGGCAGAGTGAGACATAAACGTCTCCTTCAAGATAAAATGTTGCTGGTTGTCGGGGCTTGTTTGAGATTTATCCAAAGAATTACCAGGATCATTCTCCCATCTTGGGTTAGCGGCTGAGGGCTTTGAATAAGCCTGATCCATTGGGCACGGGAGCAGCTTGCAGACCCAGCAGAGACATAATTTTGATCCCTCTCCTTGTCAGAGTCCAAAGATATCTCTGGGTTAAGTGCCTGCATGTGTGATTCCACTGGGAGCTTGGAATTCCTAATAAAAGACTCAATTGCTTCCAACCTTACAAGAACTGGAGTCAACTCTGCACACAACAGGTCCCTTAATTTGTCAATGCTGCACTCCAAAAGATTCTTAATCTCAAGGGACTCAATTGCAGAGCTCTCAGCAACTCACCTGCAATCGAACTGTTAGGAGCAGCTGGAATTGATGCTGCCGTATTACACTGTAATGGGACAATTGTCTGGACAGCAGCAGATAGCTGAGGAAGGGCGGGAGCTTGCCCTCAGGCTTGGGACTGCAAAAGCAACTGGGGAGGTGGAGGTAACCAGGGGGAGACTGTAGAAAGCTGGCTTTGTACATACTACATCAAAGTGAGATATATGGGGTTGTTACGACCCTGGCGGCTGACGGAACACTGGCGGTAACACCGCCATCAGGCTGGCAGTGTTCCACCAGTGTATTATGACCATCGCTCATTAGCCACGGCCATACCACCGGCCCCTCCACTATACCGCCAGGCTTCCGCCAGGTGGTCATAATCCCCAGGGCAGTGCTGCAAGCAGTGCTGCCCTGGGGGTTATGAGTCCCCAACCGCCAGCCTGCCCATGGCGGTAAACACTGCCATGGAAAGGCTGGCAGTAAGGCAGACTCGGGGTGCCCCTGGGGGCCCCTGCACTGCCCGTGCACTTGGCATGGGCAATGCAGGGGCCCCCATGCACAGCCCCATCGCATATTTCACTGCCTGAATTTCGGGCAGTGAAATGCGTGAGGGGTGCTGCTGCACCCGCTGCACATCAACATTGCCGCTGGCTCTATTATGAGCCGACTTCAATGTTGATATGACTTTTCCGCTGGGCCAGCGGAAATGTCAAAATAGAATGCCACGAATACCACCAGCACTGGCGGTATTGTGGTGCTGCGGCTTCGGCAGTCTTTTTTCAAGTCCGCCGAAGTCGTATTAAGGCCCATAGTGTGCACAGAGTCCAGGGGTTCCCCAGGGGCATGACCGATGCAATAATAGATAATAGTAATGCGCTATTTGTGGAAGTGTGGTCGAGCAGTTAGGCTTATCAGAGGGTAGTGTTAAGCATTTGTTGTACACACACAAGCAATAGAAGAAACACACACACAATGACTTAACTCCAGACCAATTGAATTTTATATAGAAAAATATAATTTTGTTACTTTATTACTAGAGCCACAAGATTTAGTACTTAGCATAGACATCAATGTAACTCTGTTTCACTTTAGTCAAGTAAACAGTTTTTAAAAAACAGAGAATATCTATATTAAAAGTGGACAGTTCCTGGGGGAAGAAAATAAAGTACAGTTTTAGAGATAAACACACAACTTACAGTTCCAGTCTCCGGGATATAGGTAGTTCACCATCGGGGGGTTCAAGTTGACCCCAAACACCCACCACCAGAAACAAGGGGCCGGCCGGGTGCAGAGGTCAAAGTTGAGCAATTTTAACGTTGGCTCCTTTGGAGACCGGGGTTACTCGGAATTCGGTTCACCAGCAGGTAAGTACCCGTGGCTTGGAAGGCAGACCAGGGGGGATTAGAAGAGCACTGGAGGGGCCACAAGCAGGCACCAAACACGCATCCTCTGCGGCACAGGGGCGGCCGGGTGAAAACATCGGGCTTCCAATGCTGGTCTATCAGGGGACCCCGGGGGTCACTCAGAGGCTGCAAGCGAGGTCCAGGGGGGTGTCTCGGGCACACCACCAGTCGGACAGGGAAGAGGGACACCTGTTGATCGTTGCTGCACTGGGTGTCGGTTTCTCCAAGGCGTAGGGGGTGCGGGTGCAGTAGGTCCTTTGGCATTGGGTATCTTCATCCGGAACTTTCCCGGTCAGGGGGGTCCTCTGGATTCCCTCTGCAGGCGTCGGCGTGCAGGGGTGGAGGGTTCAACCCAGGGTGAGCACTTGCTCAGAATCGCATGTGGAACCTCTCTGGCTGGGTAGACCACCTAACACATGCTGGGACGTCGGGTGCAGTGTGGTCAGGACTCACACTTCTGAAGTGAGGTGGGAGTCCTTCAGAAGGATTATATGACGGAACACCGAATTAAAAACAACTACTAACCTTAGCAACGAGGTCGGAACACCGACCTCGTCCTTACTACTAATGATTTTACCACGAATGCCTTAACAACAATATTTCATTGTAAAGGCATTCCTGATAAAATCATTAGCAGTAGGCACCATTCACCCTACATCCCTCACCCCACCCCCCCAACCCCACCCAAAAACCTAAAACCCCCTGACCCCCCACCCACTCCCCAAAACCAAAAACGCCCCACCCCCCCAACCCCACCCTAAAACCTAAAACCCCCCACCCACTCCCCAAAACCAAAAACGCCCCACCCCCCCAACCCCACCCCAAAACCTAAAACCCCCTGACCCCCCACCCACTCCCCAAAACCAAAAACGCCCCACCCCCCCAACCCCACCCCAAAACCTAAAACCCCCTGACCCCCCCACCCCCTCCCCAAAACCAAAAACGCCCCACGCCCCAACCCCACCCCAAAACCTAAAACCCCCTACCCCCTCCCCAAAACCAAAAACGCCCCACCCCCCCAACCCCACCCCAAAACCTAAAACCCCCTAACCCCCCACCCCCTCCCCAAAACCAAAAACGCCCCACCCCACCCCCCCAACCCCACCCCAAAACCTAAAACCCCCTAACCCCCCACCCCCTCCCCAAAACCAAAAACGCCCCACCCCCCCAACCCCACCCCAAAACCTAAACCCACCACTTACCTTCGCCAACTACCTTCTTTGTACCTTAACCACGCATGTTCGTTGTTCAGAACATACGTAGTTAAGGCACAAAAATACAAAGTCGTGGTTAAAAAAAGCGTTGTTACGCTTTCGTTAACCACGACTTTCGTAATAAAAAAGTCGTAAAAAAGGATGTTTCCCCTTCAGAAGAAGTTTCTTCTTCCGTTCTTCTTTGGACAGGGCCACTGTCCAAGGGAGTTCTTGATCCTCTGTGATGCAGGCAGTGCTCTGGAGGTTTTTCAGAAGTCACTGGACCTGCAGGCCGCGTCACTTTTCTTCTGTAGTATCTTTGAAGCAGGAGACAGGCCGGTAGGGCCCGGGGCCAAGTCAGTTGTTGTCTCCTTTCCTTCTCTGCTGGGGTTTCAGCTAAGCAGTCCTTCTTCTTCTTGTGAGGTTGTCAGGAATCTGACTAGCTTGGTTTCAGGGAGCCCTTAAAAACAATCTTTAGGGCCGTTTTAGGGGTCCGAGTGACTACACCCTCCTTGTGTCCACTCCCTATGGGGAGGGGGGCACATTCCTATCCCAATTGGTCCATGTCCTCCAAACCAAGATGGAGGATTCTGCAGGGAGGTGGTCACTTCAGCTCTGTACACCTTACAGGTGGTCCCAGCTGAAGTGGTCACTCCTCCTTGTTTTTCTTAAGGTTCCCGCCAAACTGGCCGCCCAAAAGTGGGGGCTTGTCCGGAGGGCGGGCATCTCCACTAGCTGCAGTGCCCTGGGGCACTGTAACACGAGGCCTTGAGGTTCACCGCCAGTTGTTACAGTTCCTGCAGGGGGGAGGTGTGAAGCACCTCCTCCCAGAGCCGGCTTTGTTTCTGACCTCAGAGAGCACAAAGGCTCTCACTCCAGGGAGTCAGAAACTTGTCTCTTAGTGGCAGGCTGGAAACAGACCAGACTGTCCTACACTAGAGAATTGGGTAAAATACAGGGGGCATCTCTAAGATGCCCTCTGTGTGCAGTTTTTTATACATCCAACTCTGGCATCAGTGTGGGTTTATTGTGCTGATAAGTTTGATACCAAACTTCCCAGTATTCAGTTTAGCCAGAATGGAACTGTGGAGTTCATTTTGAAAAACTCCCAGACCACATACTTAATATGGCCACACTGCACTTACAATATCTAAGAATGGACTTAGACACTGTAGGGGCACATTGCTCATGCAGCTATGCTCTCACCTGTGGTATAGTGCACCCTGCCTTAGGGCTTTAAGGCCTGCTAGAGGGGTGCCTTACCTATGCCACAGGCAGTGGTTTGTGGGCATGGCACCCTGAGGGGGATGCCAGGTCAACTTTGCCTTTTTCCCCCCACAAACACACACAATCTACAATGGTGGTGTGCATGTGTTAGGTGAGGGGTCCCTTAAGGTGGCACAACACATGTTGCAGCCCTTAGGGACCTTCCCTGGTCACAGGACCCTTGGTACCACTGGTACCTTTTACAAGGGACTTATCTGTATGCCAGGGGTGTGCCAATTGTGGAAACAATGGTACATTTGGATGGAAAGAACACTGGTACTGGGGCCTGGTTAGCAGGATCCCAGCACACTCTTTCAAGTCAGCATCAATATCAGGCAAAAAGTGGGGGGAGGGGTGTAACTGCAACAAGGGCCATTTTCCTACACAAGCCTCCCCCCCCCCCACCATCCCACAGGCCAGGAGACTCAGCCAAACATGGGAGAGTCTTCCCAGTCTGTCAGGCGAGGAAGAGTAGGGGAACCCTGTTGGTTGCAGGGCCTACTCTGCCTTACATCCTCTTGTCTAGGTCATTCCCTCTGGGGAATGAACCTACCTCAACAGTGATAGGACCCAATCTGAATTGTTTCTTGTCTGTGCTTTTAGTGTCTTCACCCATTCTTTTTATTTTGGACTTAGAGGTATCCCCTCCGCTAATCTTATCCTAGCCAGGGTCACTCCTAGCTTACTCAAAACGGTTACCTACAGCTGGAGTAACCCCACCATGACCAACAGGGTAATGGGGGCTATCTTGCTATTTGGCATGGGGTCAGACAACCATGCCAAGGACAGTGCAGCCATAAAGGCTAACACCCAGCAGAGGCTTCTGACAGCTGGCAGTGCCCAGAACCACACCTTTAGCTCTTCACCAACAAGGGTAGGGGCTAGGCAACAGGCTTCTTTGGGTTCAGGGTGCCTATCTGCTGTGATAGAGTGGGAGATTGCCACACCTTGTAGTAAACACCCTCCTTCCACTCTTTCATTTGTTAGCTGAGGAGCCACTCACTCATGCTTAACAGTTGCCTGACTAGTCAGGACTTCTTGTGGGTCAGGTTGGACTTTACCAGTGCCACTTTTGGAGTTCTCCCCTACTTGCGCTGAATTTCCTTGGCTTACTGGAACCTTGGCTAAAGGTTGACCACCTTTCCTGCACTGTTTTATCTTTTTTCTCTTCTGGGGCCTACCTTTAGACACTGCAGGGGCCGTACCTCCAGAATCCTTGGGAGAGGAGCAGTTCCTGGACCAGTTCCTCTTTTAGGCTCTGAGTAACCTCTGGGTAGTCATTTCCAAGGAGAAAATCAAGGGGGAGGTCTGTACTGACTACCGCCCTTCTCCAGCTAAAAGTCCTACCTACTTCTAGGGACACTAAAGCCACAGGCCTATTAGTGACCTTTTCTGTGCTAACCCTTACTCTGGCAGTCTCACCTGGGTTGTACTGGTTTGAGAGCACCAGCATGTCATGCACAATAGTGCAACTGGCACAAGTGTCTCTCAGGGTGGTGGCTGGGATTCCATTCACCAGTAGGTGGTGGAAGTGTCTACTTCCCTCTGGAATCTCCAACTCACCTGTTGGGCCCATTTTCCAGTTGAAGGCTATGAGGACCTCCTCATCTGAGGAGACATCCCCAGTGGCTACACTGGTCAACCCTGGGTTTTTCCCAGGGGGTTTGTTTTTGGGACAAGAAGTGTCCTTGGTGTGTCTCCCTGTCTGTCTACAATTGTGGCACTATGCCTTGGTGGCATCCCAGTTTTTATCCTGGTACCCACTTTTGTGTTGGGATGTGTCTTGGGGCCCACCCAACTGCACAGGTTTTGGGGGGCCTACAGAGGGCTCTTTTTCTTTGCTTCTAGGAGTGTCACCCACTTTCCCCTGGGTAGGCTTTGTAACCCTTTGCTTTTGGTCACCCCCAGTGAAAGTCTTTGTTACGCTAGTCTTGACCCAATGGTGTGCTTTCTTTCCCAATTCTTGGAGAGAAATTGGACCTACGTCTACCAGATATTGATGCAACTTTTCACTGAAGCAGTTACTTAAAATGTGTTCTTTCATAAACAAATTATAAAGCCCATCATAGTCATGCACTTCATTGCTAGTTACCCAACCATCCTATATTTTCACTGAGTAGTCTACAAAATCAACCCAGGACTGGCTCAAGGTTTTGTGAGCCCCCCTGAATCCAATTCTATACTCCTCATTGGTGAATCGAAAGCCCTCAATCAGGGTACCCTTCATGAGGTCATATGCTTCAACATCTGCACCAGTGAGTGTGAGGAGCCTATCCCTACACTTATCAGTAAACAGTTCCCAAAGGAGAGCTCCCCAGTGAGACTTTTTTAATCTTCTGGTTCCATAGGCCCGCTCAAAGGCTGTGAATCACTTGGTAATGTCATCACCATCCTCATATTTGGGGACAATCTCTTTGGGGATTTTAAGGGTATCAGAATACTCTATGTCCCTAGTTCTTATGATGTTGCCGCCATTAATGGGTGCTAACCCCATTTCTGTTCTCTCCCTTTCTATAGCCAGGAGTTGTTTCTTCATGGCTAATCTTTTGGCCATCCTTGCTAAAAGGATGTTATGTTATGTTATGTTATTGCGACTTATATAGTGCCAGCTACCCGGAGGCCTCGTAGCGCTGATCAGTTTGAAAAGTTTAGAACATACTGGAGGAATCTCAAACTTCACTGGAGAGGGGGAACTTAGAAGAATTTAGAATAGCCAGGTTTTAATGGCTTTCCTAAATTCAGTCTCCTGATTCATCATGCGAATATTCGTGGGTAGAGCGTTCCAAAGTCTGTCTCCCTGGTACTTCAGGGATCTTCCTCCCCATGATGTTCTCTTTACTTTGGGTACCACTACCAGGGCTTTAGAGGCCGATCTCAAAACTCTTGTGGGTGTGTATAGTGAAAATAATGATTTTAGATAATGAGGATCCTTTTTATATAAAGCTCTGTGGAAGAAGCAAAGAGCCTTAAACGTTATCCTTTTTGCCACTGGAAGCCAGTGCAGTTCAATCAGAGCTTTTTTAGCTGATTAGGCAGATTAAAGAGCAAACGTGCTGCAGCATTTTGTACCACCTGTAGTTTGTTAACCACATAACCTGGAGATCCCAAAAAGAGGCTGTTTCCATAATCTAATCTGGATAAAATCAGGGCTTGTACAGCCAATCTTTTGGCCAATGGCGGAAGCAGACCAATAATCTTCCTTAGTAGCTTAAGAATCCCAAAACAGGTGGCTGACGTTCTCTTGGCTTGATGTTCCAAGGTGAGTTTGGGATCCAACCAAACTCTCAAGGCTTTAATCTGAGCTTTGGGGGGGGGGGGGGGGTAAGTAATCTAAATATATTAATGGTCCTATATTTTTGTCAGGGTTGGCCAGTTTTCCTAAAAACATAATTTCTGTCTTTTCTTCGTTGAGTTGCAGCCTGCTTTCTGTCATCCAGGCAGCAATCGCTTGGAGACAGGCAGGCAAGGCCAAGTTGTCCGCCTCCTTATTGGGGGAGAAGGAAACCACCAGCTGTGTGTCGTCCGCATATGACACCAGGGATACCCCAAAGGGTTCTATGACTTCTGCTAGGGGGTACATGTAAATGTTGAACAGAGTGGGACTCAAAGATGAGCCCTGCGGAACTCCGCATAAAAGTTTCAACTGGGCTGATAAAAAAGAGCGATCCAAGACTTGAAAGGTTCTATTTTAGGTTAAGAACGAGCTTAACCATTTAAGCGCCCTTCCCTTAATCCCACTATTTTCCATTCTTTGAATGAGTAGATCATGATTGACCGTATCAAATGCCGCGCTCAAATCTAGCATTATTGTTACAGTTGCCTGACCTTGGTCCATTCGTTTTCTCGCTTCTTCCGTAACCGCAATCATGGCAGATTCAGTGCTGTGGCCCGGTCTAAAGCCCATTTGAGTTATATGCAGAATCTTATGTTCCTCCAAAAAGTCCGATAGTTGTATATTTACGTGCTTATCAATAAGTTTTGTCATCATGGGAAGAAGCGAGATAGGCCTATAGTTTTTAAAGACCGCTCCATTTAGATTAGGCTTCTTTAGAAGGGGCTTGACCACTGCATGTTTCCAGGAGTCCGGCACCATCCCACTTTGTAGCGAGCTGCTTAACAGCTCGGTTATTACTGGATTTAGCACTACTCTACCCTGCATAATAATATGGGGAGGTGCGGGATCAAGTGGAGAGCTTGATTTTAATTTGCTGAGGCGCCCCAAAGCTACTTCCTCAGAGATGGGAAGAAAACGCTGTAAAACATTTTCGCCTTCCTTCTTCTCCATCGCATGCCCTGCGACTCCCCCTACTTCCCCTGAGAAGTTTTCATAGATGTCCTCAATCTTCTTTAAGAAGAAGGAGGCAAACTTGTTACTATGTTCTTCTGAAGCTTCCATTGCTTCCGGGCATGCGGGAATACACAATAGCTCCTTGAGCACACCAAAAATTTATTTTGGAGATCCTGCCGCCTTTTCAATTTTATCTCCATAAAAGGTCACTTGGGCTAATCTGATCTCCTTCTGGTACAACCTAATTGAACCTCTGTACTCTTCTCTGTCCTCCTCCTTAAAGTGATTTCCTCCATTTCCTTTCAATCTTCCTACAGTTCCTCTTTAATGTCATTAAGTGGTTATTGAACCACGGAGCCTTTCCTCCAGTCTTTTTCCCAGAGAGGGTTGTATAGGGCAGCACTCTGTCCAGACTAACAGAGATCCACTCATTAAAAGAGGTAGGGTCTATCTGCCGGTCCCTCATAAAATATTTTTTATTTCTATTCAGTGAATTGACCCATTCTGTTGTCTTTAGTTTATTCCACTTCCTAATCTTACTGTTGAAGTGATGGTGGTGTCCAAACCTATTAGTTATGTTAGCCTTTAAGGTGATTAAAAAATGATCGGACCATGCAACAGGGGTAGGGGGTAGTGTGACTGAACGATGAAAGATTACTAAACACCAGGTCTAAAGTATGCCCTTTCTCCTGTGTGGGGCTGCTGATCAATTGGTGTAATCCCAGCGCTTCCAGATCATTCACTAACCGCTTAGTTGCCATCAGTTCTAAATTATCGACTTCGATATTAAAATCTCCTAATCAAGTAAAATTCGGCCTATTGCAAGTGAGACTTGCCATCCGCTCTGGTAATAGGTTCAGGAATTCATCATACGTCCCTGGGGGGCGGTAAAGTAGTACTCCTGTAAATGTAAACGTAGGATTGAAGGTAATGGAAAAAAAATTCCCTCACACCCTGCGAGGTCAAGGGGACTATAGTTAAAAAGAAAATCTTGTTTAAAAATAATTGCTATTCCCCCTCCTTTACCTTTATCTCTATTGGTTCTTGCTATCACATACCCTTTGGGTAAAGCAAGAGCTAAATCCGGCCCTGAACCCTCATGGAGCCACGTTTCTGTCAAAAAGAGGGCATCTGGTGCCCCCTCGCTCAGCAAGAGATTTATATCTAGTTTGTGTGCTGGCAGAGAGCGGCAATTTATTAGCTGAATCCTCACATTATATTTGGAGGGTTCTGCCTGATCTGAGTCAGGACCCATAGGCTTTTCCAGAGTCCAATCACATCTAGGGCAGGACCATGTCTCCCTCACATCGCTGGGACAAATGTAGCAGCCCTCTCCTACTCTTTTCCTAAGGTCCTTTAGTGCACCTGACGAATAGGTAAAGGTATCAGGACTTACCATCCTTAATAGATGCAGGGGGGGTGGCCCCTAGCCCCGTCCTGGCGCGGACGGGCACAGACGGGCTTGCCTTTGGTGCGCCTTCGGCACGTAGACGGCGCGCCCGCTGCGCGGACGCCGGGACCTTTTTTATTAAAGCTGGGAGGCGGTCAACTAGACCGCCAACCCCCCAAGATGGCGGACCTCCGTGGGCCTCTACAGTGTAGTAAAAATGGCTGCCCCTTAAAAACCGAACTTCATTACAGATTCAATACAATTTTAAAAAGATGTTTAAAAACTTTGCAATAAAATGTGCTAATCGGCTGACCTTAAAAAACCAAATGGTCAGGCTAGGAAAAAGCAGTCTGACCAAAAGTGCAGTGCTCCTTCTCCTAAATAAATCGTAATTTCCTCTTGTTCACATCAACTTTTCCACCTATTTCAATTTTTCCCCACACCTTAGTTCCCTCTTCCTCCCACTCTCCACTACCAGTTTACATGAATTCAGCCTCTTTTAAAAAAAACTTCAAAATCCGATCTCCAGCTCGGACGCCGGGACCGGATTTATTAAAGCTGGGAGGCGGTCAACTAGACCGCCAACCCCCCAAGATGGCGGACCTCCATGGGCCTCTACAGTGTAGTAAAAATGGCTGCCCCTTAAAAACCAAACTTCATTACAGATTCAATACTATTTTAAAAAGATGTTTAAAAACTTTGCAATAAAATGTGCTAATCAGCTGACCTTAAAAAACCAATGGTCAGGCTAGGAAAATGCAGTCTGACCAAAAGTGCAGTGCTCCTTCTCCTAAATAAATTGCAATTTCCTCTTGTTCACATCAACTTTTCCACCTATTTCAATTTTTCCCCACACCTTAGTTCCCTCTTCCTCCCACTCTCCACTACCAGTTTACATGAATTCAGCCACTTAAAAAACCTTAAAAATCCGATTGAATGTCCTCTTCATTGAGGCTGCCTTCAATGTTCCCAGAGAAGCTGGACTCCCCTTTGGAAGATCCAGATTCTGTGAGTGCTATCTGTGGAGACAGGGATCTCGGAACCCTGGTCTCCCTAGTTAGGTTAGGAGGGGGGAGTTCATTCTCCTGATCCCTAACTTCTTCCCCATCTGAGGGGAGGTCTTCCTCTTCAGCAGGGTGGTCCCTTGTAGACTCTGCCAAGAGCTCTTGAAGCTTGACCTTGGTAGGGTTGGAACCTGTTTTGATTTTCTTGAGGATGCAGAGATTCCTTAACTCTCTCATCCCAAGATGGAGGTAAGGGGTAAGGTTGAGTTCCATCACTATGTCCTCTGAGCTACTCATTTTGTTACTAAAGTTGGGGATTACTTTGAAGAACTAAAAGCTACTTCTAGTTACTAAATCCCTAACATACAATGACTTTTAAATCTAAAAAGAAATACTAAGGGGACTTAACAACGCCCTAGCAGGAGTTTTGAAAATTTGGAAAAAATAGTCAAATAAAAAAATCAGTTTTCTAAAGACAATTTTGGAATTTAGTTGTGTGATTTGGTATTGGCCTAGTAGTTCAACAAATGCAAAGTCGTAGACCCCACCGCTGATCCACCAATGTGGGAAGCTGGTTTTGTATATACTATATAAAAATGAGATATAGGGGCTCATTATGAACCCGGGGGTTCAGACCGCCATGCAGGTGGCGGTGGAAAAGACCGCCACCGGCATGGTGGTCTGAAACGCCACATAATAAATACAGGGCGGACCGCCTGTGGCGGCCCTCTACCACCACCAAGGTACCTCCGACAGGCAGCCTGACAATGGTAGAATACATTATCCGACAGGGCAGTGCTACAAACAGCCTGCCTTCCGGATAATGAATCCTGTTTCCCCCAGCCTTTTCATGGCGGGTTCCCCCACCAGGCAAAGACTGGCGGAAGGGGTGCTCCGGGGTCCCTCTGGAGGCCCCTACACTGCCCATGCACTCGGCATGGGCAGTGCTGGGGCCCCCGTGCAGTGTTCCCTCACGCAGGTCACTGCCCGATTTATGGGCAGTGATCTGCGGGATGCCGCACTGAGGCATTGACGATGGCTCCATGTGGAGCCGACGTCAAAGTCCCGGCCCAGCAGATTGTTCGGAATGCCCCCGGCAGTGTCTCAAGGTCTTTCCATAGACCGCCAGCATGAACATGACATGAACACTTAAATACAAGATTTAGGGGCGTTTTAGGGGTCAGATGGCAGTAGCCAATGGCTACTGTCCCTGAGGGTGATTACACCCTTCTTGTGTCCACTCCCTATGTGGAGGGAGGCACATTCCTCTCCCTATTGGTCCCTGTCCTCTAAATCAAGACGGAGGATTCTGCAGGAAGGGGATCACTTCAGCTCTGGACACCTTAGGGTTGGTCCAAGCTGAAGTGGTCAATCTCCCTTGTTTTTCTTAAGTTTCCCACCAAACTGGCTGCCCAAAGTGGGGGCTTGTCGTGGGGGGCAGGCATCTCAACTAGCTGGAGTGCCCTGGGGCACTGTAACACGAGGCCTGAGCGTTTGAGGCTCACAGCCAGGTGTTACAGTTCCTGCAGGGGGAGGTGTGAAGCACCTCCACCCAGAGCAGACTTTGTTTCTGACCTCAGAGAGCACAATGGCTCTCACTCCAGGGGGTCAGAAACTCATCTCTTGTGGCAGGCTGGCACAGACCAGTCAGTCCTGCACTATAGGATTGGGTAAAATACAGGGGGCATCTCTAAGATGCCCTCTGTGTGCATTTTGTAATGAAATCAACACTGGCATCAGTGTGGGTTTATTGTGCTGAGATGTTTGATACCAAACTTCCCAGTATTCAGTGTAGCCATTATGGATCTGTGGAGTTCATTATGACAAACTACCAGACCATATACTTAATATGGCCACACTGCACTTACAATGTCTAAGAATGGACTTGGACACTGTAGGGGAATATTGCTCATGCAGCTATGCCCTCACCTGTGGTAAAGTGCACCCTGCCTTAGGGCTTTAAGGCCTGCTAGAGGGGTGACTTACCTATGCCACAGGCAGTGTTTAGTGGGCATGGCACTCTGAGGGGAATGCCAGGTCAACTTTGCCTTTTTCTCTCCACCAACACACACAATCTACAATGGCAGAGCGCATGTGTTAGATGAGGGGTCCCTTATGGTGGCACAACACATGCTGCAGCCCTTAGGGGCTTTCCCTGGTCACAGGGCCCTTGGTACCACTGGTACCTTTTACAAGGAACTTATCTGTATGCCAGGGGTGTGACAATTGTGGAAAGAATGGTACATTTTTAGGGAAAGAACACTGGTGCTGGGGCCTGGTTAGCAGAATCCCAGCCCACTCTGTCAAGTCAGCATCAATTTCAGGCAAAAAGTGGGGGGGGTAACTGCAACAAGGGCCATTTTCCTACAGAAAGGAAGAAATGAAGCTCTTGATGCACTCCAAGTGGGGAATCAGCAAGTTGCTTAGAGGGACAAGCGCATTGCTAGAGCTGAGTGACAATCTGCATTTGGTGAGGTCAGTTTGATTACTGATGACATTTACAGCTCTCTGGAGCATCCTATCGATGGAAGTTGATGTAGAAAGAGGGGTTGATATACCAGGGGCTATGCCTACCTTTTCTTCCCATTCCGTATTATTCTGGCTGCAGACCACATTTCACCAGTGTCTGGATAATTTCCATAAACCAAGGGATAAACCACATGTACTTTCAAATCAAAATCAAGAGGGAAGGCCCAGAAAAGCCTCCTCCGGGCTTTGATGGGCATGGGTGGGCCTGCACTTGGCCCAGACTCTGCCTGGGCATGGCCTACACGCATCCTGCACAGGGAAGACTGATGGCGCCTTAAGTACTAGTGGTGGCTCCTCCCCTCTTCACAGCTGAGGCCTGGGCAAGAGCAGTGCTCCCTGGAACCAAGAGCCCCACCAGGGAGCTCAAGTCAGGCTAATCTTTTAGGTGCGTTCACGCTACGGGGAGGCTGATGGCGCATTAAGCAAAAGTGCTGGCTCCTCCCCCCTTTATAGCTGAGGCCAGGTCAAGTGCGGTGCTCCCTGAAACCGAACGTCCCACCCTTCAGGGCTTTTAGGTCAGGCTAGTCTTTTAGGCACGTCCTGCGCCGGGGGGAGACTGATGACGCTTTAAGCGCTAGCGCTGGCTCCACCTCCCCATGCCAGCTGAGGCCATGACAAGTGCTGTGCTCCCTGGGACCAAGAGTCCTACCAGGGAGTTCAGGTAAGGCTAGTCTTTTAGGTACATCTTTAAAAATTATATCTAGGAATGTCAAGGAGTTAGACTCACCCATTAAAAGACAACAAGTATTGTCATTTGTCACACTTACTCAAACTCACTGCTGACATTGCAATTATACAAGAGTTACATCTTGCAGAATCTGAGGGGCATATTTATACTCCGTTTGCGACGGAATTGCGTCGTTTTTGTTTTACGCAATTCCGACGCAAAAGTAACTCCATATTTATACTTTGGCGTTAGACGCGTCTAG
Organism: Pleurodeles waltl; assembly: GCF_031143425.1. Classification (NCBI taxonomy): domain Eukaryota; kingdom Metazoa; phylum Chordata; class Amphibia; order Caudata; family Salamandridae; genus Pleurodeles; species Pleurodeles waltl. The sequence goes on from NC_090440.1 coordinate 1,629,072,000, forward strand.
CGCCAAAGTCCATGGAGTTTGCGTCCTTTTCAACGCACGTTTTGGTGGAATAAAGGAAATGTCCGTCCACCTTCTTCAGGACCACCTTTAGAGGAATTTAGGGCCAGATGTACGAAGCATTTTTCAAGTCGCAAACCGTGAATCGGCCCGTTTGCGACTTGAAAAATGCTATTTGACATGTACAAAGCCCAAATTGCGATTCAGTAACTTGTGACAGAATCGCAGTTTGGGTTTTGTGATTCGGTATTAGGAAGGGGCGTGACAAGGGCGTCCCTTCCTAATACCGAATCCAGATGGTATGTGTGATTGTTTTGTGACCGCGTATGCGGTTGCAAAACAATCACAGTTAGCACCAGTTTCAAAATGGTGCTAACCCATTCGCAAACGGAAAGGAGTCCCCATGGGACCCCTTCTCCTTTGTGAAAGGCAGCGAAAATATTTTTCAATCAATCAATCAATCAAGAAATTTGTAAAGCGTGCTACTCACCCGGAGGGTCTCAAGGCGCTGGGGGAGGGGGAACCGCTACTGATCGAACAGCCAGGTCTTGAGTTGCTTCCTGAAGGAGAGGTGGTCTTGGGTCAGACGGAGGTGGATGGGGAGGGAGTTCCAAGTCTTGGCTGCCAGGTAGGAGAAGGATCTTCCTCCCATGGTGGCTTTTCTAATTCGTGGCACGCGGCGAGGGCGTGGCTGGTCGATCGTAGCTGGCGGGTGGGAGTGTAGAAGGTCAGGCGGTTGTTGAGGTACCTGGGGCCCAGGTCGTGGAGGGCCTTGTGTGTGTGGGTGAGGAGACGGAACGTGATTCTCATGCTGACGGGGAGCCAGTGCAGGTCTCTCAGGTGTCCAGAGATGTGGCTGTGTCGGGGGATGTCAAGGATGAGGCGTGCGGAGGCGTTCTGGATGCGTTGGAGTCTTTTCTGTAGTTTGGCAGTGGTTCCGGTGTAGAGGGGGTTACCGTAGTCCAGTCGGCTGGTGACGAGTGCCTGGGTGACCGTCTTCCTGGTTTCGGTGGGGATCAATCGGAAGATCTTTCAGAGCGTGCGTAGGATGTTGAAGCATGATGATGAGACGGCGTTGACTTGTCTGGTCATCGAGAGGGAGGAGTCCAGGATGAAGCCCAGGTTGCGTGCGTGGTCCGTTGGTTTGGGTGCGCTGCCACCAGGAGTCGTCCCAGGCAGAGGGTGATGATCCAAGGATGAGGACTTCCGTCTTGTCTGAGTTCAGTTTCAGGCGGCTGTTCATCATCCACTCGGCTACGTCTTTCATCCCTTCGTGCAGGTTGGTTCTGGCGGTGGCTGGGTCGTTGGTGAGGGAGAGGATCAGCTGGGTGTCGTCGGCGTAGGAGATGATGTTGAGGTTTTGTTGGCGTGAGATGGCTGCGAGGAGGCTCATGTAGACGTTGAAGAGGGTGGGGCTGAGTGATGATCCTTGTGGTACGCCGCAGATGACTTTGGTGGCCTCGGATCTGAACGGGGGGAGGCGGATTCTCTGGGTTCTTCCGGCGAGGAACGAGATGATCCACTCTAGTGCCTTCTCTTGGATTCCGATGTTGCTGAGGCGCTGCACTAGGGTGCGGTGGCAGACAGTGTCGAACGCTGCGGAGAGGTCCAGGAGGATGAGGGCCGATGTTTCCCCGTTGTCGAGCAGGGCTCGGATGTCATCAGTGGCTGCGATGAGGGCGGTCTCGGTGCTGTGGTTGGCTCGGAAGCCGGACTGCGAGTGGTCGAGGGATCCATTAGTCTCGAGGAAGGCGGCTAGCTGTCTGAGCGAGATGGGGCGGTAGTTCTTGAGGTCGGTGGGGTCTGCTGATGGTTTCTTCAGGAGGGCGCTGAGTTCGGCATGCTTCCAGCTCTCCGGGAAGGTGGCGGTGTTGAAGGAGCAGTTGATGATGTCCCGGAGATGGGGTGCGATGACGGAGTCGGCCTTGTTGAAGACGTGGTGGGGGCATGGGTCGGTTGGTGATCCTGAATGGATGGTGTTCATCATATGGATGGTGTCTTCGGTGCTGACCGGGGTCCAGGCGCAGAGGGTGGTGTTGGGGGGCGTCGGTTTGGTGATTGGGTGCGTGGTCTGTGCGCCGAAGCTGTTGTGTATGTCGGCGATCTTGCGGTGAAAGAACGAGGCGAGTGAGTCGCAGAGGTCTTGTGAGGGAGTGATGTCGTTGTTTCCGGCGCTGGGGTTGGAGAGCTCTTTGATGATGCTGAAGAGTTCCTTGCTGTTGTGTGCGTTGTTGTCTAGTCGTTCTATGAATGCTGTCTTCTTGGTGGTGTGGATCAGCTGGTGGTGTTTGCGGGAGGCGTGCTTGAGGGCGGTCATGTTGTCTGTAGTCGGGTTTTTTCGCCAGGCTTTCTCGAGGGTGCGGCAGTTCTTCTTGGAGTTCTTGAGGTCGTTGTTGAACCAGGAGGCTTTCTTGCTGTTGGGCCTGATGGGATGGGTTTTCAGAGGTGCGAGGTTGTCAGCGCAGTTGGTGATCCACTGTGTGAGGTTGTTGGCTGCTTGGTTGGGGTCCGCTGAGCTGGCGGGAGGGTTCTGGCTCAGTGATGTGGAGAGCTGGTCGGTGGTGATCTTGTTCCAGCTCCTGCGGGGAGCCTGTTGTGGGTGATGGTGAGTCGTGGTTCTTCTGAAGCTGAAGTGGACGCAGCTGTGGTCTGTCCAGTGGAGTCCGGTGGAGTGGCTGAAGGAGATGTACTTGCTGGAGGAGAAGACTGGGTCAAGCGTGTGTCCGGCGTAGTGGGTGGGGGTGTTCACCAGTTGCTTGAGTCCGAGGTTGGCGAGGTTGTCCAGCAGGGTGGTGGTGTTGTTGTCGTTGTTGTTCTCCAGGTGGAAGTTGAGGTCCCCTAGGAGGATGTAGTCAGCGGAGGGGAGGGCGTGTGGGCTGATGAAGTCTGCGATGTCTTCGCTGAATTGTGTGCGGGGTCCTGGGGGTCTGTAGATGAGGGTGCCTCTGAGTGTGGCTCGGCAGCACCCGGGGATCCGGCTGGTGTTGAGTGCGAGGAGGGTGGCGGCGTCGTAGGTCCGGCGGGTAGGCTGGCAGCGGCGGGGGCCAGGGGGTCTGGCGCTGGGCGCGGTCCAGGCGCGGACGGGCGCAGACGGGCTCGCCTTTGGCGCGCCTTTGGCGCGCCCGCTGCGCGGCCTCCATATAAGGGGAAGAGGGAGGGAGGAGCAGCTGGGAGGTGGGAGCGGGGTGGCCAATGGGGTGCAATGGGGCGGAGCTACCGGGACGCGGCAGCGGGAAAACGGGCGGCGAGGGGGTGACGCGGCGAGACGAGGGAAACAGAAAGTAAAAGGGAGCACAGTCAGGGCAACAAAAGTAAGGGAGAACAAATCAGGGCAACAATACGAGGGACACAGGCACTCGGGGTACAGAATAAAAAAGCGGACACAGGCACTCGGGGCACAAAATCAGAGAGGACACTGGCGCTCGGTCACAGAAGGCAGGCACAGGCAGTCAGGGCACGGCAGCGGTCACACTGGGGGCTGCGTGGCGGTGAGGGGAGCGACCTGCCTGGGCGTCCCTTCCTAATACCGAATCCAGATGGTATGTGTGATTGTTTTGTGACCGCGTATGCGGTTGCAAAACAATCACAGTTAGCACCAGTTTCAAACTAGTGCCAACCCATTCGCAAACGGAAAGGAGTCCCCATGGGACCCCTTCTCCTTTGTGAAAGGCAGCGAAAACATTTTTCAGAGCAGGCAGTGGTCCCAGGGACCACTGCCTGCTCTGAAAAAATTAAAAGAAAACTTTGCATTTTTAATTTTGAAATGTATCTCATTTTCCTTTAACGAAAACGGACTTCATTAAAAATAAAAACTGCTTTATTTAAAAGCAGTCACAGACATGGCGGTCTGCTGTCTCCAGCAGGCCACCATCCCTGTGAGGGCAGCCATTCCCAATGGGGTCGCAAATTGCGACCTACCTCATGAATATTCATGAGGTAGGTCATTTGCGACCCCATCGGGAATCGCAAACAGTGTCATTGATACTGTTGTACATCAGGTTTTGCGAGTTTTAAAACCTGATTTTTGTATGTGGTCCTTCATTATTTGTGGATCTATGGGGGTATTTGCAAAGCAACATATGCAAATAAGCATCTGCTCAGACCGAAAAATGTAATTAGTGCATATTACTTTACTGGAACATTGAATAAAATCCACTCTTTGAGCCATGGACCAAGAAGTAAATGCCACCACCTAGGTGTCAAGTGATACAACACTATAACCTGATCAATAACTTATACCTTAAAACCTGTGAGACAAAATTAACTAATCACCAGACCCAAATTCTCAAGTGGTCTAATTGCATGCTACAAAACAGGAGGCCAAACGCAGAAGTGTACCCGACTGATACCTGGTGGAGTCTCCAAGTACTTCACCAGATCTGGATTCTATAGTTCATAAAGCCAGGATAAGGCAGTCTGCTACTGTGTGGCCCAAGGTCCTAATGCCAGAAAGGGCAACAAACCTTATCTGAAAGATCTCTTCCAAAATAGGGCTAGTACTAAGCCTGCATGAATTTGCTGACATATGGGCAGTACCTTTAAAAGGTTGTCATTTAGTTCTATCTTGCTTTATACTTCCTGGAGTTGTGTGGGAAGGCTATCTATAGGTCTTGTTTATATGCTCAAGACATGCCACAAAACATCACATTCCTCTTGTAGATAAAGAATGGAATACACCATGTAAAACTAGCATCCCAAAAATATACAGTAAACAATGACAGGTTTAAAAAAAATATATATTAGCCCATTCCATGGAACAGCCCACTCCGGGGAGTGGGATCCACTTGAACCATTCGGGCACAAAACATACACTTCATGGAATATGCCCAATGTACATTTCAATTGGTCATGCTTTCATAGATGCACGCTCATCCCTGAATCTTTATTGGCCAACTCTGAATAGAGTGGCTTCCTTTATGGTAGTAGATTAAGTTCAAGTTCAAGCTTATTTATTTATGATAAGGAACCCTCAAAGAGATCCACTTAAAAAGATAGATAACCAAACCGGATATAATAAATACATAAAAACTTCATACATTTCTTAGTGATTAATGGCACAAAGAAATCCTAAAAAGAGAGAAATTTTATATTAGCATACAGTTCCATTAATACAACTTCAAAAAGCACTTAAAATAGTTAAAAATTCTGTAACAAAACATTTTATTAGGGGGTACATACAAAGACTGTAAACGCTCTGAGGTGGAAAGTATAGAAAGCTAAAGGCAGATGGGTTTTAGCCATTTGCGCCTAAATGGTAAAAGTACTGGACAGACTAAAAGAACACAATTCAAGTCTTGAACCTTAGATTGACATAGATTACATTCCGCTGACGTTCTGTACCATTTGGCCAGAAGGGCATTTAATGGGAGCAGACCCTGTCGCACCAGACTCCAGAAACGTCTAACCCAATGCTGCACATTCCATGTGATATAGAGTTGCACTTTCTTTACTAAAATGGAGTAAATTAAATTCTGAAAGCCACTTTTCTTTAGGCATGCTTCCTTGTCGAGCCAGAAACTTAAGGACCACATAGCCTGTTTTAATCTGGCTTTTAACTGCAACAATTTTAAAGCAAATACCTGGTCATGATCTAACTCTAACAAATCTAAGGCAAAGGAAAAGTTTCTACTGATTGTGAACCTTCTTCTGTTATTCACCCAGATTTCTTTCTTCAACAGGGACCTTAGTGTATCATTCTCACTCCTTGCAAGACTGACAACCCAACGTACCACCTATGCCAGGCCCTGAAAAAACGCAAGCCAAAGGACCCATCTCAAACATTAGAGCTGCCACTGAAGTCACCACATTAATAGAGGCGAGATTCCTAAGAATTCTTCCCTCCGTCAAATCCAGGAAGCTCCATTTAGAAATGTCAATCCATTCCAGACCATAGAGGAGCAAGACAGGAACTTTTGCTCAATAGACATCTAAAAGGTTCAAAAAGTGTCTCCTCCCAGTCGCCCTGTAGAAAGCCCATAAACCTTTTGCTTGTGACCTGGCTTTACACAAGTTATTGTCCATATAGGCCTTGTCACAAAGGACCCCACACATAATTTTTCCAAGGAAGGTATAAGATCTCACAACTTCTAGGTTTTATGCCCCCGAAAAACATTCAAAGTCGCTAATTTTCATATCTTTTTCCTTGGAAATACATGATTTTGCTTTTTTGAAATGCTAATCTGTAGGAAGTGGGCCTCTGCAAAATGTTTCAGTGCCTTAGACAACAGTTCAATCTTTTCGGGGTGAGATCCAAGATTACAATGTTGTCTGTCTAACAGGCAAACTACAGATCTTCCACAACTATCGGGTGTAACCCTCACTCTGAGATAGGTGTGTCGGTAGGTCTGAAATATATAATGAAACGGGGAGAAAGGCTAAGAGACATACTTGTTTTAGGCCGTTCAGGGTAGGAATTTCTTGTGACAAGCCCCTATCATCACCTAGCAGTACTCTACACCAGGTGGAAGAGTGTAAAGAAATAACTAGATCCAATAGAGTGCTTAGCATACCCAGTATAGAGAGCTTTCTCCACAGCAAGGCCCGATCCACTCTATGAAATGCAGTCAAAAAATCAATATAGACCACATAGGTCACTCCTCCTCTCGCTTTTACATATCTTTCTTTGATCACTTGAAGGGCTGCTATGTTTTCAATTGTGCCATGATTTCTCCTAAGCTCAGCTTGCTGTAAGGATATAATTGTATTTTCTTCCACCCACTCATCTGCGACAATAAACTTTGAAAGAAAACTTTACCCACCACATCTAGCAGAGCAATCTGGAGACAATTGCCTGGGGATTTTAGATCTCCCTTCTTGAATAAAGGCACTATGGGGCATATTTATACTCTGTTTGCGCCGGAATTGCGTCGTTTTTTTTTACGCAAATCCGACTCAAAGCTAACTCCATATTTATACTTTGGCGTTAGACCCATCTAGCGCCAAAGATCTGGAGTTAGCGTCATTTTTTAGCGTGGACACCTACCTTGCGTTAATGATATGCAAGGTAGGCGTTCCCGTCTAAAAAATGACTCCAAGGCATGTGCGCCTTATTTAAACTTCCGTGCAAAAATGGCGCACGGGAGTGGGCGGGTCAAAAAAAATGACGTCCAGCCGCTTTTGCATCATTTTTTAACGCCTGGTCAGGGCAGGCGTTAAGGGACCTGTGGGCTCGGAAGGAGCCCAGAGGTGCCCTCCCATGCCCCCAGGGACACCCCCTGCCACCCTTGCCCACCCCAGGAGGACACCCAAGGATGGAGGGACCCATCCCAGGGAAGGAAAGGTAAGTTCGAGTAAGTAATTTTTGAAAAAATGTTTGTGGCATAGGGGGGCCTGATTTGTGCCCCCCTACATGCCACTATGCCCAATGACCATGCCCAGGGGACATAAGTCCCCTGGGCATGGCCATTGGGCAAGGGGGCATGACTCCTGTCTTTGCTAAGACAGGAGTCATGTCAATGGAGGGTGGGAGTCAAAAAAATGGCGCAACTCGGGTTGAGGCAGATTTTTTGCCTCAGACCGACTTGCCCCATTTTTTGACGCCCAAGCTCCATTTCCCCCTACGCCGGCGCTGCCTGGTGTGGGTCATTTTTTTTTACGCACACCAGTCAGCTCCGCCGGCTATCGTCATTCCATAAATAAGGCGCCCGCATTGCGCTTTGGAATGGCGTTAGCCGGCGTTAACATTTTTGACGCACAACTGCGTTGGCGCAGTTGTGCGTCAAAAAGTATAAATATGGCCCTAGGACACTTCCCGTCCGGGGGGAGGGGTACTGGGGGTGTTGATTGGTTATTTTGAAAACAACTTTCAAAGAGCAAGAATAGGATTTTACTCCAGGAGCAGACGTCTTGCTTTCTAACTGGAATTGGTATTTCATCTGGGCCCATCGTGGCAGAGGAACACCTTCCTTGAATGCGCAGCTCTATTTCTGTTTCAGAAGGGAAGTCAAGAGGATGTGGACATCTATTTATCAGGGGCCATTCCCTCACACCCCATTGGAGGCACAAAGATTAGAAATAAACACAACCTAACTAGCCTCATTGATAGCTATAGGAGAGGATCTTACTCTTGACCACATCCATCAGTGACCAGAGACCAAAAGCGCCTTGCCTGAATTTTTACTGCAGCCTTCCTTAAATGGATCCAGAGCCTGTCCCACGCTTCCCTTTTTATATAAGCTTTCAATCGCCTTCTTCTTCTTTTTAATAGAGACAACCAAGTGTTTATTTCTGGACAGTATGCTATATATTGGTTCCTAACTAGGGTGTTTGTTTCCCTATTCAGCAGAAGAGGATGGGGATCGCCTCAGACTTACTCTTGGTCAGATTACAAAGGGTCCCTGCTAGCAACTGCTTCATGATCCTGCCAAAGCTCTCTAATTGCCCCCCTCCTGCTTCAAGATTTGCAAGAGTGATTTCTATTGTATGTTTCAGACTTGTAATCATGATGTGATTCCAATAAGTCCTCCCAATCTTTCTATCAAATTTAGGTAGTGCCCCATCAAACTTCAAGGACCCAGTGGGCAGCATGTTCCAATTCAAGTAGAGAACTAATTGACTATGATCGCTAAGAGGAGGTATCTATAATCTTTAGTTCACCTAAAAAAAAGAATGACAAACTACCTATAATCACATAGTCTAGACTTGCCTTAACCCTAGTGGACGTATGCGTATACGATGCTGGAGTGTCCAAAGGTAGTCTCCTGCTAACTATGGTACAATCATTATCCCTCAGAAGATCGAGAATGAGTTTCCCTCTCTCATCTGTTCTTACTAGTTAGAAACTTTGCAATTTAAATCTCCCACTACTATACCATGATGGGTCTGCTCACTATCGAGAGATTTGTTGATAAAAGAAAATATCCTGTGCAGAAGAACATCATAGGCAGCATCAGGGGGAGTTTACGCATTAACCAATAAGAGGGAGACTGTACCCAGAACCCTTTCAGAGGCACAAAGGATAGGGCCAAAAATAAGTTACTAGGATCCCTCGAGCATTCATACTTCCACTTATGTTTATTAGACAGCAAGCATTCCATTCCACCCTTTGAGTGCCCCCACCTAGAAGGCCTAGCATTACAATCTAAGGTATAATAATCCTCTCACAATAGATCTCCATCACACCAAGGCCCTCATTACAACATTGGCGGGTGGCAACTGCCGCCCGTCAAGTTGTAACCGCCGTGTGGCCGCACTCCCGCGTTGCCCATTATGACATCCCCGCTGGGCCGGCGGGCGGAAACAGAGTTTACGCCCGCCGGCCCAGCGGGAATGTGGGCTGCAACATGGGAGCCGCCTCCAAATGGAGCTGGCGGTGTTGCGGCCGTGCGACGGGTGCAGTTGCACCCATCGAGCTTTTCACTGTCTGCAGAGCAGACAGTGAAAAGCCGCATGGGGCCCTGTCAGGGGGCCCCGCGACTCCCCGTACCGCCAGCCTTTTCCGGGCAGTTCAAACTGCCAGGAAAAGCGTGGCGGTAGGGGGACTCGTAATCCCTGGCGGATTACTACCGCCGGGACCATTGTGGCGGGAAACCGCCGGCCGCGGTCGTAATGACCCTGGAAGCACCGCCAGCCTGTTGGCGGTGCTTCCGTCATTTCAGCCCTGGCGGTCCTGCACCACCAGGGTTGAAGAGACCCCCATAGTCTCTTGAAGACAAATCACATCAGCTGAAACTGTATTTTAAAAAATGCGGTTTCTCCCAACTGTTCTTCATCCCTGTGGCATTCTGAGATACATCTATGCCATAATTTGGGTTTTGGGTAGGGGGTTTTAATGATTGGTTGAGCCACACCTGCCAGCCGTTCCCTCCAAGACTTCCAGCCCCTGGAAACTTAATGAGGACTGAAAAAGGGGATACATCACCCACTGCCCCCTTTGTCCCCTATGACACCCTGAGGAGTAACCCCCCTCTAGTATGTATTTCATTCTCTCCTAGAAATGGAACAATGTCAATTCCCCTGTATTGCATAAATTCAGCATTTTGTAGAATCATATTGACCGTGAGCTTCCAAACAAAAGGTCACCCTTGATTTAAAGCCCAACCCAAAGCACAGTAAAGAAATCAAATCGATATCATTGCTTTGAATTAGCCTCTAGGACTCGAACTCAAGAAAAATTTGAAGTAAGGTTGATCTGTTCAGAATTAAATCTGCATCGAAAAGGGGCAAAAAGTCTAACATGTACATGTTCACATTGCACCAGGGAGTTCTTTATGCAGAATATTCCAGATGACCAAGAAAGTAATCTTTCAATTTGTACATCCAAGTCCAAATATACACCTACTTTGGACATGGTGGGTTCGGAAGTCTCTAAAGATCTCATTAACATTACTAAATCCATTCCTCCAGCTACACTGAATCTGACAAAGGGCCAAACAGCTGCCTTGAAGAAATTACAAGCAAATACAAAACTTACCATCAAACCCAGTGACATGGGTGGGAGAATAGTAGCAATGGATACCAATCACAACATTGAAAAGATATAAACCATGCTAGCAGTACCAAAACAGTACAAGAAAGTGAGATCGACAGTATTTGAAAAGCTGAAAAAACAAGTTCAAAAATGTGCAATGAAAGTCCTAAGAGATGGTTATATAGACAAGAAGGAATGCAAATTATTGGTCAAAGTCAATCCTGTTATTCCTACTGTATATGGAGTTCCAAAAATTCACAAAAACACAGAAGATCCACCCCTTTGACTGATTACTTTCTCCATAGACTCCATTACGGAACCTCTGCCCAGATATGTGGATGCCCATCTCTGCCCCCTGACAAAGACCTATGAGTCCTTTATTAGGGACACTGGAGACATGATCATCAAAATTGCAGATGTGGCTTTCAATTCAAACAGAGTTCCTTGTCATGTTGGACATAGAGGTCTCTATACAAACATCCCTCAGAAAGAAGTAATAGAAGCAGTTGTAGCCCTCCTAGGAAGAACACCAGAGGGCTGACCAGATGAATTCATATTGAAGTGCTTGAAAATAGTGTTCTTCAATAACTATTTTGATTTTAACATAAATACTTACCAGCAGATTAAGGGCAACAGCAGGGGGGCATCTTGTACCCAAAGTATAGCAAATATCTATATGGGTGAATTTGAACATACACATATTTACAATGAAGATACACCCTTCTTTGAGAATGTCAAGCATTGGTATCGTATCTTCTTTGTGTGGGAAAGGGAAGAAGATCTTCAAGAGTTTATTGTATGGTTGAGCGCCAGTGATAAGAACCTGATGTTCACTGCCAATTACAATAAAGAAAAAGTGGAATTATTGAATATCTGGATCCCAGGTGTACAAGGGCATTTACAGGTAAGTTTCTATAGGAAGCAAACTGCAAGAATTACCTTATTACAGCATTTGAGTTTCCACCAAAATTGCCAGAAAGATTCAATTCTATTCGGGTAATTCTAAGAATTGAGATAAATTACTTTACTATGGATGAATTCATGCCACATGGAGAAGAACTTAAAGGCAGACTCCTCTAATGAGGGTACCCCAGAACTTAGTTAGGCATGCTTTTAAAAGAGCTAAGTATTGCAATTGAGATGCCCTCTTGTAGAGACAGCACCGAAGACAAGATGGCTAGCTGGTATGCATCCTTAATCACTCTCATAGAGTCACTAGGATTTTTGAGAAAAATTTGAAAATTTTGAACATCAACGAAGAGGACAGCAAGCTGGAAAGACCTATTTGTGCATACAGATGGAACTCCAACTTAAGGGTCAAGCTTATCCACACTAAATTGAAGAAAGGAAGGGGAGCCCATCAGGGTACGACTGATGGCACTACCCTACTCAAGTGGAATCATAGGTGTGGGACTTGCCAAGCATGTGACGCAGCTTGAAAGACTGAGCAATGGGAGAATATGGGCCATTGTGGCACCCTAAAGGATATGACTAATTGCAGTAGTCACAAAGTGGTATATCTCGTCATCTGCCCCTGTGGTTTGGGCTATATTTTGGAGGACCCCGGTATGTACAGCATAAATTTGCAATCAGGACCAAAAACTACAGGCACTGATAGTCCAACATTGTCTGGAGAAAGGACATACAGAAAATGACTTAAAATGGCTCATATCAGAGAAGATCAAGAAACGACAGGGACGTACCATGCAGAAATATATAAGGAGAGAGATTCTTATTGGTCATTTTGCCCCAATACTGTGAAGGAGGGTTTGAATGAAGAAATAACTTGGCAAGTAATATCATTTATTCTCATTCAGCCTATCCAACATATGTTCCTGAGGCATTCACAGAAGTGTACTCTTCCTAAGACACAAGTCAGGAACTATTCTCTTGTGCAAATTGCAGAAATTAGACTTGTAAGCATAGGTCACTTTCCTTTGGTTTTGCTTTTTGAGAATCATTGTTACGCCACTGTCAAATGGAACACTAGTTTGGCATAAGATGATTTGAGTGATACAGACCACCAGGCATGAGGTATTTAAGTTGGTGCCCACATCAATATCTTTTCTACAGCTTGATTTGACTATGTTTGCCCGGTCTGGTTACAAGGATCCGTTCAAAGGTACTTTTGCAGCATAACATATGGGCTAGGAAATAATTTTCAGTGTAAGATGGGTGTTTTGACTTCTTATACTCAGGTTATTATTTAGTAGTTGGTAACATTGGGTGGTTCTTTAGCCACAAAAAGATGGCGTCTTCATCGAGGCCCGACATGCGATCTTAGTGAGTATCGCGAGAATAGTGATATCTTGGGATGTCCTTTATAATGCACTGTGCAACCTAGCATCGGATTGACCTTCATTAAATTCTTACCGAGCATCCAGACGGATGCATGGAAGAGGACAGACAAACTTGGTAAGCAAATCCTTAGAAAGAGGCGTGCACGGGCAGCATCTGGCAGAGACTTCACAAATAGCCCAGTGCAGCCTCGCATTGCGTATAGTGTGTTTTCCATTTTAGTCCCTGGGGCCCGTGTAAACGAGGTTAGGGTGTTAGCGTATATATGGAGTAGGAGTTTCAGAACTAGGCATACGTTTTGTTTTTAAATATACCAACACATCTTTTCTTACTAGCTTAGCCAGCAGTGTACAAACTGCATGGTGGTACATACCATATTTTTACTGCTGTAAAGGACACCACTTTATTCAGAGTTGGCCAATAAATGTGCAGGGATGAGTGTGCATCTAGGAAAACATAAGCAATAGAAATGTAGACTGGGCATGTTCCATGAAGTGTATCTTCTGTGCTCAACCAGTTCAAGTGTATCCTCCTCCTTGGAGTGGGCTGCTTCATGGAATAGGCTAATATATATTTTTTAAAACCTGTCTTTGTTTACTATATATTTTTGGGATGCTAGATTTACAGGGTGTATTCTATTTTTTATCTATAGTAGAACGCAGTGAAGTTTTGTGGCATGTCTTGAGCATCTAAACAAGGCCCATTGATATCCTTCTACACAACTCCAGGAAGTATAAAGCAAGCTAAAACTAAATGACAACCTTTTAAAGGTACTGCCCATATGTCAGCAAGCTTGTGCAGCTTTAGTACTAGCCCCAGGGAGGAAGATATTGTTCAAATAAAGGTTATTTGTCTTTTCTGTTCATCACAATCCATACTGGCAATAGGAGCTTAGGTAACACAGTAGCAGACTGCTTTATCCTGGCTTTATGAACTTTAGAATCCAGACCTGGCGAAGTACTGTGAGATTTCACATACACATATACATATGGCCTCCTTTTTTGTAGCAAGCGATTAGACTACTTGAGAATTTGGGTCTGGTGATTAGTTGATTTTGTCTAACAGCTTATAAGGTATAAGGTATTAAACAGGTTATAGTGTTGTATCATTCTTGACACCTAGGTGGTAGCGCATATTTATGAGTGCGTAGCTCAAACAGTGGATTTTATTCAATGTTCTAGTAAAGTAATATGCTGTAATTACATTTTTTGGTCTGACCAGATGCTTATTTGCATATGTGGCTGTGCAGAATACCCGACATAGATCCACCAGTAGTGAAATTCCTCTAAAGGTGGTCCTGAAAAAGGTGGACTGGCATTTCCTTTATTCCACCGAAACGTGCATTGACTTATTTTGAGTGAACATCCTAGCCTGCAACACAACAACTGCTGAAATTGGAGAGCTCTTTTCCCATTGTACTATGGAGTGTATGTGACAAGTGACTGGGGTGGGAATGCTTGAGTACAAATGCAAAAGTGAGTGGCAGTGTGATATTGAGGGAGGGTAAAAGCAGGTATGTGCAATGGAATCATATATGGCTAGTTTTAAGAAAATATGTTAAAAATGATTCTTTTGGTTATCAATGTGTGTTTTCAGAAAAAAAGAAGGAATGATGTACAGAATTAATAACAGTATAAAGATGTACAATGTCATGAAATAAACTATGTGAATTACATCAAAATGAACAAATGCTGAAAACAAATAAATTAATATAAATGTAATTGTAGAAGAGTATTGTTTCTGATCAGACCTTTTGAGCTGTTTTCAAGCCTTACAGGAAGAAATTCAGGTCCAAATTCAGGTTGTGTGGAGTTTTGTATGTTGATGTATTGTTTATTTCCCCCTTATCCCAGAATTGTATACATAGGGGGTACCTTTTTCTTCAGTGCAGTGGGGCAATGGTTGCTCAACCAGATTTAGTATTGATAATATTCCAATTTTCATTTTTAATAATTATGGCCCAACTCACACAGATTGCCATTTTTGGTGTACTATTACCCAAAATCTCATGAATTGCCCTGAAGATAACCTTATATTTATTATCCGGAATAAATCACAAAAGCTCATTGTCAGCGCAATGCAAAAAAGTGTTATTATATGGATGTAGTTATGTAACCTTAAATTAAGAGAGTTTATTTGCTGTTCTCTGGTTCATCACACTTAGTTAAGAGAAATTATACTTTCATTTACCATATTTTATCTCAAATGTTAGATTTTACAGAAATTGGTTTAATACTAATTTCTGATCATGCACCTGTTACTGCACACCTAGATCTTTTACCTAAACCTAATGGACCAAAACAATAGTGATTTAAAAACACATTATTAGACGATTATTATAACATTATTATATTATTCACTTTAGGTCTTCCCTTACTTCTTTCATTAATATATTTTTTCAAGATAATTTTCCTGAAGACATTGCTTTTCACAATATTTGGGACTCTTTTAAGGCAACCACTAGAGATTTTACTATTACCTGTGTGTCCAAAAAATGGATGACCAATGAGAAATCCAAAATACATTTTCAAAAATATTAAACAGAGCATAAATACTGTCCCTCAAAATCTAAAGATTGTTTACCAAAATAAATTAATGCAAGCTTCCATTTGACCAAATTAACCACTAAAAATGTGGCAGCTGATCTCCTTAATTTCAGTGCCATGTACTACGGTACTCTGAATACATCTGGTAAGCTCTTAGCAAATGACCTCAAAATGAAATAGCATTGGTCAAAGTTAATTCCATACTTGCTTCTCAAAATACTATTTAACATAAAGATTCAAATGTTTTAAATTTAAATAAATGTGTCCAATATTACAAGAACGTATACACTTCACAGAATAAAAGATTGCACATCACCTTTCTGACACAGAGAAATCTTTTGATGTACATATAGACCTTTCACCCCTGGATTCGGATATCTCAATGGCTGATTTTGTAACAGCTCTTCACTCACTTAAAAAAGATAAAGCTCTGGGTCTTGATGGATTTACAGTTGAATTCTTTACACACCTCTAACAACTCCTTATACCTGCTAACACGTCCCTTTATGATAATTTATAACACATCAGGACTCGTTTTAGGCCAATGAATCTTTTGACCCAGTTGAGAGACACCATAGGACGAGATAGCTAATCAATATGTCAATCAATACGTCAATAATGTCATCAATATTTATCACAACAATACATTTCACTTTAGTCAAAGACATTAATCAATTCAAGACACCACCATGACCTGACAGTCATGAATAACCACACCAGTTTAGTAGAATATTATGAGTTTTATTCCCTATTAGTTACAATTCTAAAAGCAGATGTGTTAATCTCAAAACCAAGAAACACATTAACATAGTCACAATATGGCAATTCTGATAAGATTTCACTAAGGCAAGAATCGCGAACATCAGAACATAACACGGCGTGTACATAAATCAACTTTAGCAGAGTATCATCAACGCGTCAGTTCAACAAAGCATAGTTTCAGTCGTTTGTCTATTTGCGTCAATTTTAGTGAACCCCTGTCCTAACCACTGATTAGCATTAGCATGTTGGGCTTCATGCAAAACAATTTAGGACACCAATTTGGAAAAACATCTAGCTACGGTCTCTGTCAAAAGTAAGTAGTTGGTACCTAGAAAGGAAAAGCAAACAGACAAATCACAATATCATTGTCATAGTTACCCTCCAAGGTTTAGGTCAGCACTCAGGTTCAGTCTTTGTCTTCAGGGCATCAGTTGATTCACCATCAGTCAGAACTCAGATCTGGGGCAAAAGAGGGGGCACTTCCCTCATAAGGAGGCAAAGTGTAAATGGGCAAATCTAAGGAAAAGGATGGTTCTAAGAAAATCAGCAAAGTCACCAAACAGAGTGACACAGTTTCTGGATAAAATCAATAGCATTCCCTACCTAATTCTAATGGTTCTCTGTGTCATGGGTTTTTATCCCTTTTTCGTTGTACATTTCCCTAAAATTTCATTGGTCCGTGGTTATACCCCACTATCTTTACCCTATTAGAAAATGGATTATGTCATTAATCTTTCACCCCATATTAGTTTACAGACATTTTATTGGTCCATGTAATTGACGCCTTCCGAGGTAGCACGTCCGGTATGATTTCATCCTTCTGTAATTCTTTGCACATCTTTTGGTCAGTAGCTCCATTGTCTTTACCGGTTTAAACGACCTCGTACATTACACTAATCTACACTGTTGCATTTTGTCTAATATTTTCTACAAGCAATGTGAATTTTCATGGGAACGGATCCACTATGGTTACATTCAGCTTCTAGTTTGAAGAAAACAAGAGGTCATGTCCTTTTGCGAGTCAGCACACTGCACGTTTAGAAAAACACATTTAATATGAGAGCCAGGCAGCTAAGCTTCGGCTCACGCTAACTTAAGGCCTACAAGATTCATTTAGCATTATTGTAATAACATAATCATTAGTAATTAGTACAAAACCACACTTTAATATCATATTTTATCAACATTAGTCATATCTATTAGTTCCCGTATACATTGGCGGCCACTCCCCGTGGGCATATTTCATGTGCACGTTTAAGCAAAATGTATTAATGCAATTTCTATGCGGCATTATCACATATTAGTTCATAAACATTTCAAGTTAATATAGATTATATAAGCTATGATCTCTCATACCTAAATCTTTAAGCTTAACGAGGTCATTCATACAGTCTGGTAATTTCAATGGACCTTTCATTGATCATCTAATTTCAAAGCAAAGTAAAGATACACAACATTGTAAAAACTATAAACCTATTTCACTTGTCAATATAAACTTCAAACTGATTTATAAGATTTTGTCCTTAGGACTAAAATCTTTCCTTCCATAATTACTTGGTAAGGAACGGTCTGAGTTTGTCAACAAGAGGTTTATCTCTGATACAACCATGTTATTTATGTATTATTCTGTCCAAATCTAGAAAAGGTATGGATCCTATGATGGCAATCGCTTCTGATGCTGAAAAGGGCTTTGATTGAGTTAACTGCTCTTTCATTTTTCCAACCCTAAATGGTTTAGAATTAGTCCTCTGATTACTATCTCAATATCCCTTTTACACATTTTCTTTCAACGCTGCCATTTACACCTTCATATTATAATTTACCTTGAGGTATAAGACTAGGCTCTCATCCCCCACCCTTACTCTGCAATCTAACATTAGAACCTTTCATATCCAAGTTGCAGCAAAATTCAGATCTTTATGGATTTTGCTATAATAAATAGCATGTCAGTTTAGTACTTTATTCAAACAACATACTATTGCTCTTATCAAAACATCTATACCACCTCCTTAAATGAAGTTGATTTATATTGTTCTGTATCTGGATATCAAGTACATCTTGACAAATGTGAAATTCTGCCATGAAATAAATATAGCTTCAAACAGGATTTTACATATACAGTTACAAACCTTTTATGGAACACTCATAAAATCAAATATCTAGTTTTATGGTTCACCCAATTCAATAAAGACTCCATCACATTAAATATTGAAGAATGTCTCACTTAATTTCTGGTACTCATTAACAGAAGGTATCCTCAACATCTCTCTTAATGGGGCTTGTTAAACTCCCTTAAAAGTATGGTAGTCCCTATTATTTTTATACGCAGTACCTACCATTTCTTTATATTCCTTTCAAATTTTGATGAAAAATCAATTTAATTTCCTCTTTTCTCTAGGATAACAAAAAACTCACTTATCCTTATCAAAGTTTTAAAAAATCAAAGCAAGATGCGTGGGGTGACACATATTTCAGATTTTTATTATTATCATGAGGCCTTTTTATTAAAACAATCCATTCATCAGATATCGTATCCTTACTTCTCTCCTCTTTGGGTTACTTTAGAATGGATCCTTTGATCTCAAGCTTCTCCTAAAGAACATATGGCATTCTCGCAATAATCAAAAATATTTCTTCTCCAAACCTTATCAACATGTGTAGACTATTAGAATCTTTAGGGTTGTTTACTCATGAACAATGTTTTTAAACTCAACCATATGATATAATAAATTGATAAAGATAAATACACTTTCTGGAAAATGTTGAATAAGAAAGGTTTAATTTGGGCTCCTCAATTGTTCTAAAATGAATCCTTAATCTCATTTTCACAAGCAGAATTCCTTTTTTAATTTCAAAGCTTCATTTAAAAACTAATGTAATTTATTAATTAACACTATATCAGCCACCTACAACCAATTGTATTCACAAGTCCAAGGCAACTCAACCTTAGTTACACATGTATACACTGTTTTATAAACTCCCCCAAAATCATCTACCATATACAAATTCCAACAACTAGAAAAATATAGGCTTAGATCAGACATAGAAAGCAAATGCGATCATGATCTGGATGTAGCCTGGCAATTTCCATATGGAGACATTTTTGGATGAAGGTTAGGAAGTCTAGATTGTGGCTAACTCTACTAAGACACTATTTTTTGTATGTAACTGAGTTTTATCATCCACTTCAACTTTACATACAACTTAATCAGAGGTTTCTGTTACTTGCTAATGTGGTAATGAACAGAACACTGACATAAAACATTTATCATTTTCATGTTGCTTTTTTCAAGATTTCTGGTTAAAAGTTTAGAATCAAATTAATTATATTTTTCAGCCTAATGTATCGTTTACCTTTGTAAATATCTTTTTGGAAAGATGTTAAAATGCTTCTGTTTATGGGTACAAACGTTGGGGCATATTTACAAGGAGCTTGCACCATTGCTGTGTCATTTCTTTTGGCATAGCAGTAGCGTAATCACTATTTACAAAGTGGCGCATTAGGCATAATGCGTCACTTTTCTCTGTCCTGCGTCGCTTGTTTCCTGCGCTACAACCAGCTGCACCAGGTAATGTTAATCATATGCAAGATAGGCGTTCCCTTTTGAAATCCTATGCAGAACTGACGCACCCATATTTACAAGTGACGCATTGTTGGCATATGACCCACAGAGTCCGAAATGTGCCAAAATTCTTATGCCTCCTCCTTAACCCACTGTGTAAAAATGACACAGTGGCTCTCCAGTGGAAATCACTTTGCACACTGGAGTATGTTTTCATTTTGCTTCCCCTCTACTAGTAGTGGATCTTCACATGTGACAATCATGTTGTAGGACCCATTGAGCAAGCTGGGACCATGGCATGTATGATTTCCTCATCCACTGCAGCGAGGCAATGTGACATTGTGTACTTTTTGTAAGGGACAGGCTAGGATTGTCACTTACCCATGGAGGAAGGGGTCACCAAGTCCAGGCCTGTGTACTGCAAAGGTCAACAGGTAAGTACACACATAAGGTAGGTGATACATGTATTGCCACTTTACATTCCTGCATATATTTGTGTTCACTTACATTACACTGTCACTCACTATGTCGAACATTTTTGTATGAAAAGTGTTGTGAGAACTGAGGAAAGACTGATACCAAACTGCTCATCTATCCACCCAAGGCACATCACCGGTCAGCCTGACCTTCATGTAGTTCCAGCTACATTCTCTGCAGCAATAAATCCTGTTCAGCAGTCCCTCAGATAAGGAGTAGCTGACCTCCTAGAACTCCTGTTAGCCACAGCCTCCAGCTTCATCACGCTGAAGATTTCGACTCGCAAAAAAGTGACTCAGGGCCTGATTTAGAGTTCAACGGATGGGTTACTCTGTCACATCCCCATCCACTGTAATATGATTCTCATAGGATATAATGGGATTGTAATATGGAGGACAGGATATCTGGGACGGAGTAACCCTATCCGCCAAACTCTAAATCAGGCCATAAGTCTGAACGTAGAAATCTTCACCACTACGTTGTTCAGTGGCTCCTCAATGATGACATTCCCTCCTCAGAAACCACCTGCAGACTTGTTCCGCTGAACTATAGTTTCTCAGAACATTTTTCAAGAAATTCTTCTATGTCCAAAGGTGAGCACTGACCAATCCGTTTCTTGTATCCGCCCCACGCTCTGTGGAGGACGGCCTTATTTTAAAACTTTGCCTTGGTCTCCTACAACAAGATGTCTGCTGTTGGCACTTTGATCATTTAGGCGCTAGATCTTACTAAAATCTTTAAAAATTCATAACTTCAGTTCTACTGATTGGATTTTAGTCATTTTGTTGTCAAATAATTTATCAAAATGTACTCTATTTTTCTAAGTTGGTTTGGAATTTCTCTTTTGTTGTGTTGTCACTTTATTACTGTTTTTGTGCTAAATAAATACTTTACACATTGACTCCAAGTGAAGCCTGACTGCTTCTTGTGCCAAACTACCAACGTTAAGCACAGGTTGATTTAGTGACCTTTTGTGGTTCACCCAGCCAGGAATTGTGAATGTTGATTTAGCAGAGTTGACCCCCACCTTCAACCAACAACCAGTTCCTAACACACTGGCCTGATGGCAGCCGTTTTATTTAACTATTTAACATTGTTTTGGATCTAAGTAAAACCTGTGCTGGATACCTAGTGGCTCAAGTTAACAAGTTATGGTTTTACTAGCCTAACATTTAACAGATTTATAATTAACCAAGCAACATGGGCACATCCCTCATCATTAAGTTAACCAGATGACTCCATGACACCAAGGACCCAACACTTCAGTTTTGGACTTTCAATTCACAGCATAGAGCATTGTGGTAATTTGAGATCACAATTTGACTATATTAATGAATTACCAGATTTCTCCAAAGTCCCTTCATCTTCTCAGTGTCACACCTCTCTACAGCTTCTACATCTTTTCATTGTCCCATCTCTCCACAGTCCCAGCATCTATTCACTGGTCCACCTATCCATATTCTTACCATCTCCTCTTTTAGCTGCTGCTTCACAGGACCCAGAAAGGTGGGAATACTATCTGTTGTAGAGGTCATCCCAATTGTATTGTAATGCAATGTCTGTGTTCTATTGAGTCATTGGCACTTAGTCAAGGCGGCACTTACAATGACTGTCTTTCTGTTATCATTTTGAAGGACACTTTCCACACCTGATGACACTTTAGAGGCTTGAATGAACCTTGTGCACATGGTGATACCAAAAGACTGTTTTTGCAAAGCAACAGGAGTCACATAGCAAATATTTGGGCTTTTATTTTATTTCCCCTTAGTCTAAATCAAGCGATCAAGATGTAACTTGGATGTATACTGAATAGAGTGTAATGTCCAGTCACAATGTATTTGTGTTTCAAACACCATACTACCACCTGGAAAAAGCTGAGACTGCTTGCTATTAGCACTTTCAAAAGACAACTTTTCAAATAGAATGAATAGTCTTAAGCCAAACTAGCCAAAAAGGCAGTTGAATGCTGTACAGGGTTAAAGACAAGCATAAAGCCAATGAGTGATAGGACAGGTAGCTGGTTTGTAAACTGTCAATGCATTGTGATGTAATGTTTTTTAAAGAGGTACACCCTGAAGTCTTTTCTAAAGTGGAGTAGCATTGGACCAGTCCAAATCGATACAGGGACATTGTTTAAGATCCAGAGTGCATACATTGAAAAGGATAGTTTTTTTCTTTACTTTTCTTAGTCTGCAGCCTGACTAACGTTCTTGTTACGGGTGTGCAGAGAATAACTAGAGTTGGTGAGCTTGTCTGTGAGCCAGCATGCAGAGTCAATGAAATCAGGATGGGGATGAAGTAATCATATTTCACCCGACCTTGTATGAGATGTGTTACAATGTGAAGAATGCCCCTAAAAGGTGCAAGAGTGGAGTCTACAATGCCATGAAGCTGAACAATGCCATCATTCGGATGCAGAGTATGTGGGCTTGAACAGTAGTTCTGAAGTTGCATTCTGGAAGAAACGGTTCCACTTCCTTTAAAAGAAAGAGCTGGTACCAAGCATGGATAAAAAAAAATGTGACTGGAGAAGGAAGACTGGAACTGCTTGCCTTGAACCCACGCTACCCAGAGTGACTCTAGGGGTTAGCTGTCTGACCTCATGTGTGAGCCAAAGGTACACAACAAGCTTCCAGAGCCTCCCTGCAACTGCTCAGTTGCCCAGCACCAACTGGACTGTGCTTGAGCCTCGATACTGGCCTCATCTGGAGGGAGTTCTGAGCTCAAATAGGTACCCTTAGGTCCTGCACCATTGGCTGGAATCAGTGTGATTTCCCCCTGAAGAAAAGGTGAAAATACAGATGTTTTTGTGACATCTTTGCACTGAAAAATGAAAACCAACGAAGACCGGCAAGACTTGCACTTTGCACTGACAGTGACCGTCTACAATGATCAACCAATGCGAAGCTCCAGCGACAACCAGCTCTTCACACTCATACAGCAACAGTCCTTGAACTGGGCTACTCCCTGCTCTAACAGCAATCTCCAGTGGCACCCTCTAAAGGAACTCTTTCCAAACACTTTGAGAAGGCAAATCTTCAGTGGGACTAACTTGGTCCCTGTATCCGACCCCCACTCCATTATAGTTGGCCTGAACTTCTGACTTTTCCCTGGTCCAGCACATCCAGACAACTTCGAGTAGTGGTTCTTTGCACTATTTTCACCTGAAATTTAAAAAATGAATATCTTCAGTTCAACTGATTGGATTTTTGTCAGTTTGATTCCATTCTATTTATTATATTATACTTCTATGTATACCTATGCAGATTTTTTTCTGAATTAGTTTGGGATTTTATTGGTGTTGTGTTTTTACTTTAATATTGTTTGAGTCCTGTATAACTACTTTATACATTGACTCTAAGTTAAACCTGACTGCTTTTATGCCAAAAGGGTTAGGCACATGCTAATTTAGTGACTTTTGTGGTTCATCCTGACAAGGATTGTTCTTAGTATTTGATTAGGGTTTCTAACCCTCTCCACTAATACCTCAATTTCTTACATTGATGTGCAGTGGTGGGATCCAGTACTTGTGTTTGTGCAGTATCACTCAGTTATTTATGCAAAACTAAAAATCCCTAATAATAATCTTACATCAAAAAGGATTTATATTTAAGTTCTCCTTGATTGGCTACTTTTTTCCAAAATCATTCCTTCCTCACACTTGTACATCTGTGACATATTTTCAAAAAAGGACTGAATCCTGTGAAACATTGAACTGTACACGCTGGTTAAGCAGAAACAGCTATTCATGGAAAGGGGGCTGCTAGAGACAAAGAGCTCAAAGAAAAAGAGGCTACAGATAGCCTTTTAGGACAGGAGAACTGAAATAGAATTCAGACTGCAGCTAGCTAAGCTGAAATTAGCAGCAGAAAAGGAAAAGGCAGCTAGAAAGGAAGCAGATACAAAAAGGTCCCTGGTCTGGAGGATACTGGCTCAGGGGGGAGTAAAGCGCTAAGGCAGAGACTCCGTTAGTAATTGTGGCATTGACAACAAATTGGCCATTGGAGACAGAAAGGTCCAACCTTGTGTCTGGTGCCTAGTTATGTAGCCTGGGATGATACTGACTAGTGGTTTGCTGCTTAAAAAGTAGCCCTGCATATGCATAAGGTCCATGAGGAAGACTGGGAAGGCTAGTTTCTGGATGCATATGCCAAGTATTGGAAGGAATACCTTGTTCGACGTATAGGTAGCTGATGAGATGCTTTATGTTACCATTCCTTGTCACCAGAGCCAGTGGAGCCCCAGATCTTATAGAACCAGTGGACCAGGACCAGGCCCAATGAGGTTAAGGGGAGATCACTTAACAGGTGGATCTCAAGACCCTCAAGAATACCCTGAGAGTCCTGCATGTCTATTGCCTCAAACCCCACTTTGACAGGTTTGATGTAACCATGCCTCTGGTGATAGATGATGGTGTGGAGAAAGAGAGTAAGCTTCTCTCTGACCTTTTGTCTTTCAAGGAACAAGATGGGATAGTAGAAAGAATTGTCCTTTCTCCTACCCTGACCCCAGAGCATCAGAGGGACTGGAGCCACTTGCTGGGGCAGTTCACCTCACTCAACCCACTAACCCCAGGGCTCACTAATGAGTGTACCCATAATATTCAATCCAATACATTCTATATGGTGATTGGATAGCTACAATGAGAGTAGAATGTGGGAATGGAATGGTGGGGCAAGGAGAATGTTGTGGGCGGCAGTTGCTGCGGGGCGGTTGCTGGAGGATGTCGAGTTGCCGTTGCTTCCTTACGACGAACCCTGTTTTTATTAAATTGAGTTGGAAACAAATTTGTCTTGGTGGCACATTCTTTTCTCCACAATGGCGACGAGGGGGAGAGGAGCAATGCCACTTTAAAGTCACATAACTCTGTGTCTACTATGCGTTTGTTTATGCCGGCAAACTTTATGAACAAAAACATTTCCCAGAAGGAGAAGAAGGATCGGACGAGCCGGTTTGCCACAGTAGTAATCATACTTGTTCGAGGAGTATGTTTTGGAAGTAAAGGTACGATAAAGTTGTGCGTGGAGCTGTGCCCGAGCATTTATTGACACATACAAGGAAGTGCACTTAGCACATGGAGCTGTGCACAAGGCCTTATTGATGCATACAGTGGAGTGAATTCTGGGTAAAAACAAGCCCCAATGTCAACTGGAAAAACGTAAGATTACGTCTTGGCCGTCATCTTTGTTGTTTGGGAGGATTGCTTTTTACAGCTTTGTTTGTACAGCAATCAATAAGGATATTCACTTCGACTTTCCCTTCTATCCTATGCGTTCGGTGATGTGCACACATTTAATTACTGAAGGATTAGCAATTGTCAGGTGGGTTGTACAGCAATCGGTACAACCAGTTACTTTGACTCTGCGCGCTCGATGATGCGCACACCCAAAACTCAGAAAATAATTATTTTAAGAGGTGACACACACTGACCACACACACATACTTGGGGCAGTGGAAATTGTGGCCACACGTGAGGATTTATTGATTTACTTCTTATAGTGGGATAGATATGTCTAGCATTCAAACACCACCTTTCTTTTTAGCTGAGCATGGACACCCACCTATTCCATGGGAATTGTGGTTGGATTTATTTGATGCATATGTGGAAGTATTAGAGGATAGGGAATGTACACTGGAAAGACATTTGTCCTTACTAAAGCACAGGCTAGGTGCAATAGGTCTTAGAGAATTAAAAAATCTGCTGAGGTTGGATACCGTTGATGAGGAAGATATGTATGAATGTGCTCTCAAATTAACGTAGTCATGGAAAGATATAAGTTTTACTAAAGAGGGCAAAAAGAAGATGAATCAGTTGACCAATATTTGGCAGTGTTGAGGGGGCTTGCTGTAACTTGTGCGTTCGAAAACATGACATATGACCAAGTATTAAGGGACCAGCTACTGATGAGAATTAAATACAATAAAATTCAAGAGAAACTATGGTCTTCCAGTGAATTATCTTTAAAAAATGCAATAGAAGTAACAAGAGATATTGAGATTACTGAGAGATGTATACAAGCAGTGAGGAATGAAAATAAAAACAATGGCACTGTATGTGCTGTAGGAAGTAAGAAGAGTGGTAAGGAAAAAAAGAATCTTGCTGCTGGTAAAACCGGAGGACTACTGTGTTTTCGATGCAGAGCTAATACACATTTAGCTAATGCTAAATTGTGCCCTGCCATTGGAAAGACATGCAATGTGTGTAAGAAGAGAGGACATATTTTACGTGTGTGTAAAAGTATGGAAAAAAAGTTAATTGTATTGTGGCGGATACTAATGATGAGGAGCTTGAGTATGGAATGTGTGATGTGGTATTAAGTGTGCAGAGCGAGAACAGCAAAGCGAAGTATGTCCAATTGCCTAAGTGTACATTAAGCATAGACGGAATACAGGTCACAGATATGGTGGACTCTTGTACATGGTACACCATAATGGGGAGAAGGTTGTTTGACAAACTATGGACTGGTAGATTGATAGAGAATACTAATTCAAGCCCAAGTTCCTATTCTGGTCATAAAATTTCTTTTGTGGGGTCTGTGCAAGCTGAAATTAGA
Source organism: Pleurodeles waltl (assembly GCF_031143425.1). Lineage (NCBI taxonomy): Eukaryota > Metazoa > Chordata > Amphibia > Caudata > Salamandridae > Pleurodeles > Pleurodeles waltl. Next base: position 1,629,098,605 of record NC_090440.1, read on the forward strand.
TTTGCCGGAAACGTATGTTTAAGAAATGTGCTTATAGTAGTAAAAGGAGCTATGATTTTAAGTTGGCCACACATGACTGAACTCGGAGTGAGAGTTGACCTTAAAGCTGACCCACCCATGTATGCAGTGGGTGAGGGTAATAGGGTGATATTAAAAGTACAAATTATACATATTCTGTCTTAAGGGAGAAATGTTCGTGTGTTTTTAGCAGCAAGTTAGGAACCTTGAAAATGTTTTAACATAACATATTCTTAAAAGAGAATGCTATACCTGTGAGGCAAAAGTTAAGAAATGTTCAGTTGAATTACAGTGGGAAACTAAAAGACATTTTGTATGATTTATGTGAAAGGGACATGATAGAACCAATTGAAAGTTCTGATTGGGTATCTCCAATTGTAATTTCCTTGAAATCCAATTGCGATCTAAGACTTTGTGTGGACTTCCGTTCTTTAAGCAATGCTATTTGGGTGGGTGCCTTCCGGTTACCAAATTTAAAAGAATTAATATTGTCCATTGGTGATGCTAAAATTTGCTTAACAATTGATTTAGCTAGCACATCATCAAATTCCGCTGGATCCGACCTCTAAGCACTGCACAGCCTTCATAACACCTGCAGGTTTGTTCCAGTACAAAAATATGCCATTTGATTTAGCCAGTGCATCCGTCGTGTTCAAATGGCATTATCTAGAGTATTATCAAATATAACTGGTGCGAACGTTTTGCAGGATGACATATTGATATTTGGGAATGATAAAAAGGAACATGATTGCACATTGAGGGAAGTTCTACAAGCACTTATGGACAATTGGTTAACTGTGAAAGAATACAAATGCAAATTTGTGAAACAACATGTGGAATATTTGGGTCGCGTAATTTCAGAGGATGGCATTCATCCGAAAATTAGCCATGTAAAAGCCATTTGCGATGCCCCAGAACCCAAGAGCAAGGAACAGTTGGTATCCTTCTTAGGGCTGACAGAATTTTACGCACATTTCATAGAAAATCACGCATCCAAGGTTGAGAATCTTAGAGCACTATGAAGGAAAAATGCAACGTTTTGCTGAGAACAGAGACATACTAAAGAATTTGCTGCACTTAAAAAAGAAATTGTAAATGCATCATACCTAAGATCATTTGATAAAGATGCAAATTGTATCATTTCTGTGTATGCTAATGGGTATGGCATTGGTGCTGCCTTATCCCAAAAAAGGAAAGGGAATGAGGGGGTGGTCGCATATACATCCCGTACTCTAACACAAGCAGAGAGAAACTACTCTGTTATTGAAAGGGAATTACTAGCTGCGACTTGGGGTGTGATTTTTTTTAGGATATATATGTGTGGGGTTGCAAATTTAAGAAATGTACGGATCACAAACCCTTGGTAAATATCTTGAGTCCTGGAGGTGGAAGAAATCTTACCCCCCGGTTAGTGAGACTCGCCTCAAAATTGCAAATGTACAATTATGAGATCATGCACTTGCAAAGGAAAGATAGTCGGGTGGCGGATGAATCATTACGGTTTCCTTCGATGAATGAGAATTGTGAGGAAGTGGATGATGATGAGTGTGATGTGGCATTTACGTATGAAGATGTGGTATTTATTGAAGATCTTGGGATGGAATTAGAGTTTTCAGAGGATAAGTAGATCAAGGAAATGAAAAACGATGGAATCTTAGCAAAGGTAAAGGAATTTCTTCCAAAGGGGTGGCCATCTGAGCGTCAGCTTCAAGGGGAATGCAGTACATTTTGGAAGATCAAGGATGAGTTATCCATATGTAATAACATCCTCTTGAGAGGTGATAAAATAGTACCTCCTTATGGCATACGTGAACTTATTGTCAGGTTAGGACATGAAGAGCATGGTGGTATAGCAAGTACCAGAAGGAAAATGAAGGAAAGCTTTTGGTGGCCAGGGTTGGATAGTATGGTGGACCGTTGGGTGAGAGAATGCAATGCATGCAAGGCAAGTGACAAGTCTGTTAAGCCAGAAGTAGTACCTCTGCAGATGGTCGAATTCCCTTAAGCACCTTGGTTGAAGGTAGCGATTGATTTTATGGGGCCTTTCGCCACCTTACCATCCGGAGAGGTGTATGCCATTGTCCCTATTGATTATTATTCTAAGTGGCCAGATGTTCGTATGGTTGGCAATGTGACCACGGAGATGGTCATCAATTTTAGAGGATAATTGTAACTCTGAACCTCGGCATGTTTGGTGTCAAACAGGTCAGAATCATACCCCAATACTGTTGCCAATATTGGCTGTATGATTCCATGCACTTTGGGGGCTCCTTAGAAGACCCCCAGTATTGCTCCTACCATTCTTAAGGAGTTTTCTGGGCAGCCCACGCTGCTGCCATCCCTCAGACAGGTTTCTGCCCGCCTGCTGCTTGACCAGCCCAGGCAGAGGAGGGCAGAACAAAGGATTTCCTGTAGTAGAGTGAGGTAACATCCTCTCCCTTGGAAATAGGAGTTACAAGGCTTGGGAGGATTAGCCTCCCTAAGCCACCAGTTTGCTTTGAAGGGCACATTTGTTGCCACCCTTGCATAAACCAGTTTTTACCACCCCAGGCACCCTTGGTCCCTGCTCTGGTGCAAAACTGGACAAAGGAAAGGGGAATGAACACTCCCTTGTCCATCACCACCCCCAGGGGTGGTGCACAGAGCTTCTTCAGGTGGCCACGCAATTCTGCCATCTTGAATCCAAGATAGGCAGAGGCTCCTCGGAGCATCTGAGTTGCCAGGTCAGGAAGGTGACGTCACAGCCCCCTCCTAATAGGTGGTCACCTTGCAGGGGACCAAGTCCCCTTTTAGAGTTATTTAGGGTCTCCCTCTTGGGTGGATCCTCAGATGTGATGTGCAAGATTCCAGCAGGACTGCTCTGTATTATTTACTTCATCTTTTGGCCACTGGAACCACAACTGGACTCTTCAGGAAGCAATAATCTGCAACTTCAACGATGACTCCGCTTTGTGACATTGTTTCTCCGGCTCCTTCCAGCAAGTGCAACATTTCCCTGGCTGTGCATCATTTGAGGTCAACAAGACTCCAGCCTGCACCAAGAAGTAAGAAGGAATCTCATTTGGAGTGAAGGAGTCACTCCCCTGCATCTGCAGGCACCAACTGCAATGACAACCAGCTGCGTGGATCTGCTCTTCTCTGGAACTGTGTGGATCCTGCATCACAGGTGGTGGTTTGGAGTGGTCCACTTGGTCCTTTCTGCCAGCTGTCCAACTTGCTCGATGGTAAGCCCTTGCCTGTCCTTGCAGGACCGTACTCCTGTGCACCAGGACTCTTGCAGCCATCAAGGCTTGTTGACTCCTGCTCCAAGGGATCTTCAGGCTTCGGGTAGCCCTGCTACCTGCACTTCTTCCTGCCAAGCACAGTCTCCTCTCTGCTGCTTCAGCGACATGGGCCTCCTCTTCAGGGGTACTGAGTGGGCATCACTGCAACTTGCTGTGCCTGCTGCCAGTGAGTTGCCTGTGGGGGCTGCATCCTTTTCTAGTGACTCTCCCAACTGCTGAGGGTCACCCTAGACTCCCCTCCTTGGGTCTAGTCCCCTGAGCCTTGTTGGGTCTCTTCAGCCTTGCAACTTGTCTTCCTCTTCTTTTGCATTTGCCAAAGCTTGTTGGTGGTCTTCCTGCACCACTGACCCACTGCAACCTGACAGCTGTCGGGGGACACCATCTACATCACTTCAGGGGCTCCTCTCCGGCTCCTGTGCTGCACAGCTGGTCTTCTTCGCCCCCTGTCGACCTGGTCCTGCATCCACAGAAGAGTGGGTAGTGGCTCCTGACACAACCGGACACTCCATTACAAACTGGACTTGGGCCCCTTCCTTTGCAGGTCCTCCTCTGCTAGAATCCACCTTTAGGTTCTTCCAGTCTGGTTGGGGTCTCGCACAATCCTTTTCCAAAATCCTCCTGTTGGGTTTGGGGATACCTCTGCTCTCCTGGTCGCTGGGGGTCACTCTGGTACTCACCTCTTGGGGTTACTAGTTCCTCCAGCTCCCCTTTAATGATTCCATTCTACATCCTTGGGTGGGGGGGCTGCATCTCTCAATCCATTTATTTAGTATATGGTTCCCCCAAACCCCAGGGCCTACACTGTTTTCTAATACTTTTGCCAATGTGTTGCTTTTATGTTCTTTACTGACTACTGTTAGGAATGGGTTTTCTTGTTGGCTAGGGTATACATCTAAGCCAGGCAGCACCTACCAACTCTAGTCAGGGCAAGGGAGTTACACGTCCAAGATAACCCCTGCTCACCCCCTTGGTAGCTTGGCACGAGCAGTCAGGCCTAACCCGGAGGCAATGTGTAAAGCGTTTGCGCAACACACACAACACACGTGACGCAAGATGTACACAACAAAGTAAACACAACACTGAGCTATGTTAAAATAAACTGTATTGTACAAAACATAATTAGACCAACATTACACGTTATTAATACCCTGCTACCTTAGCAGTTGTCAGAACGTTACACAAGTTACTAATACTCTGCAAGAATACACAGTTTGTCACATTAGAACACGTAAGTACTCAGGATTCTGCAAAATAAGCAGTAGTCAGGAATTACAGTAAGAATTCTATGCACTTGTCATGAATACCTCGTAAATACCCATAAAATGAACATTAGAGAACATATCACGTCATAAAAAATACATATCAGCATGTCATGCCCATAAAAGGAACATCAGCACATATATGTAGCATCATGAAAGCAGGTAGGAACATATAAAGCCCCCCAAGGTTCATACTAGGCTCACTGAGCCAATATCTCCTAAAAAGTACCTGATTTTATGAAGAAGAGGCACTCTTAGTGCCTAGAAGAGCATAGGGGCCCCCAGCACTCCTATGCACAAAATGGGGGCCACGCGGTCTCTGTGGGGGAGAGAGGCGTACTGCACCCTCTCTGTAGTGACAAAATGGGCCCCGCCTGGGGCCTGCGATCTCTGTGGGCCCCCCGGGCCTCCAATGGCACTCTCTCAAAGGGTGGGGCCACCAACAATTTCCCAACTGAAGTTACAGGGCAATCCCGCCTCTTAGGCAGTGGCTGGGGGGGGAGGATCTCCCTTTCCGCTCCCGTGCCCTGCAATACTGAGAGCAGTGAGGTCTCGTGGCGCGGGGGCCTCCGATGAGGCCTCCTCCCTCCCGCAATCTCAAAGTGTGGCAGCGGAGGTGGAGATGCCCAGGACTTGGCAGCCTGGGACCCCGTCCTCGAGGTCCGGCTGCACAGGAGGAGTCCCAGCTCTTCTCCTCCAGCGGCGTTGGCTCCCACGTGGAGCAGATTAAACAGGTGCCCCGGGGGCACGGGTCCAGGTTCGATTGCTCCGGGGGCACGACAGGAGTGCACTCGCTCCTTCCTGTGAGTTTGGTGGTGCTTTGGGAGCACTGGGGGCAGCGCGGCTCTGGCACGCAAAAATCAATAAAGTTGGGCCACGGCGGTGATTCTAGCCACCAGGGGAGCACTTGTCAAAGCGCGAGGGTACTATTATACGCCCGGGTTGCGGTGGTGATTTTGGCCAGGAAAACATTTCAAAAGTGTGCCAGGCACCCAGGAGCGCTCTCCCAGCGCTACATCATCAAAGCAGCACTCCTTGTACTGAAGTAAGATTACATAGGTCAGGGCCCACAGCACCCTGCCTCTGGAGATAAAAATGAAGAAGGGGCACAGGGCTGGCGAACCCAGCTACAGGCCAGCGCACAAGTGGATGCCAGCAGTGGCAGTTTCTCCTAGTGACCAGGGAGGTCACAGGTCAGCACAGCAGCAGCAGTTCAAGGTGGGTCCTGGTGAATCCATTCAGCAGCGTCCAGTGTCCAGCTTCAGGTAAGCTTCTTCAAGGTTCAAGAATGTCCAAAGAATGTCTAAATTGTGGGGAACATTCCCCTGTACTTATACTAAATTTACAGTGTGTTTTACAATGGGGAGGAGAGGGGGTTCCAACCAGTTACATTTGGTTCTGGGAGTGCCCTTTCTCTCCTCCAGCACAGGCTCCAAACATCAGCTGGGGGTAAACAACCCTATTGTGGGAGGCCAGGGCACAGCCTTTACAAATGTAGGTCTTCCCCTCTCTTCCTTCTCTCAGCTTAGGAAGGCTATACAATATGTAGATGCACCTCTGTGACACCTCCATCCTCCCTGTGTACAGGCTGTCTGAAAAGTATGCACAAAGCCCCAACTGTCAGTCTGCACAGACATGGATTGGAGGTAAGCTGCAAAACACCAGACTCATAAGCACAGAAAAATGCACACTTTCTAGAAGTGGCATTTCTGTGATAGTAATAAAACATATACCTACACCAGTAAGCAGCATTTCTTATCACTATCACAACCATACCAAACATACCTACGCTACCCCTCATAAATCAGACAATTACCCCTTAGATATAAGGCTGGGTATTTCTAATGCAGTCCAGTGAGAAGGCAGCACTCACAGCAGTGAGACACCAAGTCAGGCTGTTTCTCACTAACAGGACAGGCCACGCAACCTGGAACATGCCCTGCCTTCTACATACATGGCACCCTGCCCATAGGTCTAGCTAGGGTGTACCTTAGGGGTGAGTTACATGTAGTAAAAGGGGAGTTCTGAGCCTGGCAAGTAAATTTAGATGCCAGATCCCTGCGGCAGAAAACTGCGCACACAGGCCCTGTGCTAGCACGCCTGAGATAGGTTTGACAGGCTACTTCAGTGGGAGGCGCAAGCAGCGCTGCAGGCCCACTAGTAGCACTTAATTTACAGGCCCTGGGTATCGGGATACCACGTTACAAGGGACTTATAGGTAAATAAAATATGCCAATTAGGTATAAGCCAATCATACCAATTTTACAAGGGAGAGCACATGCACTTTAGCACTGGTTAGCAGTGAAAAAGTGCTCAGAGTATTAATGTCAGCCAACAAAGGTCAGAAAAATAAGGAGGCAAAAGGCAAACAGTCCGGGGAATGACCCTGTAAAAGGGTCAGGTCTAACAACTACTAATGTGTATATAATTAGTATGTTTACTTATCTCAAGTTATGGGGCTACCTATTAGTGTTCTAGTATTTTCTAGTATTTGTGTTATTTTTGTAACACTGTGTGATTCTTTCATGTGTGATAGTGCTGTGTGACTATAGTGGTATTGCATACGTTTTGGATGTCTCCTAGATAAGTCTTGGCTGCTCATCCACAGCTACCTCTAGAGAGCTCTGGCTTGCTAGACTCTGCCTATACTTCACTATTAGGGGATAACTGCACCTGGTATAAGGGGATAACTCCATAGGTGCTCACCACACACCAGGCCAGCTTTCTACAGTTTGGGGCAGGGTAAGCAGACGAATTGACTAGTACAAGTTTTGGGGGAGGGTCAGGGAATTCAACTACACAAAGGCTGACACCAGGTATACAAATAAGACCGTCAGAAGCTCTCATCAGAACACTCCTGGACCTGTGGAAGATTCCTAAGAAGAAATGCCCAGCTGCATGAGGAAGAGGGTCTGCCCTGCTAAATAAAGAAAGACAATTGTCCCTGCTTGCATTTAACCCAGGTGTTGGAAACTGGATTACTGGGTTAGAGGGGTAAAACCCTACTCAAGCAGCGACAACAATCCTTGTCAGGGTGAAACACATACAAACTCAAAATTAAACTGTGCTTAACCCTTTGGCAGCTTGGCACAAAAGCAGTCAGGCTTAACTTAGAGGCAGTGTATAAAGTATTTATGCAACATTTGAAACAGTAATAAAGTGAAAAAACAACGCAAGACAAATTCCACACCAATTTAGTAAAATAAAGCAAAATTTAGTAAATTATTTGACATCATAATGACAAAATCCAATCAGTAGAACCGGAGATAGGCAATTTTCAAGACTTAAGTGAAAATAGTGCCTGTAAGCACAAGCACCAACTGTGGTTTTCTGATCATACTGGACTGGGATAAAGTCACAAGTTCAGGCTGACTGCAACGGAGCATTGGCCAGATACAGGGACCAAACTAGGCCCACTGACGAAGTACCTTAAATTCTGATTTGCAGAGCAATATGAGATACTGCGTTGAGGATGTGTCGCGCAGCAGCGATTCCAAGGAATGTGAAGTGCTGTGATGCAGACGCTTCCGTTGACGTAAAGGAGGCCATCGACCAGGGGCTTGCAATGCGAATTCCGGCATTAAGGAACCCTCTTCCTTACTGGTGGACCGCATCTGTGCAACGTCTAACCTTAATCTGCTCACAGATGAACAAACGTATGACCTCACCTCATTCAGAGCCGCAAGCGCCGCCCACAGACAGAAAATCAAGAACGCAAGGAAGGACGCACTCTGGGAGCACATCAACTCCTCTGCATACAACTCAAAGGAACTCTTCTCAGTCATCAACGAGTTCACAGATCCCCCATCCGAAGTTACCAGCCTCCCCATCACAGGACCTCTGCGACAAACTTGCCTCCTTTTTCCACCACAAGATCCAGGACATCTATGACAGCTTCCTGTCACCTGGCACCGGAATCTGTGACCGAGCCACCCCACCAGAACCCACCCAGACTATCCACACCTGGTCCACACTCACCACAGAGAAAACAGTCAACATCACGAACAGCACCCACTCCGGAGCCCCCTCGGCCCCATGCCCACACCACATATACATCAGAACCAGCTTCTCCATCACCCCCAAGCTTTGTAACACAATCAACTGCTCCATCAGTATGGGCACCTTCCCTGAGGACTGAAAACACGCCAAAATATGCCCTCTCTTGAAGAAACATTCGGCCGACCAATCAGAACTAAAGGATTTCCGGCCTATCTCGCTGCTACCCTACCGCGCCAAAGTACTAGAGAAAGCAATCAACGCACAAAAATGGAATTTCATCAAAGCCAACAACTCCCTGGACAGCTCCCAGTTTGGCTCCCGCAGCAATCACAGCACGGAGACAGCACTCCTGGCAGCCACAGATGACATCTGATTACTCCTAGGCTGCGGCCATACCAGAGCACTCATACTCCTCGACCTCTCAGTAGCTTTCGACAAGGTATCCCACAGTACTCTGTGCACCAGACTCCACAACATAGAAATCCGTGGAAGAGCCCTGGAATGGATCCATTTCTTCCTCTCTGGGAGGATGCAGAGGGTCAGATGCCTGCCCTACACCGCCAGTCCCACAGGAGTCAACTGCGGAGTCCCCCAAGGATCCTCACTGAGTTCCACACTGTTCAAAGTAAAAGTGGCCCCTCTTGATGCCATAGTCAGAAGCCACGGTATGAACATCGTGTCATATGTCGATGACACACAACTCATCATTTCCCTCACCAAAGACCCAGACATGGTCAAAAGGAACTTTCACGCAGGAATGGAAGCCATTGCCACCTGGATGAGAGAAAGCTGCCTCAAGCTCATCTCCGACAAGCTCATCATCTTCGAAAACGCCACCTCAGCTTGGGATAACTCCTGGTGGCCCACATCCCTCAGCACTCCCCCTGCACAGACCGAGCTTGGCCGCAACTCATCCTTGTTAGAAATGGGTCTTTGGTTGACAGTCAATTTACCCCCTGTTCAAGCAAGGACCCTCACTGTAGTCAGGGTAAAAGAGAATCACCCTCAGCTAACCCCTGCTTACCCCCTTGGTAGCTTGGCAGAGCAGTAGGCTTAACTTCAGAGTGCTAGGTGTAAAGTATTTGTACCAACGCACACAGTAACTTACTGAAAACACTACAAAATTACACACCAGTTTAGAACAATAGGAAATATTTATCTAAACAAAACAAGACCAAAACGACAAACATCCGACATATACAAGTCAAGTTATGAATTTGAATATGAATGCTTCGAAGAGGTGTTAACACGGCGTCATGACGGAGTTGTTCCAAACAATGCGACACCAGCGGTGCCAGACACAGAGTCGCAGTGACCCCCGGGTACAGTACCTTGGGTGAAGAGTGAAAACAAGCCGATGCGCGAAGTCAGAGATCACGCCGTCTGTGCGAAACATTGAATCCGTGCACTTTGAGCGGAGTCGGTCATGGTGTGGTGTGGCGACTTCCACTGAGTTGTGGACTTCAGCGGGGCTGCAGCGGTGTCGGGCCTGCGAAGGTCGTCGCGTTCCAGCGAAGATCACGGAGTCGGGTGCAGGCGGCGTCACCGGATGCAGCAGCAGCGTCGGTCCGGAGTCGTCCGAAGCCGATTTTCTTGAATTTTCACCAGCTTTGCCTTTCAAGGGCCCAGGGACTGGATAGGGCACCACTTGTCAGGGCAGGAATCCCTCCAGAAACTCCAGGTGCTGGCAGAGAGAAGTCTTTGCTGTCCCTGAGACTTCAAACAACAGGAGGCAAGCTCTTGATCAAGCCCTTGGAGATTTCTTCTCAAGATGGAAGGCACACAAAGTCCATTCTTTGCCCTCTTACTCTGACAGAACCAGCAACTGCAGGATAGCTCCACAAAGCACAGTCACAGGCAGGGCAGCTCTTCTTCCTCAGCTCTTCAGCTCTTCTCCAGGCAAAGGTTCCTCTTGTTTCCAGAAGTGTTCTAAAGTCTGTGGTTTTGGGTGCCCTTCTTATACCCAATTTCTCCTTTGAAGTAGGCCTATTTCAAAGTGAAGTCTCTTTTGAATGTGAAATCCTGCCTTGCCCAGGCCAGTCCCCAGACACTCACCAGGGGGTCGGAGACTGCATTGTGTGAGGACAGGCACAGCCCTTTTAGGTGTAAGTGACCACTCCTCCCCTCCCTCCTAGCACAGATGACTCATCAGAAAATGCAGACTACACCCAGCTCCCTTTGTGTCACTGTCTAGTGTGAGGTGCAACCAGCCAACTGTCAAACTGACCCAGACAGGGAATCCACAAACAGGCAGAGTCACAGAAATGGCATAAGCAAGAAAATACTCACTTTCTGAAAGTGGCATTTTCAAACACACAATCTTAAAAACAACTTTACTTAAAGATGTATTTTTAAATTGTGAGCTCAGAGACCACATGTCCATCTGCTCCCAAAGGGAATCTACACTTTAATCAAATTTAAAGGTAGCCCCCATATTAACCTATGAGAGGGAAAGGCCTTGCAACAGTGAAAAACAAATTTAGCAATATTTCACTGTCAGGACATATAAAACACATCACTATAGCCCTCATTACAACCCTGGCGGTAAATAGCGCTTACCGCCGTGCAGAAGACCGCCAACATACCGCTGCGCCCGCAGAATTCCGCTACAGCTATTACGGCTCGGAATCCGCCATAATACAGACACCCACACAAGTCCGCGACACCAAAGGTCAGTGATAAACTGGCGATAACAAAACCGACACCGTCACGCCAACAGGAATACGCTCACACTATCACGACCCACGAATCCACGCGGCTGTCTTTCAACTACGGTATTCCATTAGCGGTACACACCACCGCGCTCAAAATAAACACACATTTACAAAACACAACCACATTGGACAATTGGAAATACACACACCTGATACACATACACACACCACACCCACACACCCAATACAATATAAAACACACACCCACATCACCCACAAACCCTTACTACCAGAATTCTGATACCACGCCCGAGAGAGACACCACCATCAACAATACCAGCATCCACAGACACACAACACCATCACTTAAACAGCATCCACACACCTCAAACCAAACACAACACATCCCTTCAAACATCACAACACACACCACCTCACACATCACCCACACCACATCATGGCACCTCAACGACACCCCAGGTTCTCTGAGGAGGAGCTCAGGGTCATGGTGGAGGAAATCGTCTGGGTAGAGCCACAGCTATTCGGATCACAGGTGCAGCACACCTCCATTGTAAGGAAGATGGAGCTATGGTGCAGAATCGTCGACAGGGTCAACGCAGTGGGACAGCATCCAAGAACTAGGGATGACATCAAGAAGAGGTGGAACGACCTACCGGGGAAGGTCTGTTCCGTGGTCTCCAGACACCAGATTGCTGTACAGATGACTGGCGGTGGACCCCAACTACCTCCCCCATAACTAACAACATGGGAGGAGCAGGTCTTGGCAATACTGCATCCTTAGGGCTTCGCAGGAGTAGCAGGAGGACTCGACTCTGGTAAGTCAAAGCTTTACTATTATATCCCCCACCCTACCTGCATGCCATCACATACTCCCACCCTCAACCTCATCCCTACCACTCCAACACCTCACATATGCCCCACTATCACAACCCGCCAATCCCAACACCAAGCCCTGCATGCAACACCAAAGCATGGACACCCATCACCAAAGCATGGCCACTACAGATACCCACACAGACCCCAACCCAAATATCACAGAAGGACCAAGACAAGAATGCAAGCACTGGAGTACAGGGTCACTCACCCATTGCACACAATGGCACACACAGATGCAATAATCATGCCTTTACACCCCTGCAGGACCCCAACCCAACGTCACCGGACAGGAGGTACCAGACATGTCCAGTCCCACCACAGAAGAGACCCACATTGATGACAGCATTTCTGCACAAATGGATCAAGATGACCTGCCCAGCCCATCAGGGACCTCGGGACAGTCGGTTCCCCTGACACTGTCACAAGCCACCACAGAGCCTCCCCCCTCAGGAAACACCAGCACAGCACCCACCCAGCAGGCCCATCCCTCTGTCCCCAGGACACGTCAATCAGCAGTGTGTCCACCACTGCGGGGAACCCAGGCTAACCCACCACCACAAGAACAGCAGGGACCTGGGGGCAGTAGTAGTGGGCACACGGTTCAGGGGACAGAGGCTCAGGAAAACAGGGAAACTGGGAGGACTGCTATGCGACAGGGGGAGGACAGGCCCAGGGATCCCACTCTCCACGAGGCCCTCTCCAACATCATGGGAGCTTACCATCATTCCCAGGAGACAAGGGCAACGGTACTGGTCAAGTTTCAGGAGACCCAGCTGCTGCAAGAGGAACACTACCTTGGGATCAGGGAGGACCTGAAGTCCATTAACAACACCCTGGTCACCATTGTAGGGGTGCTGCAAGACCTTGTCAACACCAGGAGGGTCACTGTGGCACAACAAGGGGCCCCTGACACTAGCTTGGACGATGAACAGCCCTCCGCCTCCGCAGGCGCTAGTGGACAGGAGGCACCACCACAGGAACACGACACCAGCACCCCACCCCCTGCAGATGGAGAACCACCCCGCAAACGGTCCCTGAGATCCAGGAACAAGACATAGAACATTGCCAAGACCCCCACCAGGAAATGAGACCCCCCTGAATGTCACCATTCTGTCCCACTTTGTCACCCTGTCCTTCCTTCAACTGCCATTGCTCCCCTTCCTATGCCCCTTTGGACATTGAACCTGTGAAACAAATAGACTGGACTCTGCCATGGACATTCCTCCACCATCCCCCCTGCCCATTTTACAACCCCCTCCACTTATTTGCACAGAAATAAACACACTTCAATCACAAAACAATCTGGAGTCAGTCTGTGCTTTCACAAATGTGTAATTGCAATAACCATGGAATATAGCAATTCCAATTTAATTGTTCACATACCAATGTAACACAGCTGTAGGGCTGGAGGAAATATAGCAGAGGGCACAAAATGGGACCCACATCTGTGAAATGGAAAGCCAAAATGACAAGTCAGGGTCCATACACTGAGTGAATATGACAGACTTATGCTAGCTCCAACAATAGTATGAGATGTGGGAGGCAGTGACATCGTCTTACCTGTGACTCACTGGAAGTATTGCATGATTAAGTTGTTTCTGTTGTCGATATCCTCTTCTTCTGCCTCCTCTTCTTCACTGTCCACAGGCTCCCCAGCTGCCACAAGACCACCAGCTGGACCATCCTCCTGCAGAAAAGGCACCTGCTGTTGCACAGCCAGGTTGTGCAGCATACAGCCGGCCACGATGATCTGGCACACCTTCTTTGGTGATTAGTAGAGAGAACCACCTGTCATATGGAGGCACCGGAACTTGGCCTTCAGGAGGCCGAAGGTGCGTTCAATCACTCGCCCATGTGCCTCATTGTAGCGTTCCTCTGCCCTTGTCCTGGGATTTCTCACTGGGGTCAGCACCCACCAGAAGAAGGCTATTTGGCGTGCCATCGCCAAGGACGTCCGGATCCTGGGGGTCCACCACAGACGGAGCACCCACTGCCGGAAAAGATGGGAGGACCTTCGCCACTGGAGCAAGAAGACGGCGGAGGCTCAGCTGGGGATGGCCTCCCAACGTGGGAGGGGTGCCCGTCGCACCATGACCCCCCTGATGCTCTGGATCCTGGCGGTGGCGTATCCAGAGTTGGATGGACGCTTGAGACCATCACAGCAGCCACAAGGGGTGAGTACACTCTCATTCAGCTGACTCTGAGCACATTACGAGGTGTCTGGGTGGGGGAGGCGGGCAGTGGGTTCCCCTAGGCCAGGGCGATGTTGATAGGCAAGGTCCTTTGTGAGGCAGGCTCAGTGACACCCCAACCCCACTAGTGGTTAGTGCCTTCTACACCTAGTCAGTCTCCTGTGACCTCCATGTGTGCAGCAATCGGGCTTAGGCCTTGTACCCCATGGGCATTTGATTATTCTAGGAACTATAAGTGCATGGCGTAGTGCAGAAGGCTGCTGTGTCTGTGGTGGCCGCCAACGGTAGTGGTGTTGCATGCACTGAAGATGTCTTTCTTCTGTCTTTCCCCCCCTTTTTGTGGTCTCCCTGTTCGTTTGTGCAATAGCATCATCAGGCGGAGGAGCATTGGCACCGGAGCAGGAGGGAGCTGCATCCCACTTAGCCCTGGAGGGCGAAACAACGGAGTCTGAAGCCATCAGTGGGACGGAGGGCGAGGGGAGCTCCACGGCGGGGACAGGAGAAAACAGCAGTGACAGCGACTCCTCCTCTGATGGGAGCTCCCTTGAGGTGGCGGGCCCCTCTGTGCCCCCCGCATCAACAGGTACAGCTGCCACCCCCCTACCAGCACCGTCCTTCCAGCAGCCCCTCAGCGTGTGTCCCGTGCCCGCTCACCCAGGAGGGTGGGCATCTCCTTTGTCCCAGGCACCTCAGGCCCTGCCCCAGTCAGCCCTGCTGCCCTCAGTGAGGAAGCAATGGACCTCCTGAGATCCAGGGTGTTGAGAGGCATTTGCAACAAACAAATGCATACCTGGAGGGCATTCATTCTGGCCAGGCAGCCCAACAGAGAGCATTTCAGGCTCTGACCTCAGCACTGATGGCAGCTATTGTCCCTGTGTCCAGCCTCCCCCCTCCAACTTCCTCCACCCAGACCCAATCCCCTGTACCTCAGCCTATCCCAAGCACACCATCAGACCAGCATGCACACACCTCAACACACAAGGGTGGCTCAGGCAAACATAAGCACCACACATCCCACAGGCACTCACACAAGCATCATACCCATGCACACATACCAACATCCATTGCCTCCACTGTGTCCCCCTCCTCCACGTCTCCCTCCTCCCTCCCTGTCTCATCTCCACTCACACCTGCATGCACTACATCCTCAGCCACTACTTCCATCACCAGCACGCCCATCACCACACACCGCGCACGTGCACTCACCACCCATACTACCATTCACACATCCCCAGTGTCCTCTCCCAATGTGTCTGTGAGCCCTCCTCCCAAAGTACACAAACGCAGGCACACACCCACCCAGCAGCCATCCACCTCACAACAGCCTCCAGCCCATGCACCTTCACCCAAATTCAGCAGACGTACACCTCCTACAACCACTACCTCCACCTCCACTCCCAAACCCCCTCCATCTACCCGTCCCAGTGTGTCTAAAAAACTTTTCCTGGCTAATATTGACCTCTTCCCGACACCCCCCCCCCGTCCTTCCCCTAGCGCCAGGCTTTCCAGGTCCCAGCCCAGCACCTCAGCCACCACATCCCCAGGCACAGTGGTGCCAGCAACTGCGGGATCATGGAGTGCGCCAACCATCAGGGCTGCTAGTGTTCCACGGAGCGAGGGCAAGGACATTCCTCCACCTGCCAAGGTGAAGAAGGTGCCCACATCCTGGAGGGAGAAGCCAAAAACACCTGCCACCAAGGGGTCAGGGAAAACAAAAGGGGATAGTGGCAAGACAGCTGCGCCACCATCAAAGGTGGGGAAGGGCCAAAAACGGAAGGGCAGGTCAGGAGAGGGCATAGTGGCACTGACTGAGGGACTAGTGTCACACCTTCTGTCCACGTCGATGCCAACCTGTACGGCAGAGAACACCGCCACCATTACCGCCACCTGCACCAGCACCTGCACCGGCACCTGCACAGCCACAGACACCGCAGCCAGCACCACCACCACAGACGCCGCCTTCAGCACCGCCGCCACAGACCCCGCCACCAGCACCGCCGCCACAGACCCCGCAGCCAGCACCGACGCGAATGCCACCGCCGCAAGCACCGCTGCGACTGCCACCGCCGCAAGCACCGCCAGCAGCCACGCAACATCATCAGCCAGTGGCACCACCACAGACATGGCTACCATCCCCAGTGGTCAGTCGTCCGAGGCAGGTGGTGAGTTCCAGGACCTTGGGCAGCTTCCATGAAGCATCACTCTCATCACAGTTGTCACCTGCATATGGAATGAGAAGCCGCAGCAGTGTGGGGTATGTCGCTGCCTTCATGGCGTATCATGCTACCTGTCCCTCGGCAATCTCATGGCACACACACCCAGGTGAGGGAATTATACCGGCTACACTGCACGTGGAGCACTCTGGGCACCAGGCCCCCTCCAGAACCAGTGGAGAAAGGCATCCATTACCTCAGTCCTTGGCAGGATGAAGCACTCCGGGCACAAAGCCCCCTCCAGAACCAGTGGAGAAAGGCATTTACTACCTCAGTCCTTGGCAGGATGAAGCACTCTGGGCACAAAGCCCCCTCCAGAACCAGTGGAGAATGACATCCACTACTTCAGTCCTTGGCAGGATGAAGCACTCTGGGCACAAAGCCCCCTCCAGAACCAGTGGAGAAGGACATCCACTACCTCAGTCCTTGGCAGGATGAAGCACTCTGGGCACCAAGCCCCCTCCAGAACCAGTGGAAAATGACATCCACTACCTCAGTCCTTGGCAGGATGAAGCACTCTGGGCACCAAGCCCCCTCCAGAACCAGTGGACTGTTATCCACTTTAGAGACTATGGTGGTCATTACAACCTCTGCGGTCTTTTAACAAGACCGGCGAGGGACTGCCGTGCGGAAGACCGCCAGTAGTGGCGGTTTGCCGCTCGCCGTATTATGACCGTTGGCTGCCCTCCATCGTTTTTCCGACGGAGAGCCTCCAACAGCCATACTTGCGGGCGGCGGGGAAGTGGAGGTTGCTCCACCTCCACCGTCATGCCAACAGAACACCGCCCAGCTAATCACGTCCTGTGATTCTGCGAAGCGGTGTTCTGTTGGCGGTGTGGTGTCGGCGGAGCTGCCCCCATGGCTCCCGTCCCCTCCCGGCAGATCGACGGAACAGGTAAGTCAATCGTCCGTTAGGGGAGGGGGGTGGGGGTGTGTTGTGTGTTGTGTGGGTGCATGGGGGTGTGCGTCTGTGTATGTAGGGGGTGTGAGTGCATGTATGCTTGCAGGGGTGTTGCGTGTTTGGGAATGAGTGCGTGTATGTCTGTAGGTATGTCCGTGTGGATGTGTGCGTGAATGTGGGAATGTGGGTGTACGTGTCTGACTGTGTGTGTTGATGTTGGCATGTATGTCGGTGTGTGTGCGTGTATGTGTGTTGGTGGTGCCTGCTTGCGTGACGGGTGTGTATGTGGAAGGTAATGTCGGGGGTCAGGGTGGGGAAGGGGGCCCTGCCACCTTTGGGGGGTGGCAGGGGTGGTGGGGGGTGTAGGGGAGGGAGTCAGGGTGGGTGTGGGGGGTGGTGGAGACCCCTATCAGTGCCAGGGAAGGAATTCCCTGGCACTGATAGTGCTTACCGCCATGGATTTCATGGCGGTTCCTACCGCTGGAAATCCACGGCGGTAAGCCGGGTCAAAATACCGGCGGCGGTATTGTCACGGCCGCCGGGCTGGAGACCCAGGTCTCCAGCCCAGTGGTCGTCTCCGCCCTGGCGGGCGTAACGGAGAAGTGGCGGATGACCATGGCGGTAACCGCCATGGTCATAATACTCAAAAAAAGACTGCCAGCCTGTTGGCGGTCTTACCGCCGCTTTAACACCGTCCGCCAGGGTTGTAATGACCCCCTATGTCTTTGCACTCCCCAGGATAAGGCAGTGGGCAAACCACCCACTGAAAAGACTTGAGAGACTGGGGCTTTCCACTCCCCAGGATAAAGCAGTGGGCAACCCACCCACTGAAAAGACTTGAAAGACTGTGGCTTTGCACTCCCCAGGATCCGTCAATGGGTATGGAGCCCCATCGTGGATCAGTGGCATTGTACGT
Source organism: Pleurodeles waltl (assembly GCF_031143425.1). NCBI lineage: Eukaryota > Metazoa > Chordata > Amphibia > Caudata > Salamandridae > Pleurodeles > Pleurodeles waltl. Next base: position 1,629,116,938 of record NC_090440.1, read on the forward strand.
TCATCGGGCTGAGGTGCCCCCCCTGTCCCTCCCCCTGAGGTGCCTGTGTATTTTCTATGTGATGCCCCTCCAGTGTTCTCTCCGTTTGGAGTCAGGTATCATGTGTGTTCCTCGCGCATACATTTTGGGCCCAGTGGTCCACGGACAATGATTGGTGCACTGTCAGGACTTTTGTAGTTGGTGTACATATTTGTATACTGTATACTGGATTTTGACTTTTGACTAATGAATTTTTATTGATTACACTCGTTACAATCATTTCCTTTTGTCCTTGCGTTCTTCCGGGGGGTTGGGAGGTGTATATGTAATGTTGCAGCATGTATTTGTGTGTATGGTGTTGTGGATGAGGGTGGGGGTGTTGCGTGTTGCATGTGTGTGTCACTCTCTTTTCCCTCCCCCCTCCCCTGTGTTGAAGGTGCAGTACTCACTGTGGTCGTCGCCGCCGTCGTTGGAGCTCCTGATAGAGGAGCAGGAAGACCACCGCCGGCATGATCTGCAATTCGGGCTCCATGGCGTCCTGGTTCCTCGTGGGGTGTGGAGAGGTGAGTGTTTTCCCTTCTGTGAACTGTTTCCGCCGTGTTTTCATTTGTGTTGGTTCCTCCCCGGAAAAGGTGGCGGATAGCCGTGTTGTGATAGGGTGGGCGGTACATTGTCTCCCGCCTGTCTGTTGGCGGTGTCCGCCGCGCTGTTTGTTTGTACCGCCGTGGCGGTCGGAGTGTTAAGGTGGCTGTCTATGTTGGTGGTTTCCGCCATGGTCGTAATCCCATTTTCTTTTCCGCCGGCCTGTTGGCGGTATTACCGCCGCTTTAACACCGACCGCCAGGGTTGTAATGAGGGCCTATATGTTCTACCTTAACCATACAGTGCACCCTGCCCTTGGGGCTACCTAGGGCATACCTTAGGGGTGTCTGACACTTGCCAAGTCGAATTTACAGTTAGAAACTGCACACACAGACACTGCAGTGGCAGGTCTGAGACATGATTACAGAGCTACTTATGTGGGTGGCACAACCAATGCTGCAGGCCCACTAGTAGCATTTGAATTAAAAGGCCCTGGGCACCTCTAGTGCCCTTTACTAGGGACTTACTAGTAAATCAAATATGCCAATCATGGATAAACCAATCAACAATACAATTTACAGAGAGCATATGCACTTTAGCACTTGTTAGCAGTGGTAAATTGCTCAGAGTTCAAAAGCCAACATCAACAGGTCAGAAAAAAATAGGAGGCAGGAAACAAAAAGATTGGGGATGACCCTGCATAAGCAAAAAAGTCCAACAATCCTCATCCTCGACACTTCCCTATCCATGACCCACCAGGTAAACTCTGTCGCCTCCTCTTGCTGGCGCATACTTGGCAAACTCCGGAAGATCTTCAGATGGATCCCAGCAGATTGTCGCAGGACAGTCACCCATGCCTTAGACACGAACAAGCTCGACTACAGCAATGCCCTCTATGATGGCACCTCAACTAGGAACATCAAAAAACTTCAACTCATCCAGAACGCCTCCCAACACCTGAGGACCCTCCTCTGACGACCGGTTGAGAAGCGAATCACATTCAAGCTTCTCACCCACACGTACAAGGCCATTCACAATGCAGGACCAGCCTACCTGAACCACCGCGTTTCCTTCCACACCCCCACCAGATTCCTCTGCTCTGCCCAGATGGCCCTGGCCACCGTCCCTCGCATCCGCAAAACCACCGCCAGAGGACAATCTTTTACCTACACTGCAGCGAAAGCTGGAACAACCTCCCCCTGCACCTCAGACAAAGCCTGCCGCTCACCATCTTCAAGAAGAACCTCAAGACGTGGCTCTTCGGATTAGGCCCCTCGCCCCGCAGTGCCTTGAGACCCTCACGGGTGAGTAGCCACGCTTTACAAATACTGATTGATTGATTGATTGATTGAAACATAGTCAGACAATACCATCGTGGCCAACAAAGTGACATGGCACAGTCCTCCACTTGGACCAAACTTCTGTCCCTAGCCCAAGGACAATTCTGCCCATAAGGACAGCAAACAACAGAGGCCACTGACAGCTGTCAGAGTCAAGAGCCAGTCTCCGGACCATCCACTACCAGATGGAAGCTCAATGCTGGGACATTGAGAAGGCCTCTCTTTCAGCTTTGGGACAGGCAAGGAGTTCCTTAGGGGCTTCTGAGGCATTTCTGACCTCTGATGTTTCTCAGAGTGAGGGGCAACAGCCAGTCAGGTGTCCTGAGATTGGCTTTTCAGCTTAGAATCTTACCCTGAAGGCAAACAGAGGATGCCATAAGTCTTCCCTCACCCTGCCCTTCTGCCCCTCCTGTACCCTCTGCTTGGGAGTGGTATCCCCCAGAAAAGTGAACTGTTAGGGCTCGCTGGGCAGCCAAACTTCCCAGCTCTCCTGACACGGGGGACAACTCATCCCCTAGAATGCAGTCTGTGGTCATCTGGGGACTAACTATGACCCTCCTCTGGTTCACCTCCCCACACCATTCAAGGTATTCTAGGGCCATGAGGTAGAAAAAGACCTGCCCTTAGACCTGAGTTACTCCACACACATGTCCGGTCCACTGCTCTGGGGAAACCAGCTTTTCCACAACCATGGTCTGGCTGGCCCCAGTCCCCCTCAGAGCAGTGACAGGAACCCCATTTACTTTCACCGGTGGAAATGACAACTTCCGCCTTCAGGGATCACAAGTCCACTCTCTGAGTGCACCTCCCATCTCAACAAGACTAGGGCGTGGTCTGTCACCTACCCCGAGGGGCTCCTTATCCCGAAGGCTACATTTCCACTCCTGAAGAAGTCCATGGGTGATTTCTTTTGAGAGACCCCCTCTTTGTGTCCTAACACAGAACAATCAAAGTACTGGGGCTGGAAACGAGGTGCCCTGGGCCGCTGCCCACCAGAACCTCCTTCCTATTTCTCACCTTATTCTGGGACTTGTCTGTGTCTTCTTTGACCTCCCCTTCACTCTGCTGGGGAAGCCTGAACCACCCTTATTGGGGTCACTCGCATATACCTTCTTGTACACACACTGATACTGATCAAGAGGTACGCTTCCTTTGCAAGCTTTCTGTGGTCAGTGATCTTCCTGTTAACCAGGTGCTAGTGCAACAAAACATGTACTGAGTATGTGCTCTCCCAGCATCAGAGTAAACGACCCAGTAAAATATTTAACTTTGCTGTCTTGCATCCAACCATTCAATGCATTGCTGGTGTAATCATGAAAATCCACCAAAGACTGGTTCTATATCTTTTGGCTATCACTGAACCTAATGCAGTACTTCTCTGGGATGAGTCCAAACTTGGTGACAAGGATGGTTTAGACTGAGATTTACTTAATCTAGTCCCAAACTTCTAGTGTAAGAAAGGAATCCCTCCCCACTGTAGGCAAGTGTTTCCAGAGTCATTCCTCCAAAAAATCTTCTGGGACCCTGTGCATCTTAAGGGCCATCTCATAAGCAGAAAAACAATTGTCTATGCCATCCCCTACCACATAGCTGGGCACCAAATCCTGAGGTATGTGAACTTCCTTTGTTTGTCCCCCTTAGACACTGTGGTTATGCTGACACCGCTACTGCTGGACTCTGCTTGCCTAGTTCTTACGTCCTTTCATGAACTATTTTCATTTCCTCTGCTTCAGACTTGTGCTTGGCCAACTGTAGCCTGAACTCCCTCTCTGCCTTCATGTCTGCCAGCTCCTTTAGTGACAGACTTTGTGAAGATACACTCTCCGCTTTGGCTAAGAGTTCCATTTCAGAAGACAAGTTATCCCCCTTTCCTGGGTGCTGCATTTCAGGCCTTGCATCCATGCCCTGCTCCTCCACAATATCCTCCTCATGACATGGTGTGTTGCTGTCAGCAACTGGCGAACCTCCACCCACGCTCTCAGCTTTCTGAAGCTCCAACGTCCAGATGTCTATTTTGGTTGGCAGTCCCCTTCCTCACAGAACTGCTGGAGCTTAGCCAGAGTATAGATCTCCAGGCTGATGAGCTTGAATTACACCTGCAGGTATGGTCCCAGACAGTCAGGTAGAATGAAAGTGAATTTGGTAAAAGCAAAATGAGTCAATCAAGGAGACATTTTATAACTCAAAATGGTCTCAAATTCTTTATCTGGGACTTTTTGGTAACAAAATTACTGTATGGCACTGCATAAATGCTGGTCCAAAGTTCACCACTGAACATTAATGTTGGAAACTGGGTTACTGGTTGAGTGGGGTGGAACCCTACTTAAGGAGGAACCACAACCCACAGCTAATCACAAATTAAACTGTGCTTAATCCTTTTGTAGCGTGTCAAAAAAGCAGTCAGGGGTAAGTTAGAGGCAGTGTGTATATTATTTATGCAGCTGTTCAAACAGTGGTAAAGTGAAAAAACGCAAGAAAATAGTCACAAGTTCAGGGCGGCATTAATAGAGCATGGGCCAGATACAGTGACAAACTTTAGGTCTGCTGAACAAAGCACCTTAAATCCTAGTTGCAAGATCCTGCGTGGAGGATGCGTCATACAGCAGCAGGTCAGGAGTCTGCAGAGCTGTGATGCAAAGTCCTGTCAATGAAGGGCTTGTGATGCGAAGTCTGGGACCAAGGATGCATTGCGCAGCAGAGGTTCCTGGGAAGCTGTGGTGCAACAATGTGAGTCCTGCCAACGAAGATGCCGTCAATGAAGGGCTTGCGATGCGAAGGCCTGCGTCAAGGATGCATCACACAGTGGCAGTTTTGAGGAGACTGTGGGCTGGGATTTGGGTTCCGGCATCGGGTAAGCCACTGAGACAGTTCTGAAGCGTAGCTGTAAAGAGATGCATCAAGCTGCGTCAATTCTGCTCACAGGACTACAGCTGGGCTGACAAAGCATCTTCCAGCCTACTTCCAAAGGTCCAAGACTGAGGTAGCACCACTTGGGGGCAAGACTCACAAGAGGCAGAGTCAAGATGCTAGGTTCAGGGAAGTTGGATCCTTTTATTTTCCTGCAGCTCTGATAAGGAGGTCAGCTAACTAGCTGTTAGAGTCACTTCAGTGATCCTGCATTCAAGATGGAGGTCACGTTCTTCTCATTCAGGTAGCAGGGCAGCAAGACAACTGAGTAGCAGTCCATCTTACAGAGCAGCACAGCAGTTCTTCTGAGTCTTCCATATGTCAAGAGATGTACTGAAGAGTGAGGACTGAGTGTCCAATATTTATACCAGATGCCATATTTGAAGTAGGGAAAGGTTTTGGAAGTTTCCACAGCCAGGGGTGTTTGGAATTTCCTGCCTCCCTGCCCTGGCTCCAGCTTGTCTGGGGTCACAGAAGACTTGTGACAAACTCTTTGTGAGTGGGCCCAGGCAGGTCCTTTGTGATGTGCAAGTGAGGTAGGCGAGTGTTCCTCCCACTTATCAAGTCAGCGAAGGCCCATCCTGCCAATGACTAACTTCCTTTTGTCTCACTCCTTTGGAGAAATAGACAAAGGCCAACTGCCAGCTACATGTAGTCATGTGACCTAGTATACAGGCAGCAGTAAAAGTTGACTTTAACATTAAAAAGGGCTTTAAATTACAATTCTGTGGACACCAAACTCAACATTCCTTCCTGCTCCCAATTGAAAGTTATCACTTATTAAATGTAATAAGTTAATCCAATGTTATCCTATATGAGAGGTAAGCCTTGTAGGAGTGGAAAACAAATGTCAGCGTTTCTCACTACTCGGACATGTATAAGTTAAAAGTAAATTTCCAACTTTTAAATACACTGCATCCCACCCTACGGACTAGATAGAGCCTATGCTAGCAGTGACATATATGTATTAAAAATTAAGGTTTAGGCCTTGCAAAAGGTTTAACTTGCCAGGTAAAAATGGCACCTTAATACTGCACATACAGGGTGCAGGATGGCAGGAGTGAGACATTTTTTAAAGCGCTATGTAAGTGGGTGACACAATGAGTGCTTCAGGCCCACTGGTAGCATTTAGGGGCATATTTATACTTCCTTTGCGCTGAATTAGCGTCACTTTTTTACGCTAATTCTGCGCAAACTTAAATCCATATTTATATTTTGGCACTAGACCCGTCTAGCGCCAAAATATCAGAGTTAAAGTCCTTTTTTGGGATGCGTGAAACCACCTTGCTTCAATGAGATGCAAGGTAGGCGTTCCCATCCAAAAAATGACTCTAAGGAGTCTTATTTCTCCTCCCATGCAAAAATGGTGTATGGGGGGGAGGCGGGCCTAAATAATGGCGCTAAGTCTGCTTAGTGCCTTATTTAACGCGTGAGTCAGGGCAGGTGTTAGGGGACCTCTGGACCCATTTCCAATGGTCAAACACCATGGAAAGAGCCCATAGGTGCCCACCCTAACCCCCAGGAACACCCCAACCCACACCAGAGGGACCCCAGAGTATGAAGGGACCCCATCCCAGGTAAGTAGGGTAAGTATAAATGACGATTTTAAAATATTTTTTAAAGTGCCATTGGGGCCCTGAAATGGGCCCCCTACATGGCACTGGATGCATTGGCCATGCCCAGGGGACACGTTTCCCCTGTGCTGGCTAATGTGGTTGAGGTAATGACTCTTGTCCTTTATAAGACAGGAGTCATGTGGTATGGATGGAAATGACGCTTGGCTGGTTAGAGGCATTTATTTGCCTCTAACCAACCTAATGTAATTTTTGGGTGCAAAATCCCTTTCCCACATACCGTCTGCCACCCTACCCGGCTAACATAATTTTCCTATTAGCCCACCCTTTGCGCCGGCTGGCACCATTCCGTAAATATGGCACTGGGCTGGTGCTCTGTAATAAGCCGGTGCATGTACTTTTTGACGCAAAACTGTGTTTGCACAGTATTGTGTCAAAAAGAATAAATATAGGGCCTTAGTTTGCAGGCCCTGGGTACTTGTGGTACCACTTTACTAGAGACTTATAAGTAAATAAATTTACCAATTGGTTGTAAGCCAATGTTACCCTGTTTAAAGGAGAGAACACAAGCACTTTAGCACTTGTTAGCAGTGGTAAAGTGCAGAGAGTACTGAAAGCGAATAAAAAGGGGTTCAGAAAACAAGAGGGTGAATGTAAAAAAGTTTGAGGATGACACTGCTGAAAGGGCTAAGTCCAACGCCAGGCCACCCAGAGTGCCTCCAAGGATCAGTTGTCTGACCTCCTGTGTGAGTTACATTGGCATAACAAGATTCCAGAGGCCTTCCTCTATGTTCAGCCTGACTGCGTCTGTAGTAAGCAACCAGAGGGTTAAGCACCCGTTAAGCTTGGTGGTTCAGCTTGATAAGGATTATGCTCATTATTTGAGTGAGGCTTACACCCAATCAAATAGTAACGACATGTTTTACACTGTACATGAAAGATACCATGGTTTTTGCATCTGCAAAATCCCCCAGCATGTCACCAAGGTCAGTATTCACAAAAATATAAAGTGGACACATGCAACACATTTGTTCACACTCAAAAGCTTTTTGTGAATTAGCAAATGTTAAAAATGTGTTTTTTCCACATCTTGAAAACATTTCAGTAACTGTCCCATTATACCTAGGTGAGAAAACAAAAAGTGAGGTAATAATGGATGGATACTGATTTATACTTTTTGACACAAAACTGTCCAAACTTAGTTTTGTGTAAAAAAAATGTAGCACTGGCTTGCGCCATTTCTCAGTGCCATCCGGGCGTCATACTTATACTATGATGCACGATGGCGCTAAGAAATGGTTAGAGTAAAAAATGTTGACATTAACCTTTGCGCCCTCCCATAAGGCAAACTGACGTTAATGCTGCAAAACTGACTCTAACCCGTTTTGATGCACGTAAACATGTCCAAATGGATTTGCACCATTTTAACACCACAATTGCTTCAACTTCAGACGCTAAAGCAGGAAAGAGTGCAATTCAAAGGGAAGATGGAAGCAGCAGGCCAGGAGAGACCCCAGGGTGACCCCATACAACCAGGAACCAGCCAGGAGGATACACAGACTCCCAGGAGAAGGAACAGAAAAAGCACCAGTTCAGTGAGGTGGATCATGAGATCCTTGTCAGAGAGATGGCGGAGCACCAACACCAGCTATTTGTCACCTCCAAATTGCCAACTGGTAAGAGAGAGGCAATGTGGAAGCAAATAGTGGACAAAATCAACAGTGTGGCAGAAGTGAAGCGAACAGTCACCGAGTGCAAGAAGCACTGGCATGATTGTAAGCATAGAACTACGGAGAAAATGGCCAAGAACAGAAAGGCATCACCACAAACTTGAGGTGGAAGTACTGCACCACAGGAGGACTTGGATGAGATAGAGGAGTTGGTTGCAGCGGTCATCCTGAAAGAGCTGGTCACAGGAATACAATGACAGGACAGCGCAGACTTCCAACAACTACCACAAATTCAGGGTAAGTTGCAGGGGGGAATAACTGCCAATTTTACTTATGCCAGAAGGGGAAGGGGACGGGAAAGGCACATAGGACACACTCAATGCATGTTAAAGGAGTGCAGTGGGACACATTGCCCATAAATCAAGATGCACTATTTAAACATAAGCAACACATGTACACACGCCTTGGTTGTGCAATGCACCACAACACATACACAACCTGGACATTCGTCAATCACCAGCGCTATGTACCAGCATGTACATATGCAGCACATTGGATGGAAGGCACGTCTAATTACTGTACCTATGTCATCATAACACACCTTCCATAAAGTCAAACCTACCCCACACACACAACTAAGACATCAGAGACTAGGAAGAAAGTCAATACCATTCTTGGGGTTATGTCATGGTGGTGTTTCTTGCAGGAACACCGCTACTGCCATGCCCCATTGCCGAAACACGTGTGCTGCATGTTACAGCATACATTAAAATGGCACTTGAGCTAACATTACTCATACATGCGTAGGAAGGAACACCACCCGCACATAAACAAGACATCCCCACGAGGCAGTCACTTCTCCATCATGCTGCAACAATGCCTGTCTGGGTGCAGGGAGAACTAATCTGTGGAGCTACTGGGGGAATTGCAGAGTGGTCCCGTATCACAGTAAACATGGCACTACCCTGCGTAACTACCCTGGTGCAGTATTGAGCCACACATATTGACGCTGATCAGAACTGTGCCACTAGAGAAATATTTGCACTACAGATTGCAATATGTAGAACACAACAAATACTGGCTGATCCCACAACATCTCTGACACAACCATGTGAGTCACATAGGAATGGGCAATCACACAAACACAACATGTGGTGTATGTCTCTGAACATCATGGTACATACAGTATTATCACATTGACTGGCGGGGATGGCGCATGGGGAAGTTTGGCATTGGTAAGACTGCCAGTGTGGTCTTTCCTCCGCAGTTGTCAGTATGAGTTTCATGCTGGGATGGCAGGTGGACATCTGTCTCCTCATGTCAGCTCTGTGGGAAAGTTAAAACAACATTGCTGCTGGATCAAATAGAGCCAGCGCCAATCTTGGGGTGCATTGGGTGTGACAGCACATGCTACAATTGTCACTGCAAATCATGCAGTGGAAAGTGCTAAGAGCCTGACCATGGGGGCCCCTGCACTGCCCATGCCAAAGTGGGGCTTTCCCCATGGTCAAAATGTGCCACTTCCACCTGCACTGTTGGCGGTGGTCATATTGCCAACGGCAGTCTGGTGGTCATAGGACTGCCAGACTTGTAATGAGGCTCCATGTATGCACTAGTACAACTAGTTGCAATACCTCCATCAAACTAGCTAAAGGCCCTGATCAAAGTTGAAAAAGAGTCAACTGGCTATGTTCATAATTTAGTGGCACCAGGCACTGTCATGTACAAAATGCTGTTCACATCAATAAATGATGACCATGCCGGCCATCCCTGTGCCATTGGTAAAGTAGCTGCATTGCCACAATGCTGCATCCCTTACGCCATAGGCAAGTTTGCCTGTATTGAGGGGGAGACCATAGTTGTGTAGGAAGAGCACCTTCCAGAATAACCAGAAACTGAAATGGCAATCTGCTAGGTCCATGTGTGCTGTGGAATGCAGCACACATACACATACATTAACATGAGGAGCAATCAAAGTAAACTACATCATTGCACTTTGGTAATGCCATCCCTGGGGTGGTGTAAGGTTTTGGTGCCTCCTCTAGTGTATGAAAACACGTAAAACTGGGATAGGGGCAAAATGCAATGTCTGTTGGTGTGGCGTGACCACTGCAACAGCCATTGCAAGGCCTACCATGCATGGGAAGGGGCCACAATAACAAGGCGGTGTCAAGCCACCATAAGGGAATACATCACACCTTATAAATATGACGCAGCCTATTGCGCCACCTGATCTTCTCTTTACGTGACACTCTGGGGGGCAAAGGGCTGATAAGTTGGACCCATAACGTACAAGAACAATGTTTGGGATGTACGTTGTCACTGAGCCTCCAATAGCAATTCAATGACTTGCCATGTCAACTGCCACAACATAGAAAGATTGATTTTACACCATCTCATTGCAGAGGATGATGACTCTCCTGCTGATCTGCCTGTCCTGGACTGATCTCCGATGGCCTGGTTGACCAGCTGACAACCATCAGCCAATAGACTCTCCAGGATGTCATGATATCCCTCCAGACACTACCTCCAGTTGCAAGGAGGGCAATCAATGTTGCAGCCACCCCAGATGGCCCACCTAACACCCAAAATATACTACCTGCCAGTACAAACACAGCTCAGAACTCCGAGGACCCAGAGACAAGCTTCCAGAGGACAGTGGTAGGAGTCCAGCTGGAGCTGGACAAGCAGGTGCATGTGGGGATGGAGACCGTGGCAGCCAGCCTAGAGGGAGTGCGCACGTGCCTCATGACAGGTAATGAACACACAGCTGCCAACCAAGGCACACTCCCCACTGTGTGGAGTCTAGCAGTGTCTGGTGGACATAGCTGCTGCCATGAGGGAGAAGCCACAACAACTGCACTCCCAAACTGTCAGCAGCATGATAGAGAACAAGTTGGACTCCATTCAGAGTGAAGTGGCCTCCCTCAGGGAAGACACGGCTCCTACCACGGGGATGTTTCAGCCATTTTGAATAATCAGCAGTTCCTCCTTGCTGCAGTGATGCCATGTGTCATACCACAAATAGCAGCTGCCGGGAATTGGGCCTCCACATCTTTAACCACTGAAGTGTGTGTGACCCCCCCCTACCTCTCCACCACAACCATCAATGTCACAGGAGCCACCACACACATTAGAGGATGAAGATGTGGAACAAATTACTTTTACTCAGAAAAGTACCTGGTAGCACCAGGCTATCCCACATGGGCAGTTTTCTCCTTAGTTCTAGGCTAAAGATCATGCCAGTGTTGTCACAGTAGGATATGTACACTCTTCACCCACCCACTGTTGACCAGTCTGCTATGGACTGTCATTGTCTCTCACTTACCAATTTGCAATTGTTGTTCCTCCACACTTTTCAACACTACTCTGAAGCATGTCTCATGACATGTCCCTCAACCCCGGACTCTGGTTGTGTAAAAAAAAACTGTTATTCACAAATGGGGTTTCAGACCTGGACATTGTTGATATTTCACTTAGACACTTTCACCTGTAAATAAACTCCTTCTACACATTGTCCATGTCAACGTTTTCTGTGATCCATCTACTCAGCTAAATGATAGTATTGTATGAATCCACATCAATGACTACAGAAGATCAGTACATGAGTGCAGAACTGTGGGGGCACAAAGCTACACACAAGGATCCGAACATGACAATGGTGTATGATGTAGTCTTCTTATAAACTGATGGATACATATAGATGTTGGTCAAGATATACAGCAGGTCAGGCAGAAAACCAAGTAAAAGGCAATGTAGACAGCGGGGAGTACCAGAATAACTCATTGGTATGGTTCAGAGGTAGATAATCTTATCAGTGATGGGTACCGTTCTATGTTGCAGGATATAGTTCCATTTGGGGCTGAAGTCAGATCTGTCACAGTTCCCAACAATGTAAAAACAAGACCCCAACAATGACAGCTGAAGTACCAGACTCATCTGTCCAAGAGAAACCATATATAGACATAATGAATGGTGGCCACGCTGCATGGCAGATGCATGGACTAGTAGATGTGATGTTGCAGCCAATGTGACAGCTCTGTTGTCAATAGGTGAAGCACATGTTAAAAGAGGGATTTGAAGGCAGGATGGATTCCCTAGGCCCACCCTCAATTTGTCCAGTGCACTCATGGGAAGACCCTGAGACTCAAGCAAATTACACAAATTAAATGGAAGAATGCAAAAACATTCATTTTAAATACAAGTAACCTAAAAACAACTAACACCTACCCTATCCTAAACTAACCTATACTAACTATACTTATCTAACAATGAAAACAATCTAACCTATGCTAAACTTAATTTACACATTAAACACCACACTCTAAACATTGGCTCCCCCACCCCCTTTAAGAAACAAGACACAAGTAGGACAACAATTACTAAAACTACACATGTACTAACTAATCCTAAACATATATATATATATATATTTTTGATTCTTTTTATATATATATATTTTGAAGTTTTAAAAAACACATATATTCCCCAACATGACCCCCACCCAACAACCCACCAATAAAAACATTAGAAGAAAAAACCCACCCCCAACTCCAACTACACTTATCCTAACTAATCTATTAACCTACACTAACCTAACACTAACCATCTAAAACCCACACTAAAATATATGCCAACCTCAAAAGGGAGGGGAATGAACTGGGAGGAAGTCAAGTGAAAGTTCAAGTTCAAAGTTTTGTCTTCTTAATTTATTTCTTAATAAACTTCCACATTTTGTGGTTGGCCGCTGATTCTCCCTCCAACTTGTCCGAATGTGTGAATATAAGGTTCACGTCCCTACGCAGGTCCTGTAGCAACTGTGATGATCCAGCGGCAGATAGCGTAACCAGTTGTGACTGTGTGGTGACCGGTGCAGCAGATATAGTTGTTGTGGGGCCATCTGTGGCCCCCTGTACCGTTGAGGAGCTTGCTTCTTGCTTATCCTTTGGAGGCTGTGTGGGGACCCCATGTGGGAATGCCTGCCATTCCCCAGAAGCTTTCTCTGACAGGGAAGCGGCGAGCCACGCAACCGTATCCAGGCTCCACTTCCAGGAGGTGGTGGTAACGTACTGCCCTCTTGTAAAACTGGTGTCTCTCCTCATTTGTCACGTTAGCAGCTGTAACATGAGGACAAGCAACCATCAGTATAAGCATTGGGTGAAGTCTGTACAGATTACTAATTTACACTGCTACCAACACTCCAACACACATTCCAGAAAATACAAAATTCTTCCTCATCTATGTCTATTTCCGGCCATACATCACCTGTATCTTGTACATGTCAGTGGGAGGAGGGAAAACCGTTGTTAACCAAAAGGGGTCAGAGCTGATAGGAACAAATGCAAGCCTGATCAACATAACTGTCACCTACACTGTGAGCATCACATCTTTCTTCAAGTTTGGTATTCCTCTCTCCCTGAGCGTAAGGGGAGATGGCCATGCTATCCATCATCTCAGCAGTCCTGGTCATACACCAAGACCTGAGCATTCTTCATGGAGTCAAGGAGTGGACCATTTGAAAGGGGGCTGCTAACTAGAAAGCTGGTATTCAAAGGATAATTATACTTACATTCATGTGTCCAGGTGTAGACACCCATGAATATGTGGTCTGCCATTACTATTCCTTTTACACACAGTTCCATGCCAGCACAGGTTGGGTTTTGACCTGCATGCAAGCCAATCACATTCTTCTAAAGTGGAACATACATAAAGTGAAAAAGATGGAGGCCCATATTTATACTTTTTTAGCGCCGCATTTGCGCCGCTTTTTGACGCAAAAATGGCGCAAACTTGCAAAATACAACTGTATTTTGCAAGTTTGCGCCATTTTTGCGTCAAAAAATGACGCAAATGTGGCGCTAAAAAAGGTATAAATATGGGTCGGAGTGCCATGCTGGGGGAAATGGGCAGCCCAGTCCTCTGCCTTTTTAACAACACAGGGATGCGCCAAATTAAATCTAAAATGGCGCACCCTTGTGTTTTCATCTATGCCTGGACACATTTTGCTTGCATACTACAATCCAGAGACCCTTGCCCCATGGTGGAAGGATGGCTGCGTTGAGGGGGAGATTTATTTTGTGCAGGAAGGGACACCTTCCAACACAATAAAGTAGGCTTCAAAGAGTTTTTACAATTTAAATGTGTGCTGCCTAATGCATCACCCATTGAAAGGTCCAAAACAGAGGATATATAGAGTATTTATCCTCATTGTGCATTGCTAAGGCCCCTTCTGGAGGTGTGTTTCGAATTTGGCACTGCCTCTGGTTTAAGAACATTTGTAAATCTGGGATAGCGTCTAAATGTAATCGGTGTTGCTGTGGGCATGCCACATCAACACCCATTGCATTTTTTACGCTGCCCCATATTTTAGAGTTTTCTTAAACCTGAGTCAGTGCAAATTTTGCTAACCCCACCCCAGGGGTGGCGTAAGCAGGGTGCAATGAGGAAAAATGTTATTATTTCCCCTTGTTTTATGCTCTTTCTATGCGTGCTGAACTCTGCAACACACAGAGAAAGACCAAATCGCATTTGGAGATTGTTTTTTTGCAGGAGGGTATCCCTCCTGCAAAATACCTATTCCCCCCTCTCAACACAGCCATCCTTACACCGTGCAGCAAGTGTGGCTGCGTTGGGGCTCGGCTGCAAATTTAGCACCAATGCAGGGGATAACATAGGGGTGTACTGTATATTAATAAATACGGTGCATCCCTGCATTGTGAAAATGACAGAGTGCGGCATTGCCAATTTTGCGACAGCGTCGCACTCCATCATTTTTGGTTAAATATGGGCTTAAAAGTGGCTTGACATCACCTTATATACATGGTGCTGGCTATAGTGTACCACAAGCATCCAAAGAAGTGACTCTCTGGCTCTTAAAAATGCCCCATTATGTCACCATCCAGCCTACTATGATATCTGTTCATTGGGAAGGCTAAAACATCTGGCTTTGCATTCCACACTTCTGACTGACTCACACCATACCCTGGATTACCTTTTTTCACTTACTGGATGCATCAGGGTCTTCAAACCGCGCCACCTCTCCTATTGTGAAGGGGGCTGTTCCATCTGTAAGATATGAATGGTAAAGATTGCTTAGTGTAAATGGAAAGTTTCTGCAAATGGGCAACAAGTTCAGTGTAAACTTGTTAAGCGGAGTCAGCCAGTCATCCTAGTGGAAGATCAGAGCAACAGACAAACCACTATGATCACTCAGATGGGGTAGAACCACACATCTAAAACAAATCACTGTGCCAGAGACTCCTGTGGTGCTTCACTCCGCACCATTTATATATGGCATTGTCATGCAGCTGTCAGTTAGCACAACACCTCCATTACCACATGGGACTGTTTGATCATGTATATTTCATCTGCTATGGTTGTTGCAGTGTTAGGACCATTGTGACACCCATAGCATTTCTGCCTGCAACAGATGTAGTATACATCTCCATCATTATCATAGCTCACAGACAAACTACTACCCTGGGATTGTGTTGGTATTGCAAGGTGTTGAGGATTGTCATTATACATCCTTCAATGAACAAAGTTAAATGTGTGTGCCATCACAAGACAGACACACTTTATAAATTGCTATGACAGTGGACTCGTGAAGTTGGTTTACCTACCTGCACATTGACTGAATTGAAACATGGATGTATTTCAAATAGTGGGTGGCCTGCCATTGTTGCTTTTGTATGCCATTGTTAATCCAGTGAGGGATAAGTACATGGGCATAGAAATAGCGCTAAACACAGACACACTTGCTCTGTGGTCAGTGTATGTATCTGATGTTGCAGGTTAGTGAGTGATGTGGCAGAGATGGAGCTGATGCAGGGCAGCCCCATACTGTCAGTGAGGAGATGTAGGCCAGTGGAACAGACTCTGCACATGTGTGTGGTTATGGGGGCAGTGTAGGCTGTCTGTGATAGACATGGAACTGCCAGTAGTCTCCTCCCAATTCATGTTCAAGCTCCCTTGCATGGCCTTGCTTAATGACACGAAGGGGCCTATCGGACTACCGGACTACAGTTGTGCTGCACCAATTGCAGCTATACTGTCCATGTGGGCCTCAGTGTACCTCTTACTCAAAGCCATGTCTGTGTGTAGTCAGCTAAAAGTCACAGCATGATGCTGGTGTCTTCCTATAACATTAATTCATGAGAAGGCTAATAAATGCACTCTGCAGGAGTTCCAACAGATCATGGCAATTTCAGCTGAATACATAGGGTTCCTTCTCAGACATATACATATATATGCCCACAGATCATACCTTCTCTCAGCTGACGTACAGAGTTGATGGAAATTATACATATGGTTTAATTAATTGACTCTGAGGAGTTCAGTTTGTGCTCCCTATTCTGACTTGGAACACCCTTTCATGCCCATTGCATGGTGCAGGAGTCATAAGTAGCTCCTCAATACAAAGGTGCACTAAGCATGCATCACAACACTTTGGGGCATATTTCTGCAAAGTGGTGCAGCACCTAGTGCTGCCCCACATTAAGTGGGCCCCTTAGCACACTCCGAACACCACCATGTGTGGGCTGTCTTTACAAAACGGTGCACCATGGTGTTAGGGGGAGTTGTAGTACAAATATCTGACACTACTCTGGCACTTTGCAAGACTTGCATCAAAAGTATGTACACTAGTCCTACAAGGCACCCAGGGGTGCTTTGTTAATGAAGTGAGGCTCTTTTAAATGTCTGCAAAGATCATGAATTAACAATGTCGAGACTAATGTGACAAAGTTATCTCACTGATTCAACTGTGCCATTTTATTTGCCCCTTAGGGCGGGAACATCCCCTTGCAAACATTATGCCTGGGGCAGGGCTAATGTGTGTGAAATGTTGACAAAGTTGCACTATGCATGCATTGCGCCACTTTGTTAACAGAATGCTGGGAAAAATGGTAGGGTATCGCTGCCTTAGCATTTAATACATAACACAATGCCCTTGCAAAGGTGGGGCTTTGGGTTCTAAAATGTATACCTTTGTGATGGTTGTGCAGGATTCATCAAACATCTGACCTGCATTGGCATACCGGTTGCATACAACCTGTTCACAAGCATTGCACGCAGCACTCCAACTTATATGCTACTGTCATTCAAAAGCAATAAACAGTCAATTGTATGCCAATGGGAGACTTACCAACAGTTCCACTAATCTCTTTCCCAAAATGATCTAGCAGATCCTGCTCCCTTGCCGCCAGATCTGCCCTGCGATGCTTGATCTGGTGGTCATTCCGTCTGGTTTGTATATGCGCCTAAGGTGGTGGAGCACATTGCCCCACCACAGCCGTCTGGCCTCGGTCCAGTATCCAAGAATCACCCGGCCACCCATTTGCAGCATCATTGCGAGGTAGTGGGCCAGCTCATCCGCAGACATCCTGCTCATCCTCCCTTTGCCGGACATAGCCACTGGTGAATGGAGTTCACCAAAAATAAAATAAAAAAATAAAGGAAACTGAAACCAACTAACTAAACCCAACTACCCCAACTACTTAACTACCCCAGACAGACACCCCACAATACAATGACAAAACTGTACAATCACTACACAAAATACAAATTATTTGGCAAATTCTACACAGAAACACAGGACACAGCACAATGGACACTACAAAATTGCCAAAACACTTCAACAATCGTCCACCGGCTCAGAAACACAACCCCACACAGTCACAGGGGAACAGACTGTAAAGAAAAAGTGAAATTACACTCACTGTACCGTGCTTGTAGACATCCGGGTACATCACTTCCTGGGTGTGTACATCACATTTTTCGGTCATGCGTCTTTTCATTTGAAGCATTGGGCTTATGCATCATTTTTATAGAAGCATGATGCCTGTGCGTTGTTTTTATTGGCGCATGATGGTAATGCGGCGATTCCATCAGGTCCAGGCGTCAAAAAGCCTGTGGATGTCCGATTGAGTTTCTGGGGCTAGGTGTCATTTTGGTGATAGGACTTGTATGGTTTATGCGTACGTGAGAAAAATAATGCCACATGACGGTTAGGCATCAATTTCTCACAAGGGTGCATTAAGAGGAGTGTGAACGTTGAATTCTCGCGACGGGCCCATGTGTCATTTTCTTCACATTGGTGGATGTTTTTGATGCATTTGCGTCATATTTTTTGCCTCATTTCTTGTTTGTGTGGTTTTTTGTATTGTCCTTGAGTGCACCCTGCTTCATTAAACATATTACATGGGCTGTGCTGCAATGTGGTATATGGGGTATGGCTACATATGGACGTCAATGAACCAATATGGTAAGGGTGAGTTCGGTCAGTTGTACCAATAAGTGTGTTTCGGAGTTGGCTGCAGGCAATCACTCTTACTTTGTGCATATGTGCATGTGTACAGTGTGACAACATATATTATGGCACATGTGTGCTCTGTGTGAACATATGTGTATGAATCTGAATGTGTAGGTGGACTACATAGTTATCTCTGTGATAATAGTGTTTAGACATACCTATAGCTGATGATATAAGATGGCCTGACTGCAACACATGCTCAGGCATGTGTCACCCATTAAAATTTGGACTCAGAGTATGCAAAGTACTTTGACATCAATTTCCCCTGACAAGTTACGTGTCATTGTGTGCTGACTTTGTGGTTTGTAGTTGGGTGATTCATCTTGTTGCTCAGGTACATGTGTGCCATGTGGCTGCCCATGCATCTCAGTTGCTGGTGATGTCGTGTGCACCTGTGTTAGTGAAATATGTTATATGCCATGTGTGTGTAGAAACAAATGTGAGTGCATTTTAGTAACACATTACAAGATTGGTGTCCTAAGGGGATGTTCAAGGTCACATTACAATTTTCCAGCATGAACAGAAGTTGGCATTTAACTATTGCATATGCAGTCACATCACTGGCACTTATATTTCTTTATGTCAGAACATGTAAAGATAATTTGTAAATGTCATAGGTTTTGTGCCACCTATGCTATTATTGTAGTGCTAGGTTGTTTTTTGTACTGAATCCTTACACGTTACTATGCCAGGGCCATTCTGGTGGTAAATGTGTGATGAGAAATGTTGTCTATGTATGCCAGCCTCCAAATGGACACTCAGATTTGTCTAATTCATGTTTGTCATTACTGTCACATACTCTGCTGTACCACAGTATACCAGTGTTGCAGTGTGGCATAGTTTGCAGGCCTACTCTTCATCATCACTGTCTGAGTGTGTATGGCAACAGAAACCCATCTTTGAATGGGAAGCTGCAGGTTTATGGTGTTCCACTTTGTTCTCCACCACTGTGC
Source organism: Pleurodeles waltl (assembly GCF_031143425.1). NCBI lineage: Eukaryota > Metazoa > Chordata > Amphibia > Caudata > Salamandridae > Pleurodeles > Pleurodeles waltl. Next base: position 1,629,136,255 of record NC_090440.1, read on the forward strand.
AGATATATCAGGCACTTGACAATGTCATAAGTTGATGTAGTAAGGGCAGTGGTATGTGGCTTAATAGAGCTGGTATCTTGCCCATTGATGATTAGAACTCAGCAGCCTATGCAGACTCCCCAGTAGATATACACATGCACAAATGAGGTCATACAGACCAGGATGTAATGCTTTGCTAGGCGGCACTTGATGTCAGGCCTTCCTCTCTCAGATACAGAGCTCGGCTGCTTGCACATGTAGGACATGTCTCTTTCATAGAACTCATTATCTGTTTCCATGTGCAGCATGTTTAGGGGTTGTATAACTGTAGTGATTTCAATGATCAACTAATGGCATGGTACAGATGGTGTTGTATGTGACAGGCTCCTGTCATGGTGCCAGGTTAAGGTCAAATATCATGTTATGCTTGTGCCAAAGATGTCTGGGTCATGCATGTACCTGGCCAGCCTCAATATATATCCGTGAAGGTTAGACCTGCAGGCATTGATGTGTTGCACTGTCTGTTTGGAGTATTTCTGTTCATTATCCTCTTTTTTCAGGCACTACTGTTAAGGTATGTATTGTGTCCTCCATTAATCCCAGATATTTGGCAGCTACCGCTTTGTACGCATCTTCTACAACAACATTGTGTGGTGATATTGGGACAGAATCCAACATATGACTTGGGTAATGTTGGGCTCTAGCCTCCTCCTACTACTGGCAACTTGTTAGTTCCCGTACCATTGGTGGTATTAGTGAGATGTAATGAGTGCCACTCACAAATATCATAATTTATGGCACAGCACTTGTGCAGTCTCCGGGTGACATGGCATGTTCTATTTAGAACAATCAGTGGGCATCTCTGAGCTGTCCATCCACATCCTCTGTGGAACATTGTTATGCAATTCTACCAGCATCCCACAACCTAGCTAACTCTTACCATGACTGAATGATGTAGAGGTTAGAAATCATCTCAGTGCTGCATTTATCTATTGAAAAAACCTACCTACATAACTAGGTGTACGCCGACTCTATGTGATGTTGGGTATCTGATAGTATTGGACTATGCAACACATAGTAGCGCACACACACCAGAATTTGATGTTGGAGTCCAAAACATGTATGGGATACATTATTACAGTTAGTACCATGCAATTGTTCTGTATTGTGAGGGAGATTGAGTGTTGTGTTTTGCTATGTGATGTGTGATGTAGACATACAGTACATACTATTTAAAGCTGCAAACAAAGGACAGGCATTGTTGATGATGGGCTAACTGTTGCTACCTAGGAGATAAAACCACACATCTGTCTTCGTATTTAAATATGTATTTTTTGGCGGCATGTGTGAAGACAGCAGATTTGTCTCACAAGTGTACATCTTTTGTACATAGTGAGTGTAACACACTCTGCCTGCATTCCACCCAAACTATGCTTTGACAACGAATTGTGGAATTAACTCATTGCTCTTGCCAATAGTTGTTGTATTTTTATTGGGAATCTGTAGCCTCAGCTGCATTATTTCTCATCCGAAAACAATGTGCTTCCACAGACGTGTGTGTGCAATAAGTGAGGTCAGGTTTACCCTGTTTCAAGGTTGTGCCCCAGGGAAGTGGCAGGACATTATCCCATGGATAGGTTGTGCAGGCTCTACTTCTACCATTGGTTAAAATCCCTGGGCAAATCACGATGACCATAGTTACCTGTAAAGTCCCCCCTTGTCACACATGTTCCATGCAGCCATTGCAACTATCACACTGAGTTGTAACAGTGTTCAGTTCCAACATTACTTATGATCAATTTCTTGACATCCCCTACCTTATGTGTGGGCCCTTTGCATACATCCTATTAGGCTGTGGTGTAATTGGGTGTGATGGGTTATGAAATTGCAAGTTGGTCTCGTGAATGTACAAAACGTGTAGTGGTCCATGGATTGAGTCCTTCAGTTGTCACATACCAGCAAATAGGCTGTATGTGAAATGTGAGATGGAGGCAGTATACTTTCTTGCATCACATATGATGTTGCTACAATACTTGTCACTTTAGTGTTTGTTACATGCTTCATTAGGTTAGAGTCACATTCCTATGGTGTATGTAGTGGAGAATGAGTAAACCAAGGCAGAATTGGTGAAAAAATAAATGTTTATTTACAATAATTACATAGTGATTTCTGTGGGTTCTATGTGTAAAAGGTTTCAACATTATGTTATCTCCTGGCGTACCCCAGCAGCTGTGTTGAGCTGTTCCCCCTCCAAATCATCAGCACCATCCTCCTCCTCCTCCTCAGGCGGGACAGCAACCTGGTCATACAATGGCACGTTCATTCACATACAAATGTTGTGCAGGATGGCACATGTGAGAATAATTTTGCACACAATGGGTGGGACATAAAGGAGGATGCCTCCTGTCAGGTCCAGGCACCTGATTCTTGATTTGAGGATGCCAAATGTCCTTTCCACCACGTTGCGTGTCTGATGGTGTCCCTCATTGTAGGCACGCTCTTGTGCTGTATCAGGGTTAGCTAACTGGGTCATGATCCACGGCTGAATGCCGTAACACTGATTCGCAGCTAAGATAAGAGAGAACAAATGTTGTTAAAGCTTGAAGTGTGAGTTCCTGGCCTTGTGCTAACATTTCATTGCACTGTGTTGTTTGACATGACAATCTTATGTATTGGCTCAAGGACCTGGGACATCTAATTAGGATTCCAAAATGATGCTCAGTATGTATATACCATGTGTTGTGTAGTGCATCTTTGTAGCAATTTGTTATTTATAGAGGGAACCTATCACGTCCTTGCACCACAGTGGTGTCAGATGTATAGACAACATAGTAGCCCTACAAAGCCTGGCCATCCCAGCCATTTTACCATATGGCGGTACAGATGCAGTGCAACAGTTAGGCCCATATTAAAGGGTAAAAGACAGAGCTCAACTCAGCTCCTAAATTGGCAGTGCCGTGCTCCATCATTTTCACTATGCAGGAATGCACTGTGTGCAATATGTTATACGCTACCCTGTCTTGTCCCCTGCACCGGCGCAAAATATGCAGCTGTGCTCCAATGCTGCCAACCTTGCAAGAGGGTGCTAGGATGGCTGCCCTGTGAAAGAGATTAAACATAAACTATCTTCAAAGGCATTTTGCTCTTTCTCCGTGTGCAACAGAATGCAGCACGCGTAGGTTGCAAATTAATATGAGGAGAAATCAAAGTATATGTTTCCTCATTGCAGCCTGCAAACGCCCCCCCTGGGGTGGTGTTTGATGTTGCCACTGCCTCAGGTTTTAGGAAAGACCTACATCTGGGGCAGCGCCATCATGCTATGTGTCTTACTGTGGCCCACCTTCAGCAACACACATTGCACGCCCCTTCCACGCAAAGTGCTGCGTAGAAAGGGGCCCTATTTACAAGGTGGCATCAAGCCACAAAAGAGTGGCCTAACGCCACCTTGTAAATATGGTGCAGAGCATGATGATGGAACTAGGGGGTCTTAAATATGGCCCATAGTGATCTTGAGCGGCAGATGATGATTGTACCAGCCATCAAGTGTACAAGGGTGTGTATCCCATTGTTTTAGGATAATCAACATTGCTACAGGTGTTTCTCCTAGCTTCCAATACATGAGCCAGCATTTATACTGTCAACACATGCACAGTGCAGGCTATGGAATGGGGCACAGCTAATTTACAAACGTGTTCCTCAGTACAGTGCATTTAAGGTCAGTAATGTCCTTTATACTCCTACAAGGTCTCACTATGGCATCCATGATCCTTACTGTTTTACAGTGGCTCTGCCCCATGGTGGACCATTTATTGTCTATGGTACAGACGTGATGGTGTTGGGGGGCAGTAAGTGAAGCATGTGAGGTGGCACTAGAGTAGGTGTGGCACCAATTCTCACGAATCTGACACATGGTGTACAATGGTCGGTAATTTGGTGTTCCTATGTGTGTGACCCAATGCATCAGGCAGATGTATGTGCACACTACAGGTAAGTCAGGTATGTGAAGGTGAGATGTAGTTGGTATTAGCACTACTTGTCTGGCATTTGATATATGTTCTTCCAGAGACTTGCACAGCATGATTTACGTGGGGCTGTGCCTATGTGTGACTTTCTTTACATGGCCATGGCATATGCCATTGACATGCTGAGCTATTCTTTGTTTGGTGTAATGTGTGTGTGAAGTGTATTTAGTAGCCAACCTGTGGACACTTGTAGTGGTTTGTAGGCATCTTCTGTTAGCAAAGGAGACATAGCTCCACCTGTCCTTCACGTGGCATGCCTGTCAAGTTGTGGGTGTGTGAAGTACATATGGATGTATGTGTTTGTGATGTACACTGATTGTGCTGTACTACAGCATTCTGCATATGAGTTATTACCGCACATCTGTGTTACCCTGGCCATGTGTTTTTGGTGTGGTGTATGTGTTGTGTGTCCTACAGGGTTGTGTGTTGTGTCTATATTGCTAGATTTGTTGACTTACCCACGAGTAGGTCATTGACATATTGGCCATCCCGGAAGCATTCGTTGATCCTGGATTGCCGGAATATGAAGGCATCATGGAGGCTACCAAGATACTTGGCTAAAATGTTTGTAAATAGCCCATGGTGGTCCACTATGTCCTGCACATTTATGGCTTGCATATGTTTCCAGTTCCTGTATATCTGTTCTTTTGCTGTAGGTGGGACAAGTCAGACATGGGTGCAGTCCATTGCACCCAGCACATGCGGAAACCCAGCAATTAGGTAAAATCCTTGTTTGGTCTCCTGATGCATTTGCTGGGTATTGGGGAAGCAGATGTGGCGGGGTGTCAGGAAGATGATTGCGTCTAAGACCATCGCAGGAAGACCGAGAAAGATGGCTGTGACACCACAGCAACCAGTTCACTCATTGTCTGGAATGACCCAGATGCCAGCATGTGCAGGACAGCTAGCAGCTTTGTAATGGTGGTATGTTATTTGGAGTTTGCAGCCTGGCTGTGATGTCTGGTGCAATGTGGTGTAGCAGGCGTAGAATGGACTCCCGGTTGAGTCCTGATGACGTCTTGTTCCCTGAGGCCAAGGATGGTTGTCCTCTGCCGAAACATCCTCTCCTGCCTTCTGTGTTGCCTTTGTGGGAGCAGCGGTGGTTGCTGTCCTCTGCGGCGTGTCCCAAGCTGGAGCAGTAATACTTCCATCTTGTCCTGTAGGTTGCTTCTGTGAGTTGTCCTTAAGTCATGGTGTGTGGGCCTCATTTTAACGCCTGGTCTGACCCAGGTGTTAAAATTTGGTGCTAATTGGGGTTTACATCATTTTTTCACTCTGCTTCTTAGTTGTGCGTCGTTTTTGCATCGGAAGTTAAATATGGCGCTAGGGAATTGGGGTCATTTTTTGGACGAGAACGCCTACCTTGCATATCATTGTCGTGTAAGGTGTTTGGGCGCATCTAAAAAATGGTGCGAACTCTGAATTTTGGCGCTAGGTGGGTCTAGCGCCAAAATATAAATATGAAGCAGGTTTGCACCGAATTTGTGCCAAAAAATTGCACAAAAGTGGTGCAAACGTGGTATAAATATGCCCCTGAGTATGCAGGGATGAGGGTGCAGAGACAGGTTGTACTTCAAGGAGTGATGCACCAAGCCACACTCTTCAAATCCACATGATACATAACATTTAAAAAAAAATTATCTAGGCGGAAGAACAAGAGTATGGTGTGGGGACCTCGATACCTAAAGATTTTTAGGAAAAAGAAAGGTTGAACGGTCCCTATAGGTACACAAAATTCTATCTTTTTCTTTCGAGTGACATCTATATTTCTGCATTGTCGCGGATTTAATCAGGAACTTCCTGAGATATTTTTGACTGGAGCAGGAGGAATCAGACCAGTGTTTTTTTTTACCCCCTGAATTCAAGTGATCCCTCGAGTCATGAACTACTGGAAGAGTTATACTTTTAAATTATGAGGAGTGGAAGTGGAAAGGTTTATATTTTAAGGGGCATAATTTTCCTTGGGTTCCTGCTGACTTGACACTTGCTACAGCACGTACAGACAATGTTATGCCTGACAATATTATATTACATCTAATAATGCCTCATGGATGTTTAAAAAAGGAGTTTCTTGTAAAACAATTGGTCAGTTGTTTGTGGTACGCTAAAACCATACACGTGGGACAGACTCAAAACAACTTAACCCAAGAGACATAACGACACAGATAGGAACAGCCAAGTAAGGAGTGTGGTCAAGCATCGTTTTTGCGCAGTGCCTCCCGTTAGCTTCTTCCGGGCAAGTCTCCTTGTGGATTGCTCTACTCACCGTGCTGGCAAAAGCTGTCTGCTGGTGGGAGGGAGAGCAGATAATCCACCAAACATCTGTGAAACGAATAGAGGTGTGGAATGCGCTAAAAACATACATTTCAAATGGGGCTAATGGGCATAAAACTTTGATTTAAGGAAATCTGTCTGGAATAAATAAAAAAAGAGTGAATACTTTAGATTAGTGTGTCTTATTCTTGGCAAATCAGAACATTGCCAGATCTCACGTTTAGGTCAAAAAGCATTTAAGCATGCATCCTCCAACACAACATATAAAACAACTAAACACTTTATTGGGTTGTGAGAGAAAAAAAAGAAGGGAAAAAAAGTATGGCTAAAGCACACAGTGTCTATACATCTTCCTCTCCTGGCTGGCCGAGGTTATCTGGCCAGAACTTTCTTCCATTTAGAAAATGTTAGGATCCCAACAAACTTTATTCTAAATTTGGAAATTCCGATGTTGTTTACACTTGACAAGCCGGGATCAGAGAAAGGTGAAGGGGTGTTCTTTTTTGCAAGAGATAGTCATTGCGTGACAAGGATGCTTAGCTTGATTTTAATCCTGAAGACAGATGGGAAAACATTTCTCTCTGCCGACTTCGATTCTACGTAGGTACTGCCTAACCTAATCTTTCAAAATTCAATTAACAGCTAAGCAGAAGAAGAAGACTAAAATTTGGCAAGTGCTTAATGACAACGTTGGGCTGATCAAAAGCAGACAGACTACAACCTCCTCTAAATAAAAATAGTTTAAAATTAAGTTGGATTCAACACATTGCAGTTATCTTTTGGCTATCAAGTAAGGTATGGTTGAATGTTGGGGAATGGGTCAGACAGCATGCCAGCAGCATGTGTGTGGCAGGTCATGGCAACTGAAGAGAACTAAACTTAGGAACAGTAAAAGGAAATAAGTGACTTTCTAATATGAGGCTTTGAATATATTCATCAACAAAACGTATCTGCTGAGCAAGATGAGATTTTAGAAGACAAGGCCTGATTTAGATTTCGGAGGAGGGGTTACTCTGTCACAATGGTGATGGATATCCTGTCCGCCGAAATCTAAATCCCATTATTTCGAATGGGATTTAGATGTCGGCGGACTGGATATCCGTCACAGTTGTGACGGAGTAACCCGTCCACCGAAAACTAAATCAGGCCCTATGTGTCTCTAGAAGACATTCAGCAACATTTTAAGGCCCTGTCTCCAGGCAGGCACCAACAGTAAATGGACCACAGGTAACATTTTACGTCTGGTTTGACAGTGCAGCTGTGTGTATGTCCTATTTTTAACAATTATTGAAAATATACATAGAGTGGGCTTGTCTCCACTCAAAGGAGGATTTCTCTCCCATTTCATGTTGTTGGCTTCTTGTGTATCATCCTGCCACCAATGCAGTGCTTGCAGTACCATGTCCCAGGGGCTACTTTACACTTCAAAATTGCACTGAGACATTATACATTAAAGTATTACCACAAAGATAGATTGTGTGCAGAAAACAGTATTTCTTGCAGGCTTTTTATTGTTTTAGGCAAGCCTCAAAATGTAAGCCATATTTATTAACTGTGCCTGTTTATCTTGTTATTTGGGTGTTTTGTTAAACGTGAACATGCTGCTTTTCGGCCTCCTTAGAGCTGAGACTATCTAACCATTAATAAATGTAAATAAACACACTGACAGCTCTTTGTGAGTCATAGGCTTTTTAGTTCGAGCCTAGACAGCATGCATGTGCTGTCTGCAAGACCTGTTGGAACGAGTAAAGGACTTTATCCCGCCTGCAGTTGCCTGCTGCTTACCATAGGTTAAAGGCAGTGTTGCTCTTGTTTTGCTGACTCCCAACTGGTTTGGCAGCTTATACCTCAAGTCCTGTTTTTGGCCGAGAAGCACTGGTCAAGTACAGTTTAGTTACACCTGGATTGTTTTTCTGTTGTTTGGACGGACTATTTTTTTGTTTCCTGCCTCTATGGCGCTTTCAAGTTTTATACAGCAGGACTGCCCGCTGTACAAAACTTGCTCTCCTTCCCTTTCCAGCCTCTCACCCTGTCACCTTTTCTTCCCTGCCCCTTCTCCCCCCAGCATGGTAAGAAAAGTCCAGTTAGGAATTTAAAACGCTAATAGCTCTAACACAAGTAAACGCAAGACCCATTGCATTGCAAATGCTTGTTGAGGTTGTATTCTCTTTCTGCCAACTTTTCTGCTTTCGCATAAAGTGCATTTTCACAATTGCCATCTAGATTATCTTGTATTGCCTACAGCATTTATAATGCTTTATATCGTTCCAGTAATATGACTTGTTGGAAACCAAGAGCAGCCGTGGTAAAACTTTTGACCGCTGCATCATATTGCAGCGGGGGTACAACTATCAGTAGTGAACTAGTGCAGTTGCACCAGGAGTCATAAGTGTGTGGGGCCCATTGCACCAAAATTCTAGTTGCTGTTTACTACCCAAGCAAGTTTCTTTGCTTACACAATGGCCCACAGCACCCTTGCTATGTCACTGACTACAAGGGTCAAGACGAGAATAGCCCCTGGGGTCTTTCATGGTTGAGTCATGGCAGCCAATCAAATCTGAAAGCAGCATCCAGGCCTCCAGGCCAGCATGAAAAGGGCCGAGTGGTAGAACGGCCAGTCTGGTTATGCCTAGTAACATTCCAGCACCTCATTCAAAAACATAATGGAAACAATCACTGCTGTGTAGTTTGAGAACAACCTGCTTGCATTATTTAAGGAGCACTGCAAAAGAATATTGCATACAAGTACTTAGTAATTATGGAAGCAAAATCTACACGTAGTTGGAGAAAAGTGGAATCGATGTAACAGTGGAACATTTTGATGTTTAATTAAGTTCTGCTAAGCACTGGCTTAATCGCTGTTCAATCAAATACATACAACAATTTCCTACATTTGCTAACTTTTAAAGATTTTTCTTTTTTTGTGCTTTTTATCTACAGTGGTTACTATAACCATCATCACTCCCAAAGAAGAAGTTGGGGGTCAGAGACCCTCCCTCGCACTGGCAGACGCCATAATGTAGCAGCGAGGATAGCGCGTGCGCATCCTAACCCTTTTTGAAGAGGTTGGCACCAGTTCGCCTGTCTAGATCAGTTACATAGGCTGTGGAAGGATCACTGAAAAACTAAGTTACTGCTACTTCTCAAAACGTGGAAAGCGAAAGAATCAACCCAAACTTCAGTAATTTGTGAATGACCCATAGCTTTCATTTTACTCTGGTTTCTCAACTAAATCTCCCTGTATAAAATTGAAATTATGCATTTGATTTAAGCACCGCAGTTCTGCATAGGATGTTCTCTTCTACCCTATCAACTAAATCGGAATTAGCAAACTGAGGTACACAGCTTTTTCTTCACCAACATAATTTAAGAAAATGTTCATTCATCTTTCGAACTGGTAAAATGGACCATAAAATCCAAAGCCATGCTTCAGTGTGTGCATCTGTGTAAAACAGAGAGCGAAGTGTAAGAAACAAGAGCTGAGTGAGATAATGCTATGATCATGAGAAGGTGCAGTGTAAGAGAGGCTAAATTGTGAGAAGAGCAAGTGATTTGGTTTATGAGGGAAAAGAGGATTTAAAAGAGGGAAAGGAAGTTGTCCGTGTGTTTCTGAGAGGAGCATTTCATTGGGAGGTAAAGGTGTGAAAGTGGGTGTAAGTGAAAATGGGATGGTCAGAGGACTGTGTGGGACAGGCAAGAGGGACCTTAAAAGAAGGGTGTGAGGTGAAGGTGAACCTAGAAGATATGTGAATGGAAGATGTTAGAAAGGAGAATATGAGCTACAGTTCTAATAGGACTGCAAGGAGCACTGTAGTGTTTGGTAAGCTTGAGGGAAGAAGTATAGAGAGCAGGGTATCAGCGGATGGCTAAAAACAGGTGTGTGCAGTGCTTAATTTGTAAAAGAATGAGTGCTGGTGTCCAAAGTTTTTCTCAGGCACCAGTGGCAGGTGCCAATAAATGTTGGCACCCTGAATACCAGGGCTGCATTGCCTTAAATTCAATGCATGCCTCTTTAATCCTCTGCCAAGCACTGCCTTTCCCTTTATCTCACTCGTCTGTCTCCAGTGACAGTTTTGCCATTCTCCTTTTCCTCCTTCTTGTCACTTTGTGTGTTTTTTTCTCTTTTGCTTTTGGTTATTATCTGATGAGGAAAAATAAGTGCTGGTCCCCAAAAATGAATACTGGTGGACCCCACTGGCAACCAACGGTTCAAATTAAGCACTGAGTGTGGACATGAAAAGTGTGAGAGAGGACAGTATGTGACAATGCAAAATTGGTGGAGGGTTGCGGAGAGTATGTGTGAGGCTTATGCTTTTAAGAAAAGAAAGAAGATGAATGATAAACAGAGTTGAAGAGCGTAGCAGTGACAAGAGAGGGCAGTGTGAGACAGATGACAGCATGGGCAGTTTTCGAGGAAGAGACTACTAGGCAGATACCTAGGCGGCCACCAGCACAGGGTGTAATGTTTCCAGTACAAGCAGCAAATGTAGCACCTTTCCTGGAGTGGGGGGTACTGAAAAAGCATCTTGAACTTGGGACTGCAAAATTCTGTGTGCTGACCTCCGTGGCTGCAGATGGAGATAGAAGTATAAGAGACAAGAAAAAAGAGTTTTTCCAGGGAGCGTACACAGTTCTTTAACTTCTCTCACTCTTTGCTCGTTACCAGGACAGTATATATTCTGTATGTGTGAGAGAACCATGTGATGTCCCTCCTGAGTCTGTGACTTGTCCTTTACTTTTACTTCATGTTAGGAAAGGTTGTGCTTCTGCCCATGTTGTACCTATGTTGTGATGAGAAGCTCAGAATTAACCTTTCCACTAAACAAAAGACAAAACTATTTGCACCGTTAATGCTTGTTTTACTGCATAATATGAATAAAGGTCAAAGCGCGAACCGTCTCAAAATATCCGAGCAGAGTTTATGTTTTGTCTTATATGTGAAACATGCAGTATTTTAAAAATAGACTAGAAGACTCTGTAAAAATGTAAAATCCAGCTTACACATGGCTTAATGTGATGTATAACACCTTAGGCCAATTCTGGCATTGTAGCCAATAGCACGTTTCATGCTGTCGTTTTAAGACCATAATAGAAATACTCAAAGCAAATCTTTAAGCCACACGATGCAACGTGCTTTTGGCTGAAAAGCCAGGAATTGCAGACTGTACTACACGCAAGGCCACTTTTATAATGTGGCAGTGGAGAACCAAATTAAGCAACAAATTTGACATAATGATGTAGCAATGAAAGGCATCTTATGTGGCATAATGCTGCACAATCTGTGGCATTATTATGTATTTAGTCATTTTAGCAAATCTTTACGGGTAGATTTAAGAAAAGTATCACTGCATCCAGTGCAGCACCACAAACTTTGTGCCCCTTAGCGCAGCGCCCCCCCTACTGACACCATGTGTTCACCGTATTTAAAACACGGCGCACCATGGCGCAAGGTAGGTGGCAATAGCATTATTTTTTTTTTTTTACGCTATTGATGTACTCTGCAGGAGTCGCACCAAAACGTTGCCGCTACTTCCGCAGAATACATAGGGGCCATTATAAATAATGGAAGCCCCCTTTTAACGCCTGCTATGAGCAGGCATTAAAAATGCCGAAAAAATGGTGCAAGGAAATCTCTTAGATATTTAACCATCCCCCAGCACGAGGATGAACCACACAACCAGTAGTAGACATAATACTATCGTTACGCAGCACTTACTTACACTTTCAATAGGCTACTGAGAGCACTTAATCCAGTTCACTTCCGCCGTCAGGAGGGCCGGACCGGCTACTACGCAGCTCCCGGACTCTCAATCGAACCCAAGGAGGAAGCAGGAAGATTAAGAATGCATTCATCTTCCATATAAACAGCGGGTAACTAGTCCTGCTTTGGCCATTGGCACAGCAGCTGCGTTTTGTGTTAAGTGGCACACTTTCCTAACAAGAATGAAAGCAACACGCTGCATTTGTGTTTAGCCTTCAATGTGTCTAACAGCTGCACTGCAAAAACAACATAGGGTTAGCCAGTTAGTATATGCCTTGTGCAAGGTAAAACTTTCATTAATTCAAACAGTGTCAGTGCCTATCCCTCACCCACCAAACTCTAACACATGTTAGTTACCAGAGTGTAGGGGCAACAAGAAGCTGTGGCACAATGTCCAGAGATGCCATCTTTGGATCTATAGAATTGTGTTTGAGTCCTAGTGTCTGCTCAGTATTCTGTGATTGTGGACTGATGGTGTTTTTTTTTAACTGTGCCCCAAAGAAATTGACAACGAGGACATATGCTGTAGTACCTATTTATTTAGATGTTGCCACCTATTTAGTACAGGAATTAAGAGACTCTCTCAACTCCCAGCATCGTTCTAGCATTGCCAAATCGCTTTCTGAATTTTTCATTTAGAGTTGCTAGTCTCATCCGGGACTGAACATATGTCTGCACATAGGGTGTCAGTCATATTTATTGCCTGGTTGAATTGCTGAGATAATTCTATTTGCCCACTTCTACTCCAACAATCTTACAATGCATGCAGATTTCTTGCATATATCCTGACAAAGTTAGAAACCTTACCCCGGCCATTGTTCCTTCCCTAACCGCACCCCTGGTCCATAAATCATTTTTGGAGATTACCTGCACTTATGTTTTCCATTTAAAGCGGTGTTGCTGGTGGACTAAACAAATGGGCGTGTTAAAAAGAAATTTACTAGCACAATAAAACAGCAGCAGCTAAAGTCACACAAATGAAAGGAAACAGAGTATGCTGCTCCCCTCTTCATGAATCCATCCACAGCCTTGAAGTTGGTGTGATTTAGGTGGAGCACCTGCCTTGAACAAGTGCAGCACATGCTGCACGTGCTGCCACGCGAGCGCTGCCCGTTGAGCCTTCAAGACACTGGAAGAAGCGCTCATTTCCACTCCAGTCCTTTGGTGTCAAAATAGGTGTCTGCAATGGCAGTCAAAGCCTTTATGATGCACCGGGGCCTACTCACACTCCTCACACATCAGAGTCATAACCCAGCTGTATTCTAGGCAACAGCCCCCCAAAGAAAATAACTTCAGTTTGTGCAATTTCCAAGTATGACCTACACAGGTGCCTCTTTCCACTGACAGTACTATCTAACGCTGGTTAAGGTAACACCTAAACACTTTACTTCAGGAGTGACCCGCTGATCCCCGATTGCCTTCTCCCAACCAATAAAATGTGTGTTTTGCTTGCTTAAACCAGTAGACTGACAGATGGCCAATCTTTTCTGCATTTGCTTCTGTGATGGCGATTGCATCTTGCACATGTGTGGTATAAAGGGCTATGTTTTAAGGATAAGCAGCAATCACCTGGTCCAACTAGCTCGAGGTATGCTACTGGGGTATGCTACCAGTGAGATTCCTTATTAATGGCTCCATATTTATGGAATCGAGCAAGGGGACAATGTCGAGGAGCTGCGGGCAATCTTGTTGGGTGTCTTCGCAGTGGTGGTGATGTCAGATCATTCACACAGATCGAGGCATATGGCAGCAGGTAAAGTGACTGTACCCATCTTATAAAAGGAGGGCTGGTATTCATGTGCTTTTTCACTCACAGCTCACCCTTTGCATTTTTCTAGATTTGTTAAAGTTTTTGACACCTCTAGCTTCCGATCCATGTGCTTATCTTTCCTAGCTTACTTCCCAGCAATCAACTATCATTTAATATTATAACAGACCAATTATGAGAAAGCCAAGTGAAACTCGTAAACTGGCAGCTAATTGGATACGGTGGAGTCCATACTCAACAATCCTTTACATTTTATGGAATCTTCATTAGACATACACTCCGTCATGACCACTGGCCATGTCAAATCTGAAAATTTCAATTTTTATATTACTCAAGCTCAGATAGCAAAACAGAACACATCAATAAATGGAGAATGTCCCGAATGAGGCTATCATTTTCTCATCTTTGAGTTCTATAATTTCTTAACTACTAACAACTGAGGTTCCATCTACATTCTTTCATAGTAAAACAGATAGGATCTTTCCTTGCTCCTAATCTGATAGAGAAGGGCTGTAAAATAAACAGATAGCAGCTCTCTGGAGAATGGTGAATTTTACAACGCCCAGTTGGTAGACTATTAAGTAGAAAATAACATGAGTAGCTTTAAAAATGTTCCTGAACCAATGGAGGCTCTAACACAGATCTTGCTTTTAAGAAATTAAATGGTTGGTAATCTAAATTAGGCAAATTGCAGATCTCGTTACTCCTTTTTAATCTTAAATTCATGTCATTTAAAATATTTAGTCAGTTAATTAATGTATAAGTTATGATTTAATAAACTGGATCCCACCAACAACATTTTGGCATATTTATGACATGTGCCACATCATGTCATGATGCGTCACTTTTCTTGTGCCCCATTGTGCCCCCCTAACACCACCATATGTGCTCCGTATTTATGATACGGCACACCATGGCGCATGTTAGGGAACTAGCATCACAAATTGTGATGCTAATTTTGGGGTTTTGCAGGATTAGCGCCAAAAACGACACTAATCCTTCAAAGTAAGGGGAAGACCATTAAAAATAATGGGAGCGTCATTTAAATGCCTGCCTTAGACAGGCGTTTACAATGATGCTAAGAATGGAGCATTGGAATCTGATGGATTCCACTGAGCCATTTTTCTGGGCCTCCTAACTCCGGAACACCCACCTTGCATACATTATGTCTGACGCAGGCATAATGTGGCGCAAGGGTTTACAAAGCGGTGCAATGCATTCATTGTCCCACTTTGTATATACGGTGTGGCGTATTTGCCAACCTAACGCCACATTAGCCTAAAACAAATTACAATAAGGGCTATATTTATACTTTTTGATGCAAAACTGCACCAATGCAGTTTGCCATCAAAAAGTTTAACGCCGGCTAATGCCATTTCTTTGCACCACCCGGGTGTCAAATTTATACTTTGACGCTCCGTGGCGCAAACCACAGGTTAGAGTAATTTTGTTTTACTCTAACCATTGTGCTACGTCATAAAGCAAAACGACGTTAATGCGGAGAAAATTACTTTAATCCGGTTTAGGACGTCGCAAACCAGATACGCACCATTTTTCCCTGCAATAGCGTCAAAAAGCGGCGCAAACACAGCAAAATGTGCAAAGGAGCCCCAAAATGGATCCCAGAAGCCAGGAGAGATCCCAGGAAGACTCCAATCGACCAGGAACAGGAGGACCCAGACAAGACCCAGGAGAGGGAGAAGAAGAAAAGGAAGTGTTGTTTCAGTGCAGAGGAGCTGGAAATACTGGTGAAAAAGGTGACGGAACACCAGCATCAACTTTTTGTCACCTCAAAATTGGCAATTGGGAGGAGAGAGGCAATTTGGCAACAAATTGAGGACAATATAAACAGTGTGGCAGAAGTACGGAGAACAGTCAGTGAGTGCAAGAAACGCTGGCATGACTGCAAGTGCAGGACCAAGGAAAAAATGGCAAGGAACAGAAAGGCAGCACTGCAGACTGGACGTGGGAGTCCAGCACCGCAGGAGGCCCTGAACCAGATGGAGTAGATGGTGACAGCCATCATCCCAGAGGAGATTGTCACAGGGATTCAAGGACAGGACAGCGCAGACTACCAGGAAACAACACAAATGCAGGGTGAGTTGCATGGGGGACAAAAATGCCTAAATGTTAACTGCAAGCAGGGGGGACATATCTACTACACAATGCATGTCAGCCCTGAAAATCAGGCAGTGGAAAGGGCAGAGGGGCACGGCATGGGTGCATGGGCTGTGCAGGGGAAACCAGGGGCACAGCACAACACTACACCATAACCTTTGCATGGGGGTACTCTTCCATGCCAAGGATGTTGGAAAGGCAAAGCCAGTCCAGGAGGGTAGGGTACAATGTAAAACTGGCCTGCTGGCACACAACACCTGGTATTGTCACAACATGAACTAGGGACCAATTTCCAGTCTCAAGCCATATCCGCAAGTGGCATGTACCATTGACAACAGTTGCCACTACCACCTGTGCTGTTGTGCTGGTCAAGTAGCAAATGGCAGTTAGGTGCCCATGGATCTAACACACCCAAAATAGAGGGTTCAGGATGACGATGTTATCACCCCCTGTAATTCCTAATAAAGTGTAAATCCTGAGAAATGCTCATGTCTAAAGGCGCAATAAACATCAGGTATTGTTACTTACATTATGAAGTACACAGCAGTAATGTCATACCCATGCTGCACAGTCCAGGGTCTACCCTGTGTCTGTGTTACAATAGCTGCAATACCACCTTGCAACATCCCAAATGTCATACTGTTAAGAAAACAGCATTTAGGGGGTGGACATATGTGTCTAGCTAGTGAAACACAGCCGCCCAGTCATAAGAGGAAATGGAACACCGCCAGGCCCATAAGTGCAAACCAATGTAGCACACATTCCCTAACATGAACATGACACACTACCAATGCTGACACCTGTATCGTGCCATGCCAATGCTATACATAGTATGTGCTTGGTCGCAGCAACATATAGGTGTATGTGAAACATCAGAGACTGGGTCAGTCCTATATTGTTAAGTGTGGTGCAAGTGGCATCAGAACACCCACACCCATTGCAAGGCCTCACCATGTTAATGGAAGTAGACGGAGGGTTGAGTAGGACAAGAAGGTGCCAACACACAATTTGGACAGAACCTACACCTAGAGGATGTGATGCAGACAATTCCCCAAACTGCCCACACTACATGTGACATACAGGTGGGGCATAGGCCTGTGAGAATGCTAATATTAATGAGAGGAACAATGAACAGGAACCAAGATTACAATGTCCACTAATAGGAAGTCAGAAGAGTCACATTACAACTGCCACAACACAGACACACTAATTGTACAATATCTCATTGCAGAGGACGATGGCTTTCCTGTGAATATGCCTGTCCTGGACTTCCCTGATGCATGGATGACGAGCTGACAAACATTAGCCAGCAGACCCTCCAAGATGTCCTTGGAACCCTCAGAACCCCAACTTCAGTCGAAGGAGGAGTACAGATGAAGCAGCCATCACAGAGGACACACCCACCACCCCAATAGTACGACCTGCCAGCTCCAACCCAGCTGAAGACTCTGAGGACCCTGGTACCACCTTTGAGAGGACAGTAGTGGGAGTACAGTGGGAGCTGGCCAAAGAGGTGCGGGTGTGGATGAAAAATATGTCAGCCACCCTTGAGGGGATGTGCATGATGTCATCTGCAGAACAGGCAGCAGCCATGCAAGCGCTACCCTCCCTCCTGAAAGGACTACAACAATGTGTGAGGGATTTCACCACAGCAGTTAGGGAGTTGCCACAACACCTGACATCCCAAACCTTTCACTGCATGCACGAATGCAATCATGACCCCCTCAGGGCCGACCTGGCTGCCTACCACAGTGATGTAGCTGCTATACTCAAGAACCAGCAGCTCCTCCTTGCTGCAGTAATGCCCTTAATAGCCCCACAGTTGGCAGCTACTGAGAATTCTGACTCCACGTCTTGAAACACTGAAGTGTGTGTTGCCCCCTCAAACCCACCACTACCAAGGGCAGAGGAGACGAAACACACATCAGAGGAAGAAGATGTGGACCAGATCACCTTCACCCGTAGGAGTACCCGGTAGCACAAGTCCATGCCACATGGGCACTGATTTCCTAGGTCTTGTGCTTGTTAACATGCCAGTCTTGCTACAGTTGGTAACATGCACTGTTCTCCAGCACACTGTTTACCTTACCACTGTGCACTGCAATTGTCTCTCACAACCTCATTGGCAATTCATGTTCCTCTGCACTGAATGACACTTCACCCCAGTATGCCAATGACATGTCCCTCACCATTGCACTTGTGTTGCATCACAATAGAAGGCATCACACTAATGGACTTACAATCCTGGACTATGTGAATATTGCACTACAGCACTTTAAAATAAATAGCACTTACACAACCACTTTGTCTCTGTGTAATGTGACACATCAACTGTGTAGGAAATTTGTGATGTATGTAACATGTCAATGGCCATAGAATGTCAATACAACAGTGTAGAAAGAATGTGCGCTGATAACTATGCACTGGGGTCTGGATTTTATCATCATCTGTGCTTTCTTAGGCTTATTTCTGAAATTAAATGAGAACAAACAGTATAATGCTGTGTAGAACTGAAAAAGTCTGCTCCAAAGTATGTATAAGATGAAACTCAATGTGGCCAACATTCCCTTCAAGACAATCTTTATGTATGTGACATCTGACTATAAACTTTTTTCACACACACACCATACAGCAGGAATGGATGTGTACAAGTGTATGGACAATTATGTAACCTGGGAGTACAATGTAATAAATGATAGGCATGAGTTATGTATACAGAACTTCATAAGATTATAACATCACCCATCTTATCAGGGTTCACATGAACATCAGGCTGCAGGTAGACGTCCCACAGTGGCCAAGATTCCAATACAGGACTCAAACGATGACAGATTTAAAAACACACCAATCCTTTACAACACATTGGGAACCATAGTAACCTTTAGTGGTGGGTGCAATGGAAGGCAGATGCATAGAGAAGTAGCTTTGTTGTAGCTGCCAATGTGACAGCTCCTTTTGAATTGGGAATAACCATGTCAATAATGGGATTCTGATGCAGGATGGAACACAAATGCAAATGCTAAATTGACACTGTACACCCATGCCAAGGCCCTGATCCGCAAGCATATGGCACATACTGTAAAGAAGTACCCAAAACTTTATTTGACAGTAATAAAGAAACTTAAACTAGGGGAAACACCTTAACTAACCTAACCTATCCTAACTATACATTACCTACAACTGGCACTAACTACCCTAAGCTAAACTTACTTACCACATTTAACTAAACACTCTATTGCTGGACACCTCCTGCTGCAGCCTGTCCATCCTGCGCAACTTTCGTTGCATGTCACGTTTCATTGTCTGAAATTCCGGATTGTCTATCACAGCAGCTGGGGTTGTCTGGGTACCACTTGTAGATACCATTGCTGGTGCTGCTGCCGTGGTTGGAGGGGGAGCTGCAGGAGGTGCTGCTTGTGGGCCCGGAGCAGACGAAGTCGAGGGACCTGCTACAGTGGCTGTCATCCCTGGGGCCACTGTGGTGTGAGCTGTGGTGGCAGTTGTGGGCAATGCTGGCCCCCCTTGGGCAAATGCCCTCCATACCACTGTGGCTCTTTCATGGCGATAACGACGTGCCATATTGTGGAACCCAGCCTCCACATCGAGTATGTGGCGGTAACACACTGCCCGCCTCTGGAATTCCCGTATCTCCTGGGCAATCATGTTGGCAGCTGCAAACATTAGTGACATCATTGTGTGATACATCTACAGATGATATTCTAACACTTAATCAAAAATAGCACATACTGTCCAAATCACAGTACAGATGATAGAATGTTCCTGAGGAATTACATGCCAACGCAGCCTACACATCAACTATCCAACAGCAATGCACAACAAGGTGTGTACCTAATTAAATCATCTGTGCATCTTTGTACTGCTATTAGTCACATAACAAATGCTGCAATTACTCCACATGTGCCAGGCCAACTAATAACTATCTTCTGGATGACAATCAAGGCACACAAGACCTGTGATTTGTAAATGGAACTACCTGGACAGTATGCAGTTGGTAATCCTGTGGGGGCTTTGTAGTTTGGAACACATGAATGTTTGAATTACTTGTCTGTCATCTACTCTGGGATCATCACACCTAGGTACACATATTTTCTAGCCCTAACCCTGTGCCTCAGGGGGGATGGACATGCAACACATACTTTCAAACATCAAGGACAGCCACGAAGCATTGGACAGCTGTCCATGGGTTTAGTCAGTCCACCACAGGTAAGGAGGCCTGCCAAGTAAGATTGACTCAAACATTGGACAATTACATCAACACTAATTTTTTTAATTATGGACAGATGGCAACATCATTACATCTCAATGCCAACTTTCCAAAATCAAGCACATTGATGCAAGCACCCATCTGGTCTTGACCTACATGCACGCCTATGACATCTCACTGAAGTGCCTCATAAATGGAGTACACCATGTGAAGCTAGATGATGCCGGAAAGTCAACCATACAGTCCTACATGTTCATTAGTTAACAGGGATGCTCAAGTCTGTGGGTAAAACGCATGCATCACTGGCCTGTGTGAATCAGGGTATGACTTGCTGACTAAATCATGACACTGGCCACCTCCAAATTAATTATTGGCATACATGTAGCAACAAATCACCCAGTTCACCTGCCTATGCCTATAGCGCAGCACTTGACTCCCAATATATGACTCTCCACAACAGGATGTCCAACTCGAACATGGAACAAAATGTCAAATTCCAGTCAAGTGACATATCAGATCACGTGCCAGCACATCATACCTTACAATGACACACAGGAGTCAATCACACAACAGCTGCAAACACAACACAGGACAAACATATTAACACTTACTGGATACGTCTGGATCTGCAAATCGAGCCACTTCACCAATTGCATAGGGGGCAGGTCCACCTGTAAAACATGGAAGGGTGATATGTGCTCAATGTCTGCTCACTGTAAAAAACTTGGAACAACAAATTACTGTGTGTGACATTTTATAAGATAGAGCTGCACATGAGGCATGTAGACACACTAACAGACATAGTCATACAAACATGCATTGACACTGTCACTCCAGTGAGTGATAGACACACATATGCACACATGCACTGGCCCTAACAATCACGTGGTGCCAAACATGATTACTCAATTTTGTGCTAAATTAATTATAGCGGGTACTCCATTTCATCAATTGTTATTATGAGAGACATGCAATGCCACATTCCTGGTGCACTGCAATACAAGTGACTCAGGTATTGTGGCTTGTGCATCAAGGAACAATGAATTACTATGTGATGCTCATGTGGGTTGAATTTCGTTCAGGAATTATTTTCAGTGGTCCATTATATGTGTGCCAGTGTTGTATGTAGGTTACATATGCCACATTGGCAGTGTACCCAGATCCATATATTCCCCCTATTCCAACATGATGGCAGGGATCCTGTGTGTTACTTGATGACAATGTTATGCTAAACATAGATTGGCCATTTATCTGATTCAAAACAACACAAAGATGTATGCTGACAGTGTCTAATTTGATCATCTGTGACAGAATGCATGGGCACAGGTGTAGTCATTGCACCGGAAATGTGTTACTCTGGGCCCTGTGTACCTATATCAGGTATTGTAAATCACACTTTGCCACATTCATTAACTTAGAATTGCCAAGTTTGGTGATCTGTGGTAATACAACCGAACTGACACTGTCCGCTAATTAAAACATGGGTTAGCAAATGTCCTACTTCTGCAATCTTGATGAGTTAGGACTCTATTTGAAAGCACCTTGTGAATGGCGGCACTCATGGGAATGCTGGCCTGCTGATCTTAGCATACCACCATGTCTGTGATAGCCGTCATACTGAGAAGTTAATAATTGTACATATGCTGCACTATATCAGCAGGGGTGTACCAAAAGTAAAATAACAAACTTTTTCGTCACTTAAAATTTATAATGGAAGCAGTCAGTTTTCCCTTGCACACCATCATGCAAATAAATAGTTTGTGATCATGCATTCACAAAGAGCAGGGATCCCATGATGACCCATTCACTTTACAAAATTGTTTGGCTATAAAGTGACACAGATGGTAACTGCACCAGCTCTGTACCAGTAATTGCGCCCAAGGCAAAAATGTTGTTGGGTCATGCTACTCAATGATAGGATTTAAACGCCTACTCCGATAAGCCATGAGATGAACCTGTTTTGTGCTACTGCAATCTGGTAGCATCCGGGCACAATTAGGTTTGGCCATGTGAAAGAATTTCTGTCCACATTTAAACACACAGAAACAATGAACTGAGGGCCAGATGTTTTTTTTTTTGTAGAATTTGCTTCATTTCTTTATGCTACAGCTCTGGAAAGTAGCACAAAAAAAATTGATTGTATCAAGTGTGCTATACTTTGGGGGCGTGGCCAAACCGTTGGTAATGGCAGACGCGAGCTGAAGAAGCTCTGCGTCTTGCCCGGCTTATCCGGTGCCATCTGGGGGGTCAGGAAACCGGCGGCACCTGGCTGGTGATGGGGCCGGCATCAGCAGGACATCGGGCCGAATTGGTGGTGCGCGCCGACTCGTCGGAGCAGCGCACAGAGGAGTTGAGCCGGGGCCACGTGGGCCGGCGGCCTGTGGTGTTTGGCTGGGCGGCGGTGCGGCCGCGCCATGCGGCGTTGAGTGCACGGTGGAGGTGGGGCCTGACCACAGGAGCGGACTCGGGGAGAGACTCCCCAAAATATTGGTGCCCCAGTGGGGGCAAAGAGAAGGCTGCAGGTGCGGAGTGCGCGCGGGCTGCCTGCCGGCTCACTGGAGGGGCAGGCAAAGGAGCTGGGCCAGGTCCACGAGGATCTGCGGCCGGGCCATGGTGCGGCTGTGCCGCGGCGGGACGTGGCCGCAGGAGAGGGCCAGAGGGGGACTTCCCAGAGAATTAGTGCCCCATCGGGGGCACCGAGAAAACATCTGTGACTGCGGTGAACGCGTGGTTGCGTGTGCTGGCCTGCCGTGGTGGGCGCCTCGGCGCAGCGGGGGTTAGGCCGGCCCCGCGGACCACGCGGCCTAGATTGAAGGACTGGCTTTGCCCTGGCAGATCACCTGGGACCCTTGGAGGCTGGCATTGGGACCCTGGGACCTGGAGGTTGGCAGTAGAAGGCCAGCGTTGCAGCGGCTGGTGGCTGGGCTGCCCGTGCTGCCGCGCGGTGCTGGTATGGTCGCGCAGGCAAGCGGGCCCAGCCTGATTCAAGGACTGGTGCAGTGCCGAATGGAGTGGCGTTGAAGGAGCCCGGGTGGTGGAGTGGTCGTTGGCTGCGAAGACAGCGTCGGGACGAGGCCCCCCTTTGGTGCCTTTTGCTGTGGAATCCGGTACATGCAGAAGCTGGTGGTGTGGAGCTGGGAGCGGATCCTGAGTGTTCATTTAGTTTGTAGTGGTCCCTTGGCTTGATATCTCTGCACCAGCTGCGAACATTAGAGGGTCCTGAGCTATTGGAGTCGGCGGCGTGGCAGCTGGTGAGAGATTGGGAACTGGTTGGAAGCCTCCATGACCTAGATCATGGCGGGGACGGGCCGTCTTCGTTCTGGTACTGGAACTAGAAGGTCGCAGGATGCTGCGGCGCAGGACAGCCAGAAGTTGGATGCAGTACTAGCCGCGGTGGAGCACATTGGAGACTCGTTGGAGCGGGCCCGCACATCATTGGAAGCCAAGATAGATAAGGTGACCAGTGACCTTGTCCTCTTGCACGCTGATCACCGTAATCTGGCGGACAAAACAGGTGCGATAGAGGCACGGGTGGATGAGCTGACGCCGATGGCGTCCCGTTTGAAGTCTGAGATGGGGGACGTGCTAGCATGTGTGGCGGAGCTGGAGCGTCGTGGGGAGTATGCGGAGGGGTGCTCCAGGAGAATCAACATATGGGTGGTTGGTTTGCCGGAAGGTACCGAGGGCCGGGATGCAGTGGCATACTCTGAGAACTGGCTACGGGGGCTGGTGCCGGCGGGCACGCTAAAGTCCTTTTTTTCAGTGGAATGGACGCATTGGATCCCCACGAGGCCGAGACCTCCGGGGAGTGGCCCCCGTCCTTTCATAATTCGCCTCCTCCATTATGCGGACAGAGATGTTATACTTAAAACTGAAAGATCCTCTCTGCCGCCTCGAGTGGATGATGCGCAGGTACTGCTGTTTCTGGACTACACGCCCTTGAAGCCTAAACTCAGAGTTCTTGGCCTGGATTACTCTCTACTATTCCCCGCCAAGCTCCGCATTGTAGCCGAGAACAAGTCGCACTTCTTTACCACGAGGGAGGCAGCATGGGAGTGGCTCGAGTCAACGGGCCGCGCTTCGGGTCGTACAGCTGAGCGGAGCGTGCCAACGTCGCGGAACAGGTGCAGTCAGGTCAGGCACGGCCTGAAGGGCGGTGATGTGCGCACGGAGGCCGTGGCTCATGCCCATGACCTGGAGCAGCTCATTCAGGAGAGGAGGGAGGCGATCCACTCTGCTGCGGCCATTAGTGCCTCCCCGGTGGAGTCGGAGTCGGAAACTGAAATCTCGCAGCCACCTAGTGATCGACCTACCAAGCCGGATCGACTTTCGGAGTTGGGCTTTGCCAGGGGCCCGCCTCTAACGTCTGCCACATTTTTAGGTGCTGCAGAAGTTGCGCTGGCTGACCGGTCACTGATGTGGCCGTCCGTTTGGAGTACTGAGCTGTCTGGAACCTAGTGAGAATGTGTTGTTGATATAAGCTGATGGTGGGCCTGGTCGCGGGTGTGGGTCACTGTACTGTGAGGGCCGGGTGGGTCATTGCTGATATTGTAACTGTCTTTGTTTGCTGTTAACAACTGTGACCAGCTGTCTGGGTCTTTCTTCTCCCCCCTTTCTGTTATCCACTATAGCCGGGTAGTCTGGTTTGTATGGGGCTTGCTTCCTTGTGAGATTGGCCAATCCCATTCTCCTACTAGCGGAGATTCACAATGTGTGATTGCGATGTTGCATGTTTTCGTTGTTGGGTTTGGGCGGGGACCTGTTGTCTATCTGCTCTGATGGTATTGGTTATGTTTTGGCTATGCTGGAAGCCACATACAGAGCGCCTGATTGGGTGTTGGGAATCTGCCACTGCTAGTGCAGTGCTGTGCGCGGGGGTGGGGTGGGTGGGGGGGTACCAGGCTCTTCGTGTCATGACTTCATACAATGCGATTACTTGGAATGTGAGAGGTATACGTACCCCTAAGCACCGGAATGCTATATACTCCTATCTTAAAAGGCACTCAGGGGGTTATTCCAACTTTGGAGGAGGTGTTAATCTGTCCCAAAAGTGACAGTAAAGGGACGGATATACCACCAGCCGTATTACGAGTTCCATAGGATATAATGGCCTCGTAATACGGCTGGTGGTATATCCGTCACTTTACCGTCACTTTTGGGACGGATTACACCACCTCCAAAGTTGTAATAACCCCCTCAGTGCATTTGGCTTTTCTGCAAGAGACCTATTTGCCGCACTCAGAGCTCCCCCGATTGCAGAGGCGCTGGAGAGGGCAGTTATATGCGACAGGGTGCTCTGGTTTGGATTAGAGCAGGTGTCCCCTTTGCGGCGGAAGAGCAGATCATAGACCCACAGGGTAGATTTGCCCAGGTTCGAGGGAGGCTGGCGGACCGGGCCATAGTGCTGGGCTCTATCTATGCTCCGAATGTAGATCAGACTTCCTTTCTGCATGGTCTGTCTCAGCACTTGGCGGGTTGGAGTAATTTTCCTTGGTTGCTGGGGGGAACTTTAACAGTGTACTAGACATTGATTTAAACAGTTCCTTCCCCCACTGCCTACGTCCCCGGTTGTGGTGGCTGCGCGTGGTTTAGTGACTTGGATGCAACACTGGCAATTGATAGATATATGGCGGCAGCGGCATGCTGAGGACAGGGTTTATTCGTATTATTCTGCCCCGCACTCCCTGCATGTGCGCCTGGACAGGATGCTTTGCAAACGGAATCTGACCCCAGTGATTGTAGACGTACGCATTTGGATCACAACCCGCAGCTTATGCGACTGAGCTGGGACTGTTCTCCTCCAGCTGTCACCACTTGGAAGCTTAGGCCGGAGCTCTTAGAAGATGCTGCCTTTAGGGCGTCGATGGGCGCAGTGAATTCTTCAAGCATAATGATGGTACGGCTTTGTTGGGCTTGCTGGAATGGGATGCCTTTAAGGTCTTCATTCAAGGGCATTGCCTGGGGACTCAGTGGAATCTGCGCCGCTCCATCGAGCGTGACCTGGCTCAGATAGAGCGGGACACGCTGCGACCAGAGAGGGAGGCGACTGCTGGCCTTGAAGAGGAGTCACTGCTGTCTGCAGCCCGTGCCGAGCGCCTGTCGCTATTTGAGCGGCTGTGCTGTCTGAACTACACCGCGCACTCGGCGAGAACACATGCCTCGGCCGACAAGACGGGCAGGCTACTGGCCTGGCTGATTTGACGCGATTGCGAGAAGGGCCCGGTTATGGAGGTTCGCTCGCAGGCTGGTGGAACGATCCATACGCCTGGGGAAATACATTCTGAGTTTACACTTCACTACGAGGCACTCTATGCCTCAAGTGTGCTTCCAATGGAGTGGTCTTGTAGTGACTTTCTTGCTGGAGTGGCACTCCTGCATCTGGAGAAGGAGCAGATGGGGGCGCTTGAGGAGCCTCTTGACCTTGAGGAGATAAAGTCCAATATTGGTGAGCTAGCATCAGGTAAAACGCCGGGCCGAGATGGTCTGCCGGCTGACTTTTACAAAGTTTTTGCTTCCACTCTGGCGCCCCGATTGCTACGCGTGTATGAGGAGGCAGTTCGGAGGGGCTGTTTGACGGCATCTCAGAGAGAGGCACTGTTGGTGTCCCTTCCCAAGCCTGGGAGGGATTCGGTAGAGTTGGGCTCGTATCGGCCACTGGCGATGCTGAACACTGACTACAAAATCCTGGCCGAAGCACTAGCAATGCGTCTTGCGCCGAGAGTACCGGATCTGGTGCACCCGGATCAGAACGGGTTTGTGCCGGCAAGGGATACATCCCACAATATCAGGCGGCTGTTTCGCGTTATGCAATATGCGAGACGGGATTGGCCACGGGCAGGATGTCTTGTCCTAGATTTAGAGAAGGCTTTTGATTCTCTAGAATGGGCTTATCTGTTCGGGGTATTGCGGCGGTTTGGCATTGGACCCCACTTCATTCGGATGGTTAAGCTGTTATGTACTGAGCCACAGGTTCGGGTAAAGTTGGGGGGCATGGTATCAGAACCGGTCCGTGTGTGCAGGGGTACGAGGCAGGGCTGCCCCCTTTCCCTGTTGTTGTTTTCTCTCGTCATGGAGCCCCTGGCAGCGGCCCTGTGCAGCGGGGAGCTGAATGGGGTATTACCCTGTGGGATGGCCTGCACGTGGTATCCCTGTATGCTGATGACCTTCTCCTGTATTTTAGGGATGTTACGCAGATCCTTCCGGAGGTTGGGACGCTTCTTCAGCGATTTGCTTTGTTGTCTGGCCTCAGGGTCAATTGGTCCAAATCATGGCTCTTTCCTTTTGACTCTACGCTCCAGAATCCAGAGCTTTGCCTTGCTGGGAGTCCTGTCCCATGGCAGCCACACACATTCCGGTATTTGGGTATCCGTATTTATCATCGGGAGAGGGACCTAATTGACGGCAAACTTACAAGAGCGGTGTCCTCGATCAAATCCCAGATGACTTTTTGGCAGACGCTGCCGCTGTCGGTGGCCGGTAGAATAGCGCTCCTAAAAACGGTAGTCTTACCGCGGCTATTATATTACTTTTCTAACCTTCCGCATTACATTCCCCCCAGCTTCTTTAGGAGTTTGGAATCAGAGTTGAGGGAATTTATCTGGAATGGGGGCAGTTGCAGAGTCGCGCTGAAAAAACTGTACTTGCCATTGGAGAGAGGTGGACTGGCGGTTCCTTATCTGGAGCACTACTACCTGGCCTCTCAGCTCCAGTGGGTGTCCAGATGGCTGGCGGGCCTCCACCTGGCGTATACGGCGTCTGAGCAGGGTACTTGGTTTCTACTGTAGGTTTCGCACTTATTTCATCCACTCGCATGCGTGCCAATGCCGAAACAATTATTCCTCAAGGTGGCGTATAGCTGTTATCGTAGGTCCCTCCGTCTCACTGGGCGGATGGTCCCATTCGCTCCAGCCTTAGCGCTGTTGGGCACTCCGCGTGGCCCCAGGATCACGTCGGGCTCAGAGCTGCGCGCGTGGCATGAAGTGGAGTTGTATACGCTAGGTGATCTCTATGAGGATGGCCAGCTGCTCTCGTTTTCAAGGCATCAGGAATTGGGGCTGCCGTCAGGGCAGTTTTTGCTATATAACTCGTTGTTGAGGGCTCTGAGATATAGGTGGGGCGATTTGTCAGTGGCTCCTCTCACACACTTGCTGATACAATACCTGCAGGTGATGGGGCGGGGCGGCGTTTTATCAGTTGGTTTACTGATGCGCTGCGGGTACCTACAGTTCTTGAATGCGCTGTGGGCGGCCTGGGAGGAGGATGTGGGCAGTTCAATTACAGATACGCAGTGGAGGTTAGCTCTTTCTGGCCACCTTAACATACCCCGCAACTCTAGATTTAGTTTAATCCAATTCTACATCATTCACAGGGCCTACCTCACTCCAGCCCGAGTGAACAGATATTTTGCTCGTCAGGATGCAGCTTGTCCCACTGCTTTTACATAAATGCAGACTTGTTACATATGCTATGGTCCTGCCCATCCTTGGGCTGCTTCTGGAAGGCAGTGGTGGGCTGCCTGTCAGAGTGCACGACGCAGCGGGTTCCGTTCACCTGGGAGGCGTGTGTGCTGGGACTTTTTCCCACAGGTGAGCGGCATAGAGCTGTGGTGCGATTTACGCACCTCGGCCTGATCACGGCTAAGCGTCTGGTGACTCGTAGGTGGAAGTCGTCGGACCCACTGTGTGTGCAGGCCTGGAAATATTCCTTTGAGGAATGGGCGGGAGCACAGGGAGTGGCGTTGAAAAGAGAAGACGCGTTAGGGCTACGCAAATATCCATTGTCAAGTAGCTGAGAGGAGATGCTACTGCGTCTGCGTAATGTGAGTGAGGTCCCTGCTGGGGAGGAATCGGTCTAGGGTGGATGTGCGCCTACTGGGGGAGGGGAGCAGTGCGACGGGGTGGGTGTATGCCCGATGGCTTGATTTGACGCAGAATTAGTGAGCTGAAGGGCGATGTTGATCTGGAGCCAATATGGGGCTCTGCCCTGCACTGGTATGTTTTGTTGATGCAGAGTGGTTCCCATGCCGATTATAGCACGCTTGAATTGCAATCCGCTATCTGTATAAATAGTATCCAGAAGTTGTTATTGTTCGTACTGTTATTTGTAATCTGTTTACATTATCTGCCTATCAGCAAGAAATACCCATGCTCAATTATGGGTGGGGATGAACTGATCTTTCGGACTGATTTGTTGAACCATGTAATTGCTTGTCATCCCTTCAAGGACATCTAAGCTTCAAGCATCTGGCGTATGCATGCCCTATCTATGACTTACATAACTGTTAATGGTGGGCTGTGGGTGCTTGGGTTAACTACGGCTTACTATGTGGGTTGGAGGCTTGTTCTGACTCCTACCTTTTTTCGCACATGGGTACACAAGTGAATTGTAATTGCACAATGGTGATTATCTAAATGCTGTTTATCTTTTGGTGTTATGATGAGACAAAATGCTAATGAACAGATTTATGAAAAAAAAATCAAGTGTGCTATACATTGGCATCCAGAAATAAGGCACATGCTGCACAAACAAAGTAGAAATATCGGCCTAAGATATTAGCAGAGGTTAGGAACAGCTTTGTACATATGGCCATGAATACTGTTCAGACAAGGTTTAAAAGACTGGGGACTACATTGGTTCCTTGTATTAGCATGTGAAATACATCCCATTCCTGGTACACTCACAGGCCCTGAATCATAAATTAATTTGTGCCACATTACCATCATCTCTTGACACCAAAGTGGCACAAATTTACAAGATAAAGTTGTCTTTTGTAAGTTTGAGTAGCTTTCGCGTCAA
This sequence comes from Pleurodeles waltl, assembly GCF_031143425.1. Lineage (NCBI taxonomy): Eukaryota > Metazoa > Chordata > Amphibia > Caudata > Salamandridae > Pleurodeles > Pleurodeles waltl. Next base: position 1,629,166,197 of record NC_090440.1, read on the forward strand.
CAAATGACCGTAATGCATTGCAAAAATTTAATAAATCAGGGCCACAGTTTGTTCAACTTGCATTCCACATGTCCACAAACATTGCATGCAGCATGTCACAAAATCTGCTACTGTCACTCCAGAGCATTGTACTGTACACATTAGTCAAATTTGTACTCACCAACAGGGCCACCAATCACCACACCGAGGTGGTCCAGCAGGTCCTGCTCTCGGGCCACCAGGTCAGCCCAGCGATGTTTCAATTGGTGGACGTTGCGCTGGATGTTAAAGATTCTTCTTATATGGAACAGCACCTTTGCCCACCTGAGCCTCCTTGCCTCCGTGTGATACCCATGTATCACCCGGCCTCCAGCCTCCAACATCAGCGGGAGGAAGTGGCACACCAGCCACACAAAAGCCCCAAGCTCCTCCCCACCCATTCTCCCCAGACGTGGCCTACCCAATATCTCCCAAAAAATAGGATAGGAAATGATAAAGAGGGAAAAACAGGGAAAGGAGGTATGAAAAGGAAACTTAACTAACCCACAGACAGCCCAATAATACCCCAAATAACAATACCCACTAACACACTGCCAACAGTCCAAAGACAAATATAATCACAATAAATGACAATACAACACTTACACAGATTGACACAGCCACTTACAAAACAACAGAATACAATGGCAATAGCACACAGGAGACAAAAGCACAATATTCAGAGAGACCATTCAAGACACAGCCACACAGTTTAGAATAATCACAGACTGCGAAGTGAAAGTGAAAGTACACATACTGTACCATATCTGTAAACAGGATATCCTATTACATCACTTCCTGTCTCAATGTGGTGCGTTGTTTTATATTGCGTGTAATTTTATGACACTTACGGGGTCTGAGTCACTTTTTTTTTACGCATATGCATGGAAAGTCACCCACATTCAAGGATCAAAACATTTTTTATGGATAACCGATTTCCTGGGGTGCGGCTTTGGACTTAACGCTAGGGACCAATCGATGTATTATGAGTGCGACCGTCATTTTTTAACGCATATGCGTTAAATTTTGACGCACATGCGTCTTTTTTTATGCTTCTGCGTCAAAAAATCTGTCTTAAACTGTGTTTGTGTAATTTTTCATTTTTTTACATGCATGCAGCCTATAACTATACAAAGATAAAATGGTATGACCTGCAGTGTGTGTTCTAGTGTTTGGGCACATGTGGCAGACCATACCACTGCGGACCATAATACTCATGTTGTTGTGCCAGATTATCTCTCTTAACTGACACAACAGCAACACAAACTTTTGGAATAAAATTGGTATTTCCTAGTTTGAGCAGGTGTTGCATCAATAGAGGATAGCAACGCTACGCAACAAAACAAATAGACTTATGGCCTGTGTGTTTATGTCTGTGAATTGGCTCTTTAAATTGTTGTTGTGCTTCTGTGTGAACGTGCTGTGTGTACTTCCTTGACTTTGGGGACAAAACATTTCCCCTGACAAACTACACACAGGATAGATGGAAGACGGTTGATAATAGCTATGTCAGATATGTAACCCATCACATTTAAAGAAATGTTGAATACCACCTCATTGTCACTTGTGTGTATACTGCCCATGAGTCCGGCTTTTGAACATGCTAGGTAGGTACAGTGTTTGTGACACAGATTCTCAAATCCAATCCGAAAATTGTTATGTACAACACAGTTTTAGTCATGTAAATGACCTATGTTTCTCCTGTGGCTGTGGAGGACCAGCAGGCCATGCTGCATGTGTACACATATTTCTAGTGGTTCTTTGCACAAAGGTGTCCAGTTCAAGTGTGTGGCCATGTGTATCCTGTGTCAGTATTGGGCTCCATGTTGTCACAGTTATGTGCAGGTCTAGTCATGAGTCTGTGGAGGCAATACCTGAATTAACAGAGTACCCTTCAAGGCAAAATGGACCTAAAGCCAAAGATAAATTAACGACACACATGGGGTTAGCCCAGCTATAGCACTGCAGAACTTTTATAAGGCTGACGACAGGGCAACCTTGGTGTGCTCAAAAAACGTTATGGATCAGTAATAGGAAACAGGCAGCTTTCATCACAACATTTGTACACAGGGTGGGCTCTAAAATTCCTGCTGCAACAGGGAACATCAGTGCCTCTGTGCTGATTAATCTCACAGCTAGTCACCACGCAAGCCCCATCAAAAGGTGGCGGCAGAAGTGAATCTGTGTGTGGACCGTCAGGGCACAAACATGTTTTGCCCTTACATACACATTAGCAACCCTTGTTTGTTGTGCTGGAGGCACCATACCGAATCCATGCATATAGGCCATAGAACACTGTCACTGTTTGGCACTCATGAATACATGCAAAACCAGTCAAGGGATGGGGGCTGGATTAGGCCATTTGAATACATGTCCCAGAACAGAATACGATAAGTAAACTGATTAAACTATACTATTCATTTGAGGATTCATTGTAGACCTACCAGACACAATACCTCAGGATGAAAGGGAGGGCATGGAAAGCAACAATGAGACAAATGTAGCCACAGGGAACCTCTATGGTTAACGCAAAGACTGGAACCAGTCAGGCTAACAGGATGCAGGCTCTGTCAGGAACAAACATGAACAAGGCAAATAAACAGTGAGCAGACTCTGACTGGGAAAAGCAGGAACAACACTGTGGGAACTAAAAACAGTTTGTGCTGTGGTCTGCAACGGTTCACAATCCCCCAAGGGCTCTGGTACACAAGTGATTTGTACGCCAATGCACAACAAGGAGATTCAGAAAATGGCAGCTTCTAAGCAGTTCCAGTCAGCAGCAAGGGCAGGGCAGGTTCAAATGGCTGGTCTGCATAGAAGTGCTCACAGGTGTGTGCACCTTCAATCTCTCACACGTCCTGGAGTTGAGAATCAAGTTCAAGGGGCCAACTGGACCTTTCACATGGAAAGCAATGGACAGCTGATTACAGGTCCTACCGACTACCAGGCAGTGCATTATCAGACCTGAAGTCCATGCAGACTGATGAACTATGACTATGGCATGCCATACTGAAGAGGGAAGCACACAGGAGTCAGAATGGGAGTCTGAGTGTGTGTAGATGAAGATTCTCAGGGTACAGATAGTCCACTTACAGGGCCCCCTAGAGAAGGGTGGGCAGAGACTGAAAACATGGGAGTGGCAGGACTTTTTACCTGGGATGGACTGCACAGGGCATGTCTTGTGAGCAATGCTTGTCATACCTGGGGCACTTGTGCTATCCATTTTCAGCTCAGATAGACTTCTTGTCACATATGCTCCTTGCAGAGATAGCTGATGTCACACTTACTACTGTCAAGGGTCTGGTCATACATTCCTGTTACCAATGCAATAGCACATCCACTGCCTCATGTATGAAGCACTTTTTTACCTTATGATTGATGGTGTCTTAGCTGTCTGTCATTTGCTGCAATGGACCATGTTGGCAACATGGATGTGTCTCATAGCTGTGGTCCTCTGATATTGCCCTTCAAATGTGAACTAGACATGATATATGTCATTAACACTGTGTGTGATGTTTGCTGTACATTCATACCCATCAAATGTGATGTCGCTTTTTCAGTATCCTAATCTGTATTTCGGCAATGCTCCATGAGGCTACACTCTGATTATGATTCCTAGGGATCATGTGATGCATAAATAATTACCCAGAGCATGATTGAGTGATGAAGTGAGGTGTTTAATTACACATGATAATAAAGTGGTGATGGCGACTATAGTTAGAAGAAGTTTTGTACAATGTGTTGTCTCCTACGCAATCCTGCAGCTGTGTTTGGATGTTCCCCCTCATTTCCACAGACAGCATCCTCCTCTTCCTCCTCTTCAGGCATTTGTGGATCTGGTTCGTAGACGGGAATGTTCCTTCTCGCACAAATGTTGTGCAGGATGGCACAGGTCAAAATGATCTTGCAGACCATTTCAGGGGAATATAGGAGGCTGCCTCCGGTGATGTCCAGGCACCTGAATCTGGACATCAGGATGCCAAGAGTCCTCTCAACCATGGTGCGTGTTCTTTGATGTGCCTCACTATAAGCACACTCTGCTGCTGTGCTTGGGTTGGCAATTGGGGTCATGATCCATCCCGTAACCCTGATCAGCTGTAAGAGAAAATGAGGGTAAGTATTTGGTTGTTGGTTGCACCATGCTTTCACTTTCCATGGCAGTTTTTATCTTGTGTCGTCTGTGACTCATCAGTGTTTGTGGTATTGTGTGGGATCATAGGCTTCTGTGATGTTCTTTCTGCATTGGCTTGTGTAACTATCAAAACTGGTGTTTGGCTGATTGACATGATATCAGTGGTATATTTAGAAACTTGCAGTTCAATGTGTATCTCCCATGCGTTATGTAATGTGAAAGAAGTGTCCATGTGCCTTCACTGGAGGTGACATGATACTTCCACACACACAATCAGTTCCACTGTGGTGATAACACGGTTGCACTATGTGGCCTGGACATCCCATCCAATTTGACATAAATGATTGCATATGAAATGCAACAGTGAGGCCCTTTGATTTGGCTGGGTGACAATGCAGAACACATCTCCATCAGTTGGCAGCACTGAAGTGTTCACAACTGACAATGCACAATTAACCCATGTGTGACAAGTTCTATGCAAACCTATTTTTGTGCCCTCACCGAGTTGGCTCATGGGCAAACGTGTACCTACACTACTGAACTTGCTCCAGGTGAGCTGGCTAACTTGGTTGTGGGGGTGAAGGTTTTAGTGTTGGAAGGTCTATCTGCCTGTACATCTGTTATATATATGGGGAATGGTCTCAATCCGTATGTTAGCAGTGTGAACTTTGCATTAGTGTCACATCCACATGTTTTCATAGCACAGTCCACTTCCTTATTGCTAGCTGGCAATGTCACCCCAGGAGTGATGTGAGATGTTGGTACTGCCTCAATGATTCCATGTCACCTTCATTAGAGTCAGCATCATCATGCTATGTGTCTCATGGTGCTTGACCTGCAGCAAAACACATTACACACCCCTTACACAGGACATATTGCTTGGAAGGGTGTGGGATTGAGTGTTATTGATGTGATATTGAAAAGTTCATCATCCAAGTTGTATTGCCAGTTAAGGCCATGTCATTGTCACTGTGTGGTTTTAAATTGGTCCCGTGTGGCTCTAGAGTGGCATCTCTTGTTATTTGCATCTGTCATTTGTCCATAGGTGTGTATCCTATTGGGTTAGGATATCAAACCTGACTACCAGTGTCACACCTTAGTGTCTTCCTGGCCACGTGTCAATGTAGTGGTGTATTTGTTGAGTGTCCTACAGGGTTGCAGTGCTGTGTGTAAATAACTAGGTTTTCTGTGCTGACCAACAAGTAGCACGTTGCCATATCGTCCAACCTGGAAGTGCTGATTGATGGTGCTATGGCGGAAGATGAATAACTCATGTACACTCCCAGGATACTTTGCCATGATGTTGGTGAACAATTCATTGTTATCCACAATGGCCTGCACATTGATGGAGTGTGTGTGCTTCCTGTTGAGGTATAGATGCTCCGTTGAAGCAGGTGGCACAATCCGTACATGTGTGCAGTCAATGGCACCAAGCATGTGCCGGAAGCCATCAATTTGATAGAACCCCTGTTTGGTCTCCTGCTGCTTCTGCTGTGTGCTGGAGAAGCTGATATGGGTGTGAGAGAGATGATGGCATCCAGTACCTTGGGAAGGAAAGCAGAGAATGAAGGCTGTGAGATTCCGGCAACCAGGGCACCAGTGGTTTGAAAAGAGCCACTTGCCAACATGTGCAGGACAGCTAGGAGCTTGGTCTCAGATGGAATGATGTGGGGTGTCTGCAAGCTGGTTGCCAACTGTGACTCAATGTGGCGCAGCAGCTGCTGTATGGCTTACCAGTTTAGTCTGTACCTCTGGATGGTCATATTGCCTGAGGCCCTGAAGGGTTGTCCTGGTTCTGAATATCCTCTCCTGCCTTCTGCGTTGCCTTTGGGGTCCCTGTTGGTGTGGTGGTAGCTGCTGCTGTTGCTCCTGTGCTCTGCGTCTTCGTGCATGCTGGATGAATAGCACCTCCATGTCTTCCTTTTTGAGCTCTGATGTTGCTTGTGTGTGTTTTCCTTAAGTTATGGTGTGTTTTCCCCATTTTAACGCCTGCCTTGACCCAGGCGTAAAATGTTGGCGTAAATCGTGATTTGCGTCATTTTACGTCTTCGCTCACCAGCCGTGCACCTTTTTTGCACGGTTGGATAAATATGGCGCACGGGTGTTTAAATCATTTTTTAGACTGGAACGCCTACCTTGCATCTCATTAACGGAAGACGGTTTCACGCATCTAGAAAATGGCACACACTGTGATATTTTGACGTTAGACGGGTCTAGCGTCGAAGTATAAATATGGTGTTAGGTTTGCGCCGAATTAGCGTAAAAAAATGACGCTAATCCGGCACAAAGGGAGTATAAATATGGGCCTAATATGGCACAAGGTGGCGCAAGGGGCTCACAAATATGCCCCTTTGTGTTTTCTGAATATGAGTTGTATTGATCTCTTGTGCCTCCTCTGCACAAATTATTTAAAATTATTTGATATATGGATGAATTTAACTACAAAATGTTAATAACCGACACCATTGAGATTAGTCTAATCAATAGTATATCCTATCTAGTTCATTTCTGTAATTGATTGATAAGGCAGTCAAAAAGGTTAAATGGAACTAACTGTCAATAGGATTAGTAGGTGAATGTTATGGCCACATCCGCAAAGTCAGACATAGCATACTTTGATTTGGTGAAGGACAACAACAATTCCCGACATCGTTCAACTGCGCCCAAGGCATCGTAACACCCAACCAGCTCACTTGAGTAGTGGGTATCCTGGTGAACGATACCCTGCCAGAGGTGCACTCTGTACCAGGAAATGCCATAGGCAACCTCTACAGCTCCACCGCGCATGGGTAAGACTTACAGGACGAGGAAAGCAGACCGTGAGGGAGTTAGGAATAGGAGTTGCTGCTCAAGTTATAGATGTGGGGATGGAGGAGCTAGAGTAGTGGTGGGGGGAGAGTAGACTGTTTGTCTTTGCATGTGTTAGGCAGGAGCTAAAACTCATCCCTTTATTGACAACAATTGGCATGGAAAAATAGCACCACATGCCAACAATATGGTACCTTATACTCAAATCCAGACTCAGTGTTCCCTGTCCTAAAACATGCAGTAGAAGGGGTTGTTATACATTAAGGAACACGTGACATCATGGAACCACTCTGCACTCACAGTTACAGAAAAACATGTGATATTAAAATGGTTATCTTCCTGGAAGTAGCCTTTTTAGGGTCGAGCCTGCGTCGCATGCGCTTGCGCATGCGTATCACTAGCGAGATGCTTCTGGAGTTAGAAAAGGGCTCGGAGCCCCGTCCACGTCACGTCAGTGTCTTTGATTGGTTCGTGGGCTCGTCTGTTAAAATCAGCTTGCTTTGATTAGTGGAAGGCACACATACATCATGTTTTTTCCGGTGGTTAGCCCTTCTCGAGCGCAGTTACCAAGTACTGTAAACATGCGTGACTCGCTGTTTCCCGTCACGTATGTGGACTACTATTTATCTATTTTCGCGGCGCAATCTCACTTGGCAGAAGTCAAGCGCTTTGCATAATATAGACCCTGTTACAGTTAATTGCACTTTTGCTGGTTACGTACATAATTGCACTTTTGCCGATAGGTTTAATTACGAGTGAACTGTATCAGCGCGATCACGCTGTTTTTTCTTTCAATGTAGCAAGAAAAATCCGGTTGAGAGTTTACAACTGGTAATAGCTGTAACTCGTTTTAAATTGGAGGTATTTCGTAGGCATGTTATTTCAATATTTCAATAATAATGTTCAATAAACTGTTAATGGAAAATACATTGGAATTTAGCAAATTAACTAGAGACGTCAATCCCGTTTTCCTGCCCCCACATGACTCCCCTTTTGCCATAACAATCAGCCTTCTTCCTACACTTGCAGGAGTACACATTTCCTACTCTAATGAAAACCATTTTATGCCTGTTTGCACCATTCAGTTCAGTCCAAAAAGGCTGCAGCCAATTAAAAACAAAGACGATGGACACACCGGGTTCTGCATCACTGATTTGGTTCCCCGCCCCGGTGTGACATGCTATAGCATGCTTTGCACTGCTGAGGAGCTCTCACAACCTGAGCCCCAAATGAAGGTTTCTCACTAGCGTCACATTTTACAAATTGTTTGTGGTCAAACATCGACCTCTTACGTGCATTTCATTAACACCTGTAATTGCACATACAATGCACAGCAAGAACCGCCTGCTGCAGTGTTTGCCAACCGCCAATTAAGGAGAGATTTGTGGTTCTGCCACTAGGCTTGCATCTGTCAATTACTGCCCGCTGCACAGTGATGCATGATGCTGATGCAATTACACTTAAGGTGTCAGCGACTCACCAAACACAGGTGCTAACTGAGGCAGTTTCACTGCAGGAATAACAACATCAGAGACCACATAAAAACTGCAAATACACGAACAGTAACAATGACAAGGCCAATATCTTTGGCGTCGTTCTACTATTTAAGTGCACTGTTTGTACCGTAAATCTAGGAGAGCCAAGTAAGGGAGCACATTGTACACCGTGCTGGATGCGGGCGGACGCAACAGTCTGAAAATAGCTAACAATTTGCGTGATTGAGGTGGGCAGGTCAGCAACCTCACAGAGAGAGGGAGATCACTGCTCGTGCATACACGAAACAGATACTCTACAATTCAAAACAAGCTTTTGAACTTTTGCTCGTCTTTCACCTTATTGCAATGTGTTTTGGAAGTAATTTCTACATAAGAACTTCAAAAGATCAAGGATTTCCTGCACGCCCTGCCGATGTTGCCTTGAGTGAAGCTTTGGAAGTCTCTGTCATGTGCATTTTTATTTATGGCCACTATTGTTGTTATATGTGGCTCAGCATTATAGTCCACATTAAAACAACAAATGCAAGAGTGAATTTTATGTACTGTAGAGTCTGACCTCAATTACTTCAAGGTGCTCTCAGTTTCCATACTCAGTAAGAGGAGGCAAAGTGAAATAGACTGACTTGCCCAATAGCACGCAATGTGGTCACGCTGGGGAAGCAAGTTTTAAGCCCAGATTTCTTGGTCGCATGTGCTGTAATTTAGCTACCAGACAAATAAGTCGACTTCTTCCTGTTTCACAACAAAGTACAACGCGTTGTGTTTAATTGTCTTTTTACAATGGCTTCAATAAAGCTGGCTTGAAAATGGATGCATTGTATGCTACAGAAACCGCACAGTACACAAGCAGTTTTTAAGAAACAGGTTGTTTAACTTAGTATTAAAAGGTGCAGAATCACAAACGAGAATGGGTATTCGGAACACATAATGCAATCCAGCAAATTTCTGTGTCTCTTTCATGCTAATGGCGGCCATCGGCTCGTAATGTGAAACTGTTTTACTTTTCATTATCAGTTTACTTGTCAAGGAAAGTCCCGTTAGGAGTTTACAGCACTAATAGCTCTAACGCATCTAAACGTGAGACCCATTGCATTGCAAATGCTTGTTGTTTTATATCATTCCCCTACACATACACAGGCACCATTTAAAGTCCCTGCAGTCACTGATAAACAAGATTATCTGGGCACTCAAGGGAATTAGGAAGTCAAGGAAAAAGCGCAGACAGTCTTTACTGTACAGGTGGTTGTGCTTTACCGAGTCTTCAGCAGAGGTAGGCAGGTCCCTGGTAAGCCAACACCGCTGGACACGGCCAAAAACAACCACAGTACACCACAGTGCACTAATATCTAACTTTTGAGCTCTCCATTTGTCTACAGCTATGAGGGCTCGCTGTAGATCTATCCGGGTGTATTCAAGAAAAACAACTTAGTCTGCATGTAGCAGAATGATAAGGAGACACCCACACAATTTCGGGGAAACACTGGCACCCTAGAGAGCTCATGCCACATATCAGCTGTGCAAAGAGTGAATAGCAGTGGTGCGAGAACGCACCCCTTCATTAGCCCTGCTAATTCAGGTTTTTCTGTAGATATTTATGTTCGCACCTAGGTATCGTAGCGAATAACGACTAAAGAGTCTAATGAAGAACTGGGTACTTCTCATTTACGTAACTTTGTCCATAGCAAACCCCAATGCACACCACCAAATGAAGACTTATAATCAATGAAACAAGCATACTTTTCTTCTTCAAGAAAGCCTGTGGAATCAGGTACAGCAATTCTAGATCATTACCTAGTCTGGTCTAATGCCGGCCTGATGGTGAGGAATTAACTGATTTGCTGCAACCAACCGCAGCCTGTCCTTTGGGGCTGAGGGGACAGGCCACTCCCAGGAGCTAGACATGCACTATTTGTGCAGGCTCCCGGCTGCTTGAGCTGAACTTTGCTGGGCTGAAGAAGTCAAAGACCTGTGGGCGTGACCTCTTCAGCCTGGCCAAGGTGCCTCGAGACCCTCCCCCTCATGATGAGGGGGAACGTCACTGATTGCTTTGGAACTGGGTGCTTCAGTTTTAAGCCCTGAAGCGCCCAGGGTCGAATGTCAATCAGTGACACCTCAGCAGTCTCACTGACCCCATCCCACTCTGTGACGAGTTGGAACTGCTACCTTTCCTCATTGGCTGACCTTAGGTTAGCCAGTGAGAGAAGACAGCAGTCCCAGCTCTCCTGGGATCTCCGAGGCAGAGCTGAAGGTAAGTGAGTGTGTTTTTTAAATGAATTTTTGGTGCGTAGGTGCGTGCATGTTTGAATATTTGATAATGAGTGTTGTGAATGAATCTGTGTGTGCGCACATATATGTGTGAATGAATGAGTGTGAGTGTTCCTGTGTGTCCCTCCCACCTCCCTCCCTGCTAAAACTACCTTCCGTCACTGCCTGCAACCCAATGTTCAAGGTTGCATAGGCAGTGTTGAGAAAATATTTTCTTTTCCATGTCCCATAGGACTATTAGCAAAATAGTTTTTTTGGAACCTACATCCCCTTTTATGTCTCAAATAAGACAGCCTGTGCTGTGTCTGTTGTGAGGTATATTATTTGTTTACAGTGGACTTAGAGCCTGCCCATTGCTCGCTTTTGGTTGGTTTTATAGTCATTCTTGTTTTTTTTTTGTCCTTATTTATTAGCTTCCAGGATTTTTACTTCCTCTTTTGGTGTTTATCACTCACCTGGAGCATGGGCCCATTACTTGTGTCCTTCACACTGCTCCATTTTCAGGCATTGTTTTAGGGTCGAGCTTGCAAACTGTCTGTTTCTCTTGTTATCTCTGTGTGGGCTTTAAACCACACCCAGCCCTTTCGTTGGTTCGTGGGCTTGCCTTTTAAAATTTGCTTGATTTCATTAGTGAAAGGCATGCCTACGTCATGCCTTTTCGGATGTTTAGCCCTCCTTGAGCGTACCAGCCAACAACTGAAAAAATACAATGCTCCTTGTTTTCTGTATGGTTTCTGGACTACTTTTTCTCTTTATTACGTAGGCAGCGTGATCTCGCTGGGCAGTAATCGGGCTCTTTTCATGGCTACCAGTTTAATTCTATTGTTTATCCTAGCGCTCATTCACAAATTCAAGGTTTTACGCAGCGCGACGCCAAGGTGAAACCGGACCGGTCTTTTTTGTTCTGATTAGTCACCTTCATGCTCATGGCGTGAAGCTTTAAATCGGCTCCCTTATGTGAAATTGTACTACTTTTCTTTTTCAGTTTATGCGTCAAGAAAAGTCCGGTTAGGAGTTTGCAACGCTAATAGCTCTAACTCGAGCAAACGTGAGACCCACTGCTTTGCAAATGCTTGTTTTCTTTTTGGTTAAGCACGCTACATGAGTGCATGTGTATTCCAGCAGTCTCCCTTGTGTACTTTGTGTTCGTCTTTCTTGTCTGTGTGTTTCTTCCTTGAAGACAACAACCTACTCGACCCCTCTCAGTCCGGATTCTGAGCCAATCACAGCACAGAAACAGCCCTCATCTCAGTCACAGACGACATCAGAACTCTGATGGACAACGGAGAAACAATCGCCCTCATCCTCCTCAACCTCTCGGCTGCCTACGACACCGTCTGCCACCGAACCCTAACATCCCGCCTGCACTCCACCGGTATCCAAGGACTGGCCCTGGACTGGATCACCTCTTTCCTCTCCAACCGCTCCCAAAGAGTCTACCTCCCTCCATTCCGCTCAGACCCCACCGAGATCATCTGCGGCGTCCCACAAGGCTCCTCGCTCAGCCAGACTCTCTTCAATGTCTACATGAGCCCCCTCGCCGACATCGTATGCAAACACAACATCATCATCACCTCATACGCCAATGACACTCAGCTGATACTTTCCCTCACCAAGGACCCCACTGGCGCGAAGACCAACCTGCAAGATGGAATGAAAGACGTCGCAGAAGGGATGAAACTCAGCCGCCTGAAACTGAACTCAGAAAAAACGGAAGTCCTCATCCTCGGAAACACCCCGTCCGCCTGGGACGACTCTTGGTGGCCCACGGCCCTTGGCACCGCACCAACCCCCTCAGACCATGCACGCAACCTCGGATTCATCCTGGACCCGCTTCTCACAATGACCAAACAAGTCAACGCCGTATCATCTTCCTGCTTCCTCACTCTCTGCATGCTCCAAAAGATCTTCCGCTGGATCCCCGCCGACACCAGAAAAACTGTGACCCACGCCCTCGTAACAAGCCGCCTGGACTACGGAAACACCCTATACGCAGGAACCACCGCTAAACTCCAGAAACGTCTGCAGCGAATACAAAACGCCTCCGCCCGCCTCGTCCTCGACATACCCCGCAACAGCCACATCTCCGCCCACCTGAGACACCTGCACTGGCTTCCCGTCAACAAAAGTATCACCTCCCGGCTCCTCACCCACGCACACAAAGCCCTCCACAACAAGGGACCCGAATACCTCAACCGTCGCCTCAGTTTCTACACGCCCACCCGTCAACTTCGCTCCGCCAACCTCGCACTCGCCGCCGTCCCTCGCATCCGCCGCACCACAGCAGGTGGGAAATCCTTCTCCTACCTGGCAGCCAAGACATGGAACTCCCTCCCCACCAACCTCAGGACCACCCAGGACCACCCTGCATTCCGGAGGCAGCTCAAAACCTGGCTCTTCGAGCAGCAGTAACCCCCTCCCCCTAGCGCCTTGAGACCCTCACAGGTGAGTAGCGCGCTTTATAAATGTTTTTTTTATTTGATTTCTCCCCTCATGCTCTCAGTTGCTAACCTTGCTTCCATCTCGCACCCCTCCTTCCATTGCCATTATTGCTTCCACACCACCCTTGGTTTTTCAGATGCTTCCCCATCCTCACTTGTCTACACTCAATTGCCTGTTTGCTTCCCATCCTCCTCGCCCACCCTCTATTGTCTGTGAGATTTCCCATCCCCCACTCTCTGTTTTCAGTGTGCTTCCACATTGTTGTCTCTCACCTGTCCATCTGTCTCGCCACATGCAACCTTTTCTCATGTCCTCCCTCTGTGTTGCCTCGTCCCACCCGCTCACCATACCAACTCACTCCCTCGTTTGTTTTTTTAAAGCGCATTAGTGGTATATCAAACAAGCATTTTCAATGCAACAGGTCTCGCATTTGTTCGAGTTAGAGCTATTAGCGTTGTAAAGCAAAAAAAAACGCAGTGCCATTGCGCTATGTAAAATGCAGCGCAATTGCGCTGGTTGGAAAATAAACAGATAAAGTAGTCTGGACTCCAGGCTGAAAACATCGAGCCTCGTATGTTTTTGGTACTTTACCGGTGCTGTGTAGGTAGGCTAAACACCAGAAAAGGCATGACGTATGCATGCCTTTCACAAATGAAAGCAAGCGGATTTTAAAAGGCAAGCCCACCAACCAATGTAAGTGACTGGCTTGGCATGCCCAAAGAGAGATTACAAGCCCAAAGAGAGATTACAGAATGGACGGAGCACTTTGTCCTCGCCCATAAAAAGTACATTCCACGCAAGATTTTATTTAGCAATTCATCGCGAACTGGTAAATAAAAAGAAAAAATGCTCTCCTCATTTTGTAGGCACACACATCTGTGTGGGAGTGAGCCTACAAAATGATGCAAGGGCCACATCGTAGCGTTTTTTGTAATCATTTTCAGCGGCCTGAACCGCAGCCGCACTTCCGTGCAGCGTGGCTATACGTCATTGTCAAAGGCAGTACTAGGCGACACTTGTTGGCTTTGGCAAAGCTTGGTATAATCAATAATATAACGGAGACTTGCCAAGAACGTGGGAGGAGTTGTTATTCAAATGCAGCTTTAAATAGTGGAGACAATACCGGAGCCCAGCAGTGGCCATATTTTTTCTTATAAAGTCTATTATGAATGTCGTTGGGACTCGAGGCTCTATCTGCACGAACGGCATTAATCATTGTTATGTCTTAACGGCTCTTTCCGTCGACGGAGCGTGTGGAGTGCTTTTCTTTCCCGTGGTGTTGTTCTTTAACCACAACAATCATAGCAACAGCCTCTTTCTCATTCGAGACTCCCCAACCTTTTTTCATATGTGTCTCATTTGTGTAATCACTTGAAGTGCCATGTGGTTATCACAGCTGCAAATCGCTTTACATTCAGCCATTTGTGTTATTTCCCAAATATATATTTTATTTTTTAATATTCAGGTAAGCAAAATGAATTACCTTGTTAAACTACATTTCAAATGTTGGTTTTTCGCTCATAATATTACCCTATTTTAATTCTATAAAATTACACGCATTGTTTAATAATTAATTTGAACCGACATTGTCATCATCAACAAAGAGATTGCATGTAGTTATTTAATTTAATTTTCAATGCATTTCGAACCCTTATGAGTTCTTCTTCAGGAGATATCACAATCCCATCAACATGAACAGTTTACATCTATAAAACTAAAAAGAAATAATGAAAACACAGAATATAATAATGTCTCACTTATTTAACTTTTTGCTGGTTCTTTCACAAATCATGCAGTGTTAACTCCGATAACTCCTCATACATGCAGCATCACCCTTCTTGCACATTTCTTTTCAAATGGCCCTTCTCCCCCTTTCTACGCCATTACAGATTTTCCTCCCTCTTCTCCATTCACCTTATATAAACAGTCACGTGATTAACTAGCTTAGAATCACCCCCATTCTGATGGAACTTCATTGGCTTCCTTGCTGCACTATCCTCAAAACCGCTGCATCATTTACAAAGATATCATAACCAGCAACCTATCTTGTCTTGCAGACATGCTCACCATCTCTTTTGGATCTCCGCACACCCACAGCCATGACACAATCAGACTGCAGGCTAAAAAGAGAAAAAAATAAAAAAAAGACCCACCCAGGATCTGAGACAAAATCCTTGTATCCATTAGGACTGCCAAAACACTGCTCCAATATAGGAAGGAGCTGAAGACTCACTCTTTAAAGAACACTATAGCAGGTGGTTGTGGGACTACATCCTTTGGCAGGATCCGGCTCAATGTACCACCACTCTACCTGGAGGCCTCTGGCTGCTGATTCTGCACTTCTGCCTCCGCTGCCCTCTCTGGGCGGTGGGACTGTTTTATTGTTCACCCGCCTGCCTAAGACCGGCAGGCAACTGACAGCCCTGGCATCCCATTTGAGAGTGTGGTAAGAGTCTTGCGCCTTCTGTGGCAATTGCTGGCTGTCCCAAGCCAGTGGCTGGTGTGTCCCTGTTTCAACCTGGCTGGAGACTGGTCTTGGAGGTGTGGCTGGAGACTATGAGGACTGCCACTCTTCGCCACTGGAACTTTGTGATTGCTGGGCTTCTGGATGCTTGAGGGTCGCCAGCATCTCCTAATATACCTTCTGGCCTGTGATATATAGAGGAAACTACCTAGTGGTGCTGAGGTGTGGTGGTGCTGAGCACAGGCCTCACTACATTTGGGAATTTCTCATGCTATTTTTCTGACAAGGACTCGTCCATCCTAGGCAACAATTGTTGGTGGAGTGTTGGCAGCTGTTGGGGTTCGTTCACCTACGTCCCTTGTATGTTGGTACCTTCCTGCCTCTCGTGAGGAGGATACAGGAAGTCTATACTGTCCTACAACATGCTCAAGGTGTCACAAATCAACACAGTGCCTTTTCTGGATCGACTGGATGGAGCAGCTGACCTACATCCTGATGGCACAGAGGTTGATATACAAGCCCTCCTCCTTCAGATGTGCACAAGCCTGCAACTCATACATGGGAAACTCAACTCTCTCACCACTCACCTTGACCACGTGTCAGCCTTAGTCTATAAGCATGGTGATCACAGCAAAGAAGCTGAAGGCAGGATCTCCCCTGTTGAGGATAAAACTGCTTAGCTCAAGACTACGGTCTCAAAGTTGGTTGAGGAGGTCCACCAAGAATATAGACCTGAAGTTCCTCTTGATGCACATTAACCAGGCCATCCTGGGCCTGGCAAGGGCAAAATGGAAACATTCATAGAGAACTTGCCATCTGATCGCTTGGGCAGAGACCACTTTTCTACCTGCTTCATAGTTGAATGGGCTCACAGATTGTAGGGACCTGACCCCTCACTGGAGGTCCCTGCTCTTCCAGTTATAGCTCATCTCTTTAACTACCATGATAGAGAGAAGGGCGAACTCTCCTACCTGGACGAAAATCAACATTTACCCTGACCAGTTGGCTGCAGGGCAGAAGGCCAGGCACTTGTTTGCAAACGTCAACTAACTGCTCACAGCCTACAAGATCGCATACACAATGCTTTTCCCTGCAAAAAAGTACTTCTGTGTCAGAGGAGGAAACATTATAACATACCGGCCCTGCTCATGCATGTTGACTCTGCCTCTAGAGACCTGTTTGAAGACGTTGAATAACTTCACTCTGTTACTTCCTTCTGTAAGTCTTGTTAGATCTGCATGTCCGTGACTCGTTCCTTTCCCGCTGCTTTGTTACTATGGAGGGGGGAGAATGTGCTATACCTGCTTGCCTGCCGTTCGCTGACTCTTGGGTGTTGAGTGCCTTTGTGGGGGCGGGGTGTTTATCCCTCCTCCCACCTACTCAGCACAGAATACATTGACTTAGAGGAACGGCAAGTTGGTAGTGGCTTACTCCCCCACTGTGCTAAGCACTTCTTGGGTTTATTCACATGCCAGAGATCCATCCACAGAAAGTTGGGGTGTTCAGTGTGGGATGAGGGTGGGAGATATGATTTTTGCTGGGTTTGTTTACATTTGTTCTTTTGTTTTCTCCATTGATAACATCTGGGATATGTTGGTCAGTTTTAGCAGGCAGACTCAGACCATCCACCCGATGGGTTAGACTCCCAGTCCTGTTTTGCCTTGATTTAGCCCCGACTCACAGTGTCGACCATCGTCAAAATAATCACCTGGAATGTTCGGGTTTGTATATCCACAACAAATGCCACCTGATACTAGCATATTTTGAACGGCATGGTGTGTAGGTCACTTTCTTGCAAGACACACATATGGCCCTGGGAAGCTTACCTCTTTGCCAATAAACCCGTCTCATATAACACATACACAGCAGGTGCAGTGATACTGATGAAAAGGTCCTTTGCTATTGTGGCTGTCTTTGCCCACCTAGACCCCATGGGGTGTTATATTTATCTGTCTGGCTCACTCCATGGAGTCTCTCTCACACCTATTAAGTCCTATGTCCTGGATGCAGACACACCCAATGTTTTTATATTAACTCCCAACAATTCATAGTCGAGGCAACACCAATATCCAATGGGTTGGCAATTTCAGTCTTGTATTTGACTTCATTCTGGATTCGACCAATGCCCTTAAGGCCAGTTGTCCCAGTGCAACTCGTACTCTAAAGCACTTGCTTGATTCTAATGACATCCTAGATGGCTGATGGATGCTGAGGGATGATGCAGTAGCATATTCATTCTACTCCACTGCATATGGTTTATAATGTGATATTGATTACTGACTCCACTCCTCTGACATTAGTTCATGGATATGTGTTAAGTCATACTTGCCCAGAACCTTTTTTGACCACTCCCTGGTTGTTCTTGGGGTTGTTGATATCGCAGACCACCTTCAGGATCGCAAACTGTGGTGCCTTCCCTCTGCTGCGTTGTTGGCTTGGTTTTTAGGGCTGACATTGCCAAGGCGATAGATGAATTCTTCAATATAAATAATGGATCAGTACCCTCTTTCCTGATGGTTTGGGAGGCGTTCAAGGTTTATATCTGAAGGGCTGTGATCTCCTGGCAGTTGGAGGTTTTCAGATCTCTTCAAACCCAACTTCAAACTCTAGAGGCTCAGCTGGATGATGCGCATCAGCAATATGATTTGTCGTGAGATGTGATCTTGCTTGCTATTTTGAACAGATTGTTGCCCCAGTTTAATGAGGCCAGGGAGCAGGGGCAGCAACCCATTCGGAGGTTCGCCTGGCTCCTGCAAGGTATGTGACCCAGAATGGTGGTGCCTGCGCTGTATTCTCTAGCAGGTGAATCTGTGACAGGTACAGTATTGATTGTCCAAGCCTTCTATTCCTGTCATAAGAATCTCTATACTTCCAAACTGTCCCTTCCACATAATGAAATATTGTTAATTATACAGCTGAGGTCATGCTGCCTTGTGTGGGGAGCAGTGCCTGTGAGTTCTTGTCAGCACTCATTCTGATATTTGAAATGCAACAAGCAATACAGAATAAAGAATTTAAGGAGCTCCTTGGTCTGTAGCTATTGGAGCTGTATCAGGTCATCTATAAGTCTGGCTCTCAGCCCCTACTACAAGAGACACTATGGGGCAGATTTATGAAAAGTGGCACCCCTTAGCTCGCCCCTAACGCCACGATGTGTAAATCTTATTTAATATACGGCACACCATGGCGGTAGTTAGGGAACTAGCACCAACATTTTTGACACTAGTTCAGCACTTTGCAGGATTAGCGTAAAAAATGTTGACACTAATCCTGCAAAGCCAATTGAGGCCCATTGTAAACAATAGTGTGCCTCTTTTTAGCACCTGCTCTGAGCAGGCGTTAAAAATGCAAAAATAAATTTGCCGCAAGGAAATCTCCTAGATTTCTTTGAGCCTTTTTTTCAGCCCCCTAACCGGGGAACGCTCCCTTTGCTTACATTATGCCTTGGACAGGCATAATGTAGCGCAAAGGGTTACAAAGTGGAGCAATGCATGCGATTTTGCCCTCGTTGAGCTACATTAGCGTAAAATAAAATTAGGCTAATGTGATGCAAAAAGGCGCTAAGGGCTCTCATATCTGCTCCTATAATCTCTGTTATTCTAAATCCTGGAAAGGACTCTAAAGACACTGACTTCTACCAGACTCTCTCCTTGTTAAATCTGGATAATAAGATTTTGTTGCATGTATTCTCCAATAGGCTGAACCTCTCGATGGCTAAACTTCTCATTAGACCAATTTGGTTTTATCCCTGTTAGTGCCACATAAAATTACTTTTATGTCTTGTTTGCAATGATACATCGGCTAACACTGGAGACCCCAGCAATTTCGATGTTTCTAGACTCCGAGAAAGCCTTGGATTTGCTGGAATGGCTGTTCCTGTTCACTGTGCTCTATGGATGGGCCTTGGTCATTACCTCATCAGCATGACACAACTACTGTACACAGGGCCAATAGGAAAAGTAAGGATCAACAGTTACATAACAGTAGAATTCTTGGTGGGTAGGAGTACTTTAAAGGGGTGTCCTCTCTTGCCACTGCTGTTTGCGCTGGCTGTGGAGCCCCTTTCCTCCTTACTGCATGAGCAACATCTACATAGATGCTTGAGGTTTCCTACATGGCATTGTCTCTTGTCCCTCTACACAGACGATATCCTCTTGTTCATCAGTATCCTGACGTCCAACCTAGTTCCAATAATATGTGAATTTTTCTGCTTTTCTGATTATGCTGGCCTGCACATTAACTGGGGGAAGTCACTGAAATATTTCGATTTACAGATCCATTCCCTCTGGGCTTCCATCTGGTGTGGAGAGGTGGCTCTCCAGACCAGCATCTATATTGCCAGGATGACAAAGTCCATTACCTTTGACAATTATTGGCTCATGTTGACCACACTTAAGCCACGGGCTGATGCCTGGATAGCCCTTCAACTTTCCTTGGCAGGCCAAGTAGCATTGGGCAAGATGGTGATCCTCGCTAAGCTACTGTATCTATTAAAAATATCCCCACTCCCACCGATGGGATCCTCTTTGCCTGGTTTTGGATATCAATTTCCCATCTTGTATGGGGTGGTGGGGTCCCGCATGTGAGTTGGGAGAGACTTTATAGGCTTACAAGCAAGGTGGCTTTCCTGCCCCCGACCCTGAATAGTACTATATTGCAGTGCAGGCTCATCTCTCTCTAATGGTGTGGGGGCACGTTTGTGAACAGATCAAGCAAGCATCCATTAACCAAAGGCACAGACTCATTCATTTTAACTTCATTAATCGTATCTATTACTCTCCACAGAGTCTCCATGAATGGATCCTACTTGCAACTTGCAGTGCCCCCACTGTTCTACAGATCCTGCAGACTTTCTGCACCTACCCTGGGCTTTCCCCCTCTATACAGTCCTTCTGGATTGAGGTTGTGGATTCCATTGGGGTTATTATTGGCTCCTGATTTCCATATGCAACGCTCCCCATGCTTCTGGATTTTGTTGCCGATGTTCCTCGCCCTAGAAAATGGCTGGTGACCCTGCTTTTGGTGATGGTTCAATGATGAGTGGCACGGGACTGGCTCAGGGGTTCCCATCCTGGGTATCAAGACTGGTTGAAAGATGCCACATTGTGTACTGATCAACAGAAAATATACAGCACTTCACAATCCTAGGGCTGGGCACGTGGCTCCTTTCAGGACTACATGATACAGCAGGCCTCATCCCCTAGATCATCTCCATTCCTTGTGGGTATGTCAACTCCTCTCTTTGAGTAGTGTAGGGCCAAGCTGGCTGGCTGCTGGTTTGTCCTCATGATTTCTCTGGATTGTTTTTTGTAACCATGCAGTTGAATTTCAGGCCAGGGGTTTGCACTGACCCACTAGGACTATGCTACCAAGACTGTTCCTGTGCCTATTACACCTATGCTACCTGATATCAACATGTCCGACCTACCATGATGTACGTAATTTGACTGCAATGTCTCATGAAAAACATCAATGAAAAAATGTTAAAATAAATACAGAACACTACATCAAAATGTATTAATGATCCACAACCCATCTTCCTCTTCTTTTTCTCACAGACTTTATGCTTATCTTTGACCATGTACAGTTCTCCGCTGTCTTTTGGCTAGGTTTGCACTTTAGAACTACCATGTACATACATACTTATATACATATTCCAGCTCTCTTGTGTGGTGAAGTCTTTCTTTTATGTCAATAGTGCTTTCCTCACACATGTTCACGTTATTTTGGAAGACTTTGTTAGCCTTCTCTATTTGACATCTGTGTTTGCTTCAATTAATTGTTAATGTCTTCATTTAACATCCTTACATACCAGTTGGTTCAATTCCATTCTTTTTGGTTACAATCATACTGATCCGAACATGTTTTTGAATCAAAAATACTGCATTTCTTAATCTTTGTGGTCGTTTGCTTTATTATCGTTCTTCAATGACAATAAAACACCATGTACCATTATTTGTCCAAAGCCACCATCCCCTGTCTTATTTCTTTTGTGGTTTACTTTATTTATTCTGTTTAATAAATGTTCTTTTTGGGGTGCTCATGATGTAATGGTAATCAGTAACCAGAAATGTAGGTTCCCACTGGCAGGAAGTAGGGTTATAAGGAAACAGGATTTTTGCAGGTTCCTCCCACTTTTTGACCCCATGTGGACTATTGGCTGCTGGGTTTCAACACCGAGAGTGCACTGGGGCCTGCTGACTAGACCTCAGTGTCAATGTTTAACCTCATACACATTATATGTGGAATTGGATACATCCAGTTGGCAAAGTCTACCTTACTCATAAGTCCCTGGTACATGGTACCCACGGCATGTAAGACTCATGTCCACTCAGGGCTGCATCACTGTTTGTGCCACCCTTAGTGTGACAAGATACACTGCAGACAGGAAAAAATGGGTTTTCACTTCCAATTTAACTTTGCCATTTAAACATATGGCAAAGCCACCCTATTCCTCAACATTATCTATGTTTCCCCTAAGGAAGGCATATAAAGTCATATGGCAGGGAGCTGCATTTTGTTAAGTAAGACATGTTTTGTGATATGTCTTAGAAGAAACACTTCCAAATTGTTGTTTTGCTGTGGGTGAAGTTGGTAGCCCCATTGGCTAATACAGAGTTACCAAGTGGCATCCCAACCCAGCTACCTTTTGGCTGGGACTACGAAAGTGGGTCATGTAAGTTAGCAAATCAATCATGGCATTAAATGTGACGTGATGGCCAGGTCAAAATTAATGTCATTTTTAAATTTAAACAACTTTTACAAAGTTGCCACTCTGTGCCCCAGCTAGTCCAGTGGCCTCATGGAGGAACTGACACACAGAGAGCTTAGCCCACCTGGGGAGGCAGGCCTGGATCAAAAGCTGCTGATGCACTGGAAGGTGTGACCTTCTCTCACAGGATAGCTGTCCGGGTGATAACCCAAAAGGTGAGCTTCAAAGGTGAAGCCACCTTTGAAGGACTGCTGTGACAACACTCTCAATCAGAATGCCTTTTGTGTCCTTAGTAGAGCCAGGGAAAGAGAAGGGTAAACCAGTTCATAAACCGGTTTTCCAGGAGGAGGGCTACCAAGGTCCTTACAGTCATGGAAGGATTCTGCCATGTTGGTTGTGGCAAGAATGTTCCACTCTGGGATAGCCAGATGCCACACATCACCGGATCTGTATCACCAGAGGGGAGGGACCAATTAGCATATTGGCTAGTGACCACGTTATACCTTCAGGACGCTTTGCTGGGATATAATGGGCTCCCCTGGCAGCCAAGACTTTAGTACTCACTCGATAGAGGACAAGAAGAATGCCACTCTGCACCAATTGGGAGTGCACAAAGAGAAGGTGCAATGTTGGAGCGACTGCACCTGCTGCACTTTGGGATAGTTGAGTTTGGACCCTATTATGCATGCCTGACTCAGGTAAAAGTTGATTTCCAGCCCTAGCCCAAAGCAGAGACTCCAAGGGTCAGTTGGCTGGCCCCTTCAACGCCACTGGGGGCACTAAAGCTGAAGGAGCCCAAGCCACACCTCTGATAGCCACTGCCGAAATCTTGCTGCCACTGGCTGCCGGGCACCTCCAAGGACAATTTGGAGATAGCGAAAAAGTTGCATCCATGTCTGCTGGACATGCAAGTGTTGGTTGTGACTGGCTTCCTCACTGAAGAGGGACACCAGCCTCTGTCAAAGATTTGCGCCATGACTGGTGTGTTGCAAAAGTGTAAGGTCTGCATTGGCAGCCTTGGAACCCTGAAAAGAGAACTTCGTGGGTCCCTAAAATCCATGGACAGAGTCACCCCCACTTACATGTGGACTGAGGACTTAACCGGACTTTACCCCTGTGGACTGCACAGCATCCAGAGCTTCCTTGAGCATCTTTGAGCCTGCATTCCTCAGCATCAGGACCACTCCATTATCATCTATGGCAGTCATTCTGTAAAGTTTGTATCTAAAAATGCTCTGGTGGACAGATAACTGTCAAAAGTATCCTTTCTGGCCTCCTAGATCTCTGTTCTACTAAACTTGGTCACCCAACTCGAGCCAGAGTTGTCGAACTAACTTTTCTAAACTTCCCAAGTTTCTAAAGTTTTTGTTGACCAACGCTTGTTTGCGGTTGATGCTAAAGTTTATTCCTTTAAAAATCTATAACTCTGGAACCCTCTGGAACTTTGATAATTATGGTCTTTAATGATTCATAACAATCTAATTTAATTTTCTAACGAGTTGTCCTGTTGCTTTCATTTTGCGTGACTTTCTTATTCTGTTGTTTGATATTTATTGAATGCTTTGCACGTTAAGGCATATTTATGAGAGGCTTGCGCTGCCGCTCCATCTCTTTTAGGGATGCAGCACCAGTGCAAACCTTTCAAACATAGCTGCAAGGCTATCCAAAGCCACTTTGACTGGTTTTGAATGGCCTCAGAGATATGGAGTAAGGCAAGGGAGAGCAAATCGCTGAGTTGCCTTACTCTGCTTTAGGGAGGCATTGCATGGGCAGTGCGGTGGGTGCTCCCACACAACACCCATGGATTTTGATGTATTCCCAGATGTACAAGAGTGTGTAAACCTGGGGATGCACCTAAGCCTTATGCCTCCCCGGGGAGACACAACAAGGATAAATCTCTTTATTTCTCCGCATTTTTTCCTCTTTCTTTGTATGCAACATTCTGCAGCACACATAGAAAGAGGAAAAAGCCACCCACGTTTTTTTTGTGCTGGAAGGTGCCCCTTCCTGCACAAAAACAATCCTGCGTACAACACAGGGCAACTTTGCACCATGGTGCAAGGGTGCCTGCGTTAGCGCAACGCAACCAAAACGGCACCAGCACACTGGGAAAGGATAGGAATCCGCTGTATTAAATAGATACGGCGCATTCCTGTCCTTTCCTTTTAACGAAGGGCAGTGCACCAAGGTGACTTGCTGCACTGGCCAATGCCAAAAGTTCCTATCTCTGGGTCATTGTTCCTTTGCTAAGCCATACTGGTCACAGTCACAGCTACCTAGGGTTGACCTTAAGGTTGAGTAAACATATCGGACTGGACCCAAGATGGTATTTGTGAGTTTACTGCACTGTAGGGTTACAGAGCCATACCTTATAGTAGCACACCGCAAGTCCTCACAGAGGTCACATCCTAAGCATGCATTTAAAAGGATGAATCATGAAGTTACTGTCAAATATAATAGAAATATTAGTTTACATTTACAGAAATGTGTCATGTTATGTGTTACTGTGGTTGCAGCACCTTTTGATCACTGTTCTGTTGTTTTCTAGTTTTACGCAGGTCCATGGTGAACCTACTTTAACACTTTAAAAATGTGTAGAAAATGCTCCATTGTGTGATTTTCCTGTCGGCCTGTTTACTTAACACTGAGATACTGATCACAAGTTAGACTGGGAATTACAGTTCCTGCACAAACAGGAGTTTGCACATGGATAGAAATCACGAGGTGTGTGATAATTATTGCACCCTCATATTCTTCCCATAATATGAACTCCCAATTTGTTGGTTTGCGTGGGACTCTTCTTTACCGCCTCACAATTCGTCAAGGCATGCCTGGCATCCTTTCCGTTTCTCTGTGTGGAGCAGGGATCAAGCACTAATTGATTCAACTTAATTAGTGCCGTCCGCCGCTCCTGATGTAATAGAGGTACTACTTGTTCTTTTTAACTTGTAGTACCCCACAAACAGAAGATTCGTGTCTGGCAAAAAGGTGCCCAGCAGGACAAACAAAATTGCAAAGTTATTTTTTTTTAAAGCTAACGTTTTTATTTTGCAAAGTCGTCTTTTCTCAGTTTCCATGCATGTTTTCTGATTCTTTTGTATTCAGTAAAGGGCTTGGAGCCTACCTTTCGCTCCCCATTTGTTGGTTTGCGTGGGACTCTTCTTTACAGCCTCACAATTCATCAAGGCACGCCTGGCATCATTTCCGTTTCTCTGTGTGGAGCAGGGATCAAGCACTAATTGATTAAACTTAATTAGTGCCCGTCCGCTGCTCCTGATGTAAGAGAGGTACTACTTGTTCTTTTTAACTTGTAGTACCCCACAAACAGAAGATTTGTGTGTGGCAAAAAGGTGCCCAGCAGGACAAACAAAATTGCAAAGTTTAATTTGTTGAAGCTAACTTTTTTAGTTTGCCAAATCGTCTTTTCTCAGTTTCCCAGCTGGCCAATTCCAGGTGAATTTGCCTTGGACCCTGCTGGTGGCTTCAGGGAGAATGAGTCTTAATGCACCAAAAGGACCTGGACTCTTTGCTGATGTTAGAGTGGACTTTATACCCCTCAGGAGTGTAAAAGAGGGGAGGCATGGCTTTCCTGCTAAAGATGGTGGCTGTGTTTTAGTGGAGCTTACCAGTCTGCACGATTCAACAGCATCCTCCCTCTACCGACAGACTCTGGGGCCTGGCATGGGACTGCAGAGAGTGAGGGGACTGGCCAGGCAGAGGTTCTTGCCATGAGTATGGGGTTTGCCTGTCCACCACAAAGGAGATGCCAACTAGCTGCAGCAGGAACTAATGAACATGGCAGAGCAGAGTGATGCTGCCGGCCAGGGAGATGGCCTGACTCGTACTAAGAAGATCCTCACGGGAGCATCGGGGTCCGGAGCAAAGGCCTGAGGAGCCCGACATGTGACGGCAATATCTGCATGGGAGGAAAGGTGGCTTCTCTGTCTTCTTCTACAGCCTGGCCGTGTATGTTCCCCGTCTCAGAACACCAGTGGGTCATGGCACTGCCTGGGACGAGGTGAGGCTGCCGGGAGGGAGAGCTTGCTTGGTGAGGTCCTTGCGGGGGAGGGAATGGTCAAGGGAACCAGCAGCAAACCAAAATGTGCACTGGGTGGGTCTGTGGACCTACAGGAAGATTGCAAGGCTGGGGAGGGGCAAGGGAGAAGTGGTACCCCCCCAGGACTATGGAAGAGGATCTCATGGGGGCACCAGCGACATAGGACCCCCGCCTGGAGCCAGATTGACTGAGGGCTTGGTTTCCCAGCCTATAGCGGCCCAGTTGAGCCCCCAACCCCATCCTGGTGTGGCAGAGCAGGCGTGCCCTTACACTGTTTGAGGACTAGGTGAGGCCACCAAAACGGGGATATTGCTAGGAGAGGCCCCTGTGTGAGGACAGAAGGAAGGGCACAAAGTGCCACATAAATACATGCATGCCACTCTGGTGACCAGTACGAAGGGCTTGAGATGGGGAGGAGCAGAGAGGAGGTGGTTCCCCCTTAGGACTAAAACAAGGGAACCACAGACACCTGTGGTACTGGGATCCCAGCCTGGAGCCAGAGTTCCAAATCGCCCGACTGCTTTTGCTGCCCCAAGAGAAGATTGCGGGGGCTGGCAGGCTCTTGAGGCACCCTGGCAGATACTCCACGTCACTGTGCCTTCGTCACCAACATGGGAAAAGACAAAGCGCCCCACACAAACAAACTGGTCACGCTTGATAAGGCGATTCACCCAGGCGGAACAGCTTTACCTCTGGGTCCGTGTGCAACTAGTGGTGATGCATGTGGGATCAAAGTGACCACCTCAGATACAGCCATCATCATCACAGCTATTAATCAATCCATGGATATGCTGGAAGCAAAAATAGGTTAGGTTGTCACCGTCATAATGCTCCTATGCCAAGGCCTCCGCAAGGCGGTAGAAAGAACCACTGAGGCAGAAACCCACATCTCTGGAACAGAGTGATCAGTGCATGTACTGGGATAAGCAGTAGCAAAATGCACCTCAACTGCGAAAGAACTTGCCATTAGGGTGAAGGATGCAGAAGGGCGAGCACAGAGGAACAACTTGCAGTTCATGGGGTACCCAGCGAGGTACAATACTTCCTCCACCCAAAAGTTCCTTGACCCATGGCTCAAATCCTTTAGGCCGCAGGCTGCTGTGTCCCCAGGGTTTTCCTGTAGCCCGACCCAGTCAGATCATCACCCAAATCATTAACTATTATGACAGAGTGCAGCTATCCATATCCACACTCGGACACAGGGCCCCACAAGCTGCAAATTCAGTTCTATAATGATCTTCACGGACTATATAAAAATGTTCTAACACCACAGGAGAACCTTCCTAGCAGCCAAGAAATGGCTAAGGGACCTCACCATATGGTACATGTTCCTATACCCAGCAAAACTCAAAGTCATCTACCAATCTCCGCCATTTTTTTTTTCAAATCGCTGGAGGACTTCTTCCAATGGATGGATGAGAGGGTCACACAAGACCCCACACTCCACCAGGACTGGGCGGGTAAAGAGCAACAGCAGGGCTCTCGCCACTGCTGCCTAGGCGAACTGGGAGGTGCCTATGTAGTGGAGGCTCGCTCGAACTGGAGATCCCACTTGCAGCAGCAGCCCAGCAGGCAAAGAACCCCATGTGAGGATTGGGCAGACACAATGGACTCGATTGCAGCAAACCCTTCAACTGCGGATCAGGTGCCAACCAAATGAGGGACATTGCCTTCATGTATTGGTGGACTTGAGAGCAATTTAACCAGGGGAGCCCTGAGGTCGGTGTGGATGCTAGACCTGAACTTATTCTGCCCTTGGTATACTCCTCCTCCTCCCTCCTCCCAGGAGGGGAGATGATACTGGATTTTGAATATTGGAGAGACAAGGTTGGTGCTTACAGAGTAAGTGGGTTTGGAGTAGAACACCTCCACATATCCTTAGTGGTGGTGGTCTTTAAACAGGCTAAGAGGATGGGGGCCGACATATTGTTCATTCAAGAAACACACTTGATGGGTAATAAGGCTCCATGTCTTGTTAGATATGGTTTCAGCTAAGTAGCCATTCTGAGTCCATCAGGGAAGCCAGGGGGACTGTCATACTGATTACAAACCAGGTACCATTCCTATTAAAGAAAACTTGGTCTGATCCCGGGAGGGTCTACATGGGGTTCACAGGTTTCCTCTATGGTGAAACTCTAACACTGATCACTGATTGAGCCCTTCCCCCACTGGGAGTGATGTTTCTCTAGGCTGTCATGAGATTAGTTAGGGAGGCACCAGAGTGAAACTTGGTGGTGGGGAGCGGACTGGAATGGTATAATGTACGCATCAGAGAACAGATGGTGAGGAGGATCCCAGAGTCAGAACAAGTGCACTTTGATGGCACCATTCGTGGAAGACCTGGGCCTGTAAGACATGTGGAGGCTACAACACCCTGGTGAAGAGGGTTATCATTTTTATTCTCATGCACATTGCTCCTTTTTCTGGTCAGACTACTTTATCATACCAAAGTTACAGACTCATAACGTCACACAGATATGGGTACCTTCCAGGGGTCTGTCAGACCATACACAGGTCAGCCTCTGCATGAGATTGTGACACCATAATTCCCTAATGCGATGGTGCATGGCTGTATGGTCTCTATAAGACACACACTACATGAAACGAATATGTGAATTCCTTGGGTACCCCCTAGGAAGCCTTTAAAGCCACCCTCTGGAGGATCACCATAAGCTATTCTTCACGAGATGTATGCAGTCCTTTTCCCTACTTGAAGCTTGCATTTCAGCCCTCAAGGTGCAAAGCAGACAGGATTCAGTCCAACTGGCCTGAAGGGAACTGAAACATACCCAGTAGTTCCTCTGACAGGTTCAGACAGATGAGGCCAGTGGAATATTGCTCACTTTGCAGCACTGTATCTTCCAGGGGGAGCAAATCAAGCAAATTACTTCATAGACTGTTCCAACATTCAACATCACACACCGATCCCATACTTCACAGACTACTCCAACCAGAAAATTACTTACCCCAGGCTGATTCCTCAACAATTTCCATCATATTATCAGGGGCTATATGCCCAACAGACCTCTACATCAGCCGAGCTTGGGGAGGAGTTTGTCTCTGATCTTCTTCTCCTGAGGATTTTGGCAAGTGAACAAGCCTCCCTGGTGGGAGATCTCACAGCAGAGGAAAACTCCCCAGCCTAAACTGCCTCCAGGCAGAATTCTTTAACAAATTCATGCACAAAGTGAAGGACCCCTAGGTCAAGACCCTGTGGAAGCCATCTCCCACTGGACTTCTGTAGGGCTGAGATAGTGGTTATCCCCAAACCTGGAAGGCTGCCAGATATGTGCTCTTCATCCCATTCTATATCTCGGCTCAATTTAAAGGTTAAAATATCAGCAAAGGCAGAGGCAGACAGGCTACTGAGGATGGTCCCCACACTGGTTTACCTGGACCAAACAGGGTTTATGCCCGAAGAGCCTCCAGACACAATATCAAATGTCTTCACAATGCACTGGCCTTGGCGAAGACCTTGGGTTGCCCATCAGCGATACTCCTTGCAGACATGGAGAAGGCCTTTGATTCCATAAACTGGGCCTACCTGTTTGCCCTATTGAGATGTCTGAATTTTGGGGCTAAATGTATTGACTGCATCTGGTTATTGTGCAGTGATCTCACTGTGATGGTGAAGGTGAGGAGTGACTGCTCAGAACAGTTCCCGATACAGCAGGGTACATGAATGGGGTGCCCACTGTACCTCCTCTTGTTTGCTATCACAGTCGAACCCCTGGTGGCATATCTCCAGATGGATGCCTAGCTGTTGTGGTTCAAGTGGAGGCAGGGAGTCTTGGATAGAGTGATGCTGTACTCAGATGAAATCTTGATTTTCCCGACTGACTCCCGAAGTTGCAGCCTGAAAGCCTTGCAATTCTTTAAGCTATTTGGCAAGACTTCAGGACTGTATCTTAACCAAGCAACCTCCTCAGTGTTTCCGGCTAATTCCTACTCCCAAGACTTAGATGGGCGGTGGATCTTCAGGTGTTTCGCCAATGATTCCACTAACTAGGGGTGTATAGTACATTGGACACAATGATGGCCTGGGAGCATAACATCCAACTGCTCATAGAAAGGCTAGCCTTAGACATTTAAACATGCTCCCCATTGTCCTTGTTGCTGCTGTGTAGAGCTGCCATTTTTAAGATGGTATCTCTGCAGAGATTCATATATCAGTTACAGAAATACCCCTACGAGGTCCCACATTCGCTCTTCCACAAATTGAACTCCCTGTTGCACAAGTTTCAGTGGAATAAGGGATTCCCCTGTATTGCTCTTGACAAATGCTATCAGTTGACATACCTTAGGGAAATAGTGACTGCAAGCATCGAAGCATATTTTAGAGCATCACGCTAACTGGTTGTCAATGAATGGTGGAATGATACCCTAGGTGACCCGGCTGGGAGGCATCCTGTTTCATATCCTTCTATACAGAGGGGAGAGGGGTCTGAAGCTCTCACTGGCGACTGTGGTGGTATTGAAGGTATGGCAGTCCACCCTGAAACAGATGGTATGGGAAGGTAGAAATATGCAACAGATGACTCTGTGCGGGTGGGGCATGGTTGTGACAGGTGGCAGTTCTGGAGGGGTTCTGACAATGGAAACTCATTGGGATGACTACCCTGAGAGATGTAATGGAAGGGACTACCCTTTAATAATTCCAAACCCTACAGACAGAATACGCCCCACACCGGACACAATTGTATTGGTATCTACAACTCAGATGTGCTTTAATTCCTCACATTGCAGAGCTAGAGGCTCTCCCTGAATTTAACCCACTAGAAGGCAGATTGCTTATGGGAGAGTTGGCCCAGGTTTATTACTCACTGTCCTCAACCAGCCAACTCCTTCAGTGCACTGTGCAGCACGTGTGAGACAGATGTAGGAGAACTTATGGATGACAAGAGGGCGGACGCTAGGGCATAACCATGGGGCTCGATGTTGGTGGCCAGATTCCATTTAATGCAACTAAACTACCTTCATCAAGTGTACCTCACCAGGCAGATGTTGTGGAGGACGGGGGTGATCATGTCACCCTCTTGCCTCCGATGCCATGCTGATAAAGGTGACTTCTTACATATGGTCTGGGATGCAACAGATTGGCCCCATTCTGGATGAGTGTCACCTCCTGCCTAGGCTCAGTCCTGAGCTGAAGTTTTCCAATGGACAATAAACTTGTTCTACTGCACGCAAGCAACGCTTTAGACAAGAATAGATTCAAATTCGGCACTACTTCAACTGGGGCTATTAGTCGCCAAACAAGATACAGTCAAACATTGGAAAGACGCAGTGTTAGAAATGGGGTCTCTAGTTGGCAGTGGTTTGCACCCTTTCCAAGTAGGAACCCTTACTCTAGTCAGGGTAAGGGAGCCATACAGCTAAGATAACCCCTACTTATCCCCTTGGTAGCTCGCCTCAAGCAGTCAGGCTTATTTCAGAGGCAATGTGTAAAGTATTTGTATACACACACACAGTAACACAGTGAAAACACTACAAAAGGACACCACGCCAGTTTAGAAACATAGCCAATATTTATTTTAAAAAAAACAAGACCAAAATAACAAAAATCCAACATACCCAAGTAAAGATATCACTTTTAAAAAGCTGAAATGAGTCTTAATCCAGAGGAATCAATTATTGTATCTTTTTAACAAACAGTACCTGGGATGCATCAAAATCAAAGACGATGCGGACCATAGAGGCGAGGCACCGGAAAAACAAAGCGATGTGTTGGTTTCTTACTGTGAAGGAGAGGTGATGTGCCAGTTTCTTGCTGGCAGAAGTGGTGATGCGTCGATTCTCTCCTCGCAGAAGAGGCGATGCGTCTGTTCCATGCTGGCAGGGGAGGTGATGCGTTGGTTTCTTACTGGGAGGGGAGGCGATGCGTCACTTCTCTCCCTGCAAGAGAAGTGATGCATTGGTTTCCGGTGACGCCCCCTTGGCTCCTTCCTGCAGTGCGGGGTCAATGAGAAGTGACACCCAGGGATGAAGCATGGAAAATCCAGATGCGCTCTGATGATAGAGTGCGGTGAAACAGACACGGCGTTGGTCCTATAGATGCTGTGTCAGTCTTCTACTGCAAGATAGGCGCTGCATCAATTCTTCAGCCTCAAGGCAGGCACTGGGTCAACTCTTTTGCCGCAAGCCAGCAGTTGCGACAAATTTTCAACCGAGAGGTGTTGATGCATGCATTTCCTTCCCATCCCTAGGGACACCAGATTCCAGTTTCAAGGGCCCAGGGAATAGATTTGGCACCACTTGGCAAGTCAGGACTCTCAGCAGAAGAGTCCTGGCCCTGGGAGAGGAACTCTTTGATGTCCCAGACACTTCTAACAGGAGGCAAGCTCATACCAAGCCCTTGGAGAACCTCTGGAAGCAGGATATAGAAAGCAAAGTCCAGCCTTTTCATTTCCAAGACAGAAGCAGCAAGCCGTAGGTCAGCACAATGAAGCAACAGGCAGAGCGGCAGGTCTTCCTACAGCATCCAGCCGTGCTTCCTAACAGAATGTCCTCAGTCCAGAAGTGTTCTAAAGTTGTGATCTCAGAGGTCCAATGCTTATACTCAATTCTGCCTTTTAAGTAGACAAACTTTAAAGGAAAGACTATGTAGTGTACAAGACCCTGCCTTTCATGCCCTGGCTGCAGACACACTCCAAGGTGCCGGAGGCTGCTTTGTGTAAGGACAGGCACATCAAT
This sequence comes from Pleurodeles waltl, assembly GCF_031143425.1. NCBI lineage: Eukaryota > Metazoa > Chordata > Amphibia > Caudata > Salamandridae > Pleurodeles > Pleurodeles waltl. The sequence continues at coordinate 1,629,199,284 of NC_090440.1, forward strand.
ATTCAGGTGCAAATGTCAGCTCCTCCCTCCACTCTAGCTCAGGAAGACCTATCAGGACATGCAGGGCACTCCTCAGCTCACTTTGTGTGACTACCTAGAGTGAATTCACAAGCAGCCCAACTGTCATCCTGGCCCAGCTGTGTATCCACAGACAGGCAGGGGCACAGAATGGTTAAGCCAGAAAATGTCTACTTTCTAAAAGTGACATTTTCAAACTTACAATTTTAAAAACAACTTCACCAAAACATGTTTTATAATTGTGAACTGAGAGACCCCAAACTCCACATCTCTATCTGCTCCTGATGATAAGTTACACTTAAAAGATATTTCAAGGCAATCCCCATGTTACTCTATGGGAGAGGTAGGCCTTACAATATTGATAAACAAATTTAGTAGTATTTCACAATCTGGGCATGTAAAACACACCATTACATGCCCTACCTTTTAAATACTCTGCATCCTGCCCATGGAGCTGCCTTGGGCCTACCTTAGGGGTGACTTACATGTAGTAAGAGGGAAGGTTTCGGCCTGGAAAGTGGGTGCACTTGCCAGGTTGAAATGGCAGTTTAAAACTGCACACACAGACACTGCAGTGGCAGGTCTGAGACATGTTTACAGGGTTACTCACATGGTTGGCACACTCAATGCCGAAGGCCCACTAGTAGCACTTGATATACAGGCCCTGGGTACACATAGTGCACGTTACTAGGGACTTACTAGGAAATCAAATGTGCCAATCACGGTTAAACCCATCACCAGTACAATTTAGATAGGGAGCACTTGCACTTTAACAATGGTTAGCAGTGATAAAGCGCCCAGAGACCTAAAGCCAGCAAAACGATGTTCAGCACAGGATCAAAAACAGGTCAGAAGCCAAAAAGACAGGGGAAACCATGGTAAGAGCTGACATGTCTTACACACCGCTCCTCCGTCAGTGTAGGAGGGGTAAAAGGGACCAGATGACTGTATGGATATGGAGAGATTGGTGTACGAGGCACAGGGTTGTCCCCAGAAATACTACAAAATTTGACAGGCGTGGGCTGATTACAGGGGCTATCCATAGAGCAAATATGACCTGCAGTTGGACATCTAGAGGTGGAAATCAGGAACTATGGAAAGTGCGCTGACAGCGGAAATCTTCATGATGTTACATCCTGAACAGAACTATTTTAGGAGTGGGCTAATAGAGGAGGTAGAATGGGAGGATTGAGGGGTACACTATCCAACTGCTGTTAGTTGTTTAAATAGTTATGCAGAGCAAAGGATATACTTAAATTATTGAGGTACTGTGTTGCCAAATATCCTTTTGGTGTTAATGAAATGTGTGTTTTAGAAAAAGAGTGCAAAAGAGTACACTAAAAATAAATTCTGAACTTTTTCCTAAAAAAAAATCAAAGGGTACCACTGGACTGTTGCTGAACTGTGGCCAGCGTTGTCACACCACCCATCAGATTCAAATTACTGGTTTGCCCTGCTGAAACCAGGACTACTTCGAGAAAGGTTTCTAAGTCCAAAAATGTAGGATTTACCAGGACCAACACCAAGCAGCACCCCACAACTGGTTTAAGCCGACAGCCTGCCCACTAATGGAAACATCCTCCAAAACGTAGGCTGTCAGCATGTACACTTTCCAGGAGGATGAACCTGGTCCCTATAGCTGACCCATTTCAATTGTGATCAGCCATAACTTTTGACTTTGACCTGGTCTTGTGCGACCAGATACCTGTGCTTTGTGCTTTTTGGTGCTACAAAACCCCAAAAAATCACATCTCAGATCCTTCCATCCGAATTTTGTCATTTTTTAAGTCAATTTTCTCAGTTAAAGTTGTACTATTTTTATCCATTTGAGTGGGATTTTTATTTTGTTGCACTTTTGACTCATTTGCTGTTTTGATTCTGATAAATACTTTACACTTTGTTCCTGTGAGTTAAGTCTGACTTATCTGTTCCACAGGTACCCAGGACTGAGCTAAGGTTTACATTAAAGTAACCTTATTGTACCAGATACAGACTAGTGGCATTATTACTTGGTGAGGTCTCACAACCACCCCAATTATTACTTCACTTTCTCACAGTGTACTATACGATTTATATTTAGCGGATGTCCAGTTGTACATGAAATGGACACATTTAAAACTCTCTCTTTTAACAGATGTTATTCAGGTGATAAAACATATATTTATGGACACACACTGAAGAAAAACCTCAAGACTCGAGGTGCAATACCAATTGTATTTTGCATTGAATGGGTTTAAAAAGGTGGATAGAAAGGGTAACAGATTATTTGTGATTTGGGTGAAGTTACACCTAGTGTATGATCCATCTCTTAGCACCACCTGAAGATTGTCTCCATTACTTTTAACAGGTGGTTAGATTACATAAAAGCTGGTATGAACTATGTAGTGGTGCAATCTGTGTCAAATGTGTATAGTGACCCTAGTTATACTGACAGGATAGCTGAATGAGCTAAACGCTCACCACTGAAACATGCTGAGTTCAGCAGGTCATAAGTCTGAATCTCAGCAAGGCTGACTTAGCTTGCAAGCTTTCTGAATGGCATAAATGGAGAACCATTAAAATGGGTAATAGAGACATCTGTAATTTGTAGTGTTTAGAAATGGGAGAAGTGCGATACAAATTTAAAAACAAAGCAGTGCTTAATTTGTAAATAAAAATGTCCCAGTGCCCAAAGCTCTCCTCTGAAATACACAGCTGCTGCAATTAAATTTACAAGCACAGAATACTGAGGCAGCGTAATCCTGAAGCCATCTCCGTACTCTTTAATCCCTTTACAGCCAGTCCCTGCCCCTTCAACTCACTCTTGTATCTTTCTGTCTTTGTGTCGCTTTTGCGTTTTTCTCTTCCTCCATCTTTTCCATATGTGTCTTTTCTTCGCAGTAAACGCCTGAGGCAGAAAAATAATTACCGGCCTTCAAAAATAAGTGCTGGTGCCCAGCACCTGAAACCACCAGCACAAATTAAGCACTGAGAAAGTATTATCATTATTAAAAGGGTTGCAAACATACTGAAATGGATGCATATAGAGTCAAAATTGGGGCTCAATTGTATATGGCTGATGTGCTGCCACCACATGCTAATCCAAAAGATGAAGCAGTACATAATAAAATGCAAGCCACTGTTGGATTCTACCTGACCCTCTGGGGCATTTCTCTTTGGGAGGAGCTCCCACAACTGAGAAGGATTAGCAAGAGGATGGCAGGTTCCCTGAATGTATTGACACAGATCATAAAATAGTGATGTTTTGAATAGACATGAAAATCAGGATCCTGAAAGATAGTAAGAAGAGTTTTGAATCACAAATACATTTTTTAACCTTTAAGTGAATAGTCACATTCCTCAATGAACAGCATTATTCTGCAGGTGGCTCATTTCTATGGAAAAATATTTCCAGGTTTCTCAGACATTTTCAGCAGATGCTAACAGTACTGCGAGCCTCATGCAAATGAGGGACTGCCATCTTGTGACTGTACCATTGTCTTCCTCACTATAGAATGAGATTAGAATGAGATCCACACCATCTGTGGACCCTTCTACAATAATAAGGTACTAGGTGGAGCAAGGAACAGGTGCAGACACAAAGTGGGCACACAGTGCACTATCTTTAATGCAATTCCTAGTGCCTAGTGCACTTTCTACCCCACCCCTCCACAGGGGAGCACACATTGGCAGTAAATCTACTAGTTTCTCCCCCTAGGAACAGAAAGAATGTTGATGCTTTAAGGGAAGGGATGTAACCCAATGCCAGGATGCTCTGACCCCTACCATGTCTTTTATTTTTAAAAAAAACTATTTGTGGCATCCGTTGAGACTTCTGCCTGCCTTTGAGGGCAATTTGAGGGTAAATCCCCAGTCTGGCCCAGAGGAGCATAAAGTGTGGTAGGTAACATCTCCTTCCCCTCATCAAGTCAGAGATGGCCTATCCTGCCAACACCTATGCTCCTTTGTCTCACTGTCTGGGAGTAATACACAAAGCCAACTGCCAGGTTCACCTATTTATGTGACCAGGTAAACAGGCTGCAAGCACCAAATAGGACAAGAATGTCAACTTTCTAAAAGTGGCATTCTCAGAATGATGACTGAAAATACGACTTTTCCATTAAAGAGGGCTTTAAATTAAAATTATTTAAGCACCAAAATCGATAATGCTACCTACTCCTAATTGAAAGTTATCACTTATAAAATGCAATAAGCTAATCCAATGTTATCCCATAGGAGATATGAAAACAATGTAGGCATTTTTCACTACTAGGACATGTAAAACTTACAAGTACATGTCCAACTTTCTAAATACACTACACTCTGCCCCCTGAACTGTTTAGGGCCACCTTAGGGGTGACTTATATGTAATACAAAAGGGAGGTTTGAGCCTGGTAAGAGGCCTATCTTGCCAGGTCACAAATGGCACTTTAAAAATGCACCCACAGGCTGCAGTGGCAGGGCTGAGTGAGGCGTGTTCAAAGGGCTACCTAAATGGGTGGCAGGGTCACTAGCAGCATTTCATTTTCAGGGCCTGGGAACATGTAATACCACTGTGCTAAGTACTTAGAAGTAAATTAACTATGCCATTTGAGTGTAAGCCAATTTTGCCATGTTTAAAGGAGAGAGCACAAGCATGTTAGCACTGGTTAGCAATGGTAAAGTGCAGAAACACCTAAATGCCAACAAACATGGGTTCAGAAAACAGGGGCTGAAGGCAAAACGTTTGGGGGTGACCCTGCAGAGAGGATCAAGTCCAACAATTCCGCTTTGAAGGATGCCCAAAAGGTCAACATATTTCTTGTATATCTTCCTTGAACTTGGCTACCCAGATGTGAACCTTGTGCTTTGTAATCTAGAATAATAGTTTGCTTAAGCTATCTACTCAAGGTCAAAATGGACATTTTAAGTCAGTGCACATAGGACAAATGTCATAAAAAGCTTATACACTTTTCTGAATACCTGTGTTCTCTCTTAGTAGAGTATTACAGCCCTTGTTATAACTAGCAGATTCAAAGAAGCCTCCTCCCCTGACTGGGGATCTGGGAAAAACACTGGCAAAACAACCACCTGTGTTCCGTTAGAGAGCAAAGGGAATTTAGGGAAAAGTTTTGGGTTAAATCTCCACACAATCTTCTCTGGGAATTTCTTTAGAAAAGGTTCAGACTTCAAAAAGACCAAAAACCTCTTTATCATTTAGCTCAAGAAATTGCTACCAAAAATAGTACCTTGAGAGACATTTGATATCTGCATTCTCCAGAGGCTTGAAAGGTGGGAGTTGTAGACCTCTCAAAACCAAGAGAATAAAAGAAGGATTTAAAAGTAATGGTCTCTTCAGAAAGAAACCTTTAATCAGTCTAGAAATAAATAGGTGTAAATGATCTGGATTTCGATTTCTAAAAGCTCTAATTGCCATTCACTGGGCTATAGGGTTGAAGGAATCAAACCCAGAGTGAACCCATCTGACATTTACTGGAAGAGTTGCAATGCCTTGAAAAAGACATTAACATTGAAGATCGTCAGGAATTCTATATCAGTTCTACATCCCTTATCCGCCAAAAGACCTACACTTTCAACAGCTAAGCCTGAATATTTAACTTTTGTAACAATCTGGGAGGAAAAGGAGTCCATACTAGGGAGATAAAGATTAATTGGGATCTCCCAAAGAGACTGCACTGCCATCTTCAGTAAGAAGAGGAAACCAGGGATGTTTCTCTCATCCGGGGACTACCAGGAGAACTTAGACCCTGTCCTTGATGTTTTGGAGGACCCAAAGAACCATTGTAGTGGGAGAAAACACAAATAGTAGCTCCCTTGGCCACCAGTACGACATTGCGTCCAACTTCCAAGCCTATGCACGAGGAACAATTAGGTAAAAATGTGATAGAAGAGCATTGTGCAGAATGGCAAAGGGGTCTACTGTCAGATACTCAAACCAGTTCTGCAACATCTGGAACGCTTCCTTCCTCAAAGGTACATCACTCATGGAACATATGATCTGGCTGGACTCCACCCATGTGCACATTTCTTGTGAAAATAACCATAGGGACGGGACACTGCAACAGCTTGATGGCTCAGGTATCCCATTACTACCTTGTTGTCTGTCCTTACTTGGACACGGTGATCCAGGAGATGAGGGGCAAACCAGTGATTAATTTGTGCCTGTGGTTTCCGGTGCTCTGCACTTAATTGCCAATATCGCCACTTATGCCAGCTGCCACTTGGTGGCCCCACTTGTGTGATTTAGAGATAAGCATCACAACTGTTGTTTAATAATTTAATATACATTAACCACTTGACTGCCGAGGACGTAACCGTACATCCTGGTAGAGGCTAAAGCATTTCTCTTCCAATCACGCACTGGGGGTGGGAGAGGCATCAAAGGAAAGGAAAGGCCTTTCCTTTCATGTCTCTCTGAGCATTTCTGCAGCCTGATCGTGAAGCGATCAGGCTGCAGAAATGCCCACTAGACACCAGGGATTTTGTGTCATAACAAATACAAAATAAAGGGGTGCGACCCCTTTGACAAGGATCGCTCCCTTGGGGGGCATTTTTGTTTAGGGCCTTTTCTGCTCCCCCCACTCCCTCCCCGGGGGCAGAAGCCACTAGGCACCAGGGATTTTTTTACAGATGGGGAGCAACCCCTTAGGCAAGAGTCGCTCCCCTGGGGGACAATTTTATTTTAGGCCATTTCTGCCCACCTTGGGGGCATATTGGCCTATTTTTATTATGCCAATCTGCCCCCAACGTGGGCAGAAACCACTGGACACCAAGGATTTTTTTTGGGACAATTTCATGCAAGAGGAGCGACTCCTTAGGCAAGGGTCGCTCCCCTGGGGGGCATATTTATGTTAGGCCATTTCTGCCCCCATGGGGGCAGATTGGCCTATTTCTGTAAGCACCATCTGCCCCCGTAGGGGGCAGAAAGCCCACCGGACAACAGAGAAGATTTTTTTTCAAAAAAAGAGGGTGGGGTATGGCCATACCCTCACCCCAAATAAAAGGGAACAAAGTTGTTCTGCCCACCGGTGGGCATATGGGGCAATTAACTCCAGATTCACTCCCGGGGGTAAAAAGCCTACTAGATGCCAGGGAATTTAAAAACGTGGGGTGGTGGCTACCAACCAGTTTGGGCATGGTTATGCCCCCACCCCAACTGAAAGGGGTAACAGTCTTTCAACTCACCCCTGCACACTAAAACATCTTATCCCACGGCAAGCAAGAGGACATTTGATTATTTTGGGTTTAGGTTTTACGTTTGGGCCATGAGAGCTTGTCTAACTGTCAGAATCGTCTCACTTGGAAGGGTGAGGGCTGTATTTTTTGGACTTTGAGACGCTGGCATGCAGAAAATCTACGAGACCTAGACACATCTGAAAACTAAACATCTGGGTGAGTCCAGGGTGGTGTGCTTCACATACACCTCGCACCATTTTCTTACCCACAATGCCTTGAAGCCTCCAACTTTGCTTCAAATCACAATTTTTTTCAAAATTTTTGTGATGGAACCTTCTGGAATCTGCAGGAATCCACAAAATTCCTACCACCCAGCATTGTCGCATCTATACCGATAAAAATTCTGTCCCACTTGTCAGCCGAAAAATGTTTTTTTCAAACTGCCCTTTTCGACCTGCTTTGGTTCCCTCCTCTTTTTGACATGTTTTTGGCTCTTCCCTGTCACAGGCACTTGGCCCACCTACACAAGTGAGGTATAATTTTAACTGGGAGGCTGAGGGGAATGTTTGATGGTAGGAAATTTGTGCTGGTGCGGTGATCCCACACAGAAGTGTGGGAAAAAGGTGATTTTTTAGCTAAATTTGAGGTTTGCTGAGGATTCTGGGTAAGAAAACACTGAGGGATCCACGCAAGTCACACCTCCCTGGACTCCTTCAGGTGTCTAGTTTTCAGAAATGTTTGGGTTTGGTAGGTTTTCCTAGATGCCTGCTGAGCCCAGGACCAAAAACACAGGTACGCCCCCCCAGCAAAAACAGGTAGTTTTGTTTTTGATCATTTTGATGATTCCACATAGTGTTTTGGGGAATTTCCTGCCACAGGCACTAGGCCTACCTACACAAGTGAGGTACCATTTTTATCGGGACACTTGGGGAAATGCTGGGTGGAAGGAAATTTGTGGCTCCTCTCAGATTCCAGAACTTTGTATCACCGAAATGCAAGGAAAAATTTGTTTTTTTTGGCCAGATTTTGAAGTTTGCAAAGGATTCTGGGTAACAGAACCTGGTGAGAGCACCACAGGATACCCCATCCTGAGTTCCCCTAGGTGTCTAGTTTTCAAAAATGCACAGGTTTGGTAGGTTTCCCTAGGTGCCCGCTGAGCTACAGGCTAAAATCCACAGCTAGACACTTTGCAAAAAACAGTACAGTTTTCTTTGGGAAAATGTGATGTGTCCAGGTTGTGTTTTGGGCCATTTCCTGTCACGAGCACTAGGCCTACCCACACACGTGTGAGGTACCATGTTTACTAGGAGACTTGGGGGAATGCTGGGTGGAAGGAAATGTGTGGTTCCTATCAGATTCTAGAACGTTTTGTCATCGAAATTTGAGGAAAAAGTGTTTTTTTGCCAAATTGTGGGGTTTGCAAAGGAGTCTGGGTAACAGAACCCGGTGAGAGCTCCACAAGTTACCTCATCCTGGGTTCCCCTAGGTGTCTAGTTTTGAAAAAATGCACAGGTTTGGTAGGTTTTCCTAGGTGCCGGCTGAGCTAGAGGCCAAAATCCACAGCTAGGCACTTTGCAAAAAACAGGTCTGGCTTCTTTGGGAAAATGTGATGTGTCCATGTTGTGTTTTGGGGCATTTCCTGTCGCGGGCACTAGGCCTACCCACACAAGTCAGGTACAATTTTTATTGGGAGACTTGGGGGAATGCTATATGGAAGGAAATTTGTGGATCCTCTCAGATTCCAGAACTTTCTGTCACTGAAATGCTAGGAAAATGTGTTTTTTTTCAAATTTCAAGGTTTGCAAAGGATTCTGGGTAACAGAACCTGGCGAGAGCCCCACAAGTCACCCCATTCTGAATTCCTGTAGGTGTCTAATTTTAAAAAATGTACAGGTTTGCTAGGTTTACTTAGGTGCGGTTGAATTAAAGGCCAAAATCCACAGCTAGGTACTTTCCAAAAAACACATCAGATTTCAATGTAAAAAAGTGATGTGTCCATGTTGCATTTCCTGTTGCGTGCATTAGTCCTACCCACACAAGTTAGGTGCCATTTTTAACCGGGGGCTTGGGGGAACACAGCATAGCAGAACAAGTGTTATTGCCCCTTGTCTTTCTCTACATTTTTTCCTTCCAAATGTAAGACAGTGTGTAAAAAAGACGACTATTTCAGAAATGCCCTGTAATTCACATGCTAGTATGGGGACCCCGGAATTCAGAGATGTGCGAATAACCAGTGCTTCTCAACACCTTATTTTGTGCCCATTTTGGAAATACAAACATTTCCTTGATACCTATTTTTCACTCTTTATATTTCAGCAAATGAATTGCTGTATACCCGGTACACAATGAAAACCCATTGCAAGGGGCAGCTCCTTTATTGGCTCTGGGTACCTAGGGGTCTTGGTGAACCTACAAGCCCTAGATATCCCTGTAACCAGAAGAGTCCAGCAGATGTACCAGTATATTGCTTTTGAAAATCTGACATCTGACATTGCAGGAAAAAGTTACAGAGCAAAACGTGGAGAGAAATAGTTTTTTTTTACCTCATTTGCAATATTTTGTAATTTCAGCTGTTATTTTCAGTAGGAAAATCTTGCAGGATCGACACAAATGACCCCTTGCTGAATTCAGAATTGTTTCTACTTTTCAGAAAAGTCTGGGATCCAGCATTGGTTTCACACCCATTTCTGTCACTAAGTGGAAGGAGGCTAAAAGCAAAAAAAATAGTAAAAATGGGGTTTGTCCGAGTAAAATGCCAAAATTGTTTTGAAAAATGTGATTTTCTGATTCAAGTATGCCTGTTCCGGAAAGCTGGAAAGATGGTGATTTTAGCATCGCAAACCGTTTGTTGATGCCATTTTCAGGGAAAAACCACAAGCCTTCTTCTGCAGCCCTTTTTTCCCATTTAAAAAAAAATTGCTATATTTTGGCTATTTTCTTGGTCTCCTCCAGGAGAACCCACAAACTCTGGGTATCTCTGGAATTCCTAGGATGTTTGAAAAAAAGGACGCAAATTTGGCGTGGCCAGCTTATGTGGACAAAAAGTTATGAGGGCTAAGCACAAACTGCCCCAAATAGCAAAAAAAGGCTTGGCACCTGAGGGGGAAAAGGCCTGGCAGCAAAGGGGTTAAAACAACTAATACCTGCTGCCGAAGCCATTCTAATAGCTTTGGGGGCCTTGAACAGTCTGAATTGTTATCTTGTATCAGTGTAATGGTTAGTAGTTGTGCATATGCTGTCATTGGCAGTGTTGGCAGGGCAAGAGGTGAAACAAGCTGTGGTGGCCTTCTGATGAGGGCCCTGGAACTTATTCTTTTTCTAATTAAGAACTGGGGCAAAGCCCTATAAGGCTAGAGGAACCAGTTTCAGCTCCCTGAAATTTGAAGAACAGGAATCTTGTAAGTGATTCCATTTCCCCTGTATTGGCCAGTATTTTAGGGTGCCTCCCCAATCCCTGTTTGCTGGCATCCATTGTCACCACTCCTGTTGGCATTATATAAAAGGAAGACCCTTGGCTAAATTCTGTTCCCCCAACCACCAATGCAAAGAACACTTGACTTGTTGTGATAGAGGTACCCATGACCGTGCTCCTGTAACTATATATCCAATGGGATGGTAAGTGATTGATTAGAGGGTACATATGAAGATGAGCCCAAGGAAGGACCGGGGAGCACCCTGCCACTGAAAGTCACTGATCTCCCTTTGAAACCTCTTGCTCCTTTGGCAAGACTCCTGGCCCACCTTTGTGTTTAAAAGTCTGTTATAAAGATGTCTTATGTGGCAGTCAGACTGGATTTCTTGATACTCAGTAGAAGTCCTGGTTGCTGCAGAATCTTGTACACATATACATGTAGGGCTGCCTTAGAGGAAGGAGAAGCAGAGATGAGCCAGTCATCCAGATATTGACAAATTTGAGTTCCCCTCTTATGAATGGCGCCTATCAAAAGTGCTAACAGCTTAGTAAAAACCTTTGATGAAGAAGAAAGCCCAAATGGCAGTACCTAAAACTGTTAATGATGTTGGTCCATGGAGAATCAGAGGAATCTAGGAGAACTTGTATTTAATGGCATATGAAGATATGCATCCAAGCGATCCAGTGATGCCAGAACATCTCCCTGGTTCAAAAATGTCAGAATCTCCGGCATTGCACCATCCTGAATTTTATATGAGGTATGTATGAGCTGACACCTTTGAATTCAAAACTGATCGGAAGTACACTGATTCCTTTTTCCCAGAAAGAGTGTAGATTATACTCGTTGACCTCTTTGGAGATGTTGAACCGAAACTATGGCAGGCTTTGAAAAGAGATTGTGAATACCTTGTAAGAGAGCCTTACTCTTTATTGAATTTACTGGAGGAGGACTGTGCTCAAAACCATCTGTCAGGAGGTGATTATGTGGCCATTTTCTACTACATTCAAGATCCACTGATCTGAAATCAAAGTTTTCCAGGACTCTAGGAAATTAGAAATTCAACTGCCCACCAGAGTGCTCTTGTTCTTGGGTATATAGTCAGCACTTTTACTGTGGTTGGGAACTCACATATGGTTGCTGGAACCAGGATTTTTCTGAGGAAAAGATACTGGCCATGTCCTCTTCGTTGAAATGGCTGTTTTAACTTACCCTGAAAAGATGGGTTGAAGGCTCTCTTATTTCCATAAAATGTGCTTTTTGGAGCCTTTGTTGGCGCTAGAAGCTTTCTGTCTTCAGTAGATTAATTTATCATGTCCTTGAGTGGAACACCAAATAGTTTAGCTCTTTTTCAAGGAATTTTCATGAGCACAGGGGCAGTTCCTCCTAAAGAGCGGAGGAGCATTGCCCGCCTGCTGCGAGTGCAGCAGGCAAACACAAATAAATAAAATGGCATAATAATGCCATGTTATTTTGCCACCAGCACGTGTTAGGTACAGCACGAGAGTAAGGGCGGGGGGGGGGCAGAATCCTGAGTTTTCACAGTGACTGCTGCCCCTTTGAGTGTGCATGTCAGGTTGGGCGGCTGTCTTTCTACAGTCAGCCTGACATGCGCACTGTAGACCCAGCAATCCCTGGGCTGTCAAACAGCCAGGGGATTGCTGGCACAAGCCTCTATCCTCAAAATGAGCACTGGGTTAGCCTGCTCCTCCCAATCCTGGAGTTGCTCTCATGCTGAAAACATCATAAGAGCAGCTCCAGGATTGGTTGGATTTGCATTCCACTGAGCAGGAAGGAGGTCCTGCTTTGATAGTTGCCTTGAAAATCTGGCCTTTTAACAAATAAGCGTGTTAGCCCTTGACCTTGTCTGTACTCCTTTCACCATTTTTGTACTGTCTTGGTGCTTTGTCTTCTGTAGTGGTAAGTGCCTAAATGCCTCCAGGCAGTAGTTGCGCTGCATAAAAGCAATGTTACATTTAATTTCATTCTCATCCTATACTTACATACCCTTTAAAGACAATCCATTTACAGTAAAGATAAGAAGTTAGTCTTGCTCACTCTAAACTATAGTGTTTTTCACACAAAGAAGCTAATTAAGGAAAATGTTATTAATAATGAAAAATCTAAATGTTAGGGCCTGATTTAGAATTTGGTGGATGGTGTTACTTCATCACAAACATGCCAGACATCCCATCCTCCGTGATGGCCCTCATTACAACCCTGGCGGTAAATCCCGCTTTCCGCCGTGCATAAGACCCCCAACATACCGCTGCGCCCGTGGAATTCGGCTACAGGTATTATGACCCACATCTCGGAATCGGCCACAATACAGACAACCACACAAGTCCGCCACACCAAAGGTCAGTGATAAACTGCCGATACCAAAACCTACACCATCACGCCAACAGGAATTTGTCCACACTATCACGACCCACGAATCAACGCGGCGGTCTTTCAACCTGCCGTAATCCATTGGCGGTAAACACCGCGCTCAAAATACACACACATTTACAAAACACAACCACATTGGACAATTCCAAAAACACACACCTGATACACATACACACACAACACCCACACACCCAATCCAATATAAAGCACACACCCACATCACCCACAAACCCTTACAACCAGAATTTTGAAAGAAGGCCAGAGAAAGAGATTAGCTAACACAACACCAGCATCCACAGACACACAACACCATCACTTATACAACATCCACGCACCTCAAAGTACACACTCCAACACATCCCTTCACACATCACAACAGACAGCACCTCACATATCACCCACACCACATCATGGCACCTCAAAGACACCCCAGGTTCTCTGAGGAGGAGCTCAGAGTCATGGTGGAGGAAATCGTCCGGGTAGAGCCACAGCTATTCGGATCACAGGTTCAGCAGACATCCATTGCAAAGAAGATGGAGCTATGGCGCATAATTGTCGACAGGGTTAACGCAGTGGGACAGCATCCAAGAACTCGGGATGACATAAGGAAGAGGAGGAACGACGTACGGGGGAAGGTACGTTCTGTGGTATCCAGACACCAGATTGCTGTACAGAGGACTAGCGGTGGACCCCCACCTCCTCCCCCACAACTAACAAAATGGGAGGAGCAAGTCTTGACGATCATGCATCCTGAGGGCCTCACAGGAGTAGCAGGAGAACTGGACTCTGGTAAGTCATATCTTAACTACTTTATCCCCCCCACTCTACCTGCATGCCATCAAATAACCCCACCCTTACCCTCACACCCATCACCCCAACAACCCACAGATATCCCACTAACACAACCCACACATCCCAAAACCAAGCCCTGCATGTAGCAACAAAGCATGGACACCCATCACCAAAGCATGTCTAGTAGAGAGACTCATTTCTGCCCCAAAATCACCAATCACAAAAGGGCCACGGCAATAATGCAAGCACAGGAGTAGAGGGTCACTCACCCATTGCACAAGATGGCACACACGGATACAATAACTATGCATTTGCACCCCAACAGGACCCTTACCCTACGTCACCGGACAGGAGGTGCCAGACATATCCAGCCCCCCCACAGAAGAGGCCCACAGTGACGACAGCAGCTCTGCACGCCTGGATCAAGATGACCAGCCCGGCCCTTCAGGGACCCTGACAGAGTCACAAACTCAGGAAACACCACCACAGCACCCACCCAGCAGGCCCATCCCTCTGTCCCCAGGACACGTCAATCAGCAGTGTGTCCACCACTACAGGGAACCCAGGCAACCCCACTAACACAGGAGGATCAGGGACCTGGGGGTAGTGGCAGTGGGCCCACGGTTCAGGGGACAGAGTCACAGGATAACAGGGAAGCTGGGAGGACTGCTGTGCGATAGGGGGAGGACAGGCCCAGGGAACCGACCCTCCACGAGGCACTCTTCAAAATCATGGGAGCTTACCACCATTCCCAGCAGACCATGGGCACGGTACTGGCCAAGTTTCAGGAGACCCGGCGGCTGCAGGAGGAACACTACCTGGGGATCAGGGAGGACTTGAAGTCCATCAACACCACCCTGGTCACCATTGCAGGGGTGCTGGCAGACCTTCTCAACACCAGGAGAGACAGAGTGGCACACCAACGGGCCCCTGACACTAGCCTGGACGATGAACAGCCCTCCACCTCCACTAGTGGACAGGAGGCACCACCACAGGACCAACAGGCCAGCCGCACCCCATCCCCTGCAGATGGACAACCACCCTGCAAATGGTCCCTGAGATCCAGGAACAAGACAGAGAACATTGCCAAGACCCCCGTCAGGACATAAGACCCCCTGAATATCACCCTTCTGTCCCACATTGTCACCCTGTCCATCTTAAACTGCCATTGCTCCACTTCCTACGCCCTTTTGGACAATGCACCTGTGAAACAAATAGACTGGACTCTGCCATTGACATTCCTTCACATCACCCCGGCCCATTTTACAACCCCCTCCACTTATTTGCACAGAAATAAACACACTTCAATCACAAAACAATATGGAGCCAGTCTGTGCTTTCACAAATGTGTAATTGCAATATCTATGGAATATAGCAATGTCAATGTACTTGTTCAAATACCAATGTAACACAGCTGTAAGCCAGCAGTAAGCATAGCAGAGGGCACAAAGTGGGACCCAGATCTGTGAAATGGAGTCAAAGTGACAAGTCAGTGTCCATACACTGAGTGAAAATGACAGACTTATGCTAGCTCCAACCATAGTAAAAGATGTGGGAAGCAGTTACATCTTCTTAACTGTGTCTCACTGGAAGTATTGCATGATGATGTAATTTTGGTTGTAGACATCCTCTTCTTCTGCCTCCTCTTCTTCACTATCCACAGGCTCCACAGCTGCCACAAGAGCACCATCTGGCCCATCCTCCTGCAGAAAAGGCACCTGCCATCAAAAAGCCAGGTTGTGCAGCATACAGCAGGCCACGATTATCTGGCACACCTTCTTCGGTGAGTAGTATAGGGATCCACCTGTAAGATGGAGGCACCTGAATCTGGCCTTCAGGAGGCCGAAGGTGCGTTCTATAATCCTCCTAGTTCGCCCATGTGCCTCATTGTAGCGTTCCTCTGCCCTTGTCCTGGGATTCCTCACTGGGGTCAGTAGCCATGACAGGTTGGGGTAACCAGAGTCACCTGCAAATGTCGAGGGACAACTGTTAGACACACACTAACCCTTAAGGACAACCCCATACCCAGACACCTATGTCAACTGTATTGGTACCTTGGCCTCACCTATTAGCCACAAACGGTGCCTCAGGAGTTGCCGCATCACATAAGGAATGCTGCTATTCCTCAAAATGTAAGCGTCATGCACTGAGCCAGGATACTTGGCATTTACATGTGAGATGTACTGGTCTGCCAAACCCACCATCTGCACATTCATAGAATGGTAGCTTTTGCGGTTTCTGCACAACTGTTCATTCCTGCGGAGGGGTACAAATGCCACATGTGTTCCATCAATGGCACCAATGATGTTGGGGATATGTCCCAGGACATAGAAGTCACCTTTCACTGTGGGCAAATCCTCCACCTGAGGGAAAATGATGTGTTTCAGCAGGGCAGATAACACTCTGGACAACACGTTAGAGAACATTGGCTGGGACATCCCTGAAGCCATGTCCACTGATGTTTAAAAAGACCCACTGGCCAGGAAATGAAGTACATTCCACAGGAATCCCCCCTCTAGACCTGCAGTAGAGGGGGGATTCCTGTGGGATGTCGGATAGCTGACATCAGGTCTGGCTCCAACTGGGCACACAGTTCCAGGAATGTTGCATGATCAAGTCTGTATGTGATTATGATGTGTCTCTCTTCCATTGTCGACAGGTCCACCAGGGGTCTGTACACCGTAGGATGCTGCCATCTCATCACCTGCCCCAGCAGACGTGCCCTATCGAGGAGAACAGCAAGCAGAGAGTCATCCAACACTGAGGTATCACAATGTGTTATTTGCAGAAACGTTTGTAATTCGCAATGTGCCGGTATCTGCCTGTATTCCCGGCCTAGATAGGGGTGACGTAGTTTTTATCCATCCCATGTGGTCCCCTGAAATGGCGGCTGCCTGACCTGTAAGGTGGGACAAGGGGAAATGAGGTAACTGCGCTGGCGTTGTACACCATTGCGGTAGGTGGTCGAAGACTGCGGCGCAATTCTGCATTGGTTAACATTGGGCCCTATGGGTCCCAGGAGCCAATGACAATGTACGCCGGCGGTGACAGTACGCACCGCCGCGGATGTGACAGCCATTTTCTGTCTGTTCACTCACTTGATACCTGACCTTCAACAGGAGAGGACCTACACTTCAAGTGCTGCTGTGCCCTGTGTCTGGAAGCGACGATGGCTACAGTGTCGGGGGAAAGGGCCCCTGCCTTCACATCGGAGGAGTTGGAGAAACTAGTGGATGGGGTCCTCCCCCAGTAGACGCAACTGTACGGCCCTCCAGACAAACAGGTGAGTACACTGTCAGCATGCTGCGTGGGCAATGCCTGTTTTGAGTGGTGTGGATGGAAGATACATGGGGGAGGCTGAGGCCTGCATGTACTGATGGTGAGTGTATGTGCGTCAGGGCATGGGTGGGAACTGGTGGGCAATGACTTTGATGGTCTGGACGGGTGAGTAATTTCCTTTCCCCCGTACCATTCATCTAGGTCAGCGCCCACCAGAAGAAGGGTATTTGGCGTGCCATTGCCAAGGAAGTCCGGACCCTGGGGGTCTACCACAGACGGAGCACCCACTGCCGTAAAAGATGGGAGGACCTGCGCCGCTGGATCAAGAAGACGGCGGAGGCCCGGCTGGGGATGGCCTCCCAACGTAGAAGGGGTGCCCGTCGCACCATGAACCCCCTGATGTACCGGATCCTGGCGGTGGCCTATCAGGAGTTGGATGGGCCCTTAATGCATCACAGCAGCCACAAGGGGATGAGTACACTCTCATTAAGCTGACTCTGCGTGCATTATGAGGTGTCTGGGTGGGGGAGGTGGGCAGGGGGTTTCCCTAGGCCAGGGCGAACTTGGAAGGCAAGGTCCCTTGTGAGGCAGGCTCTGTGGCACCCCAACCCCACTAGTGGTAAGAGCCATCTACACCTAGTCAGGCTCCTGTGACTTCCAGGTGTGCAGCAACTGGACTTAGGCCTCGTATCCCATGGGCATGTGAATTTTTTAGGAACTGTTAGTGCATGGCGTAGTGCTGAGGGCTGCTCCCTGTGTGTTGTGTCCGCCAACGGTAGTGATGTTGCATGCACTGAACATGTTTTTCTTCTGTCTTCCCCCCCCTTTTTGTTGTCTCCCTGTTCTTGTATGCAATAGCATCATCAGGCGGAGGAGCATTGGCACTGGAGCAGGAGGGAGCTGCAACCCACTTGTCCCTGGAGGGTGAAGCAACGGAATCTGAAGCCACCAGCGGGACAGAGGGCGAGGGGAGCTCCACGATGGGGACAGGAACATACACCAGTGACAGCGACTCCTCCTCTAATGGGAGCTCCCTTGCGGTGGCGGGCACCTCTTAGCCCACTACATCAACAGGTACAGTCACCACGCCCCTCCCAGCACCGCCCTCCCAACAGCCCCTCAGTGCATTTCCCGTGCCCGCTCACCCAGGCGGGTGGGCATCTCCTTCGCCCCAAGCACTTCAGGCCCTGCCCCAGTCAGCCCTGCTGCCCTCAGTGAGGAGGCTATTGACCTCCTGAGATCCCTCAGTGTTGGGCAATGTACCATTTTAATGCCATCCAGGGTGTTGAGAGGCATTTGCAACAAACAAATGCATACCTGTAGGGCATTCATTCTGGGCAGGCGGCCCAACCGAGAGCATTTCAGGCTCTGGCCTCAGCACTGATGGCAGCCATTGTCCCTGTGTCCAGCCTCCCTCCTCCAACTTCCTCCACCCAGACCCAATCCTGTGTACCTCAGCCTATCCCAAGCACACCATCAGACCAGCCTGCTCACTCATCAACACACAAGAGTGGACATGGCAAACATAAGCAGCAAACATCCCACAAGCATTCACACAAGCACCATCCCCATGCAGACACAGCAACATCCACTGCCTCCACTGTGTCCCCCTCCTCCACGTCCTCCTCCTCCCTCCATGTCTCGTCTCCATCACACCTGCATGCACTACATCTTCATCCACTGCCTTCATCACCAGCACACCCATCACCAGACACCGCTCATGTGCACTCACCACCCCCACTACCATGCACACATCCCATGTGTCCTCTCCCAGTGTGTCTGTGAGCCCTCCTCCCAAAGTACACAAACGCAGGCACACACCCACCCAACAGCCATCCACCTCACAACAGCCTCCGGTCCATGCACCTTCACCCAAATTCAGCAAACGTACACCTCCTACAACCACTACCTCTTCCTCCACTCCCAAACCCACTCCATCTTCCCGTCCCAGTGTGTCTAAAAAACTTTTCCTGGCAAACCTTGACCTCTTCCCTTTTCCTCCCCCGTCCTTCCCCTAGGGCCAGGCTTTCCAGGTCCCAGCCCAGCACCTCAGCCACCAAATCCCCAGGCACTGTGGTGCTAGCAAGTGCGGGGTCATTGAGTGCGCCACCCTTCAGGGCTGACAGTGTGCCACGTAGTGAGGGCAAGGACATTCCGCCACCTGCCAAGGTGAAGAAGGTGCCCCCATCCCCGAGGGAGAAGCAGCACCTACCAGCCACCAATGGCTCTGCAAAAACAAAAGGGGATAGTGGCAAGACACCTGCAGCACCATCAAAGGTGGGGAAGGGCCAAAAGCAGATGAGCAGGTCAGGACAGGGCACGGTGGCACCGACTGAGGGACCAGTGTCACCCCTTCTGTCCACGCGAACACCGCAAGCTGCACCAGCACCTGCACCACCACCTGCACAGCCACCGGCACGTCTGCAGCCTCAGCAACAGTCCCCAGAATATCCCTCAGTGGGCAGCTGTCCGAGGCTGCATGAGACATCCTGCTGTGTCCCTCAGCAGGTGCTGACCCATGCACCACCGCCAGCACCGCCGTCACAACAGACACCGCCGCAAGCACCGCCGCAAGCACCGCCACCAGCCCCACGACGTGCTCGGACAGTGGCACCACCGCTGACATGGCTACCATCCCCAGTGGTCAGTCGTCTGAGGCTGGAGGAGACTTCCTGGACCCTGGTCAGCTTCCATGAGACATGACCTCCATAACTGTTTGCACCTGCAGGTGGAAGGCGAAGCCGCAGCAGTGTGGGGTATGTCGCTGCCTCCATGACGTACCATGCTACCTGTTCCTCGGCAATCTCGTGGCACACACACCCAGGTGAGGGAATGGTACCGGCCACACTGCACGTGGAGCACTTTCCTTAGCAGGATGAAGCACTCTGGTCACCATGCCCACTCCAGAACCAGTGGAGAATGACATCCACTACGTCAGTCCTTGGCAGGATAAAGCACTCTGGGCACCAGGCCCCCTCCAGAACCAGTGGAGAATAACATCCACTACCTCAGTCCTTGGCAGGATGAAGCACTCTGGGCACCAAGCCTCCTCCAGAACCAGTGGAGAATGACATCCACTACCTCAGTCCTTGGCAGGATGAAGCACTCTGGGCACAATGCCCACTCCAGAACCAGTGGAGAATGACATCCACTACCTCAGTCCTTGGCAGGATGAAGCACTCTGGGCACCAGGCCCCCTTCAGAACCAGTGGAGACTGCTATCCACTTGAGAGACTGTGGCTTCGCACTCCCCAGGATAAAGCAGTGGGCAAACCACCCACTGGAGATACTTGAGAGACTGTGGATTTGCACTCCCCAGGATAAAGCAGTGGGCAAACCACCCACTGGAGAGACTTGAGAGTCTGTGGCTTTGCACTCCCCAGGATAAAGCAGTGGGCAAACCACCCACTGGAGAGACTTGAGAGACTGTGGCTTGGAACTCCCCAGGATACAGCAATGAGCATGGAGCCCCCTCGTGCAGCAGTGGCGTAGTGCGTTCATCTGGCTGAGGTGCCCACCCTCGCCCTCCCCTGAGGTGCCTGTTTATTTTCGATCTGATGCCCCAGCAGTGTTCTCTCTGTTTCCAGTCAGGTATCTTGTGTGGGCTTCGCCCATGCATTTTGGGACCAGTGGTCCACAGACAATGATTGGTACACTATCCAGACTTGTGTAGTTGGTGTACATATTTGTATATACTCAATTTTGAATTTTGACTATCAGATTTTTCATGATTACAATAGTTACAATCATTTAATTTTGTCCTTGCGTTCTTCCAAGGGGCGGGGGTTTTATATGTAATGTTGCTGCATGTATTTGTGTGTATGTTGTTGTGGGTGAGGGTGGGGGTGGTGGTATTGCGTGTTGCGTGTGTGTGTCACTCTCTTTTCCCTCCCCCATCCCCTGTGTTGTAGGTGCAGTACTCACCATGGTCATTGACGGCGTCTGTCCTGCTCCTGATAGAGCAGGAGGAAGAGCAGCATAGGCAGGACCTGTAGTTGGGGCTCCATGGCATCCTGGTTTCTCGTTGGGTGTCGAGAGTTGAGTGGTTTCCCTTCTGTGTACTGTTTCCGCCATGCTTTTGAGAGCGTTGGTTCCGCCCCAGAAAAGGTGGCAGATAGGCCTGTTGTGATAGGGTGGGCGGTACTTTGTCCTCTGCCTGTCTGTTGGTGGTTACCGCTGCGGTGTTTGTTTCTACCGCTGTGGCGGTCGGAGTGTTAAAGTGGCTGTCTGTGCTGGCAGTTTTCGCCATGGTCGTGATACCATTTTGTTTTCCGCCAGCCTGTTAGCAGTATTACCACTGCTTTAAGACCGACTGCCAGGGTTGTAATGAGAGCCTATATTCTTTGGGAATCGTAACGGTGGACGGGATATCCGTCACATTTCTGACAGAGTAACCCCATCCGACAAACTCTAAATCAGGTCCTAACATCCTCAAATGATTGTTCACCCCTCAAATAAAATCCATGAAGATCCAGGAGTTAACCAACTGTTTCACCACACACCATCCTGACCAACACAGGATCTAAAGTAATATATGTGACCTATTAATGATTGCTGTGCTGTTGCCATTTCTGCTAACAAAGTTAATGAGATTCTTGCTTGTCATGCCACTGATCCTTCCAATTGTCTCTACTGGGGTGAGTGAGTGAGTTAAGATATTTGTAAGTAATGTGCTTCTAAAACAGATTATCCTGATAACATGGCCTCCTACTGTGCCAGAGATGCCATGGGTTGCAGCATCACGGAAAAGTAAAAATGCTTAAAACAAATAAACAAACCAAAAAAAAATACTTTCAATTATTCATACTTTCTGTGGAAATTGGGCTTGCACTTCCCTTCAGAAAAGCAAGGGGAGGAGTCCAGGGAGCCATGCCTCAAAAGACAGAAGAAGCAGGAGAAGCGCTGTGGGAAAATAGATCACTTTTTCCCCTCTTCTGTAGGTGAGAGGCAACTCCTCCCCCTGCTGCACACTTCTACTCTCAGTTGGTAGAATGTGCTAATATTCTAAGCATTGTAGCATCCTTTCTCAGGCATTGCTAGTTGTGAAAAGCCCTCTCCCATGTTAAAGGCTCTGCTTGCGGCTCGGGCCTATGACATGGGTTTAGGTCCTTTAACAACTGCAGTAGACCTCTGCAGCAGGCTACAAAGCTATATCAGATTTTATGTTACTGGGGGAATTATTTACTTAAGGAAAGCTTTGTTGAGTTGCTGTAGGGCGGGTGTGATAGAGCAGCAAAAATCTGGCATGTTTTGTTAGGAGAAAAGCAGATTGGTGCTCAATCACGTGTTTTAGAAGAAGTGGTTATGGAGTTTGGGGTCATTGTGAAGGTCTTTACTGAATTTTGTCAGCAATTCTTTTTTAAAGGGGCTCAGGGAATCGATAAAAATGGTTGTCTTCTTGAAGAGGCTTAGTCTACCCCGAACATATGACAGCGAAGTCACATCCTTTAAATACAGTGGCCCACATTTTCTAACATTTTACCTCATGGTTGCACCACTGTTTTGTTGCAGCCAAGATGATAAATGCAACTCCAGAGTTAGAAAGCCATGCAAGGGTGATTTGCATGCTCTTGCATGGCTTTCTAAAGAAATGTAACAGCGCAGTGGCTGGTGCTGTGTTGCGTTACATTTCCTTGTGGTAGGCATACCTTGGGTGGTGGGGGGACATGGGTGTTCCTGTGCATTCACACATGGATTTTGACACAAACCCAGATTTATTGTGGTAGGCCTGAGATTCTGTTGTAACGCTACACCTCCCTGACCCAGGCATAACAAGGAGAACTAGCTTTACTTCTTCTTACTATTTCCCCTTTCTATGTGTGCTGCAGAATGCAGAGACAGAGAAAAATGACTCTAAGGATTGTTTTTGTGCAGGATGGTAACCCTTCCTGCACAAACACAGTACTGCCTGTCACGCAGGCACTCTTGCTTCATGGCGCAAGGTATCTGCATTTGCGCTAGGCAGGTCACAGTACCCCATCGGTATGAGACAGCTGAAGTGCGCCATATCTTTGTAAATATGGCGCATTAATGCTGCCTCCCTTTCACGCAATGAGGCGCAGCAAGTTGCCTCGCTGCGTTTTGGGAATTCTCAGTAAATCAGTTCACACATCTATAATAAAGAATGCACAAATGCAGTCTCTGAGCTTATTGCTGCTCAGATTCCAGAATCGGAGAGATTTGTTTCCATTTGTAAATAAGATCGAGCCTTTTTCCGGCTCCTTATCAGCCTACGATCTACAAAGAGCGCATAGGTACGGTGCTCTCCCACAGTTAGAGAAAAGCGAATCTAGTTCTCCTCTTAAAACAAAGGCTCTAGAACGACAGGTTAAAAAGGAGATAAGAAATTTGGGCGCGCAGTGCAATATAGGTTCCGGAAACCAGTGCACACATATGCTTACAAGGAATGCACATTTGGACATTAATACGCGCTGCTGACATCTCAGTGTCAGGTGATTAATTCTTGATCTCATGTGTTTCTAAATCTTTGTTGTCAAAATGCTGATGTTTATGGATTCATTGCTCGGAGCAAAATATTCCAGTAAGATCTGTTTAATTGTTTCTCATTACCAACGAGTTGGGAGGGACGGGGGAAGTTGGCGGGGGCGGAGGGGGGGTCAGCTGTGCTTGATATTTGGCCATTTACTCGACCTGTACCAAGTGAGTGGGTTTTTTGTGGATGAGTCACGTCGGATAAATCCATTTCACAGCTTTTCCGGCTGGTGTTCTTGGTGGAGAGCACCCTAGGCAAAGGCCTCTACGCACTCTTGCAATCTATGCCGCAGGCTCTCCGCACCCACACGAATGCCAGGGGAAATGCGGCCCCACCCTGTGTTTCAAAACAGCCACAACGTCCGGTAATGGGTGTTTTGTGGTTTGAACATATTGCAACAATTTTGCCGTGAAAAGCAGGGGTTCCTCGCGTTAACGAAGGCCACAGATTGACTCTGCTACAAGTAGATGCTTTAGGGATACAGGCAGAGTTGCTCGTAATGTATGAGAAGCTAGTCAATTCTTCCCAGGCTTCTTCGCCACCCCCCCGCCTTCCGATGCCATACCATGCCGGAGTTGCACTTTAACGATCGTTAATATCTTAGGAGTAGATTCAATAATTTTTCACCCAGGGCAGCAAATACATGTGCTGTACTACATTGCGCTAAAAGTAAAATACAGCACATATATACTAAAAAATATCTTTTGAGCTGAAAAATGAATAGCTATGCATCGATTTGCATCACTTTGCAACAACTCAGTTAATGTGGGCCTTGGTGTTCTTGGGAGAGAGTAAAACATTTTCTAGCTTAGGCGTCGAGAATTTTCAATTCTGTTAAGGACATGGAGCCAAGGATTATGCTTCTCTCTCTCTTTACTGCAAGTTAACAGCAGCCAACTAAGGGCCAGATGTATGAAAGTTTTATGCATTCGCAAACGGTGCGAATGCCCGTTTGCAAATGCAAAAAGCCATTTCACAATGTATGAAAAGCATTCTGAAAGCAATTTTGAGGAATCGCTAAAATAGCGATTTCTTAAAATTGCGACCCTGTTTAGAGAGTCGCAAATTGCGACTCTCTAAATAAGAAATCACAAATAAGGATTCCTTATTTACGATTTCTAAAGCACATGTAAGAAGCAATTCCTAAATGCAAATTGGGCATTTAGGAATCGCTATTTACCACCAGGTTGAACCTGGTGGTAACCATGTGCACATTTTTAAAATGCATTTAAAATGCATTTTTAAAATGTACATGTAAAGCACACATGCCCTTTTGGCATGTGTGCACCTTACATGTCCTAAAAAACTTTTTGGGGTGCAGAAGAGGGGGCATTAGGCCCCCAGCACCCTGGGGTTTTCCATTTCCAAAATTGCGATTTCCAGTTAAGAAATCGCAATTTTGGAAATGCAAAAAAATTGCAAATATGGGCCTACAGGCCCATAGGTGCGAATGGGGCCGGTATCGCAATTTGCGATGCGGTAATACCATTTGCGATTTTTAAGAAATCGCTATTACCGATTTGCAAATGTGATACATTGCATTTTGCAAATCAGAAATAGCGATTTCTTAAAAATCGCTGTTTCCGGCTTGCAAAAGGCCTTCTTGAAACATCTGCCCCTAAAACACATAATAACAAAAACTACCTTTTCCATGAACCTCAGTAGTCAATAATGTCCACCAATCACAGTTCTGCCCCCTGTATATCTGTCTCTGCCAACACAGTCTTTCTTCTTTCTTTGCAATCAAAACCAAACAAGTACTTGACTCCTAGGAGATGGAATCTCCCCATAAAACTGGAACTCTGACGTCTTCACCGTCAACCAGCCTGAATAATACCAAACTCTCTTCATCCTCTTACACAACACGACCGACCAGGTACCTTGTTCTAGCTCCTGGAGAATAATAAAAGAGACATGCACATAATACCTAATCTCTATTGACAATCTAACGGGTGGGCATACAATTACTAAAATATTATGTATGGCATCATCAACAAATTCAACAAGATAAATAACACAATAAATTATCTTCAAGGTGGGATAATCCTCGCCTCCGTGTCCTTAATAGGACTGAAAATTCTTGACGCTTAAGCTAGAATTTTTTTTATTCTATGTCAGGACCGGAGGCTTCGGATTATGCTAGTTAAAAGCTGTCCACCACTGCAGATAAAACATCAACAATAGGTTTGTGATAGAAGCACAGAAGTGGACATTATGGACTACCGAGGTTCATGGGAAAAGTAGTTTTTGTTATTAAGTGTTTTAAGTGGCTGCTGTTAACTTGCAGTAAAGAAAGAGAGAGGCATTATGCGAAGCTTTCGGTCCTGACATGGAATACATTGAAAGCTGGGTATCACAGTGCCTTACTGGACTCGTGTTTAATGAGTTCACAGGGTGTAGTTTGGTCAGTAAGATTTGTGGGGCGTAAGCCTCAAATTTCTCGACAATCACACTGGCATGTAAAATATATTTTATGAGAAGCAGGGTGCAAGAGAGAGGTTAAAGGGGCTGTGAAAAGGGAAATGACCTGGATTGGTAGGGGTACTAACTGAGAGAAATGCAATATTTTGTAAATTAATGAACATTTTTGGGGCTTTCAAAACAGGTGAGAGAGAATGTGTGTGTGTTTCTGTTAGTATGTGCTTACTAAAATCCCACGTGAAATCCAACAGACATCTCCCTATACCTGACTGCAAGTAGCTGTCCTCCATCTATTCATCAGAATATATATTTTTTGTTTACATTATCTGCAGTGGCATAATACAAACTGATACCCCTAGCAAAACTTTTGAAGAGCACTTATATAGTGCCTCTTTGCCTCACAGTTATATAAAGGCCTTGTCTAGATGTGGACCCCATGATTGACGATCAACAATGGAGCTGTTGTGGCCCATGTTCCAACAGAGTACGCCGTACATGCAGAGATACTTATCAATCCAGATCAGGCCCTCAAAAGCTGACAAATCTTCAATACCATACACTCTACTGTTGAGGTCAGCCTTCATTTGAGCCGGTGGTTGCAAGTGGTGGGCAATCAGCACTCATTTTTAGAAACCGGCACTTATTTGTATTCTTCTGACATTTACAAAGACAACAAGAAGGAAAAACACGTAAAGCAGAAAGAAGGAGAAGGAGAGATGGAAACAAGTCACAAAGGAAGAAATCAAGCAGGAACTTACAAGAGTGAGATAACAGGGCAGAGAGTATCTGGCAGTGGATTAAAGAGGCCTAGGGTGGATCCAAGACTATGGAGCCTTGGTATTTAGTGCACCAGTGCACCAACGTTTAAGTACACTTCAAGGATGCTGGGCTCCACATCACAGGCCCTCATCTACGGGGTTCCTGACAATGACCTAGGCCCTCCCATCAGAGCTTCGCAGCTCCTTGGTACTGAGCCATCGCCTCATCTGCGTGACCTCGCAACGCTATGCAACCAGGACTTAAGGTACTCTTGTTCAGCAGGCCTAATTGAATCACTGTAGCCAGCCCACACTCCATCGCGGTCAGCCTGAACTTGTGACCTGTCCAGTGCGACTAGATTTCCACAGATGATGCTTTATACTTTTTGGTGCTATTTTCAACTAAATCTTTCAACCTGAATACCTCTGGTTCTACTAATTAGGTTTTTGTCATTTGGTCTTGAATTATTTATTACATTTCACTCCATTTTTAGGGTCGAGCCTGTGTTGCATGCGCTCGCGCATGCGTATTGCAGCAAGACTCTTTTGTATTTAGAAAAGGGCTCGGAGCCCTGTCAACTTCACGTCAGTGTTTTTTATTGGTTTGTGGGCTTCCCTAATAAAATCTGCTTGCTTTCATTAGTCGAAGGCACGCATATGGCATGCCTTGTCCGGTGGCTAGCCCTCCTCGAGCGCAGCGACCAAGTACAGAAAACATGCGAGGCTCGCTGTTTTCCATCGGGCTCGTGGACTTTTTTTTCTCTAATTTACGAGCGCGATCTCGCTTGGCAGAAGTCGAGCTCTTTACATACTTGATTTCACTTTTTTGGGTTATGTACATGAATGCACTTTTGCCCGATAGGTGAAAAGTCGGGTTAAGAGTTCACAACGTGATCAGCTTTAACATGAGCAAACGCGAGACCCGTTGCATTGTAAATGCTTGTTCTAAATTGTGTGGAATTTTTCTTGTGTTGTGTTTTCACTTTATTACTGTTTGAAGTGCTGCATAAATACTTTATGCATTGCCTCTAATTTATGCCTCACTGCTTTGTGCCAAGCAACCAAAGAGTTGAGCTCAGGTTGATTTGGGGTTTACTTGTGCCCAACCCTGGCAAGGATTGTGGTGGCTACTTGAGTAAGGGTTCCACCCCTCTCAACCAATAACCTAATTCCCTACAACAACTTTATAAAAGTTACCCAAGAGGCAATCAGTTGTTTTATGTCAACTATGCAAAGCCTTTATTGCTGTTATAGAGGAACCATTATTGTCAATTAAACCATACACGAAAGAAGATGTTTATACTGTGCATATTCTAAATTGAATTATTTGAAGGTGCACTCAAATGTGATGATTACTGAAAAGGATTGCAAAGAGAAGAATACTAGCTGCCCAGGATCACACAGTTTGGTCAAGCTGTAAAGTGGTGATTGAACCAGGGTCTCTAGATTAGTGCTCTTCAATCAGTTGTTGCTGTTGGTCCAAAAAAAGCTTCTGACTGGCCTGGTCATGCAAGCACATTAATATGTCCTTCTTATAAGGTGATAAGGTGGGATAACACCACTGGAATCTCCCCTCTTCATACAACAGGTACACCCTGGGCAAAAACAGAGCAAGCTTCCCAAGTTCTGGGGACAAGTACAGCTAGAGCAGCATCAGAACAAGCATTTCCCATCATGGGGCAGGTGCACATCAGGCAGCAGCAGTGCAACCTTTACTTCCTCACAGAATAGGGACAATGTGGCAGTAACAAAGTAAGCTTCCCTCTGTCACAGACAGCAATGCATGCAACCTTACTTTCCCTGCAGAAGAGTTACAGCAGGGCAGAATATTACTAGCTTTAATTGCTCACTGAATATACACAGTTAAGGTATGCATTACATGTTGGTTACAGACAGATTTCTGAAATGGGTGCTTCAGTCAGTGAGGTGAATGTATAGGTGGATGAATTAATGAATGTTCAAGTTCTGACACCATTCTTGCTAAGGTGATATTCTGGTTCAGCATCCTGAAATCCTGCAGCTGTCATATGGAGACCTGCTGCTTGTAATGATTCTTTGGTGCTACAAGTATTAACAAGCATTTTCAATGCAACAGGTCTTGCATTTGCTCGAGTTAGAGCTATTAACGTCTTAAAGAACAAAAAACGTAGTGCGATCGCGCTATGTAAAATGCAGCAAAATCGTGCTGCGTAGAAAATAAACAGATAAAGTAGTCCAGACCCCATGCTGAAAACATCGAGCCTTGTATGTTTTTAGTAGTGCTGTGTAGGTGGGCTAAACACCAGAAAAGGCATGACGTATGCATGCCTTTCACAAATGAAAGCAAGCAGATTTTAAAAGGCAAGCCCACGAACCAATGTAAGTGACTGATGTGACATGGGCGTGGTTTGAAGCCCAAAGAGTAATTACAGAATTGACGGAGCGCTTTGCGCTCGCCCATAATAATTAGCTGCCACATAGTAGGTCATTGTTAATTGAAGCAGCCTCATCACAACTTAACTGTGCGCTAGACAGGCAGATAGGCACCCACCTCTACGAAAAGTTTTGGAGTGCATGTACACCACTCACTATGCTATTCGCAGACTCAGTGCATCACCTGTTTAAAATGTTGAGGGCCACCAGTGCTGGGCAGAAAGGCAAATTGGTCTCAAAAGCTTTCTGCCAACGCCTTCTCATTGTGTGCCCACCAATATTTAGAAAATGTGCCAAGACAGGTAAAACAAATGTTGAGCCTTGCCTCCTCTTGTTGCAAATGAGCATTCCAAGGTCCTGCCAACCTTGGAAGCTGTCACCTTTGTCTGTCAAGATACAATTGTTTTTTTGGCTGATTCCACTCTCACGGCTTTTCCTCTTTTCCTTTTAGAACTGTCTTCCTTTATTCTTCTTCTCGGAAGACAATTCCTGACAGCCTTTCAGCCTGTCCCTATAAAGATATTGTGGTCATTTATCATGTGGGCCATGTATTACACCCAACTGGGTCTTAGGCCCCGGCACTGACAGGAGAATGCAGGTCACACTGCCCTGTAGTGTTCTCTGTACCTGTACCTGCACTGTATCTACAAGTGCAGTAGGTGCACTGTAGGAGCTCCTGAAAGGGGGACCTAGCACCATGTTTTTTGACCCGCTTGAACTCCATTTTGATTTACAGAGATAGATCCTAAAGTGTTCTAAACAGCAAGTTTTATCTCTGCAGCCCTGCAGGCTTCCCAGGTCTGTGCGTGATGTACTGCTCTATTCCAGGTTCTTTCTTTGAATTCTGGGACTTGTAGTCTTCTTTATTTCATTATAAAACACTAAGAAAAACCTACAAGTCCCAGAATTCAAAGAAAAAACCTGGACTGGAGCAACACATCACGCATAGACCTGGGAAACTTGGCAGCTATGTCTCTGTGCTTAAGGGCCTTTATTGAATTCCCTGAATGAGTCCTCTAAGCCTTACACGGTAGCAAAATCACACGTGTTTCTAAATAGGCTAATGTGACCGCCTCTGTGACTTATGACTCTGTAGTGAATGGCCCACTGGATCAAAGGTTTTTGACAGTAGAAGCTGTGGAGACTCCACTGTTGAAAACCCAGACAGTCCCCTAGCTCAAAATGAGGCAGGATATTATAAGCTCAGCCAGGTGGGTGCTCTGCTGAACTATAAATGCCATCCGTGTGTTTCCTATATGCTTGAATTTTGTAACATAGGTTCACCCTTTGGCCCACTTTCTCTAACACCTCCATCAAAGCACTTTGATGCAACCTCGCATTGCTCCAGCACAATACAATAAAAAAAGTTAAGACTTTTTAGAAAAACAAAGCAATTCCAGAAACCTTTTCTCCTAATGATGCTAATGATGATTGTTCCTTTCCCTCATCCTCTGGGTGTTTCTGACTGGCCTGTAGATGCCATTCACTTATTTGAGCCCTGAAACAATTGTTTTTAACCCTTTTTAGGTCAAGCGCACAACCTTTTTTAAGTATTGTGGGCTTTTAATCACACGCACCGCACGCCCGTCACTTTCACTCATTCGTGGGCTTGCCTTTCAAAAATTATTTTTGATCATTGGTAAATGCTTTAGGTTTGGCCCTCCTTGGTGTGATTGGATAATGGCACGATTGGCAATACGTTTGACTGCGAGAAAACATATATTTTTTTTGTGTCTCTCCTTAACGCTCATGCTTATGGCGGCATGGCGCTTTGAATCGGCTCGCTTATGTCAACTGTTTTAATTTAAATTTTCAATTTATGTGGCACGAAACGTCCAGTTAGGAATTTAAAACGCTAATAATTCTAACTAGAGTAAATGTGAGACCCATTCCATTGCAAATGCTTTTTCGATCCTCTATTCATGATTATGAGCCTAATTTAGTGTTTGGTGGACGGGTTACTCTGTCGTCACAAACGTGACGGATATCTCATCCACTGTATTAGGATTTACATAGGCTATAATAGAATAGTAATACAGCGGATGGGATATCCGTCACATTTGTGACAGAGTAACTTCATCAGACAAACTATAAATCAGCCCCTATGTTTTAATTCAAACCTCTCCTGGTTTGGAGCCCATTCTGGCTTCTAGAGTGTGGGCCAGGCCCTCCCAAGAGAAACCTCTGGCCCACCCAAAGCCTTTCACAAGAGGAAGGGACTTTGTTTGCTTGTGTTTTTTTAAACACTTCACATGAGCCCACTCTCAGTTTGACTTGTAAGATAACAAGGGATTCTCTGGGTGATGTAAGAGCCTAGGGATGGATGTGAAATCAGCGGGGTGGAAGACAGTGTTATCTTGTACTCCAGAAGGCACAAATGAGCATCAGGGTATTTTAAGACACTCCATTTATAACAAAAGGAGCAGCAATCTCCCATCCTGAGGTAGTTAAATGATATGACAGAATCTGAAACTGGTGACCAAGAAAAGTAAAGAAAAATGCACACACATTTAGAAAATCTGTCTTGGTATCATTTTTATTCCTATCTTGTGTCAGTATATGAAAAATAAATGAAAAGTGAACAAACTAAATATTGTGTCTTGGTGTTGAGTTAACTAAAGACCATTCTAATTTTGAAGGCCAGGACAGGGAAGAATTGTCACAAGGGCTTCAAACAACAGTGTTAGACCTGACAGCCTTAGGGTGGTTTTTCCCATACTTTTTGCCTGCCTCCCTCCACTTTTCTGACACTGTTTTGCTGGTTTTAGGACTCTGCACACTTTACCATGGCTAACCAGTGATTAAGGGCATATGCTCTCTCCCTTAAACGTGGTAACATTGGTTCATGCCCAATTGACATATTTGATCAACTTGTAAGTCCCTAGTAAAGGGCACTATATGTGCCCAGGGCCTGTATATTGAATGCTACTAGTGGGCCTGCAGCACTGGTTGTGCCACCCACATAAGTAGCCCCTTAACCATGTCTCAGGCCTGCCATTGCAAGGCCTGTGTGGGCAGTTTCTCTGCCACTTCGACTTGGCATTTAAAAGTACTTGCCAAGCCTTAAACTCCCCTTTTTCTACATATAAGTCACCCTAAGGTAGGCCCTGGGTAACCCATAGAACAGGGTGCTATGTAGGTAAACGGCAGGACATGTACATGTGTGTTTTATATGTCCTGGTAGTGGTAAACCCCTAAATTCGTTTTCCACTACTGTGAGGCCTGCTCCTTTTATAGCATAACATCAGTGCTACCCTCATATACTGTTTGAGTGGTAGATTCTGATCAGAAAGGGGTAAGCAGGTCATATTTATTATGGCCAGAATGGTAATACAAAACCCAGCTTAATATTGAGGTTGAATTTTATATTACTATTTTAGAAACGCCACTTTTAGAAAGTGAGTATTTCTCTGCACTTAAAATCCATCTGTGCCCTACAGACTGTCTCCAATCCACATCTGAGCTGGGCTGGTTGACAGCTCCCTTGTGCATTTCACCCAGACAATCACAAACACAGGATACTCAGTCACACCTGCACTCATCAACATACTGAGTGGGTCTTTCTGGGCTGAGAGGGTCGAAGGTCTGACACTTACATTTCAAAGGCTAGTGGCCTGCCCTCACACAATGAACAGCCAAACCCCCTACTGGGACCCTGGCAGACAGACCAGTACTGAAAGGGGACCTTGTGCACTTCAAAACCACTCTTTGAAGTCTTCCCCACTTCAACAGCATTTTTGGGTATGTAAACTGGGTCTCTGACCCCACCAAATCAGGCACTTCTGGACCTGAACCTGCAACCTGTCAAGAGAAACTGCTTGGTTGCCCAAAGGACTCATTTAGACTG
Organism: Pleurodeles waltl; assembly: GCF_031143425.1. Lineage (NCBI taxonomy): Eukaryota > Metazoa > Chordata > Amphibia > Caudata > Salamandridae > Pleurodeles > Pleurodeles waltl. Next base: position 1,629,232,260 of record NC_090440.1, read on the forward strand.
CTTTGCTGTGAAGGACTGCTGCCCCGCTGTTGCCCTGCTGCCCTCTGACGTTGCTCAGAAGTGCTCTCCAAGAGCTTGGATTGAGCTTGCCTCCTGTTTTCCGAAGCCTCAGGGCCAAGTCTCTTCAAAGAACTCCTTGTGCGCCGGACGTCAATGCACAGCCTGCCAGAAACCACGCACAGCCTGCCTGCGACGAGAAAATTGCCGCACATTCAAACCGGAACAACGCAGCCCGACTTCAGAGTGAAGAATCGAATCAGCACCTACCTTGCGGCCGGGACTTCAACGCACCGCCCTACTGGATCGATGCACAGCCGAACCGGAATGACGCAGCCCGACTTCCCAAGTGAAGAATCAACACAGCACCTGCTGTGTGACAGAAAATTAGACGCATCGCCTCCCAGATCGACGCAACTCCGGTGACTTCGTCCCTCACACCCAGGATTTCCATGCATCGTCCCTGGCTGTCAAAGTGAAACCCACATCACATTGAGAAACCAAGACTGCATGCCGGAAATCAACGCAAAGCCCCTTGCAGCGTGAAGAAAGCAACGCATTGTCTGTGCCAGAAAGTCTGGCGCACACCCTGTTTTTCCACGCATCTCCTTCTCTGTAGTCTCTGTGCGTGTTATTTTTGATGCAAACCAGATACTTTGTGAAAACAAGAGACAAATGTTGATTCCTAAAATTTAAGACTCTTTTTAAACTTGCAAAAGTGATATCTCAACTTTTGCTTATTTAATCTGTTGTTTTGGCCTTAATTTAACCAGATAAGTATCTTATATTTTTCTAAACTTGTGTGGTGTATTTTTGTGGTGTTTTCACTGTGTTACTGTATGATTTGTTGCACAAATACTTTACACATTGCCTTCTGACACAAGCCTGACTGCTCAGTGCCAAGCAACCAGAGGGTGGGCACAGGATAACTTGGATTGTGTGTGACTTATCCTGACTAGGATTATTGTCCCTATTTGGACAAGGGTGTAAGCCTCTTCCAACTAGAGACCCCATTTCTAACTAACAGTATTTCTTTTGCTAGTGACTAACGGAATTTCCTTAGGATATGGGTAAAATGATATTTAGCTCTGGCACCAGTCAGTAGCTGGCCATTTTGTATGAGCTGAATCCTTCTAAAACGATTTTCTGGCAGTGCTGAGTAGATGGCATTTCCATAGTGCATCTGTGGCTGGATTAAGGTTGTAATTACACGGTTGTGGTGATGTGGTGCAATATAGAGGATGATTTTACACTGAAATTGGCCACCTTGGATTTCTGCAGTTCTAGAGAAAGGCCCACTAAGTGAGTTCTCAGATTCCAGACAACTTTAGCTGGAGGAGTTGGGGGGGGCATTCCCGCTGGCCAGCAAATTGAGTTCCACTTGTGTATGTAAGTTTTTTGTGATCAGCAATCCCATTTCCAGTTAATTCAATTTGAAAAGATTAGAGGCCATTCTTTAGTGAATGTAGATTATGGCATCAATTAAACCCTCCTGCAGAAACCAGATGTGGAATGGGTGGCCTGAGCAGCTGTTAGTTGGAGTGTTCTCAGGGTAGATGTAAAACTGTACTCTTGTAGCTTATAGCAATGAGGCTAACATTAATATGTAAATATTAAACAATAGGGGTGGATACAGACCGTACGGCACTCTGGGGGTGATTATGACCTTGGCGGACGGCGGAGGCCGTCCGCCAAGGTACCGCCGCCAAATCACCGCACCGCGGTCAAAAGACCACGGCGGCCATTCAGACATTTCCTCTGGGCCGGCGGGCGCTCTCCAAAAGAGCGCCCGCCGGCCCAGAGGAAATGCCCCTGCAACGAGGACGCCGGCTCAGAATTGAGCCGGCGTAGTTGCAGGGGTGCGACGGGTGCAGTTTGCACCCGTCGCGTATTTCAGTGTCTGCATTGCAGACACTGAAATACACAGTGGGGCCCTCTTACGGGGGCCACGCGGCACCCCCTACCGCCATCCTGTTCCTGGCAGGAGACCCACCAGGAACAGGATGGCGGTAGGGGGTGTCAGAATCCGCCATGGAGGATTCCCCCGAGCAGCGGGAAGTCGGCGGGAGACCGCCGACTTTCCGCTTCTGACCGCGGCTGAACCGCCGCGGTCAGAATGCTCATGGGAGCACCGCCAGCCTGTTGGCGGTGCTCCCGTGGTCGGTGGCCCTGGCGGCCGGTGGCCGCCAGGGTCAGAATGACCCCCTCTGTGTTCTACCTGACTTGGCAAAAATTTGAAAGCTGAAAACTGCCTGGGCCCAATTCATCAAAAAAGAGTTGTGTCATTTTAGGGCAAAATTATCGAGGCTAACAACCTTCAGTGTGGAAAGCAACAATGACTGTCAGTGGTATCAAGGCTGCAGAAATGTTCAAAATCACCACAGTCCCTTGTAAACCATGGTCCCATAGCCTCCAGAGTTCATCCAGAGCTGAAGTACCAGGTCTGTGGTATGACCAGATCTGGAGCCACCTTGAAGGTGTCGATAAAGTCTCAAAAAAGGTGTGTAACTATTTGAATACCACTTTCCCAAAAGGTTCCCAAGATATTCTAATTGCCATTTTAGACAGAAGTTGTTAGAGCCCCCAACTAAAAGAGAAGCTTTTTTAACAGTGTTTTGCCCACTGCTGCCTTCTACTCCAACTGGACGACTTTCAGATTTATCGACTTATTAAACAGACTAACTATACTTGAAATTAGGAGTGGACTCAGTTGTTGCAGCCTGGAAGCTGGGAAGATTACCGCTATGGAGCCTGAGAGTCTTGTGGGAGAACACATCTGACTGCCTGCTTGGCTGTAGTCTCTGCAAAGTGAGAGAGTTTGTCTTGGTTTTGCTCTAAGACCAGGAAACGTGAAACAGTGTTAGAAAGGGAGGCTTCCTTATCAATCTGGGACCCGTGGTTCTCCATCTTGGTGGCAAGGAACTGTGACAGTCTGTTAAACAGTGCATGCCAAGGCTAAAATTGGTTATCATATGTTAGAGGACACCGATTTTACAATAACCACGAAGATCTCTTTGAATGTCCTGGTTGCTAGCCTAATTTTATTGGATTAGTAGTTTTGCTAAGCCAAAATAATTTTTGTTTGAATGAGGTAATATGCCACCATGTAACGCTGTTTAGCATTCTCTGTGTAGTTTAACCACCATTGCCTTTCTGCTGTCCTGACTTTGAGTTAAGAGGTGTGTAATTCAGGTTTAAATCAAGACTTTCTCTTTTGAGAAAGATTTTTGAGGTATCTGCGCGAGTCACTGGGTAATTTGTAAAATTCAGATTAAAAGTGGTTAAAGTACAAATTAGGCAATTTGGCTCAACCATAATGGAATAGGAGGCAACGCTGGTTGTAATTAATTCACTTGCTCCTTTGGAAAGAGAAGCATTTCCAACATCTGTCCATTGCTGTGATCTTCTTTCTATTGGCTTTTATTGTTTTTGATGTTTCCAGTTTGAAAAGGATTCTTTGGTGGTCTAGCTCCTATAACAATACACTACGGTCTATGGTGCACTGTAGGTCAGAGGACGATGAGTAGGTTCACTGTTCACTAGTGTTAACTACAAATCTTGAGCACTTTTAAAATACAATGGTTGACCACACCAGGCTTTCTAGATGAAAGCTGAAGTTACGCAGAACAATAGTACGACCATTATCGAGGGTGAAACTTCCTATATCTTCTTTATTGGGAGCAGAGTCTGAGGCAGAAAATTGTGGCCCATATTTATACTTTTTGACGCACAACTGCGCCAACGCAGTTGTGCGTCAAAAATTTTACCGCCGGCTAACGCCATTACAAAGCGCCATGCGGGCGCCTTATTTATTGAATGACGTTAGCCGGCGCTGCGGACTGGTGTGCGTCAAAAAAAATGACTCACACCAGGCTGCGCCGGCGTAGGGGAAAATGGAGCTTGGGCATCAAAAAATGGGGCAAGTCAGGTCTGAGGCAAAATTCAGGCCTCAACCCGATTTGCGCCATTTTTTTTTACACCCAACCCCCATTGAAATGACTCCTGTCTTAGCAAAGACAGGAGTCATGCACCCTTGCCCAATGGCCATGCCCGGGGGACTTATGTCCCCTGGGCATGGTCATTGGGCATAGTGGCATGTAGGGGGGCACAAATCAGGCCACAAAAAAAAATATGAAAAAAAAAACTTACCTGAACTTACCTTAACTTCCCTGGGATGGGTTCCTCCATCCTTGGGTGTACTCCTGGGGTGGGCAAGGGTGGCAGGGGGTGTCCCTGGGGGCATGGGAGGGCACCTCTGGGCTCCTTCTGAGCCCACAGGTCCCTTAACGCCTGCCCTGACACAGGCATTAAAAAACGGCGCCCATCAGGCTGTGCGCTGTTTTTTAAGGCCTGCCCCCTCCTGTGCGCCAAAATGACGTCACAGTATAAATAAGGCGCACAGGCCTTAAAGTCATTTTTTGGAAGGGAACGCCTACCTTGCATATAATTAATGCAAGGCTGGTTCCCCCTTCCAAAAAATGACACACATGGTGGAACTTTGACGCCCGCGGGGTCGGACGTCAAAGTATAAATATGGGGCAGGGTTTGCGCCGATTGTGCGTCAAAAATTTTGACGCACATTCGCGCAAAGAGAGTATAAATATGCCCCTGTGTTGGGTGGAAGAGGGGATAGACAATAAAATAATAGCAAGTTTATTTTGCATTTGAAGGCAAGAATTTCTCCTTGAGGTGTTCTTTGAAAACATTTTATTAATGTTTATGGCGTCACAGTCTGTTTAAACACCTGGCTATTATGAAATCAAATTAGTAAAGGATCGAACCTATTAGGTGGATGACGAGTCCACTCCCGGCTTAAGGTCTCGAAAGTGGTGTGTGTTTAATTCTCACTTTTACCATTAGTTCTTACATATTTGCGTAGAATTAGCACTCTTGACCACATTCAGACTGGGCTCCATCAGGTGGAAACTCTGCTTTCCCTTGGGACAGTTTGATATGGATGGAATCTGCAGTTGTCCCTCTGATGAATTCTCTTCCCAGACCCTGCTACACTTTGTATGTTTTGCAAACTCAATCAGCCGTTTACGCAGTTTTTTAGTTCCATTACTTAGGAGATTGCAATTCAAAAGACATAGACTAGCGTTACTTTTTTCCAAATGCGCACTTCGGCCACCAGAATATGTTTTTTCTTCAAATTCGCTGCCCGGTGTAGAAATACTTTAATCTCTTGAGCACGATGTTTGCTATCATTAGTACATTTGTTCATGACCAAATGATGATGCTGAAGATGGATGATTCTTTGAGCTGTATCAAAGTTAGGGCTATTGCCTTTTGTATGTTCTACCTTGCATTACAGTATTTTTAAATGCCTTTTAATTGTTTTTAACATTTTTAATGAGGCAATGTGTTGTTATTTCTTTTAAAAATGTGTATGATTTTTCTGTGTAAAAGTTTGCTTCTTGGTTTGCATGTGCTTTTATGATTATTTATACATGATCGAATAAAGAAATTAAATTAACGTTTCTTACTGGTGCAGGTTATGTACAATTATACCAAGTCTTCACTGGAAGGCACCTGCCGAGTCCTCTAAACCGGACTGCACTTTGCACTAAACATACCCACTTGCTTAAAGATCCTTTCCACTTCCCTTCCTCCAAACCTTCCCATTTTATGTGAGCTATCCCAAAACACAACCTAGATCTTATTCCTTGTTCAAACTCTTCATTCCCTTTCACTATCTGAAGTAGGAACAGGCGGCGTTGTTTTTATTTGTATTACATTTTAAAATTAACAATTGTATTGTGATGCCTTTACCTGTATTTTCCTTCATCAAATTTAAGCTGAAATATTTGACCGCTGGTTGCGTTCAAAACGTTTTTTGCTTTATTTTATTTTAGGTTTCGCCTTTCAATCCAAGAAAACACTTTGGTAAACAGCACCTTAGGAATTTAGAAACTGTTATCGTCGGTTAAGGGCATATGGGGGAGTGCTGCCATCTAGTGGACGTCTTGCATCTTGTTACCAGAGCAGTACCTCCGTGTTTTTTTCAAATTTCTATTGCTCTTGATCACTTAGTCCGAAATTCAGGAAGAGCACTCTCACTAGCAACACCTAGTAGGCGGTTCTTTATGAAAAAATGCAACCAACACTGTAAATCATCACAAGGTAGCCACTTGCAACCAGGGTCAATTTGTGACTGAACGGCAAAAACTGAACCACGTCCTGATTACAGTTCAGTTTAGACACAAAAAGTAGAAACAATAGGTCATTCATTTACACAGGGCAACAAGTCCACAGGGACAGTTCCATCTAGCTTCTCATCAGAGCCCAATACTATTATGCTTACATCAGTAGTCCCAGAGAACATTCTGGATCATTCTAGATGCACCCTGGAATTGGTTTCATTGCTTTCAGCTGGGTTGCCAAATTCAGCACTATGATTTTATTTCTCTGATCTACTGCTCAGATGCAGTCCAGTTTTGAAACATTCTTGTGTTACACTGGTTTTTCTGTGCACCATTTTCTTATTGGTCTACTTCAGGCACTGCCAGCGATAATGACTTGTGTTCTGCCACTCCTAATAAAGTAACTTAGAATAGTCCTTTGTGATCCACAGGCTACCAATAAGATACATTTTGTGTAAAAGGGAGTTTCGTTGTGGTAGGTCCGGGCTTCATGAATTCAGACAACCTGTCTACCATCATCATACACTGCGACCTAACCATGAACTAACATATACTTTACTACTACTCCCTTCCCTCATAAATACAGCACAAGCCATAGGGTCTGTAGCGTTCTGCCTTGCGTACCAATTCTCTGGTGACTCCACTGAGACTACTTGCCACCATCCCTGTTGCAAATGAGTTGCAAGATGTTTTGCTTATGGGTCATCTGTTTTTTTGGGTCCTTCATTGTGGGTGGGTTTCCTTACCTAAGTCTAACTTCCCATAATTTCATGGTAAATTGGACGGCACGTGTTTAAATGTGTGTCTGCCTATTCCGATAAGGCTGCTGCACGGCAGCTAGGTTAACAGGCACTGGTCTAGGTAACATGTATTGCGCAGCATTATAGCTGCCCACAGGTAACCTATCTGTGGCAGTTTTAAACAGCAGAATCGACTTGTCAAAATGCCCTTTTTGCCTAAACCTTCTTTTTAAATATTATTAAGCCATCCAGAAGTAGGCCTTATTGCCCAGAAAGGCAGAGAGCAGATATTTAAAAGTAGGGTATGTAGAAATTAACATTAAACAAGTTCTTATAGTGAAATATCCCAAAAAATGATTTTCACTGTAGCAAGGCTGGCGGCTGCTATAGGATATCACTGGACTACTTTGTTATAAGTATTAAATGCTACATTTGGTTTGGTAGCAGCTAGAAAAAAACTTCTTACACTCTTTTGAATTGCAATTTAAAGTCCTCTTTAATGGTATGGTTGGATTTAAAATTATTATTTAAGAAATGCCTCTTTTAGAAAATTGGCATTTTCTGCCTAAAGTTTCTGTGACTTTCCAGCTGCCTGGGCTGGAGATGGCTCTCAGACTGGGAAAAACATATTGGAGCCAAACAGTGCACAAAAGGGCCAGAGTGTAGAGGGGAGTAGGTATTAATGACAGGGTGAGACGTGGTGGAATTCCACCCCCCCCCCCCTACACTAGCTGGACCGTGCATAAAGGTGGCACCCCAGAATATGAAGGAGAGCAAGACTTTGGACCTGGACTGCGACAGTGGCAACACTATGGCCATGCCATCCTGAGCCCCAATGGACTGAGGACTCTGTCTACAGCTGACCTCAGGACTAGTGGGTCTCTCCAGGGTCAGTGATGCTGACTCTCTTGCACCCCTGAGGACCATTTGGGAGAGACTTGGACTCCACTGCCACCCAGATGCCTTGCAAGTTGGCCAGGAGACCATGGGGTCTATGGAGAAAGGTGGCAAAGAAAATATTCCTGGTTGCTCAAGCTTGCCATAAGGAGTGGAATGAGCCTAAGATCCCCGAAATCTGCCAAACATGGCCCGAGTTATGCGCCTTTTTAGATGCCCATTTAAACATGCTTGAAAGTGACCATAGCATGTGTGTTTCCACCACTACTTCTGGCATTACCAGTGTGGTGGGCTGGGCCTGGGGGTCAGCCCAAAATTAAATAATTAATTTCTTCCCAGGAAGGGGAGTGCCTGGGGCCCCTTCACCAGACTCTCTTTAAGCCAAGGACCCCTGAACCCAAGCCCATACACCATTGAATGGGGTCCAGTATTCCATTCCCTGACCCCTAAAGGCAGAGGCAGGGTGCCGCAACCTCATCCCCAGGACCCAGAAAAATTGTGTTGCTCCTCCCTCCAGGGGCAGAAGGGAAGTACTTCCAAGAGGCGGGAGCAAGAGAAAAAACATTTCCAGCTCCTGCCCAGGATGGAGTTGCGCAGGGGGAACTGGCCAGAGTCATGTGGCTTAAGGCTTCCTCTGCAATCCGCACCACAAAACATGACTTGTGTGTGACACAGGTGGCAGTGGGCATCTCCATTAAAAAAATTAAAAATGGAAAAATAGAGAAAAGCTGTGCGACATGAGGTTATAAGCACATAAGCAAAGCAGTTTAAATATTCACTGCTCCACAGAAGGAGCACCACATGTTGCCCTAGGAGGCTTACTTTGCATAAGGGTTTCTCTGCTTGTGGTGGCCCCTGGATGGCAGGGGCACAACCAATGGTATTTGAAAGTACTCTGGACTGGAGGCTGCAGAAGTGCAGTAGCCCCTGACTAACTTTTGGAAATTAACCGTATGTCTCCCAGATAAAAGGAAACATGACCTGGGGAGACTTATTCATTATTCTGGAAGCATTTTTAAGGCTTGAACCTTTGTTTAACAGCTTGGGATGCAGTGACCTCTAGTGGCTGCATTCCATGGGGCCATAGGGCCAGATGTAGCAAACATTTAGCATAGTGCAAACTGCGAAAATCACAGTTTGTGCCATGCAAAATGCCGTTTGTGATGCTCAGTCACAATTTGCGAGTCGGTACCGGCTCGCAAATTGTGAATGCGACTCGCAAATAGGAAGGGGTGACTCGCATCGCTATGCTAGATTGCTTTGTGACCGCGAATGTGGTCGCAAAGCAATTCGCAGTTACCACCAGTGTCACACTGGTGGTAACCCATTCGCAAAAGGGAAGGGGTCCCAATGGCACCCCTTCCCCTTTGTGAATGTTGCCAAAGGGGTTTTCAGAGCAGGCAGTGGTCCAATGGACCACTGCCTACTCTGAAAAACCGAAACCAAATGTTTTTTTTATTTTTTTTATTTTGCAACTCGTTTTCCTTTAAGGAAAACGGGCTGCAAAATAAATTTAAAAAACTGCTTTATTTAAAAAGCAGTCACAGACATGGAGGTCTTCTGACTTCAGCAGGCCACCATCCCTGTGAGTGCAGGGGCTCGCTATTGGGTCGCAAAATGCGACCCACCTCATTACTATTAATGAGATGGGTGTTTGCGACCCCATAGTGACTCGCAGTCGGTGTCTGAGACACCGTACTGCATCCGATTTTGCGAATCGGAAAATGCTACATCTGGCCCTAAATGTATAATAGAAAGACTCCCACGTGTTTTAAGTTGACTGGCACATATACAAGTGACAGGTTTTGAGACTTGAAAATTGCGAGTCACAAAACCTGATGTACAATAGTGTCTCAGGCACTGTTAGCGATTCCCAAATGGATCGCAAAGGACCTGCCTCACTAATATTCATGAGGCCGGTCGCAAATTGTGACCCATTTGGGAATAGCCGCACTTACAGGGATGGTAGCCTACTGGGATCAGCAGACCACCATGTCTGTGACTGTTTTTTATATAAAGCAGTTTAAAAAAAAAATGCAGCCCATTTTCCTTAGAGGACCACTGTCTGTTCTGAAAAAATGTTTGCGTCCCCATTCACAAGGGGGAAGGAGTCCCTTGGGGACCCCTTCCTGTTTGCAAATGGGTTAACCCCAATTTGAAATTGGTGTTAACTGCGATTGTTTTGCAAACGCATTCATGGTTACAAACCAATCATACATACCACTGCGATTTGCAAATAGGAAGGGACGGCCTGGGCAGACCCCTTCCTAATTGCGACTCGCAAACCTATTTTGCGATTCTGTAAATAGATCACCAAACTACTAAATAGCATTTGTCTGCAAATCAGGCCATTTGAGCACAGAAAAAAGCTTTGTACATCTGGCTCTTAATGCTTTATGAAAAGTATGCTGCTGACAGTGGTGTTTGATAAGCATTGTAATACCTTATTTACAATAATGGTTGCATTTAAGTGTGGTTATTGAGTTCAATGGTACAATAATGAATTTACTGGGCATTGGTCTTGTTTGAGGTGACATTTTGATAAAGCCAGTAGGCTTGCCTTATATTATTGCAATGACTCCTTTACAAAGCCAACAGGCCTGTTTCACTTAACATAGGACACCATCTCTTATATTGGGATGTGCTATTTAGTATAAGTGGTTGGAGACTGTGATTTTGAGGTCATGACTAAGTAAGATTCAAATGTGATTTCAGAATGCCACCTAAGGTATTTTTATTTGCCAGATGTATATATTTGTAAATAATGTGTAGCAATCAAGAGTGTCTAATAAATGTACTTTTCATTTATCAAAGAAAAATAGCTGACTGGTCAATCATTTATTGAGTGTTGCTGTTGGTTGCCAGTAAATGGTCATTACTAGCCCAAACCACCTCCACTAAATAGGCCTTGGACTGCTCTGTTTCTATACCCTGAGAGAGTCAAGTACTACAACGTAGTGCTCGGTTCCCAGTAAGGGGAAATTGTAGACCTATTACTCGTGCAGGCCTCACATCCTATGCAACTAATAATCCAATTTCTTACAATCCCCATTCTCTTCACTTTGTGGTCGTCTTTCTCTTATCCTCACTTCATGGTGATCCATTCAATTAGCCACAAGGACCCTGATCCCGTCTGTATGCACAGATGTGCCTCAGATTTGGAGGGGGATCTGGAGGGGCCTGATAAGTCATATTTTTGTTCGCCCCAAAATTGCAGTCCCGAACCTGGGTCAGACAAGCAGTCATCACACTTAAATTAGATGGGAGAGTGTTTGCAGAGATGGAATACTTCAGAGATCACCTCAAACGTCCATGGGCCCCCATTCAGCCCAATACCAATTAATATCTGTGAAATATGGGAGACTCATGAGCCCTTCATAATATTCCAGGGGATGGGGGGACTCATTGTTTCTGTTACACCAGTGAGAGACTGTGCTCCTGTATACCTGTGATGCAGCTAATAAACAACTAGTGCTGTATCAGTACACCTTATTCTACTTTTCTCTTCTCTTCGTCTTCTGCTTTCTCATACTTTGTTTTCTTCCAGTCCGTTAGCCTCTAGACTCTTTCTCTCCTATTTCTTGTACAGCTGTCCCCACAAACAGCAATAGTTGTCTGTTGCCGAACTCTGTCACCCATCAGCTACACAGGGCACCAGGATATCAAGGATGGTTACATGTTTCCGCACTGCATCATTAAGATAACTTCACAGCTTTCTTATGACATAAAGTAGGGCCTACAATTTAATACATTGCCCAAAAGGTACCCCTTGTACCCCCTCTCTGAATTACAAGTAAACATTCAGAATGCACGTCAAATCCACTGTATGTGCTAATGCTTGTTTCATCCTTTCATCCACCTCCTCTCCAGCTCCGCTCTTCTAGCGTTCTCTTCTTTCTGCTCGGGCCTCAATGATCACATGCATACTAGCGTTCAGTCTGTCCCAGCTATCAGAAGACCTGCTGTAGCCTGGCTCACAACTTAAGGCTTCTCTCCCTATTGTCTGGCAATCAGCATCTTTTCTGTATTGTTGGTTGTTTATTGTAAACACCTAATGGCTATGGTGTTTAACAAGTGATGTGGGAAACTGGTCTCAGAGTGGTCTATGTGTCAGTGGAAATTTGGGGCTGAACATACATGAAGTCCTCCAACTTGTGTACATGTGCTGAGGTACCTTATGGCCATGTCCATTGCTGTTGCAGATATACTCAGTTAAAATGGTTTAGTATGGTAAATGTTCCTGCAAGAATAATAAACAATAAATAGGTTTTTATATAGCACTTCATACCACACTTATACCATTTCTAAGCATAGCCGCTGACCTCTGGGTGCAAGAAGGCTCAAACATGTTGACCTTTTTATGAGCACCAATAAGGATGTGAAGGACTTATTTAGGTCCCCTACACATCTCACTTTCTTAATCTTGTCCTGGGCCCTGTTTCTTATAATAAAGAAATCTATTGTGAGGGGTCATAGACAATTGTAACTTTCACTTACTGCACAGATTTCACCATGCCTATCAAAAAAGAAACCTTACCTCTTGTGGGATTCAAGACCCTATGATGATGTTATTGACTACTGGTACTCTAGTGGGAAGCACATGCTACCTAAGGAAAGTAGTCATTGAGGATCTTATTACTATTCGTGTAAGAGATTATCTTGTCCTGACCATTTAGTGCCTGCAGTCTGTTCCTGGTTTATGTGACTACAGGGAGTGCAGAATTATTAGGCAAGTTGTATTTTTGAGGATTAATTTTATTATTGAACAACAACCATGTTCTCAATGAACCCAAAAAACTCATTAATATCAAAACTGAATATTTTTGGAAGTAGTTTTTAGTTTGTTTTTAGTTTTAGCTATGTTAGGGGGATATCTGTGTGTGCAGGTGACTATCACTGTGCATAATTATTAGGCAACTTAACAAAAAAAAATATATACCCATTTCAATTATTTATCATTACCAGTGAAACCAATATAACATCTCAACATTCACAAATATACATTTCTGACATTCAAAAACAAAACAAAAACAAATCAGTGACCAATATAGCCACCTTTCTTTGCAAGGACACTCAAAAGCCTGCCATCCATGGATTCTGTCAGTGTTTTGATCTGTTCACCATCAACATTGCGTGCAGCAGCAACCACAGCCTCCCAGACACTGTTCAGAGAGGTGTACTGTTTTCCCTCCTTGTAAATCTCACATTTGATGATGGACCACAGGTTCTCAATGGGGTTCAGATCAGGTGAACAAGGAGGCCATGTCATTAGATTTCCTTCTTTTATACCCTTTCTTGCCAGCCACGCTGTGGAGTACTTGGACGCGTGTGATGGAGCATTGTCCTGCATGAAAATCATGTTTTTCTTGAAGGATGCAGACTTCTTCCTGTACCACTGCTTGAAGAAGGTGTCTTCCAGGAACTGGCAGTAGGACTGGGAGTTGAGCTTGACTCCATCCTCAACCCAAAAAGGCCCCACAAGCTCATCTTTGATGATACCAGCCCAAACCAGTACTCCACCTCCACCTTGCTGGCGTCTGAGTCGGACTGGAGCTCTCTGCCCTTTACCAATCCAGCCACGGGCCCATCCATCTGGCCCATCAAGACTCACTCTCATTTCATCAGTCCATAAAACCTTAGAAAAATCAGTCTTGAGATATTTCTTGGCCCAGTCTTGACGTTTCAGCTTGTGTGTCTTGTTCAGTGGTGGTCGTCTTTCAGCCTTTCTTACCTTGGCCATGTCTCTGAGTATTGCACACCTTGTGCTTTTGGGCACTCCAGTGATGTTGCAGCTCTGAAATATGGCCAAACTGGTGGCAAGTGGCATCGTGGCAGCTGCACGCTTGACTTTTCTCAGTTCATGGGCAGTTATTTTGCGCCTTGGTTTTTCCACACGCTTCTTGCGACCCTGTTGACTATTTTGAATGAAACGCTTGATTGTTCGATGATCACGCTTCAGAAGCTTTGCAATTTTAAGAGTGCTGCATCCCTCTGCAAGATATCTCACTATTTTTGACTTTTCTGAGCCTGTCAAGTCCTTCTTTTGACCCATTTTGCCAAAGGAAAGGAAGTTGCCTAATAATTATGCACACCTGATATAGGGTGTTGATGTCATTAGACCACACCCCTTCTCATTACAGAGATGCACATCACCTAATATGCTTAATTGGTAGTAGGCTTTCGAGCCTATACAGCTTGGAGTAAGACAACATGCATAAAGAGGATGATGTGGTCAAAATACTAATTTGCCTAATAATTCTGCACTCCCTGTAGGTGTAATTGGCAATTGTCCTTTTGAGTATTCCTCCCAGACAGCCAAATAATAGGGGGACTGGGTGATGGCAGCATGGGCCAGCATGACAAGATGGGGAGGGGTGAGCTATGCACAGCCCCAGTTGCACTTCTAAGACACTGCCTCAGCTCACATAAAAAGAACTTCACACTAGCCTTTTGTGTCTCCAGACATCCTCGACTCAGGGTAGGGAGGCAGGAAATCCCAGAAACTACTCTGGGGGAAACTCCAAAAGTTTCTTTCACTTCACAACTGGCACCAGGTATACATTTAGGACCCTCATACCCACTCTTCAGTACACTTCAAGACCTGTGGATACTAGAGAAGAAGGATTACTCTGCTGCTTGAGGCCTGCCCTGCTGTGTGTGAAGAAGGACTGGACATGCTCTCTTCATTCCATACTGCCAAAAGTTACTCCAAGGGTCAGCTGAATGACCTCCTTTTCAGGCCTATAGGGACATTCCAAGCTCCAGAGACACCCTGGAACTCCCTTCTTGACCTGCTGCACTGGACCTGCCTAAGCCTACAATTGGACCTGCCTGACTCCTGCTGGAGTGAATTCCTGATTATCAAGAGGTGTCTCCCGGGTCCTGGACCTTTGATTTGGCATCAATTGGCCTCCTCATGGAAGAAATAGAAAAATTCTGAAGATTTGGGCTCTTCGCGAAGGTGATCAGTCCCCTTTGCTTCAAGATCTTGCTGCCTGTGATAACAACACACACGAAGCTGTGCTGAACCCAACTCTTAGCGCTACATCATCACCAGCCTGGAATTACTGCCAATGGGAGGCTCCAGCAACAACAGTCCTTGATGCCTGACTGGATCTTTGTGCTACAGGGATGACCATCCACGATGCCTGGCCTGCTGTTTGTGCTACACCAGAGACCGTCTAAGACGCTCTCCGTTTTCCTCGCGGTCTCCTCTACTGTGGCTGGATGCTTTGCACCAGACACTAAGAAGGTAATTTGTCAGCTGGACTAACGTGGTCCTTGTATCTGGCCCATGCTCCATCATAGTTAGCCTGAACTTCTGACTTTTTCCTGTGTAGTATGACCAGATGACTGCGGGTGGCACTTTGTGCTTTTAGATAGCATACCTACTTAACTCTTTGAAATTTTATATCGCCACTTAAATTGTCGTTTCGGTATCAAATAATTTATTATGTTTTACTCTATTTGTCTAAATTGGTATGGGATTTTTCTTGTGTCTGTTTGTGTGCTGCATATACTCTACACATTGCCTCTAGGTTACGCCTGACTACTTTTGTGCCAGGCTATCGGAGGGTTATGCACAGGTTAGTTTAGTGACTTCTGGTTCACTGTTACAAGAATTGTGGCTATTGCTTAAAAATGGCTCACATCCTCCTCAACCCACAACCAAAATTCTCACCAACATCATCTGGGAGTCTGAGATGTATTGTGACATCATTCAGATGGTCTTATAAGAGGTGCTTTAGCTCACAAAGTGCCAACCTAGTGTTACTCTGTGACTCAGTGCTCTGTCACTGGCACATCGCATATCCTATATAAGGTGTTCATTTAAAACATCTGCCCATTCTGAGCAGGCTTGAACACTTGAGTAACTTTAAGTTAACACATTGGAATAACATGCCTGGACAGCCAGGTGGCTCAGATTTGAATTGCAGCAAGGAAAATTCAGCTTTCCTGCTTTACACATCAGAGCAGTGCTGGTGCTGTGAGCAGAGAGGGAGTCTGCTGATGCTCTGTATTTCACTTCTGTAACTATGCTTTGTGTTGCTTTGTTCAAGTCATGTGGTCTTTAGTCCCCCGGCTAGCATAGACTGCCTGGACTAAATTTGGAAATGTGGAAAACAGGTGATTAAGCCCCAAGAAAAACAGCAATAGCAGTGTGAATTTCCCAGAGAAGCTAACTCATAAAATATTGAGAATGAGTAAATGAAAGGAAGAGAAGACAGTATGTCCTACTAGCAGCTTAGTCAATTGTGTGACTCGAACAAGGAAAAATGTTTATGTCCCTACGTCACATCGCCAACAGCAAAAAAACATTCCAGCATAATGGGAGGCTAAAGTTTTGACGGTGTCCGAAGAGAATATAGAGATGCTTATGTGAAATATGTCTTATGACCAGTTTCTAGCATGTCACAACGTCCGTGGCACTGGGATTCATTTGTACAATGGACCCAAAAATGCAGACATTCTCCAGTGTATTTGCTGAAATAAAACCCACTAAGTTTTCATTGTTGCCTTGCACAAACATATCTCAAGTACAACATCTCATCAGATCCGTAAATCTGGTGAAATCACTAGGCTCGTGCAATAATATGACATAAATTCGCTCTTTCAAGCAATCTTCCAATGCTGATAGTTTTCAAAGGCAAATCAACCTCACTTCAAAAAGTTCCAATATACCTTTCATCAGGGATACTTTGGGCCTGATTTATAGTTTGGCAGATAGGTAGTAGCACTGTCAGGGTGTAAGCATAGTGCAGTCCATCGCCCTGAGGGAAAACCGCCCAGCAAATTTTAAGATGGCAGCCAGCCCATTGCATTTGCATTTACAGGAACAACTTTCACAGTGGTTCCTGTAACTATATTGAAATTTGACAGATGCTTTTCAACACGACGCAGCAGTGCCGCAAACTTTCAATGTTTTTCTGAATTTCCAAAACAAAACTACCAAAACGGGATTTTCCTTTAGAAAATAAAAAAATTACCCCTCGCCACCTCACCATAGAAATGTTCTTTTATTTGTGGGAGTCACTTTACAGCTGTTACTGTCCCTCGCCGACAGGTTTTACCTGGATCAGATGCACAGTGAAAACTGGCTATAGATCTGCCCACTATAAATCGGATGGGCAGTCCAATGGCCAAACCTCCGACGACCCTTACTCTGTCGGATCATCAGAGATGTATGTTGGCGTTGGAGACGGAGTAGTTAGTCTCCGCCATCGACCTACTGAAAGTTTGCTCAACTGTAAATGAGGCAGGAGGATGTCGCCGTTGTGATAGAGTTCCCTCTCCAACAAACTAGAAATCGGTCCCTTTATCTTAAAATCATTGCTCCTTTTCATACGATCGGTACTCTGACGACTGTCTGGAAGTACCTATTGCATCACTTAAACACTTTTAAACATGAATTGGTAGAAGGACTATATATGTTTATAAAGTTGAATGAATATAATGTCTTGGAGAGATTTCTCATTTTATGCAGTGATTTTTTGTTTGTTTTTTGAATACACAACATTTAAGAATATCACTGCACCATTTGGGTTTTCACATGTTAGCACCATTAATTATCTATTTTGTATTTTTACTAGAACTATGAAGAGGGGAATTACATATTTTCAGGGATGTTAGCTTAGGCGTCAATATCCTAGGAGGAGGGTGAGAATTGATCTTAATCTTCTGGCATCTGTTTGGAGTGCAACCCCACTTTCTATGCGGGTGCTCCTCAGTGGTGCTGAATATTTATGAGAGAGGTTTAGCCTCCCCTAAAATTACCATTGAGAATGGGACTCCTCATTTCCCTGTGGTCACACAGCCACCTCATTTACCCTATCTGTTGCCAGTCTTCAATCAGCAATGGGAAACCATTTCATCAGTATCCCAAACATGGGTCTTCCTATCCTGTAATGATAGAGTTCACCTCTGAGTGCTGTATTCCAGTAACAAAATGAGGTAATCAAGCAGCTCAGTTTATGAGCTCAGGAGCCTGGGGTCCCTCACATTTGAAGAAAAATTATAGAACAATCCGTACAGAGCAACCTACTGCCTTAACTCCAATCACACCTGACACATTGACCTAAACCTAGTCAATTGCCTCATCATTCCACTGTGACATCAAAGGCTCTGGTCTACACAGCTTAAGTTACATGACACATCAGGTACGGCACTAGAATGGTAGCTTATGGTAGCAAATGGCACATTCACTGTCGCACAGGAACAACATGCTTAAGTTTAATGCAACTCCCACTGAAAAAAACAAAACGTTAAAACCAATTTAAAGGCCAATTCCAGGAAGGTACACTTTAAACTTTGATCGGTTCCACTTCAGCACTTCTGCACCGTGCTTCTAAATGCAGAATCACATTGTGAACTTAACAACATGAGTTACACATTGACAACTGAGGCAGCCTCAGATCCGCTCCTTAGGCCAACCCAGGCAGCATTTCCACTGCGAACAAGACAGCTTACAAAGTTAGTGTGTAATCCTTTTATTTGCCTCTTGGTAAACTCCATGATTTGATTCATGCATTCCGAGAAAAATATTTGCTATCTTGGCTCAGAAACCTTGCTCTTTTACTCATGGTAAAATTGACCCTCAACCCCCCACAGTGCCATGGCATCTTCTGGCCTTTTCTCTACAGATCAGTGCTTCTTACAGTTCATCCCTATCCAGCCCCTTCTGCTGCACCTGACAATGTCCATATCTGCAAAATCACCAGTTCCACCAACAACAACATACGCATTTCTTCAGAAATATCTGCCACACTTCTTCATCTGCTTTAATGCGTACCTGATGTCTTTTCTCTGTAGTGAAGTATTGAATTCCCTACCATGAGCCTAGTGCGTGCCTTCAGAATGTGCACCCCAGGCACATTGGTGACAACAGGACTGTGTACACAGCCCAGAGGAAGTTAAGAAGGGACTTCACACACGCTTTGAGTTATATAGCATGACATATCTAACTCAGGAGCAGTGGTGGAATGGGCAAGGGAAATAGGCTTCGAACCAACAGTGTAGAATAAGGTCCCCTAAAGATAATTAATTTCTATCCTCCTTGCAGTGAAACACAGCATTTCTCAATCTAAGGAAGTGCCTGTTGTGAATGATACGGATGTGGTGTGAAAAATATAGCCTGGAAGAAACAAGGTCCCCAGATCCTTGTTTCTTGCTTACTGACAGGATGTATCTACATCCATAGACAACTTTTCCCAGATTGCCCCCTTCCGTGCTTTTCACCTTCACCTGTTTTGGCCCTGACCTAAAAGGGCTGCCTCTTCCCCTGGGAAAACGAATATTATTGGGGGCAATCCTGCCAGACACTCCATAAACCTCTCCCCCTGTAAAGGAGGACCCTGCTCCTCCATAGCATGTCGACTGTAGGTGAGGCAGGAATGTGATGGCGTCTCATAGTGGACCAAACCAATGGACTCAGGGAATCCTGATGTCCTTGGTGGCTGTATGTTTCAGCACACAAGCCAAACTGACATGATACGGGACCTGCAAAGTCTCTTAGCACCCCAGAAGAGAATGGTTTAATTCCAAGGATAGCTTCCATGCAAACCATGGTTGTACTCCCTCATGCAGAGGTAGGGCTGTAATACTGTGCTTTAAAAGCTGACCCGCCGCCTTCCCAGATACACTACTGTTCCATTTAAGAAAGTCAGCCACTTCAAGGTACTCCTTTTCCAATCACAGTTGGAGTTCATGTTTGACTTAGTGCATGGAGTGCGACCTAATCGAGGATTCACATATACTCCCTATAGAACCCTGATGTTTGGTAAGGGATTAGCCTGATAAACGTCATTAGATGATCCACAATCTTCAAAAAGAACATGATCAGTGTGAAAAGTTGAGAGTCGTCCTAAGAGATAGAAACTGAGGGAGTCCACTGCCCACTTACCAAACACTCTTTTGCGACCATGACACATGCAACTTTTGTGGCCGAAAGTTTCAACTGGTGAATAAATATGGATGTAGATCATCTTTTACAACACAGCCTTAAAACCAACACCTGAAGTATCAGTGTGTAAAGCAAAGGGTAGAACAAAATCACAATACAATAACTAGCAAACCCAGTGTAGACTGCTGTGCATCTGAAAAGCATCTCTCAGCTAAATTGTATATCATGGGCCGCTGCATAATACCAAGAAGAAATCAGGCTGGCACCTATTAAAAAACATGAAATGTATGGAGTAGGATGCTGTGCTTCAATTGAGAATTAAAAAACACGAATGATTATTATGTCCTGATGAAGCAAGTATGCAAAGCTCTGACTGTTCACTAAAGGGCTTAAGAATTTCTTCAAACTGAAGTTTCTTCAGGATCAGATTGAAATTAAAAAAAATTCTGAATGACTGAAAGATTTCCATCTTATGGTAAGAATGAAGGTTTAAAATGCAATTTCTTTGGATATTACATTTGAATCGTGCGCCCCCTCCATGATCATTAATTTCAAGAACATTGCATAGATTCTTGCTCTACCTGCTGTTCTCTAAACAAATGATCCCACACCTTAATAGAACTTCAGTAGGAGATTACACAATTTTTGTTGTGCATAAATGTGTTTGGAATTTACACAAGCAAACCAACAACAAACCACAAATCAAATCAAATCATTAACATTTATAAAGCGCCCTACTCACCCGTGCGGGTCTCAAGGCGCTAGGGGAAAAAGGGGGGGTTATCGCTGCTCGAACAGCCAGGTCTTTAGGAGTCTCCGGAAAGCGGAGTGGTCCTGGGTGGTCCTGAGGCTGGTGGGGAGGGAGTTCCAGGTCTTGGCCGCCAGGAAGGAGAAAGATCTCCCACCCGCCGTGGAGCGGCGGATGCGAGGGACAGCAGCGAGTGCGAGGCCAGAGGAGCGGAGGAGGCGGGTGGGGACGTAGAAGCTGAGGCGTCTGTTGAGGTATTCCGGTCCCTTGTCGTGGAGGGCTTTGTGTGCGTGGGTGAGAAGTCGGAAGGTGATCCTTTTGCTGACTGGGAGCCAGTGCAGGTGTCTCAGGTGTGCAGAGATGTGGCTGCTGCGGGGTATGTCGAGGATGAGGCGGGCCGAGGCGTTTTGACAATAGCATATTATTCCCAAATTTGACAAAGTTTAATTCAATAATGTCAATCATAAACCACGAAATATATTTTAATACATAGCTCCCCACTCAAATATGGAGATGCTGTTGACTTGCAGTTTCTTGATCTATAGAGCTCACCATCAGCTTTCATGTTTTTTCTCTTATCCTCATGGTGGTTAATAATTACATGACCATTGAACTTTTCTCTATATACATTGTACTTATAAAGAGAATATCAAGGAGTGATTAACTATTGATTAGCCATTGAGTGGATCGGTTTGTTCAGTACCCTTATAGGGTATACAAAGCATACCCTCTTCATCGACATGGCACTACTGTCTATGTCCTTAGTTGCCGACATGAAGTGGTAGTAGAAGATACTATTCTGTTTTCTACAGTGGTAATACTGACTAGATGTCTTTTGTTCCTATAGCCACACTCATGGAAAATTAAATTAGTTAAGATGTGGTTGACCAAACTTCTTGTGATGAAAGTCTGCTTTCTGGAACTATTGGGATAAATTCATGTGGCACCTTTTTGACATGACCCAAGAAGGAGGTTGGAATACAGTCCCCAGACAGTATACGCTAAATTTCTGCTTTATTGAAGTTGAAGGAATGATGCCCAGGTTCTGAAATGAGGGAGAATGGAGAAATTCTATGAGGACCTTTTAGCAGGGGATCGCTCCTTAGTCTTTCCTGAATATTGCCATTTGGTGGATGAAAAGGGAGAAGTATTTAGTCAGCAGACTCTGTTGTTGAGGGTGAGGAAATTTCTAGGTAGGGCTGAGCCTTTTGTCTTTCCTTAATTGCTATTTAAGGAAGGCTGACAACAGCAAGATGCAAATTCTTCACACTTCATTATGCTGTCTTCTGGGACACTCTTAATTTGAGCAAGTATCTTCCCTACTTGTTGTGAGAGCCATGGCTTTGCACAAAGACTGTGTATGCCCAGTGGCCAGAAAATGAATTTTGAAAAGCAGCCACCTTAAGACTGTTCCAGACCTTTAGCAGCAAATCAACAACCCTTATCTACAAAAAGAATATAAAGGTGGACCCAACTCTTTGTTTCAGTTAGAAGTTCTTCTCGACCGTAGAAAGGAGTTTTCAGCAGAGTGCTCAAAGTGATCGAGGGCTGGACTAAGTCTGACCGTCACTCTCCCAGAAGTGAAGAGACATCACCTACAGACTGCGCAACTTGCTGTAGACATTGTGGGTGTGCCCATTGCCAAGAAGCAGGCTCACCTGTGTGCTGACAGTGGAAAGAGAGTGGTTGGTTTTCAGCAGGCGAGACTGTTCAGGAGGAGAATTGTTGCTGTTTTCTTGGTGTGTGGAGTACCAAGAAGAAGATGAACTTTGCCTGTGAGTGTCAGCAGTGCCGACCCACGCAGAGAGGAGTCACCTGCATGTTTAATGTGGCAAAATTTGTGAAGTGGCAATAAGCCTCAAGTACCAGCATGCCATCTGGCTTCTCTGCCATGACCTATTCTGCTGCTGCTTACCGTGGACTAAGATATCATCAATGCCGCAGCCTAGGTCTGAAGATGTAGGGTTGCTGAGAAGCCTTTGACTGTTTGTCCTTGTTACCATGAGACTTAAGTGCAGTAAGAGTTACTTGTCTCAGTTTGTGGAGCGACTTTGGGACAGACTCAGAAAACCAGAGGCAAATGACACCAACTCCTATGGCTTTGTTCCAGAAGCCTCTGTTTGTTTTCTCCTTCAGGGATTGACACTATCTCTTTGTGTGACCTCATGATGAGCTCTTGAATGCTTTGTAGAGCATCAACATGGGTAGCACTGTCATGGCATCCCAAGAGAGACTACTTGAGTATAACTGACACTATGTCCTGCCCTAACTCCTCATCCTGCATCCTGCAGCTTCTGCTGCTTCAGAAACATATGTTTCACTACCAATCTTAAATGACAGCTATGCATGTGTTGAGTGACCGCAAGTTTGATGTGCATGTCTAGCGGCATATTAAAATGGCCTTTGCTCCTTTTTCTGCTTTCAAGCAGGAGTGTCACCTCAACTGCAAGTAAAAAAACATCTTTAAATCTCCCCTAACCACTTTTAATTGGTAGCACAATTTGGAGAATAAGACAGAAGGGTCCTGGTGGTCTACACAAATTGTCATCATTTGTCCTGCCAGCAGCTGTTTCAAGAAGCAGAGGCAATGAGCCACATAAGGGGATGAGTTTTGTTGTCACATCACATAAAAGTTTTGTAGCTGCTGCTGCTGGCAGGGGGCGATGCTCCTCTGCTACAGCAGAAGAGCTGCCCCTGAATTTTTTTTTAAAAAACGCAAGCTTGTGTATGATCGTTGGCTCACCCCACGGCTAACACGTGGTAGAACTCAACAGACTTAGGACCTCTTTTACTACAAACTGGCACATCGCTCACTATGCACCAGTGTGCTTGCGCTGCTCAGGACCCCCCTAACAAGACCATGGTAGTGCTGTATTTTCAATAAAGCACACCATGGCACTCATTAGCACAGCTGCATCAGAATTTCTTTACTGCACTAGCATAAAAAATGTTGACGCTAGCCCAGCAAAACACGGGGAGGCCCATGGAACAAAGCACAGCATCCCTTTAATGCCTGCTCTGAGCAGGCATTAAAAAATTATGCTAAAATGACCAGTAAAATCTTTTAGATTTCACTGCGCCATTCCTGAGGACCTCCTTGCAGGGGAAAGCCTCCCTTGCATACATTATAACTGGCACAGGTATAAAGTGGAGCAAGGGTTTACAATCTGGCGCAATGGTACTATTTTACCAGTTTGTAAATACTGTGCGGGGTGAGGGATTGATCTGTGCCACCGTAGCGTCAGAGAAAATTACGCTACGGCGGCGCAAGGGGCTTGTAAATGAGCCCCTTAGTATAATTAATTTCTCTTCTTGCTCTAAAAATATAGTGTTAATACAAAATTACTAAATCGTAAGAGTACTATCACACAAGATAAAAGTAACCCAGAGAAACTAAATTAAACAAGCATTTGCAATGCAATGGGTCTTGTATTTGCTTGAGTTAGAGCTATTGGCATTGTAAATTCATAACTGGACTTTTCTTGATAATAAATTGGTCAACCCTGCCTCATCATTTGGTCTTTTACTGCCACATAATTCCAGTGGCCCGCCACAGAACTAACACCTGGGGTGGCGTGGTGAGCAAAAAAACGATGGATTAATCCCAGATCTTTGTGAATGGGGGTGAATGTTTGATTTGCTCTGCATTCTGTCCATCATCTATTCTTTTTGCATTTGTCGCCCCCAAGTGGGAAGGGTATGCCCAGACGTGGGTCCCGTGCTCACTGCGCCACTGGATTCAAGCTAGCCTAGCTGATGAAGGGTGATACCCTGAAACTGGTCCTAGGATGCTTCTTTCCGGTCCAGGGAGGACCTGGCTTGGCAGTTCGGGCTGGACTGTTCCCATGAGGAACAGGGTCAAGACTGATTTGCATATGGCTGGGTCCAACCTGGCGTGGCGAGCAAAAAAATGATGGATTAAACCCAGATCTTTGTGACTGGGGGTGAATGTTTGATTTGCTCTGCATTCCGTTCATCATCTATTCTTTTTGCATTTGTCGCCCCAAGTGGGAAGGGTATGCCCAGACGTGGGTCCCGTGCTCACTGCGCCACTGGATTCAAGCTAGCCTAGCTGATAAAGGGTGATACACTGAAACCGGTCCTAGGATGCTTGTTTCCGGTCCAGGGAGGACCTGGCTTGGCAGTTCGGGCTGGACTGTTCCCATGAGGAACAGGGTCAAGACTGACTTGCATATGGCTGGGTCCAACCTGGGGTGGCGTGGTGAGCAAAAAAACGATGGATTAAACCCAGATCTTTGTGACTGGGGGTTATTGTCGCCCCAAGTGGGAAGGGTATGCCCAGACGTGGGTCCCGTGCTCACTGCGCCACTGGATTCAAGCTAGCCTAGCTGATGAAGGGTGATACCCTGAAACCGGTCCTAGGATGCTTGTTTCCGGTCCAGGGAGGACCTGGCTTGACAGTTCAGGCTGGACTGTTCCCATGAGGAACAGGGTCAAGACTGACTTGCATATGGCTGGGTCCAACCTGGGGTGGCGTGCTGAGCAAAAAAACGATGGATTAAACCCAGATCTTTGTGACTGGGGGTGAATGTTTGATTTGCTCTGCATTCTGTCCATCATCTATTCTTTTTGCATTTGTCGCCCCAAGTGGTAAGCGTAAGCCCAGACATGGGTCCCGTGCTCACTGTGCCACTGGATTCAAGCTAGCCTAGCTGATGAAGGGTGATACCCTGAAACCAGTCCTAGGATGCTTGTTTCCGGTCCACGGAGGACCTGGCTTGGCAGTTCGGGCTGGACTGTTCCCATGAGGAACAGGGTCAAGACTGATTTGCATATGGCTGGATCCAACCTGGGGTGGCGTGGTGAGCAAAAAAACGAGGGATTAAACCCAGATCTTTGTAACTGGGGGTGAATGTTTGATTTGCTCTGCATTCCGCCCACCCTCTATTCTTTTTACATTTGTCACCCCAAGCGGGAAGGGTATGCCCAGACGTGGGTCCCGTGCTCACTGCGCCACTGGATTCAAGCTAGCCTAGCTGATGAAGGGTGATACCCTGAAACCGGTCCTAGGATGCTTGTATCCGGTCCAGGGAAGACCTGGCTTGGCAGTTCGGGCTGGACTGTTCCCATGAGGAACAGGGTCAAGACTGATTTGCATATGGCTGGGTCCAACCTGGGGTGGCGTGGTGAGCAAAAAAACGATGGATGAAACCCAGATCTTTATGACTGGGGGTGAATGTTTGATTTGCTCTGCATTCCGTCTATAATCTATTCTTTTTGCATTTGTCGCCCCATGTGGGAAGGGTATGCCCAGATGTGTGTCCCGTGCTCACTGCACCACTGGATTCAAGCTAGCCAAGTTGATGAAGGGTGATACCCTCAAACCAGTCCTAGGATGCTTGTTTCGGTCCAGGGAGGACCTGGCTTGGCAGTTCGGGCTGGACTGTTCCCATGATGAACAGGGTCAAGACTGATTTGCATATGGCTGGGTCCAACCTGGGGTGGCGTGGTGAGCCAAAAAACGATGGATTAAACCCAGATCTTTGTGACTGGGGTGAATGTTTGATTTGCTCTGCATTCCGTCCATCATCTATTCTTTTTGCATCCGCCACAGAACTAAAGCATTTCCATTTACCTTCTTCCTCTATCGCAAAATGCTTGATATGGACATGTTGCATCCAAGAGAAAAGGAGTCTAGTCACCTGGCCACAGTACTCGTGGGTATTTTATAGCATTAAAAAGCAGGATGGTGCTAATCTCACCGGGGTTCTAACACTACGTTGGGCGGTTGCCATGAATCTGTTGGGATATCTACCACGGATTAACAAGTGGTAGAATAATAACACAGAAAACAAGCAACAACACCAACGTGTGGGGCAGGCAACAACATGGACAGAATGTGGGGGCAAGCAGCAAAACTGACACGGAGAGGAGGGCCGGCAAGCAGCAACACAGAGGGGAACAAAAGCAAATGGGTACAAGAGAGCGACATGGAGGCCAGGAAGAGAAGCACATCAAGGAGATGACCTGGAAACAAATGCCATCCTATGGAGTAGTTCAACAAAAAAAAATACCACAAAGTAGCAATGATTTTTTTTCTCAAAAAATAAAGATTTGTGTATGAATACGAAGAGGAATGTTGTGTACTTAAAGGGGCCCAAACAGAAAAATGCAATGTAGAGGACAGGGGCGTGAAGGCAGTTGCTGTCACTGCACGAATTGGACAGCATGTGTGAGTAAAATAGCAATTAATGTTTTCCCTTGGCAGCAAAAGGGAGTCGTTTTTTGTCAAGAGTAAAAATTATAGTCTAATAAACAAAGAATCAGAATATGTTTATTTTTAAATGAAGTGGAAGTAGATTAATAAGCATGTGTTTTTAGGTGAATTTAATTATGCTTTTGACTATTGGCGTTTTGGGCCAAAGTTGGACACCCATTAGGTTAAAAAAGAAAGTGAAGTGATTACCATAATAGAATGTATTTTTTATATAGCTTGATGTTGTAAGGCTATAAAGCAGATGTTTTAAACACAGATGCGCCCACCAGGACGTGACGGGGAACAAAAGCAGTTTAAGTATCAAAAATATATGTATGAGGCTTCGTTCAGGCATTCACAGTGACATGGAAGAAACAAGTCACATCCTGGACTTGCATCTGCTCTCCCTGTTAATCTGCTGGTTCTATGGTTGATTCATGCAGTCCTGAAACAGCGACTTGATACTGCAGCTGTAATAATGAAAATCCCGCCCTGCACAGAGCAGTAGTGCAACAGCGCAGGAGCTCCTTCAGGACAGTGGTGCAATCGTGCAAGTGATCCTCATCAGGCAGCGGTACATCTGTGCAGTGGTGAAACATTCCGTGGGACAGCCCCCTCATCTGCCCAGCAGACACAAAAAGCTGTTCAGGTGCTGCTTTGCCAAACACACGCCATTGGACCCTGGACAGTGATGAAATAGTGCCCTCGCCGTAGGGGGACTGGTACACTAATGTAACTCACTCATATGAGTCAGGTGCACTAGTACAACTCCTTCACACTCTGCAGATGTCCTACATCTCCCTAACACAGGACGGTGGTTCAACAGTGCAGCACAATCTCCAGTGCTTAATTTGTACGAAAAAAGAAAGTACCGGAGCCCTGTTCAGAAGACCACCGCAGCTTGCATTGCCCCTTCCAGCGCTGCACTGTACCAGCACAACTATTAACCATCCCACTCCGAAAAGTGGGACAGCTTAGACCATTTCAGGCCACTAAAAGCTTAAAGAATGGCTCAGGCGGCATATACTTGCCATTTTGAATCATTTGAAATAATTAAATAATTGTTGTTGTGCTCATTTCAAAAGTAACAAACAGCACCCCCATGTGGCGGACTGCCATAAGTGCTATTGTTGACTATTAAGTGTCGGTGTCGAGCACTGAAAACCACCAGCACTAATTAAGCACTGGCCATCTCTCTCTTCACAGGCAAACACCATAGTGCAGTAGGGATGCACCTCCATGCACCATACAAATTGCTGGGGTGTAATAATTCAGCACCAAAAAACAGCAACCAACCAGCGATGCAGCTCCCCCATCCTGTAACAGTAGGCAAGTGGTGCAACAGTGCAGCTCCTTTACACAAGGCAGAGACACAATAATGCAGCTCTTTCACACAGGACAATAGTACAGCTAGGCTACAAAGGACAGAGGAGCAAAAGCTCCTCCAAGCTGGACAGTGGGGCCGTGCTACAGCTCTACCTCTCACAGTAACTGTGCAATTCTGCAGCTCGCCTACTCATGAGCAGTAGTGCCGCTATATCTTACAGTGTAAATGTACAGCAGTACGCCTCTGCCACAGCACAGCTGTGCAATGGTACAGCTTCCTTGTAGCACAGGGGCACTAGTGAAGCTCATCCACTTAATCCAGTTATGACAGTGGGGTAGAAGTGCGGCTCTGCCATCACACACTAAACGTGACTTAGTGAAGCTCTGCCACACAGCACAATTGTGCAGTGGCACAGCTCCTTCCAGCAGGGCAGTGGTGGTGCAATACTGCAGTTCTCCCAATCAGGCCAGTTGTGCAATGCAGTGGATCCCTCAGCCCCATAAATGCACTACCGGGGCAGCGATGCACCTCTGCCCAAGAGAACAGTAACAGACTATTGCCCTGAACACCCAAATCCCTTCGGCCAGCACCCAAAACAAACAGGGACGGTAGCACTGTAGTGCAGTTGAATATCACAAGATCGCACCTCAAAAGTGTTGTGCCACACCAAACAAAGGGTCAGTGGGGTAGGCGGCTCAGTGAAGTCAGTGGTGCCATAGTACACCCCCGCGGCCAGGCCCACTGAAGCCCAGGGGCAGCGGCGCAATTCTGATATTGTGGCAGTTAGAACAGTGGCAAGTTATGAACCGCAGGGTTCCAGAAGATCTGAGTTCAAAATCCAACCTTGGACCCTTAAATATGGTATTTGTAATACCTATGATTTATAGTGCTTAGAAACTGTAAAAGGGTAGCATGAACCACCATTTAAAAATGAGATATTATTTATCGGTGCACACTTGCTGTGTCAGAAGTCAGGGCATTCCCAAAGCTACCATCAATATATTGATTGCCCAGAAACTTAAAACTGCATTTTCTTTATCTGGCTTTACTAGTCAAAGTGTGATTCTATTTGAAAGTTTTGCAAAGTCACTGCCCCACCGGCACTGCCGCATTAAATCCGCGTACGCAGCAGCCTCAGCATGTCCCGCCCCCACCCTTCTCCTGTTGCACCCATCCCCTCTGCAGGGTGGTGGGGGAATGTCCCTTTTTATGGTCGAGCCTGCGTTGCATGCGCTCGGGCATGTGTATCGCAGCGAGATGCTTTAGTGTTTAGAAAAGGGCTCGGAGCCCTGTCAACGTCACATCAGTGTTTTTTATTGGTTCGTGGGCTTGCTTAGTAAAATCTGCTTGCTTTCATTAGTTGAAGGCACGCATAAATCATGCCTTGTCCAGTGGCTAGCCCTCCTCGAGCGCAGCGACCAAGTACAGAAAACATGCGAGGCTCGCTGTTTTCCATCGGGCTCGTGGACTTCTTTTTCTCTAATTTAAGAGCGCGATCTCGCTTGGCAGAAGTCGAGCGCTTTACATAGTTAATTGCACTTTTTCGGGTTACGTATATAAATGCACTTTTGCCCGATAGGTGAAAAGTCGGGTTAAGCGTTTACAATGCTATCAGCTCTAACATGTGCAAACACGAGACCCGTTGCATTGCAAATGCTTGTTGCCTGGGCTGCCGATACAGCCCCTACTCCTCTCCGGGCCGCGCTGTAGGTGTACATGCAGCATATGCATCCGAGCTTTGCCCCCACTTACCACAGCAGATAATGGCAGTCAGCACCAGGAGCCCGGGGTCTGCCCTCCTCCCCATTGAAGTGTTATGCGTTGTCAGATGTGATATGCTAATTAATGCGCTAAGAGCCGCTCAGTATTTTGTTGGGACGCTGCTTTATTCTGAAGCCCTGAATAAGGCGTGAAACATGGCGGGGCCAAAAGCAGCCATCACTCAGGGTGGAGTGAGTGGGCTGGGGGTGGTGTTTTCTTTGGTTGGTGGAATGAGGGGCAAGCAGCGCAGGAGACATACAAAAGAAAAAGAATTCCCTGACTTTACCAAGATATAGCAACGGGACAGGGACTATATACCAAATAGAAACACAACAACCCACCTACTAAAATGATTCCTCAAAAGTGGAATCCCTCCATGTTACATAATGAGTCAAGCATAACTGAACACCTATATATAATATTCAAAAACATACAAACAATAAGAAACCTAAATAATTTTATTATCATATAATTTGTATTGTACTCAATGGTATCACATAATGAATATTCATTAAATTTTGGGACCTGCAAACTGTCCCTTTCCTAACGGGTACATCACATTCATAATCCAAACATACCCTTCACATCCACTCATTCAAATAAAATAGACTATATGAACTAAATAACATAGGGCTAAATCACTCCAATGGTAACCACCCCACAAAAAAGGCATAAACATAAAATAACCACAATATGTACATCAAATATACTTAATGGCAACTAATAGCGGAATATATTTCACAACAGCGCGGGAGGGCAGAGAATGCACATTTTACACAGACAGTGAGGCGCTTCTGGGACCAGGTTGAGGGATGCACCTATGTTATGGACACAGCCACATATCCGGGCAATAGCGACTTTCTTTTTGCGATCTTGTGGATATCTTCATTTATATAACTAGTCATGGAAAGAGCTTGATTACTGCCCAGCAAGATCGCGCTGTGTAGGAAAGAAAAAGTAGTCCAGAAATCATGCGGAAAACAAGGAGTCTCATATGTTTTCAGTAGTTGGCCGGTGCACTCAAGGAGGGCTAAACACCAGAAAAGGCATGATGTATGCATGCCTTACAAATTAAATCAAATGAATTTTAAAAGGCAAGCCCACAAACCAATGAAAGTGATGGGCTTGACATGGGTGTGACTAAAAGCCCACAGAAAGATTACAACAGGCCAGAGCGCTTGCGCACTCAACACCAAAAATTAGGAGAGGGAGCATAGTCCTTCCCATCCATATATAAATTCAGAATTACATAATAGTTTACAGTTCAATTTAAGAAGCTGGACATCTCCAGGATAATACTTTTAGACTCTTTCTGCATGTGTAAAAACATGTTTCTGTATTATATTTTCAGAGTCATGATTATAAGCTCATCCTAGGTAAACCTTAATGCTTCCTGCCCAGGGGCATAGATAAACAGATCTTGCTAGAGACAGTATAAATGTTTAGATCTTGCTAAAAATCTGTGACATTTCAGAGTTTAAACTATAGATGTACATTTTTTAAGATATAGCCCCTCATTCCAACTTTGGCGGGCGGCCGCCAAAATTCCCCCGTCGAAAGACCGCTCCGTGGTCAGAAGACCGCGGGAGCCATTTCGACTTTCCCGCTGGGCCGGCGGGCGACCGCCAAAGGAGCGCCCGCCGGTCCAGCGTGAAAGGCCCTGCAACCCAGAAGCCGGCTCCGAATGGAGCCGGCGGTGTTGCAGGAGTGCGACGGGTGCAGTTGCACCCGTCGCGATTTTCACTGTCTGCTAAGCAGCCTGCAGAAAATCATGCTGGGGCCCTGTTAGGGGGCCCCTGCACTGCCCATGCCAGTGGCATGGGCAGTGCAGGGCGCCCCCAGGGGGCCCACAACACCCGTTCCCGCCATCCTGTTCCTGGCGGAAAAAAACTCCAGAAACAGGATGGCGGGAAGGGGGTCGGAAACTCCATGGCGGCGCTGCTTGCACAGTTGGCTGCCTCTGGTGTGAGTCTAGTGAATATACCTCATTATTTTCCAGGCAGCATAAATAGATGAAGCAACAGGCCTATAAAGAAGGTCAAGTCAGGGTGGAGGCAGAACAGCAGGGCTGCCTTACAGTTTCTGCCTTATCTTGTAACTTATGAATAAAGGTCTTAGGACCTGTTTTCTAGTTTTCTAGTTGGCAAGGACTTTGTGCTTAGAAACATAGTTACTGGAGCAGGGATTTGTCTCTCCCTTGTTTACAGTCTCAAGCGGCTGATGCCTCGTTATTACTTTGCCAATTTTTAGTAAAGGTTTCAACTGGCAGTATGCCCAATCTGAATTTCAGAGCTTTACTAGGTTTTAATATAAAAAAAATATTTTCTGCTGTGTTTATCATAAAGATTTTATTTGCACCATAATTCTCAAATCAATTGAGCAACGTGTGCATCAACAGCTCAGTGCAGGACAGAAGGCCTACGGTGGGATGGGAAATTCCTCTACATGGTATAAGATGTGTACCCCTGCCTTGTACACAAAGGGTGAAGTGTGGTACAGTGCGCACATGGCAAATGTGTATTTGCTGGCAGTGGGTGTTTTTAAAATAAGACTGCAGTACTGAACAGTGTACGCAGACTGAAGCCCTCATTATGAGTCCGCCGCCTGTCAAACTCATTCTCACTTCCGCCCATCATGCCGTTCCCCTGCTGGGCCAGTGGGCAGAACACAGGGCCTTAACATTGACCCCGGCTCATAACTGAGCCGGTGGCAATGTGGCGGTGCGTCAGGTGCGATAGCACCTGTTGCACTTTCCACTGCCTGTAATGACAAGTGCATGGGCAGTGCAGGGGCCCCCGGCACCCTCTTTCCGTCAGCCTTTGCATGGTGTGGGGCTAGCGCCATGCAAAGGCTGGCGGACAGGGGACTCGTAATCTGCCACGGTCATAATAGGGTGGTCAGACCACCCCTTTCGGCGGCGGTCCAAGCACCACCGCAAGTCTGGCTGACAAGTGCTAAAGTGCATGTGCTTCTCCCCTAAACATGGTAACATTGGTGTATTCACAACTGGCATATTCAATCTACTTATAAGTCCCTTTTAAATCTGGTATACCATATGCCCAGGGCCTGTAAATGAAATGCTACTGGTAGGCCTGAAGCACAGATTGTCCCAACCACTTCAGTAGCCCTTAAAAAAGTCTCAGGCCTACCATTGTAGACCCTGTGTATATAGTTTTACTACCACATCGACATGGCATTTAAATCAGCCCTAAGGTAGGCCCTAGGTAGCCAATAGAGCAGGGTGCTATGTAAGTAAAAGGTAGGATATGTGCCTTTAAGTTTTACATGTCCTGTTAATACAAAACTCCCAAATTCGTTTTAACTACTGTGTGGCCTATGCCTATCATAATCCAGCATTGAGAAGTCTTTAATACACCTTTAAGCTGTAATTCCTGATCAGAAAGGAGTAGCTACACATCATGTTTCATATCATTTGAATGGTAATGATAATTCCTCTTTAGTGGTAAAGTTGGATTTAACATTACTATTTTAGAAATGCCACATTTAGAAAGTGGGCATTTCTCTGTTCTTACTGCTCTGCGTGCTTTCCAGTCTGTCTCCAAAACAAGTCTGGGGTAGATGACAGCTATATTTTGTGCATTCCTTCTAGACAGCCACAAACACAGGAAGGTCAGGAGTGTATGAACACTCATCTACATTCATCCATTCATCTTCATTGTGATGGGCTTTCCTGGGCAGGAAGGGTGGAGGGGAGCTGACACACTTAAATAGGGAAGTGACTGTCCCTGCACAAAGGGCTAATCACCCCCTACTGGTTGTCTGGAGCGAGGGCTAGGAAGAAAGGATCTCAGTGCACTGCACTTCAAATACCTTTTTTAGAAGTCACCACCACTTCAAAGGCACATTTGGGTACAAGAATTGGGTCTCTGACCCCACCAAATCAGCACAATACTGGACCTAGGAAGAACTCTGCTGGAGTAAGGACTGCTGTGCTACAAGGATTGCCACTCTGTTTGACTGACTATTCTGAGTAACTGCTTCACTGCTTTGCTGAGCAGCCCGGCTGCCTGCAGATCTCTGCCCTGCTGAGGACAAGGACTGGACCAATCTCACTTGAACCCACAGTGTCTACAAGGGCTTGCTGGTTTACCTCCTGTTTTCTGAATTCTCAGGGACACAAAAGACTTCTTCCAACAGACCTGCTACAGCTCCTGGATCTGTCTTCAATCATCTTCAAACCCCCAAGAGGCACCTCTCCAGTCCTAAGTCTTTCTGCGCTTTTTGCTTTTCAAGTCAAGCTTTTGGGCTCTTTACAAATGGGAAAGGGCCTGTTTGCAGAGGAACCTTGTCTCTCGCACAAAGACTCAGTGCGAGTAAACTTAATTCACCACACTGACTGCGAGGCTCCAGCTCAGCCATGCATAACGCCCAGTGGCTGTTTGTGGGGAGGTACAACTTCAGCAGGACCTACCTGGAACGGTGTCCAACCCGTGCGCCATTGAGACCAGCCTGAACTTTGGATTTGCTCCGGTCTACCGTGACCCCATTTTACCCTATGTCACTATTGACCTTCTAAGCACTGTTTTTGGATTTAATTTTTAAAAATTCATATCTCAACTTCTACTTATTGGATTTTTGTTGTTTTGTTCTCATTTCACTCAGATAAATATTCACTAATTTTCGAAACCTGTGTGGAGTCTTTTTTGTGGTGTTTTCATTTTGTTTCTCTGTGTGTTGCACAAATACTTTACACATTTCCTCTTAAGTTAAGCCTGACTGCTTTGTGCCAAGTTACCAAAGGGTGAGCGCAGGTAACTTAGTGTGTGTATCTTACTTACCCTGAATAGGATTGTGGTCCCTACTTGGACAGGGTGCATACCTCTGCCAATTAGAGACCCAATTCCTACTAGTGTCATTCTGCCAGTGATTAACAATAAAGGTTAAGTACAGGAGCAAAGTTTACAGGGGGTTGGTTGGGGTGCTACACGCCCCTAATAAATATATTTTGTGATAAATAGTTTGGTTCAGGTTCCTTCAGTTTGGTATGGTGCGGTGCGGTGTCTGTCACATTTCACCAGAGATTTTGATAGACAAAAACACACACATGCCCTCCCCCTCTCTGTTTGGAAGGACTTCCAAACAGTAGGTTATTTCACTAAATAATGTGCTTTCCCTCAGGTAGTATATCTCCCAATCCACATTCCTCTCCCTTTCCACTGCCCCTAAAGCCCCTCTCCTGCATCCTGTGTGTTGGTTAATGTATTTTTATATTATTTGCCAGCATGATTGTTGGGAAATCTGAAGCTCGCACATCCCCAATCTTAGTGAACAAGCTACTCCCCTGGTTAAGTACACTCCCTTAGCAGCTTTGACTGTCTCCCACCAAGGATCAGGGTCACGCTTGAGGAGCGATTTCATACTATATCCTTGGTGTCTACTTTTGTGTCCAAAATACTAAGGAGTTCACTTACTTTTTTCCATAGGTGAACCTATCCCTGTCAATTCATAGAATGTTAGTAGTGTCCAATTTCAAAGTCCAATTAGTGTTTCAGGATCTGGTGGAACAAGCTCGAAGACCCAGTAACAATATTTTAATTGAGGGATGGCCACTGAAAATATTTGCACCACTTTAAGAAATTTATTATTTTTAGAGGTATCAACATTAAAAATGTAAGGGGTATTTTGGCAAAATATACAGGGCCAGATTTACAAGGCATAGCGCCTCCATGTGCCATATTATTTTCATGTTTTTTTTTGCTATTGTGGCTCAACTAGGCAAAAATTACTGCACCATGTTTACAAAGTAGCACAGTGCATGCATTGCACCACTTTGTGACCCCTTGCCCCACATTATGCCTGCACCAGACATAATGTACGCAAGGGGGGCTTTCCGGCATTAGGAGGCCCCCAAAAATGGCACAATAAAATCTAACAGATTTATTACACCATTTTTGGCATCATTTTTAATGCCTGCTCAAAGTAGGCATTAAAAGGATGCACCCATTGAAATAAATGGGCCTCCTTGCACTTTGCTGCATAAGCGTCAACATGTTTGGCACTAGTGTAGCAAAGCACCACAATAGCGTCAAAAATGTTGACGCTATTGGCCTATCGTGCCCCATGGTGTAGGGCGGAGGGGGGGGTGCAGAAATTTCGCACATCAGTACTGATGTGCCAGATTCTTGTAAATCTGGGCCAAAGTCTGCTGGGGCAGGATCACAGTGCTCTTCTCCTGAGGTGTAGCTTTTCAATGCTGCCTCAAAACCAAATTAATTCACTGTAAGAAAAAGCCTTATTTTGCATGATCACCCCCAAAGGTTTGGACTGATGCTGCTGGAGTTTCAACTCAGAGACTGCGCTGTGGCCTGCTCACCATACCTGAGTGCCAGTGTTGTAAATCATCATAAAATGTATGCTGAATTGGCAACCCCTATTTGGTATAGCTGACTTACTTATAAGTCCCTAGTATAAGGTACCAGGGGGACTCAGGGTATGTAAGTCAGAGTGTCCACCCATGGCTACAGCACCAATTGTGCGACACTGCATGTGACAAAGTACAAAATGACTCTTAACCTGCCACAACAGACTGGAAGAGCAATTTTAAAACTGTTAGTTCAGCTTTCCCATTTAAACCTATCTCCACTTTCTTTAACAATATATATGAAAGTCCCCCCTAAGGAAGGCTTATTGAGTGCTAAGGTAGGGAGCTATATATTATAAAGTAGGACATGTACTTTAATATGTTCTAACAGTAAAAGTTCCAAATTGTCATTTTTGTTGTAAAAAGGATAGTAGTCCTATTGGCTAATACACAGTTACAGGCTGAACTCTCAGTCCTGCTAACATCTGAATGGGACTACTTAAATGAGTACTTCAAGGTATCAAATTAATTGTGGCCTTAAACCCGACTCTCTGAGTTCCTGCCAAAGGTGTTAGACGCTATAATCGCCTTAAAACCCTGCTACATCAGCTTCCCCAACAGCCAGCTAAAGCAGCAGGAGACAAAACAAGGGTTCTACCAAATCCATGGCTTCCTGCATGTGTGCGATTGACTACATCCATGTCCGGCTCGTACCACCTGCAGCAACCGAGCACTTATACCGGAATCGCAAGCACACGCATTCCATTAATGTGCAGGACATAGTGGACCATCGGGGACTATTCATAAACATTTTGGACAAATATCCTGGGAGTGTCCATGACACCTTCATATTACGGCACAGCAGGATCAATGAACAATTCCAGGATGGACAATATGGAAATGGCCTACTTGTGGGTAAGTCAACAAACCTAGCAATATACACACAACACACCAATCCTGTAGGACACACAAGACATACACCACTACATTAACACATGGCCAGGGTAACACAGATGTGCAGGTAACAACACATATGCACCATACTGCAGTACAGCACATTCAGTGCACACCACAAACACATACACCCACCTGTACGTAATATACCCACTACTTGACAGGCACACCATGTGAAGGACAGGTGCAGATATGTACCCTTTGCCAACAGAAGAACTACACAGACCACTACAAGTGCCCACAGGTTGCCTACTATGTACACTTCACACACAGTATACCAAACAAAGAATAGCACAGCCATGCCGATGGCATACACCATGCTCATGTTACGTAAGTCTCATATAGGCACAGATCCATCAAATCATGCCGTGCAAGTCACTGCCAGAACAAACATCAAATGCCAGACAACTGCTGCCTATACAAACTACAGCTCATCAACACATACCTGACTTACCTATATTGTGAATAGACATCTGCCTGATGCATTCCCACACACACATAGGAATACAAGGTCAATGCCCATCACATACCATGTGCCAAATGTGTGATAAGTGGCACCGCACCTACTGTAGGGCCACCTCACATGCACCACTTACTGTCCCACAATACGATCATGTCTGTACTATAAACAATAAATGGCCCACCATGAGGCAGAGTCACTGTCAGACAGTGCAGATCATGGAAGTCTTAGTGGGACCCTGTAGGAGAATACAGGACATCACTGACCTCATATGCACTGTGTCAAGGGACACATTTGCTAAATAGCTGAGCTCCATCCCATAGGCTGCACTGTGCATGTGTTGACAGTATAAATGCTGAATCATGTGTTGGAAGATAGGAGACACTGGCAGTTATGTTGATCATCCTGAAACAATGGGATACACACTCTTGGACACCTGATGGCTGCCACAAACATTAGCTGCCACTCTGGATAACCAAGGGATCTATGTAAATGCCCACAGTGCCATTGTCATGGACTGCACTGTATGTACAGCTTGGCAGATGACCATTTATTAATGACTTGAAGCCACTTTGTAAATCGGCCACCCTCACATGCAGTATGTAGAATGGAAGGGGAGTGGAATGTGTGTTGCTGCAGGTCTGTCACCACAAGATACATAACATAATGATGCTGACTCAGATGTAGGTGTCACCTAAAACCTGAGGCAGTGCCAACTTCAAACACTACCCCAGGGGTGCCATTCACAGGTTGCAATAAGGAAGTAGACTCTGCTTTGAACTCATATGAATGTGCCACCAATGCATGCTGCATACTGCTGCACACAGAAAGAGCCAATTGTCCATCAAAACAGCATTTGTATAGGGTGGTGTCCCTTCCTGCACAAATACATCCTCCTCACAGGGCAGCTAGCCAAGTACCCTGGTGCAAGGTTGGTAGCGTAGGTGCATGGCTGCATTTGAGCTAGTGGCGTAGGGGACAACAAAGGGTTGCCTAGTAACATGTCACACATGGGGCATTCTTGAATAGTCAAAATGTTGCAGGACAGTGCTGCCAGTGTTGAAAAAGTGCTGTACATTTTCACCCATTTCAATGGGCCTAAGTTGTGCACATCATCTGCAATGACACACGTCAAAATTGATGGGATGTCCACGCTCTGTAGTGCTACCATGTTGCCACCACATCTGACCCCATTGTCTTGTGAGGATGTGTCATGTCCCCTGTAGTGATAGCACACTGTTACAAAGGTGTAAGACACAACGCATGGTGCATACATACTGACCATCAGTTAGGAATCCAAATCATATGTCCCAGGTCCTTGAGCCAAACTCAAGATTGTCATGTCTAACAACCCAGTGCTGAGAAGACCTTACACAGGCCAGGAACTCACATCATACCACAAACACATATAAGTCACAACCAACTCAAAATATCAACTGCCATGCTACATGGCAAACCTGTTGCAAGCCTTTACAACAACTTACTACTTTAATCTTTTGCAGCGGATCATGGTTATGGCATACAGCCATGGATAATGACCCCATTTCCCAACACAAGCACAGCAGAAGAGCGTGCATATAATGAGGGACATCGGAGGACACAGAATATTGTGGAGAGGACATTTGGCATCCTGAAGTCAAGAGGCAGGCTCCTATATGCCTCACACATCATAATGGCATGTGCTATCCTGCACAACATATTTGTGGGGATGAACGTCCCCTTGTATGAACAGGTTGATGACGTGCATGAGAAGGAGGAGGATGGTGGTGAAGGAAATGAAGGGGAATAGAACAACATAGCTGCTGAGATACACCGCAGAATGCACATAGTTGATAACTTCTTCAGTTA
Organism: Pleurodeles waltl; assembly: GCF_031143425.1. Classification (NCBI taxonomy): domain Eukaryota; kingdom Metazoa; phylum Chordata; class Amphibia; order Caudata; family Salamandridae; genus Pleurodeles; species Pleurodeles waltl. Next base: position 1,629,271,573 of record NC_090440.1, read on the forward strand.
AAAATCACTTAACTTACCTTGTACATTTTGTCAATAAACACCACACTAATTCAAATAATCCTGCTTTGGTCTCTTCAGTCTCCACAACATATATGTTAGAAATGTGGTTTTTGGTTGGCAGTCAGGTTACCCCCTGTCCAAGCAAAAGCCCTCACTCTAGTCAGGGTAAGTCACACACAATCCAAGATTATCCTGTGCCCACCCTCTGGTAGTTTGGCACGAGCAGTCAGGCTTAACCTAGAAGGCAATGTGTAAAGTATTTGTGCAATAAATCATACAATACCACCATATAGCACCACAAAAATTCACCACACAGTGTTTAGAAAAATATATAATATTTATCAGGATAATTGTAGGTCAAAACGAATAAAGTTGCAATGTGAATTTGTAGAGATATCACTGAAAAGTGATATAAAGTGTCTTAAGTCTTTAAAAAGCAAACAAAGTCTCTTTCAAGCACAAAGTACCTGGTTTGGAGTGGAAAATCTCCTCAGAGGGCCACAGAATAAGAGATACGAGGAAAAAGGGTGTGTGCGTCGATTTCTCCCCAGCATACACAGACTTGCGTCGTTATTTTTTACGCGGGGAAGTCGTGCGTCATTTTCCGGCGCGTGGACAGTCTCTTTCTGTGGATCGCGGGTATTACCAGATGTCCCGGGTCTGTGCGTGGATTTTCTTGCTTGTTTTTCGGCTGCGCGTCATTCTGCGGGGCTGCGCGTCAAAATTTCGATCTCACAGCAGGCGTTGTGTCGATTTCTCCTCTGGAGGTCGGGCGGCGTTGTCCTTGCGAAGCCGTGCGTCGAAGTTCCGGTTGTCCCGAAGGCGTCGCATCGATCAGCGTCGGTGTGCGGTGTTTTTCTCACCGCGGAACAAGCTGTGCGTCGAACATTTTGCCGCATGGAGCGTCCAAGTGAAAAAGAGAAGTCTTTTTGGTCCTGAGACTTCAGGGAACAGGAGACAAGCTCTTTCCAAGCCCTTGGAGAGCACTTTCACAGCCAGACAAGAGTTCAGCAAGGCAGCAAGGCAGCAGTCCTCTGTAGAAAGCAGACAGGTGAGTCCTTTGAGCAGCCAGGCAGTTCTTCTTGGCAGGATGTAGTTTCTGGTTCAGGTTTCTTCTCCAGCAAGTGTCTGATGAGGTAGGGCAGAGGCCCTGTTTTATACCCAAATGTTCCTTTGAAGTGGGGGAGACTTCAAAGAGTGGCTAAGAAGTGCACCAGGTCCCCTTTCAGTTCAATCCTGTCTGCCAGGGTCCCAGTAGGGGGTGTGGCAGTCCTTTGTGTGAGAGCAGGCCCCCCACCCTCCCAGCCCAGGAAGGCCCATTCAAATTGCAGATGTATGCAAGTGAGGCTGAGTACCCTGTGTTTGGGGTGTGTCTGAGTGAATGCACAATGAGCTGTCAACTAAGCCCAGCCAGACGTGGATTGTAAGGCACAGAAAGATTTAAGTGCAAAGAAATGCTCACTTTCTAAAAGTGGCATTTCTAGAATAGTAATATTAAATCCAACTTCACCAGTCAGCAGGATTTCATATTACCATTCTGGCCATACTAAATATGACCTTCCTACTCCTTTCAGATCAGCAGCTACCAGTTCAATACTGTATGAGGGCAGCCCCAATGTTAGCCTATGAAGGGAGCAGGCCTCACAGTAGTGCAAAAACGAATTTAGGAGTTTTACACTACCAGGACATGTAAACTACACAGGTACATGTCCTGCCTTTCACCCACACAGCACCCTGCCCTAGGGGTTACCTAGGGCACACATTAGAGGTGACTTATATGTGGAGAAAGGGGAGGTTTAGGCTTGGCAAGTACTTTTAAATGCCAAGTCGAGGTGACAGTGAAACTGCACACACAGGCCTTGCAATGGCAGGCCTGAGACAAGGGAAAGGGGCTACTTAAGTGGGTGGCACAACTAGTGCTGCAGGCCCACTAGTAGCATTTAATCTACCAGCCCTATGCACATAGAGTGCACATTACTAGGGACTTATAAGTAAATTAATAGTCCAATCAGGTATGATTCAAGGTTACCATGTTTTAAGAGAGAGAGCATATGCACTTTAGCACTGGTTAGCAGTGGTAAAGTGCGCAGAGTCTAAAAGCCAGCCAAAACAGTGTCCAAAAAGTGGAGGGAGGCAGGAAAAAAGTTAGGGGTGACCACCCTAAGGCTGTCAGGTCTAACATGTGTCACCCCCCAGCTGAAAGTGGGGAGAGCTACCCGACCTCCTGGGAGCTCTCATCGCTAAGGCGGAAGTATCTGGAGAAACCATCAGCATTGGCGTGGTCAACCCCTGGGCAATGTTCCACCGTAAAGTCCATCCCCTGTAGGGGAAATGGACCACCTCAAGAGTTTTGGATTCTCACCCCTCATCTGCATGAGCCATCTGAGGGGCCTGTGGTCTGTCTGAACCCGGAAGTGAGTCCCAAACAGGTAGGGTCTTAGCTTCTTCAGTGCCCAGACCACAGCAAAAGCTTCTCTCTCAATAGCACTCCACCGCTGTTCCTGTGTAATAGCCTTCTGCTAATAAAGACTACTGGTTGGTCTAGGCCCTCCTCATTTAGCTGTGCTAGGACTGCCCCTATGCCATGCTCTGAAGCGTCTGTCTGCACAATAAATTCCGGGGAGTAGTCAGGGGCCTTGAGCACGGGGGCCGTGCACATGACTTCCTTCAGGGAGTCAAAGGCTTTCTGACAAGCCTCTGCCCAATTCACCAACCTAGGTTGTTTCTTGGAAGTGAGTTCTGTCAAGGGTGACACAATGGTACCATAGCCCTTGACAAATCTGCGGTAGTATCCTGTGAGGCCTAAAAAGGCTCTTACCTCAGTCTGAGTTCTAGGTAGTTGCCAGGCCTTGATAGTTTCAATCTTGGCCTGGACTGGCTGCACCTTGCCACCACCCACTAGGTGTCCCAAGTACACCACGGAACCCTGCCCAATCTGGCACTTACTAGCCTTGATGGTCAGGCCTGCCTGTTGCAGGGCCTGAAGCACCTCCTTGAGGTGGAGCAGGTGTTCCTCCCAGCTGGAACTGTAGACAGCTATGTCATCCAGGCAGGCTGCACAGAAGGCATCCTTGCCAGCCAGGACCCCGTTAACCAACCGGTGGAAGGTAGCGGGGCATTTTTCAATCCAAACGGCATCACTCGGAACTGGTAATGGCCATCAGGGGTTGAACATGCAGATCTTTCTTTAGCCCCCTCAGTCAGGGCGATTTTCCAGTACCCTGAAGTAAGATCAAACGTACTCAGGAACTTGGCAGCACCCAGCCTGAAAATTAGCTCATCAGCTCGGGGGATGGGGTGAGCATCAGTCCGTGTGACTGAGTTGCGACCCCGGTAGTCCACACAGAACCGGAGTTCTGGCTTCGCACCTGGGGCAGTAGCCTTAGGGACCAACACCACTGGGCTGGCCCAGGGACTACTGTATTTCTCGATAACCCTTAGAGCTAACATCTTGGAGACCTCCTCCTTGATGCTGGCCTTCACCATATCCGATAACCTGTAAAAGAATTTCTTCACAGGGAGACTGTCACCGGTGTCAATGTCATGAACACAGAGGTGGGTCAGTCCAGGAGTAAGGGAGAACAGGGGGGAGAACTGCTCCAACAGCTCATAGCAGTCTCCTTTCTGGTTTAGAGTCAGGGAGTCAGAAAGAATGACCCCTTTCACTGACCCATCACCTTCTTGTGCAGAGAGGAGGTCGGGGAGAGGTTCACTCTCCTCTTCTATTCCTCCATCTGTGACCAGAAGCATGTTGACCTCAGACCTCTCAAAATGAGCCTTTAGTCGATTAACATGGAGCACCCTTAGGGGGCTCCTAGGGGTTTGGAGGTACACTAGGTAAGTGGCCTCCCCTTTCCGCTCTTTTACTTCAAATGGGCCAGACCAGCGGTCCTGGAGACCTCTAGGCTCTACTGGCTACATTACCCACACTTTGTCTCCAGGTTGAAACTCTATCAGGGTGGCCTTCTGGTCATACCAGCGTTTCATTACCTCTTGACTGGCCTCAAGGTTACTTTGGGCCTCTTTCCAGAAGCGGGTAATCTTTTTGCGGAGGGCCAACATGTAGCTGACCACATCCTGAGGGGGTGCCTTTGGAGCTTTCTCCAACCCCTCCTTGACAATGCTTAAGGGTCCCCTGATAGGGTACCCATAGAGAAGCTCAAAGGGACTGAACCCCACCCCACTCTGGGGGACCTCTCTGTAAGCAAAGAGAAGGCATGGTAAGAGGACGTCCCACTTACGCCTCATGGCCTCAGGGAGGCCACCAATCATGCCTTTCAATGTCTTGTTGAATCTCTCCACAAGACCATTAGACTGGGGGTGATAGGGTGTGGTGAACTTGTAGGTTACACCACACGCATCCCACAGAGACTTCATGTATGCAGACATGAAGTTAGTGCCTCTGTCAGACACTATCTCCTTTGGGAATCCCACACGGGTAAATATCCCCATCAGAGTTCTGTTCACCACCGGTGCAGTTACGGTCCTCAGAGGGATTGCCTCTGGGTAACGGGTGTCATGGTCCACCAAAACCAGGATGAACCTGTTGCCTAAGGCAGTTTTGGGGTCCAATGGTCCAACAATGTCGATGCCCACCCTTTCAAAGGGGGTGCCAACGACAGGAAGTGTAATCAGGGGGGTTTTAACCCTTTTTCCTGCTTTACCACTGGCCTGGCAGGTAGGACAAGATCTGCAGAACTTATCTGAGTTTGTCCTCAGTCTGGGCCAATAAAAGTGGGTGACAAGCCTGTCAAAGGTCTTGCCTTGCCCCAAATGTCCTGCCAGGAGAATGTCGTGAGCCAGACCCAGTAGGAAGGTTTGGTAACACTGGGGGACCACCAGCGTACGCGCTGCCCCAAATGCCGGAACCTTAGGCTCACTGTAGAGGAGATCATTCTCCCAATATATGTGGTGATCGCCAGAGGCTTCACCTGCCGCCTGTTCTGAGGCTAGCTTCCTCAGACCCTCCAGAGTGGGACATTCTTTCTGCGCCTTGCAGAATTCCTCCCTGGTGGGTCCACCCTCAACTTGCCAGCCAGCAAGCTCAGGTAGGTCACCTAGGGTGGCAATGTCTTCCCCAGTTTGCTCGGGAGCCTCCTCCTCAGAAGGCCCGTCAACCATTGCGGGAACTTCTGGGGCCAGTTTCCCGCGCCCCTTGCCCCTCCTCTTGACAGCTCTCTGGGCCATTGTTCCAGGCTCCAGATGCCCTTGACTTCCCTCTCGGTCAGCCATGGACCGTGTGGTCATGCAGACCCACTCAGGTAACCCTAACATCTCCAGGTGAGATCTGAGCTCCACTTCTTTCCAAGCAGTATGCTCAAGATCATTGCCTAACAGACAATCTACAGGCATGGCAGGAATCACAGCTACTTTCAGAGTACCAGAGACCCCCTCCCCATTCAAAGGGAACCAGAGCCACCGGTAAGTGACTCTCACGATTGTCAGCGACTATGACCTGGTGGAATGTATTAGGGACTATCTGCTCTGTTGACACCAGCTGACTCTTGATAGTAGTCATACTGGCTCCTGAGTCACGCAGAGCCTCCACCTTCTGCCCATCAATGGTGACCCACTGCCTGTACTTGGAATTATTTTGGGGCATGTGGGCTTTGGGCACCATTTCTCCTTCTCCCAGGGACACTAGGAAAATCTCTACCTGTTCCCCAAAGCTTTCTGGGTCCATCTCCCCCCGAGCGCTACACTAGTCAACCCAGGTGTCTGTCCGGTAGTGGACGGCGCGCTCTTGGAGCACTGGGGGTCGCCTTTATAGTGACCATACTGGTAACACTCCATGCATTTGGGGTTGGATTTTCCTGACCCATCATATGTCCCTGGCTTTTTCCCAAATCTGGGAAAGGAATGGTTGCCACCCCCTCCCTGGGAATTCTTTTGGGGGCCTTTGGAGAGTTCCTTATCTGTAAGTTTATCTCCCCCCTCTTTCTTCTGTTGGGAACCCTGACCACCTTTGTGGGTGTCCCCCCAGGTACCTTCTTGGACACTCTGGTGCTAACCCAGAGGTCCGCCTCCTCAGCAAGCTTCCTGGGATCAGTCAGCTTACTATCCACTAAGTGCTGGCGCAACTCTCTAAAAGTAGTATTAAGCATATGCTCTCTCAGAATCAAGTCGTATAAACCTTTATAATCATCTACTTTGTTGCCCCGCACCCATCCATTCAGTGCCTTACTGGAGAAGTCAAAGAAATCTACCCATGTTTGTGTGGTTTGTTTGGTGCTGTCCCTGAACCTCTGACGGTATCCCTCAGGGGTCAGCCCAAACTTGGTAAGTAAAATGGCTTTCTGAAGTGGGTATGTGTTTTGATCAGGTTGATCCAGTGTGAGAAGTGTGTCCCTCCCCAATGGCGGTACATAACCCCACATAGCTACCCCCCCATTGCCCTTCAGGAACCTCATGAGCCCTTAGTGCAACTTCATAAGCAGCTAACCATTTATCTATGTCATCTCCCACCACAAAACTGGGCACCACATTTTTGGGTATACAAACCTTCTTTTCTCCAGCAGGTCCTGTCAGTATGCTGCCACCATTATTGCTGGATTCATAATGCTTTGCCTTGAGATCCAGCTCCTTGAGACTCAGTTAATGAGCCAATAACAGTTTCTTTTCAGCCAAGGCTCTCTCAGCTGCAGCTTCAGCTCTTTCAGCTTCAATCTGTTTGGCTGCTCTTTCAGCCTCGGCTTGCTTGGCTTCTCTCTCTGCCCTTCTTTCCTTCTGTTGATCCTCAATTTTCAGTTTTGCCATTGCAATTGGAACTCCCTTTCCTCTCTCCTTTCCTCTGCGGTCAGGCTTTCACAGAGACACTGCTTCCTGGTCTGGAAGGGGGCACAATTGCAGTGGCCATCCACAGATAGTAACAAATCCTCTGAGGGGCCATTTTCTGGCTCCTCTTCCTCATCATCCTCTTCTAAATGGGCTTCTGCCCAGGCCCTCAGCGCCACTTTAAAGTCCTCCTTTTTGGAGGCCCTTGGGTGGGTACCCTCATTGCCCTGCATAATCCTTTTAGTTGTTTGACCGTATATGTATCCAACAGGACTAGGTCAAAGTCTCCTATCTGAGACCCAGTCAGAGACATGTTGAGTGAGGATTTCGTTTTTGAAAATTGTCAGGAAAAAAACGAATTTGCAAAAAGAGATAAAAATCAAGTTTACTTTCAACTGTGGGTAGGTAGTGAAATACTTAGCTACTGTATGTCACTGCACAAATACAAGTCCTATCCTCACCGCTGATCACCAATGTTAGATATGGGGTTTTTGGTTGGCAGTCAGGTTACCCCCTGTCCAAGCAAAAGCCCTCACTCTAGTCAGGGTAAGTCACACACAATCCAAGATTATCCTGTGCCCACCCTCTGGTAGCTTGGCACGAGCAGTCAGGCTTAACTTAGAAGGCAATGTGTAAAGTATTTGTGCAATAAATCATACAATACCACCATATAGCACCACAAAAATACACCACACAGTGTTTAGAAAAATATATAATATTTATCAGGATAATTGAAGGTCAAAACAAATAAAGTTGCAATGTGAATTTGTAGAGATATCACTGAAAAGTGATATAAAGTGTCTTAAGTCTTAAAAAAGCAAACAAAGTCTCTTTCAAGCACAAAGTACCTGGTTTGGAGTGGAAAATCTCCTCAGACGGCCACAGAATAAGAGATATGTGGAAAAAAGGTGTGTGCGTCGATTTCTCCCCAGCACACACGGACTTGCGTCGTTATTTTTCACGCGGGGAAGTCGTGCGTAATTTTCCGGCGCACGGACAGTCTCTTTCTGTGGATCGCGGGGATTACCAGATGCCCCGGGTCTGTGCGTGGATTTTCCTGCTTGTTTTACGGCTGCGCGTCGTTCTGCGGGGCTGCGCGTCGAAATTTCGATCTCACGGCAGGCGTTGCGTCGATTTCTTCTCTGGGGGTCAGGCGGTGTTGTCCTTGCGAAGCCGTGCGTCGAAGTTCCGGTCGTCCCGAAGGCGTTGCGTCGATCAGCGTCGATCAGCGTCGGTGTGCGGCGTTTTTCTCGCCGCGGAACAAGCTGTGCGTCGAAAATTTAGGCGCACGGAGCGTCCAAGTGAAAAAGAGAAGTCTTTCTGGTCCTGAGACTTCAGGGAACAGGAGGCAAGCTCTATCCAAGCCCTTGGAGAGCACTTTCACAGCCAGACAAGAGTTCAGCAAGGCAGCAGGCCAACAGCAAGGCAGCAGTCCTCTGTAGAAAGCAGACAGGTGAGTCCTTTGAGCAGCCAGGCAGTTCTTCTTGGCAGGATGTAGTTTCTGATTCAGGTTTCTTCTCCAGAAAGTGTCTGATGAGGTAGGGCAGAGGCCCTGTTTTATACCCAAATGTGCCTTTGAAGTGGGGGAGACTTCAAAGAGTGGCTAAGAAGTGCACCAGGTCCCCTTTCAGTTCAATCCTGCCTGCCAGGGTCCCAGTAGGGGGTGTGGCAGTCCTTTGTGTGAGAGCAGGCCCTCCACCCTCCCAGCCCAGGAAGACCCATTCAAAATGCAGATGTATGCAAGTGAGGCTGAGTAGCCTGTGTTTGGGGTGTGTCTGAGTGAATGCACAATGAGCAGTCAACTAAGCCCAGCCAGACGTGGATTGTAAGGCACAGAAAGATTTAAGTGCAAAGAAATGCTCACTTTCTAAAAGTGGCATTTCTAGAATAGTACTATTAAATCCAACTTCACCAGTCAGCAGAATTTCATATTACCATTCTGGCCATACTAAATATGACCTTCCTACTCCTTTCAGATCAGCAGCTACCAGTTCAATACTGTATGAGGGCAGCCCCAATGTTAGCCTATGAAGGGAGCAGGCCTCACAGTAGTGCAAAAACAAATTTAGGAGTTTTACACTACCAGGACATGTAAACTACACAGGTGCATGTCCTGCCTTTCACCCACACAGCACCCTGCTCTAGGGGTTACCTAGGGCACTGTAGGAGGCTGGACTGGCTTGTAGTGAGTACCAAGGGGTACTTGCACCTTGCACCAGGCCCAGTTATCCCTTATTAGTGTATAGGGTGTCTAGCAGCTTAGGCTGATAGATAATGGTAGCTTAGCAGAGCAGCTTAGGCTGAACTAGGAGACGTGTGAAGCTACTACAGTACCACAAGTGTCACTTGCACAATATCATAAGAAAACACAATACACAGTTATACTAAAAATAAAGGTACTTTATTTTTATGACAATATGCCAAAGTAGCTTAGAGTGTACCCTCAGTGAGAGGATAGGAAATATACACAAGATATATATACACAATAGCAAAAATATGCAGTATAGTCTTAGAAAACAGTGCAAACAATGTATAGTTACAATAGGATGCAATGGGGACACATAGGGATAGGGGCAACACAAACCATATACTCCAAAAGTGGAATGCGAACCACGAATGGACCCCAAACCTATGAGACCTTGTAGAGGGTCGCTGGGACTATTAGAAAATAGTGAGAGTTAGAAAATTAGCCCTCCCCAAGACCCTGAAAAGTGAGTGCAAAGTGCACTAAAGTTCCCCTAAGGACAAAGAAGTCGTGATAGAGGAATAATGCAGGAAAGACACAAACCAACAATGCAACAATGATGGATTTCCAATCTAGGGTACCTGTGGAACAAGGGGACCAAGTCCAAAAGTCACAAGCAAGTCGGAGATGGGCATATGCCCAGGAAATGCCAGCTGTGGGTGCAAAGAAGCTTCTACTGGACAGAAGAAGCTGAGGTTTCTGCAGGAACGAAAAGGGCTAGAGACTTCCCCTTTGGTGGACGGATCCCTCTCGCCGTGGAGAGTTGTGCAGAAGTGTTTTCCCGCCGAAAGAACGCCAACAAGCCTTGCTAGCTGCAAATCGTGCGGTTAACGTTTTTGGACACTGCTGTGGCCCTGGAGGGACCAGGAGGTCGCAAATTGGACCAGGAGAGAGAGGGGACGTCGAGCAAGACAAGAAGCCCTCTCAGCAGCAGGTAGCACCCAAAGAAGTGCCAGAAACAGGCACTACGAGGATGCGTGAAACGGTGCTCACCCGAAGTTACACAAAGGAGTCCCACGTCGCCGGAGACCAACTTAGAAAGTCGTGCAATGCAGGTTAGAGTGCCGTGGACCCAGTTTTGGCTGTGCACAAAGGATTTCCGCCGGAAGTGCACAGGGACCGGAGTAGCTGCAAAAGTCGCGGTTCCCAGCAATGCAGCCCAGCGAGGTGAGGCAAGGACTTACCTCCACCAAACTTGGACTGAAGAGTCACTGGACTGTGGGAGTCACTTGGACAGAGTTGCTGGATTCGAGGGACCTCGCTCGTCGTGCTGAGAGGAGACCCAAGGGACCGGTAATGCAGCTTTTTGGTGCCTGCGGTTGCAGGGGGAAGATTCCGTCGACCCACAGGAGATTTCTTCGGAGCTTCTAGTGCAGAGAGGAGGCAGACTACCCCCACAGCATGCACCACCAGGAAAACAGTCGAGAAGGCGGCAGGATCAGCGTTACAGAGTTGCAGTAGTCGTCTTTGCTACTTTGTTGCAGTGTTGCAGGCTTCCAGCGCGGTCAGCAGTCGATTCCTTGGCAGAAGGTGAAGAGAGAGATGCAGAGGAACTCGGATGAGCTCTTGCATTCGTTATCTAAAGTTTCCCCAGAGACAGAGACCCTAAATAGCCAGAAAAGAGGGTTTGGCTACTTAGGAGAGAGGATAGGCTAGCAACACCTGCAGGAGCCTATCACAAGGAGTCTCTGACGTCACCTGGTGGCACTGGCCACTCAGAGCAGTCCAGTGTGCCAGCAGCACCTCTGTTTCCAAGATGGCAGAGGTCTGGAGCACACTGGAGGAGCTCTGGACACCTCCCAGGGGAGGTGCAGGTCAGGGGAGTGGTCACTCCCCTTTCCTTTGTCCAGTTTCGCGCCAGAGCAGGGCTAAGGGGTCCCTGAACCGGTGTAGACTGGCTTATGCAGAAATGGGCACCAAAAGTGCCCATGAAAGCATTTCCAGAGGCTGGGGGAGGCTACTCCTCCCCTGCCTTCACACCATTTTCCAAAGGGAGAGGGTGTAACACCCTCTCTCAGAGGAAGTCCTTTGTTCTGCCATCCTGGGACAAGCCTGGCTTGACCCCAGGGGGGCAGAAACCTGTCTGAGGGGTTGGCAGCAGCAGCAGCTGCAGTGAAACCCCAGGAAAGGCAGTTTGGCAGTACCAGGGTCTGTGCTACAGACCACTGGGATCATGGGATTGTGCCAACTATGCCAGGATGGCATAGAGGGGGCAATTCCACGATCATAGACATGTTACATGGCCATATTCGGAGTTACCATTGTGAAGCTACATATAGGTAGTGACCTATATGTAGTACACACGTTTAATGGTGTCCCCGCACTCACAAAGTCCGGGGAATTGGCCCTGAACAATGTGGGGGCACCTTGGCTAGTGCCAGGGTGCCCTCACACTAAGTAACTTTGCACCTAACCTTTACCAGGTAAAGGTTAGACATATAGGTGACTTATAAGTTACTTAAGTGCAGTGTAAAATGGCTGTGAAATAACGTGGACGTTATTTCACTCAGGCTGCAGTGGCAGGCCTGTGTAAGAATTGTCAGAGCTCCCTATGGGTGGCAAAAGAAATGCTGCAGCCCATAGGGATCTCCTGGAACCCCAATACCCTGGGTACCTCAGTACCATATACTAGGGAATTATAAGGGTGTTCCAGTAAGCCAATGTAAATTGGTAAAATTGGTCACTAGCCTGTTAGTGACAATTTGAATGAAATGAGAGAGCATAACCACTGAGGTTCTGGTTAGCAGAGCCTCAGTGAGACAGTTAGGCACCACACAGGGAACACATACATATAGGCCACAAACTTATGAGCACTGGGGTCCTGACTAGCAGGGTCCCAGTGACACATAACAAACATACTGAAAACATAGGGTTTTCACTATGAGCACTGGTCCCTGGCTGGCAGGATCCCAGTGAGACAGTAAAAACACCCTGACATACACTCACAAACAGGCCCAAAGTGGGGGTAACAAGGCTAGAAAGAGGCTACTTTCTCACAGGCACACATTAGAGGTGACTTATATGTGGAGAAAGGGGAGGTTTAGGCTTGGCAAGTACTTTTAAATGCCAAGTCGAGGTGACAGTGAAACTGAACACACAGGCCTTGCAACGGCAGGCCTGAGACAAGGGAAAGGGGCTACTTAAGTGGGTGGCACAACCAGTGCTGCAGGCCCACTAGTAGCCTTTCATCTACCGGCCCTATGCACATAGAGTGCACATTACTAGGGACTTATAAGTAAATTAATAGTCCAATCAGGTATGATTCAAGGTTACCATATTTTAAGGGAGAGAGCATATGCACTTTAGCACTGGTTAGCAGTGGTAAAGTACGCAGAGTCTTAAAAGCCAACAAAAACAGTGTCCAAAAAGTGGAGGGAGGCAGGCAAAAAGTTAGGGGTGACCACCCTAAGGCTGTCAGGTCTAACAATATACCTTAGGACTGTGAGTCTAACCTCAGGGAGCATGTTACAAATACTAATTTGAAAAGTACTGTTGCCACATCACATGTGATGCATACGATTGTACTTCTACCATCACACACATCACAAATAGCCTCATCACTTGAATGTGACAAATGAGGGACACAATCTATGGAACACAACATATGAATTATATCCACATCGCCAACTTGTTCATCAATAGCTCATCACACACAACTACAATATGTCCAAATAGGAGGTAAACAAGGGGCCCACACATGGGGCAGTGGATTTCAAAATTTAGAAAGATAGTAATGTTGGAATAGACCACTGTCACTACTCAGTGTGAGAGTTGCAATGGCTGCATGGAGCATGTGTGACAAGGGGGGACATCAATGGTAACAATGGTCATCATGATTAGCCCAGGTATGACAAGCAATGGAAGAATTTGGGCCTGTATGGTACATCCATGACAATCAGTCCTGCAACTGCCATGGGGCCCAATACTGACCTCACACTTTGCATGGACATATCTGTGGAATGCACATCAGAATGGATGTGAACATATGCAGCTAGGGCTGCAGGTCCACCACAGAAAAACAAGAACCACTGCTAAATGTAGTGAGTATAATCAAACATTTATGGACAAAACATAATCTGGGTGGAATGTAGGCAGAGTGTGTCAATCACAGTATGTACTAAAGATGTACACTTGTCAGACATATGTTTTGGCCGCACACAAGTCACCATAAACTCAAAATCTACATACGGAGACAGTTGTCGGGTAACATTTCCTAGGTAGCCTTGATCAGCCATCATCAGCAATGCCTGAGCTGTGTATGTCTTAAATGTTATGCTCTGTAAGACAACTACACACATCACATAAGTAAACACAATTCAAAATCTCAAACCAGAAATATTGCATTGTACTGACTGCCATACATATGTGGATACACTGTAGTCACCCATGCATACATATGCACGACGTGCAACTATTTGCATGTTGTAGACTCTGTAACACACACATCGGTGTCAGAGACCAATCACACCCTCATCACATTGTTGCAAGGAATACTAAATGTGGCCATTCACAATATGCCACACTGCAGCACAGCCCATTTCATTTGTATGTTGATACAGGGTGCATCCATGAACAATGGAACAAAATCACGCAATCATCATCTAAAACATCCGCAAACGCAAAGTATATGACACATGGGCCCTTAGTGTGAATTCCACCTTCGCAGTCTTCTCAATGCTGATTTTCAGTGAACTCGATTCATGTAGGTCATGCGTCCAAAATATTCACACAAATATCACATGCGTCAAATAAATACACACATAACAGAAAACGTGACGCATGGGGACAGGAAGTGATGTAATAGGAAATCTGGTTTTCAAGCATGGTACAGTGGGTGTACTTTCACTTTCTCTTTACAGTCTGTACCTCTTTTGACTGTGTGGTTGTGTTCTGGAGTTGGTGGTGTGATTTTCCTGTGTTTAGTATCTTGTGGTATCCCTCCTGTCATGTTCTTTATATTTTTGTCTGTACTTTGTCCCAGAGACTGTAAGGGCCAGATGTAGGAAGGCATTAGCGTCTCGCAAACGGCCAAAAACGCAGTTTGCGAGGCGCTAGTGCCCTCACGCTATGCTGAAACACATATTGCAAGTCGGTACCGACTCGCAAAATGTGTTTCAGACTCGCAAATAGGATGGGGCGTTCCCTACCTATTTGCGAGTCGCACCGTGATGTAGGGTTGATTTGTGACCGCGAAAGCAGTCGCAAATCAACCCGCAGTTACCATCCACTTGAAGTGGATGGCAACTCATTCGCCAACGGGAAGGGGTCCCCATGGGACCCCTACCCCTTTGTGAATGCTCACAATAATATGTTTTCAGAGAAGGCAGTGGTCCTATGGACCACTTGCTACTCTGAAAAAAACCGAAACTAAAAGGTTTCGGTATTTTTTCTATTTGCAGCTCGTTTTTCCTTTAAGGAAAACGGGCTGCAAAGAGAAAAAAAAAACTGCTTTATTGAAAAGCAGTCACGGACATGGTGGTCTCCTGTCTCCAGCAGGCCACCATCCCTGTGAGTGCCTAGACTCGCTATGGGGTCGCAAACTGCGACCCACCTCATAAATATTTATGAGGTGGGTCTTTGCGACCCCATAGCGAGTCGCAGAAGGTGTCTGAGACACCTTTCTGCATTTCCTTTTGCGAGGTGCAAATTGCGAGTCACTGGGACTCGCAATTTGCACCTCGCAAAAGGAAACCTACCTACATCTGGCCCTAAATGTGTGTGTTTTTTGTGTATAATTGTCCTTGTGGGGTGTCTGTCCAGGATAGCTTTTAAGTTGGGTTTAGTTTTGGGGCCTTAAGTTTCCTTTATATTCTTTTTATTTTATCACTTTAATACTTTTGTTCAACCTGTACTTGGCTAATATGTCTGGTAGGGGGAGGATAACTAGGATGGGAGAGGAGTTGGGAGGCTTTGTTTGGCTGGTAGCGCACTACCTGCAGTTGATGTCGGCGATGGGGGCCGGGTAATTCAAGGGTACAGGACAGAGGCAAGGCAGCTGCTGTGGGGCAAGATGCTTCACCACCTGAAGAGGGTATTTCGGAACACCAGGAATGAGCACCAGCTGAAGCATCGCTGGGCAGATCTGGTGGCCAGGAGCAGGACCTGCTTCATCATCTTGGTGTGGTGATCGATGGCCCTGTTGGTGAGTCTCCCATTGGCATACTATTTACTGTTCACTGCTCTTGAATGACAGTAGCAGATGTGTTGGAGTGCTGCATGCAATGCTTGTGGACAGGTTGCATTCAACCAGAATGAAGTATAACTGCGCCAGTCTAGACATGGAGTTCACATATCTTACCATTATACCAATGCAGGTCAGATGTCTGGTGAGTCATGCACAACCATCACTAAGTCACACATTTCAGGGGCCATGACGACACCTGCGCCCCAGCATAGTTTAATGTATGATATGCCAAGACACCACCAGCCTACCATATTTAACTGGACTGTGTCAACAAAGTAGGGCAATGAATGTATAGCTCAACATTGTCATAATTTCACAAACATTATCCCTGCCATTGTGTTATCAAAGGGGGCTTACCCGCCTTAGGGGGCAATGTAAATGGGACATTTGATACCATCAGACAACTTTGCCACATCAGTCATGGATTACTCAACGCATGATCATTGCAGACTAATAATTGAGCCGCATGTCCATCACAAAGTGCCTCTGGGTGCCTTGCAGGACAAGCCTGAATACCTGAGTCAATTGTCTTGCAAATGCAAGTGTCATCTATATGTCACTCAACCCCTCCTCATACATGGAGTTTCATCTTCTATAGATTGGCCACATATGGTTGTTGCAGGGTGTAGCACTACATGAGTCTCAGGCCCAGTGTAAGTGTGCAGATATGTGACTCTCACTCACCTGAGTGTCAGTGTCATTGTGAGTTTGCAGTGATGTGTCTGTTGCACTGTTTTACACCTGAATAACTTGCTCATTCCTCTAAAATAGTACATACTGTAAAGTTCTGTCCACTAGTAGTGCCAGTGATATGACACTAAGCACGGTTTTCCATCCATATCTTACAGGTGGAGTTGCCCCCTAAACCATGAGCAAAGTGGCAAGATTTGAGGACCCAGATGTATCCAGTAAGTGTGATAATGTGTGTCCTGTGAAGTAATACAGGGTTTGGTGTGAGTGAGTCATGTGTGTTGTACACAGTGCTAGATGTGATAAGCTGTCAAATGATCAGATGTCAAAGTAGGCTGGATGGTGACATTGTGTCCCATTTCAAGGTTCCCCATGCACGAGCAGAGAGTCATATCTTGTGAGGCTTGTGGTGCTCAATGGGCAGCATTGTGTAAACAAGGTGATGACAAGCCACATGTAGGGCCATATGTGACTGAGAAGTGCAACCCTTTGAGAATATTAGCACTGGGACACTCCGTCATTCTCACAACACAGTGATGCACCATTTAGAACCAAAATTAGGGCATTCCTGTATTGTGATGTATATGTAGGACTGGGTGGGCAAAAGTCCCCAAGCATGGGGCTCCATATTGTGCACTCCATTTACGTAACACTTATGTGAAAGGTAATAGGCGCGCATGCAGGTCAATGCCAGATGCGTGCCTGCATGGATATGGGTGTGAAAGGAATTGTATTGGCAGATCAGGTATTGATGGGTGTCTACACATGGACACATGAATGTAGATGTGATAGACCTATGGATACCAGCTTCCTAGTTGGCAGCCCTTCTAACATATGGTCCACTCCCTGACTCCATGTATCAGTGGGCATGCCTTGGTGGATGACCAAGACAGTTGAGACGATGGTTTGCTTGGCCATCCCCCCTTAAACACAGTGGGAGAGGAACAACAAATTTGTAGGTAGATGTCATGCTCACAGTGTAAGTGAGAGTCATATTGATCAGGCTTGCATGTGTACCTATCAGCACTGACCCTTTATGGTTACCAACTGCATCCCATACTCCCAATAACATATTCAAGTTACTAGTGATGTATGGTTGAAAATTGAAAACAGATGTTGAGGAATTTTGGGCCTGATCTATGTGAAGTTGACGCTGTCTTTGCACTAGTACACATGGCACAAAATCAATGCACACCTAATTTGGTTTGTTTCCTAATCTTCATGGGCGTTGCTTTGGTGTCAATGAAATGATGCTAAGGCAGCGTTGACGTTGCATTTATCAGGGCAATTGTCTTTTACGGAATCTGAGTTGGAGTGCATATGCAAATAGATGTAGAGTGTAAACTAATAATCTGAACATACTCCACACAATGCTGACACTGATGGTTGCCTGACACAATTTAACAGCTGCCAACATGAACAGTGAGGAACTGCAGGCATTCCAGAAGAGGGCAGTCCGCTATAGACACATCCTGGCAGTGGAATCTGGGTTCCGCAGGATGTCACGCCGCTATTGCAGGGAGAGAGCCACCGGGGAATGGCAGGCATTCACACAAGGGGTTCCAGACTGCCAGTGGGCACAAGAAGAAGACCAAGCTCCTCAGCTGTGCAGGGGGGCACAACTGTCACCACCACTACAGCCCCAGCTGCAACACCGTCTACATCTGTACCACAGCCCACACCTGCTGCTGGCATCGACCAGGCACTGATCCAAGATCTACAGAGGGATGTGACACTGGTCCTGAAAAGGTTGGACAGTTTGGAGAAGGAGGTAACAGCAAACACGCAAAGACTTAAGTTCATAAAATAAAACCCTCAAGAGGGCAAAGCTATAATTGGCTTTCTAACTGTCAACCCCAGTTCTGTCCCTTCCCTCCTCATTTGTTTTAATGTTTTATAGCAAGTTTTAGAGGGTCCTGCATGTGTCTCCTAATATAAGGGGGCTAGGGGTTCAATATTTATAGTGTGTTGTTAAATGTGTTAGGTAAGTTTAGCATAGGGTAGAAAGGGTCAGATGCTGGTTAAGAATAGTTAGGATAGGTTAGGTTAGGATGGGTTTTCTACATTCAAATTAGTGTAGTTTCATTCTCATTAAAAATCTTTGGGTACTCCCTTACTTCATGTGTCAGATGCATGGGTCCCAGGGTCTTCCCATGAGTGAAAAGTGTGTGTTGTCCTAGGGATTCCGTCCTGCCTCCAAATGCCTCTCGTGACATGTTCATCACCGATTTACAACTGAGTTGTCACATTGGCAGCTACTGCACATCTACTTGTCTATTCATCTGCAATCTAGTGCACCCACCACTCAAGGTGACTATGTTAACTTTGTATTGGACAAGTAGGTGTGGTAAGTTAGCTGTCATTGTTTGGGTCCTGTGTTGGAATGTTGGGCAATCTGACAACAGCCTACATTTTATATCTATCATGCTAAACTGACCACTGCCAATTACAGATGAGGTTAAGCACCTCTGTTTCACACCAATGTGTTCTACTGGTACTCCCAGGGATGAGACCAGCATTGTCGTTCATCATGTAGGTACCTTGTGCGTAGATATGTGCCACCATCTTCCTGCACTCTTGTACTGACACTCTGTGACTAAAGACATGTTACATGCATCACAATTCCTAAGCATAGTAGATGTGTCACAATACACAAAGACATGCTGGTTGTGTAGGTGGTGTTTATTTACAAGAGTCATAGTGCAATATATACAATGACCAGGTCTGTGACCCCAATTGTGACACAACACAAGTGCAGGGTTGAGGGACATGTCATGGGACATGCTTGGTTAGTTAAAGTGTTAACACTGGCATGATGTCAAGCACAGGACAAAGGAAAACACTTCCCATGTGGCATGGCTAGTGCTACCGGGAACTCCTATGGGTGAAGATGATCTTTTCCACATCTTCATCCTCCGATGTATGTGGTGTCTCCTCTGCCCTTGATGGTGGTAGTGGTGAGGTAGAGGGGGCCACACACACTTCACTGGTTGGAGATGTAGAATCCCAATTCCCAGCAGCTGCCATCTGTGGAACAACATATGGCATCACTGCAGCAAGGAGGAACTGCTGATTTTTTAGAATAACAGCAACATTCCTGTGGTAGTCAGCCATGTCTGCCCTGACGGAGGCCAGCTCCCAGTGCATGAAGTCCATCCACGCTGATGCCAGTTTGGGAGGGCAGTTGTTGTGGCCTCTCCCTCATGGCAGCAGCTTTGTCCCTCAGATACTGCTGGACTCCATGCATTGGGGAATGTGTGCCTCGGTTGGCTGCAGTCTGTTCAGTGGCTGTAACGATGCACATGCGCATACCCTAGAGGCTGGCTGCCATACTTTGCATCCCCACCCGCACCACTTTGGCCAGCTCCCGTTGGTCTCCTACCACTGTCCTCTCGAAGCTGGTCTGTGGGTCCTCGGAGTCCTCAGCTGTGTCGGTGCTGGCAGGCCATACTACTGGGGTGTTAGGTGGGGACTCTGGGATGGCTGCTACATTAATACTCCCCTTGCGACTGGAGGTGGTGTCTGGAGGGTTACGAGGACTTCTTGGAGTGTCTTTTTGCTGATGGTTGTCAGCTGGTCATCCAGGTCATCGGGGTACTCCAGGACAGGCAGATCCGCAGGAGAGCCATCATCCTCTGCAATGATATGTAAAATCAGTCTATCTGTGTTGTGGCAGTTGATGTGTCATGTCACTGACTTGCTATTTGAGACTCATTGTCATCTTAATTCCCAAACATGGTTCCTGTATATTATGATTGCAGTCTATCAGCCTATGCCCCACCTGCATGTCACATGAAGGGGAGCCCAGTTGGCGCAATTGGCTGCGTCATATCTTCTAGTTGTGATGTATATCCTTTTCGTGACTTGACACCATTTTGTCGTTGTCAACCCTCCCTATGCATCCATTTGCATGGTGATGCCTATCAATGGGGGTTGCTGTGCTCATGCCACACCACCACACATGGCAATTTCCCCCTGTCCCAGTCTTACATGTTTCACATACACCCATGCGGTACTGGGACCTTGAACCACCCCAGGGATGCCATTACAAGGACAGTAGGCTCCTGTTACCATTGATGGCTCCTCGCGTTGATGTCTGTGTATGTGTGCTACATTGCATAGCACTCATGGACCTAGCAGAGTTCAATTCCATCTTCTGTCTGTGCAGTTGGGTTTGCCTTCCTACACACCTATGTCCTCCCTCTCAATGCAGCCCTCCAGTGCAGCATGGTGGCAGTGCAGCTAATTTGACACATGTACAGGGTTAGACCTAGGGATAGCCAGCATGAGTATGACATTTCTGCTGTGTCCATCATTATGTATGTGACAGTGCCTGATGGTAAATGAGTCTATGGACATAGCCAGTTGACAGGAGTTGAACTTAGGTCAGGGCCTGAAGCTAGTTTGATGGTGATTCTGCAGGGAGTCATACTAGTCCCTCAATTTAAGGGCATCAGTCCTATGGGCACCTGACTGCCATTGTCTATTTGACCACCCCCAGCAGCAAAGATGGTAGTGACAACTGTTGTCAATGGGGAATGCCCCATGGGCCAATGGTCTGGCAGGTTTCCAGCAGCTCTGTGACACCAGACCAGTGTTACGTTCAATGCTACCCTCCAGGTCTGTTTCCGCATTTCCGCCAGCCTTTGCATGGCGGTGATGTGGTGTCAGGGAGTCCCATGCCCTAGCCATTTGTCCTTTTCACTGCCTGATTTGCAGGGCTAAGTGCAGCGTGTCCTGTCACACCCAATGTACCCCACAACTGGCACTGACTCTATTTGATCCATCAGCAATGTTGTACTAAGTGCCCCACAGAGCTACCATGAGAAGACAGATTTCCACCCACCATCCCAACATGTGACTCATACTGCCAACCGCAAAGGATACACTGCACTGGCAGTTTTACCAACAACGGACTTGCCCATGCATCTTCCCTCACCCGTCACTGTGGAATTATTCGCCATTATGTTCACAGTCATACCACATGTGTTGTATGCATGTGTGTATTTCCCCATTCATATATGTCCCACATGGTTGTGTCAGAGTAGTTGTGGGCTCAGCCATGACGTTACCCTAGGAATGGTATTGACTGACTACATAGTCTCTGAAGTCTTGGTCGTGTTGGTAGGGTTGATATGACTATGTACAAGGGGTGTTGTGATGACACAGCTAGAAGCACAGTGATTATACATGCCATCCATCCCATGTGTTACATATGTACATGTAGGTATTTAGGCCTGGTGATCGACATATGTCCAGGTTGGACCAATAGAAAAATCCCCACTAATTAGAACAACATAGCTTTCCTTCTGTTAATGGCATATTTTAGAAAGGAACAGATATTTACACAATTAGATGGGGAGTTACGATGTTGCAAAAAAAAAAAAAAAAAATACAGGACAGGACAGCACCACAACTTCTAATTCCTTGTTCTCCAATGATTGGAATGAAAAAACTTTTTTTAGAACAAAAAAAAAAAAAAATTGGCAAATAAAAGGTGAAATGAAGCAGACTCTGTGCGGAATAGTCATCACATGTCATATTAACATTTTAGCTGGATCATACTGGCCAAGTGTAAAACCAAGGTGCTGTGTCACCAAACCTAATCTGAATAGGGTTAGTAGCATTATATCCTTGGTACTGTGGACCCTCTCTAGATACGGCGCGAAGGCTGGTGTGGTTTGGAGCACAGTGTACTCCCTTACAGTCATTTTTGTGGTTTCATTTCGCTCCCTGTTACATCTCCCTAAAATTGTTTCTCGCCCAAACCAGATTGGATTTTGTCATGGCAGTAGGATTAGAAAAGAGGGACGGCCTCCCCAGGTTTGTCAGTTCCGTCTTGATATATTGAGCCAGGGGATCCTCAGTCCTCTTTCACAAGATAGGCAATCAATGATGATCTCCCTATTAAATGCAGCATATGGGTTCTCCCAGAGTGAGAACCACAAGACCAGTGGGGTCATTTTAATAGTATCATCCACAAGTTACTGGTGCGTGATGAAGGTTGAGCATGCAGGTGGAACACCCAAGATCCACCTGAGCACCGTTTTGTTCACACTGAAGGGAACTGATATTGGAATAACTCCATATACTCAACCCATAGGTAAGGGTAGGGAGACACTTTCTTCTGTAGAGTTCCAGCAGAGGAGCCACTGTTTTTTTACCAATGCAGGAGCCTATGTTAATAATATCCTCGGTCAAACTCAAAAATCTCTTGTGCACTTTGGCAGTACTGGGTCCCCAATATCCCCTTGCATCAAAAACAACAACCAAATACGAAAATTCCTGAGTATTAGTGACAGGGTGACCTTGTAGATGTACTCCACGCATCTTGAAGTGCCCAGGATCACAAGCCATATTAAAAGTTGACTGACCCCCCTGGAACCAACATCAGGGCCATCAAATCTTAAGTAGCCCATTCCAGCAAGTCAGTTGCCACAGTCTTTGCATTGCTGATGATCATCGACCCCAAGAGACTGCTCCTCGATGGCCAAAAATTGCACTTGAGTTTGCTGGAGATGGGAGTGTTTTTTGCTTTCAGATTGGTTGCCAAAGACAGACACCAGCCATTGAAGTCTATTGGGGTCTTGATGAAAAGTGTGGAAGTGGACTTAAGACTGCTTTGGTGACCAGGTTACTGCCCAATTGCTCTTATTGCCACCCCTCCGCCGATCTTCTCTTTGTCGGAATTAGCCACCCAACATAACTTTTTCAAAAGTTTTCAAACTTTACATTTACAAATGCTTCTTTGCACTTTGGACTAAAAAGCTGAGATTTATGTTTTATTTCAAAATCTATACTTCTGGGACCCTCTTGTGGATGTTGCTTGTTTTGGTGTCTAAAAATTCAGAAAAATATCATCTATTTTTAGGTTTCGCCTGCACAGTGCTTGCTCTGTGGCCAATTTTTTTGTCTTTGAAAAAACCCATCCACAAACTTCCCATTAATTACCATTGGATTGCTTCTCCGGTCACTCTCCTTACCTTGTTTATCATTGGTCAGCAGGAATCCTCACATCATCAGGTTGCACTTCCTCTCTTCTCCTTCGGGCTTCGGCTGTTCTCTGGAGTTTGGATGAAGTACTCCCTCCAGTAGGGGATTAGTGGCTGGCCCAAGTGACCTTCCGGATACTGCGGGCTTCTGAGGTAATTTCTTTTTTTACTTTCTGCCCAATCGCTGGTGCACCCGCAATGTTGTCATTACTATCCTGTTTCTAAAGCTGACTTGCTTGGTGAAAATGTGTCTGCAAACAATTTAATCCCACAGCTAGTTGGCTGAGGGGGGATGGAAATGAGCAGTGGCTACAACCAGCTAGATGTGTCCTCTCGAGCCAAGGAAGTGAGTAAACTGTCTCATACTAGATGTGGGCCTTTGCTCACTGTGCCACTGGATTCAAGCTAGCCTAGCTCATGAAGGGTGATACCCTGAAACTGGTCCTAGGATGCTTGTTTCCGGTTCAGGGAGGACCTGGCCTAGCAGTTTGGGCTGGACTGTTTCCATGGGGAACAGGGTCAATACTGATTTGCATATGGCTTGGTCCAAACTGGGGTGGCATGGTGAGCAAAAGAACGATGGATTAAACCCAGATCTGTGACTGGGGGTGAGTGCTTGAAAAGTTTCAACACTCCGTCCATCATCCTTTTGTGTTGCTAAAGTTACCCTAAGTGGGAAGGGTATGCCCTGACATGGGTCCCTTGCTCACTGTGCCACTGGATTCAAGCTAGGCTAGCTGATGAAGGGTGATACCCTGAAACCGGTCCTAGGATGCTTGTTTCCTGTCCAGGGGGGACCTGGCCTGGCAGTTCGGGCTGGACTGTTCAAAACTGATTTGCATATGGCTGGGTCCAAACTGGGGTGGCATGGTGAGCAAAAGAACAATGGATTAAACCCAGATCTGTGACTGGGGGTGAGTATTTGAAAAGTTTCAACACTCCGTCCATCATCCTTTTGTGTTGCTAGAGTAAGGTATTGCCACATATTTCCCAGCGCCATCTGACAATGAGAATGGGCAATAGTTAGCTGGATCGTTCTGTGTACCCTTTTTGTGGAGGGTAACTATAATTACAGATTTCCACAAGACCTGCAACATCCCAGCTTCCCAAATTGTACAGAACACTGATGTAAACACTAATGCTCATTTAAGGGTTCCTTACAATAGACGTTGCTGGCTACTTTGCCTGGGGCCTTTTTTGGAATTTTGGATCAAGATAGCTGTGAGGATTTCATCTTCTGTAAATTTGTAAACAAGCCTCCTCCAATTATGGAGCTCTGACAGGGAATCTACAGGACTTTCCAAATGAAGGCGCGGAGAAATCCTAACTATACTTTAGACTACATCGTGGATTTCACACTAGGTGGATGAGCCGAACCAAATTTGTTTTGAGGGGATGTCATTTGAAATACGTCATAAACATCACAAATAACATATGTAATATAGTAAAATGTAAAATAGTTCAACCTCAATAAGCACACCAGTTTATTTAGAAGTTAATAATTTTATTTCCCTATATTAACAACGCTAAAGTCACGAAAATAATTCTCAAACACAAATGATACATATAGAGGAATATCAAAGGCTGATTCATATGCTGTAAATATCTGAACTTAATCAACGCAAATAGACAAATTATCTCACTGGTTATAACACAAAACCATAGCAATGGAATCTGAGCAAGAGAAATGAAGTACACCTGACTAATGATAAGCCAAAGAAATATCAAAAACAAATCATGAGCATGTGAGAAACGCCTCCCTCACTAACCAGTAATTAGCATTGACATGTTGGGCTTCATGTAAAAGTTTTAGTAACACAAATTTAGAAAACATCTAGCTAAGGCTCTATCAAAATACATGAATAAGCAGCAGTATATAAATCCTTGCAGCTGGTACCTGAAAAACAAAAGACAAATAACAATTCACATTACATACTTTACCCAATGCTACAGAAATCAGCAACAATGTCTACTTTGTCAGTGGGACAGCATCAGGCATCAACATCAGGATAAAAGCAGATTAAGGACAGTGGTAATGGTTTAGAATTTGGACTATAAGATACACTAAACCATTTAAGCGTTAAGCTTCTTCATAAGCAATAGCAAACTCTAGGTCTCAGAATACATGAGAATCCCAAAACAGAATCACTCAAAGAATGATCCGAAAGAACTGAATGAACAAAAAGAGAGGAATGGACCCCCGAACAATGGTGACTGAACATTAAATTAAACTTGTTAAATGAAAATGATTGGTTAAAGCATTAGTTGAGAAAATTATGACCAATCAGAACATTAACAGATATAAAAATTGTAAAATTAGTTTACTCCAAGTTTTCTATTTGCTGTTATTCCTTTGACAAAACCTAAACTAATACATTTTATATTCTGGACTTCCTCTTCTTCCGCCTCATCTGTGGATCCTTTGTTTCCACTCCACCAAAATACGTAGTCCCAGGAAGAACGATTACAAAATAGTTTTCCCCATCATCTCTTTTACCCTCCAGGAAAAACATACAAGTTAAAAACTTATCCCTAAACAATGAAGTCAGTCAAGCTACGGAACACATTAGAAACATTTTATACAGCTTGCATTACACAATGACCTTTCATCTGCTTCTACTTCAGTCCAGCAGAGGTCACTAAATACACATTTATTTCTATTATTTGTTTTAGTTAAGAAAACACACTCTCTTGTAAAGACAGAGGTGGTCATTCTGACCTCGGCGGTAAAAGGCGCCTACCGCCGGTCAGAAATCCTCCATAATCCCGCCGCGGTCGCGGAAACCCGCCACGGTCATTCTGACCCGCAGAAGGCAAACCTCCGAAAATCCGACCGCCACAACAGACCGCCAGACCAGCGGTCGGCGGAAAGGTGGAGGTGACCAAACCTCCACCGCCACGCCAACAGAAATACGCCCATCCCATTACGACCCACGAATCCACGCGGCGGTCATTCAAACGCGGTATTCCATTGGCGGGACACACCGGCGCGGTCAGAATACCCACCAACGAACAAAACTCACCCACATTGGACGATTTGAATCCCACACACCTGATACACATACACACACCACTCCCACACACACAATACAATATAAAACACCCACCCACATCACCCACAAACCCCTACGCTTACAAAATCGTAAAGAAGGCAAGAGAGAGACACCAGGATCCAAAACATAACAGCCACAGCCACTCAACACCATCACCCACACACTATCCACACACAAAACAACACACACCAC
Organism: Pleurodeles waltl; assembly: GCF_031143425.1. Lineage (NCBI taxonomy): Eukaryota > Metazoa > Chordata > Amphibia > Caudata > Salamandridae > Pleurodeles > Pleurodeles waltl. The sequence continues at coordinate 1,629,297,703 of NC_090440.1, forward strand.
CACACTCAACTCACTTAAATACACATACTCCACCCCACACATCATACACACCACCCCATGGCACCCCAAAGACAACCCCGCTTCACAGACGAAGAACTCAGGGTTATGGTGGAGGAAATCGTTCGTGTAGAGCCCCAGCTGTTCGGCACACAGGTCCAATACACCAGCATTGCCCGGAGGACGGAGCTATGGCAGAGGATTGTCGACAGGGTGAACGCAGTGGGACAGCACCCCAGAAATCGGGAAGACATCAGGAAGCGATGGAACGACCTACGGGGGAAGGTGCGTTCCATGGTATCCAGGCACAACATCGCCGTGCAGAAGACTGGCGGAGGACCCCCACCTCAACCCCCACAATTCACATCATGGGAGGAGGAAGTCTTGAACATCCTGCATCCTGACGGCCTCGCAGGAGTCGGCGGAGGAATGGATACTGGTAAGTTGAAGCTTTAATACTGCTTCCCCCCCACCTGCATGCCAAATCAGACCCCAACCCTCACCCCCATCCTCGAACCCCACCCTCACCCCCACCCCCATCCTCACCCCCACCCTCACCCCCACCACCATCCTCACCCCCACCACCATCCTCACCCCCACCCCCAGCACACCTATTCCCCGCCAATGTCTCACCATCACAACCCACACATCCCAAAACCTAGGCCTGCATGCGTCCACTAAGCATGGACACCCATCACCAAAGCATGCCCAATGCATATACACATCCCCCCCACAAGCCACCCTCACCAAAGCCCCCACACACGAATGCCAGCACTTGGGGACACGGGAACCCACAGATACACCCATATGCCACACATTGAAACTATAACCATACCTCTATACCCCTGCAGGACCCGACCGTCAACACACCGCGGCGGAGGGGCCAGAATTATCCACACCCCCCACCCAAGAGGCCGTCAGCGATGACAGCAGCTCTGTCGATCTGGACACCGATGACCAGCCCGGACCATCGGGGACCTCTGGACAGTCGGTTCCCCTCACACAGGCACAGGCCACTATAGACCCTAACCCCTCTGGGAACACCAGCACAGCTCCCACCCAGCGGGCCCATGCCTCTGTCTCCAGGGCGCGTCAATCTGCGGTGTGTCTACCACTACAGGGCACCCAGGATAACCCACCACCCCAACAACAACAGGGACCTGGGGGCAGTGGTAGTGGGCACACCGGCCAGGGGGCAGAGGCCCAGGGAAACAGGCCAACTCGGCGGGCAGCTGTGCGACAGGGGGGGGAGGAGAGGCCCAGGGAACCCACTCTCCACGAGGTCCTCACCACCATCATGGGAGCATACAACCGCTCCCAGGAGACGATGGCGACGGTACTGGCCCGGTTCCAGGAGATCCAGGTGCTGCAGGAGGAACACTATCGGGGGTACAGGGAGGACATCCGAGCCATCAACACCACCCTGGTTACCATGGTAGGGCTGCTGCAGGACCTCGTAAACAGCAGGGCGGACACTGAACAACACCCAAGGGCCCCTGCCACTAGCCGGGACCAAGAACAGCCATCCACCTCCGCCGGCGCTAGTGGACAGGAGGCCCCCGCACAGCAGCAGCCCACCAGACCCCCACCTCCTGCAGGAGAAGAACCACCCCGCAAGAGGGCCCTGAGATCTCGCAAGACAGAGTAGGATGTCAAGACCCCCGCCAGCAATGGATACCACCTGATGTCATCCCACTGTCCCACATTGTCACCCTGTCCATCCTCGAACTGCCCATGCTCCATCTCTCCACAGGCCTCTGGACAATGCACCTGTGTGACTGTTACTCTGGACTCTGCCATGGACATTCCTTCACCATAGCCCCCACCCACTTGAAACCACCCATCCCATTTTGAGCACTTCAATAAACACCTATTTTGCACCAAAATATCAGGAGTCTGGCTGTGATTTCAATAGATTGTAATTGACATGACAGTGCAAATATGTCCTTGTACATGGTGAAGTCAACAAACAGCTGCCACAAAGCTGTAGTCCATGGGGAAACGAAGCACAGGACTCGTAGTGGGGACCCCAGATCTGAAATAGGGAGGGAAAAGCCAAAACTCAGTCATCATACACTGGGGCAAATAGACAGGCAGCAGAGATGCTGCAGAGTAGTTAACTTTTACTAAATTATCTTTGAAATGTTACCTGTGTCCTATTGGAAGTACTGTTCAATGATTCTGTCCCTGTTGTCTGTTTCAGCCCCGTCGTCTTCCTCCTCGTCACTCTCCTCAGGTTCCACCGCTGCCACAACACCACCGTCTCGACCATCCTCCTGCAGGAAAGGCACCTGGCGGCGCAAAGCCAGGTTGTGAAGCATGCAGCAGGCCACGATGATGTGACACACCTTCTTATGTGAGTACATTAGGGATCCCCCGGTCATATGCAGGCAGCGAAACCTGGCCTTTAGGAGGCCAAAGGTGCGTTCGATCACCCTCCTAGTACGCCCATGGGCCTCATTGTACCGTTCCTCTGCCCTGGTCCGGGGATTCCTTACTGGGGTCAGTAGCCACGACAGGTTGGGGTACCCAGAGTCCCCCACTAGCCATACACGGTGTCTCTGTAGCTGTTCCATCACGTAAGGGATGCTGCTATTCCGCATGATGTAGGCGTCATGCACTGACCCTGGGAATTTGGCATTTACATGCGAGATGTACTGGTCAGCCAAACACACCACCTGGATGTTCATTGAATGGTAACTTTTTCTGTTCCTGTACACCTGCTCCCTGTCTCTTGGGGGAACCAAAGCCACATGGGTCCCATCAATGGCACCAATTACGTTGGGAATATGTCCAAGGGCGTAGAAATCACCCTTCACTGTAGCCAGTTCGCCCACCTCAGGGAAAATGATGTAGTTCCTCACGGATTTCATCAGGGCAGACAACACTCTGGATAACACCTTTGAAAACATGGGCTGAGACATCCCAGAAGCAATTCCCACTGTTGTCTGAAATGACCCACTTGCCAAGAAATGGAGTACTGACATGACCTGCACCAGAGGGGGAATCCCTGTGGGTTGGCGGATGGGGGACATCAGGTCGGGCTCCAGCCGGGCACACAGTTCATGGATAGTGGCACGGTTAAGACGGTAGGTCAGGATAATGTGGCGTTCTTCCATTGTCGACAGGTCCACCAGCGGTCGGTACACGGGAGGATTCATCCGTCTCCTCGCCCAACCCAGCGGACGGTGCCTAGGAAGGACAACATGGAGCACACAGTCAGGCAACCCACAGGTACGTACTCACAGCTAGCACAGTATACGATTCTCTATGCAGTGAATGGCGTGTATGAGTGGCTATGCAAGGCCTAGGCCTGTGTGACGCAGTTGAAATTGAGCCATGTGGGCCCTGGAAATGGCGGCTGCCTGACCTGTGAAGTGTGACAATGGGATGTGAGGTCAATGCGCTGGCGTGGCACACCGCGGCGGGCGGCGGGCCAAGACCGCGGCGCGAAGCCGCATTGGTTAACATTGAAGCCTATGGGTTTCAGGAGCCAATGGCGAAGGGCGCCGGCGGTGGCGGGACGCACCGCCGCGGTACGCACCGCCGCGGACGTGACCGCCATTTTCTATCTACTTATCCACTTGCGACTTGAACTTTCACAGGAGAGGACCTATACTGCAAGTGTTGCTGTGACCTCGGTCTGGAAGGGACAATGGCTGCTGCGACTGGGGAAAGGGCCCCTGCCTTCACTGGCGAGGAGTTGGAGAAACTTGTGGATGGGGTCCTCCCCCAGTATGCGCTACTCTACGGTCCTCCAGACCAACAAGTGAGTGTAATTCTATCTGGATTTGGGGCCACTGGCTGGCTTGGGGGCCTGGCGGGGATGGGGTGCATGTTGGGCATGGCGGGGGGCCTGGCGGGGGGCCTGGCGGGGATGGGGTGCATGTTGGGCATGGCGGGGGGCCTGGCGGGGATGGGGGGCATGTTGGGCATGGCGGGGGGCCTGGCGGGGGGCCTGGCGGGGATGGGGTGCATGTTGGGCATGGCGGGGGGCCTGGCGGGGATGGGGGGCATGTTGGGCATGGCGGGGGGCCTGGCGGGGGGCCTGGCGGGGATGGGGTGCATGTTGGGCATGGCGGGGGGGCCTGGCGGGGGCCTGGCGGGGATGGGGGGCATGTTGGGCATGGCGGGGGGCCTGGCGGGGGCCTGGCGGGGATGGGGGGCATGTTGGGGCTGGCGGGGGGCCTGGCGGGGATGGGGGGCATGTTGGACATGGCGGGGGGCCTGGCGGGGGGCCTGGCGGGGATGGGGTGCATGTTGGGCATGGCGGGGGGCCTGGCGGGGATGGGGGGCATGTTGGGCATGGCGGGGGGCCTGGCGGGGGGCCTGGCGGGGATGGGGTGCATGTTGGGCATGGCGGGGGGCCTGGCGGGGGCCTGGCGGGGATGGGGGGCATGTTGGGCATGGCGGGGGGCCTGGCGGGGGCCTGGCGGGGATGGGGGGCATGTTGGGGCTGGCGGGGGGCCTGGCGGGGATGGGGGGCATGTTGGGCATGGCGGGGGGCCTGGCGGGGGGCCTGGCGGGGATGGGGTGCATGTTGGGCATGGCGGGGGGCCTGGCGGGGATGGGGGGCATGTTGGGCATGGCGGGGGGCCTGGCGGGGGGCCTGGCGGGGATGGGGGGCGTTGGGCATGGCGGGGGGCCTGGCGGGGGGCCTGGCGGGGATGGGGGGCGTTGGGCCACTGGAAAGGAAAATGCTGAGTAACTTGAACGTGGTATTTCTCCCTCCCTGTACGTGTCACATAGGTCCGCGCCCATGAGAAGATTGGGATTTGGCGTGCCATCGCCAAGGAAGTCCGGGGCCTGGGGGTCCACCATCGACGGGGCACCCACTGCCGCAAGAGGTGGGAGGACATCCGCCGCGGGACAAAGAAGACCGCCGAGTCTCTGCTGGGGATGGCCTCCCAACGTAGGCGGGGTGCCTGCCGTCAACTGAGCCCCCTGATGTTCCGGATCCTGGCGGTGGCCTACCCTGATTTGGATGGGCGCGTGAGGGCAGCACAGCAGACACAAGGGGGTGAGTAGAAGCATCATCTACTCTGTTGTCGTGCAGTGGAGGTGTCTGGGTGGGGGAGGAGGGCTGTGGGTCCCCCTAGGCCAGGGCGATATCTGTAGGCTGGGCACCCCCGTAAGCCCCTGTGTCCCCAGCCACCACCCTCAGTAGTGTGTCAGTACAGCCATCCCTGGGCCGTGTCATCCATGGGTGCAGTTGACAACTCTAGGCGTGTAGGGCATGTTCCACGGAATGCGTAGCGGACCACAAGTGCGCAACTTAGTGCAGGGGGCATCTGTGTCTGTCATGTCCGCTAACTGTACCGGAGATCCATGTACTCAATATCCCTTTATTTCTCTCTCCCCCCCCCTTTTTGTTTGTCTTTCTGTGCTTGTGTGCATCAGCATCATCAGGCGGAGGAGAAGTGGCATCGGGGCAGGAGGGAGCTGCATCTCACATGGCCCAGGAGGGCCATGCCACAGAGTCAGACTGGACCAGTGAGACGGAGGGCGAGGGGAGCTCCACGACGGGGACGACTGGAGCCTGCAGCGACACGGACACGTCCTCGGAAGGGGGCTCCCTTGCGGGGGTGGCACCATCCGTGCCCCCCGCCATTACAGGTACAGCCGCCACCCAGCGCACCATCTCCGCCCTCCCAGCAGCCCCTCCGCGTTCGCCCCGTGCCCGCTCTGCCAGGAAGCCGGGCATCTCCTTCGCCCCAGGCACCTCAGGCCCTGCCCCTGTTACCCCCGCTGCCCTCAGTGAGGAGGTCATTGACCTCCTCCGAACGCTCATTGTTGGGCAGACTACCCTTTTGAATGCCATCCAGGGGGTGGAGAGGGAGGTTCATCGCAGCAATGCGTACCTGGAGGGCATTCATTCGGGTCAGGCTGCCCATCAGCGATCGTTCCAGGCTCTGGCCTCAGCACTGACGGCAGCCATTGTCCCTGTCTCCTGCCTGCCTCTACTAACTCCCTCCTCCCAGTCTCCTGTTCCTCTGCCTGTCCCACCCACACCATCAGACCAGCCTGCACACACCTCAACACCCAAGAGAAGCTCATCCAAACATAAGCACCACAGATCACCCAGACATTCACACACGCAACATTCCGATGCAGACATGCCAACAGTCACTACCACCTCTGTGACCCCCACCTCCTCGTCTCCCTCCTCCCTCCCTGTGACGTCTACACTCACACCTCCATTCACCTCACCATCAGCCAGTGTTTCCATCACCAGCACACCCTCCACTCCAGTCCGCACACGTGCAGTCACCACCCCCACTGCCATTTACACGTCCCCTGTGTCCTCTCCCACTGTGTCTGTCACCCCCTCTTCCACACCACACAAACGCAGCCACCCACCCACCCAACAGCCATCCACCTCACGACAGCCTATCCCTCCTGCACCTGCACCCAAAGACAGCAAACGTGACTCACCTACAACCACATCCTCTCCCTCCACTCCCATTCCCACTGTACCTACCACTCTCCATTGTCCCAAGAAGCTCTTCCTCGCCACTACTAACTTCTTTCCTGACCCTGAGCCCCCCCCTCCTTCTCGTCGGGGTAAGAAGAGCACCTCAGACACCACCAGCCCTGCAGCCCCCTTGACAAGGGTGCAGGGGTATTGGAGCCCGCCAGCCCGCATGTCTGGATCTTCACCCAGCAGCAAGGGGACAGCCAGCCCACCCCCTGGGAAGAGGAGCAGAAGGCGGAAGGGGCGCCGCAGGAGCCCGCCTTCTACATCCCCCCCGGACACCACCCAGAGACAGTCACCAGCCACAGCTCCAAAGGGAGGCAAGAGCCACAGGCCGACGACTAAGGAGGGCAAGGGCAGCAAGTTGGAGAGGTCAGGCAGCAGGCCTGCTGCCCAGGAGGAGCCCACAACCCCCATAGCCGCTGCCCCGGGAGAGCCCACCACCCCCATAGCCGCTGCCCAGGGAGGACCCAGCCCAGCTGGCCAGGAGGGCCCCACCACCCACAGCCCAGGTGGGCAGTGAAGGAGCACCATCCCCGCTGCCCAGGAGGGCACCACCATGCAATTAGCAGTTGGCCATAGACCGTCCGCCGTCTCAAGAACCGCTGAACTGGGCCCCGCCGTCTCAAGAACCGCTGAACTGGGCCCCGCCGTCTCAAGAACCGCTGACCTGGGCCCTTCAAGGCAAGAACCGCTGAACTGGGCCCTTCAAGGCAAGAACCGCTGAACTGGGCCCCGCCGTCTCAAGAACCGCTGAACTGGGCCCTTCAAGGCAAGAACCGCTGAACTGGGCCCCGCCGTCTCAAGAACCGCTGACCTGGGCCCTTCAAGGCAAGAACCGCTGAACTGGGCCCTTCAAGGCAAGAACCGCTGAACTGGGCCCTTCAAGGCAAGAACCGCTGAACTGGGCCCCGCCATCTCAAGAACCGCTGACCTGGGCCCTTCAAGGCAAGAACCGCTGAACTGGGCCCCGCCGTCTCAAGAACCGCTGACCTGGGCCCTTCAAGGCAAGAACCGCTGAACTGGGCCCTTCAAGGCAAGAACCGCTGAACTGGGCCCCGCCGTCTCAAGAACCGCTGAACTGGGCCCTTCAAGGCAAGAACCGCTGAACTGGGCCCCGCCGTCTCAAGAACCGCTGACCTGGGCCCTTCAAGGCAAGAACCGCTGAACTGGGCCCTTCAAGGCAAGAACCGCTGAACTGGGCCCTTCAAGGCAAGAACCGCTGAACTGGGCCCCGCCGTCTCAAGAACCGCTGACCTGGGCCCTTCAAGGCAAGAACCGCTGAACTGGGCCCCGCCGTCTCAAGAACCGCTGACCTGGGCCCTTCAAGGCAAGAACCGCTGAACTGGGCCCTTCAAGGCAAGAACCGCTGAACTGGGCCCCGCCGTCTCAGGAACCGCTGAACTGGGCCCTTCAAGGCAAGAACCGCTGAACTGGGCCCCGCCGTCTCAAGAACCGCTGACCTGGGCCCTTCAAGGCAAGAACCGCTGAACTGGGCCCCGCCGTCTCAAGAACCGCTGACCTGGGCCCTTCAAGGCAAGAACCGCTGACCTGGGCCCTTCAAGGCAAGAACCGCTGAACTGGGCCCTTCAAGGCAAGAACCGCTGAACTGGGCCCCGCCGTCTCAAGAACCGCTGAACTGGGCCCTTCAAGGCAAGAACCGCTGAACTGGGCCCCGCCGTCTCAAGAACCGCTGACCTGGGCCCTTCAAGGCAAGAACCGCTGAACTGGGCCCCGCCGTCTCAAGAACCGCTGACCTGGGCCCTTCAAGGCAAGAACCGCTGACCTGGGCCCTTCAAGGCAAGAACCGCTGAACTGGGCCCTTCAAGGCAAGAACCGCTGAACTGGGCCCCGCCGTCTCAAGAACCGCTGAACTGGGCCCTTCAAGGCAAGAACCGCTGAACTGGGCCCCGCCGTCTCAAGAACCGCTGGACTGGGCCCTTCAAGGCAAGAACCGCTGGCCCTTTGGCAGACGTGGCAGGGCAGGATCTATCTTGCGCAGGGCTGCAGGATGTCCTCTGGCCAACTTGCCTCCTCCAGTGGCAGTGGGGTCTGTTATGGACTGTTTGGACTGTGGCTTTGCTCTCCCCAGGATGGCCCAGTGGGCAGGCCACCCACTGTATGGACTGTATGGACTGTGGCTTTGCTCTCCCCAGGATGGCCCAGTGGGCAGGCCACCCACTGTATGGACTGTTTGGACTGTGGCTTTGCTCTCCCCAGGATGGCCCAGTGGGCAGGCCACCCACTGTATGGACTGTATGGACTGTGGCTTTGCTCTCCCCAGGATGGCCCAGTGGGCAGGCCACCCACTGTATGGACTGTTTGGACTGTGGCTTTGCTCTCCCCAGGATGGCCCAGTGGGCAGGCCACCCACTGTATGGACTGTATGGACTGTGGCTTTGCTCTCCCCAGGATGGCCCAGTGGGCAGGCCACCCACTGTATGGACTGTTTGGACTGTGGCTTTGCTCTCCACAGGATGGCCCAGTGGGCAGGCCACCCACTGTATGGACTGTATGGACTGTGGCTTTGCTCTCCCCAGGATGGCCCAGTGGTCATGGAGTCCCCTCGTGGATCTGGCGTCGTGTACTCAAGTGGCTGAGGTGCCCCCCCTTCCCTTCCCCCTGAGGTGCCTGTCCTATTTTCTTTCTGATGCCCCTGCAGTGTTCTCTCCGTGGAGTTCTTGTCGTGGGACTGGGCCTTGCCCCTTTGCACAGGACCCCTGTGATCCACGGACAGTGGTTGGACTACATTTAGTAGCTGTATATATTTTGTACATAGTTTATTTCAATATATCTGCCCGTTTCTGATCTCTTCTTTTGGTCTTTGCATTATTTCGGAGGGGGGTGGTTTGTGGGTTGTGACAGTGATCTGTGGGAATGCATTGATGTGTGTGTTGTAGTGGGTGTGGGTGGGTGGGTGTGTGCCGGTAATCTTTTCCCTCCCCTGTGTCGTAGGTGCAGTACTCACCGATGTCTTCCGCGCCGCCGGGCGTGCTCCTGGTATATGAGGAGGAATAGGAGTGCGGGGATGACCTGCAACTCTGGCTCCATACTGCCGGAATCTCCCGTGGAGTGCGTAGAGGTGAGCGTTTTCCCGTTCGTAGTCTGTTTCCGCCGTGTTCTTATCGGCGGTGCTCCCGCCCCAGAAAAGGTGGCAGATTGGTGGGTCGTAATAGGGTGGGCGGTACTTTGTCTGCCGCCGGGCTGTTGGCGGGAACCGCCGCGCTGTTTGTTTGTACCGCTGTGGCGGTCGGAGTGTTAAGTTGGCGGGCTGTGTTGGCGGTTCCCGCCAGGGTCAGAATGCCATTTTTAATACCGCCGGTCTGTTCGCGGTCCGACCGCCGCCTCTCCGCCGACCGCCAGGGTCAGAATGAGGGCCAGAATAATTTAATTCGCTTAAGTTAGCATGAGCAAATTTAGGCCTTACATAATATGGTGGCCATTCAATTAGTCACATTTTCATCGGCATAATATTATTACCAAATTAATCCACACATTAGTCTGTAAATATGATTACGTATAAATTCAACATTTTATCAATAAAATCTCTGCTTCCACAAGATCTTTCTTAAAACACCACAAAGGGTGGGGACATTGCTTTGCCAGTGCTGTGGGCAGTGATTTTATACATTTCTGTGAAGTATCTGATCCAGGCAGTGGGTGCAATGACTGGGTCAAAACATTTCCAGTTGATTAGATTCCAGAAGCAAATGCTGTCCTTGTCTCTTAGAGCTTTCTCAAGGGCTGCCTAAGCTTGGAAATATATATGGCTCTTTTTTTAACTTGATAAGGCACTTGTATTTCTGTCTCAGCGATTACAGACAGGCTTTCCACTCATTTTTGTGGTGTCTTGATCTTAGACAATTAGAGCCTGCTTCAACTTTGCACATTCACTGTCATACCAGTCTGCGTAGAGTCTCACAGGAGGAGGCCTAGTACCAGGAATAGCCTTGGCTGATCAATATCAATTTTCTACAAGGCAGGTTCCTCTCATTAATTTCTTTATAATATCCAGTTTGGATGTTTCCTTCTCATCTAGAATATCCCTTTTATTTGGAGCCAGTAGTTTTAAGAGGCTTTGCCATAAGTATTTTTGCTGCAATAAGGGTGCAAAGATATATGTTTCATACTGGATTTTACTCAGAGGTTTCCTGAGGCCATTTTGCAGCAGAGTTTCCTAGTAAATGTGGCCAGAGGATAAAATATGAATGTGACAATTAGCGGGTTATGGGTGCTTTCAAATCTTCTGGCAACTGTCATGTCAATGATGTGCCTCCATGACTCTGCGTTAATCAAAATAGCGGGCCAGGTTCACAAAAAGGTGAAGCAGCACGGTGCTGCACCAAAATTTGCAGCACTGTACTGCGCAACTTTAGAAATGCAGGATGTGCCGTATTTACTGAAATAGTCGCACACCTTTGTTTCCCCCTGCGCCGGCGCTAAATTTAGCTGCCAGTACCAATGCAGGCATCCTTGCACCTTAGTACAAGGGTGTTTGCGTTGAGGGGTATGATTATATGCAGGAAGGTGTCCCTTCCTGCACATAAACAATCTAAAATGGTGATTTGGCACTTTTATGTGTGCTGCAGAATGCAGCATACATAAAAGTATCAAACCCCATTTTTGAATGATTGTTTATATCGAGAAAGGGACACCTTCCTGCACATATGCAATCATTCATGGCCTTTTGCTCTTTCAATGTGTGCTGCTGAATGCAGCACACATGGAAAAAGCAGAAAATAAGGAGTACTCCTCCTCGTTTCACCATGCTAACGCCGTCCCTGGGGTGACGTTAGTTTTTGGTGCTACCACAGATTTACTCCTGCTTGTAAATCTGTGGCAGGGTCAAAAGCAACCGGTGTTACGGTGGACTGCCCACAGCAACACCCTTTGCACGCCCCTCTGCCAGAAAACTACATCAGAGGGGCCCATATTTACAAAGTGGCTTAGCGTCACTTTGTAAGTGTGGCGTACTGCACAGGGGCACCGGAGCATCACTAAAAGTGATGCTCTGGTGGCACTAGGGCCTTGTAAATCTGGCCTGAAGTCCATTGGACTCTCCCATTTGCCAGATCTGAAAGTATATTGCGCCGGGTGATCTGAGGGAGTGTGGCCATTTACAGAAAGAAGGTTATTCAGCTAGAGAAAGTATTGAACCAACCAAGGTATAGGGGGAACCTCCCTGACCACCAGCTTGGTTTGGTCAAACATAGATGTGCCTAGCTTAGTGTTAAGGTCCCCACACACTAAGTTAGTGTGAAAGCAGAGCTTCCTCCTAGTGCTAATTGAATGTTAATGGTGAATGGTTTCCTTTAAGTGCGTTATCAATGTAGGGGCATAGAAGGTTTTGTGTTGGTAAGTAATCTCTCTGTTTTCCTGGTGGTACATAAACATTGAACATGTCCAGGACCCATGAGTCGTGGCTGTTTCAAATGTTGGATGTTGTTGCCGTTTACCCGTTTACTTTCTTCCTGCATTGATACTTGAAGGCTCAGAGCAACCCAGGTTGTTGAACTTCCTTTTGTCCTTCCCTTGTTTTCTTCGATTGCTGGTGCAGAATAAGTGAAGAAACCTCCTAGTTCGAGACGCGTTCGAGTCCAAGCCTCTTGGAAACAGCAGATTGAATGTGATTTGATGTAGGTGACCCATTCTTTATCGTCCTATTTCGCATGCAAGCCAGCGATGTTCCAACTGATTAATCTGCCCTGCTTACTTACAATAAGAGCAGAGCATTTATCCTATGACGAAAAGGTCGAAATTATCTGTGCGGCTCCCTGCAGAACCCATGACAAAGCAGTGCTTAATTTGTGCTTGTTGTTTCCGGTGCTGAGCACCGGCACTTATTTGTGAGGGCCGGCGCTTATTCTTCTGCCTCAAGCATTTGCTGCGAGCAAAAGACACGTATGGGAAAGACAGAAGATGGAAAAACTAAAAAGCGTCATAAAGGGAGAAAGTAGAAAGTTGCAGGATGAGCTGAAGGGGCAGAGGTGGCCCTAAATGGATTGAAGAGGTCCGAGATGGCTTCAGGATTGTGCTGCCTCCGTGTTCAGTGCTGGCAGATTTAATTACAGCAGCCTCGTGTTTCAGAGAAGGGCTTTGAGCACCGGCACCTCCTAATTTACAAATTAAGCACCGCAAAGAGGAATGTCACCGAGGGCTCAGTTGGGCCAGTGATAATGCTGGATCGATAGTTGTTTGCCAGCCTAGAGCGCAATCCCCTGTTATTGTAATTATTTATTTGTATTTTTAGTCCTAGGCTTTGTTGGCTGAGGCTGCTCTTTGGACCGGTGGCAGATCTAAGAAGTGGGTCGAGGTAAAGCTGCCTCTGGGTTAAGGACATGTTGGTGTCGCCCATTATTTCAAAGACACTTGGACACCATTCTGCCTTCCCTTCAACAATGAGAATTCCCCAGTCTGACTGTAAGGCCTCTTTTGCTATGATTGCTTTGACAACGGTTCTGCTTGCCCACGCGGATATTTGTCAGTTTTCTTGTACCCTCCCGGTTCGGGAATGGAACATTGTCTACTGAAGCAGATCTGGAGTTAGCACTTTGTTGAGGCCGGGTAATGCCCCGATCACCCTTAATAAGTTGCCTCTGTTTAGGACATTGGAGCTATCTCTGCAGCAGTAGAATGGCGTAAAGAGAATTATATGGTTGGCATTAGACTACCTACTGAAAATTGAAGGCCCTGCATTGAAGCTTCCTTTGCCTGGTCCCTCCCTTCGGATAGGAGACTTAGCTGCATTTGCAGGTTGGCCGTGATTGATGCTATTTCAGTGACATGCCAGCTTCATGATGGCCTGAGGGTTATGACAGCTACAAAGAAAAGCCTGTTTATCTGTTTGAGGTGGAGGCTGTAAGATCCTGAAAGGGACACTTTCAGGAGGAAGGACTGCTTCAGAGGTCCACTGTAGTTTCCTTCTTGAAGCCAGGGGCCAGATTCAGCTATACTGGTGTCATAGTTGAGGAGATCTGTCTCTCTTTCTACAGGGTGAAGCAAAGCTTGAGTGGATCCCTGCAATTCGTTGATGAATTTTACTACCGACCTGGTCGCTGAAGTTTTCTAAGATTTGTTTTGGGACCCTTGTGGGAGAAATGCCTGAAGTGGCGTGTGGTTGCTTACTCTGAGTGGTGAGAGCTACTTGGGGGCCCGTAGCGCCTTCGATCTCTATTCTGTGTGTGTGTTGGCGAACACGAGGTGGGGTCTGAGTCCTGAGAAGGGATAGGGGTTTGTACTAGCTTTCTTGAGCCTGTTGGGAAACGCTGAATATGAGTCTGTCCCTTACACTGAGGGCCACACTAAAGTTTCTGCAGAGGGTTCCTGTTGGCTTAGTTGGGGATGGTAGTAGAAGCCAGTCCCTGTGCCAACTAGAGGACATATTTACAAGCCCCTTGCGCCCCTTAGCGCTACAGTAGCTTCATTTGTTTAATGCTATGGCACCTGTAAACAGGCTCTCATCCTGCGCCATATGTACAAAGTGGTACAATGCTAGCATTGCCCCATTTTGTAAACCGTTGCCACATTATGCCTGTGTATGCAGGGGAGTGTTCCCACGCAGGGAGGCCCCCAAAAAAATGCCATTGTGAAATTTACAAGATGTCATGCGCTATTCTAGCATCACTTTTTAATGCCTGCCCAGAGCAGGCGTTAAAGTGATGGTAGGCTATTTCCTATGGGCCTCCCCGAGCTTTGCTGGACTATCGTCAACATTTTTGGGGCTAGTCCAGCAAAACGCCAGAATAGCGTCAAACATTTTGACTCTATTTTGTTAATGTGTGCCATGGTGCGCTGTTTTGTAAATACAGAACTACCATGCTATTGTTAGGAAACTGGTGCATCGGAGCCAATGCACCAGTTCCTTGTAAATATGCCCCTATATGTTTTGTTCTACTAGATTTAATTGAGCATCCTCTTTACTATTACCTCCCCCCGCACCCCGGGCTGATATTGAGTGATCCACAACGTAATGGCTGCTTTTGGCAGCAGATGGTTTTTTGAGCTTTTTTTGGCAAAGGTTTTTAAAGATCGAGTATAGACAAAGCTTGGCATTTTTGTCTTTCTCTCACTTAGAGCCTCTGGCCTAGAGGCTACTACATTTCCCGGATCGCTCATAGGGACCGTGGCTTCGGAGCACGATTGCTCGATGGCCTGCATGAAGCGAGTGCTAGAAGAGGGCAGACGGTGGCACTGGTCTAGTGAAAGCCAATTCTTAGAGGATAGGAACTGCTTACAGTGCGTAATAATTGATTTGATACTTGTGGACTTCTCCCAGCTTTGCTGAAACTGCTGAGCCGTTTCATAGGGCTATTTTTTTCTGAGTGAATCTGTCACTGCACATTCCATGGTCTGTGGGGAACCAAACTGCCAGCGACAAGGTTTAGAGCTAAATCAAGGGTAAAGTAGGCAGTGGCCTGGAGAGGAACAGATCAGCATCTTAATAAGAAAGGATAGTCAAGTCGTCTTCTCCAAAGTGAATCACTGAAAGAGACTTTGCTCCACAAAGGAAAATCAAATTGGCGCACCGACTGTTGCCGCGCAGACGCAGTAACGTTCACAATGTGCTTTGCATTGAACCCCTCACATTCTTTATATGTCATTTAGGCCACCTCTTGGTTGTGCTTTTTTCAAGTGAGTTATGACTCCAGCCCTGGCCAGTTAAACCTTGTGGCAGAAACGTAAACATCTTTATACAATAAAGACTCCGTAAAATACTGATATTTGCATTATCTCGATTTCTGTTTGCTCTGATACATTACTAATGCATTGTGTTACAGGCTATTGCTCCTTTGTATGAATCTCAAGCGCACATGTATATTAAATTACTGTGCACCTTCCTTGTTAGCTCTAGCACTGCGCCGCCACGACATTTTCACACTTTAAAAAAACATATTTTTATGTTTTATTCATTTTAAAATCAATTGTCTGTTGTCTGCTTGTGGCTTACTTTTGCTCTTTTTTCAAAACCTCTTGTTGTTATGCAATGAATGATTTATGCTCATACAAAAGGCGTTAGCCCATTCTTTTTAATAGTTTCTTCTCTTTCCCACTTCCTTTCTTCCCTTCAGTAAACGACTTTGCTTGCTTTAGTGATACTGCCCTAGTTCTTATGGTTATAGGGACTGCTAAATTTTTGTTGATGTATCGTAGTTTGGCTAGAGCACAAGTTCAATTAGGTTGTCCTGGAGAGTTGAAAACAACAGACTTTACTGAGAAAGGTCCAAAGTAGGGATGTATGATGAATCCACTCCTCTTCATATTTAAGTGTGATCTCCAATTGTTTTGATTAATGGACGTAATTGTCCACAAAAAGTTTAACATATTCCAGTAACAGTCTTGCTGTATGCTGATTTTCTAGCTAACTTACAAGGTCAACACTGTATTTTAATAATTATTTGTTTTCTCTTTTTTTTTTTTAACTGGCAATAACAGTTCCTCATTTAATTGTAAAAGTAAATGCAAATACCTTGGTGATATATCTGTGTAACCACCTTTCTGTACTTTGATGCTGAACTAGTTATTCCTGAAACTAAAGATGCAAGAAAAGAGTATCGTAAATATCAGTGCTTCTCTCCATGAATAGGATAACTACCTCAGACTTCGGCACTATGCACTCTCTGTGCAATACGAGTTATTGTATCTACTTGACTTGGGTGTCTCTTTAAGTAATTAGCAAACATTAATATCACAACATTGCTACCTTGGCAATTCATATGAACATTATTGGAATTCTGAATAACTTACACATAATCAAAAATACATAGCAAATGCAACACAGTGCTGACAAAAGAATCCTTCCTGTCCCACCACATGATAACCTTAAGTGATAAGCAACAATCCTACAGTCTTCCTAAAAGTTCACATGAAACGTTCAGATAGTTCAAGGTTTGTTTTCACATCACTAATCAACTTTCACTATACTTCTCTGTATTGTCAATGTCCTTCACACAACTCCAAAGGTAGCAACTGTTCTTTGAGAAGGGAATCTAGATCCGTGTAGCAAGGTCCTGCCTGCAACAATATTTGCAATTTGTAATTACAAATGCCATGGGTCACAAGGAAAGTTCTGTTCAGAAATCCAAGATGACATCTGCGTCTCCAAACTATGTGGGAGTTTATGGCCTGCTGGAAAAAGTAGTCTGATGTTGGGTGATGTTGCATAGGGTGTCCTCCAGGCATGCAAAGTCTATCTCCAGGCAGTGCTGGCTCTCTGTAAGCGCTACTAGCCTTTCTTTTCCTAAAATGGACTGAGCGAAGGTGGGTTTGGACTATCACTCACCCATGCTCACCAAGTCTTAAGCTGTAAGTTATGCTTCTAGTCTTGCTTCCTGACACCACCTTCCATCTCTTCCAGTGCTGGGTTACAGCACATATCATGCTAACTGTTCACTCCTAACCTGCTCAGCATCGGCGGGCAAGTCAGGCAGCATGACTGGCTCAGGTGTAAGACAAGGCGTGCAGCCATGGACATGACGGAGAGCAGGCACAAACACATATTCTGGAACCTACTAACTACAAATGCACCTTTCTTCTTCTTCCTTCCACCCAAGGCATAGCATCCACATTTCATTTTAAAAAAAACTTTCCTTGTAATGAGCTTCATGTGTGCATTACTTCTACCTCCCCAGCACAAAAAACTTGTTTGTTAACTACTCTTATTATCTTTAATTTACCTTCTTCTGTGCAAGGACTTAGTTATTTCACATGTATGTTTTTATTGACATTCCAACACCATACAATTCCACATCCAAAGCGACAATACAACTCATGTTATTTCCATCATGCAGTAGGTGGAACCACAGAGATCGCCCATGCTAAAGAAAACTGGGCATAAAATATAAATTATAAAGGATGACAATGAAACACCCCACCTCTCACTCCCCCTAGTATTCTGCACATTACCTGACATGTGTTTATTGGCAGTAGAACATGTCAAAACTTTGTATCCTCAACACAAATCAGCACTAACCGAACCCAAATCCAATCACCTTCCCACCCAACCCCCACACCCTCCCTACCCAGGAGTGACATCAATTAAGAGGAGTTTTGTTCCGACAGATCTAGGAAACAGAGCAACAGAAAAACATGTCCCGCACCACAACCGTTCCACCCCACATGCATACATAATTGGAGATAACGCATTAAGTAAGATCATAGCATGCCATTTCAATAGCGCAAGCACCCCTGCTCGGGTCCACCCCACGACAGTCAGTAAATCAAGTACACAGGCATCCCACTGTCTGACACTCTACGGAGATCTAGTATTTGGGGTCCAACAAGTCAGCTAGCATTGTGGCCCACACTTGTAGATCATCCGCCAATTTGTCACCCCATCTGCATTGATGCATACAACATTCCTCTGCCACTGTCCATTCTGCTATATCCTTCAGCCACCTATTTACCTCGGGGGTGATGGTACCAACCAAACCACTGCGATACGTCATTTTACCAGGACCCGCTTCAACACTAGAAATTTCCTACTCAGACCCTTCTTTCATTTAGCTGGGAGTAGGCCAAGTAAGCAGAGTGTGGGAGACCTAAGTATCATCCAACTTGTGGCTAAATTTAAGCGATTGACTACTGTTTGCCATTAAGAATCCAGTGATGTACAACTCCACATCATATGAAAGAACTCTGCCCCTTCCACTAAGCATCTAGGGCAAGCAGTGGACCGACCTGGGTATATCACCCACAGAGTAGCTGGGGTCAAATACACCTGCTGCACTATATTAAATTGGATCAATTTGAACCTAGTGTTTGCGGACGACGTCTGAACTGCTGAGTGCTCTCTGTCCCAATCCTTATCTGTAAGTTGTTCTCCCAGCACTGCACGCCACTTCTGTACACGCAGAGGACTGAGTGGCTTATCTCCCCTGAGTGCACGATACATAAAGGAGACCAGGCATCTGCCCCCTGCCATACATAACATCATAACCAGTGTATTAGACTCTATTGGGGCGTTGAGGAATGCTGGCCATATATCACATGCAGCGTCAGCCATTTTTACAAACTGCCAACAGACAGGCGGAAGACAAGGTTCCACCCACTGTATTACAACAGTCCAATCCGGCACCTTTTCCAGGGGGCGGATTCACCGTGAACAAAAACACGGCGGAAACAGGACTTGGAAGGGAAAACGCACCTCTACACACCCCACGAGGAACCAGGACTCCATGGAACCCGAGCTCCAGATACTCCCAGCCTTTATCTTCTTACTCCTCTACCAGGAACAACAAAGACGGCGGCGAAGACCACGGTGAGTACTGCACCTACGACACAGGGGAACGGGGGGGGAAAGAGTGACACACACACGCAACACGCAACACGCAACACTCCCACCCCCACCCTCACCCACTACAACACACACACAAGGACATGTTGATACATTACATTTACAACCCCCAACCCCCCTGGAAGAATGCAAGGACAAAAGGAAATGAGTTGAACGTTTGTAATCTATTAAAAAACAGTACTCAAAAAATATATATATATATATTTATACTATAAACAAATATATACACCAAGAATACAAGTCCAAGGTATTCCACCATTATAGTCCGTGGACCACTGGGCCCAAAATGCATGGGCGAGACCCACACTCAATACCCGATCAAAACGGAGAGAACACTGCTGGGGCATCAGATAGAAAGACAACAGGTACCTCAGGGGGAAGGGAAGGGTGGGCACCTCAGCCGGATGAGTGCATGACGCCAGATCCACGAGGGGGCTCCATGCCCACTGCTGTATCCTGGGGAGTGCAAAGCCACAGTCTCACAAGTCTTTCCAGTGGGTGGGTTGCCCACTGCTTTATCCTGGGGAGTGCAAAGCCACAGACTCACAAGTCTTTCCAGTGGGTGGGTTGCCCACTGCTTTATCCTGGGGAGTGCAAACCCACAGTCTCTCAAGTCTTTACAGTGGGTGGGTTGCCCACTGCTTTATCCTGGGGAGTGCAAAGCCACAGTCTCACAAGTCTTTCTAGTGGGTGGGTTGCCCACTGCTCCATTCTGGGGAGTGCAAAGCCACAGTCTCACAAGTCTCTCAAGTGGGTGGTTTGCCCACTGCTCCATCCTGGGGAGTGCCAAGCCACAGTCTCATAAGTCTTTACAGTGGGTGGTTTGCCCACTGCTCCATCCTGGGGAGTGCCAAGCTACAGTCTCTCAAGTGGATGCCTTACTCCACTGGTTCTGGAGGGGGCTTTGTGCCCAGAGTGCTTCATCCTGCCAAGGACTGAGGTAGTGGATGTGATACTCCACTGGTTCTGGAGGGGGCTTTGTGCCCAGAGAGCTTCATCCTGCCAAGGACAGAGGGAGTGGATGTGATACTTCACTGGTTCTGGAGGGGGCTTTGTCCCCAGAGTGCTTCATCCTGCCAAGGACTGATGTAATGGATGTGATACTCCACTGGTTCTGGAGGGGGCTTTGTGCCCAGAGTGCTTCATCCTGCCAAGGACTGAGGTAGTGGATGTGATACTCCACTGGTTCTGGAGGGGGCTTTGTGCCCAGAGTGCTTCATCCTGCCAAGGACTGAGGTAGTGGATGTGATACTCCACTGGTTCTGGAGGGGGCTTTGTGCCCAGAGTGCTTCATCCTGCCAAGGACTGACGTAGTGGATGTGATACACCACTGGTTCTGGAGGGGGCCTTGTGCCCAGAGTGATTCATCCTGCTTGTGGCGGCCTCAGTAGCATCGGAGGCTTTGGCGCTCATTGGCCTGCAGTGCTGGTGGCGGCGGTGTCCTGTTCAGCGGTGCTTGTGGCGGCGGTGTCCTTGGCAGCGGTGCTGGTGGCGGCGGTGTCCTGTTCAGCGGTGCTTGTGGTGGCGGTGTCCTTGGCAGCGGTGCTTGTGGCAGCGGTGTGTCCTGTGCAGCGGTGCTGGTGGTGGCGATGCCCTTGGCAGCGGTGCTGGTGGCGGCGGTGTTCTGTGAAGCGGTGCTTGTGGCGGCGGTGTCCTGTTCAGCGGTGCTTGTGGCGGCGGTGTCCTTGGCAGCGGTGCTGGTGGCGGCGGTGTCCTGTTCAGCAGTGCTTGTGGTGGCGGTGTCCTTGGCAGCGGTGCTGGTGGCGGCGGTGTCCTGTTCAGCGGGCTTGTGGCAGCGGTGTCCTGTTCAGCGGTGCTTGTGGCGGCGGTGTCCTTGGCAGCGGTGCTGGTGGCGTTCTGTGAAGCGGTGCTTGTGGCGGCGGTGTCCTGTTCAGCGTTGCTTGTGGCGGCGGTGTGCTTGGCAGCGTGCTGGTGGCGGCGGTGTCCTGTTCAGCGGTGCTTGTGGCGGCGGTGTCCTGTTCAGCGGTGCTTGTGGCGGCGGTGTCCTTGGCAGCGGTGCTGGCGGCGGTGGTGTCCTGTGCAGCGGTGCTTGTGGCGGCGGTGTCCTTGGCAGCGGTGCTGGTGGCGGCGGTGTCCTGTTCAGCGGTGCTTGTGGCGGAGGTGTCCTTGGCAGTGGTGCTGGTGGTGGCGGTGTCCTATGAAATGGTGCTGGTGGCGGTCTTGTCCGCCGTGCAGGTTTTCGCCGACTTGCCTGTTTTTCTGTGCCCCTTCCCCACCTTGGATGGTGGCGCAGCAGTCTTCCCACTCCCAACTGTACCCCTGGGAGAGGCTTTGGTGGTAGATGTTTTGCCTCTATCCTGCCGGGCAGTGGCCAACTTTTTGTGCTTTTGAGGTGGGGGACTGTCCGTGGTCTGGCTCATTGGCACACTGGCTACCCTGCTGTTTGGCGCACTCCAGAAGCCGGTTACTACTGGCACCACTGTTCCTGCAGACGTTGTAGCTGAGGTGCTGGGTTGGGACCTGGAAAGGTGTGCCCTAGGCGGCTGAAGGGGTGGGGGAGGTGAGGGGAAGAGGTCAAGCTTGGACACAAAAAGTTTTTTGGACACACTGGGATGGGTAGATGGAGGGGGTTTGGAAGTGGAGGAAGAGGTAGTGGTTGTAGGAGGTGTACATTTGCTGACTTTGGGTGAAGGTGCATGGGCTGGAGGCTGTCATGAGGTGGATGGCTGTTGGGTGGGTGTGTGGCTGCGTTTGTGTACCTTGGGAGGTGGGCTCACAGACACACTGGGAGAGGACACAGGGGATGTGTGAATGGTAGTGGGGTGGTGACTGCACGTGAGCGGGGTGTGGTGGTGGGTGTACAGGTGATGGAGGTAGTGGCTGAAGATGTAGTGCATGCAGGTGTGAGTGGAGACAAGACTGGGAGGGAGGAGGGAGACGTGGAGGAGGGGGACACAGTGGAGGCAGTGGATGTTGGTATGTCTGTATGTGTATGATGCTTGCGTGAGTGCCTCTGGGATGTGTGATGCTTATGTTTGCCTGAGCTTCCCTTGTGTGTTGAGGTGTGTGCATGCTGGCCTGATGGTGTGCTTGGGATAGGCTGAGGTACAGGGGTTTGGTTCTGGGTGGAGGAAGTTGGAGGGGGGAGGCTGGACACAGGGACAATGGCTGCCATCAGTGCTGAGGCCAGAGTCTGAAAAGCTCGCTGTTGGGCTGCCCCACCAGAATGAATGCCCTCCAGGTATGCATTGGTCTGTTGCAACTGCCTCTCTACACCCTGGATAGCATTCACAATGGTAGACTGCCCAACAGTGAGGGACCTGAGGAGGTCAATGGCCTCCTCACTGAGGTGCCTGGGGCGAAGGAGATGCCCACCCTCCTGGGTGAGTGGCCACGGGGCACACGCTGAGGGGCTGCTGGGAGGCGGTGCTGGTAGGGGGGTGGCGGCTGTACCTGTTGATGCGGGTGGCACAGAGGGGCCTGCCACAGCAAGGGAGCTCCCATCAGAGGAGGAATCCGTGTCGCTGATCTCAGCTCCTGTCCCTGCCGTGGAGCTCCCCTCGCCCTCTGTCCCACTGGTGGCTTCTGACTCCGTTGTGTCGCCCTCCAGGGCCATGTGGGATGCAGCTCCCTCCTGCTCCGGTGGCACTGCTCCTCTGCCTGATGATGCTAATGCACACAAGAACAGGGAGACCACAAAAAGGGGGGGGGGACAGAAGAAAGACATGTTGAGTGCATGCAATACCGCTACCATTGGTGGACACTACAGACACAGAAGCCCCCTGCACTACGCCGTGCACTTAGAGTTCCCTAATTAATCACAGGGACATGGGGTACAAGGCCTATGCCCGATTGCTGCACACATGGAAGTCACAGGAGCCTGACTAGGTGTAGTTGGCTCTGAACACAGGTGGGGTGGAGTGCCACAGGGCCTGCCTTAAGAAGCAACCTTGCCTACTAAACTCACCCTGGCCTAGGGGAACCCACAGCCCACCTCCCCCACCCAGACACCTACAATGCACGGTGAATCAGCAGAATGAGAGTGTACTCACCCCCTTGTGGCTGCTGTGATGCCCTCAAGCGCCCATCCAACTCCGGATAGGCCACCGCGAGGATCCGGAACATCAGGGGGGTCATGGTGCGACAGGCACCCCTCCCACATTGGGAGGCCATCCCCAGCTGGGCCTCCGCCGTCTTCTTGCTCCAGCGGCGAATGTCCTCCCATCTTTTACGGCGGTGGGTGCTCCGTCTGTGGTGGACCCCCAGGGTCCGGACTTCCTTGCGATGGCACGCCAAATATCCTTCTTCTGGTGGGCGCTGACCTACAGGAATAGTACAGGGGAAAAGGAGAAAATATAACTGTCCGCACCGTCGCAGTCATTGGCCCGCATCCCTACCCTGGCCATGACGCACATGCACTCACCGTCGTATCATGCACGCCTCATTCTCCCCCCCCTATCTTTCATCAACACCACTCCACAGAGGCATCGCCCATTCGGCATACTCACAGTGTACTTACCTGTTTGTCTGGAGGACCATAGAGTAGCGTGTACTGGGGGAGGACCCCATCCACTAGTTTCTCCAACTCCTCCGTGCTGAAGGCAGGGGCACTTTCCCCAGACACATGAGCCATTGTCTCTTCCAGACTGAGTTCACAGCAGCACTTGCAGTGTAGGTCCTCTCCTGTCGAAGATCAGGTGAGTGAACAGAGAGAAAATGGCAGTCACGTCCTCGGCGGTGCGTACCATCACCGCCGGCGTACATCGTCATTGGCTGCTGGGACCCATAGGGTCCAATGTTAACCAATGCAGGATTGCGCCGTGGTCTTCGACGGCCTACCGCGATGGTGTACAACGCCAGCGCAGTTACCTCATATCCTCTTGTCCCACATTACAGGTCAGGCAGCCGCCATTTCAGGGGGCCACATGGCATTAATTTTTACTGCGTCACACATATCTAGGCCTTGCTTAAACACTAATATAGCCATATATCGATTTTCAAACATTTTAGAATAAAGTTGTGTTTACGTACCTCAGTGTTGGTTGACTCTCTGCTCGCTGTTCTCCTCCATAGAGCATGTCCGCTGGGGCAGGTGAGGAGATGGAGGCATCCTCCGGTGTACAGACCTCTGGTGGACCTGTCGACAATGGAGGAGCGACATGTAATTGTCACATACAGACTTGATCGTACCACAATCCTGGAACTGTGTGCCCAGTTGGAGCTAGACCTGATGTCAGCTATCCGCCATCCCACAGGAATCCCCCCTCTAGTGCAGGTCCTGTCAGTTCTCCATTTCCTGGTAAGTGGGTCTTTTCAAACAACAGTGGCCATTGCATCAGGGATGTCCCAGCCTATGTTCTCCAACGTGTTGTCCAGAGTGTTGTCTGCCCTGCTGAAACACATGCGCAGCTACATTGTTTTTCCTCAGGTGGAGGATTTGCCTACAGTGAAAGGTGACTTCTATGCCCTGGGACATATCCCAACATCATAGGTGCCATTGATGGGACACGTGTGGCCTTGGTCCCCCGCAGGAGTGCACAGGTGTACAGAAACCGGAAGAGTTACCATTCTATGAATGTGCAGATAGTGTGTTTGGCCTACCAGTACATC
The DNA here is from genome assembly GCF_031143425.1 of Pleurodeles waltl. Classification (NCBI taxonomy): domain Eukaryota; kingdom Metazoa; phylum Chordata; class Amphibia; order Caudata; family Salamandridae; genus Pleurodeles; species Pleurodeles waltl. The sequence goes on from NC_090440.1 coordinate 1,629,322,038, forward strand.
TCCCATGTAAATGGCAAGTTTCCTGGCTCAGTGCATGACGCTTACATTCTGCGGAATAGCAGCATTCCTTATGTGATTGGGCAACTCCAGAGGCACCGTGTGTGGCTATTAGGTGAGGACATGGACCCCATACAGTGTGACTAGGTGTCTGGGGATGTCCCTAAGAGTTAGTGTGTGTCTAACAGTTGTCCCTCGACATTTGCAGGTGGCTCTGGTTACCCCAACCTGTGATGGCTACTGGCCCCAGTGAGGAATCCCAGGACAAGGGCAGAGGAACGCTACAATGAGGCCCATGGGCGAATTAGGAGGATTATAGAGAGGACCTTTGGCCTCCTGAAGGCCAGGTTCCGGTGCCTCCATATGACAGGTGGTTCCCTATTCTACTCACCAAAGAAGGTGTGCCAGATCATCGTGGCCTGCTGTATGCTTCACAACTTGGCTTTGCAACGATAGGTGCCTTTTCTGCAGGAGGATGGTCCAGATGGAGGTGTTGTGGCAGCTGTGGAGCCTGTGGACAGTGAAGACGAGGAAGCAGAAGAAGAGGACATAGACAACAGGAACACGGTGATCCAGCAATACTTCCAGTGAGACACAGGTAAGAAGACAACACTGCCTGCTACATCTGATTTAATTCTTCTAACTCTCATCTGTCTGTCATTTTCACCCAGTGTATGGACCCTGATTTGTCACTTTCCCTTTCAATTTCACAGACGTGGGTCCCACTGTGTGACCTCTGCTTTGTTTCCGCATGGACTAGAGCTGTGTGACATAGTTATGTTGACAATACATTGGATATAGCATTTTTCCACAGTTATTGCAAATACACAGTTTCGAAAGCACAGACTGACTCCAGATTGTTTTGTGATTTAAGGGTGTTTATTGAAGTGCTAAATAGTGGAGGTGGTTGTAAATTGGTCAGGGGTAATGGTGGAGGAATGTCCATGGCAGAGTCCAGTCTATTAGTCTCACAGGTGCATTGTCCAAAGGGGCATAGGAAGTGGAGCTAGGGCAGTTTAAGTATGGACAGGGTGACAAAGTGGGACAGAAGGATGACAATCAGGGTGGTCTCATTTCTTGGCAGGGGTCTTGGCATTGTTCTCTGTCTTTGTCCTGGATCTCAGGGACCATTTGCGGGGTGGTTCTCCATCTGCAGGGGTGGGGTGCTGGTGTGGTGGTCCTGTGGCGGTGCCTCCTGTCCACTAGTGCCGGCGGAGGTGGTGGGCAGTTCATCATCCAGGCTAGTGTCAGGGGCCCCTTGTTGTGCCACAGTGTACCTCCTGGTGTTGACGAGTTTCTTCAGCACCCCTACAATGGTGCCCAGGGTGGAATTGATGGACTTGAGTTCCTCCCTGATGCCAAATACTGTTCCTCCTTCAGCCGCTGGGTCTCCTGAAACTTGGCCAGTACCATTGCCATCGTCTCCTGGGAATGGTGGTAGGCTCCCATGATGTTGGAGAGGGCCTTGTGGAGAGTGGGTCCCCTGGGCCTGTCCTCCCCCTGTCGCACAGCAGCCCTCCCAGTTCCCCTGTGTGCCTGGGCCTCTGTCCCCTGAACCGTGTGCTCACTACCACTGCCCCCAAGTCCCCGGTGTTGTTGGGTTGGTGGATTTGTCTGGGTTCCCTGTAGTGGTGGACACACTGCTGTTTGACGTGTCCTGGGGACAGAGGGATGGGCCTGCTGGGTGGGTGGTGTGCTGGTGTTTCCAGAGGGGGGAAGCTCTGTAGTGGCCTGTGCCAGTGTGAGGGGAACCGACTGTCCCGATGTCCCAGATGGGCCGGGCTGGTAATCTAGATCCAGTTGGACAGAGCTGCTGTCATCACTGTGGATCTCTTCTGTGGGTGGAGTGGACATGTCTGGACCCTCCTGTCCGGTGACGTTGAGCAGGGGTCCTGCAGGGGTGTAAAGGCATGATTATTTCATCTGTATGTGCCATGGTGTGCAATGGGTGGGTCACCCTGTACCCCAGTGCTTCCATTCTTGTGTGGGACCTTGTGTGATAATGGTCTAGGGGGGGTGTATGGGTATGTGCAGTGGACATGCTTTGGTGATGGGTGCCCATGCTTTGGTGTTGCATGTAGGGCTTGGGTTTGAGATGTGTGGTTTGTGTTAGTGGGACATGTGTGAGGAGTTGGGGTGATGGGGGTGAGGGCGAGGGTGGGGGTATGTGATAGCATGCAGGTAGGGTGGAGGATGAAGTAGTTAAGATTTGACTTACCAGAGTCCATTCCTCCAGCTACTCCTGTGAGGCCCTCAGGATGCAGTATTGCCAAGACTTGCTCCTCCCATGTTGTTAGTTGTGGGGGAGGAGGTGGGGGTCCGCTGCCAGTCCTCTGAACCGCAATCTGGTGTCTTGAGACCACGGAACGCACCTTCCCCCGTAGGTCATTCCACCTCTTCCTGATGTCAACCCGTGTTCTTGGATGCTGTCCCACTGTGTTGACCCTGTCCACGATTCTGCGCCATAGCTCCATCTTCCTAGCTATGGTGGTGTGCTGCACCTGTGATCCGAATAGCTGTGGCTCTACCCGGATGATTTCCTCCACCATGACCCGGAGCTCCTCCTGGGGTGTCTTTGCGGTGCCATGGGGTGGTGTGAGTGATGTGTGGGGTGGTGTGTGTTGTGATGTGTGGGGTGATATTTAGGGGTGTGTTGTGTGAGGTGCGTGGATGTTGTGTGAGTGATGGTGTTGAGTGCCTGTGGATGCTAGTGTTGTTTATGGTGGTCTCTCTCTGGCCTTCTGTCACAATTGTTGTCGTAGGGGTTTGTGAGTGATGTGGGTGGGTGTTTTATATTGTATTGAGTGTGTGGGAGTGGTGTGTGTATGTGCATCAGGTGTGTGTATTTCGATTTGTCCAATGTGGTTGTGTTTTGTAAATGTGTGTGTATTTTGAGCGCGGCGGTGTGTACCGCCAATGGAATACCGCGGTTGAAAGACCGCCGCGTGAATTCGTGGGTCGTGATAGTGTGGGCGTATTCCTGTTGGCGTAACGGTGGAGGTTTTGTTATCACCAGTTTATCACTGACTTTTGGTGTGGCGGACTTGTGTGGGTGTCTAAATTTTGTCGGATTCCGAGGTGTGGGTTATAATAGCTGTGGCGGAATTCCATGGCTGTGTCAGTGTGTTGGCGGTCTTCTGCACGGCGATAAGCGGCTTTTACCGCCAATGTTGTAATGACCCCCTAAGTCTGGCAGTTCTAACCCACCCGGTTCCATGGCCTACGTAAGACAGCTAGCTCACATGCTTCCTACCAGAAACCCATATCAATTCCAGCAGGAGCCTATCACGTCCTGAAAATATCATTTGGGAATATTGAAAAGCACACCCTAGAAAACATATAAACACTGTGAGAGGACCACCATTTTGACAAGAGCCACTTTGCCCATTAAGGATAAGGGCAGGGTGTTCCAAAATTTAATTGAGGAGTGCAGGCCTTCCAAGACGCGTCCCATGTTCAAGGAGAGAAAACCCTCCAAAGATCGGTCTAAGTGGATACCTAGATATGAGGTTCCCATAGTTCCCCACTGTACGGGGCGCTCCGGGAGCATAGAAGAACTAGTCTTGCCCACTATTCCCAAAGTTAATAGTTTAAATTTTGCTTTATTAACAGGAAGGCCAGAAATCATCCTGTACTACTCCAGTAACGCTAGTAGGATAGTGACAGAATACTCTGGTTGAAGCAAGTAAATCAGTGCGTCATCTGCGTATTGTGAAACCACATGCATGTTGCTGCCTACTGACACACCCCCAACCTTGCTTCACCGAGCGCAGTCGGTAGGGCAGGGTTTCCATAGCTAGCACAAACAGTGATGGGGGTAGGGAGCAACCCTGCCTAGTCCCGCGCTGAAGGTGAAATTTTGTGGAAACTGCCCAGCCAACCCTCACCTGTACCACTGTCTCATGGTAGAGCAGCTGAACCCAGTTGATAACCCTTCACCCATTTCTAGGCTGCATAAGACATGCCAAAGATATTCCCATTCAAGGGAATCAAGGACTTCTGGCGCATGGAGCACTAAGGACAACATGTGCAAATTACATAGTGTGTTCCTGCGAGGAATGAAAGCTCATGGACCAATGCCTAAGATAATAATAGACTAGGGGCCAGATGTAGCAAAGGGTTTGCGCCTCGCAAACAGCGAAAATCCCCGTTTGTCAGGCGCAAAAGCCTCTTTGCTATTCAGAAATACATTTTGGGAGTCGGATCCGACTCGCAAAATGCATTTCCGACTCGCAAATAGGAAGGGGTGTTCCCTTCCTATTTGCGACTCGCAATGCTATTCAATCGCGGTCGCAAATGAAATCGCAGTTACCATCCACTTGAAGTGGATGGTAACCCAGTCGCAAACGGGAAGGGGTCCCCATGGGACCCCTTCCCCTTTGTGAATGGAAACAAAAATAATTTTTTAGAGCATGTAGTGGTCCTATGGACCACTGCCTGCTCTGAAAAATACCGAAACAAAAGGTTTCGTTTTTTTTCTAAGTGCAGCTCGTTTTCCTTTAAGGAAAACGGGCTGCAGATAGAAAAAAAAAAACTGCTTTATTAAAAAGCAGTCACGGACATGGTGGTCTGCTGACTCCAGCAGGCCACCATCCCCGTGAGTGCCCATACTCGCAATAGGGTCGCAAAATGCGACCCACCTCATTAATATTAATGAGGTGGGTCTTTTCGACCCCATTGCGAGTTGCTGAAGGTGTCTGAGACACCTTTCTGCATACCAAATTGCGAGTTGCAATGTGCGAGTCGCACGGACTCGCAAATTGCAAGTCGTAATTTGTTTTTTTCCTAGATCTGGCCCTAAGAGCCTAGTGACCAAACTTTTACTGAATCTTTGTATCCACATTGATCAGAGATAATGGTATGAAGAGACCTCGGTAGCGTCTTTACTGGCCTTGGTCTTTAGGACTGTAATGGCTTCCTTCATCAAACAAGGCAAAGTCCCTCTCTGCAGGGCTTCCTGATACACCAATGAAAGTCAAGATGCAAGGCAGTTGGCGTATTTCTGATAAAACGTAGCTGGTAGTTGTGAGAAAGTAGCCTCTTTCTAGCATGGTTACCCCCACTTTTGGCCTGCTTATGAGTGTGTGTCAGTGTGCTGTACTGTCTCACTGGGATCCTGCTAGCCAGGACCCCAGTGCTCATAGTTTGTGGCCTATGTGTGTGTTGTCAGTAGTGATTAACTGTGTCACTGAAGTTCTGCTAATCAGAACTCCAATTCTTATGCTCTCTCCACTTCCAAATTAGTCACTATAGTTTAGTGACTTCATATTCCAGTTCCAATAGGCACACTGGACCACCTTATAAGTCCCTAGTATATGGTACGTAGGTACACAGGGCATTGGGGTTTCAGGAGATCCTTATGGGCTGCAGCATTTCTTTTGCCACCCATAAGGAGCTCAGACAAACCTTTCTTCAGGATTGCCATTGCAGCCTGAGTGAAATCGTGCACACACTATTTCACAGCCATTTTCACTGTACTTGAGTAACTTATAAGTCACCTATATGTCTAACCTTCATTTACTGAAGGCTCGGTGCAAAGTTACTAAGTGTCAGGGCACCCTTGCACTAGCAAAGGTGCCCCCACGCTGTCCAGGGCCAATTTCCCGGACTTCGTGAGTGTAGGGATACCATTACACGCGTGCACTACATATAGGTCGATACCTATATGTAGCTCCGCAATAGTAACTCCAAATATGGCCATGTGAGGTGTCTAAGATCATGGAATTGTCCCCCCATTCCAAATCTGTTATTGAGGGGCCAATCCCATGCACCCTGGGGGCTCCACCATGGACCCTGTACTGCCAAACCAGCTCTGAGGCTTGCACTGCAGCTACAGCTGCTGCCACCTCACAGTCAGGTTTCTGCCCTCCTGGGGTCTAAGCAGCTCAGCCCCAGGAAGGCAGAACAATGTATTTCCTTTGGGAGGAGGGTCTTGCACCCTCTCTATTTGGAAATAGGTGTTACAGGCTTGGGAGGGGTAGCCTCCCAGAGCCTCTGGAAATGCTTTGAAGGGCACAGATGCTGCCCTCCTTGCATAAGCCAGTCTACACCAGTTCAGGGACCCAAGTCCCTGCTCTCGCACAAAACTGGACAAAGGAAAGGGGAACGACCACTCCCCTGTCCATCACCACCCCAGGGGTGGTACCCAGAGCTCCTCCATTGTGTCCCTGGCATCAGCCATCTTGTTTTCCAAGGTGTGGGGACACTCTGGAGATCTCTGAGTGGCCAGTGCCAGCAGGTGACGTCAGAGACCCCTCCTGATAGGTGCATACATGGATAGGTAGCCAATCCCCCTCTCAGGGCTATTTAGGGTCTCTCCTGTGGGTGTCTCTTCAGATTCAGCTTGCAAAACTACTACAGGAATTCTCTGCATCCTCTGCTTCAGCTTCTGACCGCCAGATCAACCGCAGACTGCTCCAGGAACCGCTGTAACTGCAAACAAAGTATCGAGGATGACTCCTGTGACCTGCAACTCCAGGAATCCGATGAAGCGTGAATTATTTCTATGTGACCTCCCCTCTGCATTAACTTGCTGTTGGAGCTCAGCCACTTGCCCTTCCATTACAATGACCCGTTCAGACATATTCCGAATAACAGCACAGCGTAGACCGAAGTCCACCACCACTGTATCCACCGGCCCCATTGTTGCCTATGAGGTGACTGGGTGAGTATAATTATCTATCTTGTTGGATTGCACTTGCTTACTCGGTTCGACCTTAGCCATAATGGGACCCCCGGGGAGATCAAGACCTCTTTTTGCCCCAGAGGAATTCAGGGCACTGCTCTAGGTCCAAGTGCACACTACCCACTAGTAATCCAGGAGGGGGACCAGCGTGGACCCACCGGGCTAAGAAAAGGCAGTGGGGGCCCTCCTCCATGAGAAAAGTAATCCCACTACTCAAAGTTTCACAAACAAACTGGTCACTCATTACACAACCAAGGTAGACACATTGGACTCCTATTTAAAACAGAAGAAAACCATCAGCACCAACCCCCTTCCTAAAATCTCCTCTAAGAATAAACCAACCAGGCCTCTACAGTCCTTCAAACAAATATCACAATGTGAATTAATGGATTTGGTCAAAGCAAGTAGGCCTTCCAGTAGCCCTTCTGACCCTTGTCCACCACACATCTTCAAGAACATTCTTTTATCTGCTTCTGCTGCCACACCTGTAAGAAGAATTATCAACAACTCCTTAACTATGGGAACTTTTCCTGAAGACCTGAAATAGGCATACATATGTCCGTTATTAAAGAAAACAAACCTAGACCCGCAGGACCCCCCCAACTACAGACCAATCACAAATGGACCTTTCCTGGGCAAACATATAGAAAGAGGAGCATTCGCCCCGATGTCACAATTCATTGAAGACAATTCCATACTTTAAGACTACCAACCTGGATTCTGCCCAGGAAGAGGCACTGAATGAGCAGTCATAGCAATCTGGGATGATCTTAAAAACACAGTCGACCGCAATGGAGTTGCTGCACTACTTCTCTTGGACCTCTCGGCTGCCTTTGATACTGTTGACCATGACACCCTAATTCAAAGACTCCTTAAGCCAGCATAGAAGGGACTGCTCTCGACTGGATTACATCCTACCTTCAAAACAGAACTAGTACTATCTCTTCTCCCTCCTTCTCCTCCAAACCCTACCTCACAAAAGCAGGGGTCCCCCAAGGATAAATCATCTCACCTTTGCTTTTCAACATCTACATGATATTATTACCAGAACTGATCAATAATTTTCAACGCACAACTATGCAGATGACACATAAATACTACTTAAATTGGAATGCCCCCAAAGACATTGAAAACTCACAAATCTTCAGTTGCCTCAGAGCTGTTGATCAGTGGATGACGTGGAGCCATCTCAAACTAAATGCCTCCAAAACGGAAAGACTCATATGTGGTGACTGGAAAAATGATGGCCCACTGTGTGCCTGGCCTGACAATCTCAGACCAACTCATCAATTATCCAAGGAAGTTAAAAACCTTGGAATTACCATGGACTCCAAATTAACAATGAATGCCCAAGTGGACAAATTAGCACTAACAAGCTTCATCACCTTGAAGACTCTACTACGCATCTTCCCCCAGTTCGGATTTCTATACAAGGTGCAGGCTACTATCTCTCTTGTACTATCCAAACTGGATTATGACAATGGCCTCTACCATGGATCATCTCTATCTATTATGAAAAAACTACAACGTATTCAAAACTCTGCTGCAAGGCTACTATTACATGTAAAGCCACAAGCCCACATCTCCCCTGCCTTGAGAGCACTACACTGGTTACCCATTGCCAGACGATCCACCTTCAAGCTGCTTTGTATCACCCACAAAGCTATACATGGAACAGGAACACTTTTTATCATAAACAAAAAACACAAATACATTCAACAAAGAAACCCCCGCTCGAGATTGGCACCCCACCTTAGAACACCCCCATACAATGAAAAGTCTATGGGTGGTACATCCTTCTCTGTTCAAGCACCCAACCTATTAAATTCATTACCCCCAAATATAAGATCCAAGGATAACTATCTTGTCTTCAGTAGACTACTCAAGAGTTGGCTCTTTACTTCATAATCACTATATTCAAACAGCAATGGACTACATATGCCTGTGTTGATAAATATTTTTAATCTGAATATCTGTATATTCTAGATATGTATAGTTCTTTAGGAAATATGTATCGCTACTATGTCATAACAATTAATTACACACATACTCTTTGAACCTGTTTAACAAATGTATATTTACTCATGATTAAATATGCATGTGTATATATATATATATATATGTGTGTATATATATATTTTTTTTTTTGTGTATGTGTGTGTGTGTATATGTGTGTAAATAAATAAAAGTAAATAAAATAAAATCTATAAATAAAATTCAAATTATAAATAAGTAAATTAAAGTAAAACAAATAACAATCATAATGTATAAATAAATTGAAGAAAAATAAAATAATCATAAAAAAAGTATATATAAGTAAATAAAATTATAATAAATAAAAATAATATAAATTTACTCTCTTTTAAACTTTACTTTGTCTACCCATCACCATATGATATGTCACTATCAATCTATCTTCCATCCCCACTCTGACTCATCCCAAACCCATTCTACCACTTTCATCTCCAAAAATAACCCTGTCTAAGCTCTTCCTGCCTCTTCCACATCTAGCTCACCCAAACCTCACTTTACTACCATTATCTCCCAAACAACCCTACTAAATTCTCCCTCATTTATCTCACCTTTGACTCATCCAAAACCCCTCCTTCTACTATGATCTCCCTAACCCTTTCCACAGACTCTTCCCTCCTCCATCTCTCCTTTACTCTTCCCAAGCCTCATCCTATTACTACAAACTCCCAATTAACAGTTCTGGATTCTTCCCTCCTCTATCCCTCCATTACTCTAGTCAATCCAACTAATAAACTCAAATATCCTCTGCTCAAATTAACTCATAAAATACTAAAACTGACATCATATTTCCCTATACTAATCCACCATTAATTCCTCTTGGGTTCTGGAGTAGTGTGCTACTTGCTGAAAAGTGCTTCAATGCCTCGTCAGGGGTAGTAAGCGCTATATAAATTCTATAACAATTACAAAAACAGTCAGGGCCCTCCCCCAGCAGTCACTTCCAGTCACTCACCAGGTAGCGCTCATGTAACTCCACTATCTCTGCCCCAAGGACAGGAATGTGATGCAGCCAGGGGCCCCACTCCTCACAGTGCTGCCAGGCCCCACACCACCACCAGACCTGAGGTTCAGCACAAGGCCCAATTGATCCTAGCGTGACCCCACAAGGTGATACTCCACTCAGGAAATGTATGGCCGATGTGGGAACATGGTCTCTCCGCCCCGCTCGATGCCTGCTTCAAGCAAGTGACAGCCAAGCAAGTGACATGAGGAGAGGGTGGAAATAACGTCTGCCACAGAGCACCATTCGAGGCCTGGCAATCCCTCCTCACCTCCACAAGCCTAGGCTGACCCAGACCTCTCAAAAAGCCTCTGTGAGCAGCAGGGGTGAGGGCTCACATATGGAGTCATCCTGGGTGGGGGCCCATCCAGCGGGCCCGCAGCAGTAGGCTGACACCACTTCCCGGTTCTCCCTCAAGGAGTAGCACCTCCGGACAGGATCCCCAACCTAGGGAGTGCACGCACAGCACCATGAGATTAGGCTGCATCGGTTCTTTAATCCGTCCGTGAGTTCGGGAGAAGTGGTGAGTGGCTCCTAATATAGGTCCGAGAGGTCACACAGTCACTGATGAATGGGGAGCCCAAATTACTCAGACGTCATTTCTAGGAACACGCAGGATGTTCTAGGGCCCTGTTCTAGCGGCCGGCCAGAGGTCTACGAGCCTGTGTCTATGCCGCCATCTTGCTCCGCCATCTTGCTCCGCCCTCTCTCCCTCTTATTTTCTCTTTTAGGTTTCCCATTTTGAATTATATATGTACAACTATAAGTGCACATTTTTTTAACTTGATGATTCAATCTGCTTGAATATATATTCCGTTTTTTTCTGTATGGTTTGTATTTTATTTCCAGTGATTGTTTTTACACAATGAACAAGGCTTCATAGAAATTGATATCTTGGCTTCTCACCTATTGTTTATAAACAATAAGTAAGATTTCATAGAACGTAAGTCATCACAAAGTTGCAAGGGTTTTATTGCATTTTATTTTTCTATTGGAAATGTTCAACAATGCTCAGGCAATGTACTTAACTTAGAACAGAATGTAATGAGATGGAAAGCAACTTGGTACCAAGGATTCAAGACTGAAGTTCATATAAAGCCATATTCACCTTTCCTTGTTAAAGGCTACAGGGAATGCGCATCCAGACTTCAAGCAGCTTATCTGCCGACCTGCAGGTGGGGACAACAGCTGCTGTTTCTTTGGTGAACATTGCTTCTATTGTTCAGAAAAGGTGTGCATGTGTGAACCATCTATAGAACTCGAAGTAGGCATCATTTGATGCTAAGTTTAGTTTAACCGTGAGAAAGGTGGGGTTGGATATATTGGTATTAAGATTTATGATACCATCAAAATGTTACAATATTTTTATTACTCAGCCTCCTGATATGTATCCTTACTACTATCTTAATTAATTTCATAATAGTTACTATCCATATTGTGTGCACTAATATATGCTTTTGATTTTAATTAATCTTGAAAATATATTCTTGGTTTTCTGTATTCTTGTGTATGCTTATCCATTAAGAAAGATGGCTTTGGTTCTCTAACTATTCCTGTGAAATCTCACAAGACTGATTTTAACCTGGTGCTCAGTTTACTCAAGTAATGTTCAAATATTTGTGGGTTGGTTATAATCCATCAGGTTTTACTGTCTAAGGCTGGTATATAGACTAAGGGTCTGATTTAGACCTCGGCAGAGGAGTTACTCAGTCACAACAATGATGGATATCCTGTCCCCCAAAATATAAATCCCATAGGATATAATGGTATTTAGATTTCGGCTGACATGAAATCCGTCACTATTGTGACGCAGTAACTTATCCATCAAGATCTAGATCAGCCCTAAGTCATTACTGCCTGATGGTTTAGAAAACCCAAATCCAGGCTGTGTCCTGGAAGGAAGCCCAGAAAACATATCAATGGTATCACTGATGAACTGAAGATGAAAAGGCAGATGCATATATTCAGACACTTAAGTTCTCATAGTAGCTGGTTTCTGTGGGCTGTGAAACTAGAAATAGATCAAGAATATAAAGACTTGGAGGTTACCACTGCAGGATAGCTTATGTGGATACTGCAACAGGAAGCCAAACTGAGTAAATCACTGACAAGCTTAAGTGGCCTCTTGTATGAGAGATGGTCATTTACTCCATTTACGAGAGCAAAAGCTAGTATTTTACATGGCTACTCAGTGACATTTTTACAATCACATTATAACTTCGATACAAGAAACGAGTTAGGGGAAATTAGCTAGCCTTCCTACGTAGCTCTTCAAGCTTTGCACACATAACTGGGCCTACAACAACATAAAGCAACTCTCAAATGCAATCAATTTTATTTTTTTATTAAATTAGATTTGGAGTAAACACCATAGGGATATTTGTTTTAAGGAACTATGCAGTGACAATTCTTAGTGGTCTAATTATTGTTGTAAAGCAATTCTGAGTTTAATATCAAATGGGTAGCTATATTTCTCATTTGAATTATTACAGTTGACAGTCTATTCATATAATTCAATTAAAGAAAACTGTATTTTTAAATTCAGCTTAGCCCAATGTGAACTACACTTTAAAACGAATCTCTATAGAGATGTGGACAAAAAGTAAAAACGTTTTAGGAATGTCACAATATTTTAACTTGTTTACCAGAACTCATAGCTAATCAAAGTTTACTGGAATGAGCCAGTTTTGCTAATTAACCATTGTTATTGACTATCTCTAGTAGTCCATGCATAATGTTTGTTTACTTAAAGTTCAGAACTATGTAATGCATGTTTACTTATTTGTCCTAACTATTTGCAATTTTGCCTAATTTATTTGTGACCTTTATTAAAAGTAATTCCCATAAGGGCTGCTGAAGCACCAATGGACTATGGGGCATATTTATGAGCCCCTTGCCCCTTGGTTGCATCACTTTCTGTGACGCAACTGTGGCGCAAACCTCTAATTCATATCCATGAGGCCACGCAAAGCCACTTTGTGTGGCTTTGAATGGCCTCATAGATATGGAGTGAGGCAAACTGCTATGTTGCCTTACTCTCCATTAGGGAGGCATTCCATGGGTGTGGCAGTGGGTGTTCCAATGCAACACCCACGGATTTTGACGCATCCCCAGATTTAAATGACCTTGCAAACCTGGGGATTCACCAAGACCTCACGCTGTCACGGGCTGCAATACTTATACCACCATAGGCTGAAGAACTTGAAGGAACCACCTGTCTTTTACTGGTTCTGGACTGGCTAAGATAGGGTCGATCCTTTCTAGTAGCCACAGTGTTGCTGACTGGAAAAGATGCCAATGCAGACCGTACCCCCCAGACAGAGTCCCAGAGGAAAAACTTAAAAACTGGGAAAAAACCTCTACCACAGGAACTCCTGAAAAAGAGAAAAAAAGGGGAAAAAAATAGAATATAATCTTGCAGGAAGAAGCAGGAGCATGGAAAAAACAGAAAACAGGAGCAAGGATCACCACCAAAACGAGAGTGTTTGCAACACAAGGAAGAAAGGAACTGCAGTGCTTATATACCAGAAAATAGGAAGTGACACAACAGGAAGAAATTACGACACCATCTTGGATTGGGAAAGACCATAGGGAAATTAATAGGAACAATGACCAAGTAGAAAAAGAAAAGGAAAAAGGCATGATGGGAAGAAGAACACCAAGGAAGAAGACAAAATGGAGACCAAGAAGAAACAAAAACAGAAGAAAAAGAAAAAGAAAAAGGAGGAAAGAAGAGGAAAGATTCAAGGAGGTGAGTAGAGGGAAAATTAGGGAGGCTGTCAGGGGCTGCGGTGCCACCCAGAGCACGAAATGTGCCTCCTGGGCCTCACCGCAGCAAAATGAACACAGAAAAACGGCCCGTGGCGGTGCCGGCATCCCGAAATGCGGACTGCCAGCCTGACCGCAGTCCGATAGAGAGACACTGCAGTAGTTTGTGGCGTCACAGTAGACCTCCTTCCCGAGGCCCCAGGCTTGTTCAGAAAAAGAGAGAAGAAAGTGCGAACCAAACAGGGTTCAGGAACTGAGGAAGAACTTCCCATGAACAGTCACTGAGGGGATAACCTTTCCAGTGAATCAGGAATTGTAGCTTGTTCCGAAAGATACATGAATCACAGATCTCCTGTACCTCATATTCAGAATGGCCATCCACAGAAAGAGGAGGGGGACATTCAAAACGCCTATGGGAAGGATCAGGAACAAAAGGCTTAAGTTGTGAGACATGAAAAACTGGATGAACTTTCCAAGTCTGGAGTAACGGTAGTCGAACAGCGACAGGATTCAATAACTGAAGTATGCGAAAAGGACCATAAAAGCGGGGTTTGAACTTGTTTTGAGAAAAACGAAAAGGCACAAATTTAGACGAAAGCCACACTTTGTCTCCCAGTTAGTAAGATGGTGCCGCCCAACGTCGGCTATCAGCCTTTCTTTTCACAGTTTGTTTAGAAGAGCAGTACGGATCAGGTCCTGAATATGGCAGAGTCGCAGTGCAAATTATGTAACCGCAGGATCAGAAGGCAGCACACAAGGTATAGTGGAAAAAGTCTTGGGATGGAAGCCATAGGTGCAATAAAAAGGTTTTGATCCTGTTGCACTATACACTGTATTATTATAGGGAAACTCAGCTAAAAAAAGGAAATCCGACCAGTTACTTTGAGTGGCATTACAGAAACAACGTAAATACTGTTGGAGTTTGTGATTCAAGCGTTCAGTTTGACCGTTAGTTTGTGGATTAAATCCTGATGAAAGGGAGACATTAATATGTAGTAAGATACAAAAAGCCTTCCAAAAACATGACACGTATTGGGGTCCCCGGACTGAAATGATTACTTATGGAAGGCCATGCAGGCAAAAGATATCTTGCATGAATATATGACTCATTTCTTTGGCTGCAGGCAATTTCTTTAAGGCTGTGACATGCGCTATCTTGGTAAATGAATCAACAGTTACCATGATGACATGATTCCCTGAAGAAGACGGTAATGACCATATGAAATCTGTAGACTTATTCGTCTCAAGATGGACTTCGTCAGAACAACGGGTAGTGAAACGGGGTAATCCGGACTGATACTGTAAGCGAGTCTTTCGCCTTTCCATCTTACATTCCCGCAACCTATACTCTATATTCAATGCTTGATCCATCAGTTCTTTCAGAGATCTAAATTGAGTGGAATGCACCAATTCATCTTTTATTTCTTCTCGAAGTCCTCGGCGAAATAAGTTTAAAAGAATGCGTTTCACCCAAGGGGTCTCAGCTGCTAGCTGTTTAAATCGGGTTATTTATTGTAATATATCCTGATTGCCTTGCTGTATATCACATAATGCTTCTTCAGCAGCTGCCTCCAACCCGGTTTGTTCAAACATCAGCTTAAAGAGTTTAAGAAAGGCAGGATAATTAGCTAATACAGGATCCTCAGCAGAGACCAAGTGGGTTGCCCAAGCTTGGGTTGCCCAAGTGGGGCCAGACAAGGCACTGATCAAATAACCCACCTTGGCTTTGTCAGATGAAAATTGTAAGGGTTTGAAAGGCAAAGAAGACTGTCAATGAGTCCAGAAAATTCTTTTACTTTATGCAGATCTCTGGAATATCGAGGTGTCGAGGTAGACACAGGAGGTATATCCACAGGTCAAGAAGACAAGGCTTGCCATAGTGCGGTATTCTCTGCCCGCAGTTGTTGTAATTCTTAAGCTTGTTGTTGCACAGTGTGGAGCATGGATTGTGCATTTTCTACTACATCATCCTGTGGTCCCTCCATGGTCTACATGCAACACTGATTCTTTTGTCGTTGCAATCTGTCACGGTCTGCACGTCTCTTTCCACCGGAGGCTGAAGAACTTGAAGGAACACCCGGTCTTTTACTGGTTCTGGACTGGCCAAGATAGGGGTGACCCTTTCTAGTAGCCACGGTGCTGCTGACTGGAAAAGACACCAAGGCAGACTGTAAAACTCCAGAAGGAGTCCCAGACAAAAAACCCAAAATTTGGGAAAAAACCTCTACCACAGGAACTCATGAAAAAGAGGAAAAAACAATGAAAAAAGGGAAAAAATAGCATATAATCTTGCAAGAAGAAGCAGGAGCACGGAAAAAACTGAAAACAGGAGCGAGGATAACCACCAAAACGGGAGTGTTTGCAACGCAAGGAAGAAGGGAACTGCAGTGCTTATATACCAGAAAACAGGAAGTGACACAACAGGAAGAAATTACTACACCATCCTGGATTCGGAAATCCCATATAGAAATGAATAGGGAAAAAGACCAAGCAGAAAAGGAAAAGAAAAAAGGCATCCTGGAAAGAACACCAAGGAAGAAGATAATATGGAGGCCAAGATAAAAGAAGAAACCAAGACAGAAGAAAAAGAAAAAGAAAAAGGAGGAAAGAAGAGGAAAGACTCAAGGAGATGAGTAGAGGGAAAATCAGGGAGGCTGTCAGGGGCTGCGGCGCAACCCAGAGCATGAAATGTGCCTCCTGGGCCACACCGCAGCAAAATGAACATAGAAAAAAGGGCAGCGGCGGTGCCGGCATCCCAAAATGCAGACAGCCGGCCCAACCGCGGTCCAATAGAAAGACGCTGCGGTAGTTTGCAGCATCACACACGCCTCCCCAGGGGAGGTGCAACGAGAAGAGATATCTTTATTTCCCCTCGTTTGTTCCTCTTTCTTTGTGTGCTGCATTAGGTTACATTCAGCAGAATACATGGAAAGAGGACAATGCCTCCCAGGATTGTTTTTGTGCAGGACTGTGTCCCTTCCTGAACAAAAACAAACCTGTATTCAATGCAGTACTATTGCATCATGGTCCAAGGGTGCATGCATTGGCGATAGGCTGCCAAAATGGTCCCAATGCAGTGGGAAAGGACAGGTATGTGCTGTATGCCATAGATAGAGCACATTCCTGCCTTTTCCCTCAGATGCAGAGAAGTGCAGCAAGGTTACTTGCTCCACTGTCCTCTGTCAAAACCCCATGAATATGGGCCAAAGTGTTTTAAGCAGTGTAAAGGTGGCTTTGTGGTATTTGTGTGTGTTTTTTTTGTGTCTAAATTCTTTTATTGAAAATTTCTGAAATGAGAAACCTTACATTTGTCCACTAAGAAGTAAGACACCCAAGGTACGGCCATAATATTGAATATCCGTACAGAAACAGCATTATTCAGTACACTGCCCATATACTGACATTCATAAAAGAAAGTGCAAGATAGTAAAGAGACCAGAAAGAGCGAAACCTAACTGTCTAAACTTCACTTTTAAACGATTTCAACTATCCTGTAACCCCCCCCCCTCCAAGAATGGAGCATCTCAACCACCTGTCCAATGTTACTTTGAAAATGACATGATTACATATCCACCTCACATCTACCCTTCCTTTTTCCCCAACATATATATTTCACCACCTAGTAAGGGTGCTCCATTGGACCCTTAATCAAAGAGACCCAGAGCTTTCCACCTAGGTGGGAGCATGGTGCTCGCGAGATCCTTATACATGATCTAGTACACCAGCTTCCGTTTAGCCTCAAAGCGCAAGGGGTACTGTTCATATTATTAGCTAGTTATCTGGGCTAAATTAGACCATAGCCTGTGGTACTATTGAGATAATGGTGGAATATCTGTTTAATTACAGTGGAAGGTTATAGTTAATTGGACTGTCCCCGGGCATTGGAGCACCATATGCCAATCATTGTTGGGCATTATTTCCAGTACAAAGGGAATCGGGTACCCCAGAATCTCCCCCAGTAGATTTGAGACCCCCTCAGACAGGGTGAACCAGTGGACACTGCCGCCAAGTGTGCATCTAATTGCCTCTAGCCCTAAATCCCCTCCAGTAGTTAGTTTTTGTTCTGAAACATTCAGTGCAGACGGGGGTCCGTATAGTGCCAGTCATACCATACTTTGTGTTGGATTTTGGTATCCATCACTGACTTGGAAGAGGCATGTATGTGTCTGATTAGCCATTCCCAAGGTTTCTGCGAGGTTTGCGTGCCTAGAGCCCTCTCCACTTTGTCTTTATATTTTTAAGGACTACCTAGGTCTAATACTTTTAATAGCTTTAATACTCTAATAACTTTTTTCTCTCTAGTGGTACGTCCCCTTTTCATTTGTATTTAAAATATTCTCAAGCATGAAAAATATCAGATATTATTTTTTCCGATTACATGAACCAATGAATTACAGATTACAAAAAAAAAACAGGAACAGTCTCTCAGTATTGTTAGGGGTAAACCTATTTAAGAATTATTTTGACACGAAAGAGGAAATTACCATTCGAATATTCGTGTTTAATGCAACAATTTTCTATGACATTTGGGGTGGATTTTTTTAAGAATTGAACTTTCCTTGCAATATTTACAACTATTGCCACATGCTGAAATGGCAGATGAATCAACTGTATGGTATATATTATCATTTGAATGGTAATCTAATTTCAAGCACAAATGAAAGGGGGAGAGTGAAATTACAGCACACAACATTTTTACCTGTAAATTTCTTGGCAGCTGAAAGACGTGTGGGGAAATAATTCAACATTCTGAACTTGCTGCTCAGAGCAGAGGAAAACATGTTATCTCCCATTCTTAGGAGTCCGACGTGGAATGAGGAGGGTAATACAGCAACCGGTAAATGCACCGGCATGAATAGTAATCGGGTGCAGAATGAGAGCCTAAGTCGTCATAGTCTGATTTACAGGTTTACACGTGTGGTAGTTAACTTCTTTATGAGAAAGTGTCATATACAGTTGTTAAAAACACGATGTGAAGCCATGCACCAGGAACTTAATCTTTCACTTAATCGGACTTTGTACACTTCAACCAAATCACAATTGAAGCATGTGGGCTACGAAGATTATTGTTAAAACCAAGAGGATATTTGTACAGCATCGGTAGATAATGCTTTGTGCTGGCACAGCTTTAAAACTTTGTCAGACACAATTCTTATGGACAGGACCAAGGATGGTGCGCACTCTACCCAAGTCCTATCAAACTCTCTTCTGCACTGATTACTAGTTTTCACCAAGGCAGGTCCATCTTTGTCCGGATATACAACATACTTTGCATCACTTACAGTTTTACAAAAGGAACTACGGAGGTACCTTCACCATAACCAAGTCATAGCAGACCGCTGTAATTTGAACTTTGCCGCCTGGCTGGCATCCTTGATTCCTTTCAAATCAGCCCGCGCCCATGGCAAGAACTACTTCTGAGGAAAAAAAGTGGTAGCTGGTCTATGAAATGTCCCTACCCCTTTACCATTTCCAAAACCCAAGGAACCTTTGTTATTTCCTTCCATCTCGTGGTGGCAGATGCCTGGTTTATAACGAGATGACAGGAAATAACAAAGGATCCTTGGGTTTTGGAACAGTAAAAGGTTATCGAGATTTCATAGAACCTCCAGTCTAGATTTTTTTAAAATGGCCTTGAATTTTTTCGAAGGAAGAGCATGAAATGGTAGATCAGGTTGTTACAAGAGAAGGAAGTAAACGAATTGCCAAATAATGCAATAATGGGTATTTGTGGTAGTTACAAGAAAAATATACCTGATTCTCCTCTTAATCTCCTGTCTCCTCTGGAATTCCTAGATATGTTTCTTAGAGTCTGAAAGAAGAGGCCTGATGATTGCTGAACTCCATATGGTCTATATCCTCGAGAAAATGATGTACAAGTGATACCTTAATGTCAGCTGGGGAACCTATCCTGCGCTGTTCCGGTGCTTCAAAAAACTCTCTTAATATCATTTGTACTTTCTGAAAGATTGAAAGTATCCACATATTTTGGCATATCTTTAACAAACTCCTCTTCAAACAGTAAACCCTCTGAGGAACCTCCTCCTTCTTTGCTAACTAATCCTGTTACATTTCCATCTATTTTCATAAGGATACTGTATCTTCTTTCAACACATAATGAAGGGTTAGTGTTTCCTAGTAAGCAGACCGCCTCTTCACCCATTGATGAACTTCACCTTCAGTGGGGCTTGTATTTTACAAATATGTCTTCTTGCACATATCATACAATCTCAGTTAATTTCCCCAAAACATCAAGAAGACTATCCTGCATCCTTTAAATATTTTATCAAAATCTTTTAATATTTTGTCACTCTACTGCCTATCAATTGCAGAACAGTTGTCACCTTCCTATCTTTTCCGAGTACTACTTCGGTCACAGCAACTCCTAAAATATGGATGCCTGCACTTGGAAAATAGTCAATACTGGTTTCCCAAAATATTAAAAATGGCCACCATATGCACAAACATGTATGGTGACCATGTGGGCTCAACTCTTCCAGTAAGTGCATTAAATAAAGAGGTCACACGCTTCTCCACTTGCGCCACCAAACATGCCCATCCACTGGAGAGAAGCCTCATGGCAAATTCAAACCATTGCTTAAAGTAAGCAGTTAAAGCCAAATGCCTCTGAATTTCTCTTTACTGCCACCGGACGCAGCTGACCGACTCTCATTCCACATTTCTAAATAACTACCAAATTGCGGTTTGGCCCAATATTCATGGTTCAGATTAACACTCCACATAATTAAGTTTTTACCTTCACCTAGAAAGACAGGGGTGTCGGACTAAAAATTCCAAGTTTCAAAATGAAATAATTATTTCTCATGTAGTCGTCTTCCCCCATTTACACACCTTAATCAAACCATCCTTTACACAATACTAGATGCAATTTATATCTAAACCTCTAATTAATCTTAAATATTTTTTATTTCAAGAGCAACCAACTATTACTAAAAAAAACTTTTAATTTTTTATCTTAGTGTAAATAATTCCTAAACCCTCCTTGATAAACTTTTTAAAAATTATGAATCATTCCTACACCACAAACTCTCAGGTATTGAACCAGTCTGTGCATGAGCAACAACAAAAGAAGGCAGGTTCTCAAAATGTATGCATGTTCCAGATTGTTTAAAGTATTGTAAGTATTGAGGTTCTATGCATGCTTCTGCTGTGTATGACGAGAACTAAAGGAATAATACATAATATTAGCCTCCACACCTTGTCATAAAATTACAGCCATAGTTTAAATGAGACAACAGGAAATGGCTTTTCTTTCTATTGCTATATTTCTATAAAAAGAAAAAGCAATTAGCATTAAAAAAAGATCATGTGTTTTTTCCCATGCCAAAGGTCTCTGTAGGAGGTGTATCTTTCTACACAATCTTTTTGACCTGACTTTCATTACACTGATTCTAATATCATTTTTCAAAAAGGAACTGCTTTTTATTATGTTTAATTTATCAGTACAGATTCTGCTGGTATTCTTTCCCTTTGCAATTAACATCAAAGAAAAAGACACCAAGTACTTCATTGATTTATGGGAATAGTAATGTTGTGACCATGTATTATAAGGAATAAAATACCCTTTGCGTTACAAAAAAAGGATACTGCAAGGCACCGCAGAGGTCCATGACCTTAAACTGGAAGCCGGCCTTTGACCTCATTCCTCTATACAGTAATGGAACTCTTCATGTGATTTGCAGAATTCTTAGAATGTACGGTTACTTTATCCCAAATATAGCTAATAACCGTATTGAATTCTTTAGCTGTACAAGAAAATATTGGCTTAGAAAATCCAGGCGTAAAGTGGCTCACATTATTCACATAATACTATCAGTTCTTCAGAATTCCTCTACCAATTATCATAAGAAGAAATACAATTCCAGAGAGTGGGCTTTGCTTGGATGTGATGTCCATCGAGGTCATAACATTTTGAGGACGGTTACATTGCCCAACTTGAGTTCCTATTAGCTTTTGTTGATAGGGTATCAAATATCCTTTGTTACACTGCAGGTGCAAAGTGCAACATGAGGATTGTTATTGAGATCCAGAGAGTGTTCTTCAATCTTTTTACTTTGTTCATAACACATTCTAACCACTAATTTATGTATTTATAGGCAGTGTGCTGGTTTGATACTTTAGCCTTTCACAAAGACATAATGATATCCCCTTATTAGCCTTGCACATTGATTTGTTGTAGGGTTTATAGGTTGTTTGTCAAAGGCTGTGTGATGTCACTTCCTGTGAGGTCCCTGGGGTCAAAGGTCTGGTAGCCTGGATTTTACTGGTAGTCAGTCACAAAGTAGTTTGTGGTACAGCAGTACGCCTGCAGATACAGAAGGCTTGAGCTGCACAGTCACAAAAACCACTAGCGCTCAGAAGGACGGTAGAGCAAGATCAGAGACTAATATGTTAGGCTGAAGTCCAAAAGAGGTAGTCAGGTCTAGATCTAGTGATCTGATTGTTGAAAGTTGGTGAGGCTGTGATTGGGCCAGTCACACATAAGGACAAAATGTGTATGGCTAGCGGGTATGTATTCTGCAAGGTTACCCGCATGTGATGTCAGTGCTTATGGAATGTTGGCCAGAGCTTGTGTACAGTGAGATGCATGTTAAGTTGAGGTCTCTGGAAAACTTGACGTCCTGGGTGGAGCCAGTTATATGACAGGTTAATGTTGCGTTAGGCTGGGAAGTCAGAATCATTCACGTCAGATGAGCGCCATTCTTATTTCCCACTTTTTAACACAAAGAGGTACTGAGGCTCCCCTGTCCATACTTCTCCGGATATCCTGAGACTGAGGGGGCAGTTGGACACCGGCGGGGCCTCTAGTAACAGCAGAACGTCAAGCACTCTGCTTAAAGCAAAGACGTGCCTGAGAGAAGGCACCTATTGTGGGGGGCGATGGCACTGCAACCTGCGACATAAACTGAGTTGAGTCTGACTCGGGGGACCACTAATAGCAACCTAAGGTACTGCAGTTTGCAACACAAGGGGTGTTTTTGTGAGTCTAGGGTCTTCTGTTAGCAGCTTAAGGTACTTCAGCCTACATCGAGAGAGTGCTGGATATCATGTGAATGCCAAATTTGAATGGGGGTTGTTTTCTTTGTTTTCAGGATCATATAGATCTCTTGGCAGCTGCAGAGTACGAAAACCGGAATTAGTGGGACTGAACATGCAATATGAACAAGCATTGCCAAAACCAATAGATAAGGTTTACATTTTCATTTACACACCAGAGCCACTAGTGATGGCAATATTTTTTTAGTTTTTAATCTGAGATCTATTGGCACTGCGGATGCTTGTTTGCTCTTATCTTTGTTGTTTCTATGTTGTAGTTAAGTCATGACATCTCACTCCCTCTCTGTTTTTCTAATGCTGACCATGCGTCATCATGTTTACTGTATTTTTTTAAGTAGGTTCGCAGGAAACAAGCAATTTTTTTGCACACCTACAGAATAATGGCAGTTTGGGTGCTAAAAATAGTCGTTATTTTAATTTCGATGTTTTGATGCTTTGTTCGAGATCTTCCCTAAATATTGAATACCAGTGCTAGAATGCTGCTCTCCTGGTTGTACAGAGGTTCTAATCAGGTTAAGTTTTTTTTCTCTCCAACTTATAAATATTAAGATTCTTGCGCAGTGGTCGCCTTATAAAATCACCATTAATGAGTGTCCTCAGCCAAACAAAACTAAAGGAGAAATGGGGTAGAAGGTTGACCTTATTTTGAGAAACATTTAAACATGATAAGCGGCGTATCATGTTAAAATGTCATACTCACACAATTTTAAATTATAAACTATTACATTTTTGTTACTAGAGCATAATTGCTCTTCAGTGTACGTTTAGACGTGTTTTTTTATTCAGCGGCTATTTGGATTTTTTACCTACCAATGGCCTGAGTGTGGCGCTATTTTACTATTTCAGTAATTGCAGTTTTTTTTACATTTCTTCTTCGGAAGTCTGATTTAATGACAGTTTTAAGGGTTCACCCAACCATTTTGATCTAAGATAAATTTTTACTGCGTTCTTGCAAAACTTGTTGATATACCGCAAGAAAATGTAAGCAGCACAAAACACGTCAATTACTGTGAGAGGTTGCTGTGTGCTAAATTTAGTTTTAACGCTACAATTCGTGCAAATAATACATGTCCTAACAGTAAATGTCAAAATATTCAAAGCCGTTTGATAATAAAATATTTCATTATGAGTCTTCAAAAGGAGAAATGCCATGTTACTTCGGTATGCACACCAAGATTACACAGTTTTTGGATTACTTCCCTTGAAAATGGGAGCTCTGACATAACTGGAAGTCTAGCATATTTATTGAGAGAAGTCACATCAAGTTCCTAGACGAGCTTTTAATGCAGACCTGCCATGCTACTGGCCTCAGAAACATCAGGTTACCGCCCCAACAAACAAAACTAACATTGACAATGCCAATAGTTCTCTCCCACTGAGAGCTAATGGCTTTGCAAATGTATTTTAGCCATGTTGTACAACAGCGTGGCTGCTCTTCAACATGGCTATAAGTTAGTGGTGTGGCACATCCCTGCCAGGTACCATGCATCAGACGTTAATCTACCGCATTTCAGTGTGGTGGTCCTCATCACCCCTCTGAAATGGAAAATCATGCATTGTCAAGCAGAGCGTACATGATCGTCTTAACTGTGGCTGAGCATGGTGCCCACAGCTCCCAGCAGGCTATGGGTGTTGGCTCAAGATCGTCTGAGTGCTCGCAACTCTACGAGTACCACTACAATGTATCCAATTTTACCCGGGCCCACACATGCGCATAACTTAGACTGATGTCACAGTCAGTGCCGCCCAATGGCTTGACTAGTAAGAAGTAGACTGTAAGTGAGTGAGTGAATTTACACAGTTTAATGGGCCTGGGCCGGTGGGGGGTGAGTCACACGTCCATCCAGCTGCCTGACTGCTGCCCGCAGTGCAGGGGGGCAGCACTTCATTAAGTTTTGGCTGCGCTTTTGGGCAAGTTGTAGGAAAATGCCACTGTTGGCATGGTTACCCCCTAATATTTTGCCTTTTGTTGATGCCAGATTTGATTGAAAGTGTGCTGGAACCCTGCTAACCAGGCCCCAGCACCAATGTTCTTTCCCTAAAACTGTACCTTTGTCTCCATAATTGGCACAGCCCTGGCACATAGATAAGACCCTTGTAAAAGGTTCCCTGGTACCAAGGGCCCTGTGCCCAGGGAAGGTCTCTAAGGGCTGCTGCATGTATTATGCCACCCTGGGGACCCCTCATTCAGCACATGCACACTGCCTCACAGCTTGTGTGTGATGGTGGGGAGAAAAAGACTAAGTCGACATGGCACTCCCCTCAGAGTGCCATGCCCACAACCCACTGCCTGTGGCATAGGTAAGTCACCCCTCTAGCAGGCCTTACAGCCCTAAGGCAGGGTGCACTATACCACAGGTGAGGGTATAGCTGCATGAGCACTATGCCCCTACAGTGTCTAAGCCAATTTTTAGACATTGTAAGTGCAGGGTAGCCATAAAGAGTATATGGTCTGGGAGTTTGTCAAACACAAACTCCATAGTTCCATAACGGCTACACTGAATACTGGGAAGTTTGGTATCAAACTTCTCAGCACAATAAATCCACACTGAGACCAGTGTGGGATTTATTGAGAAATGCACACAGAGGGCATCTTAGAGATGCCCCCTGCATGCCAGCCCAACTGCAAGTGCTAGGCTGACCGGTCGCTTCCAGCCTGCCACTTCCAGACTAGTTTCTGGCCACATGGGGTGAGTGCCTTTGTGCACTCTGTGACCAGGAAAAAAGACTGTCCTTGGTAGAGGTGCTTCACACCTCCCCCGGCAGGAACTGTATCACCCGGCGGTGAGCCTCAAAGGCTCAAGCCTGGTGTTACAACGCCCCAGGGCACCCCAGCTAGTGGAGATGCCCGCTCCCCGGACACAGCCCCCACTTTTGGCAGCAAGTCAGGGGAGATAATGAGAAAAATAAGGAGGAGTCCCCCCCTCAGCTAGGTCCATCCCTAAGGTGACCAGAGCTGATGTGACCCCCTCCTTAGAAAATCCTCCATCTTGCTTTGATAGATTTAGCCCAATAGGAATAGGGATGTGCCCCACACCCCAAAGGGAAGAGGTACAAGGAGGGTGTAGCCACCCTCAGGGACAGTAGCCATTGGCTACTGCCCTCCAGCTCTAACACATGCCTAAATTTAGTATTTAGGGGCGACCCTGAACCCAGGAAATCAGATTCCTGACAACCTACAAAGAAGAAGGACTACTGACCGGAAAACCCGCAGAGAAGAAGGAAGACGACAACTGCTTTGGCCCCAGCCCTACTGGCCTGTCTCCTGATTCAAAGAACCTGCTCCAGCGACACATCCTGCGGTCCCAGCGACCTCTGCTGACTCCGAGGACTGCCCTGCAACTACAAAGGACTAAGAAACCCCCGTGGACAGCGGCCCTGTCTAAACAAGCAAGAAGACACCATCTTTAAAGGGACTCCCACCTCACTCCGGAAGCATGAGTCCCCACCACTCTGCACCCAACGCCCCTGGTCCCTGTCCAGAGAAACCAACAACTCAGAGAGGACCCCCCAGGTGACTCTGATGACTTGTCCACCCTGGGCTGACCTCTTTGCACCACCACGATGATGTCTGCAGAGGTAATCCGGAGGAACCCCCGTACGGCAACTGCCCGGTAACAAGAAACCCGACGCCTGGAAAAAGTACTGCACCCGCATCCCCCAGGCCTGTGAAGAACCAACCACCAGTGCAGCAGTGACCAGGAGGCGCCCTCACCCTTGCCCAGTTGGTGGCTGGCCCGAGAAGCCCCCCTGTGCCCTGCCCGCAACGTCTGAGTGACCCCCGGGTCTCTCCATTGATTTCTATTACAAACCTGATGCCTTGTTTGCCCACTGCATCCGGCCGCCCCTGTACCACTGAGGGTTTACTTTGTGTGCCCACTTGGGACCCCACAGTGCTCTACAAAACCCCCCTGGTCTGCTCCCCGAGGACGCAGGTACTTAGCAGACTGGAACCGGAGCACCCCCATCTCCATAGGGACCTATGTCATTTGGGACCCTCTTTGACCTCTGCACCTGGCTGGCTCTGTGCTGCTGGTGCTGGGAGTTTGGGGTTGACTTTAACCCCCAATGGTGGGCTGCCTATGACCCCGAAACTGACCTTGTAAGAGCTTTACTTACCTCAAAAACTAAATTGTACTTACCTCCCCCAGGAATTGTTGAATTTTGCAGTGTCCAGTTTTAAAATAGCTTATTGCCATTTTATGCCAAACTGTGTACATTACTATTTTGATTCAAAGTCCTATCTATACCTATGCAAAGTACTTTACATTTAATGTACTTACCTGCAATGTGAATCTTGTGGTTCTAAAATAAATTAGGAAAATAATATTTTTTTATATAAAAACCTGTTGGCCTGGAGTTAAGTCATTGAGTGTGTGTTCTCATTTATTGCCTGTGTTTTTACAGCAAATGCTTAACACTACCCTCTGATAAGCCTAACTGCTCGACCACACTACCACAAATAGAGCATTAGTATTATCTATTATTGCCTCTGTCAAGCCTCTTGGAGAACCCCTGGCTCTGTGCACACTATCTCTCACTTTGAGATAGTATAAGCAGAACAAGCTTCCTACACAAGTGAAATGCACAACTCCTCTGACCTCACAGCTCCCACGCTGGCCAAAGGTGGGCTAACAGTTTGGCTCAGAGTAGAGCAGCATAGAAGAGAGTGCCATAGAGTGCCATAGAGTAGCGTAGAGTGGAGTGGCATAGAGTGTAGTGGTGCAGGGTAGAGTGGCCTAGAGTAGAGTGGAACAGTGTACAATAGAGTGGCGCAGAGTAGAGTGGCATACAGTGGAGTTGTGCACAGTACAGTGGTGTAGAGTAGAGTAGCATAATAGAGTGGTGTAAGTAATGTAGAGTGTAATGGAGTGACGTACAGTAGAGTGGCATACAGTGGAGTGGCGTAAAGTGGAATAGAGTGACGTATTCTGGAATGGAGTGGCATACACTACAGTGGCATAGATTACAGTGGCATAGGGTGACATAGAGTGGAGTAGCAATTGTGGCATAGAGTGGAATTCTAGAGTTCAGTAGCGTAGTGTGGCATAGAGTGGAATGGTGTAGAGTGGAGTAGCATAGAGTGGAGTGGTGTAGAGTGGAGTGACGTAGAGTGGGGTTGAGTGGCTTGGAGCAGAGTGGCATAGAGTGGAGTACAGTGGAGTGGAGTAGAACAGCACAGAGGGGAGTAGTGCAGAGGAGAGTGGTGAAGAGTAGTACAGTTGTGGGTGTAAGTAACTAAAGAGTCAATAGACCTCACAGATAGGGAGAAAGCAATGTAAATAAGATGTACACATGTGTGAACCCTTAAGGTGCAGTTGCTGCATTGAAGGTTTCCTTTTTTTATCTGGATGGGGGCGAAGGGGAATCACTTCTGCTTCAGCCCTCACCTGCCCCATCTATGATGTGAGTGCAATGTGAGGCATGCTGACAGCACAGATCCCTATTGTACATGGAGGAAAGAGGAGGTAAGTGCTCTTTTTGCCATTCTATGTGTTTTTTTACCATTAGGATGCCTCGCCATGTTTGAAAGAAAAAATGTTGCAAAGGGGAAAGGCTCCCCTTTCTAGTGATGCCTTCCACAAACAGCTTGGGGCTCATGAATTGCAGCATGCCCGATCCACAGGCAGGAAGTCACTAGACATTAGGGACCTCTGTGACTTTGTGAGGGTCAGCCCCCCTCCTGCATATGGTCCAACCCTAGGGGGGAAAAAATATATTAAAAAGTGTGTTTTTCCCCTGAGGGGTGCAATTGCACGGCGGAATTGCATACCTAGAGGGGAAACAAAATGGTGCCTAGACATTGGAAGTGTGAACCCCTGGGGTATTTTTTATTATAGATGTATGTTTTCCCCTGGGAAGCATGCTTCCCTAGACAAACACATGTCTTAGCACAAAAAATGGCTGCAGGAAGCACAAATGCATGCATTTGTGATTGGTTTTATACATATCCACTGACAAACCCAGAGGTTAAAGTGACTTTATAGCTAGGTGAATATGTCAGGTTCAGCATAATGTTTTCAACTCAAAAACACACACAAATAGGAGCTGGCTTGCAGCCCGGCCCTGAATTCAACACCCTGTACACAGCCAGCCCCACGCTGCGCACGGCCATCCGTGCACAGCTAGAGTTAGCCACAGTGCCCAATCCCCCTCAGAAGCAGCCAACCCCACGCTGTGCACGACCTTTGGCTGTGCATGATGGGTTTAGCCACAGGGCCTGGCCTGTTGCCCAACCCTGTGGCCAGCCCACTTCAAGGCAGCCAACCCCTGTAAGCTGCCACCCCCATGGCCAAAGCTGTGCGCAGTGTAGGGTTGAGTTTGGGGCCGCAGGGGCCCGTTCTCTGCAGCATTACAGGGGAGGGGACTGCGTGGTCTCTCTCCCCTAGTCTTATTAGGCCCCAGATACCATATGGCTGGGGCTGATTTCTAAGGGGATGGGGCATCAGCCCCCCCCCCCAGAACCTTATTCGGCCCGGAGACCCCATTAACCAGGGCCAAGTGCATTAAAAAAATGTGATGGGGCACACAGACCCCTGCAAGTCTTATTAGGACCAAGGGACTCCATCCCAGGGGCAAAATTCAATTAAAAAGGTGAGAGAGATACAGGGCCCCCCTCCCAGGGCTTCAGGAGTCCCCAGAAATTCCCATCCCCAGGACCAAATTGAACATAAAAGAGGAGAAGCCACATCCCCTTGCTGAGCCTTTATATGCCCTGGGGTCCCCATCCCAGGAACTGTATCTTATTCAAAAGGGGAGGGAGGCCACAGAGCCCCCTCCCCAAGCCTTATTAGACCCCAGGGACACCACCCCCCTGAGGCTGAATTCCAATAATAAGAGGAGGGGGGTACTCTGCCCCCCCTCTGAGCCCCATTACAGTCCAAGGACCCCATCCCCCATGCCTCAATTACATAAAAAAGGGGAGGGACCATGTCGCCCCCTCTCTGAACCTTAATAGGCCCCAGAGACCCCACCCCCAGGTTCCAAAAATAAATGAAAAAGGGGAGGTGGGGCCAGTGGCCCCCATCCCTGAGCCTCCTTAGGCCACGGGGACTCAACATCTGGGGGTGTTTCTTATTTAAAAATGGGCGCCACAGGGCCTCCTTCCCCAACCCTTTATAGGCCACTGGAAGCAAATTCCCTGGAGACATATTTTATTTTAAAGGGCAAGGGGACTGTACTGCTGCACTCCCCAACCTTTTCAGGCCCGGGAATCCCAACACTGGGGCCAGAGGTGTGCCCTGGGGGCCTACATGAGACACACACAAACCACACATTGGGAGCTGCGGGAGGGGCCCCAGGCTCAAACGGCCCTACCGACTTCCCACATGGAGGCAGGGAAACAGAACAGAAGTCTAGTCCTAACTGTCCAGAGCATGTTTAAATCTCCTAACGGAGGGGAGCAGACTTACATGTTTGGGGCAAACGCATATGCCCCTGCCTGCAGTGATGCAGACAGGAAATTTGCGTCCCGGGGTGGGCTCCTCGGGACAGAGTAATAGAGACAGAACTGGGGATGACGTCCACGGGCCTTTAAATGTTCAGGGAGTGGGGTCACTTGCCCCCCCCACCTCTTTTTAAACTTAGATTCTGTCCTGGGGATGGAGTTCCCAGGACCTACAATGGCTCAGAAAGGGGGCAATGCGGCCCCCTCCCCTAAAAAAAAAAAAAGAACACAGGCCTTTGGTAATGGGTTCCTGTGGCATCAGAAAGGCTCAGGGAGTGGGGCAACATGATCCCCCTCAATTATATTGCATTTCGGCTCGGGGATGTCATCCCTGAGACCAAAAATGGGCTTGGCAAGGGTGCCCAACTGAACCCCCCCCCATATTATTAAGTGAATTGCACGCTGCCACTAGACTTCCATGACATCACAGCAAAAATTGCAGATTTTGTTTTATTTTGCTCCGGAGGGCATGGCCCCCCTCATCTCCTCCCCCCCCACAGAGCTTGGGGCAGGATATCACTCCCTTGCTCCCTTATACATTTCTTTTACAAAATCCACAGAACGGGGGACCAAGTCCCCAAGTCCTATAACGGCTGGCAGCAACATTTTCTCATGCAGATGGCAGCCAATCAGAGCGCTCACTCGGGGGGGGGAGTGAATTGACCCAAAGGGTAAATAACTTCCCGGGCCAATTAGAACACTTACATTTTTTTAAATTGCAAAATATATATATAGATATTTTTGGTTTTGTCCATTGCTGTTGTGAGCATTATGCCCAGTCACATGTCAGGCCACATTTTCTATCAGGCAAGTGGGGTATCAGTAGGTGGTGGGATTTGTTGTGGTTTCCTGTTGAGTCCAGGAGATTCCATCTCAGAAATGTAATGAAGGCAAAGTTTGAGGTTTGCAGGGCATTATGCATAAGAAAACCTTGTGGGATCCACTCATGGCACAGCAACATAGAATCCCCTAGCTGTCTAGTCTTCAAAAATGTCTGTGGTTTTTAGCTTTACATGGGAAGATTTTCAAATAACTCCCGATCAGCACCCAGTAAACTGTCATGCATGACATGGTCACAAGTATACTGGACAACGGGAAAACCATCTATGCCGGGATTACCAAAAAACTCACCTGAAGGCTGCAGACCATTCAGAACTCAGCTGTCAGAATCACTCTCACCCTCCCACGCCACACTCAAATCACACCACACGTGAAGGAGCTCCACTGGCTCCCTATTCAAAAACAAGCACAATCCAAACTCCTAACCGACGCTTTCAAAGTACTACCTATACTGGTCCAGCATAACTCAACAATCACATCTGCTTTCAAAAACTTTCCAGACAGCTCCATTGCTCCAAACTCCTAGTTGAACAAATCCCACGCATATGAAAACCAGATCTGGCAGTTGAGCCTCTTCCTACATTGCTCCAAAGACTTGGAATGACCTCTTGCTACAAATAAGTGCCTCCTCTTTACTTATTGAATTCTGCAAGAAGCTGAAGATCTGGCTTTTTGAGTAGTCCCGCTAGGCCCTAGGCATGGCTATACTCACACGTGTTCAGCACTAGGATACCGTTCCGGGTGATGGTGCACTCTACGAATCTGGATAACATAACATATAGCACAGCTGGTGGCTTAGCAACTTGAAGCAAAGTTGACAGTTTGTTGTACCTGGACTAATTAAGAGTTACATTTCTTTAAAATAGCATTTTATAGTTCTAACCAAAGGAAAAAAAGGACATAAAATATGAATTGTGCCACTGGGCAAGGCTTCATATTCCACACTCTTAAACACATCTTAAGGATATAAATAAAGAAAACTGCTTCTCCACATGAAATCATCTAGTACACTCAAGTGCTGATAGCCACTGTGCACAGAGCTCAAACATGCCCCCAAAATACCACAGTAATTCCTCAATGGCTATGCGGCAACCCCTGAAAACTGCAATACAAATCAGGTCATTGCTGACATTAGTGTGTGGCGTGCAGAACACAAGTTTAACTCTGAGCCTTTAACTCCCTCGGGGATTAAGATATGGCACTTGTTATTACAGTGCTTAGAAATAGCATAAGGGATATTATGCACTATCTGAAAACACAAAAAAATGGTTATTATCATCACACCTCACAATTTTGGGCAACATTTTCCATTGCAGACTATTTTACTGCGTCTATATTGTTG
This sequence comes from Pleurodeles waltl, assembly GCF_031143425.1. NCBI lineage: Eukaryota > Metazoa > Chordata > Amphibia > Caudata > Salamandridae > Pleurodeles > Pleurodeles waltl. The sequence continues at coordinate 1,629,354,229 of NC_090440.1, forward strand.
AACAGGTACCTGCTGCCAAACTCATGGATTGCCATACACGACTGCTCTCCTTTTTCACCCATATGAGTGGCTGGCTGGAAACTGTTGGCTCGACGTCCCACTCCTTATGGATGGTACTAGAACATTTCTTTATTTCTCTGCTGCCTTTCGGGGATAGGAACAGCACTGAGTGGCAGCAGAGAAACCTGGACCCTATTTCCGAGGTTGGCATCTATTGCTGCACCCTTTTAGGCACAACAGCTATTTGCAGGGGAAAAACTTTGCCTTGTTGAAGTTGGGTTAAGTGTGCAAACTTCACCTGCCTTAGTGAAGGCTAAAGATTCCCGGCTTCAGCCATGGAATATTGCGCACTTCTAGTCACACTACCGGGCATAACTGCCTTTGCTAAAGGCACCTCTGCTATGTCTCTCATTGTAGCCACCAAAGACTTCTATGCAACAGAAACAGAATCGTGCACTCTATTCCAAGACACAATTCTCTCTTGTGCGACCTCCATAATAATCTTGTATTGACTAACAGTTACCACTGCAGGCTGTTCAGTCTTGGATACGACCTCAGAGTCCCTGAATACAGTAACCAACTATGACTGAAAAACACAGTCATCACTATCCTTCGCTGGCACAATGCAGAAGTATTCCTTCAGTAAAGCAAGGAGCTTTTCTGAAAAGAGTACTCATTTTTCCTACCTAGTCTCCAGGGGGTTGGTCTCTGACTTTGTGCCCCATGTCTACAAGACTATTACATCACACAATATGATCAGTAAGATCTCACCTAGACCACTGTTTCTACTCAACTCACCCTCAAAACTGCTTCTTCGAAAGCAGTGGTGTAACGTAAAAGTATGCCCCCCGCACAATGAGAAGAGGTGCCCCTCAGTCTGCCGTATCTCACAAATATTCATAGGCCTTGGGGAGAATGGAATCCTTTTATAGGGTTTGGTCCCCTGAAGGGGTGGTGGCACCCCCGCACCACATGGATTGCAGCGGCCTGTGTTACACCCCCGACCTTGCCCTAATGAACTGGAAACTCCAGTATAAGCTGTTGAACATCGACGACCACATAGTTTAGGACCCTATATGTGAATGGATCTTTAAGCATTGATATAGCTGCTGCTCCTATATAAGCTTATTTTTACAGAGCACAGCTCACTGCTTCAACTGTTCACTTGCACTACTCCAGTATTGTCAATGGATTTCTTATTTGATTGTCTTGTACTGAATTGTTCTTTGAATGACTTTGCTTATATACTAATATATAAGTATAAACAATTAACACAGAAGGAAGGAATTACTGCAGCCAGTTATTGACTTGCCAAATAGTGTTTTCCTCCTATTAGTTGCTGCTTGGGTGAGAACTGTATGAGCTGCCAAGAAAAGGGCCTCTTCTCTAACCTTTGTTTTTACTATCATGCCACCCCCAACTGACAATTACGTCAAAGGAACCACTGTCTACTATAATATTGATATCTAAGTTCTCACAGAGCTTCGATTGGCATCATATTCTTTGTGACCGCATCTGTCGCATGAGGCGGGTGATGAGGGAAAGTCTTCCCTCATTTGCATTGTTGCCACAACCCAGGTAAATGACGGAAGCGCCACCTCACGTCCACGGCAACAGAAATGTGGGTCGGTGCAATCCATAGTTTAGAAAGCGCTGCATGTGCGGTCTCTTTTGTAATACCACAGTGCCCTGGCAGTACAAAAAACTGTTTCAAACAACCTTTGCATCCCAGATGCGCTATGTGTATGGAGGCCCCAGGAGTTATGCTGGTGAGTTCTGCCAAACAACCCAAAAGCTCAAGTCACAAACAACAGGAAATACAAAAAAAGACCGCCTCAAATAGTTAATGCGATCATGTTGTTTTCAAGGGTAAATTATTTACAACGAAGCTCTATCCAGGCATAAACGAAACACATGTAGCATATGACTGTATGCAACAATATTACGTCGAAATGTCGACTTGCAAAAATACTGCATTCACAGTATCAAATACCACTAAAAAGACATCCAGACAACTCGGTAACATGTTCGCTTAAAAACAAAGGATTAAAGGTAATAGAAACAACAAAACCCTTTAAAATCTTTGTATGGTATTTTACTGTAAAAAGGAAATTGATTAAAATACTTTAAACAATACCTTAATAATAACATAAAATATTTACATCAACAAGCAGCATGAGAGAATCTGGAAATGGTTTCAGGGAAGTTTATATTTACTTAACTTCACCTTACCGTGACAGTAGAGCGGTAGTCAATATTTAGTTGCAATATCATTTTAGGTAGATATATTGACTTTCAAACTGTGACTCCCATCCAAGTCTAAGGAATATCTGCTTGCCTTTTATTCAATCTACTCTTTTTTTTACCATTAACAACATTTCCAATGACCGATGTCTCAAGTCTACAGCACTACCAGAATATCAAGATTTAAATATCACGCTTCAAAAATATTGCAGCCAAATATTGACAATCAAAATACTGTGGAGATAAGTATTTAAATTTAAGTATATATTTAGAATTCTTAACTCCACTTGGGTGAACCTCGATGATATATATCTTCAAGACTTAGATTTGGAGTCAAGAATACTAAATCTATACTTAACTTTATAAACTTAACTTCACAACGTTTTGTAAGTCAGAATATTTTTGTAACACAACGTCCTTTTCTTCAATATCCTCAGATACAACCAATCCTAGGATGCTTGTCAGATCCTCTAGCCTCACTTGGCTAAATCTGTGAATCAAAGCTCGCTGCCCATTGTATTGTCTGTGTCCGTGAAAATCACCATTGTGTTCAGTCAAACTGCTTTGACTTTGTCTCAATGCACTTAAGGTTTCTACTGATGTTCCCTGGTGTCAAGTGGGCTCTGGTAAGCGTCACTAGACTTGTGTTTGTGCCGTCTTAAGTTTTTGTGACTCGTTTTCTGTGCCTTGAATTATTGTGCTGTTCGTGTAATTGTGACTCGTTTTCTGTGCCTTGAATTATTGTGCCGTTCGTGTAATTGTGATTCGTTTTCTGTGCCTTCGAATTACTGTGCCGCTCATTCCTCAGTTTCCTTCTGTCCCTTTTTTTCCGTTTTTTTCTGCCGCTTTTGCCCCTTGTGCGCTCTCCTTGCCGGCTCTCTCTGAGCCGCTCTCCCCGCCGCTGCCTTCCTGCGGCCCCACCCCCCTCACGCCTCCCAGCTGCTCCTCACTCCCCGCCCCCTCCCTTCTTAATGGTGGTCGCTGGCGCGCCAGAGGCACGCCCATCTGCACCCGTCCACGCCTGGACCGCGCCCAGCGCCACACCCCCTGGTCCGCGAGACCCCTGCACCACCAGACGCCGCTACATGCCCGACCAACCCAACGCCCTCAATCCTGGCCGCATCACAGCATGCTTCCAGTCCTCACCAAAGAACACCAACGGACCCTTCTCATGCTGCACCTGCAGATTCACCTGCAACAGAACAACGAAACCAACAAAGACCGGAACAAACCACCTCCACTGCATACTCCTCAACACCCGCTCCGCACGCAAGCACGCCATCGAGCTCTGGGACCTGCTCGACTCCACTGCCCCAGACGTAGCCTTCCTGACGAAACCTGGTGGAACGACTCCTCGGCGCCCGACATCGCAATAGCCATCCCGGACGGCTACAAGGTCATCCGTAGGGACCGCACCAACGGAATCGGAGGAGGAATAGCCATCGCCCACAAATCCACCCTCAAGGTCGACACCCACACTGACGACACCCTCAAGACCGCCGAACATCTACATTTCTGCATCCAACAGACCCCAACACCACTCTCAGAGGAACACTCATCTACAGACCCCCCGGACCACGAGCACCATTCAGCAAATCCCTCGACGACCTCACCAGCACCCACGCACTCACCTCAACGGATTACATCCTCCTTGGGGACTTAAATTTCCACCTGGAGAACAACACCAACACCAACTCCACCACTCTGATCGACAACCTCACCAACCACGGCCTCAGACAACTCATCGACACACCAACCCACATCGCCGGCCACACGCTTGACCCCATCTTCTCCTCAAGCGCCCACGTCACCTTCAACCATACCACTGTACTCCACTGGACCGACCACCACTGCATCAATTTCACTTACAAGAAACATACCGAGCACCAGCGCACCCAACAACCACCCTGCCGATGCTGGAGCAAAGTTACAGAAGACCAGCTTACCAACACCCTCTCCCAGAACCCACCCCTGACCCCACCGACCCCACCGACCCAGACACCGCCGCCCACAACCTCACCCTATGGATCAACGATTGCGCCAACACCCTCGCACCACTCAAGAAACCCACTGACAACCAAACCAGAAAAAAAGCCACCTGGTTCACCGACGAGCTCCTAAACTCCAAACGCGACTGGCGGAAGCTAAAAAAGGAATGGCTCCTCAAACGCACACCCGACAGCCTCACAGCCCACAAGGTCGCCACCCGCAATCACCACCAACTCATCAGACAAGCCAAACAATTCCATTTCAAAGACCGCCTGGACAACAACGCACACAACAGCAAAGAGCTCTTCAGCATCGTGAAAGAACTCTCCAACCCCAGCGCCAATGTCAATGACATCCCTCCATCCCAAGAACTCTGCAACGCGCTGTCCACCTTTTTCCACCGGAAGATCACCAACATCCACGACAGCTTCAACGCCACTCCCACGCCAGACCCCACCCCCAAACACCCCACCTGCACAAACCACCTGACGCCCTCGACCAACGTCAATGACACAGAGACACGCAAGATCATGAACTCCATCCACTCAGGATCTCCGTCAGACCCCTGCCCCCACCACGTATACAACAAAGCCGGCTCCACCATCACCCCCCAACTATGGAAGGTCATCAACATCTCCTTTGAAACAGCAACATTCCCTGAAAGATGGAAACACGCTGAAATCCGCGCCCTCCTCAAGAAGCCCAAAGCAGACCCCAACGACCTCAAGAACTTCTGACCCATCTCCCTACTCCCTTTCCCAGCAAAGGTGATTGAAAAAATTGTCAACACACAACTAACCAGCCACCTCGAAGACAACAACATCCTGGACCCCTCCCAGTCCGGCTTCAGACGAAACCACAGCACTGAGACCGCTCTTCTTGCCGCCACAGATGACATCAGACGCCAAATGGACAACGGCGAAACATCAGCCCTCATCCTACTGAACCTATCTGCCACCTTCGACACAGTCTGCCATCGCACCCTGAAATCACGCCTCCAAGAAATCGGAATTCAAGGAAAAGCCCTCGACTGGATCATCTCATTCCTCTCTGGCAGAACCCAGAGAGTCCGCCTCCCCCCTTCCGCTCCGAAGCCACCGACATCATCTGCGGCATCCCCCAAGGCTCATCCCTCAGCCCGACGCTGTTCAACATCTACATGGCCCCCCTCGCACAAGTGGCCCAACAACACAACCTCAACATTCTCACTTACGCCGACGACACCCAGCTCATCCTTTCACTCACCAAAGACCCGCGCACCGCCAAAACCAACCTCCACGAGGGAATGAAATCCATCGCCGAATGGATGAGAAACAGCCGTCTGAAACTAAACTCGGACAAGACGGAGGTCCTCATCCTCTGACCCACCCCCTACGCCTGGGACGACTCCTGGTGGCCCACCGCACTAGGAACCCCACTAACACCGTCTGACCACGCTCGCAACCTGGGCTTCATCCTCGACTCCTCCCTCACCTTGTCTAAACAGATCAACGCAGTTTCCTCCTCCTGCTACAACACACTCCGCATGCTCCGTAGAATCTACAAGTGGATCCCGACAGAATCCAGAAGAACTGTGACACAGGCCCTCGTCAGCAGCAGACTGGACTACGGCAACGCACTCTACACAGGCATGCCAGCAAAAGAACTACTATGCCTCCAACGCATCCAAAACGCCTCCGCCAGGCTGATCCTCGATGTACCCCGCCACAGCCACATCTCCCACCACCTGAGAAACCTTCACTGGCTCCCCGTGGACAAAAGGACCACTTTCAAGCTTCTTACCCACGCTCACAAAGCGCTCCACAACACCGGACCAGCCTACCTTAACAACAGACTCAGCTTCTACTCCCCCACCAGTCAGCTCCGCTCCACCAACCTCACCCTCGCCGTCGTTCCCCACATCCGAAGAAAGACCTCCGGTGGCAGATCCTTCTCATACCTTGCCACCAAAACTTGGAACACCCTCCCCACCAACCTATGACAGACCCAAGACCTACTCACCTTCAGAAGACTCCTCAAGACCTGGCTCTTCGATCAGTAACAGTACCCCCTGCCTTCCCCCCCTCCAGTGCCTTGAAACCCTCACGGGTAGGTAGAGCGCTTTATAAATTCAATGATTGATTGATTGATTGATTGAGGCCCGCATTCTGAGGGTGGTATTACTTGGGTGCGACAAAACTGCTTGTGACGTTTTCCCCGGCGCATTTCTATCTCCCTATTCTGAGTTCTGCAGGGCGGAATGGGTATCACACATTCGCATTGGTGTTACTTGACAAAAATTGTGCGGGGGAAAACACAGGATCTGTGAGAAATTCGTGCACGCAAGTCAATGACTAACGAAAAGCAAGAATCTGCTTGTGCCCGATGCAACATTACCAGGCCTGTTCCTAATCAGCTTAGGTTGTCACTCGATCACACTTAAATGTGATTTCACCACTTCTGCACCTTATTCAAAAATATTTCTGTCAGATTGAGCCTCATGTGCACATTTGCAGAAACAACCTAAGAAAACCGAGGCTTGCCTTTCCACTACTACTGGCAAAGCCTATTCATGTGCTCCTGCTCTAACTATATCCTTTTCCCCAGAGATCAGTCTCATTCACAGTGTTATTCGGAAATTTGAAGCAGCCAACAGATAAAACAAGATTCTGATTAAAAATACTAGCCACGTCCCGATTCAGCTTCAACACTGTGGACAGTAACAGTTAACTATAGTTTTTCGACCAGTCACTTGCGTTTTCATTTTTTCATTTCCCATCCTATCGTTAGAGGTCCTTGACAAGAACGTCGACATCTGGCTTTAAAACCTGTTCTCTGACAAATGTATAGTAAAATTCTATAATTACAGTAATTGTGTTTGTCAGTTGATTTAGTAGAAAGTGTCTAAGATTCTTTGAAGTCTTTTCTTTTGTGTAATTTCATATTTAAACAGGCATCGGAAGGACAACAGGTGTCATCTTAAAAATGTTGCTAATGCTTGCTTGTCTTGGCTCGAATGAATAGCTATATGATTGCCAGTGTGTCTCGAAGCAGGTGGATATACGGGCGACCATTGTAATGGGCTTTCTATTAAAGAAAATACATTCCATGATGGCTGTCATATCATGTGCATGCATTATAATGCAACGGAAGCCATTTTGGAATTTTTAATTTACAGTTCCGATTAAAAAAAAATATATATATAATGTGCAGGAGTGCAAAGAGACAGATGCGAGTGGTGTGGTGTAGCGTAAAGCTGCAGGGCCCAAGTGCTTAATCTGAGCGAGTCGTTGCTGTTGGGGTCCCTCAGGCACTTATTTATGCGGATAGGCACTTATTTTTCCGCATCTCAGAATTACTGTGCACAAGAAATGGAAAGACACACAAGTCAGAAAGTTGGAAGAAGATAAAGACGGAAAAATATTATAAAGTGAGAAAGCAGAAACCTGGAAGGGTGAAATAAAAGGGCAGAGTGTCTGGTGGTTTTAGGACTGCCAGCTTTGATGTTCGGTGCGCCGATTTTAATTGCACCAACTGCGGGCTCCTGGGCAGGGATTTGGGTACTTGTACTCTATTTTTTACAAGTAAAGAACAAAAGGGCCCAAACAGAAAAGTAATGTTAAAAACAAAGAAAAAGCAGGTCAGGAAGGGGTGCAACGGGGAGCAAAATACAGAGGATTCAGTGGTCTGGAGAATGTTTGCAGTGTCAGGTCTCCACAGAAAAAAATAGAAGAAAAAATAGAAAATAAAGTGGGGAACGGTTGAATAGCAATGGCAGAAGAGAAGGGTTAGCAGCACGCACAGCAGAACAAGTCAAAAATGCAGCATGAAAGAAGCAGACATAAGAAAGGGAGGAAAAAAACACATGCACACCCATAGAGTGCTGAATGAAGAAGAAAAAAGTAGTTCCTTAATTTAAGCAGCACAATGACCCAGTTCTTCTAATCGAAAACACTATAAGACTGTCATGCTGCAGGAGAGAGGCAAACACAGGAAGATGGAGGAAAACCATTGAATAAGAATCAAGGAAATTAGATTGACAAGTAAACCAAACAGTGGTAAGCAATGGAATGAACTGTTGCCCAATGTATGTTTAGTACTCTACGCAATAGTTCTTTGACAACAGGCAGCTGAAGCTGTCTGTAATCAAGTCCTAAAAATGTTTTTGCTCTGTTGCCTATAACTGCAAAACAAATGGCCGATGGCAACAGTTTTGCTCATCATAATAACTGGTAATATGTAGCAGTTTTAACAAGTATAGCGTTGTGTGTGAAACTGAGCTGTGATGTATTTACACTAATGAAAAGAGCCATTAGGAATACTAGAATTATATTGCAATGCAGAATCAAATTATTCAATTGACTGCCTTTGTGACATTAAAATGCTGTTCTGAAGCATACAATGTAGATAAACGATTAATACGTGGAACTTCCAGAGGCATTATTAGCTGCTTATTTTGGAATTTTAACTTGCTCAGATAATTTCATAGAACATATTTCAATGTATTAAAAAAAAGTTAAAAACATTGAAGGTTAAATTTAAAAAAGTATATATATTCACTAAGAAGCTATAATATTATGAGAAATCATATCTAATTAAGATATTCCCCCAGACTTTTTCTGAATCCCTGGGTTTTTAACATTGGTGATGGTGTCAGTTCTGCTGCCTCTGCCTCAGTGCCATCTGCTCTCAGCATCATGGTATTCTTTTCACTCCTGCTGCAAACCATGTATACATAGCCATGGCCAACAATATGTCAGACCACCCGGCTGAAATGGGAGGTGACATATATTAATAAACAGCAAATTGTTCGTGTTTTAGCATTGGGCCAATTCAGCACAGTTACCTATTAATTTATGGTTTGTAGATATGAAGCAGAATATTTTTCCATACAACCAAATATGTGCCTTGTAGCGTGTGAGCACCATAATCAAAGTAGAAGTATTTTGGCATTAGGTGCAACTCTCATAATAAGTATCACTTGGGCTTAAGTAAATACTGTTGGTCTGATGTTAGCCTTTTACTTGAAAATTGAAATATTTATGTAATTTGAGTCAACATGTCTAAATCAGAAAACTGATTTTAACTATATCCTATAAAATAATTTATGAAGAAGATCACCACAAACTACCACACAATAAACCACCTTAAGCCTAATGGCAGCCAGCAACTTAAAAATTTCACATATTTGTTTTATTTGGGGCACCCAAGTCATACTTCAAGTTCAAATTCACATACATTCTGAGATCTGAGAAATATAATGTAAGAATTAAACTTTATCTCGCTAAGTTGAATTAATTATTGAGTACATATGCAGTCAGGGATGGGTTTCCCATTACATTATGTAGATGGTTCCATAGTGCCCATTTGTTGGTCCCGAGTTTAAAGATCTGCAGAGCAAAAGGTAGAAGTTAAGGGGTGAAGGCGACATGAGTATGTGTTCCTCTTGCAGGAAGTTGTAAATGACTGTGTTCCACTCTCAATCTGCCCTAGAGGCCTTAGTTGTGGAACGGGTAAGCTCTAAGGTTCTGGAGTAAATCTGTCTTTCCAAGTACACCTCTCAAATCTCAATTTTCCCAGGAAGCTCTTTTTGAGATTTGAGCTGCCAGATGGCCAGTAATGTCAAGCTTCTGTTGCATCCTACTGCTGAGGATCTGGGTTTTGAACATTTTCCAGGTCCTTGACTATGATGTCGACACCTGGTAGGGTGAAAGATTAGCTTAGTTATACATTAAAATGTAAAAACGAATGGAACACATTATAAATCAGAATGGAGTCCACCGTTCTTCAAGGCTAATCTGGATAAAAAGGTGACTTTCCTTATTTTGCTGAAGAAGAAGGAAGCATCTGTATTTGGCCCTCTGGAGAAATATCAAGCAGCTGTGATAGCTACCAACAGCAACCTTGGACTTGCTTCAGAACTATGCAGGCAGTTTCCCAAGCAAGGCTTCCATGGACAATGTGGTCTTAATTCTGAACATCCTGCAACCTCTTGTCAGAACTTTCTTAAGCTTTAGGAGACTAGAGCTCAAGGTTCCTAGGACCAGACAGAAGCTGGGGCCTGTTGTGTAGAGGTTACAGCAACTCTAAAAAGAACCCTGTTCACTGGATACAACCCTGAGGAAGCCAACACTAAAAGCATCTTGATAGTTCTGTACAACCCCTCCTTTGTACATTTCAGAAGATCAAGGGCATCCTTCTGAATTTTTTTTAGCTTTTTTCAGACAAAATAACAGTTGAGTCCCACTCGGAGATTCACCTTCCACACATCACTCACTAACAGAGGAAGCAAACTAAGGGTAGCTGGCTTCAAGTCCAGTCCAACAGGTACAAAACCCTTGCTTAACCATGAATTACTAATATCAGCTACATCACAGCACACCATTGATAGGGGTAGAACAGATGAGCCACTTAAACATTTGTATTTGATGACAAAGATTTCGATGACTTGTGAAACCTCAGAAGCTTGGTGAGACAGGATACAGTAGAAGGAAGTGAATGCCATATGCTAGAAACTACAAGTGAGAAAAAATTTACACCATTCCTAACACAATGTTTCCTGTGGATGATGAGCAGGTGTGAATGAGAGGAAAGCAAGTTGCATGTGGGAAAGTAATGAAGTGCACAGAAACATGGGGCAAGATTATGAAGGCCATGCACCCAGTACAAAGGCTTTTACAAATAATCTGCTTCTATACAAAAAGCTAGCAAATGGGAGTCAGTTGACGTGAGTTATGCTCTTTTCGAGGGAGTCCTAATACTAATATGGCTGCCAACTTTTGGATACACAGCACCCGATGAAGGAAATATTTATGAAGTCCCAGATAGATTGCATTTCCGTAACCTAATCTGGAAAAGATGACTGCAGAGAGAGATTTCACAGGCAGAGAAAACATGGGCCATCAGCTTAGCCACATGAAGCAGGAGGTACAGTTCTTTGTAAACCTAATCCTGAAACTTCGGAGTTGCTCCACTGGAGAAGTAAGCAATCACAAGGCCACTAAGAGATAGACTGCAGAGAAGGAGAGTTATTCAAAATGAGAAAATCAGGTTTTAAGAATATCAAATCAAGTTCCTTATATTATATCAAACAGTGCGGAAGTATATGAGTACTATTCCTCCTCTTCAACTATCTTATTAACTATTTGTTGTAATTCCTTGGTAGGCTTCATCAATTTCATCTCGCTCATCGTTTATCTCAAAAATTGAAATCTTTACTTTGTCAATATCATCCATACTTTTAAAAATGATTCTTCAAATTAATTCATTCATTAACATAACCTCACATATCACAGCAGCCAGGCTGGAATCTATGATTCACATTACCTTTTATCTTTCCTGTCTGCTTCTCAGCAGCGATACGATCAAAGATCAGGGCAATAATAAAATCAAAGTGCAATGGTGAAGTACTTTGACTATCCCTTCTGACCCAAATAAGGGCCAATACCTGGATAACTGCTTGCCACGTCTCTGGAAATGGTAATGGCGAGGGTCCCCTTTTAAGCTTCACCACAAAGCTTTACTTAGGACAAGGGCTCATCTATTGCTCTCAAGAGTGAGTCTTCATATAATATCTGCCCTTCAGGTACAGCTGGCATTAGAGAATCTGCTTTTCCAAGTAGCATGACATCAGCAGCCACACAGCTCCCACCTTCTTCTCTGTCCACTGATTGTACAATGTGGTCTTAAGGATCTCCAGATTCTGTAACCACAGAGCTTCTTGCCGTGAACATAGCAAAACACAACTAATCAGAGGAAATATTCAGACTACATAGGCATAGGAAAAGTTCTAAAGGATGAAGCATATGAGCAGGAATGGTTAACTAAAAACTGGTTTAAGCATTCTTTTAAAATGTCAGAAGCAAACCTCAGCCCAGATAGAGGGTCATAGAGGTACAAAGCTTTTCTTAGCATATGTACGTGTAACCTGATGTTGGTTCAGAGAATTTAGAGCTACATTAAGTATGTACCATTAACATTTGTCAGACAAGCAATTATGAATGTTTGAATCTAAGTAATATGCACAATGAATAATACCTTGGCATAGTCTAGTGCTGCATTTGGGTAGCTAGTGTAGCGATCTAAAAACAGGTATATGTATTACCTTCTAGAAAGAGATGTTGTTAGCCAGGTGGTGGTGTTCTAAACAAGCTAGAGGTTCTTTTAGTTAAATCAGGAAACTGATTCAATAGCAATATTGTTTAGAAGTAAATGGTATAATTCTCCACAGAATTCTACAATGAAGAAAGCAGCTGTTCACATCCATTGTGCCTCTATGTTATTAGATATGCTATTTATTTGTCAATCTTCAAGTTCTCTACCGTTTAAGCTGGTTTTGATGGTGGACCAAGTACTGTGGGCTACTCAGTTCTGTTCCGGTGTGACCCAGTTGTCAAAGTCAGAAAAAGCTTTGTTTTTGAGATTTTCTGCTTCAAATAGTCAATGTCATTCATCAACATATGACAGTCAAACACTTGGGTAGGGCCTCAGAGTCATGATTAAGAGGTTGGAGTGCTTGCACTGTGCCAGACCTCAGATGAGTTGATGTTGCCCCTGTGCATATAAAAATAGGCCCTTGCCCAATGTACACATTTTGCCAGAGGATGCATTTCAAGTTAAATAGTAAGAGTGATAAAGCCCACCCTTGCGGGTCACCACCACACAATTTCCTTGTGAAAGAGGAGTCACAAGGAAGAGCCACTTTCTGATATCTGATCCTTATCAGCTAGAAAATAGTGAAACCAGTCAAACTCAGTGCCTGCAAAACGCACTTCATTCAGGATGTTTATTGATGTACTATGGATCATGATTGTTATAGATGACTGACAGAGCTAAAAGAACCCTTGCTGCAATACCACCACCGTTACCAGCCTTCAAAGATCATCCAGGACAGAGAGCTCTACTAATTTGTGCTAAGACCTGCACTGAGGAGCATATTTTCTTCAAATTCTGCAGCTAACCAATGCCTACCTTGTCATCCATAAGAAGGGAAGCAATGAGATCAGGTTAGAATTACATAGGTAATTTGTTTTTAAGAAAGGTTCCTTGACTGATCATTTAATTACTACAAATAACCAACACCTCCTGTCCTTTCCTGGACTATAATGACTAATTCCAGGACAATACAGGTTCTTTTATTAGACAAAAAATGCTTCTCCTGAGGCATTACTTTCAAAGTGTGTTAGTCATCCTGCTAAAGTGGAGTTTGTGTTGGAAGCACTGCTTCTTTTATGCCAGTGCTTTCCGATACCGTTATTTATTATAAGGACGATCCAGTAAGTCCACAGGACCTAAGTAACAATATAACTTGTAAATATTAAAAGTCACAATTCAGTTGAACATTAACAGTGCTTCAAATGCTGCATGTCCACTGTTTTTTGTAAGGGAGCGTGAGGACAGTGTCTATATAATTCCAACTCTTTCTCTGCCTACATAAGCCACTGGGGATTATACATCTATGATGTATTCTTCATCTGGCATGGGAACACTGATGAACATAACTCATTTGTGATGTGACTCAGTAACCAAAGCCTGGACTTACACTTTACCCTGCATTACAGCACTAAGGAAATCATCTACTTAGACTTGAGGATTAGACACAGTAACAGTAAACTGTACACTACTCTGTACAGAAAACCAATGTGCTATAACTGTCATCACCCAGGTGCGCTGAGGGACAACCTTCCTAATGGACAATTCCTGAGGATTTGCAGGAATTGTACCCACAAGGAGTACTACTTTAGTGAGGATGAGATATTGAAAGGTACATAATTGAAGAGAGGTTACCCTACGAAGATCATCTCCAAGGCAATGAAAAGGGCATGATTTAGCCAGAGAGAAAGTATATTGACCCTCACACAGAAAATTGATGATCAGGACCTCATTGCCTGGTTAGTACCTTTTCCCTGGTCAGGAACACGATGAAAACTATTATCAATAGACATTGCCCCATCTTGAGTGATTCTTGTGCACAGGCCCCTCTTTTTGCCTTCAAGAGGAATAGAAATATCAGAGACTTTGCAGTAAGAACACCAGAAACAAAGGGACATTAGGGGCCTGATTAGGGGCCCGATTTAGATCTTGCCGGTATTACCGCCAATCCGCTGTGGTGGCAGAATGGAAAGCACAGTCAAGTCGATGGTGTTCCAACCAACATTTTCAGGTTGTATTGCGGCTGAGCCGCAGACTGCCACAACGGAGTGCTCTACCTAGCCATCAGGCTTGTGGGTTCCAGCCAACCCTATTTAGATGCTACAGTTCTGCAGGCGGTTGCTGAAGGAGGGAGACCATCACAGGAGCCATTAGGCACTGCATAGAGGTAAGTGACAGACGCATACTGTAACTTAGCCATTGTGTCCAACTGCACAACACACAACATACACACTAATATACATTGCCATTCAACCACAATACAACATCAACGTGCAGAAAAAACACATTGCCAGACATCATTGACACAACATACACACGCCATTGATACTACACACACATACAACACAACCACAACAACCAACACAAAGACACACCCATCTACACAAACACACACACACACAGAAGCACAGTTGCACAACAATGACCACCACACAACACAAACCTGAATGTTACACACAGCAACACACTACTCAAAAGACACATCAGTCCCACACACATGTGGCACACATACAGACACAACCACATCACCCACTCCAGATCCCTCCATCTCAACCAGCTAATCCAATCCCACACACACACACACATACACGTTTTGACTTATATACACAAATGGACTCATAATATCACAGCTACAAAATCACCTGCAATGTGCACACGTAGACATGGTGACAAGTGTGATGCCATCATTATTGTGATGCCAGCATTCATTTGGCAATGAATACTGACACCACAATAACAAATATGTATGTGTGTGATATGTGTCTTGTACCAGTGTGTCCTCATCAATCACTGAAAGAAATGTGTTCCCAATATATCCATTTCAGAGGTATTTAAAAAGTGGCTTAAGTGATCAAGCCACCAAAGAGGGGAGGAGATATTAGAAACTTATTTAACATCGGGGAATGTAAATGGATGGACCTTTTGGGCTGCACAAGCAAAAGCCTGAATGACATTAATGACATGCGGAGACTGTCACTGGTTAAATTCTAAGTTTTTCTATGTAAGCCCAATTCCCTGGCCCTTCCCTGGCATTTGAGCCATTGTTTGCGTTTATTTACCCATCAATTAAATATATGTAGTTCCCTTGATAGACTATCATGCTTGTTCCATTGTTTTAGCTATTGCTGCACAATGTGTGGATTCCTTTTATATTAGATACTTTCCATTGCACACTGTGAGTCTTGTTATTGTAAAAATAACTATTTTTGGGCCTGTATTGCATTGTCTCCTGCAGACGGCCATTGGCCCATAGTGTGGATTCCAGGCACATTTATATGTATATAGTCCATTCTGGAGATATATTTTAGTAAGGGTGTGCTTGTCAAAGCCCAGCTCACCTGAGTCCTTGTTCAGTTCTGATGGAGGTTGAAGACAATCCGACCCCACCCTGAAACTGCTTGTTCCAGCACACTAGTTTTTAAAACAGTGCACTAAGAACAGAAGCTCAAGGGAAGGGGGGAAGTGGATAAAATAAAATAAAGAGACAACACCGTTCTTGCGTTTCCACTGTTGAAGTGCTGCACAAATCTGCGGCCCTTTCTGACTTCTGTAGAAACTGGTGCCTAATGAAACATAAACAAAGAACAGATAAGTACAACCTATTCCTAACTGGGTTCCTGACTATCCCTTTATTTATTAGAAATTCTCTTCTAAAAGTACCTCTTGGATCCTGGTCTCTAGTTTCCAGGTTTGGAATGTGTTACTGCTCTGGGATGTGCTTTCTATTACTCTAAAGCTTCTAAAACATTAGACAAATACCGTTATCAGAATTACCAATATCAAACATTCATCTTAATATAACTAAAGCCTAAATTCCCAATAGCAGACTCACTTTTCCCATATTTCCAGAATCTTTTATAAAACAAATACTGTACTTTTACATCAAAATACAGCATGTAATTTGTGCAAGTCTTTGATTTACTGTTTGCCTTGCTGTTAATGGTTTCCACTGTTCGATTCTTAAAAGTTCCATTAAAAAAAAAATGGTTGCTTCACAAAGTTCCACAAAGTATTCTTGTAACAAAGAGTTTGAATCACAATGTTCGTGGAAGGTATCTTGTTTCAAATTGTCTATACACTAATCCAGAAATTGTTGTCAAAGTTCTTTCAGGTAATAAAAAGTTTTGCACTTACTTGTTGCTGACAAGAGATACTGATCAGTCTAACCTTGTCTTCTTTCTCTTTTGCAGGTTGCTTGTAGGAGAGAGGCTGAGGCAAGGAGGAACCGGAAACCGGAAGAAGGAAGAGCCAGCAGCTGCGCCCATTGAAGCCAATGAAAGTCTGTAGAGAGCAGGAGTGCCAGCGCCGAGGGGTCTGTTCTCAGGTAAGCGGGAGGTAGACGAGCACAAGCACTGGGTGAGGCTCGGGGCTGCCTTTTATAGACAGGGCTGGGTGTGGTCCTCACATGCTGCACATGTTCTTGAAAGGTGTGCAGAGCTGGGTGTGGTTTGAAGAGCTGGGTGTGGTCCTCACATGCTGCACATGTTCTTGAAAGGTGTGCAGAGTTTCAGTTATTATGCAAATGAGTTGAATTAACACATGGCCTAGAGAGGAGTGTTTTAAAGAAGCCTTGGTAAAAGCAAGGCCCAATGTGTAACCAAAACAGCACATTAAACAACATACACAGAAGCCTAGGGGGGGGGGGAAGGTGAGATAACAAGAAAGGCTTTCAATAGTAAGTTTAAAAGGGAGCTATTACAGAACCCACTAGTGCAGTGAGAGGGGACATGCTCTTTGCTGTGCACAAATCCTAACAGTTGCCCCCCTCAAAGGCCCTCCTACAGGACGGGGTTTTCCTGGATTTTTTTAATAAAACCGTCTAATCAGCTGTGGGGCATGCACATATGATGCTGGTTCCCATGAATTCTCAGATTCATCATATCCTTTCCATTCTACTAAATAAAACAGACGTCCACTAATTCTTTTTGAGTCTTTTATGCTTTTCACTTCATATTCTAGATTTCCTTTAATTGGTATGGGTGGAGGTGGTGGTTCAGGTCGGGTTTTTGGATTGTACGGCTTAAGCAAGGACACATGGAATGTAGTATGTACTGGATATTCTTTTGGTAAATCTAATTTTACTGTTACCGGGTTTACTATGGCAGTTATACTAAAGGGTCCAATGAAACGTGGTTGCAGCTTATGGGATCCCTCTATGTTTAGGTTCTTTGTGGAGAGCCATACCTTGTCACCGATTTTATACATTGGGGCCTCAGATCTGTGTTTGTCTGCTTGTCTTTTCATGCTTTCCTTGTACTTTAATAAATGTTTCCTGGCTTTGTCTTGTATGTCACCTAACCTCGTTAGTCTATCCGTTACTGTAGGTAACAGAGAATCTTCTAACAAAATGGGTATAGCTCTTGGATGATACCCCTGCAAGAAATAGAATGGTGAGCAAAGTAGAGCTGAATGCTCAGTATTATTATAAACAAACTTCGCTACAGGGAGAGCTTCCAACCATTCACTAGAATAATCAGCCAATAAACAACGTAGCTTTTGAAGTAAGGTTTGGTTCAGTCGTTCAGTCTGTCCATCTGTCTCTGGGTGGAAAGCAGTGGATAATGCCACATCTATTTTCAGTTTTTTACATAATTTTTTCCAAAATTTAGAGTTGAACTGGCTCCCTCGGTCTGACACCACTTTGCTTGGCAAACCATGTAAACGCACAATTTCCCTTATAAAAATATCGGCAAATTCTGCCGCCGTGGGTAATTTCCGTAATGGTACAAAATGTGCCATTTTAGATAAAAAATCCACTATAACCAACACTGTTGTGAAATTTTTTACAGGTGGTAAACCTACAATAAAGTCTACACTCACAGTGTGCCAAGGTTGTTTGGGTGTTGGCATTGGTATTAACAAGCCGTCAGGGGCCTTATGAGAAGATTTATGTCTTGCACAAATTGGACAGGTAGTGACAAATTGCTTAATGTCCTTTCTTATAGTGTCCCACCAAAAGTGTTTTTGCACATTTTCCAGCGTTTTTACCCAACCAGGATGACCTGCCAACGGTGAGGCGTGATGCCAAATTATCACCTGTGTTTGTAATTCAGAGGTGGGCACTAACAGCATGTTGTTGTGATACAATAAACCTTGTTGTATTGTGTTATGGGAATCCTTTAACCAATCCTGAGGTGCTATTTGCATGTGTGCATTATATAGATCTGTGATGAAATCCTTCTGTTGTACTGGTGCCAAAAACTTTTGGGTAAGAATAATGGGTTCTCCTATTTTATCTTGTTTCATGTCTGAGGTATGTCCGTATCTAGATAACACATCAGATTGAATTTGTTGTGCACCTGGTCTATAGGTTATTACAAAGTCAAATGTGCTAAAAAAAATTAACCAGCGCATCTGACGTGGTGTTAGTGCTTTAAGTGATCCAAAAAACTGTAGGTTCCTATGGTCAGAAAAGATTGTAACTGGGTACTTGGCTCCCATTAAATGGTGCCTCCATTCTGAAAAGGCTACTTTGATAGCTAGTAGTTCCCTTTCAGCCACAGTGTAATTTTGTTCAGCTGGTAATAACTTTTTGGAATAGAAGGCTATAGGATGTAACTGGCCATCTACTGCATCTCGTTGAGAGAGAACTCCTCCTAAAGCTACTTGTGAAGCATCCGCTTCAACAAAAAAGGGCAAGTCAGGATCAGGATGTTTCAGAATTGGGGCTGAAGTGAACTTTTGTTTTAGGAGTTGAAAGGCGTGTGCCGCCTCATCAGTCCAAAGAAATCGTTGCCCTTTCCGCAACAAGGTAGTTATTGGGGCCGCAATGTCTGCAAAATGTGCAATAAACCTCCTATAAAAATTGGCGAAACCCAGAAATTTCTGAATATCTTTTACAGAGGATGGTTCTGGCCAATCAGCAATAGCACTGATTTTCTTTACATCCATAGTTATTCCTTGAGGTGACAGGCAGTATCCTAAAAAGTCCACCTTGCTGACATTAAAAGTACACTTTTCTAACTTAGCAAAAATATGATTTTCTTTTAACTTTGATAATACTGCACGAACATGTTGGGTATGTTCTTCTGAGTTCTTAGAGTAAATGAGGATGTCGTCTATGTATACTATGACACAAACGTCCAGGAATTTGTGTAGGACATTATTTATAAAGAACTGAAAGGCCGCAGGGGCATTACATAACCCAAAGGGCATTACATAACCCAAAGGGCATTACTGTGTACTCAAATAAACCAAACTTTGTCTTGAAAGCTGTCTTCCACTCATCCCCCTCTTTTACTCGGACCAGGTGGTAAGCTCCCCGCAGATCTAGTTTAGTGTATACAGTAGAATGTCTTAATTGATCCAACAACACAGGTATTAGAGGAAGAGGATATTTATTCTTTATTGTAGCCTTATTTAGTCCTCTATAATCGATACACGCGCGCAGGGATTTATCCGGCTTCGGGATAAAAAAGAGTGGAGATGACACCGGAGATGTGGAATGACGGATGAACCCAGACTGTAGTAGGTCATCTAGGTAGGTTCTTAAGTATTTGGGGCCGTATTTATACTTTTTGACGCAAAACTGCGCTAACGCAGTTTTGCGTCAAAAAAATTAGCGCCGGCTAACGCCATTCTGAAGCGCCATGCGGGCGCCGTATTTATTGAATGGCGTTAGCCGGCGCTAGCAGACCGCCGCTGCCTGGTGTGCGTGGAAAAAAACCACGTACACCAGACAGCGCCGGCGTAGGGGGAAAATGGCGTATGGGCGTCTTAAAATGGGGCAAGTCAGGTTGCGTCGAAAAAATCGTCGTAACCCGACTTGCGCCATTTTTTTTCGACGCCCATCCCCCATCAACATGACTCCTATCATTGTAAAGATAGGAGTCATGCCCCCTTGCCCAATGGCCATGCCCAGGGGACTTATGTCCCCTGGGCATGGTCATTGGGCATAGTGGCATGTAGGGGGGCACAAATCAGGCCCCCCTATGCCACAAAAAATAAAAAAATAAAATACTTACCTGAACTTACCTTAATGTCCATGGGATGGGTCCCTCCGTCCTTGGGTGTCCTCCTGGGGTGGGCAAGGGTGGCAGGGGGGGTCCCTGGGGGCAGGGGAGGGCACTCTGGGCTCATTTTGAGCCCACTTGTCCCTTAACGCCATCCCTGACCCAGGCGTTAAAAAGCGGCGCAAATGCGCCGTTTTTGGCCACGCCCACTCCCGGGCGTCTCTTTTGCCCGGGAGTATAAATACCACGTAAAGGCCTGGGAGTCATTTTTTAAGACGGGAACGCCTCCCTTGCATATCATTAACGCAAGGAAGGGGTTCACGCTAAAAAATGACGCACACTCCGGGCACTTTGGCGCCCGAAGCGTCTAACGCCAGAGTATAAATATGGCGTTAGTTGGCGTTAGTTCTGCGTCGAATTTGCGTCGAAAAAAACGACGCAAATTCGGCGCAACCAGAGTATAAATATGGCCCTTGGTTTCTTCGTCAGTCAAAGCATATACTCTGTTATTAGGTAAAGGGGCCCCTGGGATAAGATCTATACGACAGTCATAAGACCGATGTGGGGGCAGCACACTAGCCTTTACTGGATCAAAGACGTCTTTAAAGTCAGAATATTCAGGAGGGAGACTTGGTTCATCTTGTGTAACACTAGCACAGTGTAATACTGTGCTCTGTTCCGTACCTGCTTCTTGATAGCAATTGGTTCTACAGAAAGAGGAATCCAAAGTAACAGTTCTATTCACCCAATCAATTTTTAGGTTATGAGTTGGTAACCAGGGTACCCCGAGAATCAAACCAAAATTAGGAGTATCTATCAGATCAAAGCTAATCACCTCTGTGTGCCCGTTCTGACAGACCATAACAAGTGGACTTGTTTGTTTTGTGATTAATCCAGAGGTCAATTCTGACCCATCCACTGCACATATTGCTTCTGGACAAGGCTTTAGGCACATAGGAAGTCCTAAGTTTTCAGCTAACTTATTATCCACAAAATTTCCTGTCGCGCCTGAGTCCAGTAGGACAGGGAGAGAATGCCTCACTTGGGTAGTAACAATTAAAACGACCTGAATTATGAAATGTCTAGGTATGTGCGGTACCATGAAGGCTGCAGCATTAGAGGTTTGATTAAGATGTTTTCTCGAACAAGTAACCTCTCCCCTTGTCGAGCTTAATCGTTTCCCGATTCAGTTGAGGAGGTGGAAGAAACAGCACCCTTTCGTGGATTTTTAGGCTTTACTGGACATTCTCTGGCAAAGTGACCTGCCCTTCCACAATATAAACATAATTGAAGTTTTCTCCTTCTTTCTTTTTCCTCTGATGTGAGTGGACCTCTGAGTGTCCCTATTTGCATAGGCTCAGGTTCAGGGAGTTTATTATCTGGGTCTTTCTTCTCGTGTCTAATAAAAGTTAACCGTGATTCCAGTTTGTATTTATCTCCCTTTCTTTCTCCTAGTCTATGTTCTAATTTCACAACTAAATCTACAAAGTCCGAATAGTCTTCTGGCAAATCAACGATATGAGCCAGCGCGTTTTTTAACTTGTCTCTCAAACCTTTATAAAAAAGGGAGACACGCTTTTCTTCTGGCCACTGTGTCTCGGTGAGTAAACGATTAAAACTAGTGAGATAGGTCAATAAATCCTTGTTACCTTGTTTAAGATTTAAAAGCTCATTATCACTTGCCTGCATGAAAGTGTGTTTTGCAAAAAGGCTGGTCATGGTACGTTTAAATTGATTCCAATTATGGAGGATGGGATCATCTCTCTCCACGAAAGGAATTGACCAATTGGCTGCTGTGCCACCCAAATAAGACAAGACAAATGCCACTTTCGTAGCATCAGTAGGGAACTGTTGTGGCTTACAAACGAAATGTAATTGACATTGATTGATAAAAACATGGAATTTGTTACTATCTCCATGAAAACGTTCAGGTGCTGCTAAGGGCACAGCATTAGGAACATTAACAGTGACCTCAACTGGGGGAGGCAAAGTTGTATGTTTTGATGGCGCCCCTGTCTCTGAGGAGGTTTTAAACAAAGGTGTAAAAGCTGTGTTCCACTGAGATCCCCTAAATTTATACCTGCTTAAATCCTGTTTTAAAGAGGTATTCTCCATCTTTAATCTCTCTATTTCCTCTTGCATATGTTGCAAGATGCCAGACACTGATTCATTATGAGCCAAGTCCTCATTTAGGGACTGCGCCATATCCGTGACGTCAATGCCCTCTATTTCTTCCCCGGTATTCATCGTCCACCAGAACTGAATTTTATTTTAAGGCTTGTGCTTCTGTCAAAGCCCAGCTCACCTGAGTCCTTGTTCAGTTCTGATGGAGGTTGAAGACAATCCGACCCCACCCTGAAACTGCTTGTTCCAGCACACTAGTTTTTAAAACAGTGCACTAAGAACAGAAGCTCAAGGGAAGGGGGGAAGTGGATAAAATAAAATAAAGAGACAACACCGTTCTTGCGTTTCCACTGTTGAAGTGCTGCACAAATCTGCGGCCCTTTCTGACTTCTGTAGAAACTGGTGCCTAATGAAACATAAACAAAGAACAGATAAGTACAACCTATTCCTAACTGGGTTCCTGACAATCCCTTTATTTATTAGAAATTCTCTTCTAAAAGTACCTCTTGGATCCTGGTCTCTAGTTTCCAGGTTTGGAATGTGTTACTGCTCTGGGATGTGCTTTCTATTACTCTAAAGCTTCTAAAACATTAAATAAATACCGTTATCAGAATTACCAATATCAAACATTCATCTTAATATAACTAAAGCCTAAATTCCCAATAGCAGACTCACTTTTCCCATATTTCCAGAACCTTTTATAAAACAAATACTGTACTTTTACATCAAAATACAGCATGTAATTTGTGCAAGTCTTTGATTTACTGTTTGCCTTGCTGTTAATGGTTTCCACTGTTCGATTCTTAAAAGTTCCATAAAAAAAAAAATTTTTGCTTCACAAAGTTCCGCAAAGTATTCTTGTAACAAAGAGTTTGAATCACAATGTTCGTGGAAGGTATCTTGTTTCAAATTGTCTATACACGAATCCAGAAATTGTTGTCAAAGTTCTTTCAGGTAATAAAAAGTTTTGCACTTACTTGTTGCTGACAAGAGATACTGATCAGTCTAACCTTGTCTTCTTTCTCTTTTGCAGGTTGCTTGTAGGAGAGAGGCTGAGGCAAGGAGGAACCGGAAACCGGAAGAAGGAAGAGCCAGCAGCTGCGCCCATTGAAGCCAATGAAAGTCTGTAGAGAGCAGGAGTGCCAGCGCCGAGGGGTCTGTTCTCAGGTAAGCGGGAGGTAGACGAGCACAAGCACTGGGTGAGGCTCGGGGGCTGCCTTTTATAGACAGGGCTGGGTGTGGTCCTCACATGCTGCACATGTTCTTGAAAGGTGTGCAGAGCTGGGTGTGGTTTGAAGAGCTGGGTGTGGTCCTCACATGCTGCACATGTTCTTGAAAGGTGTGCAGAGTTTCAGTTATTATGCAAATGAGTTGAATTAACACATGGTCTAGAGAGGAGTGTTTTAAAGAAGCCTTGGTAAAAGCAAGGCCCAATGTGTAACCAAAACAGCACATTAAACAACATACACAAAAGCCTGGGGGGGGGGGAAGGTGAGATAACAAGAAAGGCTTTCAATAGTAAGTTTAAAAGGGAGCTATTACAGAACCCACTAGTGCAGTGAGAGGGGACATGCTCGTTGCTGTGCACAAATCCTAACAGTGCTCTTAATATGCGGCCCATCACCAGCACACCCTTCCCAATATGGCAGATGCTCACAGCATGATTAAGCAGTCTAGTGGTTGCCGTGTCTGATCAACAGATAAGACCGGCACATTTGCCACATCTTCTTGCTTCTGTGCAGAAAAGAGGGAACCCTGTAACCCTAACCTTACCTGGGTACTACAACAAACACAAACAATACGGTCAACAGGTAGGGAAAAACTCAAACAATATTTTTAAAGACCAGTGCTCAATACTGTCCTTATGGGCCGATTACTTTCCCTTATTTATTCCAATTAATTTTATCCAAGGCCAGCAGTGGCTCATCAGCGAATTATATATACAACACAAATATTTACATCTCATCAAAATTACCTACTTACATACACAATAACAATTGTCTACAACAAAGACATCCTTATAAATAATACAGGATCTAAACATTGGCAATATGCCAGAAGAGGGTTATGCCCAACAAAACTTCATTCATTGTGGTTACTATTACAAGATTGTGATTGTAATCCACTTGATTGCGATTATTGAAGGTTCAGATGCAAACAACTAGCAAATACCTATTTATTTCTTTAGGATATTTTGTAGTGCATATAAAATTTCTTGTCAAAGTCACTTGACTTAAAGAACACAATCTTGCAAAAAATGTGTCAACGCGTTTCGGCCTCTTCAGCCAGGGTCTCATCAGGACTATCAGGGGGCACTGGCGCCTCTATAAAAATTAAAACTGAGAGTAAAATAACACAATTGACTAAACAAGTACTTAGGGTATCTATGCGACAAGAGAGCTTAGCTCTGTGCGTCAGTGTCACCCAAAAATCTCTGTGCCCAACAATGTCACTTCCTGTGGGTCATTTGTAATTGTTACACAAGTGAATCAAACACTGTGCCAATAACAGTGGTTATAGAAGCAAAAGTGAAAGAAATTAAAGTACTACATGTTGTTAAAGATCATGAATTTTCAGAGTACATAAAAAAAGTCAGGTAATTCTGGGCAATACCTTTTTCTGTTAGTATTGACTGAGAGTCACCGCGTTCTTTTCAATGCTGAAACCTAGCCAATCCAAAGGTAAACAGCTCACTCACATGTCTTAACAGTGAGCATTAAAGAAAATATTTTGGACAACTATTTGAAGCTAATATTTTTAAGTGATAATTGGACTGGAGCCTTACTGTGTTATACAAGGTAGCAAGATCCCTCAATACCGGTAACCTTGGTGGGGGGTGCCCAAACCTTGTTAATGCACTGTCAAAATAAAATGCAAGCTGGATGGAATTACTATCTTCCGCCAGAAATTGAGACACCAACTCTCCACCTCTATCAATGTCATGTCACTTACTTGCAGCGTTAGCGCCAGCTTGTACGCCTCCGGGTGTCTACAAAAAGATCACCTCAAATCATCTTGGCGGATCGAATTCCGCCTTAGAGAGATGTTTACTCGCGGCTCCTCACGTCTCCACTGAACCGTTGTACGGTTCGTGTAGTGCGCGGGTCTCTAAGGAGATAAGGAGACTAACAGCAAGCCAACAGCTAGACAAGCTCATGTTTGGGCCAAGCTTCTTGCTTCGGCAGTTGCGCTCCAAGGAGAGGAGCATATTGTGCTTCCAGTACGTGAGTTAAATGTATAGTCATCTTGATTTGGTGGTTAATTGTTGTATCTCATCCAAATCTGATGTTCAGTTGTATCATTGAGACGTTTTTTACTTTCTCAGTGGTGATTGATGTGGCGAAGTTACAGCACCTGCCTGACATTACGGTTTCTGAATTTGTCATATTAGACTCTTCCTGTAGGTTTTGGACATTGCGCAGGGCTTTTATGACCTATGTAATCATTCTCCAAAGCCAATCCTACAGTGGGACAGCAGGACTGGGGCATGTTTTTTGTTGTGCAACGCACTACACTATCGGGTACAAAGGATTCGAGTATTCAGTCTTCCCAGGCCAGGTTATGATTTTGGAAGTAACTGAGGAGCGACCACACGCAGAGTGAGAGATATGAGCATGCATGCCAATGCAGGGCACTAGTTGGTCACTATACGGCGTAGGATTGTGGTTACCTCTTCCCTTGCACACCACTCATGGTTGAGGGTTGGATGTACTCCTACTTGCTTTATACTTATCTGGGCCTACTGGAGTACTTATCTGATGGTTGCTTATAGTTATGGGGGCACATTTTTAATTTTGGAGATGATATATTTTTTACATGCCATTTAGGCCGTGCTGTGGCTCTCCTCACTCTTTGTTTTTCTTGACATGTTTTAGGTAGTTCTATCTGAATTAGCACCAATAGGATCTGATGGATTTGATGATAGTGCTGTGTCCAGGTTCTTTTTCCTTTTACTCACACAGGAGTGGTAGTTAGATGACATTGTCCTGAGGAGAACCGTGAAATAAGCTGGGGTTGAAACGCCAACAATGCTCCCAATGGGTTGCCGCTTATAACTGACATACAAGGGTAGCTAGGCTGTTGAGCCACATTATATTTTGTTTGAACTTTGAGATTCATATAGCCACGGGAACCTACAGTGTCTGTATTTTATAATGTCTTTTGTCTGTTGAATCAGTTTAGGTACACTGCATCACCTGCACTACTTATTTCACATTGTCACACATTGCCTGTTACACATGTATGAGTGTGATACATGTATAATTGAAACCTGTTCTGCCAGCTTTTTTCATTTGTGTATTTTTGCTTCCAATTTGTTCCAAGCAAAAAGAACAGATGATGGACGGAATGCTGAAAAATTGCAAACATCTACCCCCAGTCACAAAATCTGGGTTTAATCCATCATGTTTTTGCCCACCACGCCACTCCAGTTTGGACCCAGCCATATGCAAATTAGTTTTGACACTGCTCCGCATGGGAACAGTCTAGCCCGAACTGCCAAGCCAGGTTCTCCCTGGACCAGAAACAAGAATCCTGGGACCAGTTTCCGGGTATTACCCCTCATCAGCCAGGCTAGCTTGATTCCAGTGGTGCTGTGAGCACAGGACTCATGTCTGGACATACCCACATACCCTTCCCACTTAGAGCGACAAAAGCAAAAAGAACAGATGATTGGACGGAATGCTGAACAATGCAAACATTCACCGACAGTCACAAGGATCTGGGTTTAATCCATCCTTTTTTTGCCCACTATGCCACCCCAGTTTGGACCCAGTCAAATGCAAATCAGTCTTGACCCTGCTCCCCATGGGAACAGTCCAGCCCTAACTGCCAAGCCAGGTACTCCCTGGACTGGAAACAAGCATCCTTGAACCAGTTTCGGGTCACCACCCCTCATCAGCCAGGATAGCTTGAAACCAGTGGCCCAGTGAGCATGGGACCCACGTCTAGGCATTACCTTCCCACTTAGGGCAACAAAAGCAAAAAGAACAAATGATGGACGGAATGCTGAACAATTGAACTGGGTCCAGACTGGTGTGGTGTGGTGTGGTGAGCAGAAAAACGATTGATTAAACCCAGATCTTTGTGACTGTGGGTGAATGTTCAGCATTCCGTCCAATCAAATGTTCTTTTTACTTTTGTCGCCCTAAGTGGAAAGGGTTACATCTTTTTTCTACCTTGGAATGGATCGAAGTGCAACTAGAAGAGTAGCACTGAATAACTTAATTGCGGATGAATTTAAAATCTCTGCTCACAACTTGTTTGTATAGTTTAACCTCTGTAGATCATTGCTGTATATTTGTTTTGTTGACAAAAACAAGATTTAGAAATATATTTTTAACACAATGCTTTATTGCTTAATCACCATTGGTATTTTTAATTTTTGGATGTATTGGGGGTTTTACCACGGGCTGTGTGGGTGCTCACATGGCTCCATGCTATTTTGCACAGGACCATTCTTCTTTTACAAAGGTAATTCAGATCAATATTTTACACCAATTTGCCCCACACGAGCACCCGCTTAAAACATTAACAAATAATCCCTTAAGTGTTATGGGGCATTAGGTTCAAAATAATTATATTGTTGCTAATGTTCGGATCTGGCAATTACTCTACTTACCGAGTGCCAACAGTTTATGTTAATATACAGAACCTTCAGTACATTTCAACCTCCATTTTCTTTGTGGTACCATATTTGCTAGTAGACTGAAGCTACATTAATCGGTGTAGGTAAGAGTAATAGTAAATTAATCTCTGGTACCTTCAGGGCACAGTATTCTCTAATCTGTGAAGCACAACAGTCATCGCTTCGTAGCCAGTTCTTAACTGACTTTGTGGAAAACTGGGACATGAAAGTAGAGCCCAGGCCTTAAAACAAGAAGTAGAAATAGCCAGATTCCAAGAAACTCTAAGCACAGCCCCTTCCCCTAAAATCCCTCAGGGGTAACACAATCAAATCTGCTATCTGAGGATAGTTTAAGGTCATCATACTTAACAACGTGCAGCCCACCAAGTACTATGAGATCGATACCCTCTAATGACAAGACATGCTCACAGCCTTGACGGTCACATGTTTTTTAAAGAATTGCTTGCATTCCTGTGAAGATACAATCATATCGGATTCGTGTTATCTCCTCTATAGTAGTCCCTGACACAATTACAACCCAGGACTGCTCCGCTATTTCTTGTGGGACATCAATAATTGCACCTCCCTTTACCACTGAGAGGTCACATCATTAATATGGAAAGGTGGCTACAAAGAACACACTTGAGAATTCAGGATCTGGCTAGAATACAAGCGGCTTACCTTTTATTGATTGATTAGGAATGAATTTATTAAAGAAAGAATTGAACTATCCCAAAAATACCATTGGTAGGACTACCAAATATGTTACTTAAATTCTTCGAACAGGAATTTTGAAGATGTTTCATGTAGACTGCCTCCCAGACACGACAGAAGCTTTAGTTGAATTGAATACTGTACAGTGTAAATCTTTTCCCAATTTAGGGTACACCAATAGCGCAGGGTAAACTGTTCAGCTATATGTCTCTACGATGGAGAAATGTACACTCTTTCTAAGTCCTCTTGCAGAAGCAATAATTAACCTGGGCAGCACGCATGCGATCCCACTCACTTTGAGCCCCATTTGGGCGCTAGCAATAATTGTCTTACACGAGGTGTTAATGCAACCTCATTTGCAAGTTTCTGGACCTGCACTGTGGTCCGTTTACCTACTTTGCTCCTGATAGAGCGTTCCGTCCTAATAAATTACCTGTATTTGGACGCTCTTGGGTCGATGAATCTTTTGACCAAGTGGGGCTCTCTTCACCCGAGATTAGTCAATTTAATCAAATCAATAATCAATAACGAACATAAGCAATGCCCTGATCAACATAACACTTCACAATTAATCCAGAAAACATTTCGGCGAACCATGACCTTTCGGCCATGAATAACCACACCAGTTCATTCAAAGTTAATGAATTTATTTCCCTATATTAACAAAGCTAGCACGATATAAATGTGTCTCAACACCAAATGATATATGTAAATGAACATTAATAGCTGTCCATAACGGCGAAAAGATGCAATCTATGCAGCATTTGAATAACAATGCATTCGATAATAGCAACGCAAACCACTAAAACTATAATCTGTAATGGGCTAATTGCATACATTAGTCAGCATAACAAGGTCTCAAATTGCATCGTGCAACAAATGAATCCTCATCTAACCTCAAATTAGCATCTGCATGTGGGACTTCATGCAAAAACAATTTAGCAACATTGATTTGGAAAACTCCTAACTAGGGCTCTTATAAAAAATCAGCAGTTGGTTACCTAAAAAGAAACACAATGCAATTGTACATTTTCCTTTCATATTTACCAAATTCAATCAGCATTCAAGGAAGTCTTCGTCTCACAGGTACCGGTTTCGATCAGCATGGGACGGGGGCAAAGGGGGCAGGGTGGACGGGGCAATTGCCTCACAGCGGCAAGATAAAAGGACAAAACTACTACTTTATGCAAAGGGGCAGATCAAAGTTAAAGTCTCTAGAGCGAGAATTACTTAAAGTCTCTTTCTCTCGATTAGAGAAAGCATCAAAGTCTCATTCAAAATGGCGTTGAACATCAATTGGCATCGTAGAAGATGGCAAAATGACGAGGTCGGCAAGATGGCCATAATGGCTGCAAAGGGCAATAATGTCCTCAATGGGTGCAGTGGGTAATGGCCGCTTTCTTCTTGTGCACCAGGTTTAAATAATCAACAGTTCAAATCCAGTAGGGTCTTCCATTGGAGGGTTCATAGGTTGGCTTCAAATTGTCCAATCAAAAACAACAATTTACAAGCTTCTACCTAGGCCTACATTATCCTTGGAGTCGGGAACGTAAGTTGCAACATATTTTACCAATTAACTCACTTTCAGAGCTTCCATTGTCTGCACCTGCAGATTGACCTTGGAGCAAAGAAGAAGATGCCAGGCTGGCACGAAACCTTAAAGATAAGCATGTGAACCGATCTCACTGGAAAAGTACAGCTTCAAGCAGGAATACACGTTTTATTAGCACATTAGAAAAACACGAGCATCTAAACCGTGAGACAAGGCAACTAGGCCGAAGCCTCCACTAAAGTTATGCTAAGTTAAAACATTTCAAACAAGCAAATCATGGCACACGTTTACGGTTATGTCAGATTAGTACAATTCTAATACATCACGTTATATAAAGCACGCTTATAAATGTTGGCGAACTACTCTGAGGGCACATTTGTCCCCGTACAATCTTTATTAGTTCGGTTAAAGTCACACTTGATTATTGCGGCACTACGTTTATGCGCTAATAAATGTAAAACCTTCGTTTCTGCGTCATCACTCCACAGTTGACACCATCATGTACGCTGGCTTCTGCACCATACACTCACTGAGTATACCTCCTTGAAGCTAGGGTTCTAAATCTTAGCGCTGATGGTGCTTGTCAAAGGAAAGTCATTTGGCAATGCACGCAGCATTCAAGTGTCCTTGTTGCCCACTAAAACCATGACGAGTGTGCTTCCATGTGTAAGTTCCCCTCGAGCACATACTTTTACTGGCTCTTAGGACTACCTGTTAGAAGTAATCAGACGCTTCTCACAAGTAGAGAACATTGCAATGGAACTGATGTGTGAGCGCCGTCCACCATACTCATGTAAACCAAAGGAAAGGCACTGCTAACTCTGAGAGCCTCGCGAGGGGCCCCAGGGTAGTAACATTCTTGTCTGACGGATCAGACGCAGCACTTTTTTTCTGCATTGTGAACGGCCAAGCTCTGACTTGCAGCGCATGAAGAATCCTTCATTTTAGCAAAGCTACGAACTTTAAGGTCAAAGGTGGGCACCCCCTTTAAAAGTCATGGCTAGCAGCAAGTTTACAGGACAGCTACAAATTATGGAGAACGGAATGACCGGCAGTGTGCTGGAGGCCAAAGGGCAAAGAGGTCAGCTGTCCCAGAAGAATCTTTGTGATTCTAACACATTTCAAGACTCACAGGTGACGAAGCACGTGCGCTATACACGTAATAAACATAACACGCCTCAAAGGGCAAGCCCGAGTTTAAAAATGAAATCAGTGTAAAGGAAGAATGCTACATGAGTTCTAGTTCCGACCACCAGTTGTGGATATTATCGTGAGTTATTATATTTACAGTACCCCGGGGGACAACGGAGTCACAATATTAGCTCTTGAAGTCCCGGTTTAAAACAATATGGCACCTGAGCGTACTTGCTGTCAATATTGCGCAGTTTCTGACAAAACCAGCAATCCCCACTGCAGCTGATGACGACACAGTACACAAAAGAGGCAAATAAGTGGACTACAAGAACAGCTATCTTCAAATTAGCACATGCATTCACTTCCA
Source organism: Pleurodeles waltl (assembly GCF_031143425.1). Classification (NCBI taxonomy): domain Eukaryota; kingdom Metazoa; phylum Chordata; class Amphibia; order Caudata; family Salamandridae; genus Pleurodeles; species Pleurodeles waltl. The sequence continues at coordinate 1,629,386,061 of NC_090440.1, forward strand.
CCATTATAACATTGTACCAAGAACCAAGGGCTGCATATATAGTCAATGGCGAGCAACGTAGAACGTTTGGAATGGACAGAGGCTGCCCTCTTGCAATCAAGTTAGACCCTTTAAAATACACAGGGCCTGCCCTCTGTCTCAACTATCATTTTCTCTTTTTGCATTGAGCTATTAACAGGTTAATTAAGATCACCGGGCATTACCACTGCCAAAATCACTGATCAGTTTCAATATTTGGAGGCTAGAACACTAGAAACAACAACTGAGGATCTAAGTTAAATAAATTAAATAAATACATGGTAAAATGAGGAAATAATTGATCAGTGAAGGGAGATGCCTCCTTTGGCATGGTTACCCCCTAACATTTTGCCTTTTGTTGATGCCAGTTATGATTGAAAGTGTGCTGGGACCCTGCTAACCAGGCCCCAGCACCAGTGTTCTTTCCCTAAACTGTACCTTTATTCCCACAATTGGCACAGTCCTGGCACACTGATAAGTCCTTTGTAAATGGTACCCTTAGTACCAGGGGCCCTGTGGGCAGGGAAGGTCTCTAAGGGCTGCAGCATGTATTATGCCACCCTGGGGACCCCTCACTCATCACATGTACACTGCCTCACAGCTTGTGTGTGCTGGTGAGGAAAAAATTACAAAGTCAACATGGCACTCCCCTCAGGGTGCCATGCCCACATCCCACTGACTGTGGCATAGGTAAGTCACCCCTCTAGCAGGCCGTTCAGCCCTAAGGCAGGGTGCACTATACCACAGGTGAGGGCATAGTTGCATGAGCAATATGCCCCTACAGTGTCTAAGCCAAACCTTAGACATTGTAAGTGCAGGGTAGCCATAAAGAATACATGGTCTGGGAGTCTATCAATTACGGACTCCACAGTTCCACAATGGAAGTTTGGTATCAAACCTCTCAGCACAATAAATGCACACTGATGCCAGTGTGGAATTTATTATAAAATACACTCAGAGGGCATCTTAGAGATGCCCCCTGAATACCAGTACGACTCCTAGTGCTAGGCTGACCAGTTTGTGCCAGCCTGCCACAACCAGACGAGTTTCTGGCCACAAGGGGTGAGTGCCTTTGTCACTCTGTGGCCAGGAATAAAGCCTGCACTGGGTGGAGGTGCTTCTCACCTCCCCTTGCAGGAACTGTAATACCTGGCGGTGAGCCTCAAAGGCTCATGCCTGTTGTGACAGGCCCCCAGGACATCGCAGCTAGTGGAGATGCCTGCCCCTCTGGACACAGCCCCCACTTTTGGCGGCAAGTCTGGAGGAGACAATGAGAAAAACAAGGAGGAGTCGCCTACCAGTCAGGACAGCCCCTAAGGTGCCCTGAGCTGAGGTGACTCCTGCCTTTAGAAATCCTCCATCTTGGTTTTGGAGGATTCCCCCAATAGGAATAGGGATGTGTCCCCCTCCTCTCCGGGAGGAGGTGAAGGAGGGTGTTGCCACCCTCAAGGACAGTAGCCATCGGCTACTGCCCCCCAGACCTAAACACAAATTGAGTATTTAGTGGCGACCCTGAACCCAAGAAATCAGATTTCTGCAACCTACAACAAAAAGAAGGACTGCTGACCTGAAAGTCCAGCGGAGACGACAGAGATGACAACTGACTTGGCCCCAGCTCTACCGGCTTGTCTCCAGACTCAAAGAACCTGCACAGCGATGCATCTAGCGGGACCACCGACCTCTGAGGACTCAGAGGACTGCCCTGCACCTAATGGACCAAGAACCTCCCAAGAACAGTGGCACTGTTCAGAAACTGCAACAACTTTGCAACTTTGAAACAACTTTAAAGAGATTCTCACTTCCCGCCAGAAGCATGAGTCTTCGCACTCTGCACCGGACGCCCCTGGTTCGAGTCCAGGACAACCAACACTGCAGAGAGGACTCTCAGGCGACTCCAACGAAGTGGACACCCTGAGTCGGCCCCCCTGCTCCCCTACGGTGATGCCTGCATAGAGAATCCAGAGACTCCCCCTGACCGCGACTGCCTGGTAACAAAGGAACCTGACACCTGGACCAAGCACAGCACCTGCAGTCCCCAGGACCGAGAGGAACCACCTACCAGTGCAGGAGTGACCAGCATGCGGCCCTCATCCTAGCTCAGTCAGTGGCTGGCCCAAGAAGCCCCCCTGTGCCCTGCCTGCATCGCCAGAGGGACCCCTGGGTCTCTCCGCTGCTTTCTATAGCAAACCCGACACCCACTTTGCACACTGCACCCGGCTGCCCCTGTGCCGCTGAGGGTGTGTTTTGTGTGCTTGCATGTGTGTCCCTCAGTACTCTGCAAACCCCGCCTGGTCTGCTCCCCGAGGAGGCAAGTACTTACCTGCTAGCAGACTGGAACCGGAGAACCCCTGATTTTCATAGGCACCTACGTGTTTTGGGCCCTCCTTTGACCTCTGCACCTGACCGGCCCTTTGTTGCTGGTGCAGTGACTTTGGGGTTGCCTTGAACCCCCAGTGGTGGGCTGCCTGTACCCAGGAGACTGACTGTGTAAGTGCTTTACTTATCTGCAAAAACTAACCTAACTTACCTCCTCGAGGCACTGTTGATTTTTGCAGTGTCCACTTTTAAAATAGCCTATTGACATTTCAACAAAAACTGTGTGTACTACTGTTTTAAATCAAAGTTCTATACTTACCTGTGTGAAGTATCTTGCATTTTATGTACTTACCTCAAATCTTGAATCTTGTGGTTCTAAAATAAATTAAGAAAATGTATTTTTCTATGTAAAACCTATTGGCCTGGAGTTAAGTCTTTGAGTGTGTGTTCCTCATTTATTGCCTGTGTATGTACAACAAATGCTTAACACTACCCTCTGATAAGCCTACTGCTCGACCACACTACCACAAAAATTAGCATTTAGTATTATCTAATTTTGCCACTATCAATCTCTATGGGGAACCCTTGGACTCTGTGCACACTATCTTTCACTTTGAGATAGTATATATAGAGCAGACTTTCTACATTGGTGGATCAGCGGTGGGATCTAAGACTTTGCATTTGCTGGACTACTCAGCCAACACCTGATCACATAACTAAATTCCAAAAATTGTCATTAGAAATAGATTTTTGCATTTTTACTATTTTTCTAAATTTTTAAAAGTCCTGCTAGGGCCTTGTAAGTCCCTGTTAGCATTTCATTTAGAGCTTAAAAGTTTTTAAAAGTTTGGATGTAAGTTCTAGAAGTAGTTTTTAGATTCTTAGAAAGTAATCCCAACGTTTAGAGTGATAAGGTCTGGCACAGATGAGATGGTGGTGGAACTCAACCTCACCCCTTACCTGCATCTAGGAATGTCAGAGTTAAGGTCTATCTCTAAGCTAAAAAAGATAAAGACTGGGTCCAACCCTACCAAGGTAAAGCTCCAGGAGTTCTTGGCAGGGTTCACAAGGGACCACCCCTCTGAGTTGGAGGATATGCCTTCAGATGGGGAAATTAGTGAACAGGAGGAAGAACTCACCTCTCCTGTCCTAATTAGGGAAGACAGAGTTCCTAGAACCCTGACTCCACAAATCATAGTCGGAGACCATGGTTCTTTCACAGGGGAGACCAGTGCCTCTGGAAGCACTGAGGACAGCCTCAATGAAGAGGACCTCCTGTTAGCCAGGATGGCCAAGAGATTGGCTTTGGAGAAGCAGCTCCTAGCCACAGAAAGGAAAGACAAGAGATGGGTTTAAGTCCCAGCAACTTAAATAGGGTCAGAGAGAATACTGATATCCTAAAAATCCCCAAAGGGATTGTAACTAAATATGAAGAAGGTGATGATATCACCAAGTGGTTCACAGCTTTTGTGAGGGCTTGTGCAACCAGAAAAGTAAGCAGATCTCACTGGGGAGCCCCCCTTTGGGAAATATTCACTGGAAAGTGTAGGGATAGACTCCTCACACTCCCTGGTAAAGATGCAGAATCTTATGACCTCATGAAGGCTACCCTGATTGAAGGCTTTGGATTCTCAACTGAGGAGTACAGGATTAGGTTCAGTGGGGGGCTCATAGATCCTCGAGCTGTACCTGGATTGATTTTGTTGACTTCTCAGTCAAAACACTAGATAGTTGGATAACTGGCAGTGGTGAGAGTGATTATGATGGGCTGTATAATTTATTTATGAAAGAACATCTGTTAAGTAATTGATCTAATGACAAACTGCATCAACATCTGGTAGACCTAGGTACAATTTCTCCCCAAGAATTGGGAAAGAGGGCAGACCACTGGGTCAAGACTAGGGTGACCAATACTTCCACATGAGGTGACCAAAAGAAAGGGGTCACAAAGCCTCTCCAGGGGAAGGGTGATGAGACATCCAAGGACAAAAGTAAAGAGTCTTCTACAGGGCCCCAAAAACCTGCTCAGGAGGGTGGGCCCGAGCCTCTTCACAGTCCAGAAATGAGTATAAGGGTAAACACGTTGATCTCAAGAAGGCCTGGTGTCAAAACTGTAGACAGCATGGACACCAAACTGGAGACAAGGCCTGTCCAAATAAAAGTCCCACAACAACAAGTACTCCAATTAGTACTGGAACAGCCAGTCTTCAGGTGGGATCAACAGTTTGCCCAAAGCAAATCAGGGTTCACACTGAAGCTACATTAGTCTCTGAGGGTGGGGTGGATTTAGCCACACTTGCTGCCTGGCCGCCTAACATACAAAAATACAGGCAGCAGCTCTTTATCAATGGGACTAGAGTAGAAGCCTTGAGGGATACAGGTGCCAGTGTCACAATGGTGACAGACAAACTGGTTTCCCCAGGACAGTACCTGGCTGGACAGACATATCCAGTTACTAATGCTGACAATCAAACTAAAGTCATTCCCATGACAATGGTAACTTTACAAGGGGAGCGGTCACTGGCCTGAAACAGGTGGTAGTCTCCTCTGCAATTACAGTAGAATATCTGCTAGGGAATGATCTGGAGTCCTCAGCATGGGCTGAGGTAGAGCTCAAGACCCAGGCAGCCATGCTGGGTATCCCTGAACTGGTGTTTGTCAAGACAAGGGCACAGAGCAAGGCTCAGGGTAAAAAAGAAGTGTTGGAGTCTGGAATAATAGCCCAACCTTCCAAGAGAAAAGGAAAGAAGACTGGGGAACCAGCTTCTACACAGAAATAGAAACAGGACCTCTCTTCCCAGGAAGATGTTCTATCCCCTGAGGGAACTAAGTCCATGGAGCTGGAGCCTTATCAGGTTGAGCTCTTGGGCCCAGGGGGACCCTCAAGGGAACAGCTGTGTAAGGGACAAAGAGTTGTCCCTCTCTTTAAGGCCTACGGCAGCAAGTAGCTAAGCAAGAAAAAGGAACTGTCAGTGGAACCCACAGGGTCTATTGGGAAGATGGACTCCTTTACACTGAGGCAAGAGATCCCAAACCCTGTGCCGCTAGGAGAGTGGTAGTGCCTCAGGAGTTAAGGGAGTTCATTCTGACCTTATTCCATGACATTCCCTTTGCTGGGAATTTGGGACAAACCAAGACTTGGGAGAGATTAGTCAACCATTTCTATTGGCCCAAAATGTCCCAGAAGGTTAAGGAGTTTTGCACCTCCTGTGTCACCTGTCAAGCCAGTGGTAAGACAGGTGGCCATCCAAAGGCCCCACGCATTCCACTTCCAGTGGTGGGGGTCCCCTTTGAGAAAGTGGTAGTGGACATAGTGGGTCCACTTGAACCTCCCACAGCATAAGGGAACCAATATATCTTGGTAGTAGTGGATCATGCTACCAGGTACCCTGAGGCAATTCCCCTGAGGTCCACTACTGCTCGTGCAGTAGCTAAAGCACTCATAGGTATTTTTACCAGAGTGGGATTTCCTAAGGAGGTGGTTTCTGACAGAGGTACCAACTTCATGTCAGCTTACCTGAAACACATGTGGAATGAGTGTGGGGTGACTTACAAATTCACCACGCTATACCATCCACAAACCAAAGGCCTTGTAGTAAGTTTTACCAAGACATTGAAGGGCATGATCATGGGGCTCCCTGGAAAACTCAAAAGGAGATGGGATGTCCTCTTGCCATGCCTGCTTTTTGCCTACTGCGAGGTGCCGCAGAAGGGAGTTGGGTTTTCCCCCTTTAAACTTCTGTTTGGCCATCCTGTAAGAGGACCACTGGCACTTGTAAAAGAAGGCTGGGAGAGACCTCTACATGAGACTAAACAAGGTGTGGTAGACTATGTACTAGGCCTACATTCTAGGATGGCAAAGTACATAGAAAAGGCAAGCCAACAACTCCAGAAGTTGTGGTATGACCAAAAGGCTGCCATGGTTGAGTTTCAGCCAGGGCAGAAAGTCTGGGTTCTAGAGCCTGTGGCTCCCTGGGCACTTCAGGACAAATGGAGTGGCCCTTACCCAGTGCTAGAAAAGAAGAGTCAGGTCAAATACTTGGTGGACCTGGGCACTAGCAGGACCCCCAAGAGGGTGATCCTTCTTAACCACCTTAAGCTCTATCATGACAGGGCAGATGTAAACATGTTAATGGTTACAGATGAGGACCAGGAAGCAGAGAGTGAACGTCTCCCGGATCTCCTCTCCCCTGACCCTAAGGATGTCTCAGTAGATTGAGTGATCTATTCAGACACCCTCTCTGGCTAACAGCAAGCTGACTGCAGGAAAGTCCTCCAGCAGTTTGCTGAGCTCTTTTCCTTGACCCTTGGTCAGACACACCTGTGTACCCATGGTGTAGACACAGGGGACAGTATGCCTGTCAAGAATAAAATATTCAGACAGTCTGACCAAGTCAAAGAAAGCATCAAGGTGGAAGTCCACAAGATGCTTGAGGTGGGAGTGATTGAGTCCCTGGGCTAGCCCAGTGATCTTGGTCCCCAAACCTCACACCAAAGATGGAAAGAAAGATATGAGGTTTTGTGTGGACTACAGAGGGCTCAATTCTGTCGCCAAGACAGATGCTCACCCCATCCCAAGGGCAAATGAGCTCATTGACAAATTAGATGCAGCCAAATTCTTAAGTACCTTTGACTTGACTGCAGGGTACTAGCACCTTGAGCAACAGAAAATACATAATTCTCTACACCTGATGGGCATTTTCAGTTTACTGTTATGCCCTTAGGCTTAAAGAATGCCCCTGCCACCTTCCAACGGTTGGTGAATCAAGTCCTTGCTGGCTTGGAGTCCTTTAGTGCGGCATATCTAGACGATATTGCTGTCTTTAGCTCCAACTGGCAGGATCACCTGGTCCACCTGAGGAAGGTTTTGCAGGCCCTGCAAGCAGCAGGCCTCTCTAACAAGGCATCTAAATGTCAGATAGGGCAGGGAACTGTGGTTTACTTGGGACACCTTGTAGGTGGAGGCCAAGTTCAGCCACTCCAACCCAAGATCCAGACTATTCTGGACTGGGAAGCTCCAAAAACCCAGACTCAAGTCAGGGCATTCCTTGGCTTAACTGGGTACTACAGGAGGTTTGTGAATGGATATGGTTCCATAGTGACACCCCTCACGGAACTGACATCTAGGAAAATGTCCAAGAAAGTGAATTGGACCTTTGGCTGTCAAAAGGCCTTCGACACCCTGAAGCAAGCTATTTGTACAGCACCAGTTTTGAAAGCTCCAGATTATTCTAAGCAGTTCATTGTGCAGAGTGATGCCTCTGAGCTTAGGATAGGAGCAGTCCTGTCCCAAACAAATGATGATGACCTTGACCAACCTGTTGCTTTTATTACCAGGAGGTTACTCCCCAGGGGGCAGCATTGGAGAGCCATTGAGAGGGAGGCCTTTGCTGTGGTTTGGTCCCCGAAGAAGTTGAGACCATACCTTTTTGGTACTCACTTCACAGTTCAAACTGACCACAGACCTCTCAGATGGCTGATGCAAATGAAAGGAGAAAACCCTAAACTGTTGAGGTGGTCCATGGCCCTCCAGGGAATGGACTTTGCAGTGGAACACAGACCTGGGACTGCCCATGCCAATGCTGATGGTCTTTCCAGGTTCTTCCACTTAGAAAATGAAGACTCTCTTGGGAAAGGTTAGACTCATCCTCTTTCGTTTGGGGGGTGGGGTGTAGGGAAATGCCTCCCTTGGCATGGTTACCCCCTAACTTTTGGCCTTTTGTTGATGCCAGTTATGATTGAAGTATACTGGCACCCTGCTAACCAGGCCCCAGCACAAGTGTTCTTTCCCTACACTGTACCTTTGTTCCCACAATTGGCACAGCCCTGGCATACAGATAAGTCCCTTGTAAATGGTACCCCTGGTACCAAGGGCCTTTTAGCCAGGGAATGTCTCTAAGGGCTGTAGCATGTATTATGCCACCTTGGGGACCCCTCACTCAGCACACGCACACTGCCTCACAGCTTGTGTGTGCTGGTGGGGAGAAAATGACTAAGTCGACATGGCACTCCCCTCCAGGTGCCATGCCCACATCCCGCTGGCTGAGGCATAGGTAAGTCACCCCTCTAGCAGGCCTTACAGCCCTAAGGCAGCGTGCACTATACCACAGGTGAAGGCATAGTTGCCTGGGCAATATGCCCCTACAGTATCAAAGCCAAACCTTAGACATTGTAAGTGCAGGGTAGCCATACAGAGTATATGGTCTGGGAGTCTGTCAATTATGGACTCCAAGGTTCCATAATGGCTACACTGAAATATGGGAAGTTTGTTATCAAACATCTCAGCACAATAAATGCACATTGATGCCGGTGTGGGATTTATTGAAAAATACACCCAGAGGACATCTTAGAGATGCCCTCTGAATACCAGTCCGACTTCTAGTGCTCGGCTGACCAGTTTCTGCCTGCCTGCCACAACCAGACGAGTTTCTGGCTACATGGGGTGAGTGCCTTTGTCACTCTGTGGCCAGGAACAAAGCCTGAACTAGGTAAAGGTGCTTCCCACCAACCCCTGCAGGAACTGTAACACCTGGCGGTGAGCCTCAAAGGCTCATGCCTGTTGCGACAGCCCTCCAGGACATCCCATCTAGAGGAGATGCCCGTCCCTCCGGACACAGCCCCCACTTTTGGTGGCAAGTCCGGAGGAGATAATGGGAAAAACAAGGAGGAGTCACCTACCAGTCAGGACAACCCCTAAGGTGCCTTGAGCTGAGATGACCCCTGCCTTTAGAAATCCTCCATATTTGTTTTGGAGGATTCCCCCAAGAGGAATAGGGATGTGCCCCCCTCCACTCTGGGAGGAGGCACAGGGAGGGTGTAGCCACCCTCAAGGACAGTAGACATTGGCTACTGCCCTCCAAACCTAAACACACCTCTAAATTGAGTATTTAGGGGCAACCCTGAACCCAGGAAACCAGATTCCTGCAACCTACAACAAGAAGAAGGACTGCTGACCTGAAAGCCCCGCAGAGACGACAGAGACTACAACTGACTTGGCCCCAGCCCTACCAACCTGTCTCCAGACTCAAAGAACCTGCACAACGACGCATCCAGCGGGACTAGCGACCTCTGAGGACTCAGAGGACTGCCCTGCACCTAAAGGACCAAGAACCTTTGTGAACAGCGGCACTGTTCAGAAACTGCAACAACAGTGCAACTTTGAAACCACTTTAAAGAGACTCTCACTTCCCGCCAGAAGCGTGAGTCTTCACACTCTGCACCTGACGCCCCTGGCTCGAGTCCAGGACAACCAACACCACAGAGAGGACTCCTAGGCGACTCAACTACGTGGACACCCTGAGTCAACCCCCCTTCACTCCCACAACGACGCCTGCATAGAGGATCCAGAGGCTCCCCCTAACGCGACTGCCTGGTACCAAAGGAACCCAACTGCTGGACCAAGCGCTGCACATGCAGCCCCAGGACTGAGTGGAACCACCTACCAGTGCAGGAGTGACCGTCAGGTGGCCCTCATCCCAGCCCAGTCAGTGGCTGGCCCGAGAAGCCCCAGTGCCCTGCCTGCATCGCTAGAGTGATCTCCGGATCCCTCCATTGCTTTCTATAGCAAACCCGACGCCCACTTTGCACACTGCACCCGGCTGCCCCTGTGCCGCTGAGGGTGTGTTTTATGTACCTGTGTGCGTCCCCCCCAGTGCTCTACAAAACACCTCTGGTCTGCTCCCCAAGAACGCAGGTACTTACTTGGTAGCAGACTGGAACCAGAGCACCCCTGTTCTTCATAGGCGCCTATGTGTTTTGGGCCTCCTTTGACCCCTGCTCTTGACCGGCCCTGTGTTGCTGGTGCAGTGACTTTTGAGTTGCCTTGAACCCCCAATGGTGGGCTGCCTAAACCCAGGAGACTGACTGTAAGTGCTTTACTTACCTGCACAAACTAACCAAACTTACCTCCCTCTGGAACTGTTGAGTTTTGCACTGAGTCCACTTTTAGAAGAGCTTATTGCCATTTTAACTACAACTGTGTGTACTACTGTTTTAAATCAAAGTTCTATACTTACCTGTGTGAAGTACCTTGCATTTTATGTACTTACCTCAAATCTTGAATCTTGTGGTTGTAAAATAAATTAAGAAAATATATTTTTCTATATAAATCCTATGGGCCTGGAGTTAGGTCTTTGAGGATGTGTTCCTCATTTATTGCCTGTGTATGTACAACAAATGCTTAACATTACCCTCTGATAAGCCTACTGCTCGACCACACTACCACAAAATAGAGCATTAGTATTATCTAATTTTGCCACTATCAACCTCTAAGGGGAACCCTTGGACTCTGTGCACACTATCTCCCACTTTGAGATAGTATATACAGAGCCATCTTCCTACAACCAGTCTGCAAAAAACCCTTCCTACTTGTTGGCAGAATACATTTTTGTAAAAACTATGATTCTGCCTGAATTGCCCTTCTGATTTTTATAACTTGTTACACATATTCATGATAAGTTTTTCACAAGCTGGAATTGTACCCTAATGGGTTTAGATGGTGTTAAAAATTGGGTATCTAGTTGGGAGAAGTGTGCACTGGTCCAGGTAGGGCCCACAAACCTAGTCAGGGTAAGTCACAACACAACCTAAATTATCCTGTGCTCACCCTCCGACAGCTTGGCACAGAGCAGACAGGCTTAACTTAGAAGGCAGTGTGTAAAGTATTTGTGCAATAACTCATGCAGTAAGGCAGTGTAAACACCACAAAAAGTACTCCACACCAGTTTAGGAAAATAGATAATATTTATCTGAATAAAATAAGGCCCATAACACCAACAAAAAACAATGTGCTCAAGTCAAGATATCACTTTTTAAAGGTTTAGATGAGTCTTAATCCATAAGAGTCAGTGGTTGTCTCTTTTTAACACACAGTACCTGGGCTGTGTCAAATATACTGACGCAGAGGGCCGCAGAGGAGGTGATGTGTTGGAAAATAAAGCGTTGCGTCAATTATTCCGGTGCAGCGGAGGTGATGCGTCTGTTCTTTCCTTGCAGGCAAGGTGATGCGTTGATTTCCGAATGTGCAGTGCTGACTCCTGCTGCTGTGCAAAATCCAAAATGCGCTGAGAGGATGAAGCAGGTGCTGTGTCGATCAGGTAGGCAATGCAGTGATTTGTTAGCATTCAGGCGCTGCATCGATTTTCAATGCAGTGGATTTCCTCTCTCTGGTGAAGTATTTGATGGATCTGAGACTTCCTAACAGGAGGCAAACTCAGTCCAAGACCTTTTTCACATTCCACCCCTCTCTTACCACCTTTGTCAGATAAAAGTGGGGTACGACTTCAGATTTTGCACATTCTGGTCTGGGCAAGATAGGAGTGACCCCTTCAGGTAGCTACAGTGCTGCTGACAAGGTAGGTGCCAAGGTAGTCTCTGCCCTTCAGAAGGAGTCCCAGATGAAAAACCACAGGGATAAAAAACCTCTAGGCTGGAACTCCAAGAATCCGGAAAGAGAGCAGCAGGATACCAGGACTCCAAGGACTGAAACAACAGGAAGCTGCAGGGAATACAAGCAGGAGTAATTCCTAGGAGCATCAAGCAGGAGCGAGGAACACCACCAACTGGAAGTGTTGCAAAGCAAAGAAGAAAAGAACCCAAGCTCCTTATATACCGATGGACAGAAAGTGACAAACAGGAAAAAGGAAAAACACCATATTGGATTAGGAAAATGCCATAGAAAAAACTGGACAGAACACAGTCTTGAAAAGGGAAGAAGAAAAAGGAAAGAGAGCATGCTGGGAAAAGAATAGCATTCTGGGAAAGAGAAAATATGGCCCCAATGTTCAGGGGAAAGAACTGTCCAAGAACCCAAGAACAGATAATCAATTAGGTGTGTGTCACGGGGAACACCTGCAACGCAAGAGCAGGCCCTGAATTATCCGCAGTGAGATCCCCAGCCTGATCCCGACCTGCCCAACCTCACCACTGGAAAAAAGAGAGACGCTGCAGCCAGGCATGTGGCCTGCGGCAGGTCCGATGGGCTGAAACACGGACCATGGACCTCACCGCGGGCCGAGAATGTAATGCTGCAGGTTGAAAAAACGCCCGCAGCGTAACAGAAATATGTTTAAAACTAGTTCAGCTATATTGACACTTTTATACCTAAAAATCTCTTTAAGTGGTTATTTTATTAATTTAAACAGCCTACATGTCTTCAGCAATGTAAAATTAAGATCAATAAGCACACATCCTTCACACTACACACTAAGTTCACTATCAAGAAACATCTTTAAAGTAAAAACATAATGCAAGAAGTCTACAAAATGTGAAAGGAACATGGTCTTCATTACCAAATCTGTGTGTGTGCTGCAGATGGGCTTGGGTAGCATGGCTCTCCATCGGTCACAGAGTAAAGAAAGATAGCAGGTGGGGGGAGAAGAAACATGAGGGTGAGAACAGGGCCAAGGGGAGGGACAGGGGTAGATAGTACAAAAGAAAGGCATGATTTAAAGCAACCCAGAGGGCAGGGCAGAAGCAATACAGGGACGTGGGTGGGGGAAGCAAGATGGAGGTCCCGGGAGGATGAAACTAATGGGGAGAAAGAGCAACGTGGAGTATATGAGGATGAAAGGTAAGCAGACAAGACAGCAACAGCAATATGGACCTGGGGTGAGAAGCACACAAGCGAGGAGATGGCCATAAGGCCAAGTGCATCATGGAAGGGGTGGGGGAGAAGCACTGGGGTAAGTAAGCATAGCAGAGAGGGGAAAAGTACACACAGGAGATGGTTGTAAAACAAGTGCACTCTTATGGAGTCCTTTATAAAAAGAAAAATGTAGCACCAGCAAAATGAGCAGTGGAAAGACACGAACAATGTGTCCATGCTCCAGAGGTTGAACAAACACAAGAATAAGAAGTAACTCTCAAATAAGCTCATAAATAACATGTAAGCAAATTAGAGTGACAATAAAATCAGCCAATGGTAAGCAGTGGGGGGCTCTAAGCTCACTGTCAGCTAACAATAGCCTTACAGCAGGCAGCACATGCCTGGTCTGCTAGCCGAGGCTTAAAAATAACAAAGATTCCCAAAATTCACTCGCTTTCACTTCAATTCGGGTAAGAATGAGTTTCCTACACTTAAAATCTCTACTTGTGACAATTTCTGCTACTTTCCTTTATTTTAAAGGCTGTGTTAAATTTTCATGGCAGGTTTATGAATTTCTATATAGTGCTAAATGGATCTAAGAATCAACTGACCCCTTCACAATACTTGCAGTTAAGACAAGTTTGGCTGAGCTTCATATTTAGCAAATAATATTGCATTCTACTCATTCATTCTATGATTTTTTACATTTTCTATATTTTTCTCAATATGCAGGTCAAATTATTACACAATTGTGTGCTAAATTACATGTAGAGAATTTGAGGTGGAAACTGAATTAGCAGCACAGTGAGCATCTGAAAATAGTAACTGTGACCACTATCCCCCACCTACTTTGTTTACTATAACACTTACACAAATGTCAGCTGTCATTGCCAACACTTCATGGTCACCCGACCTCTTTTCATACTAGAATCTATGTAGATTTATAGCATTTTGTATCAAATTTGGTACACAATTGCCCTATGTTTAAATAATCTCTTTACACATTTTCTCATTGTCTTTGTTTTATTACCTGTGTTTGGGAAAGCTAGAAGGGAATTGTGAAATCACAGGAGCAAACTTTCATTTGGCTCATGGCCTGGTCCTGCTTGGCTATAGTCTGCTTTGTGATTTGTGAGACCTTAGCACTACTCTGTGTAGCCATCGTTATTGCTACACTAATAACTGCTAAACAGTGGAGGGAACCTGACTACTCGCAGTTCAATTTGTGACTGGTACTGTGGTAACTGTTGTGGAAGTAGCTGTAGCTAAGAAGCATTTCAGAAAAAGACTGAGCTTTGGACTACAATTTAAGACCTGTCTTTGGTAGACATCTCAGCCTTAGAGTGGTTTTTCCCTGAAATATTCGCCTTACTCCATGGTTTTTTGCTGATCTCGTTTTTGTTGGTCTTAGAACTCTGTGCACTTTACTCATGCTAACCAGTACTAGAGTGTGTGTGCTCTCTCCTCTAAACATAGTAACATTGGCGTACACCCAAATGGCATATTTAACTGAGGTAGCAGAAATTTTAGTACTGTCCCTCATGTCAAAGAGATCATCTATACGTGACAGTTTATGCATTAAGTCAATGAAAGTACTAATAGTTTGATTATAATGTGATGCATTGAGAAGCCATGTTAGTGAGCATCCCACTAGTCATCTAAAACCTATGTGGTATTGACATTAAATTACATGTTAGAAGAATTCATCTGTCATTATGTTATATTATAGAATTTAAACTAACAGTTTGCATTAAAACAATATTAGATTTCTAATGAAAAGTTTTTTAAATTCATATGCAAAAATATAGAAATGCATTTCTGCACCACACTAATACAAATGTATTAACAGAATTATTTTGTTTAAAGTTACTGAAATATGAATGCTAATGAAGGTTTATCAATGCTGAATTTATAGTTTGCGTTTTAAAATGTGTATTATTTGAGGGATTAATGTGCTGTGCATTTTATATTGGCTTATGCAAGGGCTGCTAGGCCCCGTTATTCGTGACTGTGCAGAAAATGTTGTCATCTTGCTAACATGTACTTTTCTTCCAGATTTCATTCTCATGAGACTGCTGGCTTGGTAATAGATGTCTATTGTTTTACACATAGTTTAGGAAGTCGTCCTTGAAGGTGAAACCTTTAGGACTGGGGAGTGAAAATGTATACAATTATTGCAAACTTGCATGGAAGAGTACAGATAGCCACTGCTCTCATGACAAACCCATAGCAATGTTTCAAGTTGGGGTCCCATGATCGATTTATATTAGATGTTATCCTCTCAACATCAGGTGGACTGATGAACTGACAAATCATCTTGCTATATGAACTTTAAAATATCGTTCCACAAATGGACTAGAGATCAGATGCTTAATCTGCACTTCCCCTTGCAGAATCCTTTCTGCCATTCTGCGCTGCATGCTGAACCCCTTGGACTCTGAGAGGTATTGTCCTCTCTGCCCTTTGAAATGCCTTGCTGAGACTTAGAGATTTTTCTCTAACTCAACGAAGAAGACTCTTGACCGAGCTTCTGAAATGCTGACACCTTCCCTTTTTTACTTACCTTTTGCCCACCTTAGTGAGTGACCTATTGCTCGAGATTACCTTTTTCCAAATTCTTTTCCCCTTTTTCTCCTTATTGTATTTTGCCCGCATTTGTTCCACCCAGCACATGTTATTCCCTAATTGGCTAATCTGTAGTGTTTTCCTTTGTCCAAACTTGCTGTTCTACGAGGGGCGAGTAATTATACCCACACATACCGTCAATTCTTGTTCCAACAGACATCACTATTAACGGTGTATTAAAAATGGTCGTCTGTTAGGTATTTTTAAATGTGACCGGATCCCTGAATTATCCAGAATATCTTTATCCAAGAACTCCCTCTGGGTGTATTTCACCACTAGGTCGAGTCCACCCTGGTGGCATTGTCCTACCAGGATGGGGACAGGTGGTCTATGATGGAACATGACACTATTAAGTGTGTGAGACCACCTGTTCCATAAGGAGGAATTCCCAACGCAGGTCCCAACATCATAGTCTTTAACAAGAACCCAGATAATACTCACAGAATCACAACCAAAGTGGTTGCCACTGACAGATTTATCTTATTTCCTTCATACCCTTTGTGTATACTGTTTTGATTATGGGAGGAAGTGTGGAGGGTTGCCCTCTCATCTCTCTGCTTGTGATAGGGAGTATTAAAACTAAACAACACTTTTTTCTGTTTATCAGATAATTCTGCTGATGTTTTGCATCACGTTTGTAGAATGCCTAGTTCTCTTAATGTTAGTTCGCCTGAACTTATTTTTCCGCCTTGGTGAACCCTTGGTGATACCTTTTTATAACTTTGTCTTGAGAATTGTCTCCATGAGTTTAAGTTTGTAATAAAACCCCTTAACTTTACATTTGACTGGAGTTTTCCGTCTATGTCTAAACTAGTTACACTGTGTAATTGAAATGGTGTGTGTTGAATTCTGTTGACTGGTTTTCCACACTCTTATGCTGGGTCCAAAGATCCCTTGACCTCTTTGGGCATTCATTACTGCGAAGAAAGAAATTGCTCCAGCAAATGTAGTTGTAGGTCCCTAGTAAATTGGTACCACATCTACCCAGGGCCTGTAAATTAACTTCAAATACATCTGAACAAAATGTCACATGGTACTCATTTCAAAAGAAGGAAGCAACCCTCATCCATGAGTTAGAGGGTTCAGTCTTATTCCAGTTCAAATTGATTGTGAGGAAACATTACCCCAGAACATTAATATAGAAAACACATTAGAATAGAAAACACAGTACTGGACAAAGTACAAATTTCAATCACACATGTATTATATTCATACATATGGAATCTAGTGTGAATTATGTGAATATAGTGCAGATGATGCAGTTCTAACCAAGCTTTCATATTTACAACAAATAATACAAAAAGACAATGTACAGTCCCCAAAGGTTGTGTAAACTCATTAGTTCCAATAAATTCACAATCCCTTCTTATTATTTGTGGATGTCAACCAATTTGGGGGGGGGTGGTTGTCAACGTTTCAACCCCTGTTTACTATACGGGTCTCCTCAGGACTTCATCATTCAATTAACAACACCTAAAAACAAAGAATGGAAAAACTTAAGCACCAGCACTTTGAAAAACAACCAGCAATGCTGTAAGCACCACCTCTGCAATTACTTACCACCATTGCGTGGGTTGGATAGCGACAACCATCTATCTCTTTATATTCCGCAACAGAAGCAAAAGTCAAAAATTAAAGATTTTACAAACCATTATCCAGACTTCATGCAGTACACCACTATGCAAAAGGGCTGAAAAAATCAGTGCTCAAGTAAAAAATCCAATGGAAATGCAACCAAAAATCAACGTGCTGTTGCAGCATGGTTTTGCTCAAGAGAATGCTTGCTCACTCATAAACAGAAAGATGGACATCTCAATAGAATGGTAATATTCAGCACATTTCCACTGGTGAGCAATGAGGTTAAGGGTATTATCAATAAATATTGGCCTCTGTTCAGTGATAATTGTGAGGGAGTCCCCTCATGTGCCTTTAAGAGGAATAAAAACCTCATGGACTTTTTGGTGAGAGCATACAAGGAGCCTACAAGTAAAAGTGAAATAATTTGTTATGCATTAATAATTAACAAAATGATGTATAGAATTAATTAAAAGTAATGTAATTACATTGTTAAATTAATTTTGAAATGCAAAAAAGATAATAAAACTATTTTATTATAATTAAGTTAAAAGTATGTACCATATTTATATATTTAACATTACATTGCATTGCACTTATTTATCTTTTAAACGATTTAAAATAATTTAATTTAATCTAACATCTGTATCATCCATATGTATGTTTTCTAATTTTATTGATATTTATCCATATTTATTTTTTGGTCGGTGAAAAAAGTAAAGTTTGATCCAATATATTTTCACATTTTCTTCATTTACAAATAAATGTACACTCCCTTCGACGTCTGTGGGGTTTTAGTGCACTAAGTAGTCATATATAATAAAAGAACATACTCACCTGAGAACATTAGCTTTGCACTACTAGAAATTATGCATTTCTGAGGTTTTTAATGCTTTATTATTAAGCCATCTTTTTTTAACAGCTTACGCTGTGGGTTTACAAAGCTATTAGCCTGTCAGTCACAGACAATAGGCTTTCACAGTGGATTGTTATAGCACTGTGCTAAAATATATAGACATGTATTTTGTTACAAGGAATCGGATTACTAGATTACTTCTTCTGATAAACCCTGAAGGTAAAAGAGTTGCATTGTATCATATCTGAATATTTACTCCTATATATAATTTTAGCAAATTATCATTGTTAAAATATTGTGACAAAAAATATTGTGGGGCATAATACTAATGTTAAGAATATCTTTTTTCTGCTGTTGTCAGTTTTA
Source organism: Pleurodeles waltl (assembly GCF_031143425.1). Taxonomy (NCBI): domain Eukaryota; kingdom Metazoa; phylum Chordata; class Amphibia; order Caudata; family Salamandridae; genus Pleurodeles; species Pleurodeles waltl. The sequence continues at coordinate 1,629,404,402 of NC_090440.1, forward strand.
TAAATGTTAAGACTTTGGGCCTCATTACGACTTTGGCAGTCCTTTTCCAGGACCGCCGAAGCCTCTGCAGGCAAAAGAGTGCCAGTGCTGGCGGTCTTTTGCACGCCATGTTAGGAGTCTTTGGAGGACTTCCGCCCATTTCTAGGCAGAAGTCCGGCTCCGAAGTGGCAGTTTCCTTGCGAGCACCACCATGGCAGCAGGACTCCGTCTGCTGTATTATAAGCTGTAATATGGCTTGGCGGAGTCCTGCTGGCGTGGCGGTGCTGGTGATGCAAAACCCCTCCCAGACGTCCTACTCGACAGAGAAGTTAAGTGAGCGTCTGAAAGGGGGGGGGGTCTGTATGTTTGGGTGTGTGTGCGTCTGCGGAGGGGGGTGGTGAATGGGTGCATGTATGCGAGTGTATGTGAATGCGTGTGTGCGTGTATGTGTGAGTGTATGGGGTTGTCTGAGTGCATGTTTGCGCATGTATGGGGTGTCTGAGTGCATGTTTGCGAGTAAGTGGGGGTGTCTGTGTGGATGTATGCGTATGCTGAGGGGTGTGTATGTAAATGCATGCATGCGTGAAGGGGTGTGGGTGTTTGTGCGTGTGTGGATGGGTGGGGGGAATGTGTGCATGTGTGGGATCATGTGTGCATGTGTGTGTCAGCGACAGGAATGGAGATTCCTGTCAGCGGGTGCATGACCAACAGGGTTTTTGTGGAAGGGTCACCACCACGAAAAGCCTGGCGGTTTGCAGCCTTGTAATCTGGCCAGCAGGCTGAGGCCTACCGCCAGAGTTGCTAACTGCCGGCCACGGCGTTGCGACCGCACTGGCATGCCTGGCGGCGTTGTGGAGGCTTGGCATCTGCCAAACCCCACAACTCGTGATGTGGCGGTCCTTATCGCCGGGCCCATGGTGGAAGGACCGCCACGGCGAGGCTGGCGGTCTCATGACCACCAGGCTCGTAATGAGGCCCATAGTATACTATATTTTATATTACATATTTAGCTTTAAATATATTTTAACCTAGATTTTTAAATTATTCAAAATGTTTGTTTTGTTAAAGTTTGGGGGTTGTTGGTTGTTTTGGGGGTTGAAATGTAAATTATTTTTGGGAGCTATTTTACATTTTTGTAATTCTTTTGCTAAATACATATTTTTATGTGTTGACTTTGTAAATTGCACATAAATGTTATTGACTAGATTTTGAATATATATAGTTTTTTGCTTGATGGGTTGCAGTGTTTGGTAGGGGATTGTGTGAATACTGTTTTATTTTAAAGTTATTGTATTCAATGTAAAATGATAATTTCAAAAATTAAATTAACATTACATTTTGATGATTACTTGAAAGCATAAAATGAATTTTAATAAATGTGAAATACATTTTTGGTGTTTATTAATTTTAATATTTGTTTAAATGGGATGCAATGGTATTGCAGGAATAGTTTATTTGGTGGGTATGATTTTATTAATAGGATGATCAATTTACAGAAAATTGTTGATTAAAGAGATATTAATGTGTTTATGGAATATATTAAATACATTTGATGAAATAGTTTATTATACTGTATTAAAAAATAATATTGTTTTTGAATATTCAAGTTAGTGTTTAAGTTATATACAAAAGCGAATTAAAATCGAAAAAACGTATTGCTGATCAGATTTTGTGGGTTGTATTTATGTTATTGTTTTTTATTTGTTCACGTTGTATTCCTTATAATCTCATATAGAATATATATACATTATCGTGTAATCAAAAGTAAATTCTGGTTGGAAAAGTATGACAAATATTTAAAATATATTAACTCAATTCAATTCTTAAGAAACACAAAATATATTTTAATCAATGGAGATTGTTGGGTTTTTTAGAGCATCATTATTGAGGTTTGCATGCAATATGTTAGTAAATAATAAATATTTTAATAAGAAAAGTAAACTGCTTAATTAAACTTACATTATAGTAAACTACATTATTTTTATATTTTAAATGTTTTCATTATTTTTTGTACACTATAATTTTGTGATTGATTTTATTGCTACTCTTATTGTATTTTAAGAAATATGTTTTTGCAGAGTATAATTTAGTACAGTGATTTTGATTTAGTGATTTTGCAAACTGGACCCTTTGTGGCTGCAAAATGCCTCAGTACCTCTGGTCCTTAATTGTTCCTGTAGCAAAAAAACTCTTCAGAAATAATGCTGTTTTTCAAACTATCAAACTTACGGCCTTATTTACGAGACCCTAGCGGTGCACAGTGCCATTGGAGAGCCATTTGTTTATGCTCCGGTGGCGCATTGTGCCAGCCCATATTTACAAGCCCACGCAAAGCCACCTTATAAATATGGACCCCTTTCACGCATAACACTGCGTGAAAGGGGAGTTCCATGGGTGTTGCTTGGGATGTTCCCATGTAACACCCATGGAACTGGCAAGAATCTGACGCATTCCCAGATTTTCAAGTCTGTGAATGCGTCAGATTCCTAGGCCACCTCAGGGGTGGCGTAAGAATGACACAACGGGGAGAAATATCTTAATTTCTTCTTGTTTTTTCCTCTTTCTACGCGTGTTGTATTCTGCGACACGCATAGAAAGAGGAAAAACATCTCTTGTGATTGTTTTTGTGCAAGAAGATGTCTGTTCCTGCACAAAAACAGTCATCCCCGCAACGCAAGCATCCTTGCACCATGGTGCAAAGGTGCCTGCGTTGGCACTAGGAAGCAATTTGTGCACCAGCGCAGGGGGAGAAGACAGAAATGCACCAGATTTTGTAGATAGGGTGCATTTCTGCCCTTCCCCGGTGGCTTATGGTGGCGCAGTAAGACACTTCCTGCGCTGCCCTGCGCCACGGGTCTTGCAAATGAGGCCCTTTGTGAGGGACACCGGTCTGTTTTCGTGACATATAAAACTAGAATTGAGTAGAGAACTCTGGGACAACAGGAACAATGTATTTCAAATATTAACATGTATTTCTTCAGAGAAAAAGACAAAGCAAGAGTTTAAAGGTCAGATTAGGAGTGTAGTCAGTCCCGGGTGGAGCAGTGATGCATTGTTGAGTATGATTTGGGTGAGTTTTTGTTTGGCTTTGCACACAGTGGCGGAAGAGACAGTCGTTTCCGGTATGTACACAGCAAAGGCTTGTGTTCTGGTTTTTCCTTTACGGAGCTTTTGGATGACAAGTCTCACTAGAGCGTGTCTTCAAATGGTTTTCAGTGCAAGTTTGCCTGTTTCACAAGCAATCACTAATGTGCAGAAAGGTATTAAACAAGTAATGTGAATTGTGCTTCTTCCTTTTACAGCATTAATACATAGATTTTCCCTCAGCCTTCAAATCCTGAAATGTGGAGTAATACCCGTTGAAATTTATATTATTGTTGAATGAGCAAGGCACATTGCACGCATATCTCACACTTACTATGTGCGGAAGTGCACACGTGCTATTGATGCCTGACAAAAACACCTCCTGAAGAGTGAAAACTTCCACACACGGGCAGCCACATCTGGCGTGTGATTTGTTTTGGCTCCTACACACGCCCAGCAGTATATTTTGTCACAGATAACTTCACAAGAGGAATAAACGGTTTTGACTTACTGGCAGCTTTGATGAAAGATATCTTCTGTTTTGAAGTTTTAGACTGTGTGTGTGTTGACTCCTATCTATCAGAGAAATTAAGGATATTATTTAGGGTAGTAACACTACCACCGAGCCTTATACTTCCTTGGCAAAAAGTTGTATGTCAAAATATCACTCTACAGAAATATTTTGTTACAAAAATATCTTAGCCAAATCTCGACGACCACAACATTATTGAAGGTAAGCACCTATAGTTAAATATAGATGTACTATTCTTGACTTCAGGCCAACTTAACTTGAAGACATTTATATTGTCAAGGCACATCCGTGTGAAGTTAAGTGTATTCATTATGTACTTACAGACACACATACCTTCACAACATTGATGTAGTTTTTCGCCTACTATATTTTAGAACACGATATTTTGGATAGGATCTTCTGGGAGAATACCTTGTCAAAATTCGCCTGATAGTTTGATGGTACAATATTGACATCCTTGAGCGTGTCAGGGTGGAACGGTTTCATATTATTATTTTTAGTACTACATGTTATGTACTTTGGCGTGGGTACGTCAATATCATCGCAATGCGGTGGCCACTTAGACAATAATGAGGAACGCTGATGTGCACGGTGTTCTGTAGGTCTTAGTCTGCAAACATCTCCTTCTAACTTCTTATTCATTAAAACTTGCCAAATGACCCTAAAGTCTACCCGTAGTGATTGTTAGCACGAGACCCTCGAAGCTCACAGGACTGGGCCTGTGAGCTGACATTCTTGGAGGTGTTGAAGATATGCAGAGCTTTTTTTCTGCCTCTGGGGCGAGCCAAATAATGGTTTTGTTTGGAATTTCTGTAACGGGGACCCCGAGGTTAAAACTACAGCATTTTTTATTTGTGAAAAGAAATGTAAAGTGGGTCAACAAAGCCGTATCAGTCTACTGTGTTTTGTAATGGTTAAGTGGTTGTATTAGCTAACACATATCAAGCCTTCTTTCACCCAGCACGAAGTACCGGCACCTTTTTATTTGGAGAGCGAGAGTACCTGCTCTTCTCAAGAAAAAAGTAATACGTTAAATTGGAGAGTACCAGCACTTCTCAGGAATAAGCAGGTACTCTGGTATAGAGTACCTGCACTTCTATTTTTCCATTTCAAGCACTGCCCAGCACGGAGCTTTGTGCTCAATGAAAGAATGAAAATAAGTCATATATGCGGTATGGAAGTGCAAATTAACAATGTTAATGCTAATTAACAAAAATTATTAATGGGCTATATGTTATTACTAATGAGAAATCGTGTAGAGAAATTAATGATAGAAAAATAATGTGCACGTTTGAAAATGTGCCCTCGGGGTTTGATCACCATGTGTACTAAAATGACTAAAATTGTATGAAATAATGAAAATTTATGAGAAAGATGTAATAATATGTCATAATGAGATGTATAACCTATGTCTTGTATTAATTTGTAGTATTAAGTTAGGTGGACAAAGGGCCTAGTTTCCCTGGACCTCGCATGCCCGAGAATCTGAAATACAGAATGCTTTGCAGAGGACTTGAAGTCGCAATAGCCTTGACCCGCTCGAAGTTCAAGTTACTTAGCTAATAATTTTCTGCAATGTACCGGAGGACAGGAGACAATGAAGACAATTTGATACCATTATGTGTGGAGCAGGCTAAATGTACTTTCCCAGGACTTGAACAATAGAAGCACTGACCGAAGAAGAACATGCAACAATTTCGATACCTGAAGGGCCAGAAGATGAGGACATCATATGGAAAACCAATCCGCTTCTTGTGAACAGAGATATATGAAAATTAGTAGATTTGGTAAACAAAAACTATAGGTTAAAGTAATATCTGACGACTCACTGACCAATTAGCAATTAGGCAGATGGACTGGGAGACCCTAATAAAAAGTCATGACAAAGGGCAAGAAATCAGAGTTGCAGGAGAAAAGTTGAGGACATCAGGAGACGCTGTCCGAGGTGCTGATATTGGGCTCATGGTCTGTGAGCCTGATCTGTAGCTGACTAATAGATGCCCTGAAGATGAAGACTGACTTGTTGCTGATCCATCCTGGATAGGTAGCTATGAAAATGTGACTGACTATTTTTGTGTCTTTTCTTCTATTTACCAACTGCGCTGTTTTAAAGATTCTCACTTAGGTAGATTTTTCCAAATTGATATTTTCTCAAAATTTGTTTTCGTATGAAGACCCCCATGCTAATGCTAATCGTGGTTAGGTAGGTTGTTAGGGTGACGTTGACAGTGACAAATGAATGACAAACTTAATTGCTGAATTTCACTATTAATGTTGGTATTCCTAGCTTTCTTTAAGAATTGATGTCTTTTATGATTGATTAATAAAAAAGATTGATTTGAATAAAGATTGAACTAACGGATGATTTAGAATTGTAATCAATAGGGAATACAAATTGTTCACTCCTTCTTGAGTAGTGGTTCTTCTTGAGTATTACGTTTAGAGCTGTTTTTTTTTTCTTTTCCATAGAATGTTTCTTGATTATTGATGTTAACTATTAATTCAATTGTCACTGCATAATTAGGATACTCCATGCAATTCAAAAGGTTCATCGCATCCCCTTGTAAGTTTACTTACTAAGGACAAGGCACGCTAGCAACAACAATCAACTGTTTCTCTGAAGTGAGAATGTACTTTACCTTGGGGAAAGACAAACTGTCGATCTGTTACTCCTCCATCACACTGCCTGTGCTCAGTCCCTGTTTAGATTGAGCACGCAAGCGCTCTAGCCTGTTGTAATGTCTCTGTGGGCTTTTAACCACGGCCACCACACGCACATCACTATCACTCGTTCATGGGCTTGCCCTTTAAAAATCATTTGTTATTATTGGGAAATGCTTTACGTTTGTCCCTCCTTGGAACAGTTTTGTTACTGCCATGGGCATTGACCCTGTTACATGGATAATTGCATGTTTGCTGATACGTTTGATGACGAGCGAGTTTGTTTTTCTTTTTCTGTCTCTCCTTTGAGCTCATGCTCATGGCGGCTGTGGGGCTTTGAATCTGCTCGCTTAGGTCAACTGTTTTAATTTTTATTTTCAATTTTATGTGGCAAGAAACGTAGAGTTAGGAGCTTACAATGCTAATAGCTCTAACTCAAGCAAGTGCGAGACCCATTGCATTGCAAATGCTTGTTTGATATGGGGCAGCTTGAGCTAAAGCCTTCATACTTTTTTCCCAAATTTGGCAGTTTTTTCCATCATGTTGGAAATTTTAAAGATACCGTGGTTTGTGGTTTTCCATGGAGGGAACCAAAACGGTGCAAAATATGGTTTGGCTTAAAAAAGAAAGGGGTAAATGTGTGGTTGAATAAAGTGTGTGTGTAAGTTTTTTTTTTAAAGTGCCTGCAATAAAGTATGTGTTGTGGCTGTCAATATTTCCGATGTTGTCAGTTTTTTACCGACTTGCAGTTTGAGGGGAAAAGAGATGTGAAATCCATGGGAGATCCTGGTAAGCGACACATTTCTGAAAAGCAGGCAAAAGGGCTGTTTTAGAGTTTGGCGGATGGGATTATTTCGTCACAGATGGGACGGATATCCATTTGCCGTGTTACGATTGCATTATATCCTGTGAAAATCGGAATATGGTGGACAGGATATCCGTCACATTTGTGAAGGAGTAACCCATCCATCAAACTCTAAATCAGGCTCAAATTCTGAATTCAGCTAGAGGTCATTTTTGGAGGTCACTCATGGATTTTCCAAAGAAACTAGTTGTTGACCCTAAAAATAAGGAACATAAGTAGTAAAATTGAAATAGGTGACAATTATTTCATCAGTAATTTTTTGCACTTAAGGCTGATCTACAAACTGTACTGGTATGTCTCTCACATCTATCTGGTTGATAAAATGTTTGGTGTTTCTTGATTGTCTAAAAACATGCAATACCCAAAGCCATCAAAGGAGCTGTGGCTTATGACTCTTTGTTGTGTTTTGACCGTGCATCAATTCATAAGGTAAAATCTAATGAATTAAAAAATTGTTGTGAAGGAAAGCTGTGCGTTTTTTAAATGTGCTAGAGAATCTGAGTTTAGGAATAGGGGTTATCCCTTTGAATTTTATCCCTTTGAATTTGGGGTTACCCATAAAATGAGGTGATTTTGTGGGGGCCTTAGGAGGTGTGTTCTTTTGAGTACACTGACTTACATTTAGATCCAAAAATGTAGAACAAGACAACAGGAAATTCTATTTTGTGTTCCCACATGCCTCCCAAGAAAAATGGCACCACATATGAGTGAGTGCTCCCATTCCATTTGAAAGTAAAGGCTCCAAAACACACAATGGAAACAGAGACATTTTTTATTTCAATTACATTGATTCTTGAGATGGGCATAGCTGTGATAATTGAACTTCGCCGGCAAGCAACATATCCTAGCAACTTCAGATAGTTTTGGAAAATAGACACCCTTGGGAGTCTAAGATAGTGTGGCATGCATAGATCACGCTACTGTTTCTTACTCAGAATGCCCTATAAATGTCAAACATTGACTAAAATCACAGAATTTCCTCACATTTCTGAAAGGGGAGCTTCTGGAATCTGTAGGGAATCTGTAGGGATTGACAGAAGTCCTTTCATCCAGCTTTCCCGCTCTTCTCCTAATAACAACTGTACAACCTTGTGGGGGAAGTTCAATTGCCTGTGACAGGAAAGGCTGAAAAATGAAATGAGAATGCATCAAAATATTTCCTCTCAATTTCAATCATAATGGGATGTATGTAGGTGAGGAACTGGAGTCCAGACTCATTCAATCCCCAAGGAAAGCAAAACTAGACATTTCTGAAAACTAAATATCAAGGCAAGTCCAGGATAATGTGGATTCTGCCAATGGTACAGACATTTTCTCACCAAGAATGTCCTATATATGTCAAACTTTGGTTAGAATCACAGAATTCCTTGTATTTTTTTAGGTGAAGTTTCTGAATCTGTGCAGATAAACGAAAGTCCTACCATCCAGCACTCCCACACTTCTAACGCTGGAACCCTACTTGTGGCTATAGTATATGGTCAGGAGTCAAATTGCTGCCAGGGAAAACTATCAGCACCAGCAATTTCTGGAAACTCGATATGCAGGGGAGTTGTGGATCCCACAACTTTTTCTTATCCAGGATTCTTTGTCAATGTTTAATGCTGTGTTATTTGGGTAAGGGGTCAGCGGGGACTCAGTGAAATTATCAAGCTGAGATATTTGGGGAAGCTGGACCCCTGATGGAGTTCAAAGTGGTGCAGGCTGTGTGGATCTTGTTCTAATAAGATCCAAATTATTTACACTGTCCATGGGGGGTGGCTGCAATATTCTGCCCAGGGTCAACTGACACACATGGAACACAACCCTGGATTTTCTGAAACTTAGAGACTCAGAGGAATCCAGGGTGGGTTGGCCTGTGTGGATATCTTACTCAAAATACCCTTCAGTTGTTTCTAACTACGCCAAAAAACGTCCTTGCATTTTTCATCAGGGTTGGCTGCAGTATTGAGCTTGGGGTAGGGTGGTCACCACGGAAGTCTACAAACCTCAGACATTTCTCAAAACTAGACTTGCAGGGGAGTCCATGATGTGTAGGTTACATAGGTCCAATCAGTTGTTCTTCTCAAATGCAATATATATGTCAAAGTGTGTGTAATAAAACTCAATATCCACTTATTTCATCTCTTTACTACCATTCACTGTGAAGGTACGGGAAAAGATCAACAAACAACTCATGACACGCCTTGAGCAGAATCAGCTACTCAACACCTCCCAATCCGGCTTCCGCAGCAATCACATCACTGAGACTTTCCTGATCGCAGCCACTGATGATATCTGAACCATCCTAAACTGAGAAGAAACAGCAGCCCTGATCCTCCTCGACCTCTTGGCAGCCTTTGACATCATATCCCACCACACGCCGATCAAAAGACTTCACAACATCGCCATCCAAGGGGACGTGCTCAGATGGATCCCCTCCTTTCTCAAAGAAGAGTCCAGAGGATCCACCTCCCAGCTTTCACCTCAGAACCCTGTGGTGTTCCCAAAGGTTCATCCCTCAGCCCCACACTTTTCAATGCATATATGACCCTGCTGGCCAACATCATCAGATCCTGTGGTCTCAACATAATATCCTATGCAGACCAATCCCAACTCATCCTCTCACTTTTAGATGACCCCACCATCACCAGAACCAACTTCCACAGATGCATGACAAGCATTACCAACTGGATGAAGAACAACTGCCTGCAGCTAAACACAGGCAAGACAGAAGTACTGATCTTTGACAACAGCAGCCACACATTGAATGACACCTGGTGGCCTTCAGACCTAGGACCTGCACTGACTCCCTACGAACACAACAGAAACCTTGGAATCAACATTGACGATAAGCTCACCATGAAATCACAGATCAACACCATTTCCTCCTCCTGCTTCCTCGCTCTGTGCATGCTACACAAGATCTTCAAGTGCCTACCCCTACACACGAGAAACAGCATGATACACAGGCACTCATCACCAACTGACTGGACTACAGCAAAGCTTTCTATGTATAAATCACTGCACACATCCTAAAAAGACTTCAGACCATACAGAACACCACAGCCAGACTCATTCTCGACCTTCCACGATGAACCCACATCACACTGCACCTCAGGCAACTCCACTGGCTCCCCATACAGAAGGGAAGTCAATTCAAGCTGCTGACCCACACACACAAGGCTCTACACAACAAAGGACCCAACTACATCAACCACCACCTGAACGTCCGCCAACCGTCAAGAAGTATATGCCCTGCTTCCCTATCCCTTGCCCACACTCCCCTAATCTACCAAAGCAGAAGTGAAGTACAATCTTTCCCCACATCGTAGTGAAGACCTGACACAACCTCTCCAGACAAATTCCCAACCATCATCTCGCATCCAGAATTCCGGAGAGCCCTCAAGACCTGGCTGTTCGAATGAGCCACCGGGACCTGCAAGCACCAGAATACCCCATCTGTGATTAGCCACACTTTATAAATCCTCATTGATTGATTGATTTACTTCATATCAAAGATTCTGGAACTTGCTGCCTACAGCAAAAATTCTATTTTCCTACATTCCCACATTTAGTCTGAAGAAAACAATGCCCAATAGTTATGAGTGGGCCTATTCTAGCATTCAGGCACCAGCCAATTAAGTAAATTATAAAAAAAAACCTCTGAGTTTAATGTAAAAAATGACAGTTAAACACTGAGTTCTGGTTCTGGTTCAAACACGTAAAACAACTTAAACTTGTCAGTTATGGTTAGGGTTAGGATTAGGGTTGTGAATGTACACAACATACACCATAAATGACAGCTTGATGGTGAATTTTGTGTGTGTTACATACATATGGTTTTTCATTGATTAAAAATAAAGGTTAAAGTGACATTATAGCGAAGTGAAAATGTCAGTTAAAAAGTAACATTTTAAACTCTAGAACCACTGAAGTTCACCAATTATTGTTAACTGAAGTGACAAGTACTCAACCTCGTCATACCCAGTGTTGTTATCAGTGGTGTAATTTCAGATTTCGCATTGATTTTATCGGGGATATCATAGAATATGTTCTGAGTGGTGTAATATGTGAGGTCATAAGCAGTGCATTGCAAGGGCGCAAGAGTTATAGTTACTTCAGTTAACTATAATGTTGGAATTTCTATTTCTATGGAAGTTTTATTTGAGTTAAAAGTGTTTTAACTGACACATTTCACCTAATTATAACGCCATATTAAGCTTTGTTTTTTTCAGTGAACTTCTATGAATTATTTATGTAAATTAAGATTTTATTACCATACCTAAATAGGCCTTCCCCCACCGCACACAGGCTTAGGCTTTGTGTATTATGGGTTAGAAGAAGGGCCTGGCTCATGGCCAGAGCCCACACCAAACCCTCTTTGTGATGCCAACTCCTATGGCCCTTCACAGTGCGCAGAATTTAGTTGGCTGTAGTGCCTGGCCTGCAACCAGGTCCGGTGCCCAACCCCCTCAGATCGACCAACCCCACACAGCACACAGACTGGCAGATCCAGCTTGACAGACCACCCCAAAGCTTTAAAGGAAGGAGCTGAGCTGGCTTAGTCTATTTGTGGAAGGTTTTGCAAAGATTTGTCAGACAATGTCAAAGTTATTAGCAAACCCAAAAAATCAATTTTCAATGGAAACCCGATCCTAACTATAACTAAACAGTTTGTTTTTAAAGAGGGGTCTCTGATTGGGTATGAAAGGGTTAAAAATGTATATATGAAATGTTGGTGACCATAGGTGCTGTATTGACCACTTTAAATGGGACAACTCAATTCTAATTGGCTGGTTATAATTTGAACAATATGTTGTGGCAGACATTACAAGAGTCGGGACAGAGCACCTCTGTCCTGCAATAAATTAAAACAAATATATACAAGGGGGGAATGGAGAGCACACCCTGACCCTCTAGGGAAAAGCAATGAGGTGGGGGGCATTCCAAAGAGCCCTCCCCTCTTGATTGGCTGGTCACAACATGGACAACAATTTTTGTAGCCATTGCATGACTTGGAGACATGGTCATCATTGAAATGTATTGTAGTGAATGGCTGGTTTTAAGGGCCACAAAAAGAGCACATTTAAAGAATGATTACAGGTTTTAGTCACAATATAAATAATTTGTTGTGGTCTTATACTAATTTTAAAAGTTCTGGTGATTTCTTGAGTGGCTTTACCATTGAAAAAACACTGACCCTCTGCTGTGATTTAGTGAACCATGTTTGAGAGAAACAAATGTTCTCTTATAATTGTGTCATGGAGGTTATGGAAGGTGCTCCTGAAGCTAAAAAGAGAGCATGTTTTCTATAAAGCTAAGCTATCTTCCTCAGCCATGTCAGAATAAAGTCTAAGTAAACCATCCTTCCAACAACAGCAGCAGCTTCAGTTGATTCCTCAGGGTTCTATTGCAGCTTTCTACAGTGTTGTTGTAATTAACAAGTAGAGCACTAACATTCTGCATTTATGACAAAAGTGTGACACATTTGATGCCAACTTGATTAAAGTTGAAAAACCTAAAGCATTGCTGTTGGAAATAGACAAAATTAGGAGGTTCTTTTTCTTATAGAAATTATGTCCAGTGCTCTAGAAAGCCAGAATCAGGACACATTTTCAGTGAGTTCTCAAATATCTTCCTTATCCATTTGAATAAACCTTCTGACATGTAGAGTGAATGTGTACATTCAACATCAGCAGCAGCGCGTTAGTTAATCCCCAGTTATCAACTGCATCTTTACTACAAAGTTCTAATGAGCAATGAGAGTGCATCATTCTGAGTTTATGATAAAAGTGTGGCAAATATAAACCCCATCTTGATGGAATCAAAGCTGTAAAACTTAAAGCAATTCCTACAGAGGATACTGCAGCAAATAAAGAACTAAGGGGGGGGGGGGCATAGAAATAATGATTAGTTATGTAGCAAGCTAAAATGAGGTCATATTTTCTCTAAGTTCTCAAATATCTTCCTAATCTATTACAGTGGAGCATGCTGATGTGTACAGTCAGACGTGTACTTCCAACACTGGCAGCAGTTTGTCACTTAACTCCCTAGTAATCACCTACAGTGTCACCATAGTGTTCTAAGAAACAACTAATGCACTTGTATTCAAGACAAAAATGAGGGACTCCTGAAAGTCATTTTGTTTGAACGAGAGCTGTTGAATTTAAAGCCTTTCTTAAACAGCACACAGAAGTAAATGATCATTGAAATGTTAACACAGGTGTGAAACCAGAGAGTTACAAATATGGAGGAAACATAAGTATAGACTCCCTTTTCCACATATGTTTACTCAGCCTACCGACCTTCTCGGTCTCTGAATAGCTCTCTAATTTTAAAAGTGTAACATTTTGTAGACAAATGAGTAAGTATATATAAGCTTTACTGAAAAAAACAATACTGAAAGTGATGTTATAGTTAGGTATGGAAAACACCTTAACTTACATAAAAACAGATATTCACTGAAAAAACAAAAGCTAAAGTTACATTTTAGTTAGGTCTGAAAAAACTCCCTAACCTACATAAAAAACAGAAATTCCCTGAAAACAAGAAATGTTAAAACTATATTAAAATTTGGTATGGTAATAAGAATTTAACAGATGCTAAATAAACCCCAGAAAGTAACCGAAAAAACTAAGGCTCAAGTAACGTTATAGTTAGGCATAGGAAAAACATCTTAACCAATATAAAAAAGCCTCAAATTAACTGAAAAAAACAAAAGTTAAAGTGAAGTTATAGGTAGGTAACAAAGTCTCACACAATGAAACATTTAAAAAATGAAAATCGGTAAAATTCAAAAGTTATTATTCTATAAAGGAGAATTACACTAGAGGTATCAAATTAAGTACCAAATAGCTCAAAATAATATGAACATCGTTAATGTCATCACATATAGGTTTCGATGAAGCAAGCTTATGTTATGTAAAAGATTGATGCTGTACCATAAACTTCATGGGTTACTGAGCTCAGGTTAACAATCAGAATTAGATGGGTGACCCCTACTGCACACTGTGTTCAATCTGTATACAACTGTTCAGGGAAAACCAATTTCCTCCAGACACTTTAGCCCTGTTACATAAATAATTACCTCCTATGGACAGACTTTAGCCTGTATCAAACCCTTCACAGTTAGCAAACCTCTCATGAGATACAAAGCATACATGAGTAGAAATGTGGCTGCTGTAAACAGTGTTTACTCTATGCACAGACTTTATCCTGTACCACACTATTTGCAGACAGCCAAACTCTTATGGGGAATGCACCACAGATTATTATAAAGAATCTACTAAGCACAGTGTTCCCTCTAAGCAAAACCTCTTCAAAGAGAGACTACACATAGTAATTACCCAAGGCTTGAAGGTGCTAAAGATCATACTACCCTCATCCTTTATACTCTGCTGAAAACATTATAGATAGATCTCCTTCAGTGGCTAATCAAGCACCTACACATGGGTAAGTATCTGGTGCACACAGTTGTCTCTGGTATGTAGCAATTGTCATGCTAAGACAACTCACTCAAAATAATCAAATCTGTTTACAATACTTAGTACCTACTACATATAATTTTTGCCCTGTTGGAATCGTTTTAGTAAAACCAAACTACTAGTGTCCAACACAATGGACACAAACATCAGCTATCACCTGCACATAGTGTTAGTTATGTAGAAAAACGTTCACAAGGAGCTCAATATCTCTAAACACCTACACACCTATGGCCCATTAGGAGCACATCTATATATGCCTTAAAAGGACACCCTATATGCCCACAGACAGGGTACAAATAGATATTATCCAAACACAAAGTCATGTGGGAATCAATTGGGTGAGGAAACCTTGTCTATCTATTACAGGAACACACAATTTAATTGACAACAAAATTGCATTTCAAATTAATCACACAGAAGAAAAAACATTCTCAGAGTTCCAGTAGCTTACAATCTTACTTGCTGCCACAATTTTATTAGATCGCACAAATGAAGTACAGTATAATAAAATGTGATACATGTGAATATAGTGCACAGAACACAGTGCTCACATGGTGATCATACTACAATACATATTACCAAAGACAGATTATAATTGCCAATGGCTTTATACAATAGTACAAAAAGATAAGGGTAATTCAAGCAAATCAACAGTCTTTTTCCGTTATTCGTCAATGTTAACAAATTGGGAGGATTTGTTGATGTTTTGGCCCCAAATTAATTGTCTTCTCAGGACATCGCCATTCAACTGACACACCAAAATAGTTTGGTACATGGAACTGTCCGTTATGTAGATTACATCATCAATAGGACTCCAACTGATGGCTCTATAAGTTCATCTGGTATGTTGAGTTACATAACCGGCACCATGAATGCCTCTGCCCTCAGCATTTCTCCGGGCCACAACGTTTCCTCACATTTGATAAACTTGTGGATGATCACTCTATTTCTCATTACTCCATCTCTCATGTACTGCGCACTCTGAAATACCCGTATCCTTGTCGCTTTTCCATTCTAAGTGGGTGCCCAACCAGAGCGCTCACAAAGCATAACATTGATGGCCATGGAGGGGGTTCACAGGACCCTGACAGCCCTAGTAAGCTACCACACAAGCAGCTGCTTCTGCTTGCTCCAGTCAGGCAGGAGCAATCAGAGTGTCCCAGCCCACAAGACCACAAGCAGGGGAACAGTACTGTGCCCCCAGTAGACAGGGGTATTGCCAAAGCTCCTGCTGGGTGAGAGCACACTTCCTTTCCTACCTGAGTTTCATGGGGTAGAGAAAAACCACTGTGTCCAAGGCGTGGGCTCACCGGGACAAAGGTAAAGAGCCAGCCTCAGCAGATGCGGCCCCCAGGGCCTTGTAAGGCAACATGTCGCTTCTAGGTACTGTTTGGTCCCAGTGGATCAGGTTCCCGGGAACCATGTTAGCTCAGGGAGAGGTGGCCCTGCTCCCCTTTTTTCAGCCCCCAAAGGTGGGGTTCCCAAGGCCTCTTAAGTCCTCCTAAGACTCGGGGAGGCTCGACCCCTTGTTTTTCATTCCATCTGTTGCATGCCCCCCTTCCCAAGTGAATACATATATTAAAAAAACACGATTTAACAAAAAAATACTTGCAATCCTGCTGGAATCCTGCAGCATTCCCATGGGATTGCAACTTTTTCAAAATTATTTTGGCCCTGGGGGTTCGCTCTAGGGCCCCCCCAGGGCCTGAGGGAGTTAGGGTATCCCTACTCTTGCCCCATATATTTTGTTTTCATTACACACAGGACAAGTGACTAACGGCCATATGTACGAACACTTTTTCCCATAGACACAGAATGGGTAAAAACCTTTTGCTACATCTGGCCCTAAGTCCCAGATTCCTGTAATAGCTGCTTGCAACATTTTTCCTCATGTTTCAGGCAACCAATCAAAGCCTTGCTCAGGCAGGATCAAGATGACCCAAGAGTAAAAAAATCCTCTTTGCCAATCAGAAGACAATTTTCTTGATTTGGGGTTGGAATGTGAACTAACTTATGCTTATAATCTTACATATTACATAACTCAAGACATGTCAAATAACCTTTATGATAATGCCCAAAGCCATACGCAGAGGGGAATCGGTCGCAGGGCAGGCTTCTGGCCAGGCCCTATGTCCAACCTCGCCTCAGACGTCCAACCCCCAATGTGCATGGCCAGCACAATGATGGTTGGCCACCGGACCTGGGACTGTTTCATTGCACATAGCTCTCAGACAAAAGGTGTGCCCAACCTGCCCCCTTATGTGGCCTCTTTAAAATGTTCGCAGTCCTGTAAAGGCAGATGCAACATTTTCTTCATTGTTTCAGTCTACTAATCAGATCATTCAGTACTGCTGTATCATCCCAAAATGAGTGAAAAGAGAAATATTTCCCTCGGCCAATCAGAATGGCCCATATTTTTAAATTTGTTGGTACTGTGGGAGTCCCAAGGAACTCCTGCTGGACTAACCATCTGGATATGCCTAACTTTTTCTTAGGGTTAACGCCTTAATTCCCAGTCTGAGCCCCTCTTTAAATGTTTAATTTCTCATACACAGGTGAACAGATTTCACCGAATCACAAAAAACACACTTTCTGAGTAAATGTTTTAACTTTTTGCCAAATTTGTTATAATTCCAGTCAGCTGTGTTTTTCTGTATTGTACAACAAAGTTTCCTATCACAAATTAACATGGGATATTGTACTTTTGGGACACTCTTCCTTTTTCTTGGCCCCAGTTTGACGGATCAAAACAAAACTTTCTATGAACAGCCAAAGTGCTAAACATTTTTTTGGAAAGTTTTTGTGCAGATTCATCAAAAAGGGCAAAAGTTATTAGCAAAACAAAAAATGCCTTTCCAATGGAAACTCTGACTTAACTATAACTACACAGTGTCACTGGTGTATATTTTATCTGAAAATCCACAGTTCATATGCAGTTATGGTTATGAATAAAAAATGAAAACCCCAAAATTCACCCATAAAATTCACATGTTAAGGTTTGGACTGAAAATTCTCACAGAAAAGCCATCACACTCTAATGAGCAAACAAATTGCAACGCTCATCCCCTCACACAAATCATGGCAACAAATGGCAACGTTTAAAAGCACAATTTAATTATATAACATCACTTACTTAAACCAGTAAATAGTACAGTAATGTTCTCTTTCATTGTGTTAAGCATAATGTGATATGTAATCCCATCTGTAAGCTTACTTACAACATCACTAATTGCATCTATCAAACTTAGTGAGGGGGTGACCAATGCATTAGATGTGCAAGTTGCGGATGGCATAGCTGTTTTGCATGTTATGAATTGCAGTCCTAACCAGTGCTTGTGAATGTCAGTGATATTTCAGTTTTGACATGTAATCACAATTGTACTTTACCTGCATTTGTCAGTGAATATAGGGCTGTGTTTTTTGCAGAGATTGCCAGGCACCCAGGGTTGGTAGGTGGAGTACTGACTGACAAGTGCAAGCTCCTGTCAATCCATATAATCAACCCAAACAATTTAAGGAGTCACCCACTCTAGTGAAAGTGTGGTGTTTATTTCTCACATTGGTGAGCACACATTAACGCAATTCGGCCTCATTGGAGTTTTGATCACACAAAATCATTAGAGTTTGTATTGTATGATTTTAGTGTGCACCACAAACAAAAATAAAGAAAAGACATTGAAAATGTCAGAAACAGAAAAAATTACTTTTATGGTGTCTGATCAAACACAATAGTAACTTAAACTGAACCTTTATCACATCATGCTGTGATGGACACTAATTCATTGTGTAGGCCAAGTGGGCAAGTAAAGTCATATTACAATATGAATATATCATACATTCATATAAAACGTTTTGTAACTAATTTCATGTGTATGTTATTTTACATCTTGAAAATTACCATGTGACAATTGTTGTTCATGTATGTGTGCACTACAAAGAAACAGTGCGTGCTGTCATTAAACTATCACTCCACAAATGTGCCTTTATGTGTTTGTGAACACTGAAATGTGTCATTTATAGGACATTCTGCACATCTTTTCCTTCAGTATTGCTTCTTGTGGCAAGAGCTATTCCACTCTGCCCCCTATAATGGGTCTGGTTAGCTCCTGCCAATCACCATTACACCTGATAATGAAATCACAAGGTCATAGTTACATGTGTTTGCCTTTATTTTACTGTGAGACGTTAAGCTCACATGGTGTCAGCTAAAATGTAGGAACCTCGCTAGAGTGGGGCCCAGGTCAGTTGACAGACTTGACATGTGCAGCAGGTATCCTGGCATACTCTGAAAATGTATTTACTTGTGCACATATTGCAATGGGGCAGACACATACCTCTTAACAGTCCACAGCTCGCTTCAAAGGCAGTTAAAATGAAACAAAAGAAAACATTTAAAGAGTACACTAATGCCCAGGGGAGGCTTGGAACAACGAAGGAAGGATCAAACCAAAATGTAATCTAAAAAAAAACCAATTGTTAAGGACTTTCCCGAATGCGCTGCTAAACTGTGTTTTATTGCGTTAAAACATCGCTACTTCATGTAAAGTTTCTTGTACTAAAAAGTGGGTCATGTTTCTAAAACGTTTGGGAAGCACTACCCTAAACCATGATAAGATACAGTAAAGTGTACACAGATCAATTGTTTTATGAAAATTGTGTTGAAAATCCATGCCAAGATTGCTGCATAAAGATAGACTTTCTTCACTTGCAAACTATTCACACTGGTCAATCAGCATTATAAAAGGTAAACAAAAGTCAGAAAACATGTAAAACAATGATAAATTTGATTCAGGTTTCCCAACCTAAAAATGTCATAAACGGTTACGTGCATTGGATGGCTGGGAGCTGGCTGATGCCACAGTGCTCATGTGTGTCGGCCTGCTCCCAGAAAATCACACACCCAGCACTGGAAACCTCCCTGGCGCAAGCACAAGAGGGATTTCCTTTACAAAGAAATAGCCTGTGGAGCTGGAGAAGAGCTTCCCCAGCTCCCGAGGATGTTTCTTTTTTTTCAAGTAAAATGACAATCAGCATGCACAGCTCATTTCACTTTCTCTGAATCGGTGCTCGTGGGGTTATCTCTGACCCTTGAGCACCGATCCAGATGAGAAAGGTATTGCCGTAAAGGGAAGAATCTCACCTTTCCAATGGTACTTTTCCCAAATATATCCCTGCTTGGGGATTGCCCAAGGAGGGTGATCCCCAAGCAGGGATCCACTCCATTAGACACCTGGGGGGGAGGGGCTACTTGGACAAGGGCTTCCCCACCCCCAGTTTTTTTGGCATAATTCAGTCTTTCTGCTGCCCCCGGGGAAGCAGATAGTGACAACTGCACTTGAGTAAGCCCACTAGCACACCAGGGAATATATTCAGTGATTAGTGTAGGGGTGGGGGCTGCCCATGATGGGCCTGTTAATGACCCACCCTCAAAAAATGGGTACAGTCTTTCTGCCTTCCCTTGGGGTGCAGATGGGGGCCCCTGATTTGCACCCCCCAGTGGGCAGAAAGCCCGCTAGGCACCAAGAGATTTTTATTATTAGTTTAGGGGTGGGGGATGACCAAAATGGGCATGACAATGCTCCCCCCCCAAAAAAAATGGGCACAGTCTTTTGGCCAATAGCCCCCCATCTTCCTACCGGGGGCAGAATGTCTGCTAGGCACCAGGGACTATTAGGGGTTAGGGCTGCCCAGAATGGGCATGGCAATGCTCCACCCCCTAAAATGGGTACAGTCTTTCTGCCCCCTGCTGACTAGAGCAGCTCATCTCAATGCAAGCAAAAGGAGATTTGACTCTTTGGGCTTAGGTAGGCTGTTACCTGAATAAATCTTCCAGACACAGTTACTTCTGAAAAGTATACATCTGAGAAAGTCCAGGGTGGTGTGCTTCAAATGCACCCAACACCATTTTGTTACCCACAACGCACTGCAAACCTCCAACTTTGCCTAAATTCATGCATTTTCCCTAGATTTCTGTGTTGAAAACTGCCAGAATCTGCAGGAATCCACAGACTTCCTACCAAGCAGCATTATCCCACCTGTGCCGATAAAAACTCTGCCCCACTTCTGAGGCTGGGCCTAGTGCAAGTGACAGAAACAGATCCAATTGAAGTTAATAGTAGTCTCCACACAAGTGCTCCCATTGTCCGTGGTTTGATACATTCCTGTCACAGCACTAGGCCCAGCCACACAAGTTGGGCAATGTTTTTATTGGCACAGGTGGGAAAATGCTGAGTGGTGAGAATTCTGTGGAATCCTGCAGATTCTGGAAGTTTCCATCAAAGAAATATAAGAAAAATGTGTGAATTCAGGAAACATCTGAGGTTTGCAGGGCAGTGTGGGTAAGAACACCAAATGGGATCCACGCAAGTCACACCATCCTGGATTCCCATAGGTGTTTAGTTGGGTGGAAGGGAATTTGTGGCATCCCCCAGATTTCAGAACTTTCCATTACACAAATGTGAGGAAAATGTGTTTTTTAGTCAAAGTTTGAGTATTGCAAGGGATTCTGGTTAAAAAAAACCTGGTGAGAACCACGCAAGTCAGCTTACCCTGGACACCCATAGGTGTCTAGTTTTTAAAAATGTACAGGTTGCTAGGTTTCTCTAGGTGCCAGCTGAGCTAGGGTTCAAAATCTAGAGATACCCCCTATTAGAAATGGGGTCTTTGGTTGCAGTCAGGTTACCCTCTGTCCAAGCAAGAACCCTCACTCTAGTTAGGGTAAAGGTGAATCACCCTCTATTAACCCCCGCTCACCCACTTGGTAGCTTGGCATGAGCAGGCAGGCTTAACTTCAGAAGCAATGTGTAAAGTATTTGTACCAACACACAGTAATACAGTGAAACACTACAAAATGTACACCACACCAGTTTAGAAAAATAGTTATTTATCTAAATCAAACAAGATCAAAACAATAAAAATCCAACATACACAAGTCAAGATATGAATTTAAAAAAAAATAAGAGTCTTAGGGGGTCATTACAAGATTGGCGGGCGGCGCAATGCGGCCACACTCCCGCGGACCCCATTACGACATCCCCGCTGGGCCGGCGGGCGCAAACCTAGTTTGCGCCTCCGGCCCAGCGGGGATGAGGCCGCAACATAGGAGCCGGCTCCTAATGGAGCCGGCGGTGTTGCGTCCGTGCGACGGGTGCAGTAGCACCTGTCGCGCTTTTCACTGTCTGCTATGCAGACAGTGAAAAGCTGGCCAGGGCCCTGATAGGGGGCCCCTGAACTGCCCATGCCAGTGGCATGGGCATTGCAGGGGCCGCCAGGGGCCCCAGGATACTTCTTACCGCCAGCCTCTTCCTGGAGGTGCAAACCGCCGGAAACAGGCTGGTGGTAGGGGTGTCATAATCCCCAGGGCAGCGCTGCCCTGGTGGATTATCACCGCCGGGGCTAAAACGGCAGGAAACTGCTGGCCCCGGGCGGTGCGACCGCGGCGTCGTAATAAGGGTCTTAGTACCGCCAGCCTGTTGGCAGTACGGACGCTACATTACCCCTGGCGGTCGTAATGACCCCCTTAGTCCTTAGAAAACAGTGAGAATGCTGTTGTTACACAAAGTAACTGGGTAACATCAGAAATAAAGCTGCATGGGCGAGTGTGCGTCTGAAAAGGCTGACCATGCGTCAACTTCTCTCTTGCAAGCGAGACCGTGCTCCGTTCCTCCTCCGGTCGGGTTGGCGTGCGTTGTTTCTTTTCTCCCGCAAGTGAGCGATGCGTTGATTCCCAAAGAGGCACCTTGGGTCCTGGCAGGCTTCGCATAGATTTCTTTTCCCAGCAAAGTTGCGTTGAAATCCAGTCGCATGGTGTTAGGAAATGCGCTGCGTGGGGCTTGCGTCATTAACACCAGCCACTGAGGGTGTTGTGTGTCATTTCTCCAGCCACGTTGTGTTGATCTCCCAGCTGCGATGCAGGTGGAGCGTCAATTTTAGCCACGAGGCCGGCGGCGCGTCGTTTATCAGCCACGTTGCGGGTGGTGCTTCGAAAGTTTCCCCACACAGCGGTCTTTGCGGGAATTTCTGTTCTTTTCCACCAGCTTCATCTTTCAAGGGCCCAGAGACACCACTTAGCAGAGCAGGACTCTCAGCAGAGAGTCCAGGTTCTGGCAGAGAGAAGTCTTTGTTGTCCCTGAGTCTTCAACAACAGAAGGCAAGCTCAGTTCAAGCCCTTGGAGATTCTTCACCAGTGGGAAGTCACACAAAAGTCAGTCATTGTCCTCTCTCAGGTAGAAGCAGCTACTGCAGGCCAACCCAGCAAAGCACAGTTACAGGCAAAGGGGCAGTACTCCTCCTCCAGCTCTCCAGCTCTTCTCCCGGGCAGAGGTTCTTCTGGGTTCCAGAAGTAATCTGATTTTCGGGGTTTTGGGTCCACTACTTATACACCTTTCTGCTTCTGAAGTAGGCCTACTTCAAAGGGAAGTCTCTGTTGTTCACAATATCCTGCCTTGCCCAGGCCAGGCTCCAGTCACACACCAGGGGGTTAGAGACTGCATTGTGTGAGGGCAGGCACAGCCCTTTGAGTTGTAAGTGACCACTCCTCCCCTCCCCTCCAGCGCAGATGGCCCATCAGGATATACAGGCTACATCACAGCTCCCCTTGTTTCAGTGTTTAGAGGAGAGGTGTAAACAGCCCAACTGTCAAACTGACCCAGATAGGAAATCCACAAACTGACAGAGTCACAGAATGGTTGAAGCAAGAAAATGCTTACTTTCTAAAAGTGGCATTTTCAAACACACAATCTAAAAACAAACTTTACCAAAAGATGTATTTTAAAATTGTGAGTTCAGAGACCCTAAACTCCATAATTCTATCTGCTCCCAAAGTGAATCTGTGCTTTAATAATATTTAAAGACAGCCCCCATGTTA
This sequence comes from Pleurodeles waltl, assembly GCF_031143425.1. Taxonomy (NCBI): domain Eukaryota; kingdom Metazoa; phylum Chordata; class Amphibia; order Caudata; family Salamandridae; genus Pleurodeles; species Pleurodeles waltl. The sequence continues at coordinate 1,629,427,852 of NC_090440.1, forward strand.
ACCTATGAGAGAGGTAGGCCTTGCAACAGTGAAAACCGAATTTGGCAGTATTTCACTGTTAGGACATGTAAAACACATCAGTACATGTCCCACCTTTAACATACCCTGCTACCTAGGTCCTACCTTAGGGGTGCCTTACATGTACAAAAAGGGAAGGTTTAGTCAATTTTGGCAGTTTAAAACTGCACACAGAGACACTGCAGTGGCAGGTCTGAGCGATGTTTACTGGGCTACTAGTGTGGGTGGCACAACTAGCGCTGCAGGCCCACTGGTAGCATTTGATTTCCAGGCCCTGGCCCCTCCAGTGCACCTTACTAGGGACTTACAAGTAAATCAATTATGCCAATCATAGATAAACCAATTTGCACATATAATTTATAAAGGGAACACTTACACTTTAGCACTGGTCAGCAGTGGTAAAGTGTCCAGAGCAAACAAAACCGCAAAAACAGAGTCCAGCACACAGAAGCAACCTGGGAAGCAGAGGCAAAATGTTAGGGGAGACCACGCCAAGGATGGCAAGTCTAACAACCCCATTGGAAAAAGATGGTCAGTTTTCAGCGGAAAAATGTACTGCATACATTTTGTGTTTTAAGCTCTTTCCTGGTGTAGGCACTAGGTCTACCCACACAAATGAGGTATCGTTTGTGCCAGCAGACTTGGGGGAATGCCAGGTGGAAGGAAATTTGATTCCAGAACTTTCCATCACAGAAATGTGAGGAAAAAGTGTTGTTTAAGTCAAAGTTTGAGATTTGCAGGGGATTCTGGGTAAACAAACCTGGTGAGACCTACGCAAGTCAGCCCACCCTGGATTCCAGTTGGTGTCAAGTTTTAAAACATGTGCAGGTTGGCTGGGGTTCCCTAGGTGGCGGCTGAGCTAGGATCCAAAATTTAGAGCTACCCATATTGAAAAAAAAAGGGTCTGTTTTTGGTGGGAAAATGTGATGAGTCCATGTTGCATTTTGGGCAGGTCCTGTCTCAGGCACTAGGTCTATCCACACAAGTGAGGTACCATTTTTATCACAAGACTTGTGGGATCATAGAATAGTAGAGCATTTGTGCCTTTTAACTGTAAGCCAGTGTGTAATAAAGATGACATTTTGAAAAATACCCTCAAAATCATACACTGGTACGGTTACCCATGCATTTAGAGATGTCCAAATAACCACTGCTCCTAAACTCTATGTCTTTTGCCCATTTCAGAAATACATAATTTTACTTGATGCCCATTTTTAACTCTGCCTATTTTGCTATGAGAATTGGTCTAAACCTGGTACTCAATGAAAAACCATTGTACTGTGCATTTCAGTTGTTGGCTCTGGGTACTTTGGATGCCTGGGAAACTTACAAACCCTATATATCCACGCAAATAGAAGGGTCAACCAGAAGTAATAGTATATTGCTTTTGTCAACCAGCCATTGTGCCAAAAAGTTACAAATGAAAATGTTTCACAAATGCTCGTTTTTTCCTACTCATTTTCAATATTTCTTTATTTCAACAGCACTTTTTCTTGGGAAAACCATGAGGGATCTGCAAAAAGGACCCCTTGCTAAATTCAGAATGTTGTCTACTTTTCAGAAATGTTTAGCTTTTCGGGATCACTCATGGGATTCGCACTGTTTTCCACCACAATCTGGAAGTTGGTTGAGAGCACAATAAATAGGACAAGTAGGCTATCTCTTAGAAAAATACTAAAACTGTGGTACAAAATTTAGTTTGTTAATCAGCTCTCCCTGTCCCTGAAAGCTGAGAAGATGGTGACTTTAGTACAACAAAACATTTGTGGATGCCATTTTTAGGAAAAAAACAGACACTTTTATCTGGAGCACTTTTTCCTTTTTTTCTCAAAACCTCAAAATGTTGCCATATTTTGCCTATTGTCTCAGTCTCCTGCAGGGTAACCCACAAACCCTTGGCACATTTAGAACCCCCAAAAATGTTGAAAAAAAGAGACACAAATTTGGCCTGGTTACCATCTGTGTCCAAAAGGTGATGGAGGCCTAAGTACGAACTACCCCAAAAAATCAAAAAAGGACTCAGATGGGGGACGGGGTCTGTAGGCCTACCAGTGAAAGGGTTAACACGATCATGTACATTTCACAATGAAAACCTTTTACTGCATAGAATATTGATTTATTGCATTAGTTCCTACATAGTCTTGAGTTAAACAAACTTTCCTAATACATTGTGTTCATTTATACATCCACTGTCCTAAAAAAGATTGTCAATGATCACTGCTTGATTAACAAAACAAATACGAATGATACTTTTGAAATTGTATTTACTAAGACTTCATTATCAAGGATATAGTCAGAGCTTGGGAAGTTATAATAGTATGCCTCGAATATTTAATCAACAAAATTGAAGGGACGGAATATCAAGGACAGAATACTGAAAATAAAATATTGACAGGCAAGTAAGTCTGGATCTTCTAAACCAAATTCCACATATATGTACCTATGTGGTACATCTATCTTCAAAGTACATAGATATGGACATAGGAATAGTAAACCTATATGCCCTTATCTCTCAATACTCCACCCTCTATATTAGTATGCACAACATCGTTGGTGTAGATATTCAGTAGTTCAATTACTATAATGGGTATTAGGCTTTAATATCACCACTTCTAAGGTCATGGTCCTTGACTTTTCAGAAACAGAGTAACCTTCTTTACAAGTACTGAAACCATTTTTTAAATTTAAGTGGGGCATTTTCTTTATGAAATGCTTCAGAGAAAACATCTTCAAAACATACTGCAGCCAATAAAATGACAATTAGCCAAAATGAATGGGCAACTATACTGATAAAACTAGTCAAGCATTAGATTTCATGGAATGGGTACATAGTATGTTTTAAAATTAACTGAGTTCCTTCTATCTCATATTCCTTTCAGTTCCTACCAATAATAGTTTTAGATGATTTCTTAGCTTGTCTACAGGATAATATGTTTTATTTTATAAACATAAAATAGTGAGTGTGGGTGAACTCAAACTTCTATTTTGATCTAGATCACAGAGAGGATCACCAGCCCCAAATCTCAACCTGTACTGCCTAGAATCACATCTAAAAGGCACCAGTAGGTGACGTACATCCTGGATCTTAAAACAAGAGGGCACAGCAGAAGAGTCCTTTATCCAAAGACAGATGGGATTACCTGGATAGACAGTTTTGAATCCCTAATAGCTTTGTGAAGATCAAATACTAAACCTCAATACATCAGTTTATTACAAAACAAGCCAGGCATGCCGTAGACCCTCATTGGCATATCACCTTACCCTTGTATAGGACAACTGACATTTCACTTATGGAACGGACATAAGCCCCAAATACAAGTTGGCCTTTATTATGTGCAGGAATACATTATGGCCTGAAATAAAGTTCATGGACTGTATATCAGCACACACAGTATTGGCCCTGGTATTGCTTCATCCAAATATGCAAGTGGTGTCCCCATTCCATGGACAAATTGGATTTGTGACCTGATCAAAGGAGGTGGTAAAGGTAAGGTGAGGCTAGTTCAGGGCAGGGGGTGTAAGGAGACATAGAGGAGAACGCCAAGGACAGCCAAGGTTTGGGCTAGCAGGGGAAGTATTCTTTGTTCCTCTTTTGCCATGGTAGGGGGTCAAGTGGTAGGAGGGAGCTGAGGCTGGTTGTATTTCCCAGCCAATAAAATTGTCTGCTGTTCCTGCACCAAAACATCTGGGGACTCCCAGTCAGATATAATTGAGAATAAAAGTATACCTCTCCATCTAACTAAATAATCCAACCCTTAGTATTGTTTCTGAAAGGGTAAAGGGATGACATTGATGCAAGAAAATTAATCACTTTTATGATTCACAGTGAGTGTGTCTATTGTAATCTATAAATTTAACTGTATTTAATCACATTATAATTAAGAAGATATTGATATGCATTAAACTCAACAAAAGTTGTATTCATTAACAGTTAATCAATTTATTATATTGTTATAGTGTAGATATACATGTATACCCAGAATGGTATGTTCCAATTATGTAACCTCCGAATACTGGAAAATGGAATGTACTGGAGTTCAACTTGGAATGTTGGAGATGAGAAATGGCGGTTGAGGAGTCTAGCTGAATAAAGAGACTTGGCTTCACCTTGTTCTTGCTTGGTTACTACAGTATCCTTTCACATTACAAAGAGACTTTGAGAATAATGGAACATAACAGGCATTTAGTGATTGATTAAATCATAAGCCACAAGAAATCAGAATGAGGAAACTCTTCTAGAGGGCACTTGGACTCCGAAGAAATTAGTTGTCACCCTCATATATAATATAGCAAAAACTATATGAATGAAAACCTGAAATATAGTGCAGCATGAGAGGATGATACGCAAACTCATCTTAATAATGAAACAAGAGAGTAATCTGAGGTTCGGTCACACAGGAGACAATTTAGTGTTTGGCAATAGTTAGAGATCACCATTGGCCTTATGATGATTCACTGCCTTTAGAAGAACTGCTGGTGTGTTTGTAGGTGACTACACACCATTTCCTTTGTGTAAGGAAATGCCTCCTTGGCATGGTTACCCCCTGACTTTTTGCCTTTGCTGATGCTATGTTTTGAATTGAAAGTGTGCTGAGGCCTGCTAACCAGGCCCCAGCACCAGTGTTCTTTCCCTAACCTGTACTTTTGATTCCACAATTGGCACACCCTGGCATCCAGATAAGTCCCTTGTAACTGGTACCTCTGGTACCAAGGGCCCTGATGCCAGGGAAGGTCTCTAAGGGCTGCAGCATGTATTATGCCACCCTAAGAGACCCCTCACTCAGCACAGACACACTGCTTACCAGCTTGTGTGTGCTAGTGAGAACAAAATGAGTAAGTCGACATGGCACTCCCCTCAGGGTGCCATGCCAGCCTCTCACTGCCTATGCAGTATAGGTAAGACACCCCTCTAGCAGGCCTTACAGCCCTAAGGCAGGGTGCACTATACCATAGGTGAGGGTACCAGTGCATGAGCACTGTGCCCCTACAGTGTCTAAGCAAAACCTTAGACATTGTAAGTGCAGGGTAGCCATAGGAGTATATGGTCTGGGAGTCTGTTTTACACGAACTCCACAGCACCATAATGGCTACACTGAAAACTGGGAAGTTTGGTATCAAACTTCTCAGCACAATAAATGCACACTGATGCCAGTGTACATTTTATTGTAAAATACACCACAGAGGGCACCTTAGAGGTGCCCCCTGAAACTTAACCGACTATCTGTGTAGGCTGACTGGTTCCAGCAGCCTGCCACACTAGAGACATGTTGCTGGCCCCATGGGGAGAGTGCCTTTGTCACTCTGAGGCCAGTAACAAAGCCTGCACTGGGTGGAGATGCTAACACCTCCCCCAGGCAGGAGCTGTAACACCTGGCGGTGAGCCTCAAAGGCTCACCCCTTTGTCACAGCCCAGCAGGGCACTCCAGCTTAGTGGAGTTGCCCGCCCCCTCCGGCCACGGCCCCCACTTTTGGCGGCAAGGCTGGAGGGAACAAAGAAAGCAACAAGGAGGAGTCACTGGCCAGTCAGGACAGCCCCTAAGGTGTCCTGAGCTGAGGTGACTCTAACTTTTAGAAATCCTCCATCTTGCAGATGGAGGATTCCCCCAATAGGATTAGGGATGTGACCCCCTCCCCTTGGGAGGAGGCACAAAGAGGGTGTACTCACCCTCAGGGCTAGTAGCCATTGGCTACTAACCCCCCAGACCTAAACACGCCCTTAAATTTAGTATTTAAGGGCTCTCCCTGAACCTAGAAACCAGATTCCTGCAACAACAAGAAGAAGGACTGCCTAGCTAAAAACCCCTGCAGAGGAAGACCAGAAGACAACAACTGCCTTGGCTCCAGAAACTCACCGGCCTGTCTCCTGCCTTCCGAAGAACTCTGCTCCAGCGACGCCTTCCAAAGGGACCAGCGACCTCTGCATCCTCTGAGGACTGCCCTGCTTCGACGACGACAAGAAACTCCCGAGGACAGCGGACCTGCACCAAAAAGACTGCAACTTATCCAAAGGAGCAGCTTTAAAGAACCCTGCAATCTCCCCGCAAGAAGCGTGAGACTTGCAACACTGCACCCGGCGACCCCGACTCGGCTGGTGGAGAACCAACACCTCAGGGAGGACCCCCGGACTACTCTACGACTGTGAGTACCAAAACCTGTCCCCCCTGAGACCCCACAGCGCCGCCTGCAGAGGGAATCCCGAGGCTTCCCCTGACCGCGACTCTCTGAAACCTAAGTCCCGACGCCTGGAAAAGACCCTGCACCCGCAGCTCCCAGGACCTGAAGGACCGGACTTTCACTGCAGAAGTGACCCCCAGGAGTCCCTCTCCCTTGCCCAAGTGGAGGTTTCCCCGAGGAAGCCCCCCCTTGCCTGCCTGCAGCGCTGAAGAGATCCCTTGATCTCTCATTGACTTCCATTGCGAACCCGACGCTTGTTCTAACACTGCACCCGGCCGCCCCCGCGCCCCTGAGGGTGAAATTTCTGTGTGGGCTTGTGTGTCCCCCGGTGCCCTACAAAACCCCCCTGGTCTGCCCTCCGAAGACGCGGGTACTTACCTGCTGGCAGACTGGAACCGGGGCACCCCCTTCTCTCCATTGAAGCCTATGCGTTTTGGGCACCACTTTGAACTCTACACCTGACCGGCCCTGAGCTGCTGGTGTGGTAACTTTGGGGTTGCTCTGAACCCCCAACGGTGGGCTACCTTGGACCAAGAACTGAACCCTGTAAGTGTCTTACTTACCTGGTAAAACTAACAAAAACTTACCTCCCCCAGGAACTGTGAAAATTGCACTGTGTCCACTTTTGAAATAGCTATTTGTGAATAACTTGAAAAGTATACATGCAATTGAAATGATTCAAAGTTCCTAATGTACTTACCTGCAATACCTTTCAAACAAGATATTACATGTTAAATTTGAACCTGTGGTTCTTAAAATAAACTATGAAAATATATTTTTCTATAACAAAACCTATTGGCTGGATTTGTCTCTGAGTGTGTGTACCTCATTTATTGTCTATGTGTATGTACAACAAATGCTTAACACTACTCCTTGGATAAGCCTACTGCTCGACCACACTACCACAAAATAGAGCATTAGTATTATCTCTTTTTACCACTATTTTACCTCTAAGGGGAACCCTTGGACTCTGTGCATGCTATTCCTTACTTTGAAATAGCACATACAGAGCCAACTTCCTACATTGGTGGATCAGCGGTGGGGTACAAGACTTTGCATTTGCTGGACTACTCAGCCAATACCTGATCACACGACAAATTCCAAAATTGTCATTAGAAATTGATTTTTGCAATTTGAAAAGTTTTCTAAATTCTTTAAAGTCCTGCTAGGGCCTTGTGTTAGTCCCTGTTAGCATTTCTTTTAGAGTTTAAAAGTTTGTAAAAGTTTGAATTAGATTCTAGAACCAGTTTAGTTTCTTAAAAAGTATTCCAACTTTTAGAAGCATAATGTCTAGCACAGATGTGAATGTGGTGGAACTCGACACCACACCTTACCTCCATCTCCAGATGAGAGAGCTAAGGTCACTCTGTAACATAAGAAAAATAACAATGGGCTCCAGACCTACCAAAGCACAGCTCCAGGAGCTGTTGGCAGAGTATGATAGAGCCAACCCCTCTGTGGGCAACACAGAGGATGAAGATAGTGACTTGGAGGGAAATTCCCCCCCTCCAGTCCTACTTAGGGAGAACAGGGCTTCTCAAGCCCTGACTCCACAAATAATAGTCAGAGATGCTGGTTCCCTCACAGGAGGGACCAACAACTCTGAAATCACTGAGGATAACTCCAGTGAAGAGGACATCCAGTTAGCCAGGATGGCCAAAAGATTGGCTTTGGAAAGACAGATCCTAGCCATAGAAAGGGAAAGACAAGAGATGGGCCTAGGACCCATCAATGGTGGCAGCAACATAACTAGGGTCAGAGATTCTCCTGACATGTTGAAAATCCCCAAAGGGATTGTAACTAAATATGAAGATGGTGATGACATCACCAAATGGTTCACAGCTTTTGAGAGGGCTTGTGAAACCAGAAAAGTGAACAAATCTCACTGGGGTGCTCTCCTTTGGGAAATGTTCACAGGAAAGTGTAGGGATAGACTCCTCACACTCTCTAAAAAAGATGCAGAATCTTATGACCTCATGAAGGGTACCCTGATTGAGGGCTTTGGATTCTCCACTGAGGAGTATAGGATTAGATTCAGGGGGGCTCAAAAATCCTCGAGCCAGACCTGGGTTGACTTTGTAGACTGCTCAGTAAAAACACTAGATGGTTGGATTCAAGGAAATGGTGTAAATGATTATGATGGGCTGTACAATTTATTTGTGAAAGAACACCTATTAAGTAATTGTTTTAATGATAAACTGCATCAGCATCTGGTGGACCTAGGACCAATTTCTCCCCAAGAATTGGGAAAGAAGGCGGACCATTGGGTCAAGACTAGGGTGTCCAAAACTTCCACAGGGGGTGACCAAAAGAAAGGGGTCACAAAACCTCCCCAGGGGAAAGGTGGTGAGACAGCCAAAAATAAAAATAGTAAAGAGTCTTCTACAGGCCCCCAAAAACCTGCACAGGAGGGTGGGCCCAGAGCCTCTTCACAAAACAATCCTGGGTACAAGGGTAAAAACTTTGATCCCAAAAAGGCCTGGTGTCGAAACTGTAGTCAGTCTGGACACCAAACTGGAGACAAGGCCTGTCCCAAGAAAGATACCACTTCTAACTCCCATCCAGCTAAAACTGGAATGGCCAGTCTCCAAGTGGGATCAACAGTGTGCCCAGAGCAAATCAGGTGTCACACTGAAGCTACATTAGTCTCTGAGGGTGGGGTGGATTTAGCCACACTGGCTGCCTGGCCCCCTAACATGCAAAAATACAGGCAGCAGCTCTTAATTAATGGGACAAGTGTAGAGGGCCTGAGGGATACAGGTGCCAGTGTCACCATGGTGACAGAGAAACTGGTTTCCCCTGGCCAATACCTGACTGGACAAACCTATCCAGTCACCAATGCTGACAATCAGACTAAAGTACATCCCATGGCAATGGTAACTTTAGAGTGGGGAGGGGTCAATGGCCTGAAACAGGTGGTGGTCTCCTCAAATATCCCAGTAGACTGCTTGCTTGGAAATGACCTGGAGTCCTCAGCATGGGCTGAGGTAGAACTGAAAACCCATGCAGCCATGCTGGGTATCCCTGAACTGGTGTGTGTCAAGACTAGGGCACAGTGCAAGGCACAGGGTGAAAAAGTAGAGCTGGAGTCTGGAAAAATGGCCCAGCCTACCAAGAGAAAAGGAAAGTCAGCTGGGAAACCAGCTGCAACACAACACCAAAAAGAGAACCTCTCTTCTCAGGAAGAAGTTCTGCCCTCTGAGGGAACTGAGCCTATGGAGCTGGAACCTTATCAGGTTGAGCTCTTGGGCCCAGGGGGACCCTCAAGGGAAGAGTTGTGTAAGGGACAAGAAACCTGTCCCTCTCTTGAAGGCCTTAGGCAGCAAGCTGCTGAAGAGTCCAAAGGCAAGAAAAATGGAACACATAGGGTCTATTGGGAAGATGGACTCCTGTACACTGAGGCAAGAGATCCCAAACCTGGTGCCACTAGGAGAGTGGTAGTGCCTCAGGGTTTCAGAGAGTTTATTCTGACCTTAGCCCATGATATTCCCCTTGCTGGGCATTTGGGACAAACCAAGACGTGGGAGAGGTTAGTCAACCACTTCTACTGGCCCAATATGTCCCAGAAGGTTAAGGAGTTTTGCCTCTCCTGCCCCACCTGTCAATCCAGTGGTAAGACAGGTGGGCACCCAAAGGCCCCCCTCATTCCACTTCCAGTGGTGGGGGTCCCCTTTGAAAGAGTGGGTGTGGACATAGTTGGTCCACTAGAACCTCCCACAGCCTCAGGAAATATGTACATCCTAGTAGTAGTGGATCATGCTACTAGGTATCCTGAAGCTATTCCCCTTAGGTCGACTACTGCCCCTGCAGTAGCCAAGGCCCTCATTGGTATCTTTACCAGAGTGGGTTTCCCTAAGGAGGTGGTGTCTGACAGAGGTACCAACTTCATGTCAGCATACCTAAAACACATGTGGAATGAGTGTGGAGTGACTTACAAATTCACTACACCATATCATCCACAAACTAATGGCCTTGTTGAGAGATTCAACAAGACATTAAAAGGCATGATCATGGGGCTCCCAGAAAAACTCAAAAGGAGATGGGATGTCCTCCTGCCATGTCTGCTTTTCGCTTACAGAGAGGTGCCTCAGAAGGGAGTAGGATTCTCACCCTTTGAACTTCTGTTTGGCCACCCTGTAAGGGGACCACTTGCTCTTGTTAAAGAAGGCTGGGAGAGACCTCTTCATGAGCCTAAACAAGACATAGTGGACTATGTACTTGGCCTTCGCTCAAGGATGGCAGAGTACATGGAAAAGGCAAGTAAAAACCTTGAGGCCAGCCAACAACTCCAGAAGTTGTGGTATGACCAAAAGGCTGCACTGGTTGAATTTCAACCAGGGCAGAAAGTCTGGGTTCTGGAGCCTGTGGCTCCCAGGGCACTCCAGGACAAATGGAGTGGCCCTTACCCAGTACTAGAGAGGAAGAGTCAGGTCACCTACCTGGTGGACCTGGGCACAAGCAGGAGCCCCAAGAGGGTGATCCATGTGAACCGCCTTAAGCTCTTCCATGACAGGGCTGATGTAAATCTGTTGATGGTGACAGATGAGGACCAGGAAGCTGAGAGTGAACCTCTCCCTGATCTCCTCTCATCAGACCCTAAAGATGGCTCAGTAGATGGAGTGATCTACTCAGACACCCTCTCTAGCCAACAGCAGTCTGACTGTAGGAAGGTCCTGCAGCAGTTTGCTGAACTCTTTTCCCTCACCCCTGGTCAGACACACCTGTGTACCCATGATGTGGACACAGGAGACAGCATGCCTGTCAAAAACAAAATCTTTAGACAGTCTGACCAAGTTAAGGAAAGCATCAAGGTGGAAGTCCACAAGATGCTGGAATTGGGAGTAATTGATTACTCTGACAGCCCCTGGGCTAGCCCAGTGGTCTTAGTCCCCAAACCTCACACCAAAGAAGGAAAGAGAGAGATGAGGTTTTGTGTGGACTACAGAGGTCTCAACTCTGTCACCAAGACAGATGCTCATCCCATTCCTAGAGCTGATGAGCTAATAGACAAATTAGGGGCTGCCAAATTCTTAAGAACCTTTGACTTAACAGCAGGGTACTGGCAAATCAAAATGGCCCCTGGAGCAAAAGAAAAGACAGCATTCTCCACACCTGATGGGCATTATCAGTTCACTGTTATGCCCTTTGGTTTAAAGAATGCCCCTGCCACCTTCCAAAGGTTGGTGAATCAAGTCCTTGCTGGGCTGGAATCCTTTAGTGCAGCTTATCTTGATGATATTGCTGTCTTCAGCTCCACCTGGCAGGATCACCTGGTCCACCTGAAGAAGGTTTTGAAGGCTCTGCAATCTGCAGGCCTCTCTATCAAGGCATCCAAATGCCAGATAGGGCAGGGAACTGTGGTTTACTTGGGACACCTTGTAGGTGGAGGCCAAGTTCAGCCACTCCAGCCTAAGATCCAGACTATTCTGGACTGGGCAGCTCCAAAAACCCAGACTCAAGTCAGGGCATTCCTTGGCTTGACTGGGTACTACAGGAGGTTTGAGAAGGGATATGGATCCATTGTGACAGCCCTCACAGAACTCACCTCCAAGAAAATGCCCAAGAAAGTAAACTGGACTGTAGAATGCCAACAGGCCTTTGACACCCTGAAACAAGCTATGTGCACAGCACCAGTTCTAAAAGCTCCAGATTACTCCAAGCAGTTCATTGTGCAAACAGATGCCTCTGAACATGGGATAGGGGCAGTTTTGTCCCAAACAAATGATGATGGCCTTGACCAGCCTGTTGCTTTCATTAGCAGGAGGTTACTCCCCAGGGAGCAGCGTTGGAGTGCCATTGAGAGGGAGGCCTTTGCTGTGGTTTGGTCCCTGAAGAAGCTGAGACCATACCTCTTTGGTACTCACTTCCTAGTTCAGACTGACCACAGACCTCTCAGATGGCTGATGCAAATGAAAGGTGAAAATCCAAAACTGTTGAGGTGGTCCATCTCCCTACAGGGAATGGACTTTATAGTGGAACACAGACCTGGGACTGCCCATGCCAATGCAGATGGCCTTTCCAGGTTCTTCCACTTAGAAAATGAAGACTCTCTTGGGAAAGGTTAGTCTCATCCTCTTTCGTTTGGGGGGGGGGTTGTGTAAGGAAATGCCTCCTTGGCATGGTTACCCCCTGACTTTTTGCCTTTGCTGATGCTATGTTTTGAATTGAAAGTGTGCTGAGGCCTGCTAACCAGGGCCCAGCACCAGTGTTCTTTCCCTAACCTGTACTTTTGATTCCACAATTGGCACACCCTGGCATCCAGATAAGTCCCTTGTAACTGGTACCTCTGGTACCAAGGGCCCTGATGCCAGGGAAGGTCTCTAAGGGCTGCAGCATGTATTATGCCACCCTAAGAGACCCCTCACTCAGCACAGACACACTGCTTACCAGCTTGTGTGTGCTAGTGAGAACAAAATGAGTAAGTCGACATGGCACTCCCCTCAGGGTGCCATGCCAGCCTCTCACTGCCTATGCAGTATAGGTAAGACACCCCTCTAGCAGGCCTTACAGCCCTAAGGCAGGGTACACTATACCATAGGTGAGGGTACCAGTGCATGAGCACTGTGCCCCTACAGTGTCTAAGCAAAACCTTAGACATTGTAAGTGCAGGGTAGCCATAGGAGTATATGGTCTGGGAGTCTGTTTTACACGAACTCCACAGCACCATAATGGCTACACTGAAAACTGGGAAGTTTGGTATCAAACTTCTCAGCACAATAAATGCACACTGATGCCAGTGTACATTTTATTGTAAAATACACCACAGAGGGCACCTTAGAGGTGCCCCCTGAAACTTAACCGACTATCTGTGTAGGCTGACTGGTTCCAGCAGCCTGCCACACTAGAGACATGTTGCTGGCCCCATGGGGAGAGTGCCTTTGTCACTCTGAGGCCAGTAACAAAGCCTGCACTGGGTGGAGATGCTAACACCTCCCCCAGGCAGGAGCTGTAACACCTGGCGGTGAGCCTCAAAGGCTCACCCCTTTGTCACAGCCCAGCAGGGCACTCCAGCTTAGTGGAGTTGCCCGCCCCCTCCGGCCACGGCCCCCACTTTTGGCGGCAAGGCTGGAGGGAACAAAGAAAGCAACAAGGAGGAGTCACTGGCCAGTCAGGACAGCCCCTAAGGTGTCCTGAGCTGAGGTGACTCTAACTTTTAGAAATCCTCCATCTTGCAGATGGAGGATTCCCCCAATAGGATTAGGGATGTGACCCCCTCCCCTTGGGAGGAGGCACAAAGAGGGTGTACTCACCCTCAGGGCTAGTAGCCATTGGCTACTAACCCCCCAGACCTAAACACGCCCTTAAATTTAGTATTTAAGGGCTCTCCCTGAACCTAGAAACCAGATTCCTGCAACAACAAGAAGAAGGACTGCCTAGCTGAAAACCCCTGCAGAGGAAGACCAGAAGACAACAACTGCCTTGGCTCCAGAAACTCACCGGCCTGTCTCCTGCCTTCCGAAGAACTCTGCTCCAGCGACGCCTTCCAAAGGGACCAGCGACCTCTGCATCCTCTGAGGACTGCCCTGCTTCGACGACGACAAGAAACTCCAGAGGACAGCGGACCTGCTCCAAAAAGACTGCAACTTATCCAAAGGAGCAGCTTTAAAGAACCCTGCAATCTCCCCACAAGAAGCGTGAGACTTGCAACACTGCACCCGGCGACCCCGACTCGGCTGGTGGAGAACCAACACCTCAGGGAGGACCCCCGGACTACTCTACGACTGTGAGTACCAAAACCTGTCCCCCCTGAGCCCCCACAGCGCCGCCTGCAGAGGGAATCCCGAGGCTTCCCCTGACCGCGACTCTCTGAAACCTAAGTCCCGACGCCTGGAAAAGACCCTGCACCCGCAGCTCCCAGGACCTGAAGGACCGGACTTTCACTGCAGAAGTGACCCCCAGGAGTCCCTCTCCCTTGCCCAAGTGGCGGTTTCCCCGAGGAAGCCCCCCCTTGCCTGCCTGCAGCGCTGAAGAGATCCCTTGATCTCTCATTGACTTCCATTGCGAACCCGACGCTTGTTCTAACACTGCACCCGGCCGCCCCCGCGCCGCTGAGGGTGACATTTCTGTGTGGGCTTGTGTCCCCCCCGGTGCCCTACAAAACCCCCCTGGTCTGCCCTCCGAAGACGCGGGTACTTACCTGCTGGCAGACTGGAACCGGGGCACCCCCTTCTCTCCATTGAAGCCTATGCGTTTTGGGCACCACTTTGAACTCTACACCTGACCGGCCCTGAGCTGCTGGTGTGGTAACTTTGGGGTTGCTCTGAACCCCCAACGGTGGGCTACCTCGGACCAAGAACTGAACCCTGTAAGTGTCTTACTTACCTGGTAAAACTAACAAAAACTTACCTCCCCCAGGAACTGTGAAAATTGCACTGTGTCCACTTTTGAAATAGCTATTTGTGAATAACTTGAAAAGTATACATGCAATTGAAATGATTCAAAGTTCCTAATGTACTTACCTGCAATACCTTTCAAACAAGATATTACATGTTAAATTTGAACCTGTGGTTCTTAAAATAAACTAAGAAAATATATTTTTCTATAACAAAACCTATTGGCTGGATTTGTCTCTGAGTGTGTGTACCTCATTTATTGTCTATGTGTATGTACAACAAATGCTTAACACTACTCCTTGGATAAGCCTACTGCTCGACCACACTACCACAAAATAGAGCATTAGTATTATCTCTTTTTACCACTATTTTACCTCTAAGGGGAACCCTTGGACTCTGTGCATGCTATTCCTTACTTTGAAATAGCACATACAGAGCCAACTTCCTACACTTTGTTTTTCAAAAACAAACTCTCACAGCAGAAGTTTGTTATTGAAAGACGATGAACTAACAACCATCGCACCCTGGTAGTTTCTACCAGGGTGGGGGCATCATTTTATTTCCCAGCCGGTACACAGAAGTTTTTACTGGTAGTGACAGACAGAAAAAAAATCAGACTTTCTGGTTTAATTAGGGCAGGCTGCTAAAGTTCTTAATCCTGAGGCCCTACTCCATCAGCCCGCCAGAATAAACTTTTCATTGGGAGAGACAGACTGTGCATCACCATCATAATGATGATGATCTACCAGACTCAAAGGAGGACAGAAGGTACTTTGCCACATTTTTCATCAAACTCTAAAATGGCCCCAAAGTCTATTTGTAACTCACATCGCATGGCACAGGTATGGCTGAAAGGAATCTTCTCAGTAAGATCTTATGCATATTTGGCCAAACACATGGAGAAAAGCACTTTGGCCCACATTTACCTAGACGTTGTGCAACACAGTGCAAAAAGTGAAGTGTTGCCTGAATGGGAGAAAGAAGAACAGCACAATATCTATTATGATGTGATGCTGTGCTGCTATCTCCCTGCTCTGGCTCACTTTAGGCAGCCATGCATTAACTAATATGTAATTTTTTGTACTGGAAGTTGTCCCTTACAGCACAAAAACTACGCTGTATGCTGTAAGACTGTGAGGTTCTTCACACCTAGGGCCATATTTATGGAAAGTTAGCGCCGCCTTAGCATAATTTTTTCTTTTTACACTAAAGCAGCACTAACTTAATGCCATATTTATATTTTGACACTAGACCGTCTAGCATCAAAATATATTCGTTAGTGTATTTTTTAGGAAGCGCCAACCCATCTTGAGTCTCATCGTGAAAATGAAATGCAAGGTAGGCGTTTCCTTCCTAAAAATGATGCTACCCCTGTGCCATATTTACTTCCTGATTCTAAAATGACGCACACCAAGGAGGTGGACCTAAAAAATGACGCTAAGGCCGATTAGCGTCAAATTCTAACACCTGGTCAGACCAGGCATTAAAAGGATATGAGGCACATTTCCTCAGGGAAACACCATGTAGTCCACCATGGTGTCACTATTTTGGGCACATAGATTCCCACCCAACCCCGGCATCACCACCACCCAGGGACACTACAGGAGGAGGGAGTCCATCCCCTATTGTGTGCCACTGGGGGCCACTTACATGGGGCCCCCTGGCTGTCACTGGTTCTATTGGGGTTGTCGTGGAGATTCTGGTCCCCTGCGGTGGGCATTGGGGTTTTGGTAATGTCACCTGTCTATGCTTAGACAGACGTAATTGTTTGGCTGCTTGTGCAACCAAAAATGACGCTAGGCTAACTATGGGCAAAATTTTTGCCGCTAATCAGTCTAGCGTCATTCTTGGGCCACTAGCACCATTTTCCCTAGTGCCATTTATCACCGGCTAGCGTCTGTTGTGTGGACACTAACCATTCCTTAGCGCCATTGTGCGTCATTGTTTAAATATGTCTCTCTTTTCAATTTGAGCTGTGATCATTTGCATCTTTCTTGAGGACTTACCATGGTCCCTTTACTGATTCTTTGATGACTTTCTATTTCACCTATGGAAGATATATACTTTACAGTTATCATTACCCTGCATTACATGTACCCTTTACTCTTTCGCTCGCCCAAGTGGGAAACAGTGTCTTCACACTTTTATCTAGATGGACATGTTATCTCGTCCACAGTCTGGCCTTGAAAAAGTCACTGTGTGATGAAACATGTGTTGGCTGTACATGAACACATATATTACAAGCACTTGCTGATCCAAATAAATTACTTCATGAACACCAAGAAGATTACTGTACTGTATACTTGGACTTGCTACATCAAATTCTACTTTTGTATTTACAAATATTTGTGTTGTGAGTGCTGTGGTCTTAGCTGTTGTTCTGTACATTGTGTATATATTTTTATACATAAAAATACCTTGCCTTAGGGTAGTAAGGCAATTGACCACTGAGTACCATTCTGAGTAGACTCGCTCTTAAACCAATTTTGGACATAACAAGGAGGTGCAGTTTTCTCGGCCATTACTACCTTTTACAATTGCATACATATGAGTGGGTCAATATGCCTGAAATGCTTCAAATCACTATTATGGAGACAGCTAATTATGAAGGGTCCTGAAGGTCTGCATAAAAATCATCATGAAAGGGTCCAACCACCCTCTGCGGGTCCTTTTACAGTTATTTTATTGATGGAGAAAGGCATGCTTTTCTACATCCATGAAAAAAATTACCTAGGGCCTTGGGCAATGAGTACAATAAAAACTTGTTGCCCTTTATAGGCTTGTTTGTGGGGAAACTTATAGCATGTCGATATTCAAGTATTTGTCAATGATCTCTCTGTACTAACATGGCACAAACAAGCATTTGCAGAAACAATTGGTCTCACCTTTTGGGTTTGCCAAATGCTTAAAAATGAATACAAAATGGTCCAGTGTGATAAGGTATACATGTGCATACATCATCATCCATGTGCAAGTACACATCATAAGGCCATAGTAGTCCCAGCATGCCAACTGAGCACGCCTGCATCATTACACCGTAGCTGCTCTGGGTTTTTAACTAATAATTTCAAGATTGCAGATTCCCACCTTGGACTAATACATTTCAAAACACAGTGGTGGTCATTACAACCCTGGCGGATGGTAGGCCAATCCGCCACCTTTTCTAGGGCAGATTCAATGTGGATAAAAACACGGCAGAAACAGGCATTTCGAAGGAAAAACGCTCACCTCTACACACTCCGAGAGGAAGAAGGACAGCATGGAGCAGAAACTTCATATTCTCCCTGCGCTAGTCTACCTGCTCCTCTAAGTGGAGCACCAACGCCGGCGGCGAAGACCACGGTGAGTACTGCACCTACGACATAGGGGAGGGGGGAGGCAAAAAACAGGGACACACACACTCAACACCCCAACCACCACCCCCACCCTCACCCACTTCAACACACACACCAATGCATATCTATACATTACAGTAACACCCCCAACCCCCCTGGAAGAATGCAAAGACAAAAGGAAATGAGTGTAACTATTGTAATATATCAAAAATCAGTAAGCAAAAATATATATATATATATATACACTATAAACAAAATATACACCACGATTAGTAGTCCAGGTATTGGACCATTCATAGTCCGTGGACCACTGGTGGTCATTACAACCCTGGCGGATGGTAGGCCAATCCGCCACCTTTTCTAGGGCAGATTCAATGTGGATAAAAACACGGCAGAAACAGGCATTTCGAAGGAAAAACGCTCACCTCTACACACTCCGAGAGGAAGAAGGACAGCATGGAGCAGAAACTTCATATTCTCCCTGCGCTAGTCTACCTGCTCCTCTACGTGGAGCACCAACGCCGGCGGCGAAGACCACGGTGAGTACTGCACCTACGACATAGGGGAGGGGGGAGGCAAAAAACAGGGACACACACACTCAACACCCCAACCCCCACCCTCACCCACTTCAACACACACACCAATGCATATCTATACATTACAGTAACACCCCCAACCCCCCTGGAAGAATGCAAAGACAAAAGGAAATGAGTGTAACTATTGTAATATATCAAAAATCAGTAAGCAAAAATATATATATATATATATACACTATAAACAAAATATACACCACGATTAGTAGTCCAGGTATTGGACCATTCATAGACCGTGGACCACTGGGCCCAAATGCATGGGCGAGGCCCCCACAAGATACCTGAACATGACGGAGAGAACACAGCAAGGGCATCAGATAGAAATACAACAGGCACCTCAGGGGGAAGGGAGGGGGGGGCACCTCAGCCGGATGAGTGCACGACTCCAGATCCACGAGGGGGCACCATGCCCATTGATGTATCCTGGGGAGTGCAAAGCCACAGTCTCTCAAGTCCCTACAGTGGGTGGTTTGCCCACTGCTGCATCCTGGGGAGTGCAAAGCCACAGTCTCTCAAGTCTCTACAGGGGGTGGTTTGCCCACTGCTGCATCCTGGGGAGTGCAAAGCCACAGTCTCTCAAGTCTCTACAGTGGGTGGATTGCCCACTGTTCAATCCTGGGGAGTGCAAAGCCACAGTCTCTCAAGTCCCTACAGTGGGTAGTTTGCCCACTGCTGCATCCTGGGGAGTGAAAAGCCACAGTCTCTCAAGTCTCTACAGTGCGTGGTTTGCCCACTGCTGCATCCTGGGGAGTGCAAAGCCACAGTCTCTCAAGTTCCTACAGTGGGTGGATTGCCCACTGTACCATCCTGGGGAGTGCAAAGCAACAGTCCTTCAAGTGGATGCATGTCTCCACTGGTTCTGGAGGGGGACTGGTGCCCAGAGTGTTTCATCCTGTGCAGGACAGAGGTAGTGGATGCTGTTCTCCACTGGTTCTGGAGGGGGACTGCTGCCCAGAGTGCATCACTCACCCCGTGATGGTCCCAGTTGCGTCACTGCCCCTGCCGCTCATGGGCCAGCGGTGCTCGCCTTGGCGGTCTTTGCCCTGTTCGGCGGTGCTTGCCCTGTTCAGCGGTGCTTGAGTTGGCGCTCTTTGCCCTGTTCGGCGGTGCTTGCCCTGTTCAGCGGTGCTTGCCATGGCAGTCTTTGCCCTGTTCAGCTGTGCTTGCCCTGTTCAGCAGTGCTTGCCATGGCGGTCTTTGCCCTGTTCAGCGGTCCTTGCCCTGTTCAGCGGTGCTTGTCCTGTTCAGCGGTGCTTGAGTTGGCGGTCTATGCCCTGTTCAGTGGTGCTTGCCCTGGCGGTCCGTCATTGCCCAGCTGGGCTGTGGCTGGCGGTCCTTCATTGGTCAGATGGGCTGTGGCTGGCGGGGCCCTCCTGGGCAGCTGGGCTGTGGCTTGCGGGGCCCTCCAGGGCAGCGACGATGGGGCTTGCGGAGCCCTCCTGGGCAGCGACGATGGGGCTTGCGGGCCCTCCTGGGCAGCTGGGCTGTGGCTTGCGGGGCCCTCCTGGGCAGCTGGGCTGTGGCTTGCGGGGCCCTCCTGGGCAGCGAAGATGGGGCTGGCGGTGGCCTCCTGGGGGTGGCCTCCTAGGCAGCGACGATGGGTCTGGCGGTGGCCTCCTGGGCAGCGACGATGGGGCTGGCGGGGCCCTCCTGGCCAGCAGGGATGATGGCGGTCTTCTCCGCCGTGCTGCTCCTCCCAGACTTTGCAGGTTTCTTCTGCCCCTTCCCCACCTTGGGAGGAATCACAGCTGAGTCCACACTCCCCCCGGGGCCCCTGTGAGCGGCTTGGCTGGCTGGAGTCTTCCCCCTCTCCTGCCGGGCACTGGCCAAATTCTGGTGCTTCACAGGGGGGGGACTGGCTGTGCTGTGGCTTCGTGACAGACTGGCTGGCCTGGTGGCCGGTGCACTTCACATACCTGTGACAACAGGCACCACTGGTCCCGGAGATTTTGTGGCTGAGGTGCTAGTACGGGACCTATGAGTTGGACTGGGGGTGGTGGGAAATAGGTTAAGGGTGGACAAGAAAAGTTGTTTGGAGACACTGGGATGGGTAGCTGGAGGGGGTTTGGGAGTGGAGGAAGAGGTGGTGGCTGTAGGAGGTGTACGTTTTGTAGCTTTGGGTGCAGGTGCATGCGCTGGAGGCTGTTGTGAGGTGAATGTAAGTTGGGTGGGTGTGTGCCTGCGTTTGTGTATCTTCGGAGGGGGCGTCACAGACACACTGGGAGAGAACACAGGGGACGTGTAAATGGTAGTGGGGGTGGTGAATGCACGTGAGCGGGGTGTGCTGGTGGGTGTGCTGGTGTCGGACGTAGTGGCTGTAGTGGTAGTGCATGCAGGTGTGAGTGTAGACAAGACTGGGAGGGAGGAGGGAGATGAGGAGGAGGGGGACACAGTGTAGGCAGTGGATGTTGGTGTGTCTGTATGTGTGTGATGCTTGCATGAGTGCCTGTGGGATGTGTGGTGCTTATGTTTGCCTGAGCTTCCCTTGTGCGGTGAGGTGTGTGCAGGCTGGTCTGATGGTGTGCTTGGGATAGGCAAAGGTACAGGGAATTGGGTCTGGGTGTAGGAAGTTGGAGGGGGGAGGCTAGACACAGCAACAATGGCTGCCATCAGTGCTGAGGCCAGAGTTTGAATGGTTTGATGAAGGGCAGCCTGACCAGAATGAATGCTCTCCAGGAATGCATTTGTGTGTTGCAACTCCCTTTCTACACCCTGGATGGCATTCAAAATGGTAGACTGCCCAACAGTGAGGGACCTGAGGAGGCCAATGGCCTCCTCACTGAGGGCATCAGAGGTGACAGGGGCAGGGGCTGAGGTGCCTGGGGCGAAGGTGATGCCCACCCTTCTGGGTGAGCAGGCACGAGGCGAAGGCTGAGGGGCTGCTGGGAGGGCGGTGCTGGTAGGGAGGGTGGCGGCTGTACCTGTTGAAGTGGGGGGCACAGATGTTGCTGCCACCACAAGGGAGCTCCCATCGGAGGACGAGCCCATGTCGCTGGTTGCAGATCCTGTGACCGCTGTGGTGCTCCCCTCGCCCTCCGTCCCACTGGTGTATTCAGAGTCTGTAGTGTGGGCCTCCATGCCCATGTGGGATGCAGCTCCCTCGTGCTCCGGTGCCACTGCACCTCCGCCTGATGATGCTAAAGCACACAAGAACAGGGAGACCGCAAAAAAAGGGGGGGGGAACAGAAGAAAGACAGGTGGAGTGCATGGCTTACCGCTACCGTTGGCAGACAAGACAGACACAGCAGCCCCCTGCACTACGTCGCGCTGTTGTGCTATACAGTGCAATTCCTGGGAAATGGCCTACAAGGCTATGGACGACATCTGCACACATAGATGACACAGGTGCATGAATAGTTGTACTTGCCACTCTACAGAGGTGGGGTGGGGGGCCACAGGGCCATGCCTTACGAAGGGGCCTAGCCTACGGAACTCGCCCTGGCCTAGGGAAACCCACAGCCCTCCTCCCCCACCCAAACCCCTCCACTGCGCGCAAAGTCAGCAGAATGAGAGTGTACTCACCCCCTGGTGTCTGCTGTGATGCCCTCAAGCGCCCATCCAACTCAGGGTAGGCCACCGCCAGGATCCGGAACATCAGGGGGTTCATGGTTCGACGGGCACCCCTCCCACGTTGGGAGGCCATCCCCAGCTGAGCCTCCGCCGTCTTCTTGCTCCAGCGGCGAATGTCCTCCCATCTCTTCCGGCAGTGGGTGCTCCGTCTGTGGTGGACCCCCAGGGTCCGGACGTCCTTGGCGATGGCACGCCAAATATACTTCTTCTGGTGGGCGCTGACCTACATGAAATGTACAGGGGAAGAAGAGAAGTCATTAACAACTGCACCATCAAAGTGAGTGTCCCCCATCCCTACCCTTGCATGTGGCACATACCCCCACCATCTTTCATGCATGCAGAACTCTGCCCCCTTCCTTCTTACAACCAGCCCTCTCCACACAGGCATAGCCCAAACAACATGCTCCCTGTGTACTTACCTGTTGGTCTGGAGGACCGTAGGATGGCTTGTACTGGGGGAGGACCCCGTCGACGAGCTTCTCCAACTCCTCCGATGTGAAGGTAGGGGCCCCTTCCGCAGACACACGAGCCATTGTCTCTTCCAGACCTAGGTCACAGCAGCACTTGCAGTGTAGGTCCTCTCCTATCGAAGATCAGGTATCGAGTGATTCAACAGCTAGAAAATGGGGGTCACGTCCACGGCGGTGCGTACCATCACCTCTGGCGTACATCGTCATTCACTCCTGGGACCCATAGGGTCCAATGTTAACCAATGCAGCATTGCGCCGTGGTCTTCGACCGCCTGCCGCGACGGTGTACAACGCCAACGCAGTTACCTCACATCCCATTGTCCCGCTTTAGAGGTCAGGCAGCCGCCATTTCAGGGGCCCACATGGACTAATTACCAACTGCGTCACACATACCTAGGCCTACTCTCAACACACATACAGGCCAGATTTTGTGTATGAATCGTGTTCTGTGTAGACTGTGGGTACATACCTCTGAGTTGTTTGACTCTGTGCTCGCTGTTGTCCTTCATAGGCACCATCCGCTGGGACATGTGAGGAGATGGCGGAATCCTCCGGTGTACCGACCGCTGGTGGATCTGTCGACAATGGAGGAAAGAATTGTGATCATCACCTACAGGTTTGACTGTTCCACAATCCAGGAACTATGTACCCAGTTGGAGCCAGACCTCATGTCAGCAATCCGCCATCCCACTGGAATCCCCCTCAAGTGCAGGTGCTATCAGTGCTCCATTTCCTTGCAAGTGGGTCTTTTCAACAACTGTGGCCATGGCATCAGGGATGTCCCAGCCTATGTTTTCCAACGTGTTGTCCAGAGTGTTGTCTGCCCTGCTGAAACACATGCAGAGCTACATCGTTTTCCCTCAGGTAGAGGACTTGCCTACAGGGAAAGGTGACTTCTATGCCCTTGGACATATCCCCAACATCATAGGTGCCATTGATGGGACCCATGTGGCTTTGTTCCCCCCCCACAGGAGTGAACAGGTGTACAGGAACCGGAAGAGTTATCATTCGATGAATGTACAGATGGTATGTTTGGCAGACCAGTACATCTCCCATGTGATGCCATGTTCCCTGGCTCAGTGCATGACGCCTACATCATGCGGAATAGCAGCATCCCTTATGTGATGGGTCAACTACAGAGGCACCGGGTGTGGCTATTAGATGACTCTGGTTACCCCAACCTGTCATGGCTACTGACCCCAGTGAGGAATCCCAGGACCAGGGCAGAGGAACGCTACAATGAGGCCCATGGGCGGACTATGAGGTTGATCGAACGCACCTTCGGCCTCCTGAAGGCCAGGTTTAGGTGCCTACATATGACAGGTGGATCCCTATTCTACTCACCAAAGAAGGTGTGCCAGATCATCGTGGCCTGCTGTATGCTTCAGAACTTGACTTTGCGACGACAGATGCCTTTTCTGCAGGAGGATGGTCCAGATGGCAGTGTTGTGGCAGCTGTGGAGCCTGTGGACAGTGATGAGGAGGAAGCAGAGGAAGAAGACATTGACAACAGGGACTCAGTCATCCAGCAATATTTCCAGTGAAACACAGGTGAGAAAACATTCCTGCCTACTACAAGTACTTTTACACTTCTACCTCTATCCTGTCTGTCGATTTCACCCAGTGTATGGTCACTGCGTTGTCGCTTTCCCTTACGGTTTCACAGGTGTGGGTCCCAACGTGTGTCATCTGCTTAGATTCCTCATGGACTAGAGCTGTGTGACATAGGTATGTTGACATTACTATTTCCTGGAAATTTTGTCACTGTAATTGCAAATACAGTATTTCAAAATCACAGACAGACTCCAGATCTTTTGCTGCTTTAGGTGTGTTTATTTACATACAAAATATTGGAGGGGGAAGTTAAATGATGAGGGGTGATGGCGGAGGAGTGTCCATGGCAGAGTCCAGTCTATTTGTCTCATAGGTGCATTGCCCATATGGGCATAGGAAGTGGAGTTGGGGCAGTTCCAATATGGACAGGGTGACAAAGTGGGACAGTGTGTTGACAATCAGGGTGGTCTCATTTCTTGGTGGGGGTCTTGGCATCATGCTCTGTCTTGTTCCTGGATCTCAGGGACCGCTTGCGGGGTGGTTCTCCATCTGCAGGGAGTGGGGTGCTGGTGTGGTGGTCCTGTGGCGGTGCCTCCTGTCCACTAGCGCCGGCGGAGGTGGTGGGCAGTTCATTGTCCATGCTAGTGTCAGGGGCCCCTTCGAGTGCCCCAGTGTCCCTCCTGGTGTTGAGTATTTCCTTCTGCACCCCTACGATGGTGCCCAGGGCGAAGCTGATGGTTCTGAGTTCCTCCCTGAACCCCAAATACTGTTCCTCCTGCATGCGGCGGGTCTCCTGAAACTTGGCCAGAACCGTTGCCATCGTCTCCTGGGAGTGGTGGTAGGCTCCCATGATGAAGGATAGGGCCTCATGGAGAGTGGGCTCCCTTGGCCTGTCCTCCCCCTGTCGCACAGCAGCCCTCCCAGTTCCCCTGTGTTCCTGGGCCTCCGTCCCCTAGACCGTGTGCCCACTACCACTGCCCCCAGGTCCCTGTTGTTGTTGGGGTGGTGGGTTATCCTGGGTTCCCTGTAGTGGTGGACACACAGCTGATTGACGTGTCCTGGGGACGGAGGTATGGGCCCGCTGGGTGGGTGCTGTGCTGGTGTTACCAGAGGGTGGAAGGTCTCTGGTGGCCTGTGCCTGTTTGAGGGGAACCGACTGTCCCAAGGCCCACAATGGTCCGGGCTGGTCATCTAGATCCAGTTGGACAGAGCTGCTGTCATCACTGTGGGCCTCTTCTGTGGGTGGGGTGGAGATGTCTGGACCTTCCTGTCTGGTGACATTGGGTAGTGGTCCTGCAGGGGTGGAAAAGCATGATTATTGCATATGTGTGTGTCATGGTGTGCAATGGTTGGGTGACTGTGTACCTCAGTGCTTGCATTCCTATGTGGGGGCTTGTGTGATGATGGTTTAGGGGGGTGTATGGGTATGTGCAATGGGCATGCTTTAGTGATGGGTGTCCATGCGTTGGTGTTGCATGCAGGGCTTGGTGTTGGGATGTGTGGTTTGTGATATTGGTACATTTGTGAGGAGTTGGAGTGATAGGGGAGGGGGCGAGGGTGGGGGTATGTGATAGCATTCAGGTAGGGTGGTGATATGGTAGTTAAAGGTTTGACTTACCAGAGTCCATTCCTCCACCGACTTCTGCGAGGCCCTCAGGATGCAGAATCGCCAAGACCTGCTCCTCCCATGTTGTTAGTTGTGGATTAGGAGGTGGGGGTCCGCCACCAGTCCGCTGAACCGCCAGGTGATGTCTGGAGACCACGGAATGCATCTTCCCCCATAGGTCGTTCCACCTCTTCCTGATGTCATCCCGATTTCTTGGGTGTTGTCCCACTGCATTGACCCTGTCGACTATTCTCCGCCATAGCTCCATCTTCCTTGCAATGGAGGTGTGCTGCACCTGTGCTCCAAATAGCTGTGGCTCTACATGGACGATTTCCTCCACCATGACCCTGAGCTCCTCCTCCGAGAACCTGGTGTGTCTTTGCTGTGCCATGGTGTGGTGTAGGTGATGTGTGGGGTGGTGTGTGTGGTAATAAGTGTGGTGATATGTAGTGGTGTGTGGTGTTTTGTGCGTGGAAGTTGCGTGGGTGATGGTGTTGAGTGCCTGTGGATGCTAGTTTGTGGATGGTGGTGTCTATCACTGGCCTTCTCTCTGTAATAGTGGTCGTAGGGGTTTGTGGGTGATGTCGGTGTGTATTTCATATTGTAATGGTTGTGTGGGAGTGGTGTGTGTATGTGGATCAGGTGTGTGTATTTCGAATTGTCCAATGTGGCGGTGTTATGTAGAAATGTGTGTATTTGGAGCGCAGCGGTGTGTACCGCCAATGGAATACCGTGGTTGAAAGACCGCCGCGTGGATTCGTGGGTCGTAATAGCGTGGGCGTATTTCTGTTGGCGTGACGGTGGAGGGTATATTTCCACCATTTTATCACTGACCTTTGGTGTGGCGGACTTGTGTGGGCGTCTGAATTTTGTCGGATTTCGAGATGTGGGTCATAATAGCTGTGGCGGAATTCCGTGGCCGCAGCGGTGTGTTTGCGGTCTTCTGCACGGCGGTGAGCGGCTTTTACCGCCAATGTTGTAATGACCCCCAGTGTGCATTTAAGGAAAGTGCTGACCAACTGATATAATCAAAAGGGACATGAGGAGCGGGGAGCATTGGAAGTGCACTGGGTGCTGTTAGAAAGGAAATGCTGCAGATGAGCAGCAGTGATCAGGAAGGGGCAAAGGAGCAATGGAGGAGCTTAGGTTGATATTCATTTTAAAAAAAGGCTGAGAGTGTGGGTATGGGGAAGCAACGGATGAGTTGTAGGGTGGGAGAGCTAGACGGAGAATGTGGGGGTGGGAATCTATAGGGGGAGCAGTACACAATGAAGAGGGAAAGAGCAACAAAACACATGCAGTCCCAGGGAGAGATGAAAGCAAAAGAAAACATGCATTGTCAATGCCAAAAGGTCTGGTTTTAATGTGCTGACTCATGCAGCATTAGACATTAGAGAAAGAAACTAGTGAGGTGTCCAAAAAAAGCAGTTCAATGCAAGCACTCACATGGAGGTGGAAGTACATACTGAAACAGCCAGTAGCAGTAGTTGAGAGATGAAGGATCTACTGGATTCAGTCAATGCATGATTGACAACAACTCAAATAAGGGGATAAGATAGACAGGTTGAAGACATACAATAGCTGAAATGGATGTAGCCAAAGCCTACTCAGTATGTACATTAACCGCAATATGTCAAATAGTTGTATTGTAAAAACCCAGGACTAAGTGATTGTTACTTAAACACAAGCAGTGGATGGCAACAAGTCATCCAATTAATAAGATGCTAATGAAGCTGTGCTTTGAAGGAGAAACACATTTTAGATGTGGCTAGAAAACCATGAAAAAGAAGGAAGCAAGATTGTAAAGAAAGTCAACTAACAATACAAAATGGGCTGACATAAAGACCACTGTAGTATTGGGATTGTACACAATACATCGTTCAGCAACAGACAGCTAACACATTAGCAGTCTGTAGGTGAGACCTAAATAAAGTAGTTATGTTGAAACGTTTTGATGGCCAGTTCGAATGGTAAGCTGTGGAGACCTATTGATATAATATGATGATGTTCTGGGTAGGGGTGTAATCAGAAACCAAATGCTGAAAGCCAAGTGATTGGGAGAAAGGTGGAGGACTGTATGTTTGCTGTAAATCCTTATTTCTTCTTCTGCAGATACATTTAAAGATAAGATATTTGAGAAAATGTCCCTTTTCCCAGGGTCACCCTCATTTTTTACTGAAATGTATTGCTTGATTTTAGACTCTACATGCTGGGGCACTACTATCCAATGCCCTGTGTATGCCCACTGACCAGTAACACATGTAGAAATTGGCTAATCCCTTATTAACATAGTTAACTCCAATAAGGCCAAAGGATTTGGCATAGAAACTACCACCGCTGGTAGAAAAATAGTACAACCACTATTTATAATATTTATTAAAAGCCCACTTGAATGGTGAAGTTAGATATTTAAAATATATTTAGGAAAAGTAACTTATAGAAAGTTGATATTTTCCTGCCTGAAACTCCTGTAGGCTAAATTGTAGTATCTCTCCAGCAGGTACCCAGTCAGTGCGCGACCTTAGTGAGGTATGAATACTGCTCACAGAGCAGGAACAATCACCTAAGTGTGGGGAGGTGTTCATGAATGTGCAAAGGGGACTTCCCTTTCACAGGAAAGTATAGGATGAGATCCAGAGAAAGCAACCCTTTGTGCTCCAAGACCAGCAAGCAAACCAGTGGGAGGGAAGCTATCCCTAGAACCAGTTTTGAGTGACCACAGAGGAGGGAGTTACTCATTTCCATGTTCACTTATCTGGGCAATAACACAGGCTCTGCATAAGGGAATAAGAGTGTTACCTAATTCTGGATTTTGAAAGTTAGGTGTACCGTGGGATTGTTCACAGTAGGTCAAACAGGCACCACTGCAAAAGTTGATAGGGCTTCCCTTGGGATTTTTTTACCCCATTATTTAGGGAGGAGTCTGGTGTCGCCACCTACCTACTAACTAGTGCCAACCATAAATGTGGTACCCCAAAGCACACGTCTCAGAACACTCTCTGGACCTGTGGAAGGACTGAACCTGCTGTTTGAGACCTGGGAGGAAACTTGAAGGGCTGGACCTGCTCCCACCTACCAAGGACAAAGAAGAGGATTCCAGTAATTAGTTGGCTGATCTCATGTGTGGTTACAAGGACACAACAAGTTGCAAGATGGCTTTTTCCTGAAGTACCATGCTGACTAGTGGCAACTGGACCTTGACTGGATCCTGCTGGTGGTTAATGGGATGAGTCTTGACCCCCAGATCCTGGGTTGTGTCTAACTGGACTTCTATTAATAGCTTTGAAAAGTTGTGATTTTGAAAAAAAATTAACTTTCAGACCTTCAGAGGACTAGGACCAACCATCCAAACCCATCCAGCCAAAGTGTGGCTTTGCTGGGCTGAAGAAGCAGTTTCTCTGCTTTGAGATTCTTCACAGCATCAAATGTGTTTCAGCGGCCCCTCAGCGGGAAGGTATCCAAACTTGTGTTACTCATCACCGGATACAGCCTAAAACCATGTCACAGGGGGAATTCTGTACTCTAAAAAATAAACTAACCACCTCATTACGAGGCTGGCGACCCTTGGACGGCCAGCCTTGTGGTGGCGATCAGACGCTGCACTCCAGGCGGTCTGACCACCAAATTACAACCTTGGTGGAGGGACCTGACCAAAGACCTCCGTCCCCACCGGGAACATCGTGGTGATGGCGGTCGGTGTTGTAGTCGGGCGTCACTGAACTTCGGGGTGGGAACCTGCCATGAAAAGGCAGGCGGAAAGCCAGTGATTGGAGACACGGGGGCCCCCTGCACTGCCCATGCCCATGGGCCCATGGCATGGGCAGTGCAGAGGCCCCCCTGCCCAGCACTGTCACAATGTGCACTGTCAGTGCGCATTATGAGGGTGGTAGTCAGTCCTCTCTGTGCTATGGTATATGACTTATATTGTAGCACTGTTCTGCCCGGATTGACTGGCGGGAATGCGTATTACAATGTTCACATCATTCAGCCTGGCGGAAACTTTATAATGGCGGTGGCATCCTCCCCACGAGTTTGGCAGTCCCGCAGGGGGTCACCGAACTCATATTGAGGCCCAAAGTCTGAATACAAAAATCTTGACCGTCGTACTTACTGCATTTGGCAATATAAGTGGGATACATGGCCCGACTCCTCCAACTTCTTATGTTGGTGCCTCATAAAAATTTCCCAAATCAAAAGACTCCACCATTTCATGCACCTGTAATGCATGGCTAAAACCAGCCCACATATTAGGGTAACCACCACTATACTCCCTGCTTCTTCCGCTGCAGTTTCATCCAGTATTCCCTGTTACACATGATGCCACATGCAGGCGTCTCCATCAAAAATGCGGCTGCATACTGTGGGGAGATATATATATATATATATATATATATGTATATATATATATATATAATTAATCAAAAACGCGGTGCCGCCTAATAGGGCACCAACAAGCCGCACAATATCCAAAAGCTCGGGCTGAGTAAAAAATAAACACAATTGCAAAATAAATGCAATAAATAATCGTTGGCTCTATTTATTTAAAGAGAGTTCATGAATGAAACGGCACTTTAGAAAATCATATACAAAAACGAGTAAAGCAATAAAGTGCCCAAAACAAACAACTCACACACGCTGTCCCGGCCAAATGTCGACGCGTTTCGGCGAAAGCCTTCAACTGGACATTGGCAGACATTTTTAGATCCATCTATTTAAACGTTCTAGTTCTTCTTCAGTCTTTAGCAACCTAACTAACCAAATGTGCAAAATGTGCAAAACAGCGGCCATATTGTAACGTCACAATGTTCAATTTGAACTATCTATTCAAGTCCAAATGCTTAGGTCTAAAACCTACCTACTACATTCTATGTATCGACTATGATCCCTTATATAAGCCTATTCCTTTGGAGGGTCTTATTTGTGCATTTTTAAGCATTTTTTAAGCATTTTTTAAAAGAGACCTTTTGAACATTATTGAACATCCCACATTGAAATTGTTAACAATAATATACAAAAAAAGGTGTATTATATTTGTTCTTCTCTTTTTCTTTTTCTTTTCTTCCTTTCTTTTCCAAAACTATACATATTTTCTAACATCACTCTTAAATATAGTATACATATAAATAGATTAATCAGTCAAATATTTCTCAATCAAATTTTAAATGCAATCAATATAAATATATAATTATATAAATAGTAAATGATTCCCACTTTTATATTAAAAGGGGCTGATAAGAGAAACAATAAAACGGATCAATTTCAATAAATAAATAAATATAAATATTATCATGATTGATACCGATAAAATGTCTCAATTTATCACAACAATATATTAATTTCATGTATGAAATAGAAATATGAATGATCTGCAAAAGGAATTGTAACCTTATCCAATGTTGATAATGTATCAATGATGGAAAATCCACTGTGAATAAGGTCCTATAATTCAAACAAATATCTATATATATGAGCAAAAGGAAAAGTAAAAAGGGACCAATATATAGAGATGGACATACAATAAAATAGAAATGGACATATAATAGACCGCCTTTCAATCTCCCATGGTGCTAATAGAATACAGAGGGTGCATTTAAGTCAAGAGATCAGTTCTTTGAGGGTGAGATGCCATCCCCATTAGACGCATTCTTCTACATACAGCTTTGCCACACTGTGAAGGCAGTCACACCAAATTTTCCAGACAAACCCCTGAGACTAGATACCCTACATATACTACTGCAAGCAGAAAATCCATGACACTTAGGCCCTCATTACAACCCTGGCGGTAAATCCTGCTTTCCGCCATGCTGAAGACCACCAACATACCGTTGCAGTGGCGGAATTCCGCTACAGGTATTACGACCTACGTCTAGGAATCTGCCACAGTACAGACACCCACACAAGTCCGCCACACTTATGGTCAGTGATAAACTGGTGATACCAAAACCGACACCGTCACGCCAACAAGAATACGCCCACACTACCACAGCCCATGAATCAACGTGGCGGCCTTTCAACCGTGGTAATCCATTGGGGGTACACACCACCACGCTCAAAATACACACACACTTACAAAACACATTGGACAATTCAAAATACACACACCTGCTACACATACACACACCACACCCTCACACTCACAACACTATAAAACACACACCCACATTACCCACAAACCCTTACATCGTAAAAGTTTGAAGAAGGCCAGAAAGAGAGATTAGCAAACACAACACCAGCATCCACAGACACACAACACCATCACTTATACAACATCCACGCACCTCAAACAACACACACCAACACATCCCCCCACACATCACAACAGAGGAGCTCTGGGTCATGGTGGAGGAAATCATCCGGGAAGAGCCACAGCTTTTCGGATCACAGGTGCAGCACACCTCCATTGCGAGGAAGATGGAGCTATGGTGGAGAATAGTCGACAGGGTCAACACAGTGGGACAGCATCCAAGAACACGGGATGACATCAAGAAGAGGTGGAACGACCTACGGGGGAAGGTGCGTTCCGTGGTTTCAAGACACCAGATTTCTGTACAGAGGACTGGCAGTGGACCCCCACATCCTCCCCCACAACTAACAACATGGGAGGAGCAAGTCTTGGCAATACTGCATCATGAGGGCCTCGCAGGAGTAGCAGGAAGACTGGACTCTGGTGGGGCAAATCTCTATTACTATATCCCCCACACCATACCTGCATGCTATCACATACCCTCACCCTTACCCTCACTCCCATCACTCCATCATCTCACATTTGTCCCACTATCACAACCCACACATCTCAATACCAAGGCCCTGCATGCAAAACCTATGCGTGGACCACCGTCACTAAAGCATGTCCTGTACAGATACCCACACAGAACCCAAAACAACTATCACAAAAGGGCAAACACAATTATGCAAGCACAGGAGTAGAGGGTACCTCACCCAATGCACAAGATGGTACTCACAGATACTAAAACTATGCATTTACACCCCAACAGGACCCATACCCAATGTCACCGGACAGGAGGTGCCAGACATATCCAGTCCCCCACAGAAGAGGCCCATAGTGATGACAGCAGCTCTGCACGCCTGGATCAAGATGACCAGCCCGGCCCCTCAGGGACCTCGGGACAGTCAGTTCCCCTGACACAGTCCCAAACCACCACTGAACCTCCCCCTTCAGGAAACACCACCACAGCACCCACCCAGCGGGCACATCCCTCTGTCCCCAGGACACGTCAATCAGCAGTGTGTCCACCACTACAGGGAATCTAGGCAAACGCACCGACCCAAGAAAATCAGGGACCTGGGGTCGGTGGCAGTGGGCACACGGTTCAGGGGACAGAGGCACAGGATAACAGGGAAGCTGGGAGGACTGCTGTGCGACGGGGGGAGAACAGGCCCAAGGAACCAACACTCCATAAGGCACTTTCCAACATCATGGGAGCTTACCACCATTCCCAGGAGACCATGGGTATGGTAATGGCCAAGTTTCAGGAGACCCAGCGGCTGCAGGAGGAACACTACCTGGGAATCAGGGAGGATTTGAAGTCCTTTAACACCACCCTGGTCACAATTGCAGAGGTGCTGGCAGACCTTGTCAACACCATGAGGGACACAGTGGCACACCAACGGGCCCCTGACACTAGCCTGGACGATGAACAGCCCTCCACCTCTGCCGGCGCTAGTGGACAGGAGGCACCACCACAGGTCCAACAGGCCACCAGCACCCCACCCCTGCAGAAGGAGAGCCACCCCGCAAACAGTCTCTGAGATCCAGGAAAAAGAAAGAGAACATTGCCAAGACCCCTTCCAGGAAAAAAGACCCTCCTAAATGTCACTCTTCTGTCCCACTTTGTCACCCTGTCCACCTTGAACTGCCATAGCTCCACTTCCTATGCTCCATTGGACAATGCACCTGTGAGACCAAGGGCCAGATGTAGGAAGAAATGGGATTGCGAGTCGCAAATTGCGAGTCGGAGCGACGGGACGCACTGCAGCGGACGTGACCGGCATTTTCTAACTGTTCCCTTACTTGATACCTGACCTTCAACAGAAGAGGACCTACACTGCAAGTGCTGCTGTGACCTGTGTCTGGAAGCGACAATGGCTACAGTGTCTGGGGAAAGGGCCCCTGCCTTCACTTCGGAGGAGTTGGAGAAACCAGTGGATTGGGTCCTCCCACAGTACACGCAACTGTACGGTCCTCCAGACAAACAGTTGAGTATACAGTGACCATGGTGGGGGTACTAATGCCACATGTGTCCCATCAATGGCACCAATGATGTTGGGGATATGTCCCAGAGCACAGAAGTCACCTTTCACTGTGCGCAAATCCTCCACCTGAGGGAACACGATGTAGCTGCGCATGTGTTTCAGCAGGGCAGACAACACTCTGGACAACACGTTAGAGAACATTGGCTGGGACCTCCCTGATGCCATGGCTGCTGTTGTTTGAAAAGACCCACTGGTAAGGAAATGGAGTACAGACAGGACCTGCACTAGAGGGGGTATTCCTGTGGGATGGCGGATAGCTGACATCAGGTTAGGCTCCAACTGGGCACACAGTTCCTGGATTGTTGCACGATCAAGCCTGTAAGTGATAATGATGTGTCGGTCTTCCATTGTCGACAGGTCCACCAGGGGTCTGTACACTGGAGGATGCCGGCATCTCATCACCTGCCCTAGCGGACGTGCCCTATGGAGGAGAACGGTGAGCAGAGGGTCATACATCACTTAGGTATCACAAGGCTGTTTAGCAAAAACGTTAAATTTGCTCTGTGTGCCTTTGTCTGTCCGTATTCCTGGCCTAAATAGGTGTGATGCAGTTATTTGGCCTGCCATCTGGCCCCCTGAAATGGCGCCTGCCTGACCTGTAAGGTGGGACAAGGGGAAATGAGGTAACTGCGCTGGCGTTGTACACGTCGCGGTAGGCGGTCGAAGATGGCAGCGCAATTCAGCATTGGTTAACATTGGGCCCTATGGGTTCCAGAAGTCAGTGACGATGTACGCCGGCGGTGATATTACGCACTGCCGTGGACGTGACCGGCATATTCTATCTGTTCCCTCACTTGATACCTGACCTTCAACAGGAGAGGACCTACACTGCAAGTGCTGCTGTGACCTGTGTCTGGAAGTGACAATGTCTACAGTGTCTGGGGAAAGGGCCCCTGCCCTCACTTCGGAGGAGTTGGAGAAACTAGTGGATGGGGTCCTCCACCAGTACACGCAACTGTACAGTCCTCCAGACAAACAGGTGAGTATACTGTGAGCATGGTGGATGGCACATGATTGTATGGAGTGTCGTGGATGGAAGGGGGGACAGGCCAGCATGTGAGGATAGTGTGTGTGTATGTATGTCTGGCCCAGGGTGGGAGGTTTGTAGGCAATGTGTGAGAAGAACTGTACGGGAGAGTAAC
This sequence comes from Pleurodeles waltl, assembly GCF_031143425.1. Taxonomy (NCBI): domain Eukaryota; kingdom Metazoa; phylum Chordata; class Amphibia; order Caudata; family Salamandridae; genus Pleurodeles; species Pleurodeles waltl. The sequence goes on from NC_090440.1 coordinate 1,629,462,921, forward strand.
ATCCATTATAACTTCACTTTTCCTCTAGGTCAGCGCCCACTTGAAGAAGGGTGTTTGGTGTGCCATTGCCAAGGGAGTGCGGATCCTGGGGTCTACCATAGACGGAGCACCCGCTGCCGGAAAAGATGGGAGGACCTGCGCAACTGGAGCAAGAAGACGGCAGAGACCCAGCTGGGGATGGCCTCCCATCATGGAAGGGGTGCACGTCGCACCATGACCCCCCCTGATGTACCGGATCCTGGCGGTGGCATATCTGGAGTTGGATGGGCGCTTAAGGGCATCACAGCAGCTACAAGGGGGTGAGTACACTCTCATTGAGCTGACTCTGAGCGCTTGATGAGGTGTCTGGGTGGGGGTGGTGGGCTGTGGGTTCCCCTAGGCCAGGGCAGACACGCAAGGTAGCTCCATTGTTTTGAGGCCTCATTCCCAATCCAACCCCAAAAGTGGTATTTGCCCTCTACACCTAGTTAAGCTCCCATGGTGTCCAGCTGTGCATGAAATGGGTCTAGACAAGTACCCTTGGGCATGTGCTTTTCCCCTGCACTGTTAGGGCCAGGCAGCCCAACAGAGAGCATTTCAGGCTCCGGCCTCAGCACTGATGGCAGCCATTGTCCCTGTGTCCAGCCTCCCCCCTCCAACTTCCTCCACTCAGACCTAATCCCCTGTACCTCAGCCTATCCCAAGCACACCATCAGACCGGCATGCACACTCATCAACACACAAGAGTGGACATGGCAAACATAAGCACCACACATCCCACAGGCACTCACACAAGCACCATCCCCATGCAGACACAGCAACATCCACTGCCCCTACTGTGTCCCCTCCTCCATGTCCTCCTCCCTCCCTGTCTCGTCTCCACTCACACCTGCATGCACTACATCCTCAGCCACTACCTCCATCACCAGCATGCCCATCACCACACACCGCTCAAGTGCACTCACCACCCCCACTACCATTCACACATCCCCTGTGTCCTCTCCCAGTGTGTCTGTGAGCCCTCCTCCCAAACTACACAAACGCTGGCACCCACCCACCCAACAGCCATCCACCTCACAACAGCCTCCGGCCCATTCACCTTCACCCAAATTCAGCAAACGTACACCTCCTACAACCACTACCTCTTCCTCCACTCCCAAACACCCTCCATCTTTCCATCCCAGTGTGTCTAAGAAACTTTTCCTGGCTAACATTGACCTCTTCCCTACACCTCCACCCCGTCCTTCCCCTAGGGCCAGGCTGTCCAGGTCCCAGCCCAGCACCTCAGCCACCAAATCCTCAAGCACAGTGGTCCCAGCAACTCCGGTTTCATCGCGGGCGCCACCCATGAGGGCTGCCAGTGTGCCACCTAGAGAGGCCAAGGAGCAGGCCAAGGAGCCACCTGCCAAGGTGAAGAAGGTGCCCACATGCCGGAGGGTGAAGCCACACCTACCAGCAAGCAAGGGCTCCTCCAAACCAAAAGGGGACAGTGGCAAGACACCAGCAGCAACGTCAAAGGTGGGGAAGGGACAAAAGCCGAAGAGCAGGTGAGGACAGGGCACGGTGGTTCCGGTTGAGGGACCAAAGTCACCACTTCTGTCAACCACAACATCAACATGTACGGTGGTGCACACCGCCACCTGCACCGCCACCTGCACTGCCACCTGCACATCTGCTGCCAACAGTCCCCAGCATCATCCCCAGTGGGCAGCCATCCGAGACTGCAGGAGACGTCCTGCTGTGTCCCTCAACAGGTGCAGACACATGCACTACCGCCAGCACCTCCACCACAGACACCGCCACAACCACCGCCACCAGCCCCGTGACGTGCTCAGACAGCACCACCACAGCTGACATGGCAATCATCCTCAGTGGGCAGCCGGCCGAGGCTGCAGGAGATGTCTTGGACCCTGCCCAGCAGCCATGAGGCATGACTCCCAGCACTGTTTGTACCTGCAGGTGGCAGGCGAAGTCGCAGCAGGGTGGAGTGTGTCTCTGTCTCCATGGCGTATCATGCTACATGTTCCCAGGCAATCTCGTGGCACACACACCCAGGTGAGGGAATGGGACCTGCCACACTGCATGTGAAGTACTCTGGGCACAAGGCCCCTCCAGAACCAGTGGAGAATGTCATCCACTAACTCAGTCCTTGGCAGGATGAAGCACTCTGGGCACCAAGCCCCATCCAGAACCAGTGGAGACCATTATCCACTTACTTGAGAGACTGTGGCTTTGCACTCCCCAGGATACAGCAGTGGGCAAACCACCCACTGGAAAGACTTGAGAGACTGTGGCTTTGCACTCCCCAGGATAAAGCAGTGGGCAAACCACCCACTGGAAAGACTTGAGAGACTGTGGCTTTGCACTCCCCAGGACCAATCAGTGGGCATTGAGCCCCCTCGTGGAGCAGTGGCGTTGTCCGTTCATCCGGCGGAGGTGCCCCCCTGCCACTCTCCCTGAGGTGCCTGTTTATTTTCCATCTGATGCCCCTGCAGTGTTTTCTCCGTTTCAAGTCAGGTATCTTGTGTGGGCTTCGCCCATGCATTTTGGGACACTGATCGACGGACAAAGATTTAATTAATATCCGGACTTGTGCAGTTGCTGTACATATTTGTATATACTGAATTGTGAATTTGCCCTATCTAATTTTTATTGATTACACTTGTTACAATAATTTCCTTTTGTCCTTGCGTTCTTTCACGTGGTGACGGGGTGAATATGTAATGTTGCTGCATGTATTTATGTGCATGGTGTTGTGGGTGGGGGGGGTGGGGGTGGGGGTTCTGCGTGTTGCGTGTGTGTGTCACTCTCTTTTCCCTTCACCCCTCCCCTGTGTGCTATGTGCAGTACTCACCGTGGTCGTCAACGGCATCGTCCTGGTACAAGAGGAGGAAGACCAGCATGGGCAGCACCTATAGTTCAGGCTCCATGGCATCCTGGTTCCTCGTTGGGTGTCGAGAGGTAAGTGGTTTCCATTCCAAGTCCTGTTTCCGCAGTGCTTTTGATAGCGTTGGTAACGCCCCGGAAAAGTTGGCGGATAGGCATGTTGTAATACAGTGGGCGGAACCTTGTGTTCCGCCTGTCTGTTGGCGGTTACCGTTGCAGTGTTTGTTTCTACCGCCGTGGCGGGTGGAGTGTTAAAGTGGCTGTCTATGTTGGCGGTTTCCGCCATGGTCATGATTCCATTTTTTTTCCCGCTGGCCTGTTGGCGGTATTACTGCTGCTTTAACACCGACCGCCAGGGTTGTAATGAGGGCCTTAGTCCCCATCTTATACTGTACAGCACAACTAGAGGTATGACCTGTCTGGGAGCACACACTAACCTACTGGCGAACAGATATAGGTTACGACCTTACTGATGCTATAAGGAATTATTGCTGTGTGCAAATTGAGAATTGTATCTAGCAGTCAACTGCATATCATATACTACATATTTCTCCATAGAGTATATTACACTCCGACGAGCCTATACCCATATGAGTTGCAAAAAGATGACAAATGCAACGGAATTTATATGGCTGGGGCTGATTTTGTTTGTTACATCTTGCAGGGGCTTATGGGTCCATAGGGATGTACTGGGCGGAGACAGAAGTTGCACTGAGAGATATAATTGGATGTATCCTGACACCTCTTATTGCTTTGTTAAGTCACACATGGAAGATTGAGACCTGCTTTAGGAAATTCATGGTGCTGGCCCCTCTTCTAGCAAAGCACCAAATTGCCTGCCATTGGGCAGGGGAAGAGCACCTAAATTCAAAGAATGGCTGGCCGGTTTAATCTATTGTAATGATAAATTTTCTTTGTAAGTGGAAATGCTGCCTCCTCGATCTCAACCTAGAGTTATGTGGGTCCCCTTGCGTAACTATATCTGTTAATGCACCCAATCAACACTAATTAGGAAGAGGATACAGAACATGGACCACTATGTGAAGACTGTGAACAGACTGTCTGTCAAAAGGTCTACTGAAGTATCTTTTCAGAAATATATGATGTAACTCTTGTGTTATATTACACAGGCTCTATTGTCTAACATTTGTCCTCTTCAGTTCCTGCTCACCATCTGCCTCTAAGCAATGATATTACTTTGTGCGTATATATGTTGGCTGGTAGTGTGCAATAGTGTTCTATGAGGTATACTGTCCTAGAAGGAGGATTGTTTGTGCTGGCATCTGATAGTCAGCACAGCTCATAGTTCTGAAATGCTGATGGTTATTGTACAGCACTTATGGTCTTTCTGTAACTGTTTATATAATTTTCTGAAAAGCTAAAAATAAATGTAAAAAAAACGAAATGTGCCAACAAGATTCAGCCAACGCAATGATATGCTTGGGCATGAAATTAAAATTTTCCTCCTCAGAGCTTTTCCCACCAAAACCAATGGATTCAGCAGCAACTCGTCCAATGGCTATAACTCAGCTAGAGGACTTCCTCAGATACAGCCAGCAACCTTGCCCTGCTGATAGATTTTGACTTCCATTTTCAAGCACTAAGACCCAAGGTAAAATCTCTGACTGGGAAAATCTAGGTGAGGTATCTGACCCATGGTCCATCACAGTAAGCCTGCTTTCCATTTATCAAAAAGAGTCAATCCTCTGGACCAGTGAATTAAAGAAAAACCACCACAAATAATTTACAGAAGACTCTCACTAGATCTTTTGTAATATTACATTTATTATGTAATTATAGTTGTCATTAAAGCAGTGATAAAACCAGTAAAAATAGTGAAAAACAGAAAATAAATTGTATGCTTATAACGCACAATTTGTTTAAGAACTTTAATAAATAATCCACGTTAGAAAGGTATAGTAAACTAGCTGTCATTTGGAGTGCGTAACAAAACGTGGTGCACAAATAAATGATGTGTGCTTAGAGAGCCTGTAAAAATATGTGCACATGCTGAGTATGTCTGATAATCAATCAATCAATCAGTCAGTTTTTATAAAGCGCCACTACTCACCCGTGAGGTCCCAAGGGGCTGGGGTCGGGGTTGGGGCAGATAGAGCCTCATTCGAAAAGCCACGTCTTGAGGTTCTTCCTGAAAATAGTGAGCAATGGGCTTTGTCTGAGGTGCAGGGGTAGGTTTTATCCAGCTCTTTGCTGCGAGGTAGGTGAAGGACCCTCCTCCAGCAGTGGTTTTCCGTGTACATGGGATGGTGGTCAGTGCTTGCTGGATGGATTGGAGGGGCCGGGAGGGGTTGTGGAAAGAGACGCGGTGGTTTAGGTAGGCCGGCCCAATGTTGTGAATGGCTTCGTAGGTGTGGGTGAATAGCTTGAAGATGATTTGTTTCTCCACTTGGTGCTGGGAGATATGTTTATGGAGATGGGGGTTTAAAACGAGTCTGGTTGTGGCATTTTTGATGAGTTGCAGCTTTCTGATGTTTCTGATGTTGACCTTGTGACTAAGGCGTGGGTGACTATCCTGTGGCAGTCTACTGGGATCCATTTGAAAATCTTTCGGAGTTGGTAGAGGTTGTGCCAGCAGGAAGAGGTGACCGTATTTACCTGTCGGGTCATTGATAAAGAGGATTCGAGGATGATTCCTAGGTTGCAGGCGTGGTCAGACGGAGAAGGTGGGGCACTGAGAGATGTGGGCCACCAGGAGTCGTCCCAAACTGAGATGGAGTTTCTGAAGATGATGACCTCAGTCTTGTCTGAGTGGAGTTTGGGGCAGCTCTCTCTCATCCAGGTGGGAAAGGCCTCTATTCCTGTGTGGAAGCTCCTCTTGGCCTCGTCAGGGTTTTCAGTGAGGGATATGATGAGTTGTGTGTCGTCAGCGTATGAAACAATGTTGATTCCGTGGTCTATGACGATGGCTGCGAGTGGGGCCAGGTATTTGTTGAAGAGTGTTTGGCTCAGGAAGGATCCCTGAGGAACTCCCCAGCTGACTTCTTTAGGTTTGAATGTGTATGGTGGGAGCCTGACTCTGTGTTCTTCTGCAGATGGAGTGGATACATTTTAGGGCTTTTCTGAGGAGTACTGCATTGTGGAGTCTGGTGCATAAGGTGCTGTGGGAGACCGTGTCGAAGGCTGTTGAGAGGTCGAGGAGTATGAGTGCTGCAGTGTGGCCGCATTTTAGGAGTAATAAGCTAAAACAAGCAATAAAATGCAAATGTAAGTTAAAGTAAAAAATGAAAATAATCAAATGAGCTTGGAAGCTAAAAGCAAAATGATTTTTTGTAAACTCTGGCAGCAAAAGAGCAAATATGCAAAGAGCTTTAGAAGAAATCCATGAAACAATATGTGAGAATACACGAAAAACAAGTGCCTTAGCAAAAGAAAAGAGTTCTAAGTGAACTTAAGAAAAATAAGGTTACTGACAATAAAATAAAATCCCTGTATATTGTTTTAAACAATATATGTGATACAGAACACAATGTCAGTTAGTTTGATTGTTTTAATACATTACATTCTCTCAGCAGTGGGTTTAGGAAATGAGATGTAACACAAAAATAGAAATATTTCTCTTACTTTATATTCAGACACTTGTATCCTTAAAATACAAATACTCTGTAAAATTCTGCTAGAATTCATAATTTATATAATCTTTTCAACAGAAGTAGAATAGCATCTTTAAAATACATTGGATTCATTAATTTATTTGCACATTGTTTTTGTGCAGTTATTGTGCTGAAGGTAAGTGTCACCTAATAAACAATGAAGACATTTACTTCTGCCAAATTACTGTCGGCGCCCTTCAAAAGTTTAATCTTATTAGCTAAAGGAAAGATATAACCGACCCACAGATGATAATTAGTTCTGTTTTACAGAAAGAAATGTATGCACATTTATTTATTGTGCACATTTTCAAGGCAACCAGTTTAGCAACAGGAAAATAAAGTCTAATACATTTTTAATTTGTTAATTAGCTTCTTCATATAGACTATCATTGGCGCTTGGTGCTTTTTTGCCACTATTTTTCATTAAATCATATTTAAATTCATACCTCGGATCCCCTTTATTGGATTTGTGTTGTTTCAGTGTCATTTTGTTTATCAATTTTACACTATTTTTTATGATTTGAAGTGGACTTTTACTGTGTGGTGTTTTTGACTCTTTGTCTGTTTAGTACTTCTGAATACTTCTGCAAGTTAAACCTGTCTTGTCTGTGCCACAGCTACCAGGGACTGAGCTCAGGTTTAAATTATGAACACCTTAGCCTCAACAGGTTAGTGACTTTATTAACATTACTATATGAGTACTACCCACTTCAATTAATAAATTGCTTTCTTGGAAGATGTTAAAAATATGAGACCTCCATTAAAGAGGTCAGAATGATGTTCTGATTCTGATTCTAGTCCCTTTAAATGAATCTCAGTTGTTCAATTAAGCATGACCTCAAAGGCATTGATAGCAAGAAATTTTATTTTTTGGGTCTCACAATCAGATAATAGAGGAACTGAACAACAATTACTATGTTACATTTTATGTGTTTTTATGGTGCCAATTATGCCATTGATATATACCTTTAGTGCCAATCACGTAGTTTGCTTTTCTACCCCATTTCAAGGACTTCATTGCATACTGTAGTCAGTGTAAGGATATTGGATGTTTTTTATTGATAATTAAATATGTTATAGGTTTACCTGGTGTGTCTGGCGATCTCACTAAGATCCTCACATTTGTTGTATGTTACAAAACTTGCTATTCTGATAATTAGACTCTTTGTTGGGTTCCCTATTTATGGGTGGGTAAGTGATGCAAGGTGGCGCTATCGATTCTCAAATTGACCTATGATGGGTGGACTGGAAGCCCGAGCCTTGACTTGTATTACTATGCGGCGCATCTACAACAGCCAGATTGCTGGTTGGATCCTGAGGATCATTGAGAGAAGAGCTTGTTGGGGGGTACAGTTGCGGCTGAGCACTTAGCTGAACTCCTTATGGAGGGTGTGGGACTACCACCTACTGTACCTCAGATAGTGCGACTTATGTCTGGCAACGTTTTGTACAAAAAAGATTTAAAGAGGGCCCATTTCCTTTGGGAGCTACCAGTATGGATAGTGAAGCCCGTTTGCCGATTGATGAAGGAAGTGTCCTTTCAAGATTGGAGCACGGTCGGCTGTGGCACACTCGGAGACTTCTACCCCAGGGAAACCTTTATATCCATTGAGAAAGCTTTCACCACTTTCACATTAGGTCAGGGTCAATTTTTGCATTATGTAGGCCTAGTCAACATAGCTGGGGCACTTGGGCCATGTCCCCAGAGGTCCCTGAAACATCACACACTGGGAATCCTTCTATCTTATGGGGCAGGCTGCCACTTAATCACGTTACTATACAAGGTCATGAGGACGGACAGAGGTGGTCAAGTTACACAATCTCGGGCTGTCTGAGATTGTGGCCTTGGGGGGTGACTGAGGGAAGTGGACTGGACATGTAATAACTCCCTTACCCATTCAGTCTCAAGTAACACCTGATTCAAGTTAATTCACTGTAACTTCCTGCACCTGTCATACCTCACCCCTAGAGACCTCCATAGGATGTCCGCTGCCCATTCTGATAGCTGTCCAAGATGTGGGGATGGTGGCACTGAATTCTTACACCTAGCATGGGAATGTCAGGAGGTGCATTGGCACTGGGAACTTTAGTTAGAGGACCAGAATAGGGCTGTGGGCATTCCAATATACCTCTTGTCATCGTGCTGCCTACTGGGGAACATTAGATCTGGAAAGAGAAAAATAATTTTGTACAAATTCCTGCAATTGGCGCTGGTCCTTGCAATGGGCTGGTTCGTCATTTCCTCGATGGGTTCAAGAGTACCAGATATTCAGTGTTGGTACAGTGACAACAAGGAATTCATATCAATTGGAGTAGAAGGGACAATAAAGTGGGCAGGGTTCTGGAGGTTTGAAGGGAACTATGGGACAGACTACTGAACCCAGACGATTCTATCAGTACTTCCAATTCAGACAGTATATTGGATGAGGGAGAGGACAGCAGAATGCTGGGGGATGAGATTTACCGTAGAGGCATGCCCAAACTAGAGATGTTCAACATGAGGGAGATATATTTCCCGGGTGAGAAAACGATGCATCCCATGTTTAATGCTTGCCTGCTGACCATACTCCTTCGTCTGTTTGACATATGATGTTTCTGATACTCTGTACACTGCTGTGTGTTTGTTTATTCAAAAAATTGAAAATACAAGTTTTAATAAAAACAGACGCTCACATTTTAACTGTTTCATTTGCTTGTTCATTGCTTGGTGAATTTGTTTGGGTGAGAAATGTAAGTACTGAGTGGTGCTGTGAGGTCATGATAGCCAGCTAGAACCATATCGTGATAGGCTTTGGCAGCACAGCCAACTACCTGTTTATGTTTCTGCAGTGCCCAACGTGAATTCATTTAACTCAATATTTCTCTAAATTACTGTTTTATTTTCCAACAGTACAGTTGGGGAACAGCGAGCAAGGTTTTGTTGTGTGTATTTTGTTTGACAGAGTTGAGAGAGAGTTGATTGTATGGTTAAATGCTGTTGTAGGCATACTGTCAAGAGCTGGTCATGACGGCGGTCTTCTTGTACGTGTGAGCTTGACCTTGAGGAAGGGTGATTTCTTTCTGCAGCCACTGTACCGACTGGTGAAGGACAAAACAACAGTGGGCAAGTGCCCCTGAAAAGAAAGCACTGCTGAGGAGAAAATAGCCAGTGGCAAAAGATACACTGATGGCGTACTGCAGGGAATGAACACCGAACACTGGAGCAACACCAAAGGAGCCCTAGAAAACAAGATACTAATCACTGAAGGCCGAGGAAACATGGATATAGGAAGCCCAAAAGAAGTTGCTATAGCATTGTGAAGTGCATTCCCTGCTTAAATTGAGAGGAATGCCCGGGAAGTAGAAAAGGGGCAGAAGGAAGTCCTTCTCCACCATGTCAAATTTTACTAGTTCACTGCAATATGAGGCACCATATTTGATTGAGGTGGTATATATAAATGAGAACACCAATGTGGAAAGGCCAATGTCCTCCAACGTCTACGACGCAGTTAAGGTGAAATGTCTCTCGACTTATCCACTGAGACCTAAGACTTATATGGACCCTCAGCAGGTAAAAGAAATCTAACTGCGTACCCCAAGCAGGTTGCCTGTATGCACGCTCATGCACGGAGGGCATTACATTGCCTGACACATACTAGTATTCATCAAAAGACCAACAATGCAGGTTAATAATGACTTGGGTGGACACAGCAGTTTCCTTAAAAAATCAATATTATGAGCTATGCAGTCATGCAAAAACACAAAGCTATCTGGGCTAAGGAGTTCATCCAAGAATGCCCTCTGGACCGGGGAACCCACTGATATAGGTTTTATGTGTGTGTGTCAATTATAAACAATTATGACGAACCCTCATCCACCAACTTAGGTGGCATGCTTCATCATCAGCTTGTCCCATTTGTCCAACAGTATATTAGGGGCATGGATGGGAATCCACATGAAATATGGCATATATGTAGGATGTTTAATCTTCTATTGTTATGGAAAGTTTCAGGCAGAACCATCAAGATGGGGGCAAAATTAAATGGGATGGGAAGCAAAATAATTTTATCTACTAATAACTTGGAGTTCTGCAATGAATCTGTGCATAATTTGGTAGGCTCTTAGCATGTTAAGCCTAGCACGAGAATCTCACATTTCATGCAGATCTGAGAAGGGAAAAAAGTTGAAAGGGGAGGGGGTCAAAACATAATTTATTTCCTAATAACTTTGATGCAGTGTTTCAGATCCTCACAACAATTGACAGACACCATGTTTACCTTGCTTGTGATATTTTGATTTTCATTGAAGCCAGTAAATGGAGGGGGAGGCTCCCTTAAAGAGGTGGTTAAAAAAGCAGCAATTCCCATTTTAATTCAAATATAGATTTTTGGTCTTCATAAAGAAATGCTGAAGGGAATTATAGCAAACTTGACATAAAACTAACACTTTACTTGAGTAAGTGTTGCTACTTGATACGGGGGTAAATCCAATCAGTAGTTTTCCATAAATTAGTATTAGAATACTTAGAAAGTTGCTCCTTAATGTAAAGTAAGATGTCCATCACCATGCGTGGCGGGGCTGGATGCAGGACTTGGCCTTGCATTGTCCGTTGTGCTGCCTCTGCCCGAACTTGTTGCCCCAGACTCTCCTTGCCCCCCATTGCCCAAGTCTATGCCTCTGCTTCCTCACTCCAGCCCTGTGTGGCTGTTGTTCTGCCACTACTCTTCCCATCGGTGATGGATGGTTAGCTTTCTGTCTGTACCCAGCTTCTCCCTGTCCTGTTGGCCGAGTCCATGTACCTGCCCTGTCTGTCCTGCCCTGCATGGTCTGATGTACTGCTTCTGCCCTCAATGGTTATCTTGCTGTCCCTGGCCACTCCTCCTGCTTCCATTGCCTGAGTCTATGTCCCTGTCACTGCTCTCTTGCTTAGCATCTGTGGTTAGATTGCGGCCCCTAGGCTGCTACCCCCTGCCCTCCGATGTTTGTGTGCATCCCCACCTTTTGCCCACCATATTTAGTTGATCTGCCACTGCCCCTCCTGTCTACTCTCAGTGTTCATTTGCACTGCCACTGCCCCTCCCGTCTGCCCAGCATGGTCAGATTGCTGCACTTGTCCCTGCTCCTTTCCCCCTGCCCTACGTTGCCCATGTTCAGGCCCCTAAATCCTCCCTCCTGCCCTCCATGGTCTGTTGTGATGCCATTGCCACTCCTGCCTGGCCTGTGTGGCCTATTATGTTGAAACTGCCCATCCCGGCTCCACGTTCGACCGGCACTGCAATGCCCAATGCAAAAGGGGCTCTTTACCGAAGATCTTTTCTTTTTGTCATGTAGGAGGTGTATGTGTTAAAGGTGTACATGTAAAGGTGTAGATTGGTATGGGTATAAATGAATTAAAGTAGTCTAAGTGGTACCCAGTCAATTTTAATCTGTGGGTCCTCTTGCCTAGATTAAAAACTGTAGTGAAAGTGGCTAGGACCAGAGAAAATGGTCTGTCCAAGCTCTAAGAATGGTGGTATCAATAGGTCAATATGTTTCTTGCTGTATGTAGTGCTGTATGTAGTGGGATCCATTGAGCATTGCAGCGCCCCCCAACATGGAGCACGCCTGATGATGAAGCATAACACCCACTTGGTTGTGAGAGGGCTCTTGCTCCTGAGCAATCGGATGCCCCTTTCTGGTTTCTCAGTCCACAACAGACCTTCTTACACTCTTCCTTTCCATATAGGAACTGCAGACTTCAGTTTTGAAATATAAAATAATTAATTAATCATCAGGTTATATTTCAGGATGAAAACTAACTGTCTGCGTTAAAGAGATATTACATTTTAATAAGGGAATGTTTAAAACTCAAACGCAAGGGAAGAGAAATGTAATTCTGTGCCATATTAGCAGAAAAGTATTAATAGAGTTATTTTATTTAAAAGTTACTGTAACAGGAACACAAATAGAAATGTATTAATGTTGAAATTATAATTTGAGTGTTAAAATCTGTTTTTTTGTATGATTTAATGTGCTGTGTTAATTCACTTGTATTAGCCTAAGTGAGGCCTGAAAGGCCCTGTGCTACTGAACGTGAAGAAGATGATTAGTCATCATGCTAATGTGAACCTTCCTTTTAGATTTCGTTCCCATGAGAATGCTAGCTTGGTAATAGACGTCTATTGCCTTCACATAGTGAGCCTGGGAAGTTGTCCTTGATTACAGTACATTCATGGAAGAGCACAGATGGACACTGTTCTCATGAAAATCCTGAGAATCTTCAGTAATTGCAGTCTGAATTGCATGATCATTTTCTATTGGATGTTGCATTTTCAGCGTCATGTGGAATGGTGGATGGACGAATCAGCTATGAACTTTAATATACCACTTCCCAAGGACACCTTGCACCTTCCTAGAAGAAGAATCTGCATTTCCTTTTGAGCACTCTCCCTTGCTGAACCCCTTGGACTATGAGAGGTATGGTTCTTTCTGCCCTTCTTCCTTTGAAATGTCTTGCTGAAACTTAGAGATTTTCCCCCTGACCCAAAGAAGAAGGCTTTTTACGGAGGCTAGAGCTGTGGTTAAACATTGTGACCAGGGGTTCATTTTTGCGTCAAAATTAGGGTGGAGAGTTGGTTTGGGAGTGTTTGGTGGGGCCATAAAAATCCTGTGGTAGTATTTCAGGTAGGCACCCACGTGGGCCCAGTTCTGTCCTTCCAGGCCAAATTCTAGCCTTATCAGGCAGCTCCTTATGTGTTGCGGTAGCTTGAACACTCTTTTTTATGCTTTGACTTGGAGCTTTTCCAACGGTGCTGGTATAGGTCATTTGGTGTGAAGCCACGCTGGTATTGGTGGACAGTGCTGCATTGCTATTATTGCTATTACAATTATAATTAATTATAAGGATTGTGGGATTAAAGTTACTTCCTGATTCGAATAAAATGCTTATTGTTATTTATTACACTGATTGAAAATGAAGTTCTTTAAAGCGTTAAAAAGTGCATTAAAATGAAATGTGTTTATTCCAGTTAAAGAGGGAGTAGAAACCTCACCCAAAGGTACTCCAGGTCATTATGCCAAGTCCAAAAAAGGACTTCATGCATGTATGAGGCTTGAACAGTGGTGCAAGATTACTGAGAAAGTAGGTACATTAGCATTTTCCCAATATAGAACTTTTAATATAAGTATTCTAGAAAACCTGAGGCGAGTGCTTTATGAGATGAAACCACCTTCAAGACCTGTGCAATTTAAAGCGCATAATATTTGGAACACATAGCATGACCAAAACTGAAAACCAAGAATGAGAATAGATTGTAGAAATCCTTAAAAACAATTGCTGAGGCAAGATGGGATGAGGAGCTGAAAGCTTGGAGATCAGACAGTATAAAAGAAACTAGATTGTATCCAGCTAGTGAAGATAGGGAAAGCACTAAACCTAAGACTAGGAGAAAAACAGAGAAAACAGACACTGAAGAGAAAAAGATAGTGACGTACAAGAGTGATTAGGATGATTCATTTATAAACCAGATCTTGTTAAATCGTCAGCCTCCATACCATTCTGTTGAGGTAGGAGCAAAAAGCGAAGCTGCTCAACATATAATCCTAAATGTGCCTACTTCTCCATATCGAATCAGATAGTACCAGGTACAATCTGCAAACCAATCTGTAACACCAATATCTGAAGTGAATGAACAAGTTCAGAGCTTTAGTACAGTTCAGCTTGTACAGAGTCCTAGTGTGAATCAGAGTGTGCCAAACTCTAATGTGAACCAGTCAGTGCAGACACCTTATGTGAATCTTCCTGTGCTAACTTTTAGTCCAAATCAACCTGTGCAAATGTTTAGTCCAAATCAACCCACAACAAATGTTTTGCTGACTCAAACTGGACACATTTTCAGTACTGTCTTGTCAGGACAGAGTGTGGGCAATAAATGTCCTCTGAATCAGACAAATCATATTGGTCCAGATGCATTAACAGTTCCTGAGACTATAGGTCCCATTGTTCCTTTGTATGTATGCTCCAGGTACATCATGAAATGGGGAGCAATAGATAAGTGGGTAGGTAGATGGGTAAAGAAAAGAGATCAGAAGAAAGCAAAACCAGATGTGCTTCTGGCAGGTGCAAATCAAGCTAACGTGAAAAGGCTTCCTAAAAGAGAGATACCAGGTGGAAGTTATTTTCATATACCATGGAGTAGGAGTGATATTTTGTAATTCATAAATGATTTCCTGAGATTGAGAGAGAAACCAGTGAAATGGTACAAGCAGACAGAAAGGTTTCTGAAACTTTCAAAATGCCAGTGGGAAGATTTGAATACACTATTTACATGGTGGTTCCACGTTATTTGTAGAATGAGTGTATGGTTTCCATTGATTGGCCTGATAGTGAACATCCAAGAGATCCAGTAACAGGTGTGCCATCATTGATTGGTTGAGGATTGGCACTACGACACGAAAATCAAAGGAGTTGATCAACTCCTGTAATGAGGGATTGTTGAAGGCTTTCAAACATTTCAGTGGTAACGTAACATTAGAAGCTAAAGATATAGGTCATTTTGTGTTCAGATGCGTGCAAGGATTTAAATCAGAGATAAGTGAATTGATTCAGCAGCATTTGATCTGTTGGCAGAACAAACCAATTGATGAAATCCTGCATTACGCAAAGTATTGCAGTGACAAACTGGAATTGAAGCAGAAGAAATTGAAAGAGAAGGTTATGGTCATGCAACTGAAAGATGTCCAGAAAGCTGGTGAACACCGGGGGTATGCAAGGAATGCAACAGTAAGGGACTAACATTGTCCAACCTAAAGGAGGAGGATGTGGTATTCAAGTAAATTAGACTGGTGTTGTTGACATCCAGACTTTGAAGAAAACTAATCTATGTCACATGTGTGGAAATTTGGGCCATTGGAAAAGTGAATATCTCCTTAATAATTTGAATAATCAGGTACAGAATAATGGAGTTGTTCAAGTACAAGGCAATAATCAGGTTCAACTTCAGAGAGTTCAAAGACCCAGAGTGCAAAATTTAAATGTGCCCCAAGGGCAACAGATGCAAGTGCCACGAGCCCCTCTGACTCAACAGCAAATGGTTGTGCCTCAACAGAATGTAAATTAAACTGCAAGTGCAGATGTGAATCAATTTACATCACAGTTTCCCTTAATGGATCTGAGTGATGAGGAATTCTCAGAAATTCTTCAGGTGGATAGCTTAGATGACGAGGTTTGTATGTTAGGTGCATCCTTAAAAGTAGATCAGGGTGGTCCCTATGTAAATGCTGATGTAATGGGTCACCATGTGTCATTTCTAGTTGACACTGAGGCTACACACTCCACTGTTAGAACAACAGAAGTACCTACTTTGCCCCTTTCAGAAAGAAAGATCCAGGTTGAAGGAGTTGCAAATAAATAATTGACCAACCAGTCACAGAATCAGTCCCTGTAAAAATAGGTTCCTTTGAAGATGAACACCAATTTGTGGTCTGCGATTCAAGTTCTTTAAGCTTGCTTGGACACGACCCACTGTGTAAGCTAAACTGTTCCACTAGCTGCACACCTGAAGAATTGTGATGGAGACAAATGATGACGATATGCCCTGTAAAATTATGAAACACTATCCAAGTCACATTGTACCCAATGCTGACATGCAATGATTTGCCTGAAGACCTGAGAGACACAGTGACACATGAAGTTTGGGATTTTTCAGAAAAAGAGATAGGACTCATTAAAGTAGTGGAGCTTGTAAAAATAACAGTGAAGCCACATACAGTGTATCCAAACTTCCTCTATATAACATGACACCGAGACAATTGCCGGAACAGCACCCCTGATAAATTGTCTAATTGAGCAGGGTATCCTGAAGGAGATAATTAAAAGTCCATGTAACTCTTCCATTTTAGGACTACGGAAGCCCAGTGGAAAGTACAGCGTAGTCCAGGACCCTAAAAAGGTTAATGAAATAGTTGCCCCATGTTGTCCGGTGGTACAGAATCCAGCAGTGATTTTATTCCAGATTCCATGTGAAGCAGAATGGTTCACCTTGATTGACCTTTGCCAACCCTTTTTCTCAAAAGCGTTGCATGAGGAGAGACAGTTTCTCTTCGTGTTTTGGTTTGGCAGTTGTGTTTTCGCATGATGCTGAGCCCCACAAGGGTATATAGAGAGTCCGTCCATTTTTAACCAGATCTTGAAAAAGAATCTGGAGTCACCTACAAAGCCCTATTATTCAGTCTTAGTTCAGTATATTGATGACCTGCTTGTAGCATCAACCACTCAAGAAGCATGCAGGAGAGACACAATTGGTCTCTTGAATCATTTAGGAGAAAATGGACATAAAGTTTCCCCAGGAAAACAACAGTATTGCAAGAAAGAAGTCCTGTACCTAGGTCACCACATTGAGAAAGGTGTACGGAAGGTGTCGCAAGAAAGAATCCAAGGAATATTGAAAATGAATCCCCCTACCACTCAGAAAAAAGTCCAAATGTTCCTGGGAATGGTTGACTACCATTGTCAGTGGATTTCAAACTTTTCCCTTTTGGCCAAGCCTTTACAGAGGCTGACACACAAAGATGTGTCTGATCCGCTACCATTGGATCACAACAGCATATGTGCTTTCACAAAGCTGAGAGAAATTCTCTGTTGTGTCCCTCTCTGGGAATGCCTAATTATTACAAATGTTTTTCTTTGTATTGCTGTGAAAGGGAGGGATGCACTCTCTCAGTTTTGACTGAGTTGCACAGAGGTATAAACAAGCCTGTGGCTTATTTATTTTTCAGCCACACTTAATCATGTGGCCGCTGCGCTGCCTGGTTGTTTGAAGGTGACTGCAGCCTTGAGCATCATCATTGAGCAGTGTGAAGGCATGGTTATTTGTCACCCACTAAAGGTTTTTGTACCCCACTTTGTGGAGACATTATTATCCTGATCCAATACACAGCATGTCACCAGTACCAATTTGACCTGTTTGGAACAGGTCATCCACACCTTCTACATGTCGATTTGAGGAGATGCTCTGTACTGAATGCAGCGAGTTTGCTACCTACCGCTGTTGAAAATACTAATGAATGTGTTGATGAGGTTGAGCATGACTACTCTGATGTCACTGAATTGTGCACCAAGCCAAGACCTGACATTCAGAAGATTCCCCTAAATGAAAATGACTATGTCATGTTTCTTGATGGCTCCTGTTTAAGAGATAAAGGTGGTACCCAAGAGCTGGTTATGCAGTTTGCACAGTCTCAGGTGTTATTAAATATTCCTGGCTTTGAGGAATCTTTTCTGTCCAAGTAGCTGAGTTGGCTGCTCTTACTAGAGCATGCTGTGTTCCTGAAAGTCATTATGGTTTTGGTGTAATTCACAACTTTGGACAGCTGAGGTCCTAGAGAGGATTTATGCCTTCCACTGGAGCACCTATTCAAAATGGTGACAAAATGTATAATTTGTTGAATGCATTACAATTGCCTGCAAAAATTGCTGTTGTAAAATGTATTGCTCACAAAATGTCTACTGATTATGCAAGTTTAGTAAATACATATGCAGACAAAATGGCGAGATATTGCATCCAAAGCTACACCTCCTTTAATGGAGATTAGAACAATAAATCAACTGATGAGACAAGTCAACATTTTCTGTTAACTGCTGTTGACACATGTAAGGAAGTTAAAAGATTGCAGAAAGAAGTGACAGAAGAGGAACGCAGAATTGGATTGGAGCAGGTTGTATGAAGAGAAATGAGGATGATAATTGAGCTTCAAGTGATGGAAGAGCTTTGTTGCCGAATATTTTGTTGTCACCCATGGCTAGACTCTACCATGGACAGGCACATGTAGGTTGAGATGCAATGATCAGAACTTGTAGATAGACATGGTTTAACCTCAGATTCAGAGTGGTAGCAGAAGCAGTGTGTCACAGATGTGTCACCTGCCAGCAGATGAACGTGGGAAAACTCACAGTAGGTACACTTAGTCACATAGGCAGAGCAGGAGGACCATTTAACAGGATGCAGTTGGCTGTTATAGAGCTACCTGTGTGTAATGGACTGAGATACATCTTGGTCATTGTTTGCATTTTTCTCTCGTTGGGGGAAAGCCTACCCAACTAGGAGAAATGACAGTCTTACAGTACCAACTCGGTTACTTAGGGAACGGATTCCATAGTTTGGCTTCCCAACTTCTCTAGAGTCAGACCAAGGGACACACTTCAATGGTAAAGTCCTAAAATTATTATGTGCGGCATTGCAAGTTGAACAAAGATTACAATGCAGTTACAGACCTGTGACTTCTGGATTAGTGGAGCAAATCAATAGTATTCTAAAGTCTAGATTGGTGAAAGTATGAGTATCCACCACTTTCAAATGGCCAGATGAATTGCCTCTTTTCTTGATGAGTAAGCGCAATATGCCAGACAGAAAGACTGGTTTATCCCCTCATGCAGTTATCATGGGAAGGGCCGTGAGATTCCCAGCCGTGCCTGCAAATGCTCTTGCGAACATTACAGATTACTTGGTGCTGGGTGGCTGCAAAGGACTCGCTCATGTGGTTCGTTCTTTGTCTCATCAGGTTGGAGAGGCTACAGTACACCCGCAGCCAGCGCTTTGCCATGACCTATGGACAGGCGACTCGGTCATGGTGAAGAAACATGTAAGAAAATCCTGCTTAGAACCTCATTGGAAGGGTTCCCATCAGGTGGTTTTGATCACTACCTCAGTTGAAGTGCACTGGGCTCCCTAATTTGGTGCACACTATCCACAGTCACAAAGTTCCAGGTCCACTAGATGATATAGCACCTGGCCCTGGAGGGCCGGTTACAGAGAACAAGAGGGATAAGGTTAGTTAATCCGTTGGGGCTGGACAGGTGGCTGCTACTGCACAATTACGGTTTGACGTGGTTCTGAGCGCGTCAACATCATTGGTTGGCACAGAAGGGCCAAGAAGGAATCAATTGGCTCATAAGAGCAAGGATGCTGCTGAATTATCAGTAGATGCAGATAAAGGAGCTGTACCAGGAGCCAATTGTCCAAGTGAACAAACAGTGCCAGCTGTGCAAGTGCCTCCGATGACTGCTAAAAAGACCGAGAGTCAAGTCAAAGTAACAGTTATGCTGAGGGTGAAATAAATAGGAGATCAGAGAGAAAAAGAGTACATAGCCGAAAATACTCAGCACATGATAGACATATTTCGCTGCCAATGACTGGGAGAAGGAATTTGCAACATTTTGCTTTAACAAATTGAATCCAGTTCAATATTCTTGGGTTTTTGATAATGGTGCAACTGAACTTTGAAATGTTGCTGCCACTTCATGAAAAAAGACATTACATTTTGGAAGTGATTGTTAGTGATTATAAGATGTGCCGTTGTTAGAGACATTTGAACTTTTATTAAAAGCCTTTTGAACATTTATCAGTAGAAAGACTTGATGAACTTTCCAGAAGATCAAGGCATGTTTGTGAATCATTTGAATTTTTGAAAAGGAGACAATTTTGATATCTGCTTTGCTCATAAATAATAAAGGACTGAAAGGAGACAGTTGCATTGTTTGTTTTGATTTTTACATTTTTGAATTTGAATTTTTGGTCTAAAATTAGATAAATGGAGTAGTATAGAAGTGGAGGTAGTAAGGGTAAATACAGATGTGTAGTCTTAGTTGTCGTGCCAGTTGTCTTGGTCGCATTGTTGCTCCTTGGATTGAGTTTACAAACAGCAAATGAATCAAAGAAGATTAAATATACAAGTGACCATGGTTCAGCAAACCCCATTGCAGATCAAAATCCCTTATAAAATTAGCAGAAATATTTACATACCTATGGTTCTAGAGGTGTTATGCTCACAAATGTATGTTATAAGTTGTTATATGAGTATGTAGATACCATGGAAGCTCAAGAATGTTACGTATGCACACAGTTGACTTGAGGGAATCACCTATCATAGTCTTCCCTTAACCCATGGAATTTCCTGTAGCCTGTTGTTAACACTTATGTATCAGCAGGAATATTATCAATATTATTGTTCCAATTATAATCATGTGTTTTCAATGGTCCCAATCATGAAATGGTTGAGCAGAGAATTGCAAAGAAAAAAACATTGACACAGTGGGGGGATTCTTTGAACCCAGATTGACATCTGGTACAGTTTATGCTCATAAAAATAATCAGACCTGTATTCTTGCCCCATTAGAGAAAGAGTTTATTGGTCAAGTCAGAGAAAGGAGAAGGGCTATGAAGGCTAAAGTAGAGTAGAAAAAGGAATAGTTCCACAAAGTTGGGGAAAAGAAGAGACAGATTCATTAGCCTGAAATCAAGGATCCCTTTCTTTAGATTGGCAACATGTCGGGAAAGTATGTGTATGTAGATCCAAATCAAAGACTGGCATGCTTTTTGTAGGGACTAGTGAATGCAGACATGTGTTTCTTGTTTAAAAGAATATGCATGTGTGTTAGCTGGACAAGACCCTGACATACCAGGTGTCTATTTTATTAGTGGAAAGGCTGGTATGAAATATGTTACCTGGGAGTAGTGTTTCCAAAGATTTATCATGTGGACCATTTTAATGACACAGTTTGGGATGAAAGATCAAACACCAGATTCAAGAAAGGTGCAAGTGCTTCAGAGATTGTGGGAGATATCTTTGGTGCCACAATTCCATCAGTAGGTATGTTTTTGAATGATCTCAAGGAAAGAAAGGTAATGAAGTTGTCAACTGCAGTAGATACGTTCTCTACAGACACAGCAGGTGGCTTCTTATTAGTAGACACAGAAATGGTTCCCGTAAGATCAATGGTTTTAAAGAATTGTCTTGTGTTAGATAGTCTTCTCCCAAAGGTGTGCAGAGTTTGCAAAATGCTTCAAGCCCAACAGTGCTACACTTATTTCTCTGATTATAGCAAGGAGCTAGGAGAGTACATTTCCAATATGACAAACCTGAGACAGAACCTGAAGGAGTTAGCAGTGTTAACGTGTCTGTCCTTATTCGGTCTTTTATTAATAATTTATAAGGGGCACGTTAGAAGTTCGATGGACCTTTTGACTACGCTTAGAGTGATTCCACCATAAGCCTTAAATTCAACATCAATATATCATCATAATCAATAAACATCATCAATTATTCTTTGGAGTCGGTAATCTTCACACTCCATGACCCATTTGGCCATGAATAACTACAACTTTATGTAAAAGTTAGAATGTTCATTTCGCTATATTCACAATGATAATGTCCTATAAATTAGTGTCAAAACCAAACGGTATACATTCAAGAACAACACTGGTTGACCAAATCTTCTAAATAATCTCAATTTAACTAGAGTATTGATCACTAAATATTTGAGAGACACAGTATAAGTCAATAGCAAAAATAACTGCGCAATAGGAATAGCATAAATCTAGATTCAGCAACTGAGCAATATCAATCATCTAGTAATAGCAACCTGTTCACATTTTAGGGTCTCCCTAACTATCCTTCTGATTAGAATAGCATGTTTGGACTTCATGCAAAACAATTTAGTCCCAATAAATTTGGAAAACATATAGCTATGGCTCTATCAAAATAGCGGTTGGTACCTAGAAACAAAAGACATAGGCCCTCATTCTGACGTTGGCGGTAAATGCCGCTTACTGCCTCAGTGATGTCCGCCAACATACCACCGCGTAGGCGAACATTAGTTCGCCAAATTATGACACACACACACCAATCTGACAGAATACTGCCCCATACACAAATCCGCCATCCCAAAGGTCAGAGCTAAAATGGCGGTACCAACACCCATACCGTTACGCCAACAAAACAATGCCCACCACATTATGACCCACAAATACCTCCGGCGGACATTCAATGGCAGTAAACCATAGACGGTACACACCGGCGCGCTCAAAATGGACACCCATATACTAAACTTCACAACATTGGCCAATACCAAAAACACACACCTCACACTCATACACACACCACGCCCACCCACACACAGCACTATAAAAACACACCCACAACCCTTTACGAATACAAATTATTGCCACCAGACTGACACCAAGACCACTGTGACAACTAGACACACACACAACATACACCCATACATCCCTCAAGCACCCCACTTCACACACCCAACCACAGTACCTAATACCCACATACTTACACACACCACACAACACCCATGTCCCCACAAAGGCACCCCCGTTTCACCGATGAGGAGTTCAGGGTCCTGGTGGAGGAAATAGTCAGGGTAGAGACACAGCTGTTTGGAGCACAGGTACAGCAAATATCCATTAACAGGAAGATGGAGCTATGGCGGAGGATCATGGACAGGGTGAACGTCGTGGGACACCATCCAAGAACAAGACATCAGGAAGAGGTGGAACGACCTACAGGTACGTTCCGTGGCAGCAAGGCACCAGCTCACCATATAGAGGGCTGGCGGTGGACCCCCACCACCTCCCCCATAGCTCACAGCACTGGAGGAGCAAGTCTTGGCATTACTGCATCCTGAAGGACTCACTGGAGTTGCCGGAGGACTGGACACTGCTGAGTCAACATTTACTACTGGTCAACCCCCATACTTGCATGCCATCTCACCCCCCACCCTCACTCCCATCACTCCACCCCATCCCACACACTGCACCTACACATATGACTAACCCCAATTTCAAGCTCTGCATGCTATACCAATGCATGGACAGCCGTCCCAGCCCTGCATGGACACCCATCACAAAAGCATGCACAGCAAGGAGAACTAACAATCACACAATACATCACCAAACACAAACAAAGGTGGCAAGGCACCAGCAACAATAGAGGGGAAGATAGGGATGTACAGTATGTCACAGACATGAAGCATAATACATCACTTACATCCCCACAGGTGCCCCAGCCAATGTCAGCGGAGAGGAGGTGCCCACGACAAACCAGTCCCCAACAGAAGATGCCCTCAGTGATGACAGTAACTCTGGACTTCTGGATCTAGATGAACTACCTGGTCCATCAGGGACCACTGGTCAGTCGGTCACCCCAGCACCCTCCCAGTCAACCACAGAGCCTCCCCCTTCAGTATCCAACACCACAGCACCTACCCAGCATCCCCACACCTCCATCCCCAGGACACTTCAATCAGCAGCGTGCCTACCTGTACAAGGACCCCAGTCCACACCTCGCCCCCAAGACAATCAGGGACCTGGAGTCAGTGGCAGTGGGCACATCATTCAGGGGACAGAAGCACAGGCAACAGGGACACTGGGAGGATCGCTGTGCGCCCTGGGGAGGACAGGCCCAGGCGACCGACTCTTCAGGAGGCACTCACTAAGATCCTGGGGGCCTACCAACAATCCTAGGACACAATGGGCCAGATCCTTAACAAAATGCAGGAGAACAAGCAGCTTGCAGGAGGAACACCATCAGGGGATCAGGGAGGACTTGCGGGCTCTCAACACCACCATGATACCATAGCTGGGGTGCTGGCAGACATGGCCAACATCATGAGAGAATCGACAGCACACCAGCGGGCCCCTACCACTAGCCAGTCAATTGACCAGCCCTCCACTTCCGCTGCAGCTAGTGGGCAGGAGGCCCCGCCACAGGACCCACAGGCCACCAGCACCCCTCCCCCTGTAATAAGTGAACCACCCCGCAAACGTTCTGTGCGACCCAGACAGAAGCCAGAGACACTTGCCAAGACTAAGACCACCGCCAGGAAATAAGACTCTCTTGATTGTCCCCCTTGTGTCCCACCCTGTCACCTTGTCCACTTTGAATTGCCTTTGCTCCACTTCCTATGGCCCCTTGGACACTGGACCTGCACTACAGACTGGAACAATACCCTCTACTTTCCTCTCCCATCACCCCATTCCATTGCACTTTTCAGTCAATTATTTGCACTACAATAAACACCCTTGAACACAACTTGAGTGACACAGTTTTATGTGTTGAAAATGTGCATTCATGGGAACAGTCACATCTAGTGAACATTATCTGAACACTGTGACAGCATACAAATACTGACCTGTAGCTGTCTGCAGTAAACACATCAGGACACTGTTGTCATATCACCAACATCTGTAAATTGACAAGCCATAGGTAACAGTCGAGATGCAAAGGAAGTGAATGCCTTCATGATACAGCCACACAGAAAACATCAATAGTCAGAGGAATGGTCAGTTCCACTGTCTCACCTGTGTGTCATTGGAAGTATTGTATAACTGCCTCCTCATCCTCACTGTCCTCAGGGTCCACTGCTTCCACAGGGTCATCTCCAGTCCCCTCCTCCTGCAGAAAAGGCACATGATGTCTGAGGGCCAGGTTGTGCAACATGCGGCATGACACTACTATCTGGCAGAACTTCCCGGTGAGTAGCACAGGGATTCACCTGTCAAATGGCAGCACCCGAACCTGGCCTTCAGGAGGCCGAAGGTCCTCTTGATGATCTGTCTGGTTTACCCATGTGCCTCATTATAACGTTCCTCAGCCCCTGTCCTGGCATTCCTCACAGGGGTCAGCAACCATGATAGGTTTGGGTAGCCAGAGTCACCTCAAGTATTGAGTGATAACATTTAGCCTCACACAATCCAATGGGGAGAAGACCTGAAAGCATACACTAACATACAGTGGGTGGGGACCAGGGCTCACCTATTAGCCACCCCCTGTGCCTCTGTAGTTGGGCCATCACATTTGGGATGCTGCTATTCCTCAGAATGAAGGCGGCATGCATGACCCAGAATACTTGGCAGTAACGTGGGTGATGTACTGGTTCGCCAGGCACACCATTTACACATTGAGTGAGTGCAAACTCTCCGATTCCTGAACACCTGTTCATTCTGGCGGGGGAAGGGGAAACAAACACAATATGTGTCCTGTCAATCACCCCAATAATATTGGGAATATGTCCCATTGCACAGAATCCCACTTTCACAGTGGCCAAATCTTCCACCCGGGGGAAAGAAATGTAGCTGCACATGTGTTTCACCAACGTAGACAATACCCTTGCCAGCACAATTGAGAACATTGGCTGTGACATTCCTGCTGCCAAGCTCACCGTCACTTGGAAAGAGCCAGTTGCCAGGAAATGGAGCTCTGATAGAATTTGCACAAGAGGGGGATCCCAGTTGGATGACAGATAGCTGATATCAGGTCATGTTCCAATTGGGCACACAGCTCTGTGATTGTGGACCTGTCCAGTCTATAGGTGAGCATAATGTGCCTGTCCTCCAGTGTAGCCAAGTCCACAAGGGTTCTGTACACTGGAGTTTGTCTCCTCCTACTATTCATCTGCAGTAGTAGGTATCTAAGGGACACAAGAGTGAGTAGGCTGTCATAATTTGTACATTGGAACCACCACCTCAGTGTGCATACAGCATTAATGTGATGGGACAGAGGGAATGGCAAAGTATGTGCAATTTTCATAAATGACTCAGTTATGGAAGATCTGTATGTAGTCCACCACCATGAAATGGCGACCGCTTGTCCTGTATCTAGGGACAGGGGGAAGTGAGGTAACTCCACCGACGTTGGGTGTCGTTGCAGAAGGCGGTCTTGCACCACCTTGCAATTACTAATTGGCTAATATGGGGCTCTATGGAGTACAGTGGCCAATGGGGATCAGCGTAGGCGGTGATGGTGTACACCGCCAAGAACGTAACCGCCATTTTCTGTATATAACCTCACTTGATTCCTGACTTTCCAGAGGACAACACCTACACTGTGTGTGCTGCTGTGACCTGTGTTTGGAATCTACCATGTCCCGTGTGACCGGGGAAAGGGCCCCTGCCTTCACTTCGATGGAGTTGGAGCGCTTGGTGGATGGGATCCTGCCCCAGTATGGACAGCTGTATAGGCCTCCAGACCAAAAGGTGAGTACACCTTGGGCACGATGCATGTGGGAGGGTTGATGTAAATGTGTGTGCAGGCATCGTGTCATATGTTGGGTTGTATGTCTGGTGGTAGTGTACATGGTGTGTGTTGGGCGATGTGTGTACAAATGGATTTGGACACGGCATTTGGGGGGATTTGGGGGCCATATGTGTGACAGGCCGGATTGTATGTGTAATGCTGTCCTCCTGTCTGTATTACCTCTGCAGGTCAGCGCCCATCCCAAGAATGGATTGTGGCATGCCATCGCCAAGGACGTGTGGACCCTGGGGGTCAATAGCAGGCGGAGCACGCATTGCAGGAAATGGTGGGAAGACCAGAGGCGCTGGGCACGGAAGACCGCTGAGGCCCAGCAGGGGATGGCCTCCCAACGAGGAAGGGGTGTCTGTCGGAACCTGACCCCCCTGATGGCCCGCATACTGCCGGTGGCTTACCCAGAGCTGGTTGGGCGCTTGAGGGCATCACAGTAGCCACAAGGGGGTGAGTACAGTGCGCCTTACTGCAATAATTGATAGGTAGCATGGGATCCGAGTGGTGATTGTGAGTTAGTTGGTGCCCCTTAATGCCAGGACAGACATTGCAGCATGATTCAGCTTGAGGGTAATGAATGTATGGCAAATGCAGGTAACCTAGCTTGTTTGCATTCCATGTCAGTCAGGGCTTTGTGGGTCCCAGGAGGTATGCAGTTGGCGGTGTTTGGCCCTCATCTTGCTGTGGCATCTAGCAAATTCAATGCCAGTGCAATGCACAGTGCTCAATCCTGATCCCTGTGTTTGACGGTGCTGTGTATGCCAACTGTGGTGTTGGTGCTGTAATTGACCCAGTGCTCCCTTTCTCTCCCTCCCCCTTTCTCCTTCTCTCATCCTGTCCATGTGTGCATTAGCATCATCTGGCGAAGGAGCAGGGGTACCGGGGACAGAGGGAGCTGCATCCCACAGGACTCAGGAGGCAGAGTCCATGAGGCCGAGAGAACTAGTGGGATGGAGGGCTAGGGGAACCCCATGGGGGAGACAGGAGGCGACAATACAGACTCAGATACCACTTCCGATGGAAGCTCCCTGGTGGTGGCGGACACCTCTTTGACCACCCCAGCTGCAGGGACAGCTGCCCCCCCATACCAGCACCGCCCTCCCAGTAGCCCCTGAGTTGCCCATGCCCGCTCACCTAGGAGGGTGAGCATCTCCTTTGTCCCAGGCACCTCAGGCCCTGCCCAGTGAGCCTTGCTGCCCTGATTGAGGAGGCTATTGACTTCCTGAGATCCATCTCTGTAGGGCAGTCAACCACTGTGAATGCCATCCAGTGGCTGGCATCCCAGATGCGGCAATGCAATGGATTCCTGGAGGGCATCCACAGTGGATTGGCAGCCCAACAGAGATCGATTCAGGCTCTGGCCTCCTCTTTGATGGCAGGCATTGTCCCTGTTCCTACCGTCCCCACTCCAACTACCACTTCCCAGTCCCTGTCTGCTCAACTCCAACCCATCCCATGCACACAGACGAGCATGCACACAAGACATCACCCAAGAGTGGCACAGTCAAACACAGGCACCACACTTCAGTCCACAAGCACTCAAACACCAGACAGTTGCACACACCTTGACATCCACAGCCTCCGCTGTCTCCCCCTCCTCCTCCTCCACCTCCCACACAGTCACGTCCACACTAACACCTGCATGCACTGCTTCAACAGCCACCGCCAGCATCACCACACCAAGCACCACACACACCTCACTAGCAGACATCTCCACAAAATCCATCCATGCGTCCCCTGTGTCCTCTCCCACTCTGTCCCCCCTTCCTAGAGGACACAAACGCAGGCACTCAGACACCCAACAGCCATCCACCTCACATCAGCACACTGCCTATGCACTTGCACCCGAGTCCAGCAGACGTACTCCTCCAACAACCACTCCCTCAACCTCCACTCCCATCCCTCCATCCCACCATCCCTAAGAAGCTTTTCTTTTGCCAACTGGACCTCTTCCCTCCCCCCGTCTTGCCTGTAAGAGCAGGGTCCCAATGACCCAGCCCAGCACCTCAGCCAAACAGTCCACTGGGACAGTGGAGGAACCGTGGAGGCAAGACAGTGAAGGATCCCACTCCACCAGCCAGGAAAGGGAAGGATCTCACTCCACCAGCCAGGAAAGGGAAGGTTCTCACTCCACCAGCCAGGACAGAGAAGGATCCCACTCCACCTCCAGGGAAAGGGAAGGATCCCACTCCACTTGCCAGGAAAGGGAAGGATCCCACTCCTTCACCAATATCAGAAAAGGTTCCCACTCAACCTCCAATATCAGAAAAGGTTCCCACTCAACCACCAATGACAGAAGAGGTTTCCACTCAACCATCAATGTTAGAAAAGTTTTTACTCAACCACCAATGACAGAAGAGTTTCCCACTTAACCACCAATGTCAGAAAAGGTTCCCACTCAACCACCAATGTCAGAAAAGGTTCCCACTCAACCACCAATGACAGAAGAGGTTCCCACTCAATCACCAATGACAGAAAAGGTTCCCACTTAACTACCAATGACAGAAGAGGTTCCCACTCCACCACCAATGAAAGAAGAGGTTCCCACTCAACCACCAATGTCAGAAAAGGTTCTACTCAACCATCAATGACAGAAGAGGTTCCCACTCAACCACCAATGTCAGAAAAGGTTCCCACTTAACCACTATTGCAAGAAAAGGTTCCCACTCAACCACCAATGATAGAAGAGGTTCCGACTCAACCACCAATGACAGAAAAGGTTCCCACTCAGCCACCAATGTCAGAAAAGATTCCCACTCAACCACTAATGACAGGCAAGAGGCCCTCAACTCCAGCTGGGACACAGCAGCCCTCACCTCCAGCATAGGCCACCCAAGAGACACCTCCCCCAGCAGAGACAATGCAGCCCTCACCTCCAGCAGAGTGCATGTAGGCCACCCTCCAGAGACTGTAGTACATTTAGCCCCCTGCAGGAGCAGTGGGCACGTTCCCCACCTCAGAGACTGTGACCTTGCACTCTCCAGCATTGGGAAATGGGCATGGAGCCCCTTCTGGGAGAAGTGGGCACGTTCCCAACTTCAGCTGAGGTGCCCCCACCCTCCTTCCCCCTGAGGTGACTGTCCAATTCTGAGATTTTGCCCCTGCACAGCGTTGTGCGGAATTTATCAGGATCAAGTTGGTGCTTGGACTGTGCCCTGTGGCCATGTGGGCCTTATGTACTTTGGACTGGGCATTGGCCCTTTCAGGACAATTGTTCATGTATCTTTGTTCTAAAATTGGTTCATATGGCGGGTGTAGCCTTGCTATTACAGTGTCAGTGCTGCCGAACTGTAGTCCTTGAATTATTATGCCGTGCATCGTGTGTCACGACTCACGTGCTGCTGGCGCCTGGAAACCGCAGATCTAGTGGCGTAGGTCTTGAGGGTTCGGCTTTGGCCCAGAAAGGGGCGACTCTTTCTAGTAGCCACGGTGCTGCAGGCAGTGGAAACGCCAAGAACAGACCGTGCCCTTTAGAATTAGTGCCAGAGGGAAAAAACCCCAATAAAGGGGAAAAAACCTCCAAAAAATGGATTCCTGAAACGAAAACAAAAGCAGGAATCAAACAGGAACAAAATGCAGGTAAATGCAAAATTGAAAAGATTCAGAACCGAAGGCTAAGAATCAGGAGCGAAGACACAATCTGAGCAGAAAGTGATGCAGCGCAAGGAAAGGGAGAAAACAGAGCCCTTATATACCAAGAAACAGGAAGTGACCAACAGGAAGTAAAAAGACACCATTTTAGATAGGGAAAAAGTACATAGGATAGAATAGAACAGGAACCATAGAAAATAGGGACCAAGGAATGCTGGGAAGAAAAAGGTAACATGGGAAGGGGGAAAGACATAAAGAAAGGACAAAAAATGCCTCGAAAAAGTAAAGAAGAAAAAGAAGAAGAAGTAGAAAAAGAAACAGGTAAGGAGGGGTCAGGGGAGAACAGGGACACCACAGAAGGCAGAGCGAGGCCCAAAATAATATCTGGGGCCTCGCGCTGTACAAAGAAGACTCGGGGCGCGCCGCGTCCTGATAACGCGCTGCGCGGCGCGAGCCGAATGCTCGGCTCGCGCCGCACCACGCGGCGCAACAGTAGGTCCCCCCCCCGAAGGTCCAGGTTTGAAGGGAAACAAACGATGAAAACGAGAAATCAAAAGAGGGGCGTGAACAGAAGAAGCATCTTCCCAAGAGCATTCACTAAGAGGATAACCCTTCCAGTGAATCAAATACTGAAGACGCCGGTGAAAAAGGCGAGAGTCACAAATTTCTTGAACCTCATATTCAGGGACATCATTCACCAACACAGGAGGAGGACAAGGAAACTGACGAGAGAAAGGATCAGGGACATAAGGTTTGAGTTGTGATACATGAAAGACCGGATGAATTTTCCAAGTATGAGGCAAGCGAAGACGAACAGTGACAGGATTAAGCAACTGAAGAATACGAAAAGGCCCATAATAGCGAGGCGTGAACTTATTCAGAGAAAGACGAGAGGGCAAGAATTTGGAAGAAAGCCAGACTTTATCCTGAGGGTGATAATCAGGAGTGGGTCCACATTTCTTATCAGCGATCTTCTTCATATACCTCTTAGTGTGCAATAAATTAGATCTAATGAGCTTATGGAGTTGCAGGAGACGTTTGGAAAAAGATGTAATGGCAGGCAGAGGAGAGGTAGATTGAGGAGCAGTAGGAAAAGAGGTCGGATGATAGCCATAGGAACAGAAAAAGGGAGTGACCTTGGATGCACTATGGACAGAATTGTTGTAGGAATATTCAGCAATAGGAAGATAAGTGTTCCAGTTGCTTTGGGTGGAATTACAAAAACAACGAAGGTATTGTTCTAGTCCTTGATTCAAACGCTCAGTTTGTCCATTGGTCTGAGGATGGAAACCGGATGATAGTGCTATATTGATATTCAGTGTCTTGCAAAAATGTTTCCAAAACCGGGAAATATACTGGGGACCCCTGTCAGACACAATGGTATGTGGAAGTCCATGGAGACGGAAAATATGGTCGATAAATATCTGGCTCAATTCTTGGGATGTTGGTAATTTCTTTAGAGCAGTAAAGTGGGCCATCTTAGTGAAAGAATCAACAGTGACCATGATAACCTGGTTTCCAGCTGATGGCGGAAGTGAACACATAAAGTCAGTGGAAATAGTATGCCATGGCGTTGGTGGAACTGGCAAAGGCTGTAGTAATCCTGCAGGTCTGCTACGGGGAATCTTGACTTGGGCACATATGGGACAAGCCTGAACATATCTTTCGACATCTGATTTCCAGGTAGGCCACCAGAAAGATCGCGAAAGAAGTTCTTGTGTGGCCTTAATACCTCTATGTCCAGCAACCGGTGAATCATGGCACATCTGTAATGCTTTGTCTCGCACTCTGTTAGTAGGGAGGAATAACAGCTTCTGATGAAAAAAGAATCCTTCTTTCTTGCATAAAAAGGTTCTTAATTTCTCTATTTCGCTATTAGACAGGCTGGAATACTCCAGTTGTACCTCATCCAGAAAAGATTGAGCAACTCCAATGATCTTACTAGGCTCCAGTAGAAACTGAGATGGGGAAGGAGTACAATCTGGATAGCGTCGAGACAGAGCATCAGCCAGAATGTTTTGAGATCCAGGAATATAGGTGATGTAAAAGTCATACTGACTAAAGAAAAAGGCCCAACGCGCCTGGCGACTATTTTGGCATACAAAATTACGTAGACATTGCAGATTACGGTGATCTGTTCTCGCCTCGAAAGGCTCCTTGGATCCCATCAGAAACTGTCTCCATTCGATGCAGGCTGTCTTCAGAGCTAACAACTCTCTTTCTAGTACAGAGTAATGTTGTTCAGCTGAAGAGAGAATATGGGACAAATAGAAAACAGGATGTTCAAGACCATCATCTTCTTGAAGTTGAAGCAAGACTGCTCCAATAGCTTTTTCGGAAGCATCGGTAACTACGATAAACTGTTTATTGGTATCTGGATGTCTCAAGATGGGAGCTTGAGTGAATGCCTTCTTTAATTCTTGAAAAGCTGTTTCAGCCGCCTTGGTCCAGACAAACCCCTGTTTTAGATTTTCCTTCTTTAAGGTATGGGTTATATGGCTGGTCTGTTTAGCAAAGTCTTGAATGAACTGTCGGTAAAAATTTGCTAATCCTAGGAAACATTGTGTTTCTTTGATAGAAGAGGGAGAAGGCCACTCTAGAATTGCTTGTACCTTTTCTAGGTCCATAGCTATGCCGGTGGAACTTAAATGATAACCCAGATATTTGACTTCCGTCTTATCGAACTCACACTTTTCGGGTTTACAGAATAGTTGATGTGCTCGGAGTCTGTGAAGGACTTGTTTCACATGAGAAGAATGGAGTTCGGGGTGTCTGGAAAAAATAAGGATGTCGTCCAAGTAGATTACGAGTGTCTGGTTCAAGAGATCGGAAAATATTGAGTCCATAAACCTTTGAAATATAGCAGGAGCGTTCGTAAGACCAAAGGGCATGACTTTATATTCAAAATGACCGAACGGTGTCCTGAATGCTGTTTTCCACTCGTCTCCTTCTTTTATACGTAAAAGGTGGTAAGCTCCCCGAAGATCCAACTTGGTAAAACGTTGAGCCCCTCTGACTGCCTCTAAAATATCCTTAATGAGGGGCAAAGGATAACGATCCTTTATAGTTATCTTGTTTAGGCCTCGAAAGTCTATGCAAGGACGAAGATCTTTGGTTTTCTTAGGTACAAAAAAGAGAGGAGCCCCTGCTGGAGAAGATGATGGAACAATGAGACCACCCTGTACATTTTCCTCCAGATACTCCTTAAGAACTTCCTTTTCAGGTTCCGTGAGAGAATACATCCTCCCAAAGGGAACGACTGTTCCAGGTTCCAAAGGAATAGCACAATCGTACTCTCGATGTGGAGGTAATACAGGTCTGGATGGTTTTTGAAACACGTCTTGGAACTCTAAATAATGTTCAGGAACCCCTTGGACAGTGTTGATGGAATACTCCGTAGTGCTCTTCATAGGTGTTAATCTGTTTGGTGACCAATATTTATCGGAAGCAAAGCAATTTTCTTGACAAAACTGTGAGGATAAAGAAATTGTCCGGGTTACCCAGTTCACATATGGGTTATGTCTAGTAAACCATGGAATTCCGAGAATAATGGTATGGTTGGGAGATGAAATGAGATCAAAAGAGAGGTGTTCTTGATGATTACCAAACTGTAAATTTAACATCAAGGTCGTAGTATCGACTGGACCTGAGGATATTAAAGATCCATCCACGGTGTGTACTTGTTCAGGAATGTCTTTGGGTTGAGTGGGAATTTGCAGATTAGTGGCCCATGTCTTATCCATGTATATACCACTAGCACCACAATCCAATAATGCCATAGTTCTTTCTTGGCGGCCATCAGGTAGTTGTAATATGACTGGTAACACGAACAAGTAAGTTGTATTGTCATTGAATGAGCTGATAGAAGGTATAGCCGATGATCCCGTCCCCTCCCTTCTTACAGAGGACGGGAGGTGGCGTTTCCCAAGGGTCTAGGTGGACGTACAGGACATGTACGAAGCAGGTGACCAGCAGAACCACAGTAGAGGCACAATCCCTTCTTCCGTCTGTCTTCCTTCTCACTAGCAGAGAGTGGCCCTCGAGCAGTATCCACTTGCATGGGTTCCCCTTCTATATCTTTAGCAGGAGGACGAGATTCCTCAGGATGAGGTGGATACATCCGTGAAGAGCTTGGCTGAGACGCTCCTCTACTCCTTCTCTTCTCCATTCGTCGTTCTTGAAGACGATACTCGATGGAAAGGGCTTGATCCATGAGGCCACGAAGATCTTCAACTCTGGTGGAATGTACTAATTCATCCTTAATTTCTTCCTTAAGTCCTCTGCGAAACAAAGTTACCAGGGTACGCTCCACCCAAGTGGTCTCTGCCGCTAGTTGACGGAAACGTGTAATATATCGGAGGACATCCTGGGAACCTTGCTGGATATCACATAATGCTTCCTCTGCCGAGGCTTCCAATCCTGGGCGACTAAACATTTGTTTGAAGCGGGTCACGAAGGCAGAATAGTCCGACAATACTGGATCGTTGGATGACACCATCGGGGTTGCCCAGGCCAAGGCAGGACCGGATAATGCACTAATAAGATATCCCACCTTTGTCCTGTCATGAGAGAATTGGCTAGGTCTGAAGGCGAAGTAAACCGTTAATGCATCCAGGAATTCACGCAGTTTAGTTGGTTCACCAGAGAAGCGAGGCGTTGAGGCGGAGATAGTCGGAACATCGCCACTGCGGAAGGCCAAAGCCTGTCGTAAGACCGCATTCTCGTTGCGCAATTGTTGCAATTCCTGAGCTTGTTGTTGAATAGTAGTCAAAAAAGATGAATCAGGATCTGCAGCCGCCGCCACTGTGTCATCCATAGTATCAGAAGATGTCGGAATGGTTTGGCGCTGCATTCTGTCACGACTCACGTGCTGCTGGCGCCTGGAAACCGCAGATCTAGTGGCGTAGGTCTTGAGGGTTCGGCTTTGGCCCAGAAAGGGGCGACTCTTTCTAGTAGCCACGGTGCTGCAGGCAGTGGAAACGCCAAGAACAGACCGTGCCCTTTAGAATTAGTGCCAGAGGGAAAAAACCCCAATAAAGGGGAAAAAACCTCAAAAAAATGGATTCCTGAAACGAAAACAAAACCAGGAATCAAACAGGAACAAAATGCAGGTAAATGCAAAATTGAAAAGATTCAGAACCGAAGGCTAAGAATCAGGAGCGAAGACACAATCTGAGCAGAAAGTGATGCAGCGCAAGGAAAGGGAGAAAACAGAGCCCTTATATACCAAGAAACAGGAAGTGACCAACAGGAAGTAAAAAGACACCATTTTAGATAGGGAAAAAGTACATAGGATAGAATAGAACAGGAACCATAGAAAATAGGGACCAAGGAATGCTGGGAAGAAAAAGGTAACATGGGAAGGGGGAAAGACATAAAGAAAGGACAAAAAATGCCTCGAAAAAGTAAAGAAGAAAAAGAAGAAGAAGTAGAAAAAGAAACAGGTAAGGAGGGGTCAGGGGAGAACAGGGACACCACAGAAGGCAGAGCGAGGCCCAAAATAATATCTGGGGCCTCGCGCTGTACAAAGAAGACTCGGGGCGCGCCGCGTCCTGATAACGCGCTGCGCGGCGCAACATCGTGTGCCATTGGTTTATGTCTGCAGCTGGTTGTGTGTGTGGTGTGTGTGTGTGTCTGGTGTGTGTCGTACATGTGTGTGTCACTCTCCATTTCTTCGCTCCCTCCCTTGTGTGCTAGGCGGCTGTACTCACAGTCAATTTTGTCAGCGTTGGTGTTCCAGGTGGAGGATGGCTGAGAAGAACTTCATGAAGACTTGCAGTTCTGGATCCATGGCGGCATTGGTCTTCTCTGTGTCTCTGTTGGTGAGTCTTTGGTCTTCTGTGAAGTGGTTCCGTCAGGCTTTTGATGGCATTCGTACTGCCCCGGAAATCGTAGCAGTTTGCAGTGTCATAATATGGTAGGCAGTACCTTGACTTCCGCTTGGCTGTTGTTGGCTACCTCCATGATCAATGGTCTTAACGCCCTGGCGGTTGGTGTGGTACATTGGCTGTCTATGGGAGTTATCACCGCTATGGTCATAATGTGGCGGTAGTTACCGGCAGCCAGTTGGCGGTATTACCACCACTTTCACATCACCGCCAATGTCATAATGACCACCAGAAGAATCTATAACAAGCACCATAGCATTTTGTTATACCTCTCCTTATAAGGATCAGCAAGCTGCGGTCATCTTCATCAGTTGGACATCAGTTTGGTCAGCATCAGCAATGGACAATGAAAGGGAATGGTTCGGATACAGGGACTTTAAGCTATCCAAACCATTAAGAAGAAATATCTAAGGGATCAGCATTCAGCATCAGAATTTTAAGCAATACATTTTAAAGATAGAACCCTCTACAGAGGAAAGCAAAGTAGGAAATGTGCAGTTGGGCTAAGTCAAAATCACCTAAAGAACTTCCCACATTGTCATTAGTCAGGAAATCGAACATTTGCTATTAGTCAAATAAGGATTCATTTCACAATCTAAGATATAACTAAACTGTCTTTCACATGTCGATGATTGGCTCCTCTTCTCCTGTTCCCACCATCAGGCTCGCCAGGTAACATTTTTGTACCCATCTGTAATGCAGTCAGTGCATCCATTGTTAACTCCTGGGAGCATCGCTGTCTCACGCATCAAACTATACAATTTAGCAACTACTAGTACAGGATCTTCTAGCAGGCAGTTCTCATGAGAAAGCTAAAGGCATCTGCTAATGTTTGGGCTACATAGTTACACATGAATTAATTTCTCTAACATACATTCTCATGATTTTATTAAACAGGGAAGCTTAACATGAGGCCGTGCAAACTAGGCCCAGACCTCGGTAACTTATGGCCTATGATGAATGATGCAAATACATAATGTCAAATCATTAATATTACAATAAACTGAACATAGGCACTTCAATTAATATTAATAAGCATTTAATAATGACACTTTGTGATCGATGACAGCCACTCAACTGGGCACATTTTCCAAGTCAAACGTTATTTTCAATGTTAGTCAAATACTATGCAGATTCATGATCCAAATTACATAAAAAAATCATTGACAGTAAATTCAGTGTTCACAATCCCTCCTCTGATTACTAAATATGTCACCATACCCTACATCTTCCCACACAAATTTCCGTTCACCTAAAATTTGTCCTCCCTACAAATGTTATTTCTTCTTTCCCTTTTGAATTTGCCCTGAACAATTTTTCCATTCTAATTTCTTCCTTCCTCTGATCATTTTTCAATTTCTTCACTTTAATTACATGATACAATCTACATATTACCCTTGCTCCAATTATACACGTCACAATAACCAATATTACTTTT
This sequence comes from Pleurodeles waltl, assembly GCF_031143425.1. NCBI lineage: Eukaryota > Metazoa > Chordata > Amphibia > Caudata > Salamandridae > Pleurodeles > Pleurodeles waltl. The sequence goes on from NC_090440.1 coordinate 1,629,500,141, forward strand.
ATTATTTTTAATATTATCCCTTTTCCTAAGTTGCCAAGCCAATTTCCCATGGAAGCAAAACCTTTGCCAACATTTTCCAAAACTCCAGGTTCTTTCAGATCTTTCAAATCAACGCTATCATTAGTCAAATAGTTAATAAGGCTTCTAATTTTGTTACTATTGTTAGGTACATATGAGCAACAATGTTGCAGAATCAGCATTGTACAAACTCCGCCCTCCTTTGCTAAAAGGATGTCTAACGCAAGACAGTTCTAAAGAGTCATGGATCTTACTGCAGCCATTGCCGTATACATTAGGATCATGGCTCCTGAACAAATTGTCAGCATGTTATCCACAAGAGTAGACAACTTTCTTATTTTCAAAGAATTCAGAATAACTCCCACTGAAGGAATTATTGCACCAAATATGTCTCCAACAATGCCAGAATATGATTCTTGCTTGTGTCTAACGTGATGTAATTCAGTCATTTTAGGTATCTTATTCAGATTCCCAAGTTGATAAATCTTTGGGAAAACTATCCCCAAGTAACATGCACCATACCATCCTCTTGGAAGAAGGTAATATGCACTTGGTCCACAAATGTAATAAACTACTGGAATTGGTGGGTCTTGTCCATTTAACATGAACGTCCATTTACCCTGAAATAAAAACACATGCCTACATTCACTCGTTCCCACAAACAATGTATCAGTTCTAGATTTGGGCCTATACAGACACAACTTTCCTACATGTTGTGCGTCTAAAGCTAACCTCCCTTGTGTCTTTATGTCACTAATGCATGATTGTTTCTAAATATCCTTTTCTCTAAGCCCTTTTCTAATTTCTCCTTCAATGCCTTTCTCCTATCATCTGTCTGATTTAAGAAGCCCTTTTCTACAGGTGTGAGCAAGCATGTCAAATTATTCCTGTGCGCGTAAGCAGTGCCAAATGTCAATGTAGGTTCAAAGAATCCTCTCACTAACTCTATAGTGTTTTTCTTAGCGACTCTACTCAGGTACTTAATTATAGGGGCAAACAAAAACACTGCATCATAGTTCGAGTAGAAGTATTGAATGTACTCCTGGTTATAGAATCTGGTTAGTAAAAGACTACAACTTATTGCATAAGTAAGGGGCAAACTATGGTAAGTAACTCCTTCCTACACTGATGAAGGAATCTGCGTGCAGACATAACAATCTCTTGCATCCATCTTCTCAACATACTCATGCAATAGGCAACAGAATACATTAGAAGAAGATTCTCCTTGGGTACTATCTACATGCAGGCACTTCTCATCTATCCTAAACCTATCTACTTCTGTAAGTGCAGCAGTTGTCTCTAGAGCAGAGGTATGGTTGGTCACAATCCTATCAAGAAAAGTCATGCTCACAATCAATACCAAGCACCCTATCATGCACACAATCGCCAAATCAATACCTATATATTCATAGCACCATTTCTTTTGACTATGGTTACTCATGATCTGTAAAGAATCAGAAAGTAGAAGGAAAAAAATATAGCTATGCAGCTAAGTGAAAAACAAAATCTTCAATCTCCTTTAGCAGGTATTTACGTCTTTCAGTCTTTCTTCCAGGACCCTTTGTCAAAAATATGTAGCTTGTCAGAATTGATTTGTCCAGCTTGTCAAATCAGGTTCCGCTCTTCCGCTCTCTTCCACTTACTTTCAATAGTCTGTTTAGCACTTTTCTCAGATTCACAGTTTGCAAGGTTCAGTTCATTTATCTTCTTCAAGTGCCAAAATACTGACCTGGTGTTAGGCTTGGCATCCTTGGCGTGGTCTCCCCAAACTTTTTGCCTCTGTTTCCTAGGTTGTTGATGTGTGCTGGACTCTGTTTTTGCTGTTTTTGTGACTCTGGGCACTTTACCACTGCCACCCAGTGCTAAAGTGCAAGTGCTCCTATACAAAATGTGTATGTAATTGGTTCATCCATGATTGCCATATTTGATTTATTGGTAAGTCCCTAGAACAGTGCACTACAGGTGCCCAGGGCCTGTAAATCAGAAGCTACTAGTGGGCCTGCAGCACTGGTTGTGCCACCCACCTTAGTAGCTCTGTAAACATGGCTCAGACCTGCAGCTGCAATGTCTGTGTGTGCAGTTTTAAACTGCCAATTCGACTTGGCAAGTGTACCCACTTGCCAGGACTAAACCTTCCATTTTCTTACATGTAAGGCACCCCTAAGGTAGGCCCAAGGTAACCCTATGGGCAGGGTGCAGTGTATGTTTAAGGTAGGACATATACTAATCTGTTTATATGTCCTAACAGTGAAATACTGCCAAATTAGTTTTTCACTGTTGCAAGCCTTATCCCTCTCATTGATTAACATGGGTGCTGCTTTTAATTATGATTAAAGCATAGATTCCCTTTGGGAGCGGATAGACATGCGGAGTTTGGGGTTTCTGAGCTCACAATTTAAAAATACATATTTTAGTAAAGTTGATTTTAAGATTGTATGTTTGAAAATGCCACTTTCTGAAAGTGAGCATTTTCTTGCTTAAACCATTCTATGACTCTGTCTGTTTGTGGATTCCATGTCTGGGTCAGCTTGACAGTTTGCCCGTTTGCACCTCTCTCTAGACAGTGACACAAAGGGAGCTGGGGTTTACCCTGCATATCCTGATGAGCCATCTGTGCTAGGAGGGTGGGGAGGAGTAGTCACTCACACCTGAAAGTACTGTGCCTGCCCTCACAAAAAGCAGTCTCCAACCCCCTTGCGTGTGTCTGGTGCCTGGCCTGGGAAAGGCAGGATTTCACAAACAAGAAATACTTTTCTTTGAAGTAAGCCTACTTCAAAGGGCAAAATGGGTATAAGAAGGGCACCCAAAACCACAGACTTTAGATCACTTCTGGAAATCAAGAGGAACCCCTGCCTGGAGAAGAGCTGAAGAGCTGAGGAAGAAGAGCTGCCCTGCCTGTGACTGTGCTTTGTGGAGCTATCCTGCAGTTGCTGCTTCTGCCTGGTGAAAGGGGACGAAGACTGGACTTTGTTGTGCATTCCGGCTTGTGAAATAATCTCCATGGGCTTGTCATGAGCTTGCCTTCTGTTGTTGAAGTCTCAGGGCCATCAAAGACTTCCCCTGCCAGCACCTGGACTCTCTGCTGAGACTCCTGCCCTGCCAAGTGGTGCCCTACCCAGTTCCTGGGGCCCTGACAGGTTAAGCTGGCAGACCAATCCTGAAAATCCACGCACAGACCGCTATGCTGGGAAATTTCTGACGCAACCCCCGAGAGTGGCTGAAGAAACAAGCACCGCCAGCTGCGAAGGTGAAATCGTTGCAGTGCTGGCAGCATGGCTGTGAGATCGACACACGCAGATGGAGAAACAATGCACTGCATCGCTGACGGAGGCTGATATCGTCGCAACCCACACAGCGCGGTTTTGCTATCACCGTGTGGCAGGATTCTTGACGCAAACCTTGCTGGGCATGGAAAGACGACACAACGATTGCCCGGACCCGAGTGCTGCCCGGATCGACGCATCGCTCCCCTGCGGGGAGGAAAAACAATACACGTGGGTCCAACCGGAGAAGGAGAAATGACGCACAAGCTCACTTGTGGGTGAGAAATCGACGCACTGCTTATCTTTTTTGACCCACCCTCGCCCGAGCGTGTTATTTTAATGCGACTCAGGTACGTTTGGATTTAAGATTCTTTTTGCTTTTTAATTAATAACTTGCTGGTGTATAATGGATTTTTGTCATTTTGGTCTTGTTTTGTTTAGATAAATATTTTCTATTTTTCTAAACCTGTGTTGTGTCATTTCGTAGTGTTTTCATCAAGTTACTGTGTGTGTTGGTACAAATACTTTACACCTAGCACTCTGAAGTTAAGCCTGCCTGCTCGTGCCAAGCTACCAAGGGGGTGAGTGGGGGTTAGCTGAGGGTGATTCTCTTTTACCCTGACTAGAATGAGGGTCCTTGCTTCGACAGGGGGTAACCTGACTGCCAACCAAAGACCCAATTTCTAACACCTGGAATGTCTCAATCAAAACAAAAAGAAAAAAATTCACTCTGCCATTCACTTGTTGCATACGCCCATTCAGGACCAGCGGACCTTTGATTTGCAATTCTCTTTCTTTTCAATCTTCGATCTCCATTTAACTCTCCATCACTTAAATCTTCTCCTTGTTGTGTCAATTTCTTATTCAGTTGTTGTCACTATAATTGCTTCTTTCCTCTTCGCTTGTGATCTCAGCCACTTATCTCCTTTCAGTGAACCTTTCGTCAATGCTCTTTTTAGTGTCGAACTTGTGATTTCTCTTTGTTCTGCAGGATTTTCTCTTGATGTACCTGCTACTGGTTCAGGAGAGGTCAGATTGTTTCGGCTTTGACCTGCCTTAACTCCTTCCCCCTCGGGGGCTGTCGTTTGCTCTGTTTGTCTTACAAGACCATCTGCTTCTGCAAGAGCCCTCTTCTGACTAGACTTTCCTGCTACCTCAGTTGAGGTTGGTTTACTTTCACTCTCCTGTATTTCTTTTGCGTCATCTCTCACAGGAGTGTTTGAATCACTTTCAGTTTGCTCAGATTCAGTCTCAGACTCTCCTGTTTCTTTCTCTGAATCTGGGTTTTGTCTGGGAATTGTTAGTAGTCTTAACAACTCTTCTTCATTGTCCAAAGGACACAGTAGTTTCTGAGTATAGCTGGCATGAATCCAGTTCAGAACTCCAGAGCACTTCACAGCTGTAGTAGTAATCAGTACTATTTGGTAAGGGCTTTTCCATAAGGCTCCAAGCATGTCTTCCTCTTGTGTTTTCTGATCACAACCCAGTCTCCCGCTCTCAGGTTGTGGCTTTTATCTTGTGACGGTTGCAGTGTGTTAGCTTCCACCTGACGAGAGTAAGAGCGAACCACATCAACCAGACCTTCCCAGTAGTCCAACACCATAATCATCTGGCATGTTCAGAAGAGCAATGGCAGGAACCTCTGGCAACATTATTTCTCCACCCTTGAGGATTTCATGCGGCGACAGTCCTTTTTTCCCTTTGGGTGTATTTCTCATAGTCATCACAACTAACAGTAGTGCGTCTGGCCATTTCAGATTCATGGACGCATACATTTTTGCCATTCTTGATTTCAAGGTACCATTCATCTGCTCCACAAGTAATGATGCTTCAGGGCAGTAGCTACAATGCAACTTCTGCTCAATGTTTAAAGCTGAACATAGTAATTTAATTACTTCATTGTTGAAGTGACTTCCTCTATCTGATTCTAAAAAGACCGGAAACCCAAAACGTGGTATCAGTTCCCTAAGCAGTTCCATAAGCAGTAACCTCACTATTGTAAGACTGCCATTTCTTCGTGTAGGGTAAGCTTCGATCAAATGACTAAAGATACACACAATCACCAACACATATCTCGATCCTACACACACAGTCATTTCAATGGAATTCATCAGTATTCTCCTAAATGGACCTTACCCTCTTCCAATGTGGCTCAAATTGACCACAGTTCCTTTACCCATGTTCATTTGCTGACAGATTTTGCATCGATGGCAGACTGCTTTAGCAACCTGTCTAAACTTTGGATTGATCCAAGAATGTTTAAAAGTACAGCCCATTGCATCCCTCCCAACATGTGCTTGACTATGATAATATTGAGCCATTTGAGTCAACAAACTATTAGGAGGACTGCTTGTCCCTCCCTGGACACCCAGATGTCATCTTCACGTTGAACGCATTTTAACCTTATCCAATCCTTTTTCTTATTTTTGTCAACATTATCCTGTAACGCTTTCAATTCTTCCAAGGTATCTATAAAACGTAATGCATAGCTTTGGCAAACTTCTGCTTCAGGTAACCATTCTCATTTATCTTTGAGCGATATATAGTTATGCTGCATATCCATTTTCCATTGACACAAAATCTTGTGATTTCAGGTGTGCACTGTATTGCACCACAGCAATCTTTTCAGGCATTTGAATAGCTTGTAATAAGTCATGGATTCTTTCACCATTTCTAACCGGTAAACAAGAAGAGGTTAGGAAACCTCTCTGTGACCACAGCTGGCCAAAATCGTGGACTATTCCAAATCCGTACTGTCTGTCTGTATAAATGCTAACTTTGAGCTGCGCAGAAACATGGCAAGCTCTCCTAAGGGCTACTAATTCTGCCACTTGTGCAGAGTACACTTCTTGAAGCCAGGACGGTTCAAGTATACCAGAAATTGTGCCTACAGAATATTCCGCTCTCAATGTTCCTATGTTATCTCTTAAAAAGGAACCATCAACAAAAACAATTTGGTCATTTTCTTCCGATCGAGTATCTCGAATATCAGGTCTTGGTTTTATGCACAAATCAGTTACTTCCAGACAGTCATGTTCAACTTCTTTCAATTTGTCAATTTAGTGTTTTCTTTTGGAAGCAAGGTTGCTGGGTTAAGCAGTTAAGCACTGTGCGCCTTTTTAACGTTACATTTGGGGAACCCAGGATGACAGTCTCATAACATGTCAACCTGGAAGTTGTCAAATGCTGAGTCTTGGTTCTGGTGAGTAAAACTTCAATGGAGTGAGGGACCATGACAGTTAAAGGATGTCCCATCACAATGTTCTCACTCTGAGTGAGGCTCTCTCCAACCGCAGCAACTGTTCACAGACAGCCTGGTAAATCTGCTGTAACTGGGTCCAAAGTAGCTGAAAAATAGCCTACTAGGCAGTTTACACCACCATGGACTTGAGTCAAGCCAGACAAAGAACATGCATCAAGCTCATGACAAAACAACATGAAGGGTTTGTATAGTCAGGCATTCCCAAAGCCGGGGCTTTGCACAAGCTTTCTCTCAACTCAGTAAAGGCTATCATACAGGTTTGATCTAGCACTAGGGGATCAGTGACTTCTTTATGATTTAGCTTCTGCAATGGCTTTGAAATGACTGAAAAATTGGGAATCCACTACCGACAATAGCACACCATGCCCAGAAACATCCTGACATCTCTCTATGTTGCTGCGGGATTCATCTACAATATGGCTGTAACCCTTTCTCTGAAGATTTTCCCAATTTCCTTCTCAATCAGGTGTCCCAAATATTTCACTTCTTTCTGACAGTACTGTAATTTAGCTGGGGACACATTATGCCCATTCTTCCCTAAATGCTTCAGTAAGGCAATAGTATCATATATGCATGCCTCTCTTGTCTTTTCTGCAATCAACAAATCAGCAATGTACTGTACCAATGTCAATTGGAAAGGCATTTCCCATGACTCCAGGTTCTTCTTCAGGATCTGATTAAAAATGGATGGTGACTCTAAAACCCTTGAGGAATTCTGTACCAACAGTAGACTTGTTCCAAAAATTTGAAACAGAAAATAAATTGGCTATCTTCATGAAGAGGTACCAAAAACAAATGCTTGTGACAGGTCTACTACGGTGAACCATTCAGCATCACATGGGATCTGAAACAAAATCCCTGCTGGATTTGGCACTACCAATCCTAAACAATTTGGAATTTCCACCTGGCTTTTGCAATTCCATTACCAATTAATTCCATGGCTGCTCAGCACTTCTTTTAAAACACCTTGGTTCACAAGTTCTGCAGTTATTGGTGCAATCCCTTCAATCGATCCTTCCATCATGTGGTACTGAGGAATCTGGGGGAAAATCACATTTGGCTTGACTGGGACCTTAACTGGCTCAACTCCTTTTATTAGACTAATGTCTTTTCCAGTAAAATCCCACACTTTCATTTTAACTGTTCCTTGGAAGTCAGAGGAAGATCAATCACTGTAAAGACTGGAAAGAAACTAATCAAGGGGTACTCCTCATTTACTGTGTCACAGTCTGTTTCTGAGGTCAAGGTCATCTTCATAAACACTGTTTGTCTGAATGGCAATTCCATCATTTGAGCAAATAATTGAACATCTTGTTTTAAACAACAAGTCCCTTCCTAGTAAGGATACCGGACTCGAGTCATAAACTACAAATTTGTGTAATCCTTTAAAATTGCCAAATTTAACCTGAACTGGTTCAGCCATTGAGTTGGTCAAATACTACAGTCTGGACTGTTTTCCCTGATAGGGGTAAGTTTGGAACTTCTTCAGTTCTCACTGTAGAGCGTGTAGCTCCTGTGTCAACTAGAAATGAGACTTTGTGACCCATTACTTTTCCCTTCACGAATGGACCTTTCTGATCTCCTCTAATGAAGCTGCTAACACGCATTCTTTTTTATCCAAACTCTCACTCACCCTATCATTATTTGCTTCATCCTCACTGTGTAACGGGAACTGATATATTGTTATTACTCTGATTTATCCTTGGACCTGTGACCTGCAGAGGAAGCATCATATGCTGCTGCTCCTCCATTGGGGCTTAAAGTATTTGAATTTGCTGCCTAGGTATTATTTGAACTTGCGGTTGGTTTTGTTGCGACTGGGGCATCTGTAAACATGGCATTTGCATCTGTTGCATGGGCTGAAAACCTTTCATCTGATTCACATTACTTTGAAATTTTAGATTCTGACTTCTCATTCTCGGTCCTCTCATATTTGGAAAAGAATTGGTTTCACTCATTTGCTGAACAACACCTTCCTGTACTAACATAGGACACTCCCATTTCCAATGTCCGAGGCCTCCGCAAGTGTGACATGGCAACAATCTCTTCATTCCTTGCACATCATTCTGAATGATCACAGCATTCAAATCAGGAGTACAGTTCACATTTCCCATTCCACCACGACCTCTACCTCTCACTTGATTCTGAAACAACGTGTTTCCCTGATGCTGCTGTTCCCTGTCTGTGCCACTTTAACCTACATATCCATTACGTTCTCTTTCAACTTGATCTGCTTCAACTCCATTTCGCCAATACAGTATTTTGCATACTGCAATATTTCATCAATTGGCTCTGCTTGCCAACAAATCAAATAACTCTTAATCATCTGGCTGATTTCTGGTCTCAATCCCTCAACAAATCTGAACACAAAATGAATCATGTCTTTCGGTTTGATTGTTTCTGTGCCACTGTAATGTTTAAACGCCTGTGACAATCTCTCATGGTATGCATGTATTGACTCCTTTGCTTCCTAAGCTGTCCTGCCTATTCTTTGCCAGTCAATGTTCTTGGGCGAAATTCTTGTTTTCAAAAATTAAATCACCTTATAGTAATATTTCATTACATCAGGGGATGGTGCATCTATTGCTAGATCTCTCTGAGGTTCTCTTGTTGGCCAATTTACACTCCTTTTGCACTGGACCCATAAGTCTGCTGGAACCACTATCTCTAACAGGGGGTTCAAATCCTCCCACAGACATTTTGTGAGTTTCACAAACCTATCTGTTTGCTGGTACCATTCTACTAGTTTCTCTCTTAATCTGGGATAATCATTTGTAAATGACAAAATGTCACTTCTGCTCAAAGGGACATGGACAAAATTCACTCCGGGAATTCCTCTCATTGGTAGAATTTTAACTGGGTCCTTAACCTGCTGCACATTTAAGGTAAGGTTTGCAGAATCCCTTTTTCTCTTGTCTCTTTTCATCACCTATCTGCCTTCCCATTTGTCTATTGCTCCCTATGTTTGAATGCTCTGAATTAATTCTCTAATGTGGATTTTCATTCCAGGGATTCTCATGTTTTCAGAATCCTTTGAGTCAAAATCTAATCTAAAAACTTCTCTTTAGGTGCTTAGTTTTCTCAATTTCTATGTCATATTTCTCTGCTAACTCTGCTAATTTCTGATGTACTATTCCTGTTTTGTGAGTAATCAGCTTGCACAAGTAATGCAGCTCATCTTCTCTGAAGGTGTCAATCCCATCCAATCCCATCGTTCCCTCAATTAGGTCCTCTGCCTCTAATCTGAGTCTGGTCAATCTCAGGGCACTTGCTTTGTTGGAATCTCCTTGAGTGGTACTCAACTTCTCCAACCATTCATGTAACTGCTGAGCACTCAGACCTTGTAATGTAAGGTTGTTATGGCTTACGTCTGGCACTTGCTGTAATGTTAGGCTCAGGGTCTCTGGTGAAAGAAAGTGGCGCCAACATCAGACTCTGGACAACCACACAGCCTTCAAAAACGCCACCAACTCATCTGAACCGCCAGCTCCAACCCCAACGACATCCCGCCATCTCAAAACCTCTGCAGCTCTCTAGCCTCCTACTTCTACCGCAAGATTGCAGACATCCATGACAGCTTCAGCACCCAGACCCCCACGGCAACCATCAACACCACAGATTCACCTCTGGCCAACCTCCTGCTCTCCTGGACCCCAGTCAACGACAACAACACCCTTGAAATCATGAACATCATCTACTCCGGCTTTCCATCTGACCCCTGCCCTAACCACATCCTCAACAAAGCAAGCTCTGTCATCTCACCCCAACTACAAAAGATCATCAACAGCTCCTTCAAGTCCGCCACCTTCCCGAAGAGCTGGAAACACGCCGAGATCAAACGCCCTCCTCAAAAAACCCATGGCGGACCCAAAGGACCTCGAGAACTTCCGGCCTATCTCCCTGCTCCCCTTCCCAGCAAAAGTCATTGAGAAGGCTGTCAACAGACAACTAACCCACTTCCTCGAGGAGAACTGCACCCTGGACCCTTCCCAATACGGATTCTGCAGCAACCACACTACAGAGAATGCCCTCATTGCCGCCATCGACGACATCAGAACCATACTGGACAACGGCAAAACCGTGGCTCTCATCCTCCTGGACCTCTTGGCCGTGTTCAACATCATCTGTCACCACACCCTACGCTCACGCCTCAGCACTGCAGGAATTAATGACAGTGCCCTGAATTGGGTCACCTTCTTTCTCACCGGCGGGACCCAGAGAGTCTGTCTCCCCTCATTCCGCTTGGAGGCCACCAAAATCATCTACAGTGTACCTCAGGGTTCGCCCCTCAGCCCGACCCTCTTCAATGTCTACATGACCCGCTCACTAACACCGCCCTATCCCACAACCTCAACATCATCTCATGCGCTGACTGCACCCAGCCGATCCTCTCCCTCACCAAGGACTCCGCCAAGACCAACTTCCACGAAGGAATGAAAGCCATCGCCGAATGGATGAACAACAGCTGCCTCAAATTCAATTCTGCCAAGACAGAAGTCCTCCTCTACGGCTCCACCCCCTCCACATGAGATGACTTCTGGTGGCCTGACAATCTCAGAGCCACTCCGACTCCCACCAACCACACATGCAACCTAGGATTCATCTTGGATTCCTCATTATCCATGACCCAGCAAGTCAATGCCATCTCCTCCTCCTGCTCCAACACCCTCTGCATGCTCCGAAAGATCTACAAATGGATACCCACCGAAACCAAAAGAACAGTCACCCTAGCCCTTGTAAGCAGCAAACTGGACTATGGCAATGCCCTCTACTCAGGAACCACAGCCAAACTCCAGAAGAGGCTGCGATGCATCCAGAACACCTCCACACGCCTCATCATGGACATCCCCCGCCACTGCCACATCACAGGCCACCTGAGAGACCTAGACTGGCTCCCAGTCAACAGGAGAATCACCTTTAACCTCCTCACCCAGGCTCACAAAGCACTGCAAAACACCGGACCAGAATACCTCAACAGACTGCTCTCCTTCTACACCCCAACCCGGCATCTCCGCTCTGCTGACCTCGCTGTCGCAACTGTCCCATGCATTTGCAAAAATACAACAGCAGCAGATCATTCTTGCACCTCGCCGCCAAGACGTGGAACACTCTTCCCACCCACCTGCGTCAGACCAAATACCTCCTTACCTTCAGGAAACTTCTCAAGACCTGGCTGTTCGAGCAGTAGCAGCACCTCAGCGCCTTGAGACCCTCACTGCTGAGTACTGCCGTTTTCAAATTCCTTATTGATTGATTGATTGTCACCTTGCTTGGATTAGGACCTATGTATCATCTCACCTCATTATTTGGAGGAGTCCTGAAAGGACTTAAATCAATCAACGGATCTGTTCCATCAAATCGCGGTCTCATGAGAATCATCATTCTTTCGTTTTCATTAAACCTCTCCCTTTCTACACTCGGAGTCAGTGTCCTAGTTATTTCCCTGGGCAAACAATGATATAACTGGACCTATGGTAACTGGTACGGACACTGCATCAGGACTTGATCGGGCATTTGGGTCTCGTGAGTGCATTGCTCTTGTATTCTGACTCATCAGCACAGACATTTCTGTCTGTGATCCTGTTATGTAGCTGTATCTCAGGATCATCTGTGTCTGTATAGGGGACATCAAATTCGGGGTTGACTTTATGTGGACCAAAGTTGGCTTCTGGTAAACATGTCCTGTACGCCCTACTAGGTTTGTTGCGGTATCTACAATAGCTACATTTGGATGAATTCTGGGAATATCCACCTGCGGCATAGGCCTTTGAATCACTGAAGTAGCTGGGATGTTATGACTAAATTGAAATGGCTCTGTGCAATGTCGATTGATATCGGGGCTGCAGGGTCTATACTGGTATTTGGACTTTTCTTATGTGCTGCATATGCTGGGGGACGAATTCTCAATAACTGTAAAATAAACTCATCATCATCTGATTCTTCATCACATGTTAAGGATTTCTGCTCTCTGTTGTCTGAAGGGTAAGAATTCCTCTTCCTAGTATTCTTCCTAGCCTCACTCCCATTCTCTTATGTGATTGCATGAAACAATTGAAATCCCTGTAAAGTCTCAGTTCTCCAACATTTCTGCTCACTATCCCATCTACCCTCTCCTAGAGTCTTTTTGGCTTTTCTCATTCTTCTCTCAAATTTCAGTTGCTGTTGCTGTCTAGCTACTAGTTTCCAAACTGCTAAAACTTCGAAATGTGATGGTCTCGGAGGAGGTTTCAGATCATACAGTACTCTCCTCAAACTCTCTAAAATCCTCAAATTAAATGTTCCATGGACAGGAAACGCTGAGCTCCCATCTTTCTGTTTCTCTTTGCACCTTTGTTTCAGTCAAAGACATGGTGCAGCACCCTCTTCTTCAAATACAATATAGGCGGGTGTACCTTCAGGTGGTGTAATCTCTCCTATTCTCGTTGGAATTAACGTATCTCCCATTAGCGCACTCTGTAAAGCTTTGAAAAATGTAATCTTCGGTAATTTACGCTACTTTCAATCAAATCAGGAAGTAACCTTCAATCCCAAAATCCTTTTTGCAGACCTTCTCAACCAATTATACTTCACAGTTGTCCACCAATCCATTCGTGACCCTTCTCACTAATCGACCTATCCCAGCGCGGCTAGAATTACATCACACTCTCACATACAGCAGCTGACAAAGCCCTTTGGCTTTCCCTCCTCAACTCAAATTCACGCAAAACTAACTGCAAATATTGAGAGTACTAAATAAAACCTGATACACAAATTTGTCTGCTTATTACAGATAGGGTAACACAGTCGCTTAGAAACATTACTGATTTTTCACTGTGGCATTTCGCTGTAACAGCTACTCCTTCTATCTCAGTGTCCCTGACTCGCAAGCAAAATTCGACCCGCAAATTTTACTCTCAACAGATCATTGGGTCTGTCGTGGTGCACATAGGACTCGCCAAATCTCAGTCAAAAACCTTTCACTCACCTTAACATGCACTCTTGAGTTTGTCAACGATGCCTGATTGACCTATTAAAGAGAAAAATTACAACATAAACCAAGTTTCTCATACACCTATTCAATACTCCGGAGTCTTAGACCAAGTGGACAATTTTTGAGCACAAGGCGCCACACACATGTGAAGTTCGATGACTTCCCTACTCTCACACTTCAGAGTACGAAAAGCCTCCGACAACTTCATTTGGAGTATGCAAACCCCCTACACAACCTCATTTGGAGTAGGCAGACTCCCTAAACCCTTACAAACATCATAATTCACCTGTAATTTGCTCAAGCTGTGCAAGCGCAAAACCTCTCTTATTCAAACTGTTACTGAAACACAGAGAAAATCCTCAAACAAGCATCCACGGTTCTGGGAAAGTCATAGTAGGTTCTTAGGAAAACATTTTCTCTCTACTTTGTATCATCGAATCTGACAATCTTAACTTTCACCATTTCCCCTTACTGAATCTGCAAGTTATTTTGATCTCTTAAGGAGACTACCCATCCAACTCTCTTACAATTTCTAACGGAAAAGACACACAAACGCTCCCACTCAGACCCCCAACAGCTATCCACCTCACACACGTGTACTGTCCATGTACCTGCACCCAAGTCCAGCACACCTCGTCCTCCAACAACCACTCCCTCTACCTCCACTCCCATACCTCCTGCCAAATCCCGCCCCACTTGTCCTAAGAAGCTTTTCCTTTCCCACTTTGACCTCTTCCCTCCTGCGCCCCCTGTCCTGCTGGTAAGAGAAAAGTCTGACCCACGCAGCCTAGTACTTCCAGTTCCAAATCGATTCCTGTTCCTCCCCCTAAGTGTACACGAAAGTGAAGAAGGGTGGCACTTCGTCTTCCGTCCCAAGGCCACTCCTCCGCCCCAAGCCAGAATGGCAAGTACCTGCCCTCTCCCAAACTCAAGCCCAAGGACCCCACTGCGAAGAAGAAACCCTCACCCCTCAGCCCTCTGAGGTGCCTGCCTACCATCACCATGATGCCTCTGCCCAGTGGAGTGACTGGTATGTCAGGAGTCAAGTTGGGCCTTGGACGTTGCCCTGTGGCTAATCACTGACATTAGACTGGACAATGGCCCTTTGTCTTTAGCTGCCTCAATTGTTGTGGGCGCAGGTCCAGCGAAATACCGCGGTTGGACCTAAGGTTTGTGTCCTGGCTTTCTTTACTTATGGCTGATGTTGCTGTTGTTTACGCTGCAGCTTGTTCTGGGTGTGTGGTGTGTGTTGTCTGTGTGCGTCACTCTCCCCTCCCTCCCTCCCTTGTGTGCTAGGCAGCTGTTCTCACCGTCGTCGCCTTCGTCAGTGGTCCTGGATGGCCATGGCGTGGTACAGCATCGGGAAGACTTCCAGTTCTGGTTTCATGGCAGCTGTGTCCCTGGAGGTGAGTGTTTCCTTTTATATGTTGTGTTTCAGCCAGGCTTTTGGTGGCGTTGCTAACACCCCGGAAATCCTGGCGGTCTGCTATGTCATAATATGGTGGGTGGATCCTTGTCTTCCGCCTACCTGGAGATGGCTACCGCCATGTTCAGTGGTCGTACCAAACTGGCGGTTGGGGGTGGTACATTGGCTGTGCATGGGAGGGATGACTCCATGGTCATAATTTGGCGGTCATTACAGTCAGCCTGGCGGCAGTACTACAGCTATCGCCAGCGTGGCGGACAGCTGACTGCCAAGGGTATATTGACCACCATATTGTATAACAAGCCCCATAGCCTTTTGTTATATCTCTCCTCATATGGATCAGCAAGCTGCGGTTATCTTCATCAGTTGGACATTAGTTCGGTCAGCATCAGCAACGGACAATAAAAGGGAATTGTTCAGATACGGGGACTCTAAGCTATCTGAACCTTTAAGAAGCAATATCTAAGGGATCAGCATTCAGTGTCAGAATTTTAAGCAATAAAGTTAAAGATCGAACCATCTACAGAGGAAATCAAAGTAAGAAATGGGCACACTTCTCTCTATGCAATCGGGCTAAATCAAAATCACCTAAAGAACTGCCCACATTGTCTTTGGTCAGGAAACCATACGTTTTACAATTAGTCCAAAAAGGATTCATTTCCCAATCTAAGATATACCTAAACTGTCTTTCACATGTCGATGATTGGCTCCTCTTCTCCAGGTCCCATGGTCAGGCTCGTCAGGCAACACTTTTGTATCCATCCGTACTCCAGTCAGTGCATCCATTGTTAGCTCCTGGGAACATTGCTATCTCACGCATCAAACTGTACAATGTAGCAATTACTAGTACAAGATCTTCTCATAAGCAGTTCTCATGAGAAAGTTAAAGACATCTGCTAATGTTTGGTCAACGCAGTAAAATAATACATGAATTAATTTCTCTAGATATACATTCCCACAATTTTATTAAACAGGGCAGCTTAACATGAGGCCATGCAAACTACGCCCAGACCTCGCTAACTGAAGGCCTATAGTTATTAAAGCAAATACATAATGCAAAATCATTAATATAACACATTATTGCAATAACCTAATCATAGGCACTTCAATTAATATTAATAAGCAATCAATAATGACACTTCGTGATGTATGACGGCCACTCAAGTGGGCACATTTTCCAAGTTGAATGTTATTTTCTATGTTACTCAAATTCTATGCAGATTCATGATCCAAATTACATAAAAATTAATTAGCAGTAAATTCAAATTCGCCATTAGGGGAGAGTGATGTTGCAGAAATGTTGGTACTGTCCCTCATATAACAGTGACCATCTATACGTGACAGTTCATGCTGACGAAACCCATGTGGTATAGTATTTACATTTCATGTTTAAAGAATTAATTCATAATCAGGTTGTATTTCAGGATGAAAACTAACAGTCTGCATTAGAATGATAATAACAATCTTAGTAAGGAAATGCTCTAAACTCTTATGCAAAGGTAGAGACATATAATTCTGTGCTATTTTAGCAGAAATGTATTAACAGAATTATTGAATTTAAAGGTTACTATACCATGAACACTAATAGAAATGTAATGTTGAAATTTTATTTTGAGTGTGAAAATGCACTTTATTTGTGTTATTGTGGGTCCATTTTAGTCTTGTTTGGGCACATATATTTGAACTTAGTTAAGGCCTGCAGCCTGTGTCCTATTACTTAGATACCATGCTCTGCTTTCATTTATTAATTTTATTCATTTTAGAATAGTCTGCTTTCAGCGATGTTATCTTTTCATAACAAGTTGTCATTTAGTGAACGCGTTAATATCATTGTTATGTATGACATTTTTCATCATGTTCTTGGTCCCCGGGTTGACAAGAACAGAATGGGAGTGGCACAATATGATGTTTGCTATTGCTGCCACAAGACTGTGTAAACATTCTAACACTTAGGCACATGTTCATGTCAGGCCTACTTTGGAGAACAAAGCATGTTTACCTATATGAACACCATGTAGGCCAAGAGTCGTTAGAGGGGTCCTTCTGGCCAGGAATTTCCATTCGTGCTGCACACCATTTTGCAGTCGACCTCAGCCTTGTCTCTACAGCCAGATCAGGAGACAGAGGGCCAAGGTAACGGGAGTGGGTGCATCTCTCATGGACTCAGATTAGACAGATTGGGATAACACTGCCATGCTCCTGCAATAGGCTAGATATTAGGTATTAGGTAGGAATCATTTATCCATGTTTATTGCAATATGTTGGGGTTGTTATTTTTACTTCACTGATTTTCACAATCCTAATCCTGTTATGTCTCATCATCCTTATCATCTAACTCATTTATTTTATTGGAGGTTGCAGTCTTTTCAATAAATCTAGGGAAAACTATCCTGCATCTCCTTCTTTGCCTGTGTGTGTGTACGAGACTCATTGCTGATGAGAGAAAAGGATAGGACTTGTTCACCATGACTATCCTGAGACGTCACTAGATTGTCAAGCACAAAACTGCCACAAATCATCTTTACTCTTTGTGTATGGATGAGGTACTGCTAACAAGCCGGTAGGGTTGGGCAAACAGTTGGCAAACTGGTGTGGGAGAAACTCAGTCACCCACAAGCAATGGTACTGCCACCCCAAGTTCAGCAGTCTCTGTGAATCACAAGAGTCACACACAACAGTATGAATTAATGTGCTGTTTTAAATCACTTGCATTAGCCTAAGTGAGGCCTGAAAGGCCCTGTGCTAGTGATTGTGCAGAAGATGCTTAGTCATCTTGCTAATGTGAACCTTTCTTTTAGGTTTCATTCTCATGAGAATACTAGCTTGGTAATAGATGTCTATTGTCTTACACATAATGAGCCTGGGAAGTTGCCCTTGAGTACAGAAACTCTGATGCACTTCTATACAATGGTTACAAACCCTCATGGAAGAGTATAGATGGACACCATTCTCACGAAAATCCTGAAAATCTTCAGTAATGTTGAAGTGTGAGTCACATGATCGTTTCCTATTGGATGTTACATCTTCAGCTTCATGTAGAGTGATGGATGGGCGAACCATCTTACCCTTTGAACCTTACTATACCATTTCAGAGATGAATTAGCAGCATTCCTTTTTTCAGAGCACTCCTCATACTTTCTAGAAGAAGAATCTGCATTTCTTTTTGAGCATTCCCTTTGCTGAACCCCTTAGACTTTGAGAGGTGTAGTCCTCTCTGCCCATGTCCCTTCAAAATGAGTTTCTTAGATTTTCCCCTTGACCCAAAGAAGAAGACTCTTGACTGAGCTTCTGAGATGCTGACGCCTTCCCTTTTACTTCCTTTTTGCCCTCTAGTTAGTGACTTGATCTAGATTTAATTTTTCCAAAGTCTTTTATCTATTTTGTGCTTTTATCTTTTGCCCACGTGACTTTAGCCCAGCACATGTTAATCCCTGATTGGTTAAACTGTAGGGTTTTACCTTGCCCAACTTAACTAAAGCTTTGTTGATTCAAAGTGCCTTAATGCTTATTAGAACTGAGCAATGCTTGTTTTCGGTACATCGGGTTATTCTTCTGATGTTTTGTATTGTATTTATTGAATGTTTAGTTCTGCTAATGTTAGTTAGTTTTAATCTTTTCTGTCACCTTGGGCAACCTTTTGTGATTTTGTATCTTTATAACTTTGTTTTGAGAATGGTTTATATGACTTTGAGCCTAAGCTTGTAATAAAAACCCTGGGACTCTATTTCACACTGGAGTTGTCCTAGTATCCACATTTGTCTTACTGTAGTAATGTCAATTGATTTGTTGTAAATTCTAATGATTTTTCACAACGTCCTTGTGCTGGATCCAAAGATTAATTGGCCTTGTCAGGCGTAGATTCCTGTGAAGGAAGAAATACATTAACAGGGTGGATCGCTTAATCTCCCCATGCTGAAAACCACAATGAATGTTTCCTTGTGAAATGCAACTGATGCTCATGTAAAGAGCTCCAGCATCTTCAGGTCACATCCAAACTATATAAAACTGAAATAGAAAAAAGTAAGCGTTTTGCACTTCTATCATTGGGCTATTTTTGGGCTACATTCGTTTTTTTTCTCTGGTGACCATCTTGGGACATTTTTTGTTATGAAGCTCATTCATTTCCTCATTTCCTGCTGCATCTGCAGTAGAAAATTCTTCCAGTTTTCTACTTTGATGCCCTACCCCCCTACCTCTTGCTCTCCATGGTCCATTGTTTTGCCACTACCCCTCCCTCTTGCCCTCCATGGTCCACTGCACTGCCACTCCCTGTCCCACCTGACCTGCATAGTATTTTGAGCTGCCACTGCAGCTTCCACATGTCCTGCACGATTAGCTTGTGGTCCCTGCTGCCTCCTGCCCTTTGTTGTCTATTCCTTCCCTCCTGCGTTCTGAAATCTGTTGGAATGTTCCCCACCCTCTTGCCCTCTATGATCCATTGTACTGCAACTGCCCCTCCTGTATGGTCAGTTTGCTGGCCTTCCCTCCTTTCCCCACCCTCTGTTGTCCAAGTGGATGCCCCAGACCTCTTTCCATTGCTTTCCATGGTCTGATGTGCTGCACTTCCCTCCAGCTGCCCTGGGTGATGTATTGTGCTGCCGCTACCTCTGGCGCCTGCCCTGTAAGGTCAGTTTGTTGCCCCTGTCATTTTCCTCCTGCCCTTTACTGTTCAAGTCAATGTCCCTATACCACTGAAATTAGTAAGATGGTTTCCCCATTGATTAAATTGTGGTCAGTGCTCCACAAACAACTAAAATGAGGACACATTCTCAAATAGCGACAAAACACTTACGTTACTGCTATTTTTATGTTTTTTATCCAGTTGATCACTTGACTATTTGTTACACTTAGGTAACAGGATGCAGCGTTAAGGCCAGAGATGTCGACTTTGGAACTGGGGAATCAGGTTCAAGTCTAGGCTCAACATCCTGTGATTCTCGGAAAATCACTTAATCTCCCCGTGCCTAAAACCAAAATGAATGTTGTCCTTATGTAATGTAACTGATGCTCATGTAAAGTGCTCCATTACCTTTGAGTCGTATCAGCACTATATAAAACTGCAAAAAGGAAAAAAAAAACAAGAGCTCTGCACAATTCTGTAACTGGGCTGTAACTGGGCTATTCTCGGGTGATATTTGGGACATATTTGGGCTCTTTTTTCTTTGGTGGCTATCTTGAGAGAGTTTTTTTTTAGGAAGCTCCCTTATTTCTTCACTTACTTCAATATCTACTGTAGAAAATGCTTTCATTTTTCCACTTTGATGCCATCAAAATCAGATGTACCACACTTTGGCCATAACTTCAGAAAGTTAGCACTCTAGTTGCTCATAAGAACACTTTGGTAAAGCTACAGTTGATCACCAAGGAGTTAACTGGCGGTCTGCTGCTGGTGTTAAAAGCAGATGTTTCAGTCTGCGGGGCATATTCATACTCCGTCTGCGCCGATTGTGCATCACAAATGTTGACGCACAATCAGCACAAACGTTGCCCCGTATTTAAACTTTGACGCCCGCGGACAACAAAATTCCACAGTGTGTGTCATTTTTTGGATGCGGCAACCCACCTTGCGTTAATTATATGCAAGGTAGGCGTTCCCGTCCAAAAAATGGCCATGCGTCATATTTATGCTTTCGGGCAAAAATGACGCACAGCCCGATGAGCGTCAAAAATTAACACCTGGGTCATGGCAGGCGTTAAAATGGGGCAAAAACACCTGTATTTAATCAGAACACACAGAACAAACAGCAGAGCAGCAACAGGGATCCATGGAGGTGATTCTAATCCAGCGTGCACGCAGACGCAGAGCCCAGCAGCAACAACAGCAGCTACAACAACACCAGCAGGGACCCCAAAGGCAGCGCAGAAGGCAGGAGAGGATATTCCACCCAAGAACAACCCTTCAGGGCCTCAGGGAACACAACATCATACAGAGGTACCGGTTGAACTGGCAGGCCATTCAGCAGCTGCTGCAAAACATTGAACAGCAGTTGGCCCCCACTTTGGTGACACCCCGCACCATCCCAACAGAAACAAAGCTGCTTGCCGTACTTCACATGCTGGCAAGTGGCTCTTTCCAAACAACTGGTGCCCTGGTTGGCGGAATATCACAACCATCATTCTCCGCCTTTTTGCCCAAAGTACTGGATGCCATCATTCGACTGACACCCCACCACATCTGCTTCCCTAACACACTGCAGAAGCAGCAGGAAACAAAACAGGGGTTCTACGCAATCAGTGGCTTCCCACACGTCCTTGGTGCAATCGACTGCACTCATGTACGTCTTGTGCCACCTGCTGCAACTGAACACCTCTACTGCAACAGGAAGCACACACATTCCATCAACGTGCAGGCCATAGTCGATCACCAGGGATTGATCACCAACATCGTGGCTAAATATCCTGGGAGTGTACATGACTCATACATCTTCCGTCACTGCACCATCAATGAACACTTCCAGGATGGACGGTATGGCAATGGACTACTTGTTGGTAAGTACAAAAACCTACTTATATACACACTGCACAGCAATCCTCTAGGACACAAAACACATACACCACACCAGCAACATATGAACAGGAACACACTGAGGTCGTGACATCACTAGCCATGTTTCTTAAGTCACCATTGAACCTGTCGCACACTGGAAATTACTGTACAGCCTAATGTGAAGACGTCAATGAGTGTGGTTGCCTAAATGTCACCTTGCAAATTGTAAGTGTCCCAATGACCTTTACATGAATACATTGCATAAGTGTCAAGGTATGGGATGTCCAGGGTACTTTGATATGAACGAGTTCACAACACTTTTAATTTTAACTCTGCATGGAACTATCATCTCACCCCCAGTGAAGACACACGGACACCTGTATCACAAGTCACAATGCTAGGGAGGCCACACTGTACTGCAAATCCCAAAACATACTGCTGACAAACGTTTAGCAGACAAACACTCGTTCAGCCAAGGAAACAACACAATGCAGATGGTACAGCCTACAAGCATAGGATGTCACATTAGTACACAAAAGAGTCACAGACAACACAAAACGACTACTGCCATTAACGGTCTTTTCAATAGCGCCAGCTACATCAACATGATCAAATTAATTTTCTCTTGCAGCTGATCAGGGGTATGGCATCCAGCCATGGATTATGACACCATTTGGCAACCCAAGTACTGCTGCAGAGCGTGCATACAACGAGGCCCATAGGAGGACACGCAGCATTGTCGAGCGGACCTTCGGCATCCTCAAGTCAAGGTTCCGCTGCCTCGACATCACTGGTGGTAGCCTCCTATATTCCCCCGAGATGGTCTGTAGGATCATCCTCACATGTGCAATATTGCACAACATTTGTATCAGAAGAAACATTCCCCTCCTGGAACTAGAGCCACACATGCCTGAAGAGGAGGAAGAGGAGGATGATGGCCTGCAACAGGAGGGGGAACTACAGAACACAGCTGCTGGTATACGCAGGCAGCAACAGATTGTAAATAATTTCTTCTGAATATGATCACCTTCACCACTTTAGTTAACCAATTTAAATAAACACCTATTCTAATCACCATATCATGGTCTGGCAATTCCTTTTTGCACACCTTCATCTCTACTTATCAGAATAAGAGTGTTGCCTCATGGATCATTGCTGAGATACTGAGTAGGAAACGGAACATCCCAGAGCTAATGTGATGCCTAACATACAATGGTCACATACACACACTCTTAATGACATATATCATGTACCTATCTCCTTTGAAGGCCAATAGCAGAGGACCACAACTATTTCACACATACATGTTGAAAGCAAGGTCCAGCACAGCATATGGCACACAACTATGACACCATCACTCAATAAGGGGAAAACAAGCCTCATACATGAGGCAGTCAATGTGCTTTGGCATCACTAACAGGAATGTCTGACAAGACCCTTGACAGCAGTTAGTCCAACTGCATCCAATATTTGCAAGGAATATCTGTGACTAGAGTTCCATAGAAGCAGAACATAGACAGCACAAGTGCCACACATATGACATGCATTGCGCACATGACATTCCATGCACATGTCAGCCCATTTCCTAACTCCTGACACACCCATGCACCTGGTCACAACCCACCTGTCGGAAGAGGTCCCTGGAATACTAAGATGTGTACCCTGATAATACCTCCTCTACACACACAGACCCACATTAGCAAACCAGTGTGCTACACCCTTTCCTAAGGTATACCATTGTCATAGAACATCTGACTGCATGGACGTCAGGTCAATTTATACACTGTCTTCTAGTTTCAAAGCCCTGTTAGCACATGTAGATTGCTTCCCCTTGTGAAAATGTCAGTTGGCCCTTAGAATGCAAGTCTCACCTACAGGACTGGTGAGAAACAGATGCACCCCACACCTGTGATCACCTCCATGCACACCCCCCATTACAAAAAGCACTGCCCCTGATGATGCCTGGAACAGCATAGGAGTTGCCATTATGTCAAATACACTGTCAACCATTGATACCAATTAAGCCGTGTAACACAGCCCTTGGGTTCATTTGTCACCTTCAAAAACACAGGACGTACACAGTTTGACATGTCAACTGTCTAGTTTGTCCTCCAAACCGTCTCAGTCAGACCACTGATTATGTAACTTGTCCAGTAGCTGGCTCCTGAATCACCTTGCATTCTGTCAGCCTGAATGGCAACTGTCTGTGCGTCACACTAAAGTATCCCTGTGTCTACATATGTACCACATGTGCGTACGAAAACCTCCCATTCATCAGGGGGCATTGGGCATGGGCTTCTTCCGTGCATACCCAAATACACTGTATAGCATCATCTGCCTTTTAACTGTACCATTTGAGTTACATCCTCTTGGAAATGCAAAATTCATGGCCCATCCCTTGTCTGGGTTGCATATATGCATGAATGACAAAGTGTGACAGTGTCCAAGGGTCATAGGCAGGGATTGGGTACGGGGCTTTCAGCACAACCAGCAACCTCTGATAATGTACATGAATAATACACAAATGTCAGAACCATGACAGTTCACACACAGCATCACAGTGCGCACAACATAGTGATGGGCCGTGTGTGGTGAATAGCTGCAAGAATAAACAGCACAGAGGCTATGATGTTCCCAGATGCAGTGGGAAGTGCAGAGGCCAACCTGTGTACAAATGTTGTAATGATTCCTGCCGGAACATGACAATTGAGACATTATCTCACTCAGCACACCAAGGTTGCCCTGTTGACTGTCTCATTACACGTCTTTAGTGACAGGGTGGGACCATCCACATGTTGGTTCACATGTCCACATCTACTTTACTCACATTGATCAACAAAGGATACTCAGTAGTTACAGGAATAGCTGCCACTGACTCATGATGAGTCCTGGTCCAAACTGCGACAAATTACATCCCACACAATTTACAGGATCATCATTGGACCACACACATGAACAAGACACCTATGTGCAATTGATCACTGGAAATAAGTGGACACTTGCTGTCTTGTATGCTGGTCCACCACAGCCACTTGATAGTTGGGGCTCACTTCTATGGCCTCAACTGTGGTGTCATCATACATATGAGAATGACCCTTGTCTGTCTGTGCAAACAACATGGTACCCACTTCCTCAATGCATGTGTATGACTCACTGTGGGATTCATTAACTAGTGCCTAGGAAGCTCTTACCAATACTCTAGGACATAGGATGTAGAAAATGTGGACCATTGACATGAACAAGCGTCTGCCATCCATCTGGTGCATGCTATGTCACATGTGGTGTTTACGTGACCCTAAAACTTGGAAGAATACTTTACGGGTGTTGTTACATGTATGACTAACACATGCCCTTGCTCATTCCAAATTTGCCTTGCATCTTAGGATTGGACACATGGACGTCACATTCATACAACAATATCTACAATAATGCTTCATGTGATATACACACACACTTGGTCAACCAACACATTAGTTGTCAAAGCACACACTTTGAGTCAAAGGCATTTAGGTATTGTACATATGTGCGTCACATTGCTATCCTATCCTTATGACAAACATGCACAATTTGTGCCACACATATATGTAGGCCACACTTATGACCATCTATGACGTCAGCCAACTGTAAACATACTGTGAAGGGTGTAGCTGATGATCTTCCGCTGCAGTATGATGTCACACATGTGAACATACACCATCAACACCATACTGTCTTCAATTAGCCAATCTCTGATGTGTTCCAAATGTAAAATAACCAAAAAACAAGTAAAAATGCCCCAAACCATTTAATGCACTGTAATTTTGACGTCCCTAGCGGTGTGCGCCATTTTTTGTTTACCAAAACTGTATTTGCGTCATTTTTTTTGACGCACTGGAGTGGAATTTAGCCCGCATCCAGATATTTGTACAGTCCATGTATCATTATGTGGATGCAGGTTACTATTCACGTCTGTGCGTCGAAAAAAATGACGCAAATACAGTTTTGTGCAACAAAAAATGATGCATAACGCGATAAAGGCGGGACTTTTCATACAGGAAGTGATGTAATAGGATATCCTGTTTACAGATCATGTACAGTGGGTGTACTTTCACTTTCACTTTGCAGTCTATGATCCTTCTAGACTGTGTGGCTGTGTAGAGAGTGTTGTCCTGAGATTTTGTGCTGTATTTGTCCTGTGTGCTATCTGTAAAGTCCTTTTGTGAAATAAATACTGTTTGTGTATACTGTAGTACTGTGTTTTTTCTACATTTGTTCATTTATCTTGTGTATTTCTTGTTTGTGGGAGTCTGTTGTGGGTAGTGTTAGTTTGGGGATAGTTGAGCTCTTTTAGTGTTTAGGTTTACTTTTTTTCTGTCTTTTTACCCCTACTTTCACCCATTTCCCCTTTCTATTTATTTTACCCCTATTCCTTATCTTCACCTATAAGTATGTCTGGTAGGCCACGTCTTGGCAGGATGGGGGAAGAGGAGTTGGGGGGCTTCATCTGGCTGGTGACACATTTCTTGCCGCTCATGATCCAGGCAGGGTCATACAGGCAGAATCCGGTGGGGAAAGGTGCTGCATCACCTGCAGCGTGTGTATGCCAGCCAGAGGAGTGACCACCAGCTGAAGCACTGGTGGGCTGACCTCATCACCCTGGAGCAGGATCTCTTGGACCACCTGGGAATCATGATTGGTGGCACTGTTGGTGAGTACGACAATTATTAATGTGTATGATTAAATGCTCTGTAGTGACATCAGGGGATTAGTGCAATGTCTGCCAGCTAACTTGATGACTGTGTGTAATGCTGGGGAAATATAAGGGGATCATTGATGCACTATGGCAAGGATCACAATTGCTAGCTGTCAGGTAGCATGTGCTCAGCAAACTTACAGGTAACTTTACCATGAAGGAAATTGGTGCGGCCTTTTTGTCAGCACAGCTAACAAAATAGGAGCAAATCATGTCTATACAGGGTATTTTTGACAGAGAAGTACAGATGTACCAACATTTAGGCCAACTATGTTGACGCAATTTCTAGACTGACTTTAGAATCACTAGATGATGCTGAAAATGAGTGCTGCCTTCACATCAATTGTTAATAGCAAAGTGGCTCAAACATTGGTCTCATGTTAGTCTGGTGAGTGTGGAAGGAAAGCGTTCACAGAAGTACTATGGATGTGTGGGATTATTTGGTTTCTTGATCTTTTTGGATACATGTCAGTTCATCATTTGAAAACATCGTGAAAAGGTGTAAGGTGCCCCCAGCTAACATCTTAAGATGTTTGTTGGAATTAGTTGAGCCACAATCCAAATATGGATGGCAGTCCAAGTGTATGCACATGGCTTCACATCTCCATGGTTGGTGCAAATCACCATAGCTGGGCCACATCACTTGACTATACTGTAACAACAGGATGGCTTACAGGAGTCCCTGCCCCTCCCTCTGTACATTGGGCCTATGTGCAATAAATGTGTCATGGCCACAAGGCATGTTTGACTGGTAATGCAGTCCTCAAGTAACCAGGTGTTGGATGTTTCTCCTGTATGCACATGATGAGATGGTTACACTCCATATTTTTTAGTGCTCACCAATTATGGGGCAAGTTTGCAAACACATGATAGTTAGGGCCAGTGTATGTGTGCAGATATGTGTGTAACTGTCACAGGAGACCTATGCTATGTACAAGTTGGCCGTGAAATATCAGATGCAGTACCATCATGTCTGAATGGCTGCCATGTCCTTATTCAGCCTACACATTGTAAATGATTATGAAATTGCTGCACTGTGCACAGATTTTGAGCACATTTCTTCCTTCCATACCTTACAGGTGGACCGGCACCCTACACTGTGGGAGAGGTGGCGACATTTGAGGACCCCGACCACTCCAGTAAGTGTTGATATGTCTGTTATGTGTTGTGTTTGCTGGTTATGAACTCGTGTGAGTTGGACGCATAGCAAGGTGTGATGCGTTGGGCAAGTTTTTCACTTGTTCCATGAGTGGCAAAGCAGTTCTCACATGTTTTGAGTTTGCCAATGCGTATCCAATGGTATCATGTAGGGATTGTAGGACATCCCTGTAGGCCCCACTGTGAGTACAGGGGATAGTCATGTGTCTGACACTTGTATCACCAAGAGTCGCAATGGAAGTCAGCCCCTATTTAGTCAGCCTGTCAGACCCACATTCTCTAAGATTGGTGGAGCTAATAACTTCCCAATAGACATCTGCTTCACTATTTACCTATGTAAGTTTGAAACAGTAGGTAGAGCCTCCTAGCAGCATGTACTTCCACATGTAGTGCATCAAGTCTGTGGAACCTGAGTGTAATGGCCTAGGTGTGCATGCAATTCATGATCATGGGTGTTCTAGCAACTCTGTGTCTGATGTAAGTCAGGCCTCACTGGAAGTATACAGTATGTTGTGTACTAAGTTCTGCATTTCCTGACATGTCTGACCCTATGAGTGCTCTAGGGTTTGCTGACTCCAAATTGTAGATAGACCTTACCTGTGGTGTGTCTGTAGAGACAAAAATGTGTGGAGTTGCCTGTACACTCCTCGGTGTACATGTTGTTGGCAAATTATAGTTGTGTATCCACCGCCCCCCCTCAAACACGGCCATGGGTTTGTGAATGGGGTACATAGTATTGATGCTACCAGTATGTTACACATACCTGTGAAAAAGTGACGGTTTGGTTGCATACTAGTATACACACTCAGGTTTGGCACTTGGTACCATACTGGAAAGTCCAGTTACAACTTGCAGACCATATGGCTCTAGTTTTGCTTTCCGTACACTGACATTTGTAGCCCAGCTCTTGGTGGAGGATGTGCAGCATGATTCTTAGATGTTAACTGTCAGAACTCATATTGTAAGTCAAAGCCAGTTGTTACCCATCTTGTGGGTTATGGATGTGCTTTGTGTGATGACACCTTTGTTGTCTGGCCTGCCATATACTTCCTCAGGGACATTCAATGCTCTGTATCGTGATATGAGCTGTTACAAGTACAGTAGATGTAATGTCTGATTAACTTGCTGTGCCGTTTCACACAATGCAGTTACTAATGTAGCATATCTGCATTTGTCTTCACAGCAGCTAACATGACTCCAGACCAGGTCTGTGAATTTCTGCGTCAGGCCATGCGATACCAGCACATCCTGCTGGTGGAGTCGGGGTTCCGGAGGATGGCCCGGCGATATCGCCATGAACGTGCCTCCAGGGCATGGTGAACCTTCCCACAGGGTGGGCCTACTTTGCCCACCACAGTCACCACAGAAATGAACACCAATCAGAGCCAGGTGGCCCCACCCACAGCTGCCACTGTTGATCCAACATCTGCTGGACTTCCTGGCCCCAACATTGCCACTGGTGCAGGACAGCCCACACAGACCTCCTCCACCGGTACCCAGACTGCCACTGCTCCAGCTGTTGACCCTGCAGCCTTTAATAGACTTGAACATAAAATGTTCAAGACAGCGCAAGGTGAGCCACCTGAGCGGGACATGCGGCACATTAAACGGCGGGTCAAGGATATAAAGAGGACCCTCCGGAGGGCCAACCTCTAGACAGTTGATTTGATAGACATGATACCCTCCTCTCCCTCCTCTTTCCTTGTTCTTATAGTTAGTGGGCTTAGTGTTAGGTTAGTATAGGCTGTTAGTTTAGTTAGTGTTAGTGGGTGGGGGGGTTCTGCTTGTTCCTTTTTTGACTTATTACATGTGTGGGTGGGGGGCTATGTTGGGGTTCGTGTGTGTAAAAAATAACAAAATACCACAAAAAGAAAAAAACTTAAAAATAAAAATACCAACAAAATATATATTTGTTTAGGATAGTATAGTATGTGTTTAGGTTAGTATGTGTTGTCCTTAATGTGTCCCGTCTCATAAGGGGGCTGGAGGGTAGATGTTTAGAACATTTTGTTACATGTGATTAGTAAGTGTAGCTTAGGTTAGTTGGGGACAGTTGTGGGTAATGAGTAGTAAGGTAGATTAGGGTAGGTAAGATTTATCCTTCAGTTTCCTCATCTATGGTTAGCTTTTAATAAATATGTGGTTACCCCTTAATAGTATGTGTTGAATGGTACTTGATCATGGGTTTGGATTCAGTGTACATCAATTTTCTACTATAACATCTGTGTCCTATGCTACAAACAAATCCCAACTGAGCTGTACGATTGGCAGCTAGCCCAGAGCTACCTTGCAAAGTGTCTACCCTTTGTTGCAACCACCAATCACAGTTTATATGGTTCCCAATGTGTTTCTGTTGATAAGTGTGTTTTCAAAGTCACTAACAGTGCTTCCAGACTTGATATTGGGGAAACAGTTTTAGGTCTGACTGCAGTGTGATGATCATGCACACCCTTATAAGATGAGTTCTCATTGGCAATCTTGTATTCTTGTCTTCATGGCCCTCATACATCATTTGTGACACAGTTCGGCATGATTACCTATTTGTATGTTAACTCAGACACCTTCATTTGTGCAGGTTTTTTTTGTATTTACTTAGATTAGTGAGGCATGTTTATTGTGTTATTTTTGCATGTTGACAACATTTAGCGGGCACTATCTGATGACTTACTTATCCCCTGAGGAAGCATTCTTCTGTCCTACACAGCATGGTGGTGTATGGTTTCTCACTTCATCAGATTATTCCCTCAGTATGGGCAGAGTATGATGCAATCATGGTCACTGTGCAGATTTCTCTAACTACATAATATCTGGACAGTTGTATTGACAAGCTATGTAATTTGACAGTAGGCACATTTCAGTGATCTACTGCACAGTTGATATGTCACATTATCCAGAGACAGATTTGCTGTGTAAGTGCTATTTATTGAAAAGTGCTGTAGTGCTATATGTACATTGTCCATGATTGTGAGTCCATTATAGTGATATCTTCCATTGGGATCCAACACAAGCGTTTACCAAAATGCTTTTGTCATGCTGGGGTTGCTGTTTCAGATAGTGCAGAGGGACAGACTTAGCCAATGAGTAGGAGAGAGACAATCACTGGGCTGGGTGTCAAGATATACAGTGGTTAGCAGAACAGTGCTTGAGTACAGTTGTTGTAAGACTGTCATGTTTCAAAACGTAGGACTTTGGTAATAGTTGGCCATGTGGCAGGGACTAGTGCTTCCGGGTACTTTTCTTTGTGAATGTGATCTGTTCCATGTCTTCTTCTTCTGATGTGTGTGTTGCCTGCTTTGTCCTTGTTGTTGTTGGTTGTGAAGGGACAACACACACCTCAGTGTTAGAAGACGTGGAGTCAGACATCCCAGTCGCTGCTCCCTGCGAAGGTCTTAAGGGCAGTACTGCTGCAAGGAGGGCCTGCTGGTTCTTGAGAATAGCAGCCACATCACGATGGTAGGCAGCCAGGTCGGCCCTGAGGGGTTCAATGTTACATTTGTCCACGCGTTGCAGGATTGCTGTTGTAGGTGTTGGGTCAACTGTATTACAGCTGTGCTGATTTCCTTCTGGGTTTTCTGCAGTTCCTGCAAGATAGATGTTAGGGCTTGCATAGCTGCTGCCTGATCTGCAGATGACATCATGCACGAACGCACCCCCTCAAGTCTGTCTGCCATAGTTTGCATCCCCACCCGCACCTCCTTGGCCAGCTCCCGCTGTACTCCAACTACAGTTCTCTCAAAGCTGGTGTCAGTGTCGTCTGAGTCCTCATTTGTATTGGAGCTGGCAGGCCTTACAATTGGGGTGGTGGGTGGTTCCTCTGCGATGGCTGCTTGTGTGCTCCTCCTTGTGACAGAATGTGGGGTCTGGAGGGTTTCAAGGACCTTTTGGATAGTCTCCTGGGGAATGTTTATTGGCTCGTCATCCATGTCATCAGGGAAATCTGGGACAGGCATATCGGCAGGAGATCCATCTTCCTTTGCAATCAAACAGGGTACAATTAGTGTGTCTATGTTGTGGCAATTTTGATGTGACGTGCCTGCCTTTTGATGAATTCACTTTGTGATCTTATTTTGTGGTAATATTTGCAGTCCTTCAGATGGGCATTGTTTCAGGCCTATGGGCCACCTGTGTGTCACATGTATGTTATTGAGTTATTAGACTTGTCAGCCTCATCGCCTCTAGGTGTTAATTTTAGCCAAATAGAGGATTGCCACCTTCTTTTCCAACTCGACCCTCTGTGTACATCCATTCTCATGGTGAGACCTTTCACTGGCTGTGGGTGTTCTGATGGCCCTGGCAGCACTCTTAACAATCTGGACCTGCCCTAATCCCTGATCGTTCACATCGACTTAAATGTAATTGACATGTGGCATATCCTATGCATGGCAATGTTATGATCCGATATGGATGTTGACATTGTTAATGGGTCCTGCTGATGTTGGGTAATGTGTGTTACATTGGATTGCCCTGATAGTCGTATCAGTGTCCTATTTCCTCCTCTGACTGTGCAGGTGTATTTCAGTGACCAGTTACATGTGTCCTCTCCTCTATGCTGTTGTCTGAGCAGTATGACATTTGGGATGTTGCCTTGTTACCCAGGCACATGATGGACCCTGACATATGCAGCATGGGTGTGTCCTTAGTGCTGTGTCGCTCCTATTGTTGTTTACTTTGGCTGATGTTTGTGACAACTATGGGCATTGACATTTGAGTGTACTGGGGCCTTTGTCTTGTTTCTGGGGATTGTTGCAGATGTGATCCTCACCCCCTAATTTAGGTGTCTATGATCCATGGGGAGGTTACTGCCATTGGCTACTTGAGCTGCACACAGTTCAGAGGTGGTAGTGGCAACTGTTGTTGCAGTTACATTGCAGTTGTCGGTTTGGCTAGAGGATTGCTAATAGGGCCCTAGTTAATGTAGGAGGTATGTTGGCTGACGAGTACCAGGATGTAAGTTTGACGTAGTGGCCTTCCCTCCTGTCGTGGCTTTCCCTTTGCTCCATCGTTGGCATGACAGCATGCCCCCATGGGACTGTTGTTGGTGTAGTGTAATGGTGTGCCCCAGCTTCTGTCTGTGCAGGCCATGCCCCAATGCCATGCCCCTTTACCCATGCCACTCCATGTATATGTTGACTTCCATGCATTTTGTGGTATCCCCCCCGCTTGCAGTTAACATTTGTGCATTTTAATTCCCCATGCAACTTACCCTGCATGTGTGTTGTCTCCTGGTAGTCTGCGCTTGAATCCCTGTGACGATCTCCCCAGGGATGACGGCTGCGACCATCTCCTCCATGTGGTCCAGGGCATCCTGGTGTGCTGGACTCCCCCGTCCAGTCTGCAGTGCTGCCTTCCTGTTCCTGGCCATCTTTTCCTTGGTCCTGCGTTTGCAGTCGTGCCAGCGTTTCTTGCACTCGATGACTGTTCTGCGTACTTCAGCCACACTGTTAATCTTGTCGACAATTTGTTGCCATATAGCCTCTCTCCTACTGATTGGCAACTTTGATGTGACAAACAGTTGGTGCTGTTGTTCCATCACCTCTTTAACCAGAATTTCCTGCTCCTCTGCACTATACCAACACTTTCTTTTCTTCTTAAAAGTGTCCTGGTTCTTGTGTGGGTCCTCCTGGCTGGTTCCTGGTCTGCTGTCATCTTCCTGGGGTCTGTAGTGGCGTCTGGGATCCATTTTGGCTCTCCTCTGGTGAAATGGCTGTGTTCGCTGTGTTTTTTTACGCTATTGCGTAAAAAAAAAAAACGCATATCCGGTTTGCGGTGTTGTAAATCGACCCACAGTCATTTCCGCTGCGTTAACGTTGTTTTCCTTTACGACTTGACGCCGCTGTGTGTGTAAAAAATAATGACTCCCACCTGTTGTTTGCGCCCCTGTGCGTCAAAGTATAAATATGTTGCCCGCACGGCGCACCAAAATGGCATTAGCAGGCGGTAATATTTTTGACGCAAAACTGCGCCGGCTCAGTTTTGCATCAAAAAGTATAACTATGGGCCTGCATGTTTTAGTGATTTAATGAAATAGATGAGGAAAATATTTGATAACTCATTTAAAATGTGTCCTATACAGAACTGAACATAATTTCCATTACAAAATAAACCCATTCGTTTTGTTCCTTTCAAGAGGAAATGTTTTAAATTTTACTGGTTTGATTCAATCGAGATGGCTTTAGGACTGCAGCGCTTTTTTTCATAAGAAAGACTGTTGGCGCTCTTGGTTTTTTAGAGCACCCTGGGAGGCTGCACTAGACAGGGAAATCAACTGACAGGCTGCTCCTGCTGTTGAGATGTTTTACTCAGAAAGTCAGACATTATTCTCGCATGGCTGAGAAGGATTGTGTTAATTTACAGAAAATATGGTTGCATTTTAGCTTCTGGAGCACACTCCATAACCTCTATGAGAACATAATGAGAAAAACAGTTTTTGTTCAAACATGGTTCATGAAATCCCAGAAGATGGTTGTTCAGCATTTGTCACTGGGCAAAATCACTTTTGAACACAACACAATTTCTAAAATTAGTATGGTACATCCAGAAATTATTTATATTGTAACTAAAATCTGCTATCACCCTTTAAAGTGCTCATTTTGTAACCCTCATGAGAAGCGATTATTGTTCAAGTGATTTAACTTACATTGTCATTAAAGCATTTTGATAATGTGTATAATGTGATAAATTGTGTTAGAATTAGGTTCAATTGTACGTTTTAATGCTGTGCATAGAGGATTCTCACCATATGTGTTGTTGGCTTGTTCAACCCTCAAAACCTGCCATTCACTACAATGCATTTCAATGGGGCCCATGTCTCAGTCTTGTAACAGCTGCCACAACAAGTTGTCTATGATGTGGCCAGCCAATAAAAGGGGTTCCTTTGGGACCCACTCACGTCTCCTTTGGGGTCTGGGTATGCTCACCCAGCCCCCTTACATATTTCTTAATTCATTTTCAGGACACAGGGATCAAGGGCCAGATGTAGGAAACACTTTGCGAGTCGCAAACGGCAAAATCTGCCGTTTGCGACTCGCAAATGCGTGTTTCCTATGCAGAAATGCATTTTGCGAGTCGTTAACGACTCGAAAAATGCATTTCCGAATCGCAAATAGGAAGGGGTGTTCCCTTCCTATTTGCGAGTCGCAGTGGTATGCAACTCCATTTGCGACCGCGTACGCGGTCGCAAATGGAGTCGCAGTTACCATCCACTTCAAGTGGATGGTAACCCACTCGCAAATTGGAAGGGGTCCCCATGGGACCCCTTCCAGTTTGAGACTGGACCCCAAAACATTTTTTCAGGGCAGGGAGTTGTCCAAGGGACCACTCCCTGCCCTGAAAAAACCGAAACAAAAGGTTTCGGATTTTTTTTAAATGCAGCTCGTTTTCCCTTAGGGAAAACGGGCTACATTTAAAAAAAAAAAAAATGCTTTATTGAAAAGGCAGGTCGCTAACATGGAGGCCTGCTGACGTCAGCAGGCCTCCATGTTAGCGAGTGCCTATACTCGCAATGGGGCCGCAATTTGCGACCCACCTCATGAATATTCATGAGGTGGGTCATTGCGACCCCATTGCGAGTTGCAGACGGTGTCTGAGACACCGTACTGCATAGCAATTTGCGACTTGCAAATTGCGAGTCGCAGGGACTCGCAATTTGCAAGTCGCAAATTGCTCTCTTCCTACATCTGGCCCTAAGTCCCTAAATCTTGTAATGGCTTCCAAAACATAGTGGATTGACTAGTACCCTTTTTTGCCAATCAGAGCATATCTGGACACCAATTGTTGAAATATCTACACACTTTGATCCTTAATTTCTCAAAAACTGCTGAGCAGATTTACACCAAATCACAATGAAATCACGCTTTCTGGACCAAGATCTAGCTGTCTGCCAAATTTGGTGTGATCCATTCAGCAGTATTTGCAGTATTGCGTCCTAAAAAGGTCAATGTAAATTGCACTTGAACTTTATGTTCTGGGACACCCCTCTTTTCTCTGCTCCTGCTTGATGAATCATCCAGAAATTTCTAAGCACAAACAAGGCAAAAAAGAACACTTTTTTTGACAGTTTCCTGATGATTCGCCAAATGGCACCAAAGTTATTAGCAAACTAAATGGCATGTTTAACTGAAGCGAGTGGGAGGTCATAATCTGGTACGACATTAAGGCCCTGATTCTCAAATGCACCTTTGAGTAAATTTACTATTTTTCTGAATCACATACTGAATTTTTGTAGTGTGTTACACTTTTATAGTAATGTACCCTTTAGTAAGTCCAGCACTATACACGGCCTACACCTTCCTATATATATATATATATATATATATATATATATATATATATATATATATATATATTCAACAATCATTTCTACTCATTTATTTAAATGGACTAATATTTGCTATGAGTGTTTTTTTAAGTCCCTACCTCTTTATTTTCTAAAGGTGTGTAGTACCAGTGATTGGCCATATATATTGTTGGACTTACTACACAAATGCAAGTTAATACAAAAGTGTAAGTTACTGTAAAATAAAAGTGCTAAGATTATACAGACATGCAAGCCGAATTTCACCTAGAGGGGAGACTTGGGCATCACAGTCATACATCATTGTTATGAGACAGCACAAGTATACTACATTATCAAATGTTGTGGGGGGGGAAGCAATAAGTTATGATATTTCGTTGACCTAAACCAATGATACTCAAAGAACAGCCCCTGACCTTTGCATGGGGCCCTTTGGTGAACAGCAGCACTGGGCTGCTGTCTAATCGACTTAGCACTAACATTGAGAAAGAAGTTAAATAAACAAGCAATCACTTATTTAAAGGTTAATTGAAGTTCAAGAAGGGAAGTAAGTAGGTTATCCTGCAATGCCTAAGTTTAGAAACACCATTATTTTTAAAGACATCTTGCTGCAAAAGTGTAAACATGTCTCTTCAAAATTCAAAAAGTGTATTTCATTAACATGCAGAACTGCTTCACCTTAGTACATTACATTAGTGCACCGAGAAGGTTTTAAAAAAAAAAAAACGCAACAATTTTCAAACATGAATTTCCAAACATTCATTCTTCTCCCCACCCTGACAATAACGTCAATAGTGATCTAAGATGCAAGTCAGTTGTTAAGGGCACTCTTTGGGCTGGATTCCAATTATACATGAACAATATTATAATTTAATACCCAATTAATGGAGAAGGTTTTGTACAATGCACAACAAGAAGTCATGTTTTTCAATGCCCTTTTATTTATCATAATGAAGAAAAGGGAGGGAAAGTGAAATAAACAACTGCCTAGGATCACACAATTTGGTAAAGTGGGGAAGCCGGGATTAATCCCAGGTTTTTTGGTTTCATTTCAGCAGCTGGATGTATATGCTTCGATTCCCCTACACCCACCTTACCGGCACCGTCCCCTGACACTCTCCCCCCGAACGCCACCCTGCTGGCATCAATCCGGCCCTCTGTCACATTACAGACAGGACATTTGGCCCCTGGGAAAACATTTGTATCCATGACCTAAATCTAACAGCCTGCTCACTAGGTGAGATCCTGTGGACCTAAAAATGACAGTGGTGCCTGAAACAGTACAACTCCCCAGTAACCAGGGCAACACTTGGGACTATTTGGTGCAACACAGAAGCCCCAAAGGAGGAAATCCCTACTTCTCTTGACTTCAGTGCTGAAAAATTCTGACTTCTTCCTGGGGCTCAACAGAGCAGGCTGTAGAGCACAAGAATGTTCCCACTTTAACACATTTTACTGTAACAAGGCCATCTGATAATTTCAATTTCACTATTTACAACTAAAGAAGTGGCTTACGCAACCACACACATGGGAGAGAGCTATACAGCACTTGCAATCTTAAATAAATTCCTACATACACTCATATCAACATAATGCCTAATTTCTCAACTCTATACTATTTTGATTTGTAACTGTCTAAGGTGGAGTTCACATATCAGAAACAATGGGCAAAAGATCTAGTTGCCACATTTTTTTATTTTTTTTATTTTTGTTTACTAGGTTTTTAGAAGCATTTCAAAAACCACAACTTGTATGACGTTACATAAACTCACCTAATGATAGTGTACATTGGCAGTGACCTTTCTTACAATATCATTTTTGGTGCATAGCCTTTCGAACATCATTGTAGTTATCATTCCCCTGTCCCCCTTGTCAGCCACTCAATACAACCCTTTCCCCCTCTATCCTGTTGCTGTCACTTAATAACCATCTGCGCTACTACCAGTGAGCCCCAGCCTCCCAGCTATAGTGCTCTCATCTGCATTGGGGGCACAGCTGGGCGCTCCCATCGCTGACCATAGGGCTTAATGCATCGCACATGGTTGCGCTCTGTTGGGTGAGTTGTGCCTGTCTTCTCCTTTGCCTCCTAGTCGCACTGTCACGAAGACCATACCTGCACAACCTGGATGATGTATAGTAAACCTGATTAAGATACTTAAAGTGTAAGAGCCTATGGCGTCTATTAAGAGATATAGGCCCTCATTATGAAATTGGCGGTAAATCCCGCTTACCGCCGCAGTGACGGCCGCCAACATACAGCCGCGGTGGTGAATATCCGTTCACCATATTATGACAGACATACACCAATCCGACAGAATACTGCCACATAAAAATATCCACCAGGCCAAAGGTCAATGCTAAAGTGGCAGTCCCAACACGCATACTGTTACGCCAACAGAACAACGCCCATCACATTATGACTCACGAATCACCATGGTGGACATTCAACGGCAGTAGGCCATTGGCGGTACATACCGCTGCGCTCAGAATGGATTCCCACATACAAAACAACAACACACTGGCCAATACTAAAGACACACACCTGACACTCATACACCCGGCCCACACACCCACACCACTATAAAACACACGCCCACATTACCCACCACCCTTTACGAATACAAGTCATTGCCACCAGACTCACACCAAGACCACTACGAGAACCAGGCACACACACCACTTACACCCATACATCCCTCACCCACCCCACATCACACACCCCACCACATTACTCAACACACGCAGACCAACACGCACCACACAACACCCATGTCCCACAAAGACACCCCCGTTTCACTGATGAGGAGTTAAGGGTCATGGTGGAGGAAATTGTCTGGGTAGAGCCACAGCTCTTTGGAGCACAGGTACAGCATATATCCATTGCACGGAAGATGGAGCTATGGCGGAGAATCGTGGACAGGGTGACTGCTGGGGGACAGCACCCAAAAACAAGGGATGACATCAGGAAGAGGTTAACATACTGCATATAAATACAATGCATGAATTATGTCCTTGCATGAAGGCTTGGTTTTTGCATTTTTGGCTCCCATAGAGCGCGCACTGTCCTGATGTTGACAGTACTCCCCTCTCCCAGACACGCTCTAGGGCCTGGTTTGCCTGGGTTAAGATGATGAAAACGTCTCACTAGTCGTGGAGCATGAACGTCAGA
Organism: Pleurodeles waltl; assembly: GCF_031143425.1. Lineage (NCBI taxonomy): Eukaryota > Metazoa > Chordata > Amphibia > Caudata > Salamandridae > Pleurodeles > Pleurodeles waltl. Next base: position 1,629,538,919 of record NC_090440.1, read on the forward strand.
TGCTGAAAGCCATGAGTTACTTTCAGGACCGTAACCTTTACAAGAGATCAGATACCACAGGTTACGACCTCTAAGTTTGGAATCCAACACCTGTTTGACTTTGTATTTTGCATTTTTGTCACACGTAGAACGCGCACTGCCCTGATGCTGACATGGACAGCCGGTCACCCAAGTCCACTCACAGTCCACCCCAGAGCCTCCCCCATCAGTATCCAACACCAAATCACCCATCCAGCGTACCCACACCTCTGTCCCCAGGACACGTCAATCACCAGTGTGCCCACCTGTACAGGGACCCCAGGCCACACCTCGCCCCAAAAATAATCAGAGACCTGGTGTTAGTTGCAGTTGGCACACCGTTAAGAGGACAGAGGCACAGACCAACGGAGACACTGGGAGGACCGATGTGTGCCAGAGGGAGGACAGGACCAAGGAACCGATCTCCAGGAGGCACTCTCCGAGATCCTTGGAGCCTACCAACATTCCCAGGACACAATGGGCCAGATCCTTGACAACGTGCAGGAGAACAGGCGGCTGCAGGAGGGACAGTATCAGGGGATCAGGGAGGACTTGCAGGCCATTAACACCGCCCTGATCTCCGTTGCAGAGGTGCTGGCAGACATGGCCAACATCATGAGGGAGACAACAGCACACCAGCGGGCCCCTACCACTAGCCAGTCCATTGACCAGCCCTCTACTTCCGCTGCAGTTAGTGGGCAGGAGCCCCCGCCACAGGACCCACAGGCCACCAGCACCTCTCCCCCTGTAGAAGGTGAACCACTCTGCAAACTTTCCTTGCGACCTAGACAGAACCCAGAGGCACTTGCCAAGACCACCACAAGGAAATGAGACTCTCCTGATTGTCCCCCTTGTGTCCTACACTGTCATCTTGTCCACTTTGAACTGCATTGCTCCCCTTCCTATGCACTTTCCCTTTACTTTCATAGCACTACAATAAACACTCTTGAACACAACTTGACTACTAGTGTCTTATGTATTGAAAATGTGCATTTATGGAAACAGTCACATCTAGTGCAAATGAACTGTACACTGTGAGAGCATAGACATAATGATCTGTAGCTGGCTGTAGTCAGCACATCAGTACACAGTTGTCATATCACCAACATCTTTAAAATGACAAGCCATAGGTGACAGTAAGTTGAGATGCAAAGGAAGTTAATACTATCATGCTATAGACACACAGAATACATCAATAGTCATAGGAATGTGCAGTTGCACTGTCTCACCTGTGTTTCATTGGAAGTACTGACGGATAACTGTTGTTCTGTGGTCCTCATTCTCATCCTCAGCCTCTTCATCCTCTCTGTCCTCAGGGTCTACTGCTGCCACTGGGGCATCTCCAGTCTCCTCCTCCTGCAGAAAGGGTACATGCCATCTGAGGGCCAGGTTTTGCAACATGCAGCATGCCATTAATGTCTGGCAGACCTTCCCGGGTGAGTGGCACAGGGATCCAGCTGTCAAATGGTGGCACCTGAACCTGGCCTTCAGGAGGCCGAAGTTCCTCCCGATGATCTGTCGGGTTCGCCCATGTGCCTCATTATAATGTTCCTCAGCCCCTGTCCTGGCATTCCTCACAGGGGTCAGCAACCATGATAGGTTTGGGTAGCCAGAGTCACCTGCAAGTATTGAGGGATAACATTTAGTCTCACACAATCCTATGGGGGGAAGTCCTGAAGGCATACACTAACATACAGTGGGTGGGGACCAATGCTCACCTATTAGCCACACTCTGTGCCTATGTAGTTGGGCCATCACATTTGGGATGCTGCTATTCCTCAGAACAAAGGCATCATGCACAGACCCAGGATACTTAGCACTGACATGGGACATGTACTGATCCAGCAGGCACACCATCTGCACATTTAATGAGTGGAAACTCTTACAATTCCTGAACACCTGTTTATTCTGGCGGGGGGACAAACGCAATATGTGTCCCATCAATCACCCCAATAATATTGGGGATATGTCCCATTGCATAGAATCTGGCCTTTACAGTGGCCAAATCTTCCACCTGGGGGGAAGAAATGTAGCTGCTCATGTGTCTCACCAAGGCAGACAAGACTCTTGCCAGCACAATTGAGAACATTGGCTGTGACTTTCCTGCTGCCAAGCCCACTGTCACTTGAAAAGAACCAGTTGCGAAGAAATGGAGCACTGAGAGCACTTGCACAAGAGGGGGGATCCCAGTCGGATGACGGATAGATGAGATCAGGTCTGGCTTCAATTGGGCACACAGCTCTGTGATTGTGGCCCTGTCCAGTCTATAGGTGAGTATAATGTGCCTGTCCTCCAGTGTAGCCAAGTCCACAAGGGATCTGTACACAGGGGTATGTCTCCACCTTCTTTTCATCTGCAGGGGTAGGAATCTAAGGGACACAAGAGTGAGTAGGCTGTCACAATTGGAACAATGAAACCACAACTTCAGTATACTTGGTGCACTTATGTAATGGGACAATGTTAATGGCGAGGTATGTGCCAATCTAATCTGTGACGCAGTTAATGTCGATATGACCGTTGCCCCCCCTAAAATGGCAACTGCCTGTTCTGTATGTAGGGACAGGTGGAAGTGCATTAATTCTGCCGATGTTGGGAGTCACAGCGGAAGGCAGTCTTGCACCACTGTGCAATTCCTCTTTGGATAATATGAGGCTCTATGGAGTACAGTGGCACAATGGGTATGTGCGCCGGCGGTGACGGGGTACACCACCGTGGACGTGAGCGCCATTTTCTATCTGATTCCTCACTTGTTTCCTGACCTTCAACAAGAGAAAACCTACACTGCGTGTGCTGCTGTGACCTGTGTCTGGAACCCACCATGGCCCATGTGACTGGGGAAAGGGCCCCTGCCTTCACTTTGGAGGAGTTGGAGCGACTGGTGGAGGGGGTCCTAACCCAGTACGGACTGCTGCATGGGCCTCCAGACCAACATGTGAGCACACATTGGGCATGTCATGGTAGGGGAGGGAATGTCTTGTGGTGGTGTGCGCCAGGCAATGTGTGTGCCAATAGTGATGGAAAAGGATATGATGGGCCATATGTGTGACAGGCTGGACTGTTTGTTTAATGATTTTCTCCTGTCTGTATTGCCTCTGCAGGTCAGCGCCCATCAAAAGAAGGGATTATGGCGTGCCATCAATTGCCAAGGATATGCGGTTCCTCGGGGTCTATGGCAGGCAGAGCACCCACTGTTGGAAACGGTGAAAGGACCTGAGACGCTGGGCACAGAAGACCGCAGAGACCCAGTTAGGGATGGCCTCCCAACGAGGAAGAGGTGCCCATTGGAACCTGACCCCCCCCCGATGGCCCGCATAATGGTGGTGGCCTACCCTGAGCTGGATGGCCGCATTAGAGAGTCACAGCAGCCATTTTTTAGTACTGTGGGTACTGTGGGTATCATTAAAAAATTTGCCGGGTGGTATCCGGGTGGTGGATGTGAGTTAGTGGGTGCCCCTAAGGCCATGCCAGACTTTGCAGAGAGGGTCAACTGTAGAGTAATGGGTGTATATCAAATGCAGGTAACCTAGCTTGTTAGTATTCCATTTCAGGCAGGGCTTCACGGGTACCAGGAGAGGTGCAGTTGGTGGTGTGTGGCTCTCATCTTGCCTTAGCATCTAGCCATATCACTGGCAGTGCAATGCATAGTGCTTAAGCCTGTTCCCTGTGTGTGACGGTGCTGTGTATGCCAACTGTGGTGTTGGTGCAGTCATTGACCCCTCCCCTTTTTTGTTCTATCATCCTGTCCTTGTGTGTATTAGCATCATCTGGTGGAGGAACAGGGGCACCAGTGACAGAGGGAGCTGCATTCCACAGGACCCAGGAGGCAGAGTCTACCGACACCGAGGGAACCAGTGGGACGGAGGGCGAGGGGAGCACCACGAAGGAGACAGGAGGTGACAACACAGACTCAGATACCTCCTCGATGGGAGCTCCCTGGTGGTGGCGGACACCTCTGTGACCACCCCAGCTGCAGGTACAGCCGCCACCCCCCCATACCAGCACCGACCTCCTAGTAGCCCCTCAGCGAGTTGCCCGTGCCCTCTCACCCTGGAAGGTGGGCCTCTCCTTGGCCCCAGGCCCCTCAGGCCCTGCCCCAGTCAGCCCTGTTTTCCTGAGTGAGGAGGCTGTTGACCTACTGAGATCCATCTCTGTAGGGCAATCAACCATTATGAATGCCATACAGGGGCTGGCATCCCAGATGCAGCTATGCAATGCATTCCTGGAGAGCATTCACTATGGTTTGGAGGCCCAACAGAGATTGATTCAGGCTCTGTCCTCCTCTCTGATGGCAGCCATTGACCCGTGATTCCTCCATCCCCCCTCCAACTACCACTTCCCAGTCCTAGTCTCCTCAACCCCAACCATCCCAGGCCCACATACTGACCAGTATGCCCACAAGACAACACCCAAGAGTGGCACAGGCAAACACAAGCGCCAAACTACATACCATAAGCACGGACACAAACACGAGACAGTTGCAAACACAGCAACATCCACTGCCTCCACTGTCTCCCCCTTCTCCTCCTCCTCCACCTCCCTCCTAGTCATGTCCACACTCACACCTGCATCACTGCATCAACATCCACCACCAGCATCACCACACTAAGCAGCACACACACCTCACTAGCAGACACCTCCACAACATCCATGCACGGGTCTCCTGTGTTCTCGCCCACCCTGTCTGTCCCACCTCCTAAGGGACACAAACACAAGCACTCACACACCCAACAGCCATCCACCTCACATCAGCATATACACTATATATATGGCAACACAAAATCTAACTAGGGCCGCATACTCCCTATTTAATACAAAATATAATAGACGGTGCTCATACACAGGAAAACATATTTGTTGCCTAATATGTATACTGAGATAAGAGGAACTTACATCAGTGAATACAAACATATGAGACATCCTGTGGATCACTCAAAAAATGTAGATATTATGTATTACAATATAATGGATTCACACACAGTTCTTAATTAATTTAAACCATCATAATTTTGAAAAGAATGTGTACAATGAGTTATATGTGGCGAAAACGTATACCAAATATTTAATAACAAATATACATATTAATCATTCAAAAGAAAAATAACAAAAAAGTCAAAAATCTAGACTACTACTACATATATAGAACAACACATTTAGACACCTTGTTCCACAAATATAATGCAGAGTTCATCATCCACTTATTTGACATAAAGAGTCAAAAACTACAAGCCCAAAAAGACAATAAACACAGTCCATGATTAGTCCATCAAATAAATATCACACTCCTGCTTGTATTTAAGAAGTTCCATCTCATAGTATAGTCCAACCAGGGAAGATGTTGCTTGTAGTCATGAAATTCAGCCTAGTTAGAACCTTCAGCCGACACGTGTTTCGTCCAAATACGGACTTTATCCAAGCTGTACACGTAAGTCTATATTTGTGGGAATTTGTCTTGATATAGATACCGGTACACAAAACCATACAGAAAACCCCTCATCTCAAAGGGATCCTCGTAGACCCCATACCGACTCATTCGTAATGTGTCCCTTCCGTCCCTGGTGATATCATATATATATATATATATATATATATAATTAGAGCACACTGTTGCAAATGTATCACTAAAGAATCATGCAGTAGCACATTGTTATTTACTGACAGAACATTTTCCATTGAAAAAGCCATTACATTTGCAAAGAAAATTGTATTTATAAAACTAGACAGCACACAAATAATAATGTGTAGGAACCAGGTTTCAGTAGATATTTATCATTTGCCCATCACTAGATAAAAGGGTCTCAATTTGTTTTGGCCCTTTTAACACAAACTGAGACAAATGTGAGAGGTTAAAAAAGGGAAGGAATCTTTATTCATTGCTCTTTTGTGACCCACCAGAAATCCAATGGAACCAACCAGTGGGTCGGACCCAGAGTTTGGGAAACTAATCACCCAGTATTTTCCACCTTTGTAACCTGTTCGCATCAAACTTTGAGTCTGGAGATCTGGTACAAGATAAACTTGCTTTATCTAATGTTAATATGAATTCTCAACTTCCCCGCTCTAGACATTCCCAGTGTGTCAGCCTGGCTCCTGTATGTAGTGGGGCAGTGGTAGAAGGATACCAGCGAGGTATTAAGAGTGTTTTCAAGGGATCATTAACCCCTACGGTGCCTTGGATGAGGTGATCTCGTCCAAGGCACCGGTTCCCGGGTGCCTTGGACAAGATCACCTCGTCCTGCACCCGGGAACTGGGGGGAGCGCTAGTGCTCCCCCCATGGCCTCCCCACCCATCCCCCCGGTCGTGGATGGAAGGGGAAGCCCTTCCCCTTCCCCTTCCCCTTCCACCACCCCCCCCCCCCTCCTGTGATGTCAGCACGCTTCGCGCGCTGACAATCACAGAGGGCCTCCTCCATTGCGCTGGGATCAACAAAGAAATGCAAAGTATTTCTCTTTCGATTACGTGGAGGAGGCCAGAGAGGATTCAAAGGGAAGGAAAGGAATTTCCTTCCCTTTGAAGTCTCTCTGAGCGTTTCAAACGCCGGACTGCAAGCAATCCGGCTTTTGAAACGCCCACTAGACACCAGGGATTTTTTATTTATTTTTTTAAATTGGAATAAGGGAGCGACCCCTTGGGCAAGGGTGGCTCCCGGGGGGGGGCATTTTTTTGGAAGGCCTTTTCTGCCACCAGGGGGGGCAGAAACCTCTAGGCACCAGGGATAATTTTTCTTTTTTTTTTTTTTTAGAGGTGGGGAGGGACCCCTGAGGCAAGGATCGCTTCCCTAGGGGGCAAACTATATTCAGGCCATTTCTACCCCCTTTGGGGGCAGATTGGCCTATTTTTATGAGGCCAATCTGCCCCCAAGGGGGACAGAAACCACTAGACACCAGGGATTTTTTTTTTTTACGTGACTTTCACAAAAGGGGGGCGACCCCTTAGGCAAGTGTCGCTCCCCTGGGGGGCAAATTTATTTTACGCCATTTCTGCCCCCCTGGGGGGCAGATCAGCCTATTTCAATTAGCCCAATCTGCCCCCAAGGGGGGCAGAAACCACTAGCCACCGGGGATTTTTTATTTATTTTTTGTTTTACAGATGGGGAGCGAACCCTTGGGCAAGGGTCGCTCCCCTGGAGGGGAAAATTGTATTTAGGCCATTTCTGACCCCCTTGGGGGCGGATCGGCCGATTTTAGGTCAATCTGCACCCAAGGGGCAGAAACCACTAGGCACCGGGGATTTTTTTTTTTTTGCGCCAATGTCACGCATGGGGAGCGACCCTGTAGGCAAGGGTCGCTCTGGGGGGCGGGGGGATTTATTTTAGGCCATTTCTGCCCCCCCCTGGAGGCAGATCAGCCTATTGTTATTAGGCCGATCTGCCCCAGGGGGGGCAGAAACCTCTAGGTGCCAGGGCTAATGTTTTTTGTGATATTTTCTTTTTTTTTTTTTTTTTTAGAGATGGGGAGCGACCCATTAGGCAAGGTTCGCTCCCTTGGGGGGCAAATTGTATTTAGACCATTTCTGCCCCCCTTGGGGACAGACGGACGATTTTAGGTCAATCTGCTCCCAAGGGGGCAGAAACAACTAGGCATTTGTTTTTTGTGCCAATGTCACGCAAGGGCAGCGACCCCATAGGCAAGGGTCGCACGCCAGGGGGGCTGGGGAGGGCATATTTATTTTAAGCCATTTCTGCCCCCCCTGGGGCCGGCTGAGCTAGACGCCACAATCCACAGTTAAGTACTTTGTAAAAAACTAGAGAAAGAGGGGGAGGGACCGGGAGATTATATGGTCCAGTGTACAGTCTCCCACTAATATAATATACAAAAGGTGCACTGTTCCAAACGTGCTTAAATAACCTAGGGCACCCGAGGTGTCAGGAGGAAAGCCCTCAATCATCACAATGGATGACTAGCATCATCATTGGGAATTGCTCCTCGCCAGGCCGGCGCTGCAACGCCTGACGGGCTCCCCTAAAAAGGGGGGCACTCAGCCGTACTGTTATGATGATACCTCTGTTTTCTGTCAAAAAATGTGATGTGTCCACGTTGTGTTTTGGGGCATTTCCTATTGCGGGCGCTAGGCCTACCCACACAAGTGAGGTATCATTTTTATCGGGAGACTTGGGGGAACATACAATAGCAAAACAAGTGTTATTGCCCCTTGTCTTTCACTACATTTTTTCCTTCCAAATATAAGAGAGTGTGTAAAAAAGATGTCTATTTGAGAAATGCCCTGTAATTCACATGTTAGTATGGGTACCCCGGAATTCAGAGATGTGCAAATAACCCCTGCTCCTCAACACCTTATCTTATGCCCATTTTGGAAATACAAAGGTTTTCTTGATAGCTATTTTTCACTCTTTATATTTCAGCAAATGAATTGCTGTATACCCGGTATATGATGAAAAACCCACTGTAGGGTGCAGCTCATTTAATGGCTCTGGGTACCTAGGGTTCTTGATGAACCTACAAGCCCTATATATCCCCGCAACCAGAAGAGTCCAGCAGACGTAACGGTATATTGCTTTAAAAAATCTGACATTGCAGGAAAAAGTTAAAGAGTAAAACGTAGAGAAAAATTGCTGTTTTTTAACCTCAATTTCAATATTTTTTTTTTCAGTTGTTATTTTCTGTAGGAAACCCTTGTAAGATCTACACAAATTACCCCTTGCTGAATTCAGAATTTTTTCTACTTTTCAGAAATGTTTAGGTTTCTGGGATACAGCATTGGTTTCACACCCATTTCTGTCACTGACTGGAAGGAGGATGAAAGCACAAACAATCATAAAAATGGGGTATGTCCCACTAAAAATTGGGTTTTCTGATTCAAGTCTGCCTGTGCCTGAAAGCTGGGAAGCTGGTGATTTTAGCACCGCAAACCCTTTGTTGATGCCATTATCAGGGAAAAAACCACAAGCCTTCTTCAGCAGCCATTTTTTTGAAAAAAACGAAATTTTCACTGTATTTTGGCTAATTTCTTGGCCTCCTTCAGGGGAACCCACAAACTCTCTGTACCTCTAGAATCCCTAGGATTTTGGGAAAAAAGGACGCAAATTTGGCTTGTCTAGCTTATGTGGACAAAAAGTTATGAGGGCCTAAGCGCGAACTGCCCCAAATAGCCAAAAAAGGCCTGGCACAGGAGGGGAACAGGCCTGGCAGCGAAGGGGTTAACATGCAGAAGCCCCCTAGCACATTCTGGAACCAACGTAAAACAAAATATTTCCTGGCCACCTGGTGGCCTATGTTCTAACCCAATTACACCTTAAAAACACACTGATGCATGCAGCCAATCTCCATAAAGTTCCTTTCATTACAGAACATGAGAATTAAAAGTTAGTAATAATAAATATTTTGAAATACATTTCTAAAAAGTTGAAAAATACAACCCGTATCTTGGGCGTGAGGACTAGCGTTGTCTATATTTTTCTGACAGACACACATAATTTCTTTGATCAATAAGGCAAGAAGTGAAATAAAGAATAAGGCATTCAGGCCGTATTTATACTTTTTTTGCGCCGCATTTGCGTCGTTTTTTGACGCAAAAACGGCGCAAACTTGCAAAATACCATTGTATTTTGTAGGTTTGCGCCGTTTTGCGTCAAAAAGCGGCGCAAATGAGGAGCTAAAAAAAGTATAAATACGGGCCAATGCGTTGTCTAACCCCACTTGCAATTCATCCACTGAACATATTTGTGTCCATTCTCGTATTTTAGCTTTCACTGTTCGTCATGGGCTGCATTTGAGGTTACTACCTCGTGTCCAAGTTGACTGTTCAATCTGATGCAATGTCACCGTAAGCACAAATGCTGACATTTAAGCACATCACCCCTACAGAACAGTGCAAGTCTGGAAACGCACGGCGCGCTGTGAGGCACGCCGCATACCTGGAATTCTGGTCAGTGCTGCCATGCTTCACACACACTCAGCTATAAAAACCGCCGAGGCCCGACTAAGTTCACTAGACAGAGGTACACCTGGAAAAAAATATTCTGTCTGGAGGGCAAACTCCCCTTACACACTGAAAAAATGGCGTGAAGTGAATATTTTACCGCCTAGCGTACATTACATAAATGAAAATCAGTTTGTAGTTCTATTATGCGCTGATGCAAAACTAGAGATCATTTACTATTGTCGCCATTTTAAATCTACAATTACTAAAACTCAACGTGTATTATCAAAGTTCACTATGAAGGCTGTTCCCTAAAATACATATCATGGTGGAGTCGAATAAAACCGCCAAAATGATGATCTCCCCACTCATAAACATCCTGATATGCAAGGGCTTAGCCAGAAAAGTAAATACCTCCACTTTGAACCTATCACAAATGACGTTGATTAAGTGAAGTGAGTCAGCAAGGCACTCTTTTGGTTGTTTTCACATGGGTATTCTGAAAACAATGGTGTCATTTAAGTCTTCATTCGTAATGAATCCATTAATCTTTCCTTTCTTCCTTCTCTCTATATATCCTTCTTTATCACCATCCTCTCACCTATCCATTCATCCACCACCCTCTCGATTCATCCATCCGTTTTAATGTGTCCTTCCATTCCTCTTTCCAACCATCCATCCCTCCTCCTCTCTTTCCATCCTTCTCTCCAACCAGCTTTAATTTTCTCCTACAATCCATTACTCTTTCCTTCTATCAATCGACCCATCCTTCACTTCATCCATCCTTCTTTTTATAGATCTTTCTCCCAGCCATTTATCCATCCTACTCTCAATACATTATCTCTTCTCTTCATCCATCTCTCCATTCACCCATCCATCTTTCTCCCTGTCCATCCATCTGTCTCTCCATCCATCATTTCTTCCCTCTGTACCCTTCCACATCCCTCCCTCTGTCTCTTCCATTTTCCTTTCCACCTTTTATACACTGTTGTTAGCTGTCTTGCCTTACTTCAGAGCTCCATCATACTGTTCTCTTGCAGTGCTTTCTACGAGCTTTTGCTCTGAGATCATTGTCTTTGATCAAAGTCAAAGGAGCAATCAACACCCTTTTAAAGGTTTTATGCTGCAATCACTTTCATGTGCCCTGCCCCCCCACTCAAGCTGCTAAAGTGGAGGGTTCCTGACACCCCTGCTTATTTGTATGTCTACTATCCCATTATCGGATATAACATTGGACAAGATTGATACTTTTATCTCAAATTTCATATGGTCATCTAAAAAAAAAAAAAACAGAACCACTCGTTATCAATTAAGACTACCCAAAACATTAGGTGGTTTAAATCTCGCAGACTATCACATATGCCAAAGAGCCTTTCTTACAAAACAAAGTATACAATGTGTACTGGACCCTCGCATTAATCGCCCAACCTGACTAGAAATAGAACAAAGTATCCATTAGTTTACTCTTACTGCTCTCATTACAATGAAGAAGTTCCATATGGAACACTCAAGACCAGTCCTCACTGGGACGCTACAAGCCATTCGCTGTCTAGACAGTAAACTTGTAAAGAAAACCAAACACTCCACACTAGCCTCATTATGGCCCAAGCCAAGCATAAATCGAATGGCGAAGTATTCTCCTACCATTTATTGACAAATAAAGGAATTGATCTTATTTAAGACTTAGGCTCAGAAATTAACCCAGTTCCATTATCTACAGTCAAATATTCCTACAACTTCCTAAACCTAGACTTCTATAAATTTCATAAAATTTAGAGTGCCATGTCAACAATCACACCGCCCCACGAACCTGATCTTCCTTATACTTAAAAAATGTAGAACTTAGGTCACTGTGCATCTAAAGTATATGCACTATTCACCACTAATAACTCGAGGCAGATGAAACACTCCATTCATAAAAGAAACTCTTACTTAGCAGCATCAATTTACACAAGCCTAGTCAACTGAACTGGGATGAAATCTGCTTTAGACAAACTTGGTTTTAAACTACAACCCATGCAATGTAAGGTTTGGACAGCAGACATGGCCCACTGGACCCCTCTTCAGATTGCACAAGATAAGACTACTTGAGACCGAACAATGCTAGAGCTGCAAAGTAAGACAAGGCAACCTTAAACACAGTCTCCTTTATGACCTCGTAGCCAACAACTTCTATAATGGCATTACCATCTACGTTTAACATTAATTGGAACCCAGACCCAGATTCGCTTACACTAGGGTCCCCCCACAACAGATTACCTAAACCCTAATCAAAATAGACACACTCCTTCTTGATATTTTACTAACTATAGGAACTAAATATGTCCTTTGTAAATGGAAAAAATACGCACTTATCTAGCCATACATGGTGGTCTTGGACTCAATTCATAAGCGGTGCAAACAATAAACGTAATTTCTTTTTATCACAAACAAGATCACGAACATATGGGATACATTTGATAAGTATATAAAATAAACCAAATCATCTTAAAATCCATAATTCTGCTCTAACGCTTTATAGATAGTGTTATCAAAGTAAGGAGTTACCCGAAATCATGACACCACCCTCCCTCTGTCTCCTTTTTCCTGCGCCATTACTCACCCCTCGCTTGATTTCTTTTCTCTTCTTTCCATCTCTTCATCTTTTTCTGCTTCTCTTAAAATTCATTATCGATCGTATTTTAGTGTTTTTTACATCCAAACATATTACTGAATATCTCCATATAAAAGGACCTTGTTGTGTCAGCGCCTTCTGACACTGCATTGACGAAAGGACGACACTGGACACCGTTTTTAAGTTGTTGGAGCCGGGAATGGTGAGGCAGCGAGTAATTGACGGACATGACCTCTGGTGCCACTTCGTAGCGCTTGCCTGCCATCCCGCGGGCACACCCTTTATTTTTATACATGCCCTGATGACATCAGGGCGAACCACACAATGGCGTGCAAATGTAGGGGGGAAAACACGTGGGGCCATAAAGCATTATCAACCTGTCCACCCCCACTGATTGTAGTGTCCCAGTACCAGTTACGTCACTGGTACGCGACACTACATTCCTCCAAAAATCAAACGAAGAAACACAATACACACAATTGTACACGTCACCCATCAACGAGATGGTCACGCAGCCTTGTAGAAGGAGTCGGGTTGCTGCGCAAATTGTATTTTGTAGCACCTGACCTTCCGAGGACGGGGCTCTGGCTAGAGTCTCTACAGGAAGCGTCCTCCTGGACAGGGGCCTGCTCTGTAACATCTGAGACCGGCAAACATGGATCACCACCAACATCTCCTCCAGGTAGGGACTCCACGTCGTCATTCAGAATTGGGAAGCCTGGGTATGGAGCGTCATTGGTTGGAGGATAGAATATTTTAAATAGGGATATGTTACGGGTGACCACGACAGCGCCCCTCTGTGCCACAACTGATGATCCATTCAGACGGATGACAGTCCAAGGAACCGTACCAAAAGGCATTCAGAACTTACTGCCAGAGGATATTTCCTTCAGCAGCACTTTGTCACCAACTTTGAGGTCTGAGCTTTCAGTGCGTCTCCTGCGACTGGCATAGTGATTTGCTGTCCCCCGTCGTTTAAAGACTTGGTCCCTGTGTATAGCTAGTGGGACCCACGACTGGTGATGTGGGATGGAATCAACTATGGCTCGCCCAAAAACTACATGTCCGGGAGCTTGGTTGGTAGTGGAGTGAGGGGTTTGGCGATAATTGCGTAAAAAGGAATAAATGGCATAGTCACTAGCCTGGCCACTTGCATGAGCGATGCGGATCACTTTGTTTAGGGTTCTCATGAAATGTTCTACTTCCCCATCGGCTTGAGGCCAACGGGGCGTTATCCGCCGTTGTCGAATGCCATTGTTTTTAAAGTAATCTGACATTTCTCGACTCTGAAAAGACGTGTCATTGTCAGTTTTAACTTCAGCAATAAGACCATAGGTGGCTACAATTTTTTCCATACGAGATATCACCATCTCAGCTGTGAGAGCAGGTATGATCTCCACTTCAGGATACTTGGAGAAATCATCAATAACAACCATAATGTGGCGACCATCGGGGAGGCTCCCAAAATCGAGACTGGCTGACTCCTATGGTGCATCAGGGCTGGGTTCAGTCTCAACTGGGACGGAGTGACTAGGCTCTCCAGAGGCTTGGCACCAAGCAGGACCTCACTACTTCCTCCACCTGCTCATCAATGAGAGGGAACCATACTTTAGATCTCAATTGGCTCTTTCTCTTAACCATGCCCTGATGTCCATGGTGAGCCAACTGCACCACCCTGGTCGTGAGAGACGACGGTACGACCAACCTGCATCCTCAGAGCAGACACCCATCTGCATCTACAGAAAGTTCATCCCGAACATTATACAAACTCCCAAGAATGCGCTGAGAATCATGATTTAGACTTGGCAGTTGTCTCTTTATCACATACCATTGGTTGGTTCGTATTGCAGCTAACGCCTTTTGGAAACATTCATCAGTGGCTGTAGCCTCAACTATCTCACTGACTGAGATAGGCAACGGTCTTGATCGTTCTTAGATGTACTTAACATATTCCTCCGTTTCCTCGGCATCAAATACTTCTTCGTCTGAAGCCGCCCGTGGATGTCTGGATAGATAAACCGCTGGATTTTCGGACCCATGGCGATTTTCCAACCGACTCTGGTAGTCCTGTAACTGGAGCATCTACTTTTCTATCCTGGGAGGAGGTTTTGATGCAGTGCCATTGAACAACGGCAACAAAGGTTTGTAGTCAGCCGTTACTACGAAGGGGCGTCCATAGACGTAAATGTGAAAATGTCTGCAACCCCAATGTACAGCAATTGCTTCTTTTTCTATTTGAGAATACCTTTGTTCAGTCTCAGTTAATGATCTGCTGGCATATGCTACTGGGGACCAATTCCAGCTACCTTGTTCCTGAAATAGCACAGGCCCCAGTCCTTTTGGACCTGCATCAATTGCGACCTTGGTCTCTTTACTGGGGTCAAAATATCTCAGGGTGGTGCCACTGGACAAAGCATCTTTGATGGCTTCGAACGCTGTCTGCTCAGTCGAGCCCCACATCCATGGTTCAGATATTTTTGTCAGATTCCGGAGCGGCTGAGTGAGAGTTGATAAGTCCTTGATGAATCTGCCACAATAATTCACCATTCTCAAAAAACTTCTAACCTCAGTTATGCAGGTGGGCGGAGGTGCATCTTTGACATCAAGCACCTTTGCTGGGTCAGGCGTGATGCCATCTGCTGAGAATATGTATCCGAAAAATTGTATTTTGTTTTTCAAAAATTCACATTTCTGTCGATGCAGCGTCAGACCAGACTCTTGGATCCTCTGCAAAACACTTCTGAGGCAGGTATGATGTTGGCAATAGTAGGTGCGTGTATCAGAATGTCATCACTGACATTGAGTGTCCCTGGTAGGTCTGTTAACAGTTCATGTATCATGTTTTGGAACACTTCAGCGGCACTGGAGATTCCAAAATTCAAACACTTGTATCTCCTCAGCCCTACATGAGTGGAAAAAGTTGTGATGTATCGAGACTCTTTTGACAATACCAGCTGATGATATCCTGACCGCAGGTCAAGTTTTGAAAACCAACACGACCCGCTAAGCTCAACAATGATGTCATAGATCGTGGGAGTTAAATGTCGTTCACAATTAATAGTGACGTTAGGGTGGCGCATATCCCTGCAGATGCGAACTTCGCCCGGTTGCTTAGGTTGTGGGCAACTACAGTAGGAGAAACCCACGAAGTGGGCCAAGTCACTCTCTCTATAATGCCCGCCTTCTCCAGTTGATCCAGCTCTTTCTCTACTTGGGGTCTTAGATGAAATGCAATGCGTCTATGGCGAAGGGCGACAGGTTGCACAGTCTTATCGATATGTAGTTGCACCTCTTTGGTCTTCAGACAACTGATCCCTTCAAACACTCCTTCAAACTGGCTCAAAAGTTCTGTTTTCGATTCCTGGTGTATACTGAGTGCGAAGGTGACAACCCCCAAATCTTCAGCAGCTTTGCAACCCAGTAACATTCCACGTCCTTCTTCTGCCACGTACACCTTAGCTAGAATGGACTTGGACTCCTGGGTAATGGTAGTGTTAAACACTCCTCTCAGGGCCAGTGGCATAGTCAGTCCATAGGCGTAGACTTTGATTTTAGCTCTGGAGAGTATTGGAATTGGAGTCATTTTGCAGTGTTCGTTCGTAGCTAAAATGTTAATTGAGGCTCCTGTATCAACCACTGGCAGAGCCTCGTGGGTGACTATTTGGACTTGGCATTTTGGCAACTTTGTGGACATATGCGAAGCGCTTGCAATAGTAAATATTGAATGGACAACATGTACTTCAGCTTCATCATCATCCATGTCGCTACCATGTTCAGACTGGCTTGCTGTCACATTGATGGAAGCGTTGGCAGCCCAAGTTTTGCTTGACCTGCACACTTTCACAAAGTGATTTAGCTTCCCACAGCCAGCACACGTCTTGCCTCTGGCTGGACATTCGGACGGTCTGTGTGAGGGTCCACCACAATACCCACATTGCTTTGATGGAGGTTTGTTTGCGCGGTATCTTGAATTGCTCGTGGCTGGAGCTACTGTGTTGGTGGCTTATTCCTTTATTGGCCTCTGCAGGGCTGCTCCCATATGAGACGCTCGGACCTTGGATAACTCTTTTGTGCGTCCAATTTGGAGAATATCAGGTAGGGACCTTCCAGACTCCTTCAGAATACGCTCTCTAAGTTTTATTGACGAACACCCTTGAATAATTTGCCCTCTTATCTCTTCCCCTTCGTCGGCGAATCTGCATGTACTGGAAAGATCTCTCAGCCTCATGTGGAAAGAGTCTATCGATTCTTCCGCTTACCTAAAAACAAACCTCTCATAGTCCGTATTGGCCATGGGCTCAAAATGTCTATTTAGGGCAGCAATTAAAGTGGCGTGTGTTTTGGGGGCATCTTCAACAAGGTTTTTGGAGATTTTGTAGATGTCTTTTCCTCCTAAATGCAAAATCAAAGCGCGCTTCTGAGCGTCTTCGTCCTTGGTGGCCTCAAAATACAGCATTACCTTTTCCACCCACTCTTTCCACTTAGGGGCCTGGGCAGATGGAGCCCCTTCCACGATGAAATGCTCGACGGGTGGTATGGTGGACATGACAGCAACAGGCAGGTATACATATAATGTGCAAAAACAGTCTTGATCCAGAAACACTAACTCTGGTACTCACTGAACCTTTGTCAGTACAAACAGTGCTGATGCTGAGCGGTAGAGGTGGAAAGTCACTGCCAAAAGAATTCACTAGGCATCTTCAGACTCAGGTGGGCATGTGAACAACTTTACAGGTGGGCAGGAATCTCCACTAAGGGCTTTTCACTGTGTAAAAGGAAGCAGATGGAGAGGAAAAAGAAAACCACAGTCACATTCAACCCTCCCTGAGGGCACAAACACAGGCAGGAGGAGCACCAGTGCTGAAAAAACTTCAGTGGGCGGAGCCTCTGCTATACAGGCTCCGCCGGCAGCAGCAAAACGTTTCAGGAGGTTCCTACCTCAAAACGAAAGAATCGCAGAGCTTCCACGATCGGCTGTAGCAACTTAGAACCATCGGAGAGGGCGTGGCAGGCAGACAACGCCTCCACCACAAAACCCACGTGGCACGAACACCGCAAATAAAAAGCGGCCACCACCCAGGGAGAGCGGTGATTTGCACCACACACCTTCGTCGCCAATGTTGTGTCGCTGCCTTTCGACACTGCATTGTCGAAAGGACGACACTAGACACCATTTTTAAGTGGTTGCAGCCGGGGATGGTGAGGCAGCGAATAATTGACTGACGCTACCTCTGGTGCCCCTCCATAGCGCTTGCCTGCCGTCCCGCCGCACGCCCTTTATTTTTATACATGCCCTGACGACATCAGGGCGAACCACATAATGGCGTGCAAAACATGGGGGGAAAAACATGTGGGGCCATAAAGCATTATCACCCTGTCCACCCCCACTGAATGTAGTGTCCCAGTACCAGTTACGTCACTGGTACGCGACACTACAGACCTCTCTAGTATCGTTAGAGAATGCCAAACCTCACTAGCATCAAATGTGTATGGAGCCACATTCAGTTCCTTGTGCCTTTCTCAACACATGCTTGTACAACCTGTGCTGCTCGATTTACCTTTAACTTTTTTTGCATTTTAAAACTTATGAAATTCTTCTGAAATGAAAAATAAACCTCAACGTGTAGCAGATGTAACATAAGTTGTGTATCTTTTAGATTACACCTTCTTCCAGGAAATGCCTGAACTGTAGATACTTGGGGCATACATTATTAAGATGTGCATAGTATGTCAGAATGTGCCTAGTATGTCATGATGCTCATTGAAATGATAATGAGGAGGACCTCCTAAAAGATTCGTTTTTGTGCAAGACACTCTTCTGCATGAGACACATAGTAGGGGCTGTATCATGAGCTTGTGCACTGGCTCAGTGGAAAACCCTTGTCTGTTTTGATGTGCCTGCAGTATGTGAAAAATGTACTTAACTCAATGGTTCTCCAAGTTAGAGCTTGGTTTTCAGACAGTACAGTTCAGAACAGCTTCATTACGTTTCTTAGTTAACGTGTCTAAAATAAGGCACTAAATTGGAGATCTGGCCCTGAATGGTCATAACGGGCACTGGACATGTTCCCAGTAGGTTGGCGCGTTCGGCCTGTTTTAACTGCTATTGGGAGACAGTTTTGTTGCTGGGGCTCTGGGTGACCTTGTTTCCAGCAATCAGCTCTTTGGCACTTTACAAATAATGCTGATCAGGCTACATCGCTTCAAAACCATTTCTTTTTGCATTTGTTTGGTTCTTGTTTTCGACAGGTTTGCCACCAACAGCGCTGACATTCAGAGGTTCTGGGAGAAGGAAGATGAGAGGTCTGCTGGTGTTTGGCTCAGAGAGCCCAGTTCAAATATGACTGAAAAACTTCGAAAATTCAAGACAGTGTATTTCTTCATAAGCAAATGCATTCAGGCTATTGTGTTATTCCATTTCATTTAGTGGCAATTGTTAGAAGCGATTGCAATAATGAATTTACAAACATTCATTCCCCTCCCCCACTAACCTGATCACGATGCTATTAGTGAACCAAAAAGAAAGTTTACTTTTGCTCCCTTATGTGGTCTAGAGTGTTACTGTAAATGGAGTAACATTGCAGTCCTTTTTTGTGCAGAGCACACCTTGAACTGATATATTTATCAGTGCTCTCATGTGATGATGAATGAAAAGGCAGCACTGTGGAAAAAAAATAATTGCCTGGGAACACACAATGGGCCTGATTCACAAAGGTAAACTTATACTTTTGTGTAAGTTAATGTTTTTTTTAGTATTCACAAATTCAGAGTTAATAGTAAGCTTATAACTGCAGAGTCTCTGCAGTCTTGGCAGAGAACCCTAACAGAGGGGCTGAAATCAATTAAAGGGAATCTTCAATCAGCTACCAAAAACACTGCATAAGTCCAACTTACATTCTGATAAAGAGGTGACAAATTCACTATAAAACCACTGTAGGATGCATATAGTTGGAGATAAATCTCACTATTTTATCTCGTGAGTTAAAGAGTCCTGTATGTGTATCAGGGAAGTGGTTAAGACTCTTTAAGAAGGGACTGTGGATAGAGCCCTACCATGTGTGCAAAGTTAAGACAAATAAAAACATGTTTCCTTGTTAGCACCTACTTTGAGAAGTCATTCTTTTTGGGTGCAAGGCCCAGTCTAGTAAATCGGGTCTTGCTTAAAAAAACCTTGTGTGATAAAGCCCATGCAACATCCATGGGATGTCTCCTGATGTAAAATAAAGCAAAGTAGTGCAAATCACTGTTTAAGTTTATTTTAAAGCTGCTTTCCAGCACAAAAAAGTAAATACTTTTTTAACAGTTGGCACCAGTGTACTTCTGTTTTTGTGACGTTTCACTGGTGCAAAGAGTTGGTAAATCTGCACCATGGAGTTATTCTAGCTGCAGGGTAATATATAGTCTGTGTTTTGGCCACACAGGAGTACTCAGACAAACTTTTGGATGTGAAGGAGAGCATGATGGAGTTAGCAGACAAAAGGGTTGGCTTCACGTTTGGTGCTGCTGGACCTCTTGGCTGCCTTCAGTAGTACTGACTTTGGGCTTCATCTCATCAACTAAAGGAAGCTGCAACCACTTGACATAAACAATTTGAGGATTTCCTGTCAGACACGACTTGTTGGGTTGTGAGTGACAGAGAGAGCATGCCTGTTGTATCCTGCTATTGTGCATCACAGCGGACCCTTTTGCTTCTCAGTATATGCATGAAACATTTACTTGACTTGTTGGAACAATGGGAGATAGGATACATGTGGTGACGCATAGCTAGCTCTCCCTCTGTGGCCATCATGAAGTGGACTCCTCCTTTCTGTCCTTACTGTTAGATGTGATATAGGCTTTGATACAGGAAAGCAGACTAAGCCTGAACACTAACAAAATGGAACTACTGCATCTTAGATCAATAGCTGATGTAAATAAGCCTATGAGTATCATAAAAACGCTTTAAAATAGGTAATTCAGTATAACAGTGGGATTCTCCATGTACATCAAGACTCCAAAGTTATGTTTGATAGTAACCTCTTCCTGTAAGAACAAATTAGTTGCTTTACATGGCCCTTCTTATGGGATGTTCCTAAAACCCTTTGCTTTTTTCTCTTGTTTTTTTGCTGACTCTCTTTGGGTGACCTTAGGACTCTGGGCACTTCCCCCTGTACTGCAGTGGGAAAGTGTACCCGCCCTTCGACACACGCCAGGAAGAAGGCGCTTACATGATTGGTTTAGGTGCTGTACCAAGGAGCACACTGTACAATGGTACACCACATGCTCGGGGCAGGTACTGCCCTGGCTAGTGGTGATGCAGCATTGAGTGTGCTCACCACCATAATAGCTTGTCAAACATGTACCAGACCCGCCATTGAAGGCCTGCGGAGGTACAGTTGCGCTTATGCTTAGGTTGCATGACTCACTCCTTAGCCAACCCTGAGTGGGGCTTCCACTATCCCTAGAGCACCCTCTGAAGTGCGAAGCAGATGGTGGATGACAGACTGGAAAGGTGCACATGGGTATTCCATGCCTTGGTAGTGAACATCCCACACATGGCTTTTCCCCACCTCGGAGATCGGCTCTTATAGGTATGGGCTCTGGGCCCTTTCCAAGTGTAAGTACAGTGTGAAAGTGCACCCGCCCTTCCTACACATGTTAGGAAGTGGTGCTTACCTGTCTGTGTGCACTTGCATCAAAGGTGTTTTCAAACGTATGCTGTGCCTACCATTGCAGACCTGAGTGTGCGCGCTTGCACCGTGGTGTTGTAAACAAGTGTCTCACTGTCATTGCAGGCCAGTGTGTGCAAGCTTGCACCAAGGGTGTTTTTAAACATGTGTTAAGCCTGCTTTTGCAGGCCTGTGGGAGCGTCATTGCATGTATGCAATGGTTAGCCTTTCTAAATCCCCAGCCAACCAAGAGGAGACCTTCCACTACCAAAAGGGCACCCCTAGGATAAGTCCTGAAGGGGTGAAGAGAGTGATAGGAAAGGAAGGGCAAGAACACAGATGTGTTCTCTGCCTAGGTAATACCCATGTGTGTTTTCCATACCTCTGAATGTTGCTCTTCCCATAAGGCTAACATGGAGACTGATTGAAATCAGGTGGTTTTGTCATAACTAGCTTAGAAATGGCACTTTGGAAAAGTGAGCATTTCTCTGCTTTAAAATTTGTTGTGTGCCCTTCTACTTGACTCTAATTAACACCAATTAACACTGGCGCCTGGGGAAGCACATCTGTGCATTCCCCAGGGACAGCAATAAACTTTGGCTATGCAACTGAAACAACAAACCTCTGACATTTGAGGGCCTGGCTGGATAAATTGGAGGGAAAGGTTTTGACACTTGGCCTCTGGGAGCCAGATCATGGCCCCACTAAAGATTGGGATCTGAATGTCATGGCCCCATGGCAGAAAGGACTGAAATTTAGGGGAGACATCTGTGGTTCAAAAGGAGAACCTCTGAACCACCACCAAAGTTAAAAGCACACTACAGTAAAGTGTAGTGTATACAGTATTGTATAACTGCTGGTGCCATACTTCAGCAGGGCAGAGATACACTTGTGGGGATGTGGGACGGGAGAACCTGGTCTGCATGTTGCACACTGCCAGAGGAATCTGTTGTGCACAACGAGTATTACTGCCATTGAAGGGACCGCCCACCCTTCCTGAATAGTGGCTGGCTTGGGCTGATTACCTGCTGCTGTGTGGCACCCTGAACTGTGCTCTCCAAGGGCTTGTTGGCTGGCCCCCTGTTCTCTTGTGGCGGTCTCAGGGACATCAAAGACCTCCCCCGAAGGACCCACACCGACTATTTGTGACACCTGGAGAGCGATGCCCTCATAAGTGCCCACATTGTCTGCTGAATTTCAACTGGTAGCGCAGCGTGAGTGTGGAACTAAGAATTGTGCCTGGAGACCACATTGACCGTATCTAAGAAGTGTGCCCCCCCCATTGTGGAGCCCCAACATGCATAATCCTCTTGGTGATGGTGGTTGTTGGTGAATGGATTCACCAGTTACGGGATTCCAGGTGGCCCCCTTTGTCGAATGTGCTGCATCGCCCTCTAGTGCGACACGCTGACTGCACGTTCATTGTGTGGGATGGCTGATTTACAGGGGGCGACCACTGGAGGTGAGGGTGCACCCATAGAAGTGCCTCATTCTACCTCGTGTGGCATTGCTGAACTTGTGTCTGTGCATGTGACCGGAACTGTGTGGTGCAACTCGTATCAACCTGCACCCGGCGTTGTGCTTCTTTTCCAGGGAGGCACGGAATTTGCATTTCTTCGGCGTGTGCTATCAGAACTATCTGGTACGACTCATATCAACACACACTAGATGCTGTGCCTCATTTCCCAGAAGGCAGAGAATTTATAACTCTTCATTGTGTGTGATCGGAACTGTCTGGTGTGACCTGCATCAATGCGCACCAGGCGTTGTGTCTCATTTCCAGGGAGGCACAGAATTTATAACTCTTTGTTGTGTGTGGCCAGAACTGTCTGGTGAGACCTGGATCAATGCGCACCAGGCATTGTGCTCGGCTTGATGGGTATTACTAGGATTGATGTGTACCTGATGGGTGCATCTCTCTTCCAAGAGGCTCCCCTGCTATATTCCCCTTCGTTGTTAGTTCCTTTTGGGCCCTCCTTGCGGCGAACTACCTGGTCTTTTCTCATCTGGCTCCCAACGATATTGTGTTGCCAGGCAGTATTGCCCAGACCAGGCCTTGGGGGCGAGAGTAATTTACGGGCCTGAAGGCACGCTTACGAGAGTGATCGGAAGTGGGTCAAAAGACTGCGCAAACTCCTCCCCCAGCGCTTTGCAGAACTGAGCTGGTGCCGGAGGGCACATTACCGAAACCTTGGGTTGAACAAACAGTTACCCCCAGCCATTTCTGCTCTGCATCCTGAGGGTAAAACTTCCCGAGTGATGGCCAAACTCCCCATTTGCCAGCTGCCTCATAATAAGTTCTGCTACCTCCACCCCATCTTCACCCCTGGGATCCTGACTAAGGGTCCAATTCCAATTTTGGTGGTCCAACCATCGGACAGGCAATACGGCAGTCAGGAAGATGCCTCCAATCTGGCAGCCTCCCGACTGTCCAATTATGATGTTACAGTCGGGCTGGACGGGGCAGACAGGGCAGCTGCATTGGCTTCGGCTCTAAGGGAGAACCAAGGCCAAATTTGTACACATTTCTGATATATTTGTGATCTGGGGTGCACCCTAAAGTGTGTGGTATTGCATTAAAATAATTGACAGGGTGGGCCTAGGGTTGACAACTTTAAGAGGGTACTGTAGTGTCTCTCCCCAGTGTGAATATTACTGATGTCATTTTAACCCAGGTTTGGGCCTCATACTTCTAGTAACATTTCTGAGTGTGATGTATGCACAGAAGTTCATGATGATCATACGGTGTCAATTAATGTGTGTTGAATACAATTTTTATTTACATACCACATGTGTGAAGTCTCTTTTGTGACACTCAGTGTATTTTCTTGGAGAGTGCTGTGCCAGTGCTTTATACATTGCCTCTGTGATAAGCCTGACTGCTCAATGTCAAGCTACCCAAGTGTGAGCACAGGTTATACAGTAAGTGTAATCACCAACCCCTGACAGGAATGATAGGCTCTGCCTGGCTGGGGCACCGCCACGGGCACCCAGAACAGCCCACTTCCAACACTAGTTACATATCACTGACTTGTGGTTGTTATCTTTCTTTCCTTGCTAAGCTGCAACACCTATTGTCTGAAGATAATAGTCACTAAAGCAAATGCAATCTTTGGGTTCCAGCTATGATTATTGCTGTTACTTCTTCAGAACATCTGTTGCAATAGGACTGTTCTTTTTTGTGTGTGATTTCCCCAGTGAAAATGTACTGCCTACATTCCGGTGGCTTGAGTGTGGAGATCCAGACACTGATGGAAGGGGATAGAGACAGTGCTGCCTTTAGAAATTCCTTGAGGACTTTGTAAGCAAGGGCTTGCTGATTAGTTATTCCTGAGCACTGTTGTTTGATTGATGGTAGGGGTATGGGTTGGGACTGTAGTTTCTAATATGATTAGTAAGGACATTTCTAGGTCAGGCATGACCTTTTTATTTATCCTTGATTACTGCTCCTGAAGCTTATGACAGCCAGGTGCAGAGACCTCACATTTGATTGCGCCTGTGATGTGTGTGCTTCATTTGTATGCAACTACCTGCTGTGAGAAGCAACACTCTACACAAAGACTATGGCCCTCATTACAACCCTGGCGGTCGGTGCTAAAGCGGCAGTAATACCGCCTACAGGCCAGCGGTAAGAAAAATTGAATTATGACCACGGCTAAAACCACCAACACATACAGCCACTTTAACACTCTGACCGCCACGGCAGTAGCAGCAAACACCGCAACGGTAACCGCCAACAGCCAGGCAGAAGACAATGTACCGCCCACAATATTCTGACACACCAATCCGCCACCTTTTCCGGGGCAGTACCAACGCCATCAAAAGCACGGTGGAAACAGTATACAGAAGGGAACGACTCACCTCTCAACACACAAGGAAGAACCACAATGCCATTGAGCCCGAACTGCACATATTTCCAATGCTGGTCTACCTCCTCCTACACCAGGAACACGAACGGTGACGAAGATGACCACAGTGAGTATTGCACCTAGCACACAAGGGAGTGGGGAGGAAAAAGAGAGTGACACACACATGCAACATGCAACACCCCCACCCCCAACACCCTACACACAGACAGATGCAACAACATCACATATACAAGCCGTAACCCTCAGGAATAACGCAAGGACAAAAGGAATTGATTAAAGTGAGTATAATATTACAAATTTAGATATATACATCCTTAAAGCAATAAACATTAAGCACAATATATACAGATGGAGGGACAATGCCCACTCCAAAATGTCCATGGCCCACAGGGCCATAACACATAGGCCAAGGCCACACTTGACTCCTGCCTCAATACGGAGAGAACACTGCAGGGGCATCAGGTTGAAAACACACAGGCACCTCAGGGGGATGAGGAATGGGGGGGCACCTCAGCTGGAAGATGGTACAACGCCACGGCTCCTGGAGGGGGCTACATGCCCTCTGCGATGTCCTAGGGAGTGCAAAGCCACAGTCTCTCAAGTGGGTGGTTTGCCCACTGCTTGCTCCTGGGGAGTGCAAAGCCACAGTCTCTCAAGTGGGTGGTTTGCCCACTGCTTGCTCCTGGGGAGTGGAAAGCCGCAGTCTCTCAAGTGGGTGGTTTGCCCACTGCTTGGTCCTGGGGAGTGCAAAGCCATAGTCTCTCTAGTGGATGGCTTCTCCACTGGTTCTGGAGGGGGCTTTGTTCCCAGCGTGCTTCATCCTGCCAACGAGGGGGTGAGTGGATGCCTTCTTCCACTGTTTCTGGAGGGGGCTTTGTGCCCTGTGTTGCTGATGCTGGATGGTGCAAGGTCACAGTCTCTCACCTGGGTGTCATACCTATAGGTGTTGCAGGGGCCAGGATGCACTACAGCCCATGTAGGCACAACTACACACTGTGCTCAGTGGATGGCAGTTGCGCTGCAGGTGGTGGTGCTGTCAGTGGTGGGGGGAGGCTCCAGCCCTTTCCCTGCAGCCTTGGACGGCTGCCCACTGGGGCTGCTGCTGCTGGCAGTACGGCTGCTGGTGGTGCAGGTGGCGGTGCTACTGGCGGTGCTGTCAGTGGTAGGGGGAGGCTCCAGCCCTTCCCCTGCAGCCTCGGATGGCTGAAGTGCCATGGCTGGTGTTGTTTTCCTAGATGCTGCTCCAGCCCCAGGCACCAGATCCATCCTGCCTGAGGCGTCAGTTTCCTTTACATTGGCCTTAGCAGCTGTTGTCCCCTTTCTGCCCTTGGCAGATGGTGGTGCCTCCTTGCTTCTGCCAGCTGGTGTTCCCTTCCTGCCCTTGATGGCTAGTGTTCCCTCCTTCCCCTTGCTGGCCGGTGTTCCCTCTTTCTCCTTGCTGGCTGGTAGTGCCTCCTTCCCCTTGCTGGCTGGTGGTGCCTCCTTTGTCTTGCTGGCTGGTGTCCCCTTCTTGCCCTTGCTAGCTGGCAGCCCCTTCTTGCCCTTGGCAGGTGGTGCAGGCACACTGGCTGTGCTGACGGGTGCCTACTTGGAGCCTCTCACACCTGCAGTAGTTGCAGGAACTACAGTGGCAGTGGACTGGGTGGCTGAGGTGCTGGCCTGGGTTCTGGCCACCCTGGCCCGAAGTAAAGGACGGGGGAGGGGCAGGGAAGAGATCAAGGGTGAAGAGGAAAAGCCTTTTACGGACACAGGGGCTGGAAGAGGGTGAAGGTTTGAGAGTGGAGGAAGAGGGAGTGGTGGTAGGAGGTGTCAGTCTTGTGTGTTTGGGTGCAAGTGCATGGGATGGATGCTGTTGTGAGGTGGATGGCTGTTGGGTGTCTGAGTGCTTGTGCATGTGTACTTTGGGAGGAGGGGGCACAGACACAGTGGGAGAGGACACAGGGGACATGTGCATGGATATGGGGATACTGCCAGTGAGGGGCGTGTGTTGTGATAGGTGTGCTGGTGATGGAGGTAGTGGATGAGGATGTAGTGCATGCAGGTGTGAGTGTAGATGTGACTAGGAGGGAGGTGGACGAGGAGGAGGAGGGGGACTCAGTGGAGGCAGTGGATGTTGGTGTGTCTGCATCTGGATGGTGCTTGTGTGAGTGCCTGTGGGATGAAGTGTGGTGCTTGTGCTTGCCTGAGCCACTTCTGTGTGTTGATTTAGGTACATGCAGGTCTGAAGGTATGCTGGGGATAGGCTGGGGTTGAGGGGAATGAATGGGACTGGGTAGAGGAAGTTGGAGATGGGGGGCTAGAGACAGAGACAATGGCTGCCATCAGTGAGTTGGCCAGAGCCTGGAATGCTCTCTGTTGGGCAGCCACACCAGAGTGAATGCCCTCCAGGCACGCATTTGTTTGTTGCAAATGCCCTGCTAGACCCTGGATGGCATTTAGTATGGTTGACTGCCCAACAGAGAGGGATCTCAGGAGGTTAATAGCGTCCTCACTGAGGGCAGCATGGCTGACTGGGGCAGGGCCTGATGTGCCTGGGGCAAAGGAGATGCCCACCCTCCTGGGTGAGCGGGCACGGGAAACTCGCTGAGGGGGTGCTGGGAGGGCGGTGCTGGTATGGGGGTGGAGGCTGTACCTGTAGTTGGGGTGGGCACAGAGGTGTCCGCCACCGCCAGGGAGCTTCCATCAGAGGAGGTGTCGCTGTCAGAACTGTCCCCTCCTGTCTCCGGCGTGGTGCGCCCCTCACCCTCCGTCCCACTGGTGCCCTCACCGTCACTGGATTCAGCCTCCAGGCCCATGTGGGAGGCAGCTCCCTTCGTCACCCGTGCCTATGCTCCTCCGCCAGATGATGCTAATGCACACAAGGACAGGGTGACAAAACAAAAAGGGGGGATACACTTGGTCAATGCCAGCAACAACACTACCGTTGGCGTACACAACTCACAGGGAACAGCCCTATGCACTAGGCCATGCACTACCAGTCACAATGCTAGTCACCAGGCCATGGGGTACAATGCATAATGCCATTAGCTGCACACCTGGAACCCACAGGACCCTGCCCAGTAGTAGGTGCCCACTAGCATTATTGGGATTGGAGTGCATCTGAGCTTGCCCATCATGGAACCTACCATGCCATGTTCGCCCTGGCCTAGGGGCACCCACAGACCCACATCCCTACCCAGGTAACACCTTCACATGCACAAAATCATGATTCTGAATCTGTACTCACCCCCTTGTGGCTGCTGTGTTGCCTTCAAGCGCCCATCCAACTCCAGATAGGCCACCGCCAGGATGCGAAACATCAGGAGGGTCAGGGTACGATGGGCTCCCCTTCCTCGTTGGGAGAACAGCCCCAGCTGGGCCTCCGCTGTCTTCCTTGCCCAGCGGCACATGTCCTCCCACCGTTTTTGACAGTGGGTGCTCCGCCTATCAAAGAACCCCAGGGTCCAGATCTCCTTGGTGGCACACACCAACATCCTGGGAGCATACAACCATTCCCAGGAGACCTTAGGCCAGATACTGGCCAAGCTACAGGAAACCCAACGGCTGCAGGAGGGACAGTACCTGTACTGCAACCGTTGGGTTTCCTGTAGCTTGGCCAGTATCTGGCCTAAGGTCTCCTGGGAATGGTGGTATGCTCCCAGGATGTTGGTGTGTGCCTCATGGAGAGTAGGTTCCTTTGGCCTATTCTACCCCTGTCGCACAGCAGTCCTCCCAGCTTCCCTGTTGTCCTGTGCCTCTAGCATGACAGGGGTTGCAGAAACAGTGCTGATGACATCGGCCTCCAACACAGTAAATTCATTGCTGCAACCTCCCGAAACAGAGTGATCAGGTCTGCACTTGCCATGTCGACGATATCAGTCATCGTAGCTGCAACTATTTGCACTGACCTGGTTGGAACTGCACTTGCTTTGTAGATGAAAACAACCCGACTGGCTGTATCTGCATGGTGACTGGCATGACTCAGTTGAGAGTTCAGATTTGCTTTGTTGTTCAACAGCCAGGGCTACTAAACAGCTGAGTTTAAGCCAGGTAGCTGCAAGCACAGAGATGCAGCAGAACCTGCCTGATGCTACGGTTCCTAAGTCTGTCCACGCTTGGTGTGGGCCCGCCTAAAGGAAGAAAAATAGGGCTACTTGGTACACACCATGAACTACCACTTTACCCTCTACACTCTGAGGCAAAAGGGTGAACTGAATGTCCATATGACTTGTGGGGACATTCAAGAGAGTACCTGTTCCTGATTCATGCCTGTGCCATATCTTCCTGGGGAGGTGTGAAGGGGGATTGGCCCTCTAGGGGTTGTCCAAGGACGGTTTAGCATGAGGTGGTTGTTAAAAATTGGGTCTCTAGTTGGCAGAACTGTGCACTCTGTCCAAGTAGGGACCACAGTCCTAGTCAGGGTCAGCCACAACACAACCTAAATTATCCTGTGCTCACCCTCTGGTAGCTTGGCACAGAGCAGGCAGGCTTAATTTAGAAGACAATGTGTAAAGTATTTATGCAATAACTTATTCAGTAACACAGTGAAAACACCACAAAAAGACTCCACACCAGGTAAGAAAAATTGACTATGATTTTTTTAAATAAATCAAGACCAAAACAACAAAAATCCAATATGTAGATCCTGAGATATACAATAAAAAAAATGTAAGTGAAAATAGTGCATAGAAGTGCAAAGCATTAACTGTGGTTATCTGGTCACACTGGACCTGGACAAAGTCACAAGTTCAGGCCAACTATGATGGAGTGCGGGCTGACTACAGGGACCAGCTTGGGCCCTCTGAACATAGTACCTTAAATCGTGGTTCACAGTATGCACAGCGTTGCTTTGCAAATCTTTGTGTTATCTGGTATAGGTTCTGAGAAGCTGTGTGGGGATGCTTTGTGGGGCTTGGCATCGCTGTGAATTGATATCAGGGAGCTGTGCAACGAGGCTTTGTGGGGCTTCGCATTGCTTTGTGTCGATCCTGGGGAGCTGTGCAACAAGGCTTTGCAGTGCTTGGCGTCGCTGTGTGTTGGTCCAGAGGGGCTGCAGGTGCACAGTGCGGCTTTGAGGGACTTTACGCCACTGGTGTTGAGTCCGACAAAGCTGGCAGCTGTGAGGCTTTGCGGGGGTTTGCAGCACTTGTGATAAACACCAGAGAAGGTTGAGCACCTTAGGCCCACTTCCAAGGCAGGGCAGACTCACAGCTTGTACGGTCCAGATGCTGGTGGTTCAAGTTTTTGATGTCCCTGACACTTGAGGACAGGAGGCAAGCTAACAAACTCTTGTAGATCACTTGTGGTGGGAAGGCAGAGTCCTTCCAGCTGAATCAGGGAGCAGCAGACAGAAGGACAACAAGCGGAAAAGCAGTCTTTCCAGAAAAGCAAACAAGTTGAGTCCTTTGAGCAGCACAGCAGTACTTCTGACAGAGTCCAGGTGGTGGTCCAGAAATGTCTGATTTAATGGGGTCAGAGATCCAGTACTTATAATCAAATGTGCCTTTGAAGTGAGGGAAACTTCAAAGAGTGGTTCTGAAGTGCACCAGTTACTTTTTAGCCTAGTCCTGTCTGTGAGGCTATCTGTAGGGGTTTATCATTCCTTTGTGGAGGGTCAGGCCACTACCCTTTGAAGTGTAAAGGGTGAGCCACTCCACCCTTCCTGCCCAGGAAGACCCATCAGTATGCAGATGAATGCAGATGCAGTTGAGCGTCCTACATTTATGGTTGTCTGGATGGAACGCACAAGGGGGGCTGTCACCCTGTACAGACAAAATGTGGATTGGAAACAGGTTGTAGGGCACATAAAGCAGTAGGAGCAGAGAAATGCCATTCCAAAGATATTAACCATTTTGTAACTACTCCTTTCTGATAAGATATTACTGCTTAAAAGTATATGAAAGAAGTGAGAGGAGCAGGCTTCCCTATAGTGAAAAATGAGTCGGGAATGTTTCACTACCAGGACCTGTAAAACTTAAAAGTATGTGTCCTGCCTTTTAACTATACTGCACCCTGCCCTGTGGATCACATAGGGCCTACCTTAGGGGTGAATTATATGTAATAAAAGGGTGCTTGAAGGCTTCGCAAAGGGTTTTAAATGCCAAGGCAAAGTGATAGTAAAACTGCACACACAAGTCTTGCAATGGCAGGCATGAGACATGGTTAAGGGGCTACTTATGTGGGTGACACAATCAGTGCTGCAGGCCCAGTAGTAACATTTAATTTACAGGCCCTGGGCAAATATTGTGCTCTTTGCTGGGGACTTATAGGTAAATTAAATATGCCAGTTGGGTAGGAGACAATGTTA
The DNA here is from genome assembly GCF_031143425.1 of Pleurodeles waltl. Lineage (NCBI taxonomy): Eukaryota > Metazoa > Chordata > Amphibia > Caudata > Salamandridae > Pleurodeles > Pleurodeles waltl. The sequence goes on from NC_090440.1 coordinate 1,629,570,231, forward strand.
CCATGTTTAGGGGAGAGAGCACAAGCACTTTAGCACTAGTCAGCAGTGGTAAAGTGCACAGATTCCTAAAACCAGCAGAAGCGAGATCAGAAAAATGGAGCGAGGCAGGAAAAAAGTAGGGAGAAGACCACTCTTAGGCTGTCAGGTTAACAGGGGCACAGTGGGTGTAGCGCCACAAGGGAGAAAAGCTACCAGCGTCGATCGTTGTGCACTTAAGTTGAATTGTATAGTATTTAGTATTTCAGTATGATTAAAAGTACTTTGTTTTACTAAAATATAAGCACTGGGCTGGACAAAAAGTCATTGTGTCTGTTGTTTATCTGTTGAATGTTTAGTTCAAGCATCTCACACTATCTGACTGAGAAGCCTGTTACTGCTTGCCCTGGCTGTCCTGAGAGTCAAGTGCAGAGTAGGTTGTACTTGCCCTAGTTTGCACAGACATACTGGCATGGGTCCTAGGACACAAATGGTGATTGACCTTAACCACTACGGTTGGAGTCCAGTAGTCCCTGTTTGCCCTATGCCCGCCCATAAACTGGATCCCACAGCATTTAATATGTTGCTAGGGCATCTCCAGGAAAAACAAATTTATGCTGCTATGATCATTACTGGCCTTAGCTGTTAGTCGGTTAGATTGGCTTCCCATTAGAAAACATGTGGTTCTATGATCTATAAATCATTTATAAAGCCACATCTCCTGGATTGGAAGGGGCATTGGATTTTTTTTTTTAACGTTAATGTGATATTGGAAGGCCAAAAATGGCGTGCCATATTTCCAAGTGGCGCAATGCTTGCAATGTGCCACTTTGTAATCCCTTGCACTGCATTAAGCAGGTGCCAGGCAGAATGTATGCAAGGGGGCGTTCCAGTGCTAGGAGGGCAGCAAAAATGGCACTAAGAAATCTAAGAGATTTCTTTGTGTAATTTTTATCACCATTTTTAATGCCTGCTAAAAGCAGGCGTTAAAGGGAGGCAACCATTGTTTTCAATGGTCGTCTGTGTGCTTTGCAGGATTAGCGTCAAAAATGTGGACTCTAATCCTGCAAAGTGTCAGACTAGCATAAAAAAATGATGACGCCAGTACCTCTGACTACCACCATGGTGCGCCGTATTTTAAATACGGCCCACACATGGTGGCATTAGGTGGGCGCTAAGAGGCGCAACAAAAGTGGGACTGTACTAGGTGCAGCACCACTTGTCATAACTCTGCCCCTAAAGGTCTACAAAATGGGGTTACAGTATCAAGCTATAGGGCTGCGCATCCTTGCGGAGACATGATCACTGAAGACACATTCTTAAGTTGTGATTTAAGAAGCAACATTTTATGTTGACCCAGGATGTTATGTCAAAGGTACAGCATTTGATCAAAGCCTTTTCATTTAAACATACAGTGAGTCACATGCTAGGGGAATATGGTCAAAAGTAGTAAACTACAGGCCAAAGGGTTGGCAAAAGTAGAATGATACTTTCGGACACAAGCTCAAAAGAAAGCGCATTCTTAAAAAAATGATATTAAAAAACGACATGTTAAACATGTTCATAGTCTAGTGCCTGACGTGACCTATACGCAGATGAGGTTTGAGAAACGTAGCAAAAAGTTATGGAAAGCCAGGATGAGAGTCAGTGTGTCGGAATTCGCTAATGACATTTTACCACTACATTTTCTTTTTAGGAGTAGATATGATGTGGAGTTCTGGTTTTATCACTACTTTATCACAACTTCAAGCTGTTTCACAACAGCATTGCCGGAGGCCATCATTATCTACTTACACTGTTGACATTATGATAAGACTACTTTGTCAGTGCCCATAGGATCTGTGTGAACCTTTGCGCCCCAAGAGCACAGTACATGGACATGTTTTAACATTACAGAATGTTTATTTTACTTTAGTGCACAATTATATGTTGCACTGTTGCCTGACACTGGTTGTGTTAATACTTCTTCGTATAGCAGACCGAGTTTTCATGTAGAATATACAGGACCAGATTTAAGAAAAGTGGTGCTGCATCCAGTGCAGTGCTACTTTTCTTGCAATCCTTAGCATCTACGATATGGCGCACTATGGTGGTAGTTAGGGAACTAGCGTTCGGAGCTGATCAGGATTAGCGTAAAAAATATTGACGTTAATTCTGCAAAGCCCATTGAGGCCCATTATAAATAATGGCGTGACTCCTTTTAACGTCTGCTCTGAGCAGGCATTAAAAGTGCTGCACAAATTGACGCAAAGAAATCTCTTCGATTTCTTTTGCACCACTTTTTGACCCCCTTTGTATACATTATGCCTGCAGGCATAATGTAGAGCAAAGGGTTACAAAGTGGCGCAGTGCATGCATTGCACCACTTTGTAAACATGGCGTGGGGAACGGCCACCTTAGCGCCACCTTAGCATAAAACAAATGACACTAAGGTGGTGCTAAAGTGTCGCTAGGCCCTCTTAAATCAGGGCCGCCGTTTTTTTAATGATATGCCCAGCTATCAAGTCTTCTAATAGATCTCTGTGAATATCTCCTTGTCTTTAATTTACTCACCAGTTTCTTGTGACTGTTGTTCCCAGATGGAAGGGAGGTTAGAAGTGAAGGCATAAGGGATGGAAGTATTCAACTGTGCCACTTGTCTCTCTCTAAGCAGCATTGTTCCTGTAAGCCCCATGTACATACCCTAGATCCTTGCACGCCACACTTTGCATCTCTGTCATGACTGCAGATTCAGATTACTTATGCTAAGAAAGGTCTGAAGCATTGAGCCCCCTCACTTAATACTGGACTCTCTATGTGTCACAAATTACTTTCTGCCGCCTATGTGATTTCTAGTCCCATCAGATGTAAAAAATGGTGATGAGCCATTTGGTGAACAGCTCAAAATGTTCACCAATCCCATATTGAGAAAAAACCCAATTCATGTCCGCACTCATCATCATATCATATCTAGTTGCCACAACGAGGCCCAGGCCACTGCTATACACACCCAGCAGCTGCCAGGGTTTATGATCACCTTTGTTGGTGCAAGGGAGGGATTTGCAATAGACATTTATGACCCACTCAGGAGTAGGTTCCAGCATTTGTTCCAAAGGACGACTGTTTCCACTAAAATATTTTTTTATGATTAAGTGATGATCACCTTTCGCTCCCTCCTTGGTGCAGTACCTACCCAGGCAAAGAAACAGACTGCAGAACCCAGGAGGATGTTGGTGTTCAAAATAGGTCACAGACCTTTATTGCCTGTTTCTGCTAAATCTCAACCTTGATCAAATCTACTTTGGAAGAGTTAATTTCAGTGAGGTGAAACTTCAGAGGGAGCGAAGGTCATCTTTCTGATGACATAATTATAAAGATTGAACCTTGACATTCTGATTATTTATTCTACTACAGACAATTAATCAAGTCATATAATAGCCAAGAGCTAAGTGAATCAACTATGTGGCCTTGGAAAGCTGATGCCTAATAAGGGGCCCTAAGGCATCCCCTCTGTCTGCTTTGTCTATTATGTTTAGAGTAAAGAGATGTTGCTAATTGAAGAACCATTAATGAAGCAGTCACAGAAATTCATAAAATGATGAATTGGCCCTCCATAATTTTACTGCCCAGCGGATGTTATGTTATGAAGATTTGTAGAGCGCACTATCACCCGGAAGGGTATGGATGTTGATAGAGATGGTGTAAAAGACTGAAATTACCATTTTGTTGCCTCACTCCTCTAGAGATATAGGGTGAGGATGTGACAATGTAGACAGGAGTGAGTTAAGTGCTGTAAACTAGCTCGTGTGTGGGATGGTTCGGATACGGGTAAGCTAGCTAGCTTAGAGCTAGTGCATAGTATGTCTAGTATCTGGCAGTTCATGGGTTCATAGTTGTCGTAAAACAGTTGCTATTGTGGTAAAAGTGCAGTCCAACAGTTGCCACTTCTTCAGTTTTCATATGTTAAAGCGCGGGATGGCACCATAAGTGGGCTGATGTGTGTTCAGAATCTGCGAGGGCTGTACCAGCATGGGGCTGTAGGGAGATCAGAGCAAATAAGGTTTGTATCCGACTAGTGTGAAATTTGGGCCTTGGGGCTGCCAATCCCAGGTACGCTTTGAGGCTGCAGTCATTTTAGTGACAGGTGAGATGGACTGAGATAGATTTACCAAATTCGTTCATCTCTTTCTCTTTAAAATAGTTGGGCTGATTTAAGTCTTTTTTAAACCGAAGCAAAGTTGGAGAGTCCTTCTGGCTCCCATCTGGCATTGTTTCCTATTTCCAGATTCAGGGTATATGATTAATCTTAATATGGCACCGCGCAACAGGGCAGCAACCCAAGCCAGTGATCTGCCCAACCTGCTCCTTAACATCAGGGGTTCTATTTGGCAACGTTTTTACGGTTCTTTTAAATGGTAGCAGCCTCCAAATGATATGTTTTTAATTCTCCTGGTAGCATTTAATAATAAGAATCACATTTTCATTGTCTTTGGTTTTACAGACAGCCCCTGTTTTTGCATTTCAGTTCTGAAGAAAAACTCAGTTACTTCGATCAACGCCCACAAGTGAATGTGAGGCACATTCACTTATTATGTGTCTCACATCAGTAGCTGTGTCTGTGGCTGTACTTTGTGTTTGCGCATTAAAAAGAGTGATGGAGTGTATCTCCCCAGACTTTCAAGTCTCCTAGTATACAACACACATCTCAAGTCTTGACGAAGAACTCAGAGATTCCTATGCTCAGTAGCCAGTTTCTCTGGAGATTTTCTTTTCATAACCAGCCAGTGATGCAAATTAGAGGCAAAACTGTAGTTCAATGGCAAACCAAAGAGGTAGGTGATGGATGCAACTCTGCTTTGCTTTTATGTCTTTTCTAGTCCTGCGAGGTCTTTTAAAAGTACTAACAGATATTCCTTTGTATCAGGCACTACAGTTCTTTAAAATACGTTTAGTGTAGAACTGAAAAAAGTGCTTAAGTGTACTTCATTAAAAAGTGTTTATATATAAAAGGTTTTGTTTCCCCTGCAGAGATGACATTAAAACGCTTAAGGCAAGAGCTCTGTCTTGCTCACACTGTTTCTTTCCAGTTGCAAGAAGCATTGCCCAAGCCAAAATGTCCGGCCTGTACAAGCTTGCATTGTATTTTTTCACTTCTTTGCAAAACACATGCAAAAGCAGATAACTCCAGGTGAAACTTCATAACCTGCAATTCTAAGTGTACCCGTGTCTGGAATTCCTAGGTCCGCAAACTCTGGAGATGACAACTCTGGGACTTGAGACACTGGATCGTTCAGGCAGCGGTGTAGCCCCTGCCTTCGCCCAAGCCATGCAGTAATTTGGCTGAATCCTTCCCAGTCCCCGACCTCCTCATCTCCCTTCCACTGGCCATAAGAGTAAGTCGGCGTTTTTTTCCCCTGGAATCTGGGAAAAGTGTACAAAAAAGGTATTTTCAGTAAAGTTATCTAATGTCAAAAGAGCTAAATGGACCAGTTTCATCTCTTTTCAGTTGAAGGAATTCTGGGCTTTCTTGAGTGACCAATAGATCTGAGCCTGCTGACGGTCTAGTGAGGCGCCCACTCCTGAGAAGTTGGCATCTCTGGTTATGACCAGATTAGGGGGTGCCAAAGAAATTTCCCTCAGGAGGTGAACACGAGCCAACCACCAGCCAACGTCTATTTTTACTAAGTATGACACCGTGATGCTGAAAGACAGATTCTGGGAACCTGGAGACCAATTACTCAAGATCCACTCCAAAAGCTTGTGAAGGTGAAATCTGGCCCAGAAAATGAGGGAAATTGTTGAGGCTAAGTTGCCCTGAACTTGTAGCCAGCATGAAGCCTTTGGCTGTCTGTGCTTCACAAGCTCTTGAATGTGAGCCTAAAGCTTGCAAAGTCTCTGTTTGGTCAGCGAAACCACCCCTAGGTGTGTTTGCAGTTGAGCTCCTATAAAAAACATTTCTTGGGACGGAAAGAGAGAAGACATTTCTCAGCTGAACCGGTACAGTTAAAACCCTGTTGATCTGAGACACTAGCAGGTCGTTTCTTGAAGACTGAAGAAGCCAGTTGTCAAGATAGGGGGTGAATGAAAATAACTTTATAATGGAGCTTTCACACTAGAAGTGCCTACATCTATGTGGTGAGGATTGTAACCTTAAGGGAATGACACAGAATTGGAAGTGGTCACTTTGATGGGAAGGCCTGATGAGCACATTCAGGTACGGGTCCTGAAGATCTACAGATGCCAAAAAACTCTTAATCATAGGAATTATCGACTGCAGAGTTACCATGCACAAGTGAGTTGACTTGATCCATTAATTCACCCATTTCAGGTTAGAACAGGATGGAATGCACCTGAGGACTTGTGCACCAGAAATAGTATGGAAAATGTCCTGTTTCCTAATGTTCAGGATGGAACTGTAGAGATCACGCCCTTGATGAGCAAAGCTTTGATTCCTTCCAGAAAAGCTGAAAATTTTGGACCACTGGTAGGCAAATTAATTTGTATAACTCCAGTTTCTGGTAGCCATTTCATAAAATATATTGTGTAGCCTTTTACCATTATGTCAACACCCATTGATCTGTGACAATGTTTTCACGATGCGGAAGTATTGAATTTTACCAATCACTGGAAGAAAATCAGCTGATCCCTAAGTGACAAGATCTTCATCTCTCTTTGGCAACATCTTTTTTCGAGGTGAAAAAAAGATCTAGCTTGAAATTTCCTTCCACTAAGAGATGAAGAATGAGATTCTCATTTCGGAGATGCCTTTGACCATCCTTCCCAAAACCTTTCACCACTGGAGTTCCTTTTGTAAGGCAGAGCATGTATGCAGTCCTTAACCTCCTTCGAAATCATAGTATTCAACTGATCCCAAAACAAATCTGTCCCTCAAAAGGAATATTAAATAGGGAAGTTTTCTCCAGTGGATCCCTATTCCATTCTCTCATCCAAAGTCTTCCCCTGCTGCGACCACTGCACCAGATTACATAGCTGAGGCTCTAATAATATCCAAGGAAATGCCAGCTGATAGACTGGCCTCTTGCTCCATTGCTGCTAATACGTCCAAGCACTCAAGCCCCTTCTAGTTAGCAACTTCCAATTTATCAATGTCCTGTACCATAGATTTGGCGGAATAAGCTGCATAGACACTTGGCCTTCAAGGTCAGATTCTCTGCTGCAAAAACCTTTTAAAAGTTGAATCCACCCTTTTATCTGTAGAATCAGCAGGTATGCAATCATCAGGGTTAATTGAAGTTCTTCCTATTAAAGTGGCAAGAATTGCATCGACCTTGACAGAAAGGGGCAAAATGTCCTCTCCCTCCAGCAAATAAGGTTTCTGCTGGAAGCGTGGGACATGAACCTTATTAAGATCCTTCTATTTGCTCATCACCATGTCTCTAATCATCCCAAGGAAAGGTATTGACAATTGATGGCTTTACATATTGTGGAAAAAGGGTGTTGCCTCCCTGTTTCCACTGGAACAGAGGAAATCCCAAATTCTATGTCAGGACCGGAGGCGAGGATTATGCAGAATCTTTCTTCACTTTTAATGACAGCAGGTTCAAAGTAAACAAGAAAAAACTACAACTCCCATGAGACCCACTCCCATGGCAACCAATGTCCAATCACACTGCCGTCCGACCAAATGTATAAATATCCCAATGCCGTGACGTTCTTCCTCTTTCTTCACTGCTCTCTGTCAGATAAGTGTCACCTTCTCTGTCTCTCAGTTGTTGAGCTAAGATAACTGTTCGGTTAAAACGATTTGTTTTTTCATAACTCTGTTCTTTCATCGCGCGCGCGCGTGTGTGTTGTAGTGTTTGTTGCTACGGCAACACCAACGCGCGGTTAGGCTTTTCAGCCCGAGCGCGATCGAGAAATAATCTCAGTCGGGTCCACCAGAGGGCGCTCTTTCGCGCGCTCAGGTGCTCCTGAGCGTTATTCTTTAGCGTTTTGAGTCGCGTTCGCGCTCGCACGCTTCAGATTAACGCTTTGGGGTTTAAAGCGAGTTCCTGCTCACTTTAAACCCTCCCAACCCCCGCGGACACCGCGAGTCGGTGGTTTCTCTGTGTGGGCCGTCTGCTCAACGAGCGCTTCGCTCGTGACGACCCGGATTTCCCTGTCACTGCAGGAGCGCGGGGGGGCTGCCCGGCGAGATTTGAAGGGCGTTTTTTCTTCCTGCATAATCCCGACATGTCCCTCAACGAGCGCAACGCTTTCCCCACCCTGTCCCCGGGGGAGGGCTCATCCCAGAGGGCCTTGGCTCCTGAGATGGACCTCCTGCTGTCACAGGCTATTCATAGGGCCCTAGGGCCCTTACAAGACAGCGTGGCCAGGTTGTCGGACCACGTGTTTGGGGAAACAGGGATGGGGCTGACGGGGACTGACCTACAGGGAGAGGCAGTCCCCAAGAAACCTCGCAAGCGTGTCGCGGGGCACCTGGAAGGATTCGTCTGACTGAATCTTTCCGTAAGAGTGCGCGCACGCTGCAACAACTACCCTGCCGGGAGGGGTTGGAGCCCGGCGAGACCGGTGAAGTGACTCACAATAGATCGGACCCGGCCCGGGGGTCCCCCAAGCGGGTCGCGAGGGACACGGATGGGGACTCTTCCTCTGATGAGGATCAGGAAGCGGGGCATCCTTGGCGCCCATCTTCTTATCAGACCCGCCCGGGACGGAGGACTCGGAGGAGGAGATGTTCCACCCTGAGGATTTGTACCATCCCCGCTCTTTGGAGTGGCACCCGGATAAGAGGGTGGCAGACTATGTAGCCAGCAAAATTCGCCAGCCCCTGGAGAAGGAGGTTCGGGCTAGATTGCGGGCGGAATGCCCACGCCCGACTCTTCCGGATCGAGTGGCGGCTACCCCTGATCTAGATCCCAAACTATGGCCCTCATTCTGACCTTGGCGGGCGGCGGAGGCCGCCCGCCAAAGTCCCGCCGTCAGGTTACCGTTACCGTTCCGCGGTCGAAAGACCGCGGCGGTAATTCTGACTTTCCCGCTGGGCTGGCGGGCGGTCGCCTTCAGACCGCCAGCCAGCCCAGCGGGAAAGAGGCTTCCACGATGAAGCCGGCTCGGAATCGAGCCGGCGGAGTGGAAGCTGTGCGACGGGTGCAGTTGCACCCGTCGCGTATTTCACTGTCTGCACAGCAGACAGTGAAATACATGTAGGGGCCCTCTTACGGGGGCCCCTGCAATGCCCATGCCAGTGGCATGGGCACTGCAGGGGCCCCCAGGGGCCCCGCGACCCCCCCTACCGCCATCCGGATCTCGGCGGTCCGACCGCCGGGATCTGGATGGCGGTAGGGGGGGTCGGAATCCCCGCGGCGGTGCAGCAAGCTGCGCCGCCGCGGAGGATTCAATGGGGCCGCGGTACACTGGCGGGACCCCGCCAGTGGTGCCGGTCCGACCGCGGCTTTACCGCCGCGGTCGGAATCCCCATTGGAGCACCGCCGGCCTGTCGGCGGTGCTCCCGCGGTCCTCCGCCCTGGCGGTCAAAGACCGCCAGGGTCAGAATGACCACCTATGTACTTTCTTCGGGAAGTAGGTCAAGGACCCGAAGAAGGGTATCGATCGTTCCTGGAGGGGATGCCAGGATAAGTTATTGGATGTCCTGGGTCCCCTCACGCAGATCATTCAGCTCGCCGATCGGGCTCGGCGATCCAATTCTCCCATTCCCACGGATATCGTGGCGGGGTGGGCCCAGAGGGCTGTCTGCTTGTTGGTGGGGCCGGACGAGGCAGGGGCCGCTCCTCCGGCCGTGCTTTCCAGCAAGGCCCCTCACCCTACCCACCGCGAAACAACGGATGGAGGGATGGCCGTCAGGGTACCTTCTTCCCCAACCGGGGTAGAGGGAAATCCAAGCGATCCGCCCGTGGTGGAGCTAACGCCCCCGGAGGCGTTAACAGTGAGTGTTACCCTTTTTTCCCCTCGCACTCTGGGAGGGCGGCTACGCTTCTTCGCCCACAAGTGGGCCTCCTTGACGTCAGACGCTTGGGTGCTGCAGACGGTCAGGGGGTTCCACATAGAATTCCTGGGGACCCCAGTTCAGGACGGAAGTTCAGGAGCTCCTTCAGGAGAAGGCTATTCACCCGTCGACGATCCATCCCAGGGGCTTCGTGAGCAACCTGTTCCTTGTAGAAAAGAAGGACAAAGGGTTTCGTCCCGTTATCAATCTCAAGTCCTTCAACGAATGGGTGGTGTACCGCCACTTCCAAATGGAGGGCATTCACATGCTCAGGGATATCCTACTGCTTGGGGATTGGATGGTATGGTTGGATCTCAAGGATGCCTACCTTACGGTCCCCATCTTTCCTCCTCATCGCCGGTTCCTGCAGTTCCTCTGGAGGGGTCAGGCATTCGAGTTCACTTCCCTGCCATTCGGCCTGTCGTCGGCCCTGTGGTGCTTCACGAAGCTACTCAAGCCAGTCGTAGAATACCTGCGGGCTCGGGGGATCCGCTTGATTATTTACCTCGACGACATCCTCTTGATGGATCAGTCGCGCTCGCAGCTCGTGTCCAATGCGAGCATAACTATTCAGCTCCTACAGGATCTGGGCTTCGTGATCAACTCACAGAAGTCGGAACTGCTTCCCTCGCAGTCGATGACTTTTCTGGGGTTCCTCATCGATTCCCAGGCAGCCTCCCTCAGTCTCCCGGGTCCGAAGGTCAAGAAGATCAAGAAGGAGCTGTCCACGGTCTTGAGACGGGACAGAATTTCCCTGAGGCAACTGGCCAGGGTGGTGGGGCTCCTTTCGTCCTCGATCCAGTCCATCTTACCGGGCCCTCTTCATTACAGGGCCCTGCAACGTCTCAAGGCCCATCACCTACAAAGGGGGCTTTCGTATTCAGAGCTGATAGCTTTGTCCCAGGAGGCGCGGACGGATATCCAGTGGTGGCTAGACCACATGGAAGCGTGGAACGGCAAAGCAATATTCGGGGCCGCCCCCGATCTGATCATAGAGTCGGACGCCAGTCGTTCCGGCTGGGGAGCTCGTTGTGGGGACATCTCCTTCGGGGGCCGCTGGACCCAGCAAGAGCTCGATCTACACATCAATTGTCTGGAGCTCCTGGCGGGTTCCTTTGCGATCAGATCCTTGACGCGGGACAAGGCTTCTTGCTGCGTGCTGCTAAGGATGGACAACGTCTCGGCGGTACAGTATATCAACCGCCTGGGGGGGACCCGCTCGAGGGCCCTAGCGGAGTTGGCAAAAGATTTTGGCATTTTTGCCTCCAGCGTCAGATCTCGGTCACTGCGGAGTATCTTCCGGGGTCCCAGAACATCCTGGCGGACTGGAACTCCAGGTATCTGGAGGATCCCAGCGATTGGCGTCTGGACAGGGCGGTGTTCCTAGCTCTGCTGGAGCGATGGGGTCCTTGTACAGTGGATCTCTTTGCGTCCAAGTGGAACACTCAGCTTCCTCACTATTTCAGCTGGTGCCCGGATCCGGGGGCGAGCGCAGTCGATGCTTTCCTTCAGAACTGGGGCCGAGATCAGAACTATGCGTTTCCCCCTTTCCCTCTGATTCCGAGAGTAACAGCTCAGGTTCGTCGCCAGGGAGCGACAGTCATTCTGATAACACCGCTCTGGCGGTCTCAAGTGTGGTTCCCAGCGCTTCTGGAACTATCTTGCGATTTTCCCATTCGGCTTCCGGTTCGTCCGGACATACTGTCGAATCCAGAGGGGCAATTCCACCCGTTAGCCCTTCACGGCCATCTCTCTCTAGTGGCCTGGCGGATTTCAAGCAACGCTGGACGGACCACAGACTTTCACGAGAAGCTGAGGATTTCATCAGACAAGCATGGGCCCCTGGTACTTGCAAGAGATACAGATCAGCCTGGAACGGCTGGGCTCGTTGGTGTCTGGCGAGGCACTTCGATCCCTTGGGGGCCCAGATTACCGATATCTTGAATTTTCTAGCTGGCCTGGCTGCTTCTGGCCAATCCTATTGCTCTGTAAATTCTTTTCGTTCTGCGATTTCGGCGGGACACCCTCCGATTGATGATCACCCCGTAGGGGAGCACCCGTGGGTGTGCAAGCTATTGAAGGGCATCCGCATGGCCAAGCCGCCGGAACCCAGATACACCTCCTTGTGGGATGTCGATCAGGTTTTACGATTCTTGATCGCATGGCCGGATAATCAATTCCTGTCGCGTAAACAGTTATCGGACAAACTGGCGATCTCGCTCTGCCTCATCTCATGCAAACGGGTCTCTGATGTCAGGGCTCTAGATGTATCCGCTAGAGTTTTCTCGCCGGAGGGGGTTACTTTCACGATTTCAAGACGTACAAAGTCTAGTACCAGGTCAGTAACCTATCCCGCTTTTGAACATACGCCAAAGCTTTGTGTGGTTAGATGCTTAAAGAGGTATGAAGAAGTGACGGCGGAACTCCGGCCGTCGGGGGGAGAGACAATTGCTCATCTCCATCAAGAAACCCTTCAGGGCGGTTTCCTCCCCCTCTATCGCCAGGTGGGTCCGGTGGATCCTGTCGGAATCGGGTGTTAATGTCCAGCTATTTGGAGCTCACTCCACCCGAGGTGCCATGGCCTCTAAAGCTTTCCATGTAGGCGGTAGATTGGAGGACAGTATGAATGCGGCCGACTGGTCCTCTGAGTCGATTTTTAAAAAATTCTATTTTAAACCTATTCATGAAGCCGCTTCGTTGGTGGTGAGTAAGCTTTGAACATGCATAATCCTCGCCTCCGGTCCTGACATAGAATGAGAAATTTCCTAGCTAACGTGAAGGAAAGTTTCAATTCTATTAAGGACACGGAGGCGAGGATTATCCCGCCCGCCACAGTGGCCATGGCGCCCGCCCGGAGCGAATTTTATCCATTGCAAGGTGGTATATTTAGTTTTTCATTATGGATATTCAATTTGCGATGTCACGTATCTTGCCTGATTTTGGTATTATAAGCTTGTTTGCTGTATCAGTCAGAGAACTACGAGTTCGTTTGTATGATTTCTCGACTTTGCGGATTCGATTGCTTACCTTTTACTATTTACTTGTTCTTAGGAGTGACTCCTGCGACTACATAGTGGCGGTCCACGTCAGTTCGCAGTGAAGACGAGGAAGAACGTCACGGCATTGGGATATTTATACATTTGGTCGGACGGCAGTGTGATTGGACATTGGTTGCCATGGGAGTGGGTCTCATGGGAGTTGTAGTTTTTTCTTGTTTACTTTGAACCTGCTGTCATTAAAAGTGAAGAAAGATTCTGCATAATCCTCGCCTCCGTGTCCTTAATAGAATTGAAACTTTCCTTCACGTTAGCTAGGAAATTTCTCATTACCCCTAACATTAGAGAGGATCTTACACATCTCTCCTTCTCACATATTTGCTAGAAGAAGTTGGCAGAGCGTCCACATCAGATGCTGAAGAATCATCTTCATTCAAGTCTTAAAGACTCTCTAAATCAGTGTCCCCATATCTTTGGTAACAGCTGCCTCAGTCCTGGCTTACATTGCACACTTTGTCATGAGGGGTGATAGCCACTGAGGAGGACCTCTATCTTGTACCAATGTAGGTCACCTGACTGGAATAGAACCTTCCTCATGCGATGAACATGAGGAATAAAGAACATGCCTCCTTTTAGCTGACCTATTTTTCTCCATTGTGACCAATAGAGGTTCAACCTCTAAAAAGCACTTAAATAAAAATGGCATGGCTAACCATGTGCACCAGCCACCTAGCGTTTGTAGACAGATCACCAATAGGGTTACTATGGGAATGCACCAATCAAAAGTCAGGCAATTGATGCTCGAAAAGTAATACACCTGTGCCCATAAAGGGCTACTGACAGCCCTCGAGCCATTAAACATATCAGAATTCAAGCGAGGGAGGGATTTGGCGGTAATGGCTATCTGATGTGCGCCCTGAACTGAAGGAACTGAAGGTTGCTATTTTATTTGCCAACCATAATTGCCAACAATGCAAAAAACAGTTTTAATTGATCGATTTCTACCTTTCTGTTGTAACAATACTCTTACATTAACTGTTTTGGTTACTAAATTTTCACCATGCAATGTTTCACTCCAATACAAAATCATTAACATTGTAGGTACAAATTATCTCAGGTGCCCCCTGCTTCGGATCTTATCCAGGATGATTTTTGGAACGCCCATAAAATTCATAAATTTCTCGCTTTGCAAAAAAAAATCTTTTTTGAAGAGTACAGACAAATTAGTCTTATTACTTCGAGAGCCTGGGCACTGATGTTTCACATGTAAAATAAACTGAGAGTTCGCCTGTACTCAAACATAGACTCCTGGACTGTTGGACATTCTTTCGAATGGAATGCTTCTTTATTCCGTCCCTACCTCAAAAACTTTAAGCGTGACCTCATTGCCCTTCAGGACACAAACTGTCATGAATCAGGCAAACCAGATGACCCAACAGAAGGGGATCTGACGCTCTTCTCCTTGAAGAAAATTCCGGGACAATAATGTTAGACTGCTAGCTTGCGCACAGCTTGTTTTAGTTTTACATGCCATTAATAACTGTCAGCTTAACTACAGGTGGGGAAACAACGGTGTAATATTTTTTTCATAAACATGAAGCGGTGCTACAATTTCCATCATTCAAGTTGAAGTTCACATGCAAAGAAAAAGGTAAATCTACTAATATATACCGCAACATGGTGCAGCAACCTTTTCTATTATAGCACAATTTGCCATGCTTGTATGTGTGCTGTGTAGTGTAGCACGCATGCAATGTAAGAAAAACTAGGAGAATGAAAACAAAAATCTCCTTGTCGGTGCATGCCTTGAGGATGCACTATTTTTTACACAAAGCTCTGTCTACCATTGTTAGTGGACAGGACTTTGTGTAAAAAAACATGGGTGGTATCATTGGAATACCCATGTGCCATCCACGGGGCACACACTTGAGGCAAAGTAACACAAAGGAGTGCAAAGCACTATTGGTGTAAATCTTAGGGCTACTTTCCAGGGCAAAAAATATATATTTTTGCACAGGAAAGTAAATAGTTTCTCAACTATTTGAATTGGTTTGTACCACTTCTGTGTGGCGAAGTGCAGAGCATTGATAGATCTGCCCCTTCCTCTTTATGACAAGCAAAAAAAGTTTGATAAATTATTTGATGATATTGCTCTTTTCTTTTTCAATTGTTAACGATCTGTGGAGGAAAGTTAAATTTATCTAGTGCCTTTTGTGAAAGTCAGTGACACTGGAGTATGGGCTGTCAAATATGGGAGAAGAGAGTGTAGGAAATCAGAAGTCAATCAAAAATATATGGTTGCTGATCCTGAGCTCAGGGTCAGTTAGATACTTTCTATTTTCAGGATGTAATCTGTACATGGATAATAGCCTGGTACATCAGAAAAAAAGTAAAAAATGAGCACTTTAAATCACTAGAAGAGGGGTCTCCAACCTTTTCTGTAGTGAGAGCTACTTCTGATCAGTGAAAATTATCATGAGCTACTGAAGGCTAAACAACTCATGTATTGTTACCACAAACCACCTTTCCCAGCTTTATTGACTTTAACCCTAATATCCGTAGAGCCAGATAGTGGTGTTTGAAAACAATACTAGGGGCACTGACAGGGTTGCCATGTGTGTCAGTGAGAACATGGTCTTTGGGGATGTACGAACATCTGTGCGTAAGAATTGGATATATGTGTATGGGTAACTGAGAGTCTTTATCGTATGTTCTTGTGGCACAGGACATACCTCTCACCATATATGGCACCGTTACATGTATAACCCAAATATGCAACCATTTTTTTAAATGGGGAACATTTTAAGTGCAAAAATTTTCAGAAAGTGGATTATTGTTCTGCACTTTAAATTTATTTTATTTAAACATTCTCTGATTTAATTAAACAATGACTATTTTTCAGTTATAATTATGGCACAGTGCTCTACTGTCCACTGGGAGCAAGAGGCCTGCAGTTTGTAAATGCAATACTTCGGAAAACAATTTGAGAAAATTAAAATGAAAGTTAACTTAATCATAAGGTAACATTTATTTTTAATTTTCTCTGACTGAAAAGCTTCCAGAATCATCTTTTTGTTTTCACCTCCAATCCTGAATTGACAAGGACTTTTATTCAAGCATTAAATACCTTAGTGCTTCAGTTGTGTGATCTGGGTCATAAATCTAACTTCAGTGCTGCTTCTTATCAGGCCCTGCTATCCTGAAGATGATGTAAAATAAACACAGCTTTTCCTTACCTTTAAAAGGAAAAATGTGACCTAGTGTTTATTTAAAATGAACTTAAGGCTGTTAGCTTCTCTGAAGTGGTCTGGGAGCTACTGGTAGCTCGCGATGGACTGGATGGAGACACTTGCACTAGAAGCTACTGTGGTGCCCTGACAACCCAGAAGGCTTTTGTCTTGCCCCTTCAGAGAGCACACATTATGATCAACCCGCCCTGACAGTAGGCCAGAATATGGGTTGCATTTATAATCAATGCTTCAGAATACCTCCATATGGTGACTAGTGGGAGGTATTTTGTAGAAAGCATAGTACGCTACTTGAACTACCAGTAGTTAATCTGAATCCTCCTCTTCTTCACCATAGTGCCAACTACTTAAAATGCTTCTCCTCTTCGGAAATTAATTGGTGTACACAACATCCAATAAGATGGGAAATTACCCCAAAAATCCTTTTCATGAAATAACACCCTTAGTGCAATAAAAGATAGTACTTGATGTTCTGACCATTAAGCAGCGCACATATAGTTCAAAACACTGCCATTTTAAGGATTAATGAACTATTGGATTCTGGGCAAAACATATTTTGAAGCCCAATATTCTGAACAACTTTTCATTTCTTATCCATTTTCAACTAATTCAGACCCTGCATTGCCCAACAATGTTGAATTAGATGTTAAACTTTCAGAAATGGGGCATGCAAAAAAGCAAAAGCTTTGCTGACTGGCGTTCTCCGGCCAAATAGTGCCAAACGAAATCTTGAACAAGCATTGATAAAGATACTTATGAGCAGGGAGCTAGGTATTTATTGTCTTGCAAGAAAATTTTACACGTAATTCAGTGTCTAACCTGCCTGTCTCTTCGAAGACAAGAGAGCTGGTCCAAGAGTTATTTGGCAGATGTTTTGCGGACTAGTCCATAATATAAATAAGACGTATTCACACAACAATTGGAATCAAAGCCTTCATTTTCAGATATTCCTAATCAAAAATGAATCCCCCTTCACAATTGCCATTCTTGCTGAAACAGTACAAATCAACCGCCCTCTCGGATATAATCAGAAATATGACTACCTAACTTTCTTCCCCTGTCTTGTTCATCTATTCTCTATTCATAAACATTTCTCCTGGACAGTGACAGCATAAAAAATGAAAATAAAGACTGGTCAGGTAACAGTAGGGAGGAAGAGAGAAAGGATGACATAGGAGGGAAGAGTAGAAATAGAGATGAGGTGAAGAGATAAAATAAAGAGGCAGGGTTGAGGTAGAGAAGTAAAAAAAGAGAGCGGATGAGATTGAGGTAATGTTCCGAGGTAGCAAGGAAGAGGGAGAAAGATGTGAAGTAGAAAGTGTGAGTTGAACTAGAGAATGAATTGCAAAGAGAGATGAGAGAAACAGTAATGACAAAAATAACTGATGTAGAGGTAGAGAAAGAGAGCTGACAAGTAGAGACTATAGTAGTGAAATCTGTAAGCTAGAAGGGACAGAGGTAGAAAGACAGAAGGGAGAGGTGGAAAGGCGAGGTAGTGGATGAATGGGGAGGTAAATTGAGAAGCTAGATATTCAGAAAGAGAGGTGAGAGAGAAATAGATGAGGTACCGAGAAACAGAGAGTAAGGACGCAGTAAGGGAGTGAGGTCGGAGAGGGAAGAGTACAGGTGAGGTAATGTGATGGCGAAAGAGAGAAAGAGAAATGAGGAAAAGGGAGAGAGGAGTTTGAGAGAGCTGAAATCGGTGGAGGAGTAGTACAAAGAGGTAAGAGGAAAACAAAGAAGTCAGGTGCAGAGAGAGGCATGACATAGACATTTGAGGTGGAGAGAGGAAATAAAGCCAAAGAATTGTAGGAGTGCACCCAAAGAGAGGGACAAGGAGAGGTGAGTTTGTGAGGAACGCAGATGAGAGAGTTGAGCTGGACACTGGTGTTGTACTATATCCACGGCTGCAGTTACCTTTTGTATGCCTCCCAGGATTTCACAAAAGGATTCCTTGAAGGCATATACTCATTTAGGTTTGCAAAGATCCCCACCACGAGTGTGTAGCATTCCGCAGACGTATCTTCCACACAATGGTTGGAAAACTGGGCATTCTAAAGCGGGGTTAGAATTGGACGTGGGTGAATGCCCGAAAGCATGAACAATTGTTGAGATCCACAATCTCCTCTCATTCCACTTGTCAATGTGGAAAGGGTCGTGCTTTTATTCCGACAAAGGGATAGTGAAAATCCCTTTAAACACCTGGAAGGGAAATGACCTAATTTGGTGGTGGTGTGGGGAAACAGGTTTATTCACAGGGAAAACATTTTCCCTATTGAGAGAAAAGCAGGTGTTTGCCCAGGGATTACTATTCCCGCTGTGCTGAATTCTCTACTGTGGACAGCTCCACACAGCACGACTAGGATCCCGATATCCCGATGAAAATGTCCATGACATAGTCACTTGAATATGCGGGGAAACTGTCACCGCACATTCTTAGCTTTATTTCAGAATAGGGCCATGGAGGTGTAGTAGCTTGAGAGAGAGATGTAACTAGAGTGGAGTGGGGTGGAATTGGTGGGGTGATGTAAGCCAAGAGAAATATAATGTTTTTTTTTTTTAAAGTTATTGCCACCAAGTGCCTGAGAACGTAGAGTTTGGCTTGGTCAAGGAAGGGATGTGCGACTGCCAATCGAAAAAAAGCTGCCATTTATGCATACCATTATCACTTTAGAAGGGGCCTCTGGAAGGTGGGGGCCATTGGCAATTGTCCTCTGTATCCATGCCTTAAAATGGCTCGACCCCGTGGCTGAGACTGTGCCTCAATGGAACATATAGCTATAGAGCAGCAATGGCAAAGGAGAGGATTGATGGATCTGGGTCAGAAGCATAGATTCCGTAGAGCGTGAAGCAGCCCTGTTGGGAGTGTCTAGTTCCATGCAGCCCTTTGTGCCAGCAATGGCTAGGCTGTGAGGTCTGCCAGGCCTCTCACAGCACTCAGTCCCTGCAACTAACCAGGAAGAAAGATATAGATGTTTCACATGATATCTATAAGGAAACAAAAAAACAACGTTTCTTTGCGAGCTTGATGAGGAAGTTAAGCCCTGTCGCCAGGGGAGACATAAACAACCTGACCTTCAAGAAGTGGGGAGTTTTATTGCTACTGTATGAGGTAGGAGCCTCCTTCGCAGAGAATAATGTAAACATTACTGCAAAGGGACAATTTTTATGTTGTTGAATTGTTTTGACAACGTTAGACATAATTATAGTAAGTATGGCTAAGGAAAATCTGTCTCAATGAGTAAGTTGGAGGATGGGATCATTATCTTTCAGTAACATTTTGAAAGAGAAGAATCACTCAAATTTCAGAACATTCCCTTATAGCTGAGCACGTTGCAATGAGCTTGGTACCTGACCATCTATCATCTAATCTATTGGCATAGAGATACAGGTATCCCATGCAGCATTGAAGCACAGGGAGTATGTGTTGTGTGTGGACATATGCCAAGGCTTAGCATAACAAAACATAAGCTAAATAACATAGCATAACATAACGTAATACTTCAAATGTCTTGTTACATTCAACCAATGAAACAAGACATTTCAGGCCCTTGTAAGATCTGAAATGTCTTGTTTCATTGATACCCGACTTCCCTTCCGGTCTGGCCTCTAGAGCAATATGAGAGGCTCAGAGGACAACTGGAGGAAGACTCCTAGAAAACAAAACCAATGGTGAGGCAGCAGGGTCTGCTGCCATATTTAAAGACCCCTCCCCTCGGTTGAACGGATAGCAGGAGTAGCGACAAGGACACCAGGGCAGATGTCAGAGGTAGCAATGCTGGGCTTATTACTTAGACATGAGCAGCAGCACCCAGGTGTTGCCAGTGAAAGTGTGGCACTGTGGAGCTCTAGACTGAAGAGATCAAGCTAAAAGGTGTGAGCTGGGATTTCTGCACTCAGTTCCAACGTAATTAGGGCTGGTGCACGTTACTCAGACATCTGCAGAGGCTAGGACAGGACCATTGAGCACATATGAGGAGAGTATCGCCTGGGCAGAGGCAAATAGTTCAGATGTAGCAATTTGGAGACCCTGCTACAAGATAAAGATTGGACTGTACGTTGACATTTGGAGATAAGAAACAAAAAGGCAGTAGGTTTAATAATAGAGACAATGAAAATAAATCCATCTGTGAAAACCATGACTTTTTCAAGCCTCAACTAAGTCACCGAAAGAAGACGACAAATCCAAACTGTACAATGCCAGACGATATAGCAAGCAGACAAAATTAGGTGATGGCATTATTTGATATTCTCTTTAAGACATGTTTACAATGGTAAAAGATACAATGTCATTGCAAACAAGACAAGGTTGTAAATAGACTCAGGTCACACGGGCAGAGATAAATATCTCAGCAACTGACCTTCAGTTGATCAGTCAAGAGCTGTTAGAACAAAGTGGAGGTAGGGATGTACAATTTGAACACATTTTGGTAGGCAACAGTGGACACGGTTGTGCTCATGGAAATCAAAGTGTAGATAGTGGAAAATATCATAGGCTTGCTTGCACATCAAAAAGAGAAATGTAACTGTTTTGACATGAGTTGCCCTGTGCTCAGTTAAGCCCTCTCAGACAGCCAAATAGGGGTTATTTTAAAGAGAATATTACTCTTTCCTCAGGGCCCGTAGGAGATGCTGACAATCAAGTGAAAGAACGATTAGGTTGGCACCCAAGTAGCCTGCCATGAAAATTGAGGTACTGAGAGACACAATCTGTTGAAAATGAGATTTGGAAAAAGACATGTCCAGCTTTTTCAAGATATGAGACAGAAATAAAGGCCAGAAGGAAACATCTTTTAGAAATGTCAAAATCTCCTGAAACTGAACGCCTTTGCTTCATTATGGATCATTAAGATGCGAGTTAGGTTAAGAGTGCTACAGGAGAAAAATGAGAAAAATATTTCTGTTTAGCAAAGTAGAACAGCTACAGCATTCCTGGAAGCAAATAAACATAGTTATATAGAAGACTTTGGGCCTGATTCTAACTTTGGAGGACGGTGTTAAACTGTCCCAAAAGTGGCGGATATACCACCTACCGTATTACGAGTTCCATAGGATATAATGGACTCGTAATACGGTAGGTGGTATATCCGCCACTTTTGGGACGGTTTAACACCGTCCTCCAAAGTTAGAATCAGGCCCTTAATTTGTAAAAAATGAGATTAGGATGGTCAGAAGTTGCTGCTGTCTGGTGTTGTTTCTAGGTCACAGGTATTGGTGACATGACGGTTGAAGGGAGTTTAAATCGATAAAAAAAAGTGGTCTCCTTATTAGGCTATTACAATTTTTTCTTCCTCCGACTCACTTTTCCGAAAATGGATTGGGGTGAGAGTGTAAGGTTGAAGTGCAGTAAAGTATAATTAACATTTGAGCAGCTTTCACAAATGAAACATATTTAATTTCTATTTAGAGGTGGAAAGCAAAGGTGCAGTTTTGGGAAGACAAATGCTACTACTGAATAGTGGAGAAAATGATTAGGAGTATTCTGTACTTAGCGCTGCTACTAAGCCTTCCTTAGTCATCCGTTTTATATACTGTAAATCTAGTTGCATCATTGATGATTCTACTTTTATGGTGTTCCTGTTAAGTCTTTCTAAATGTATTGAACTTTAAAAACAAATACAGTTTTTACATAGTCTACAACAGTCTTTTGTAAAGGACAGAAGATAAATGATTAAAATAATTATGAACGGTGAGAATCCACCTGGTCTCTAAACACTGTTCTTGGCACCTTTGTGCAAAGTCCCTGCTAGGCAGTTTGATTGATGTGAGTTCATCTAGACCCATATTTGATGCCTTGTTTAGATGTTTTGGTAAATGTGTGGTAATAGCCTGTATCAAAAACTGTGTTACTTCACCATAAATCATGACATTGCCATAAATGTAGGTTTGGAGGGGAGGAGGGTTAGGGTTTAGGTTTAAGGGGTGGGTTGGGGGGTTGGGGTGTTTGGGTTTTAGGGGGTGGGGGTGGGGACTTGTTTTTTTTTTAGTTTTTGGGGTGGGGGGCTGGGGGTGATTTGGGTTTGGGGGCGGGGTCAGGGTTTAGGTTTAAGGGGTGGATTGGGGGTTGGGGTGTTTAGATTTTAGGGGTGGGGACTCGGGGTATTTTTTGTTTTTGGGGTGGGGTGGGGGGCTGGGGTGATTAGGGTTTGGGGGCAGGGTTTAGGGTTTAGGTTTAAGGGGTGGGTTGGGGTGGTTTAAGTTTTAGGGGAAGGGGTTGGGGTAATTTTGGGGGTGGGGTCGTTGTGGGGATGGGGGGTCGCGGTAATTTTTGGGGGGTGGGGGGCCCAGGGGGGAAGCATGCTGTTACCGTGCATGCTGATCACTAATGCCTTTACCAGGAATGCATTTACAACGAAAAATCATTGTAAACACATTTGTGGTAAAGGCATTAGTGATAAGGACGAGGTCGTTGTTCCGACCTCATTGTTGAGCCATGGGTGCTTGTAGCACTCGTGGTTTCGACATATAACCGAAGAGTTTACATACATCATAGCAATATGTTGTCCAAAAAAACCAAGTAAAAGTCAGGTAATATAACGGATTTTCAGTAGACTAAACAGTGGTGGAGAAACGGAGAATTAGAGTGGAAGGCTGAGAAAGTTCTCTAGGTTTAATGTAATTTGAGTCACATGTGTATGCAGAATCATAGATGAGTCTCTCTTTTTTCTGAACCACAGGAGGGTAGGAGCAGTTCACATCTCAGGAGGCAGGGGTTCATAACATATACTGTAGAGTCAAAGAAAGAGTAGGTCAGCACTTGAGAAGATTTGTGTATGGGTGGTTCAAGGAGTAGTGTCGTTCCGTTTCTGAAACATGCTAGGCCTCCTGAGATGCATAGGTGAATACCTCAGTGAAGGGATAGCAAGGATATATTATTTTGTAACCAAAGCAGTTGATCTTTAATTTTATCCTCCCTTCAATGGGTATACACTGGAGTTACTTGAGGATGAGTGAGATGTGGTCACATTTCTTGGTAGAAGAAAGGAGGCAGGGCATATTGAGGATTACTATATTGAGAGGGGGGCAGTGATGATATATATGTGCCTACCAGGAATACATTTCCACAATTTAGACAAGAGTCAATAAGTGCTAGTGTTGTTTTTTTAAACTAGCTTGAGGAAATGTTTTTTTTTCAATTTCTTGAGTGGTGGAAATTGGCTGATTTGGTTTAACTGTGGGATCAACAACAAGGACAGAACAAAGGTGAATCCCTACAGCTGTACGAGTATGATAGTTATGGGTCGAACCCATCCACTTTGTACTTATAGATCAAGTTAATGGCAAATGTGTTCATATGTTTGTAGCACAGCAACATGCATTTCATACTTGGAAGGGTTTTGTTGTGGAAAATAGCCAGATATCCAATATTTTAATTTGGAGAGGTTGACTTGGAGGATGCAGATTTTATGTATAGATAATGTTTTGATATAAAGAAGAGTGTCATGCACATGCTGTTGGATGGACACAGCAGTCCCATGGAACACCGAGGTCAAGAGCTTAAAGCACAGCTTGAAGAGAATAGGGATGAATATGGAATCATGGTGGCGTTCACAAGACATAGGCCATCATTACGAGGCTGGCGGTCATCAGACAGCCAGCCTCGCTGTGGTGGTCCTACCACAGTGGACCAGGCGGTAAAGACCGCCGCATTACAAGTAGTGGGTTTGGCAGAAGCCAAACTTCCACAACGCTGCCTGGTCCGCCGGTGCGGTCACACCAACGCAGCTGGAGGTGAGCACCTCCAGCCCGGCGGCAGGCGGCAGCCTGCCAGCCGGATAACTAGACTACAGACCGCCAGGGTTTCCGTGGCAGTCAACCCGCCCCAAAAACCCTGGCAGTAACGCACCCGGCAACAGGAATTCTCATTCCTGTCACCGGCACACAAATGCACACATGTCCCCACATCTCCATGCACCCCCATCCGTCCTCACACTTCCAAACACCCCAACCGTACACATCCATCCAAAAACCCTACCTGCTCTCACACTGACATACACACACTCCCATTTACACATATGCACCCCCCTCCGCAAACATTCACACCCCTTCCCCCTCCCCTCTCGTCCTGCACCTCATACATACATTCACCCGCTCTCCCCGTTCACTCATACAAACACATGCACACACGCACCGAGAAACACCCCCCACCTCCCTATCCACACTCACTCACCCCCACCCCATCCACAATCGCTCACACAACCATCCCCATCCACAATCATTCACACCCCCACCCCCTCTGCATTTATGCACACCCCCAACCCCTCCACGCACGCATACATTCACACACTTCCACGTTCACATACTCACACTTGCACACACACCCTCATCTGCACACTTGCACACATGCACCCCTCTCACTCACAGACTTGCACATGTGCACCCCCATTCGCACACATAAACGCACTCAGACACCCACATTTGCATATATACATGCACACACCACACATATGCACCCAACACCTTTACAGGCGAGCTGGTCGTTGGGAGGGGATGGGTCCTTGCGGTTTTGCACCACCAGCACCACACATCAGCAAGACTCCACCAAGTCGTATTACAGCTTGTAATACGGCAGGTGGAGTCTTGCTGGCATCGCAAGGCTGGCGATGCACCCGCCTCTTCAACTTTGTTGGCCAACGGAGTCGGACTTCCCCCCATAAATGGGCGGATGTCCTTTCACGAATCCAATTATGGCAATCAGCAGACCACCAAAACTGGTGGTCTGTTGGCTGCAGCGGCTTCGGTGGTCTTTCAAAAATACCACCGAAGCCATAATGAGGACCATAGGGTATGTGTAAGAGACACTGTCACCAATTTTTTTACCAGTTGGTGACAGTATGTCAGGAATGAGGCAGACTACTTCAAGACATGGCCACGAAAACCCAATAAATTCTCCAGTATTTGAATTAACATACTGTAATTAAACACATCAAAACCCCCTGAAAGGTCCAGGAAGACGTGAAGAAATTTGTCTCCGTGATTCAGAATGCAAATACATCATTGAGAATATTCAGTGTATCAATTTCAATACCAAATACAGAGCAAAATCCTGGTTGGTTCATCAGATGGTGTTCTCTTTTGATGTACATGACCGTGGGGTTGGAGATATGCCTTTCAATGGCTTAGCCTAACCTTGGCACTTTTGAGTTGGGCCATAAATTAGGTAGAATGTTGGGGTCCAGGTTTAGTTTCTTGAAGATTGGAGTGATCTAATCCATATCAAGACTGGAAAAGGTGGCTTGGGGAGCTACTGATTTGGGAGAACCATGTTTTTTGTTTTTTAAACATGTGGAAGTTACGTTTGGTGAAGTTAGCTAGAAGAGGAGATAATCCTGTCAGTAAAAGCTTTATGGATGTATTTTTAGGCATACATGGGTGAAATGTACATTGTCACACCTGCAGCCAGGCCTCCATCAGGCTGGAGACTAAGAAGTGTAAAAAGAAAAGCAAGAGAAGCAGGCCTTTTCTATCCATACAGCCAGGGTCTGGAACAACATCCCTGTATTCACGAGGACCGCCCCAACACTGTTTCAGTTTAGGAAAGCATTAAAGGTGCACCTCTTTAAAGAACACTATACCACCATGCAGAAAAAACTCAATAACCAGCTACCTCTCCTATTATTCATTGACTATATTCTTGCCTTTGACCCTGTTCAGCATGCTGCTGCCTTGTCAGCTAGGTTTGCACTATACAAATACCACAAACATACACACATACATACTACTTAATTTAGGTGAAGAACTCTGCCTACACTTTGTATGAATAGAAAAGAATAGGGAAACAGACCCCACCTGAGTAAAATAACACACACCTGACAATCATCACGTGAAAGTATGTAAATAGTACAGCCCACACTTGAGCCCATATTTATACTTTTTTACGCCTCATTTGTGTAATTTTTTTAACGCAAAAGCAGCATAAACTTACAAAATATAATTGTATTTTGTAAGCTTACACCGCTTTTGCATCGCAAAATGACGCAAAAGCGGCACTAAAAAAGTATAAATGTGGGCCTTGGTTCTCTTTCCCTGTGCTGCAAGATGTCATGGAGTAAGATGTGATTTTTTAATGCATTATCAATGTATATATTTCTAATGTTCCTGCATGTGCATCTTTTATGTTTACATTTTTACAATGTGATTCGCATGGGTGTCTGTAATGTCTGAAGTTATCCGAACATTTTCAAAAAATAACGTATTTATTTTTTAACATTTTTTAAACATTTGTACAATTTCCATACAATGGGGTTTTTGGAAAGTTTAAGTCATTTGACATTTATTTCTTTTCTGTGATTTTAGGTGTCGGTCTTTGCGTTAGGAGTGTTATTCCCTGTCTCTATTGGTATAAGTCTGAGTCTTTTGGAAGTACCAGTGAGTGGCCATTTGAGGTGTGTGAACAGAGAATTAGGGCCAGATCTATCAAAGGATTTTACCCATTCTGTGTCTATGAGAAAATGCTTTAGTACATGTGGCCCTTAGTTACTTTTTTTAGCCATAAACTGTGCAATCAAATTTAGCTTTGGTGAGCACTGAAAATGTACATACTTTGGCATAAAGGCACACATCACACTGTGTGCGGTGATAAAACGTATCATGGTGTCATGTTCTGTTTTATGGTGGATAAGATATTATAGGAAAATCCTTACAGCAGTAAATTTTACTCCTGCATACATAATTTTAGGCATGCAATAACAAGTGCATACCGGAACTACTTATCCTCTGGTTACATTCTACACGAACATATCCGAAGTTCACCACACTCCTGAATAACAATTTTCTCACCTTATTTCTCAAACACCACATCACACACAGATTAGGGGATGTGAAGTACACAAGGAGTAAGGGTCCAATTGGTGGGATAAGAATAAAGGTAACATTTACTGCATAATGCAGCTTTAACCCATCGAGAGCCAAAGAAACAATTATTCTGAACACATTGAGTGGAAGGAAAGTAAAGAACTCACACTTGTATAACCACATAAAAACAGCTCGTGGTGCGTCCACCTAGCAACAAAATTAGCTGCAAACGAGGTATGACCCCCAAGATGAAGTAAGAAACCAAGTATGGATGAACACTCGGCATCCTATTTTTTGAATAGTAAAGCCACATTTTTTTCCTGAAAGGAAGCCATTCGTGGCACTTACGAGAGTTCTTCATGCTACTGAGTGACACCGTCAGGTGTATACTATGGAATAGATTGGAGCCTGTTTAGGCTATTGTACTAGAATATTAGAAATGGGTGTAACTATAGTGAACTGCAACTGACTAACTTTTGTAGATGTGTTTTTGCATGTGTCTGTCCCTCCATGTGCTCCTCCTTAATTTGTCCTTTCCTGATCTCACTTTGTAGTAGATATTCCCCATTTTCCAGCCACTGCCCATTAAGATCTAAAATGTAAACGTGTATGTTTATGGGTATATTTTTGTAATTTGTTTTGCATCCTTACATAGTGTGAACTTGGCCTAAAAGCATTAGAGCACGTTACATAACCACCAAATTCCATTACATAAAGTGGGTGTTTTTTTAGGCACCAGGCGATTAAGGGCCAGATTTACAAGGAACTGGTGCAGCGTGGTGCAGCACAAAAATTGGCAGAGCCGCACGGCGTCAGTTCTAAAACGCAGGGATGCACCGTATTTACAAAAATCCAACACACCCCTCTGTTTCCCTTAACGCTGGGCCAAATTTACCTGCCCGCGCCAACGCAGGCATCCCTGCACCATAGTGCAAGGGTGTCTTCGTTGAAGGTAAGGAAGATAAGGAAGGTATCCCTTTCCCTTCCAGCACATAAACAATCTACAATGGTGATTTGGCACTTCTATGTGTGCTGCAGAATGCAACACACAGAAGCAGCAATTCGTCATTATTAAATAATTGTTTATGTGCAGGAAGGAACACCTTTCTGCACATAAACAATCACTCATGGCGTTTTGCTCTTTCTATGTGTGCTGTAGAATGCAGCACACATAGAAAAAGCAAAACGAGGAGAAATAAAAGTATTTCTCCCTATTGCGCCATGCTAACGCCACCCCTGTGGTGGCATTAGTTTTGGGCACTGCCAGAGATCTACAAATGCTTGTGAATTTGGGGCAGCGTCAAAAGCAATGGGTGTTGAGGTGGAACGCCCACAGCAACACCCATTGCACACACCTCTGCTGCAGAAAACTGCATTGGAGGGGCCCATATTTACAAGCGCTCCATGGAAATATGGTGCAGTGCACAGCACCACCAGAGCGCCACAAAACTTGAGGCACTCCGATGGCGCTAGGGACTTTTAAATATGCCCTTTACTGCCTTGCCTAGAATATCACAGCATGCTGGGCTAATGCCAGGAGTTGAACCTGCTTCCCCAGTTGCAAAGCCTGCAGCTCTGGCTGTTTGGTTACATCTGCATATTCTTGACAGATTACTCTGACATAAGGGATAGGACCGATGTATGTGCAGATCTATAGCTGTACCTTTCTGAAATGCATTGAACAAGTATACAAATGCATGAAGGCCTTTGTGAATTACCCACAGAGTTTCCATTCATTTTTAGGTCAAGCTCATAGGCGCTTTGACCTATTTTAAGTCTTGTGGGCTTTTAACCAATCCCATCACTTTTTACTCGTTCATGGGCTTACCCTTTGGTATCATTAGTGAACCCCTTATGTTTGTCCCTCCTTGGGATGGTTTTGTTACTGCCTTGGACACCGACCATGGTACATGGATAATTGCATCTTTGCTGATATGTTTTACCCTCCAGCAAACCTTTTTCCTTTTGTGTCTCTCCTTCATGCTAATGGCAGCCATGGCGCTTTATATTGCCTCCCTTATGCCAACTGTTTTACTTTTCAATTTCAATTTATGTGGCAAGAAAATCCAGTTAGGAATTTACAACGCCAATAGCTCTAACTCAAGCACACGCAAGACCCATTGCATTGCAAATGCTTGTTTCAGATTTGTAAGTGCACAGTTAACACTACCATAAAAGGCACGCCTTTCCAGTGGTGCAACGTGGTGGTACCGTATTGCAAATACAGTAGAACACCATAAAATTAAGTTGCAAAATAGTGTTAAATGTGAACTAATACCCTTACCTCACATTTAAGGTTATTTCTTCCCAAATCCCACCTTCACTAAAGGAGGGACTGAGCCTGCATTTCCGCCACTCTCAGCGCACAACCGTGGGAACTGGCGGTGCTAAAGCTGTTCCCTGATAAATGCGAAGTAGAAATGCCATTTGCCCATATATTTTGATTAAATGATGCGTTGCCAATCGAGGTGACTCCTGTTCCCATCCATTCACAAAGGTAGATGCCAGATTATGCCTTGCGCCAAACGCACACTTGTCACGACATGGCCTTTTCTGTGACATTTGCCGCGTAGGGCAGACCCCAGAAAAGTCTCAGATATACCAGTGCAGTCGAGTTCAACGTCGGTTCCTTGTTTGAGTTTGTAAAGTGCCTTGGAGGATGAAGAAGGCGCTAATGACTTTTGGCTGCAGACTTTGGATGAATGAACTCTTGTTATTTGTATAAACAAATTGCACCACACAGCAATAGACTGCACAGTATGGGAGCAGGATTCCACTAGGAGACACTTTAATTAACTGAACAAGCATGCCTCTTATTCCACTTTTTTTGCAAATAAACCTTTCTGATATTTTTACAAACGACGCATTTGGAAGACTGTCTTTTTTATCACCATTTTAGAGGTGATCAGTTCAGGTCCACTGATTTGCTTTGCTCTTCCATGAATGGCGGTGGCTGTGAAAAGGAAACACCCCTATCTGTGCAAACGCTGTTTTCTTTCTTCTCTTTAACAAGAATCCTACACTAAATTTAAGCGATTTCATTATTGCAGAAATGTAGTTTTACCAAATATTCTGGAAATTCTTTTGGATTTACTGACATGAAATGGTAATAATCGTGCCCTTGTGCACTGACTCAATTAAAGGTACCTGGGGCTAGAAACTGCTACTTCTAAGGTGCCCGTCGCTCTCGATGGCAACAAAGGGCCACAGGGGCAGATCATCAGGGGTCAACCGTGTTCTGTCATCTGGTGTCCAAGTGATGTCATTCTGCTACCTCTGGCATTCTGGTGAATTCATGACCCTGCACGTGTGGAGCTGAGAAGCAGCACAAGGGAAAAGTGCAGGATCTTCGAGGAACTCAATTCTTATGTTGAGGAGTCCTGTTTAGAGAACATCAAATCATTGTGGAACACGCAAATATATGTGGTGTAATCATTACCCAAAGCGACCCAAATGCAAAGATAAGATTAAGAGTTAACTGACTAGGCTTGATCACTAAAAAATATAGGCCATGTCACAATAAAATATATACAAATGTAAATTAGAAATATTCTCACAGAAGGAAAAAATGAAGCGTGGTTATCCAAAAAAGATACTAAGATAACAGAAATAAAAAAACAGCTGTTCCATACACGGTACTTTCAAAGATCCATAAAGATCCATTAACACGACTTTTAAGACCACCAATATCAGGAGTCACTTCCACCCTAGAAACCTTGGCTAAATATGCAGACATGTTCCGAAAGCTCAGACATTTTCATCATATGTCAAAAATATCATGGACATTATCAACCAGGCTGGAAATCTAGAATGTGATCCTCAAAATGACGTCCTAGTTACCATGAACATGGAAGGTTCATATACTAATAGCAAACCATCAAAAAATCTATATTTCGTCTGGAATGTCAATAAAAAAACACAATGCATAAACACAGTTCAACAATAAAACATCAGTTATATTCAACAATTCAAGAACAGATCCAAACCAGTCCACACAATTAAAAAGAGAATGATAAAATTTGCCTATGAAACAAAAAACAAAGCGAATATAAATGGATTTAAAAACAAGCAGCAGGGAAGAAGAATTCCATTCCATCAATTGGACATCTTCTGTCTGAACCTCCACATGGACATGAGGAACTTTGAGAAAAGCAAAGACAACACACTGCCTAGTGTCACTACTTAGGATTGTATAAGCTATCCTATAGTCCCTGAGTACAGGAACTCGGCAAGTTGGTAAAATCCACTTCTTACTATAACCCTTGTAGGTTGGCGGAAAAATACAACACGGTCTGCCGTTTCTACCACTCGAAGACAAAAGGGACAGGTTTCAATGGGGTCAGGGTTACCATGATTCCATACAGCAGGGAAAGAGCAGGCAAAGGTGAAGTTCCCACACAAAATTTTATATATAAGGCCTTCACAAAGAAGGGTTTAACCTCGTACAAAAGTGGTTCCAAACTGTAGTCATCTTTAAACTCCACCAACAAGACAGTTAAAGAACCCCTCCTAGAAGATCTTAAAATAAAATGGTCGATATAATGCCAGAAGGTGCCTTTTAATTCCTGCTTCAGGACTGCTACAACGTCTGCTGTTGCAGACCAGAGGTTCTCAAACCCAATCTGCCTCAATTGATCCCTAACCATCCTAAGCCAAGGGATCTTGGTAGCCCCAGTCTGCCCCACTACCTCTTCTAAGGCCCTAAAAGAGGGTATGAGCTCAGGTACTGTCTAAAACCTCCACCAGTACAACATACAACAGCGGCTTCAAGCCAACTACATCATTAATGGGCCTTAAACCATAATCTAACCACAGACAACACAATGGAGTACGCGCTGGAAGGTTACTTGGGCTCATCATAAATCAATTTTCTACTTGCTCGAGGGACCTGGTATTTAGGTGGCCCCACAATTTTCCACTGTACAAAGCCCTCAAGGCCTGGCACTTATAGATCTCAAGGGCTGGGGATATTGGGCAGAAGGAAGAGTTACCCTGGACCCTCAAAAAAGACCCACAGTGTTGCTCAAGTGTAAGCCTGTGCTTCTGGATGTGGAATGACCAGTTAAAGTATTCCTGGAGGCTAAACCCATAATAGTCAAACACCCAAACACATTTCAGACTTTCACCATTGAGGGTTAGATTTTAGTGTGATGGTGGGCAGGGGTTGAGTATCATGTATTTGGTATTGCAGAGGTTAATCTCCAGAATCCGTCCACTGCCTGCAGAAGGCCCCAAAATGATCCAAGGATACCCATAGGAGTTTTGGACAGCAGAAGGGTATCATCCGCAAACAGCAGGGCCAGAATCTTGAATCCGGCAAGGCATGGGACATCACTCTCACATTTTCCCAATTCAGATACTAAGTCATTAATGTAAAGGAGAAATAGGATTGGGGGCAACAGACACCGTTGTCTCACTCCCAGGTTAACAGGGATCTGATCAGTTAGCTCGCTGTGAGGCCCACATCTAATTTGAGTATCATTCTTAGTGTGCAATCTGATGATAACATTTAGAAGATAGGGAGGTACCCCGATCTTCAGCAACGCCCTCCATAAGAACTCTCTAGGGACAAGGTCAAAACCACATCGGAGATCACTGAATATTACATAAAGTTGGACTTCCCTCAGAGAAACATACTTCCAGTACAACAACTGCAGGTGGAAAACGTGATCAATCAGTCCTATACTATCTCTAAAGTCAGTTTGCAGAGGGGTCAGGACAACCAAATCAGTCATCCACTCACTCAGCCTGTTCAGAATTATGTGGCTAGGTGGTTTTTGGGTACCGTCCATAAGACTAATTGGTCTATAGCTGGTGGGTTAAGGTCTAACGCTCTTCTTGAAGACGGGGATTATCTCTGCCCCAGCCCAACTGGGGGGCATGGGCACACCAGCAATTACAGCGTTAAAAAACAGAATGAAGTAAGGGCTCCATATATCCTTAAACAACTTAAACAAATCTTCAAGCACTTTAACTAGCCCTGGTGCCTTGTTAGAGCAATCGATTCCAGGGCTTTAGAAATCTCCAATTTAGTTATATATGGTGCCTGCTGTGGTGCTGGTTCAATATTGGGCTCAATGGAGGCATATGAAAAGGTTTACCACCTATCTACATACTTTCCTCCCACTAAACTTGGCCTGGGATAGCACTACATCAGGGGGTCTGATAGAGTCTACGTGGAGGGGGATACTGGCCCCCTCCCATTTTGTGCACTCCTAGTCTGTTTTTGCTTTCAAAACAGTTGCTTTGTAAAGTGAACTAGTTGCCCAAATGGTATCTCTGGACCCTGCTCTAATGGCCCCTGACAGGACTGTCTAGCATCCCTGCATGGTTTAGTGTACAATGTGGCCACCTTACTTCTTTTCAAGGCTCCTTTGGATTCTTTTGTAAATAAATCCCTAAGGGAATCAAAGTGGAGTTATGAATTGTACACAAATTTGTCCGGGAATCTGGGCATTCGCTTGTCATATCTTCGGTTACCACAGCATCCAATCCAGCAGTCACAACCTCTAACACTTTCACCAAGGATTCTTGTGACTCAGCCACCACACTCCACATAGGCTTATGGCAATTATTGGTGGGAACTACCCTTTGCTCTAAGTCCTCTTTGGGACTTTTTGGAGGGAAACCTGCAGGACTGCCAACGTTAAGCCTAAGGTGTTATGATCACTATCCTGCCTGGAAATTACTGCCATATCAAGAAGGACTGGCCACAACCTAATATCCGAAGGATATAATCGATTAGACTAGTACATTGCGGGCAATAGTATGTATGTCTCCCTTCCCTGTCAGACCTGGTTCTCCCATTACATGCCCGAAGACCATTGTTAAATGTGAATGCATTCCACTGCAATGCATCAGCGGACCACCTTTTCATTGTCGAAAAATTAACACCAGGGACCCCCCAAGTATTGTCATCACTACTAATATCCAAAACAGAGGCAAACAGTTTTTTTAAATTTAGAGCTGAAATCACCTGCCACGATTTAAAAAAAATCCTCTTCTAGGTCTGACAAGTGACCGCGAATCAAGTCAATTGCTTGCATCACAACACTATTACCCGCGAGTCTACAGTACACATTGTATACCACACAGCATGAAAATGATAGGGAAACACATTCATTATCTGGACTGCCCATACTAATTTCCTTGAGCGTGCAATATAAAGTGGTCTTTACCCAAATTGATAGTCCCCCCGAGGGCCTTCCTTTCCATGAGGTAGTGGCAGCCACAAAGAAATAAACAAACCCAGCACAAAGTTGCAGGACTTATGCCCTTGTCTCCTTGGACATGCAGATGTCAAATGTATCTATAAACATGCCCCAACTTGGACATGCAAGCTTAGATGCTAGCCTATCAACATTGCAAGGGACTAACTGAGCAGTGTTAGGGGGGTGAGGGCACTCAACTCAATCAAGCCTGCCACTGTTGATGCTGAGGAAGGTAAACCTTTACTGTCGATCATGGGTGTCCTCAATGAAGGTTGATGTTCAGTCAAAGCCTGGGTAACCCCCAAGTACTGGGCTGAGAGCACCTGAGAGCAACAAGGCACTGGGTAGGACATAGATGGATTATAGACCCTAGGGTGCCCACGCATGGTGGAGACACCAAAAGAGTAGAAGGAGAAGAGGGTATGTACATGTATGCCAAGTGTAGGCTGTCCGAGTGGAGGATGATCATAGTAGCTGAGGCCATGTAAGAAGCACTTCTCTTTGTCAATTAATGTCCTCGAGGCTGGCAAATACTGCATATCTAATCTCAGTCAGGGGCTGGCTCTCTAATTGATGTCCAGGTTGGGCTCTGGAGTGCCATGGAAGTCCAGGAGCCAGATCCCTGTAAAATAAGCCCAAAGGTAGAACTTTAATTGCTCCTGATTTGAATGTGCCTATCCTGGTCTGGCACAAGAGATCACCCACAATAGATGGACTCCAAAAGTTGACAATGACACAGTTATCCTGGAACTCCCGCTGCAGTGGCCCAGTCCCCCCTACCATATGCACAAAAATAATCTCTTCATGCAAATTGCGTGGCAAACCAACATTGTTAGAAATCCAGCAAACCACCTGGTTTTTCAAGACTGGAGTAGGCTCAATAGCCTCTGATGACAAACGTGGGGCATTTGCTAAAACAAGCACAAAAGGGCATGAAGCAGGGAGTACGTTTATCACTCAATCAATCAATCAAAGGATTTATAAAGAGCGCTATGTACCCGTTAGGGTTTCGAGGCGCTGGGGGGGGGGGGGGTGCTGCTATCGTTCGAAGAGCCATGTCTTGAGGAGTCTCCTGAAGGTGAGGAGGTCCTGGGTCTGGCGTAGTGAGGTGGGGAGAGAGTTCCAGGTCTTGGCTGCGAGGTAGGAGAAGGATCTGCCGCCAGAGGTCTTGCACTGGATTCGGGGGACGATGGCGAGGGCAAGGTTGGCAGAGCGTAGTTGACGTGAGGGAATGTAGAAGTTGAGTCTGGAGTTCAGGTAGGTGGGTCCGGTGTTGTGCAGTGCCTTGTGTGCGTGGGTGAGGAGTTTAAAGGTGATCCTCTTGTCCACGGGGAGCCAGTGGAGGTTCTTCAGGTGGGGGAAGATGTGGCACCGGCGGGGTACGTCGAGGATCAGGGGGGCGGATGCGTTCTGGATGCGTTGGAGTCGTTTGATGTCTTTCGTTGGGATGCCTGTGTAGAGTGCGTTGCCGTAGTCGAGTTTGCTACTGACGAGGGCTTGGGTCACCGTCTTTCTAGTTCCTGCTGGAATCCACTTGAAGATCCTGCGGAGCATGCAGAGGGTGTTGAAACAGGAAGAGGAGACAGCGTTGACCTGTTTGGACATGGTGAGAGCGGAGTCGAGGATGAAGCCTAGGTTTCGTGCGTGGCTGGCTGGGGTGGGTGGGGGGCCGAGGGCGGTGGGCCACCAAGAGTCGTTCCAGGCCGAGGGGGTGCGCCTGAGGATGAGGACTTCCGTCTTGTCGGAGTTGAGTTTCAGGCAGCTGTTGCTCATCCACTCGGCGGTGGATTTCAGTCCCTCGTGAAGGTTGGTTTTGGCGGTGAGAGGATCTTTGGTCAGGGAGAGGACGAGCTGGGTGTCGTCGGCGTAGGAGATGATGCTGAGGTTGTGTTGGCGGGCCAGTTGTGCAAGGGGGGCCATGTAGACGTTGAACAACGTTGGGCTGAGTGAGGAGCCCTGGGGGACACCGCAGATGAGGTTGGTGGCATTGGAGCGGAAGGGTGGGAGTCGGACTCTCTGAGTTCTGCCGGAGAGAAAGGATGAGATCCAATTGAGGGCTTTGTCTTGGATGCCGGCATCGTGGAGGCGGTTTAGTAGGGTTCGGTGGCAGACTGTATCGAAAGCAGCTGATAGGTCTAAGAGGATCAGGGCTGAGGTTTCACCGTTGTCCATTTGTTGTCTGATGTCATCTGTGGCGGCGAGGAGTGCAGTCTCAGTGCTGTGGTTTCGTCTGAAACCAGATTGAGAGGGGTCTAGGATGGAGTTGTCTTCTAGGAAGTGGGCGAGTTGTGCGTTGACGATCTTCTCGATGACTTTCGCTGGGAAAGGGAGGAGGGAGATCGGTCGGAAGTTTTTGAGATCGTTGAGGTCAGCCTTAGGTTTCTTGAGGAGGGGTTGGATTTCTGCGTGCTTCCAGCTGTCCGGGAAGGTAGCGGTGTGGAAGGAGAGGTTGATGATCTTGCGGAGTTTGGGGGCGATGGTGGCGTCGGCTTTGTTGAATACGTGATGAGGGCAGGGGTCAGCGGGAGATCCTGAGTGAATGGAGTTCATGGTCTTTCGGGTTTCGGCGTCGTCTACTTGAGTCCAGGTGGTGATGCGGTAGGCGTGGGAGGAGTTGTTGGGGGTGGGGTCTGGCAGAGGTGAGGTGTTGAAGCTGTCGTGGATGGCTGCGATTTTCTGGTAGAAGAAGGTGGAGAGATCGTCGCAGAGTTCCTGGGAGGGAGGGACGTCGTTGACGTTGGCGTTGGGGTTGGAAAGTTCCTTCACGATGCAGAAGAGTTCTTTGCAGTCGTGAGCGTTGTTGTTGAGGCGTTCTGTGAAGTGAGAGCGTTTGGCGAGTCGGATTAGTTGGTGGTGTTTACGGTTGGCTTCCTTGAGGGTGGCAAGGTTGTCGGGTGTGCGCTCGAGGATCCATTTTTTCTTGAGTTTCTGGCAGGTGCGTTTGGAGGTGGTCAGTTCGTCTGTCAACCAAGCTGGTTTTTTCTTGTCTTGGTTGGCGGTGTGTCTCTTGAGTGGAGCTAGGTTGTTGGAGCAGTTGAGGATCCATTGATGAAGGTTGATGGCGGCGGAGTCCGGGTCGGTTGGGTCGGGTGGTGGGTTTTTGGCGAGGGTGCTGGCTAGTTGATCTTCGGTGACTTTTCCCCAGCGGCGGTGTGGCGGTAGAGGGGTGCGGTGGTGTTCGGTGTTTTTCTTGAAGGTGAAATGTACGCAGTGATGGTCGGTCCAGTGGAGTTCGGAGGTGTGGCTGAATGAGATGTGGTTGCTTGAAGTGAAGAGTGGGTCAAGGGTGTGTCCGGCGATGTGGGTGGGAGTGTTGACCAGTTGACGGAGTCCAAGGTTGGAGAGGTTGGAGGTCAGTGATGCGGTGTTGGCGTCATTGTTGTTCTCCAGATGGAAGTTTAGATCTCCCAGGAGGATGTAGTCTGGAGAGGCGAGGGCGTGGGTGCT
This sequence comes from Pleurodeles waltl, assembly GCF_031143425.1. Lineage (NCBI taxonomy): Eukaryota > Metazoa > Chordata > Amphibia > Caudata > Salamandridae > Pleurodeles > Pleurodeles waltl. The sequence continues at coordinate 1,629,607,849 of NC_090440.1, forward strand.
TGCGAGGTCGGAGACGGTGTCGCTGAAGGGGGCTCTTGGTCCTGGAGGACGGTATATGAGGGTTCCTCTGAGGGTAGTGTTGGGGTCCGTGTGAATCTGGAAGTGGAGGTGTTCGGCTGATTTTAGGATGTCGTCCGTGTGGGTGTGGATCTTGAGGGTAGATTTGTGGGCGATGGCTATTCCCCCGCCGATTCCGTTGGTGCGATCTCTTCTGGTGATCTTGTATCCGTCAGGGATGGCGATGGCGATGTCAGGGGCCGAGGAGTCGTTCCACCAGGTTTCGGTTAGGAAGGCCACGTCTGGGGCGGTGGTGTCGAGCAGATCCCAGAGCTCTATGCCGTGTTTTCGTGCGGAGCGTGTGTTGAGGAGGATGCAGTGCAGGTGGTTGGTGTTGGTTGTTGCTGGCTTTGTTGTTCTGTTGCAGGAGAAGTTGCAGGTGCGGCAGGAAAAAGGTCCTTTGGTGTGCTTCGGGCTGGCCTGGAAGCACTCTGTGGAGGGGCCAGGTTTGAGGGCGAGGAGTTCGCTGGCCGAGTAACGAAGGCATGGGGCGCCGGGGGCGCGAGGACCAGGGGGGTGGCGCTGGGCGCGGTCCATGCGGGGACAGGCGCAGACGGGCTTGCCTCTGGCGTGCCTTCGGCGCGCCAGCGGCGCGGCCGCCCAGCGCCGGCCATTAAGAAGGGAGGGGGGAGGGAGGAGCAGCTGGGAGGCGGGAGGTGGGAGGGAGCGGCGAATGGGGGTGCGAGGGGGGCGGGGCCGCAGGGAGGCAGCCTCAGGGAGAGAACTGCAAGGGGGAGCGCCCAAGGGGCGAAAAACAAGAAAACAAGGCACAAAAAAGTCGGGCACAATATGAAAAACAGTCACAGAAATACACTAATGGCACAAAATACAGGGAGTGCAGAATTATTAGGCAAATGAGTATTTTGACCACATCATCCTCTTTATGCATGTTGTCTTACTCCAAGCTGTATAGGCTCGAAAGCCTACTACCAATTAAGCATATTAGGTGATGTGCATCTCTGTAATGAGAAGGGGTGTGGTCTAATGACATCAACACCCTATATCAGGTGTGCATAATTATTAGGCAACTTCCTTTCCTTTGGCAAAATGGGTCAAAAGAAGGACTTGACAGGCTCAGAAAAGTCAAAAATAGTGAGATATCTTGCAGAGGGATGCAGCACTCTTAAAATTGCAAAGCTTCTGAAGCGTGATCATCGAACAATCAAGCGTTTCATTCAAAATAGTCAACAGGGTCGCAAGAAGCGTGTGGAAAAACCATGGCGCAAAATAACTGCCCATGAACTGAGAAAAGTCAAGCGTGCAGCTGCCACGATGCCACTTGCCACCAGTTTGGCCATATTTCAGAGCTGCAACATCACTGGAGTGCCCAAAAGCACAAGGTGTGCAATACTCAGAGACATGGCCAGGGTAAGAAAGGCTGAAAGACGACCACCACTGAACAAGACACACAAGCTGAAACGTCCAGACTGGGCCAAGAAATATCTCAAGACTGATTTTTCTAAGGTTTTATGGACTGATGAAATGAGAGTGAGTCTTGATGGGCCAGATGGATGGGCCCGTGGCTGGATTGGTAAAGGGCAGAGAGCTCCAGTCCGACTCAGACGCCAGCAAGGTGGAGGTGGAGTACTGGTTTGGGCTGGTATCATCAAAGATGAGCTTGTGGGGCCTTTTCGGGTTGAGGATGGAGTCAAGCTCAACTCCCAGTCCTACTGCCAGTTCCTGGAAGACACCTTCTTCAAGCAGTGGTACAGGAAGAAGTCTGCATCCTTCAAGAAAAACATGATTTTCATGCAGGACAATGCTCCATCACACGCGTCCAAGTACTCCACAGCGTGGCTGGCAAGAAAGGGTATAAAAGAAGGAAATCTAATGACATGGCCTCCTTGTTCACCTGATCTGAACCCCATTGAGAACCTGTGGTCCATCATCAAATGTGAGATTTACAAGGAGGGAAAACAGTACACCTCTCTGAACAGTGTCTGGGAGGCTGTGGTTGCTGCTGCACGCAATGTTGATGGTGAACAGATCAAAACACTGACAGAATCCATGGATGGCAGGCTTTTGAGTGTCCTTGCAAAGAAAGGTGGCTATATTGGTCACTGATTTTTTTTTTTGTTTTGTTTTTGAATGTCAGAAATGTATATTTGTGAATGTTGAGATGTTATATTGGTTTCACTGGTAATAATAAATAATTGAAATGGGTATATACTTTTTTTTGTTGAGTTGCCTAATAATTATGCACAGTAATAGTTACCTGCACACACAGATATCCCCCTAACATAGCTAAAACTAAAAACAAACTAAAAACTACTTCCAAAAATATTCAGCTTTGATATTAATGAGTTTTTTGGGTTCATTGAGAACATGGTTGTTGTTCAATAATAAAATTAATCCTCAAAAATACAACTTGCCTAATAATTCTGCACTCCCTGTACAATCGGGGTACAGCAGTCAGAGGGGCACAACGGGGGCAGAAGCGCAAGGAGGCAAGGCGCTGAAAAATGGGAAAAAACACTTACAAGACGGCGAAAAGCGGCACACGGGTCAAATGAGGCTTACCAGGGCCTCGAACACGCTAGCAGCAGCGTGGGCGGGGGTCAGGGGCACGAGACAGCTGGGTGGTGCTGCGGACGTGGGGGGCGAGCTCTAGACCTAAAGCAGGTCAGAGGTCGCTCACTCGCGACGCGCAGCACCAGCCATTAAGAAGGGAGGGGGGAGGGAGGAGCAGCTGGGAGGCGGGAGGGAGCGGCGAATGGGGGCGCGAGGGGGCGGGGCCGCAGGGAGGCAGCGGCAGGGAGAGAACTGCAAGGGGGAGCGCCCAAGGGGCGAAAAACAAGAAAACAAGGCACAAAAAAGTCGGGCACAATATGAAAAACAGTCACAGAAATACACTAATGGCACAAAATACAATCGGGGTACAACAGTCAGAGGGGCACAACGGGGGCAGAAGCGCAAGGAGGCAAGGCGCTGAAAAATGGGAAAAAACACTTACAAGACGGCGAAAAGCGGCAAACGGGTCAAGTGAGGCTTACCAGGGCCTCGAACACGCTAGCAGCAGCGTGGGTGGGGGTCAGGGGCACGAGACAGCTGGGTGGTGCTGCGGACGTGGGGGGCGAGCTCTAGACCTAAAGCAGGTCAGAGGTCGCTCACTCGCGACGCGCAGCGCCAGCCATTAAGAAGGGAGGGGGAGGGAGGAGCAGCTGGGAGGCGGGAGGCGGGAGGGAGCGGCGAATGGGGGCGCGAGGGGGGCAGGGCCGCAGGGAGGCAGCGGCAGGGAGAGAACTGCAAGGGGGAGCGCCCAAGGGGTGAAAAACAAGAAAACAAGGCACAAAAAAGTCGGGCACAATATGAAAAACAGTCACAGAAATACACTAGTGGCACAAAATACAATCGGGGTACAGCAGTCAGAGGGGCACAACGGGGGCAGAAGCGCAAGGAGGCAAGGCGCTGAAAAATGGGAAAAAACACGTACAAGACGGCGAAAAGCGGCACACGGGTCAAGTGAGGCTTAACAGGGCCTCGAATATGCTAGCAGCAGCGTGGGCGGGGGTCAGGGGCACGAGACAGCCGGGTGGTGCTGCGGACGTGAGGGGCGAGCTCTAGACCTAAAGCAGGTCAGAGGTCGCTGGGAGAAGACTCAAGGAAAGTTGTGGCCAGTTGTGGGTACTTAGCCACCATCCTTGTTCAAGGGCCTAACATACATTGCCTCCTTGCCTGGAGCAGAAATTATGGGGATACCCCAGACTGCTTCCTTGTATGGTTCCCTTCCTGCAGGCCCCTAGCATCAAGCCCAGTACTAGTTCCAGTAGCAGTTGGGAGTCATGGTCCCCAATCACTGGGGAGCTACCTAATAGGGGCCGTTGTCCAACTCTCAGAATTTGTGATGAAGGTGCTCAAATGATCCTCCCCAACAGACAAACGATCATCCATGGGGTGAAATTCGAGGTCCATAAGTTTGTTTAGCCTCCCACAAACAGTGTCCCACGGATCTCAGTGGGTTGTGCATGGTTCTTGAGTATTGGGGGGGGGTCTAAAGATGGCTTTCATTTTTGGCGTGGCTCCCCTTGGTTTTGGGAGCTTTTTTTCCTGTGCTTTGGTGCCGACCCATATGCAGGGGAATGCGTGGGTGAATGTGCATCGCTGCATGTTCCATTAGAGACCTCCTCCTCGGATGGCCTTTCTGCGGAGCTAATGATAGAGTCAGAGGCGCATGCTCTACCAAGAGGGTCTCCTTGCATGATGACCGTGGCACAAGCACCTGTATCACTCTCAGTGTTACTACAATAGGCTGCCAAGATTTGGGGCTCAGAAATGGGAGAACCACAAAGCTACAAGGTAGTAGGGAAAGTCTGCGCTCTGCAACATCCACTGCATGAACCAGAAAGCTGTCTATAGTGGTGCAAAAGTGTGTTTGGGTGGGCACGTTTGCCCCAGTTGCTGCTTTTCGTTTGCCCATTCCTTCAGGAGAAGTTAAGAAAATTAAAACAAAAAGGAAATGTAAAGTACGAAAAGTGCAGAAACGTAAAAGTCACTGAACCTGTTGGCACTCGAGCACTCAAGTACTAATATCACCAAGATACAGCATTAGAGATGGCAACATCGGATGTGAGCTGTCAAAACACCAGCGAGCCATTGATGTATGGAGATATGCCAAGCCCCAGGCACAGAACAGAGATGCCTGACGGTGTCTGCCTGTTTGATTATAGAAGAGCAAGTCCCTCATTACACAGACAGTGGCAGCAGAATGGGCATCTCCATGATGGATCAAACAAAAAACATCTCGATAACATTAGCTGATGACGAACGGCCCTATAGAAGACCTATGCGGAGCATGCTCTACAAGAAAGTGCTCCTCAAAGTACCCTACAGAAGCATGTAGGATAATATATATAAATTAAACTTCTCACTTTTTACTCCAATTATTCTCTTTTCAGCTCATAAAAAAACGTTTTTCTGTCTACCATTCAGATTAGATCATCAGGGTGATCAGCACATGTGATGGGATCAAGGTGACATAATGTATATTCCATCCAATGATGGATTCATTTTCTTCTTTTCACACAGCATTAACAAGAAAGATCAATCCTTTGCTTACACAGAACTAAGGGCCAGATGTAGCACAGGGTTTTACCCATTCTGTGTCTATGGGAAAATGTGTTCGTACATATGGCCCTAACTCACAGCAAGATTTGGGTCCTGAAGAAGATTTCCATGAACAGTTATTATACATTTTGGATATTGAAACACATATGCACATGTGAGGAGTGGCTGGGTGCCACATGAAGTCAAACAGATGCTCTTTTTTAAGTTCTATAAGGGTCCTCAGTACCATTTTTAAGCACCAACACACAATCCTTAGTTGGGACTTCATTAAGTGAAGCTTAAGTCCTCAGACTGCTGGTGTCCATAAATTATTAAGCACCAGCCAACCCAATAAATTTTGGCAATATCTATGGCATCCAAACACAACGTTTGTTTGACTACATAGATGTAACCTCTGTTTGTCTGATCATGTTAATGTAACTTTATATGTACTAGTCATGTTTTTTCTTGGGACGCAGAAAAAGATTTACACAAACGTAACATGTATGAAAGGAGTATACAATGCCTGTTTAATAAGCATCAATGGATTCAACTCTATGCTGATTTATGTAAAAAAACAAAAAAATGCACATAAAGTGATAATATCATATCAACATAATGAATAAAATCTGCTTGTTTAATACTTGGAGTACAAACTGAATTCATAGTTAGTGTATGGTTGATACTTTGTAAAATGAGGCATTACGGGTAGCTTCTTCTACGTCATGTAGTGTCTTCATTTCCCCCTTCCCACCCCTTCAAGCAGAGATTGTTTCACAATCCGTGCTTGCACCTCAGGTGTTTTACAACCTATTATTAACGTGTGCATCTGCTTATAACTATGGGTAGTATCAAGCAACTGGAGAGGGTGTACTTGAGAAGATAAGTACCTCGGTGAAAGAAATAATTGGCCTTTCTTGCTTTATCCAAAATCTTATCCTTTATTGCGTAGTCATGGTAGAATACCATTACTGTTCATGGACGACCCCTGACATTAGGTCTATTAAAGGGTACCTTGTGTGCTCAGGCTATGGTTAAGTCTTTGCTATACTTTGCCTGCTTCAATTTCAGCATAGTAGTTTATCACATCTTATTCGCAAGAGTAGTGTTGCATGTTGTGTCTTCAAGATGATGTGTTATTTCCACAAATCAAAGTCTTGATCACTTCGACTCACTTTCTTGTACTTAAGTTTTTTTACATCATAGTCTTCGTCACAATCTCATCCTCGTTATAGTGATACCTACAACTATTCCACTTTTGCTTCGATTCCAGAGATACAACTGTCTATGTCCTCTATTCCATGAGACATCTCACCTACATGGCTTTCGTTTTGGTTACTCCTTCCTGTTTTATTCTGTAGATTGTTGGTCTCTTGAACAGCTATGAGTATGTGCTGCAGGACCCCTGTAATTTCGTTGTTTTTTTTTCTGATACTTGCTTTTTCCCCAACCCACCTTCTCCTTAACAGTCAAGATCAATTTTGTATTTGCTGTCTGCCCTGCCTCTCTTCTCCTTGCCTTTGCTTGGATCTTTTTTTTAACCCCTTCGTTGCCAGGCCTTTTCCCTCTCAGGTGCCAGTCTTTTTTTGGCTATTTGGGGCAGTTCACGCTTAGGCCCTCATAACGTTTTGTCCACATAAGCTACACACCCCATATTTGCGTCCTTTTTTTTCCAACATCCTAGGGATTCTAGCGGCACCCTGAGTTTCTGGGTTCCCCTGAAAGAGACCAAAAAATTAGCCAAAATACAGCAAAAACAATTTTTATTTTTTGAAAAAAGGGAAAAAAGGGATGCAGAAGAAGGCTTGTAGTTTTTGCCCTGAAAATGGCATCAACAAAGGGGTTGTGATGATAAAATCACCATCTTCCCAGCTTTCAGGAACAGGCAGACTTGAATCAGAAGATCACATTTTTAACAACATTTTGGCATTTTACTGGGACACACCCCATTTTTACAATTTGTTGTGCTTTTAGTCTCCTTCCAGTTAGTGACAGAAGTGGGTGTGAAACCAATGCTGGATTCCAGACAGCTAAACATTTATGAAAAATAGGTAAAATTCTGAATTCAGCAAGGGGTCATTTGTGTAGATCCTACAAGGTTTTCCTACAGAAAATAACAGCTGAAATAAAATATATTGAAATTGAGGTGAAATAACAGCCATTTCTCTCCACGTTTTACTCTATAACTGTTTCTTGGTGTGTCAGATTTTCAAAAGCAATATACCGTTATGTCGGCTGGACTCTTCTGGTTGTGGGGATGTATAGGGCTTGTAGGTTCAACAAGAACCCTCAGTACGCAGAGCCAATAAATGAGCTGCATCTTGCAATGGGTTTTCATTGTGTACCGGGTATACAGCAATTCATTTGTTGAAATATAAAGAATGAAAAATAGGTATCAAGGAAACCTTTGTATTTCCAAAATGGGCACAAGATAAGGTGTTGAGAAGCAGTGGTCATTTGCACATCTCTGAATTACAGGGTGCCCATACTAGCCTGTGAATTACAGAGCATTTCTCAAATAGACCTCTTTTTTACACATTATCCTACATTTGGAAGGAAACAATGTAGAGAAACACAGGGGTTAATAACACTTGTTCTTCTACCCTGTGTTCCCCCAAGTCTCCCGATAAAAATGGTACCTCACTTGTGTGGATAGGCCTAGTGCCCGCGACAGGAAACACAACATGGGCACATCATATTTTTACATTCAAATCTGACGGGTTTTTGCAAAGTGCATAGCTGTGGATTTTGGCCTCTAGCTCAGCCAGCACCTAGGGAAACCTACCAGACCTGGGCATTTTTGAAAACTAGACACCTACAGGAATCCAGGATGGGGTGGCTTGTGGTTCTGTTACCCAGAATCCTTTGAAAACTTAAAAATTTGGCAAAAAAAACACTTTTTCCTCACATTTCGGTGATAGAAAGTACTGGAATCTGAGAGGAGACACAAATTTCCTTCCACCCAGCGTTCCCCCAAGTCTCCCAATAAAAATGGCACCTCACTTGTGTGAGTACGCCTAGTGCTTGTGATAGGAAATGCCCCCAAAACACAACATGGACACATCACATTTTCCCCCCCAAAACAGACCTGTTTTTTGCAAAGTGCCTAGCTGTGGATTTCGGCCTCTAGCTCAGCTGGCACCTAGGGAAACCTACCAAACCTGTGCATTTTTTAAAACTAGACACCTAGGAGAATCCAATATGGGGTGATTTGTGGGGTTCTCACAAGGTTCTGTTACTCAGAATCCTTTGCAAACCTCAAAATTTGGCAACAAAAACACTTTTTTCACACATTTCGGTGATAGAAAGTTCTGGAATCTGAGAGGAGCCACAAATTTCCTTCCACCAAGCATTCCCCCAAGTCTCCCAATAAAAATGGTACAACACTTGTGTGGGTAGGCCGGGTGCCCGCGAAAGGAAATGCCCCAAAACACTATGTGGACACATCAAAATGATCAAATACAAAACTACCTGTTTTTGCGCCGGGGGGGTAGGGTTACCTGCGTTTTTTGTCCTGGACTCTGCAGCCACATAGGGAAACCTATCAAACCCAAACATTTCTAGACACCAGAGGGAGTCCATGGAGGTGTGACTTGCTTGGATTCCACAGTGTTTTCTTACCCAGAATCCTCAGCAAATCTCAAATTTAGCTAAACAAAATCACATTTTTCACACATTTCTGTGTGGGATCACCGCACGGCACAAATTTCCTACCACCCAATGTTCCCCTCAATCTCCTTGTAAAAATGATACCTCACTTGTGTAGGTGGGCCAAGTGCCTGTGACAGGGAAGAGCCAAAAACAAAAATGAGAGGGAACCAAAGCGGGTCCAAAAGGGCTGTTTGAAAAAAAGAAATATTGGTATAAATGCGACAATGCTGGGTGGTAGGAATTTTGCGGATTCCTGCAGATTCCAGAAGGTTCCATCACAAAAATTTGGGAAAAATGTGTGATTTGAAGCAAAGTTGGAGGTTTGCAGGGCATTGTGGGTAAGAAAATGGTGCAGGGTGCATGTGAAGCACACCACCCTTGACTCACCCAGATGTTTGGTTTTCAGATCTGTCTAGGTCTCGCATATTTTTCTACATGGCAGCGTCCCAAAGTCCAAAAAGTGCAGCCCTCACCATCCCAAGTGGGACGATTTTGAGAGTTAGACAAGCTCCCATGGCCCAAATGTAAAACCAGAATCCAAATAATCAAATGTCCTCTTGCTTGCCGTGGGATAAGATGTTTTAGGGTGCGGGGAGAGTGGAAAGACTGTTACCCCCCTCAGTTGGGCTGGGGGCATAACCATGGCCTTACTGGTTGGTAGCCACCACCCCACTATATATTTATTTTATTCCCCAGCATCTAGTAGGCTTTCTGCCCCCCCAGGGAGAGGATCGGGGGTAATTGCCTCATCTGCCCACTGGTGGGCAAAACAACTTTGTCCCCGTTCATTTGGGGTAGGGGGTATGGCCATACTCTCACCCTCTTTTTTTAAAACAATTCTTCCCTGGTGTCTGGTGGGCAGATGAGCCTTACAAAAATAGGCTGATCTGCCCCCCTATGCCTAAAATAAATTTGCCCCCCAGGGGAGCGACCCTTGCCTAAGTGGTCGCTCACCTTTTTTTGTAAGATTCGCCAAAAAAATTCCTGATGTCTAGTGGTTTCTGCCCCCCCTTGAGGGCAGATTGGCCTAAGAAAATAGGCCGATCTGCCCCCAAGGTACGCAGAATTGGCCTAAAATAAATTTTCCCCCCAGCGGAGCAACCCTTGCCCAAGGAGTCACTCCCCATCTGTAAAAAAAAAAAGAAAATCCCTAGTGCCTTGTGGTTTCTGCCCCCCTTGGGGACAGATCGGCCTAGTTAAAATAGGCCAATCTGCCCCCAAGGGGGGCAGAAATGGCCTTAATTAAATTTCCCCCCCAGGGGAGCAACCTTAGCCTAAGGGGTCGCTTCCCTTTTTTGAAATTGTCGCAAAAAAATCCCTTGTGTCTAGTGGTTTTTGCCCCCCTTGAGGGCAGATTGGCCAAATAAAAATAGGCTGATCTGCCCCCAAGGGGGGGGGGCAAAAATGAACTAAAAATAATTCCCCCCCCAGGGAAGTGACCCTTGCCTAACGGGTCGCTCCCCTTATGAATGTAAACAACAACAAAAAATCCCTGGTATCTAGTGGCTTCTGCCCTCCCCCGGGGGCAGATGGGCCTAATTAATATAGGCCGATCTGCCCAAATGTAAAAAAAAAAAACTGGTGTCTAGTGGCTTCTGCTCCCCTGGAGCACAGATCGGTTAACTAATATAGGCCGATCTGCCCCGGGGGGGGCAGAAAATGCCTAATAAAATAATTGCTCCCCAGGGGAGCGACCCTTGCCAAAGGGGTCACTCCCCTTATAACAATAAACAAACAAAACAAAAATCCCTGGTGTCTAGTGGGATTCCTGAAGCACGATCGCTATGCTCAGAGAGACATGAAAAGGGAAGGAAAATACTTTCCTTCCCTTTTCATGCCTCCCTGACCTCCCCTGCCCCCGTACTGAGGAGAAACTAATCTGTTTCTCCTCGGTCACGCTGGAAGCATGGCTTCCAGGGTGATGGGAGGCGACCTCTGATGAGGTCCATCAGACGTCACTGGGGGGTTCAGGAGTGAGGGTCGGGGATAGAAGGGAAAGTGATTCCCCTTCCATCCTTGCCCTCGGGGGTGGGTGGGAGGCTCATGGGGGGAGCACTAGTACTCCCCCCATGAGCCGGGTGCAGGACGAGCTTGTCTCATCCTCGGCACACGGCAACCGTGGCCGGGGACGAGACCAGCTCGTACCGGGAACCAGGGGGTTAAAGATGTCATTATCAGATTTCACTAAAGATGGAGAAGTGCTTAAAATTCCAGACATCATTGCTTTGCTTTCTTGTAAATATTCCACCTGCCCCCTCATTTTGATAATGTCCAGATTCTTTCTCATTAACTCACCCATCCCTTTGATAGGTCAAAGGTGCAAACCACTATTATTTGCTACATCCGAGAAGGTCTGCCATTTTCCCATGTTACTTCTACTTGCAGTATGTACTTATCTTGCCCTTTGACTTTTCTTCAACACCTTATCCAGCAACAGCTATAGATTTTGACACATTCCCAGAATTACAAGAACGTGTAAACCTGGGAATGCACCAAAAAAGATACACCTCTGCAGGCGAGCCGTAACAAGGAGAAATATCTTTATATCTCCTTGTTTTTTCCTCTATGTGTGCTGCCTTCTGTAGCACACATACAAAGGGGAAAAAAGCCTCACAGGATTGTTTTTGTGCAGCAAGGTTTCCCCTACTATATAATAATGCATGCAATCAGATACCCCTGCTCCATAGTGCAAGGGTGCCTGCATTGTCCTGGGCCACCAAGAGGGCGCCAGCGCAGGGGGGCAGGAATGCACTGTATTGAATAGATAGAGTGCATTTGTTGCACTGCCCTGCATCACAAAGCCCATAAGTATGTTCATAAGTTTAATTTTTTGATGATATTGCCCCTAATAAAATTGATGGGCTAAAACTCTACCTCAGATATTGTAAGATTTTTCAGTGCACTTACATCTTCAAGTTTGCTGTATATAGGCCTGAATTAATCAACCTTCGGTATTGAAGCCTTAGAGTTACCTTCAAAGTGTTGAATTTGTAGCGTAGTGTGCCCATTTGAAATATCATTTCTTATCATCTAATTGGTTTGACCTCCTTCCCTACATCAAATCCTTGTGGGTTCTCGTTCGTGAAATCTCTTGTGGTTGGAACATTCCTCAATGGAAATGTTTTCAGCATTGTCAGCCTTTTCTGTCCTCTCCTGAACTACTAGTACCTTCCCTACTTTATCAATCTGCAATTCTGCATTTCTTAAACAGTGACTATCACTATTTAGGAAATCCAAAATGACATGTATGCAATTACCAATTTTCTCATAGCGATTCCTACAAAGTAGGACTCACTATTTGGAAATCGTATGGGCCGGTTTTGCATTTACCAAATAGCAATTTCCTATTGGCAAATAACTATTTGGGAACTGCATAACCAAGGTTGGCTATGGGCAATAGACTCCAGTGATGCACCCCAAAAATACTGGCACACATGTAGAGCACATATATGCCTTGAGGGCATGTGTGTGCTCTATTGCAATTAAAAAAAATGATTTTGGGTGCTTTTTTTAAATTGTATATGGTTACCATTGACTTGCAGTCAATGGTAATTGCATTTCTTAAATGCCCATTTTGCATTTAGGAAATGCTTTGTACATGTACTTTGGAAATCGCAAAAAGAAATCCCAATTTGCGATTTCCTATTATGGAATCATAAAAAGCGATCTCCACTGGGTGGAAATCACATTTTGCGATTCCCTGCAGGGCTTTGTACATCTCAAAAGCCCATTTAGCATTTCTTAACAGCCCAAAATAGTTATTTGGACAGTTAAGAAATGCTAAATGGGTTTGTACATCTGGGCATTAGGTCCTTATATGTCTATGATCTGTGAGGTTGTCAATTTATTTCCAGTAGTTGTTCGTGAATCCCTATGGAGCCAGGTCCTTGCTCGGGAGGGGACGTAGAGAGGGTGGGAGTGAGCATGGCTATGTGCATGGAATCAAAGTATACTTCTATAAATGTGCTACCTGCACTTATCCAAAACTAATAATGAACACAGTTTGATTTAGAAACCATTTATAACTGATCAACTCACATTTCAACCATGGCTCTGATATTATTATTATTATTATTATTATTATTATTATTATTATTACTGTTGTTTTGTAATCTTTGCTATTATAATTATTATTAATAACACCAATAATAATAATAATAATAATAACTGGTGTTATATGATGCTTCATACTTCACTTAATATTGCTGATAGCTAAGCTAAGCCAAAGCACCCACTATGCACATTATGTGGGTATCTTTTATAAAAATCAATGAGCCATCAGTCATTGGGACTATTTGATGCGCATGCCATGAAATCCAAAACCAAAGGATTCGCAATTCATCAGGTATGATAATTACCACCAAATACAAGTTGTGTCCTTCATAATGGGGCACAATATGTGGCTTTGTGCTTACCAGAATAAAAGCCACATGTCCCGGTGTTAGCAGGACATATTCCACTGAAACATACTGGCAGGTTTGACCTGCCTAATTTTACCTGTGGAAAATTGCAGAAGTGTGAATTTTATTTCACCCAGGAATTACTTTGTATGGTAAACGTCTCACAATTTTTAATTCTGATCTCTGCAGAAACAGAGGGATGGCTCAGGGTTGGAGTTATATGGTCCACTGGTAATCAAGGCCTAGGTGTAAGGTATCTGTGGAGTTTCATTGCTCTAGGACTCTACCTTGTCTAGTGACTGGAGTTACAGTTGTAATTCACAGTAAACCCCTTATCATGTCTTGGGGCTTGGGGACAGATTTAGACCTGGTGTGATTCCCTTCATTCTCAGGTTCGCCAGGGTGGTAAGTAGCAACACAACACAAGGATACTGCAGCCACAGCCCTCCTGTACTGTGTATCACTAGTGAGAGACCTGGGTGGTTGGGCATGCCACTTGAACATTTGCTGTACAGGGGAGTTGTGTGGTGTTTTGAGGCTTGCTGACAAATGAATATCAGATGTGTGTGCACAGTTGACACTACACTTTCCTAAATTATGAGAAAAGTAGTGTACCCATGAGTATTTCTTAGAGGCCTAAAGAATCACAAATTTGCAGTGAGACTCACACATTTGCAGTGACACATGATATGTGTAAAATGGCGGAAACAAATCTTGCTCGGGTTATGAGGGAGGTGGACCTTTTACTGAGAAAATGGCTAAATCTTCCACTAACTATAGTAGGTCAGATTAATGTGGTAAAAATGGGGATTGTCCCTAAATTAACTTTTATTTTCAATGCCCTGCCATTAATGCTTAACAAGGCTGCTTTAAAGAAATTGCAGGGGAAAATTAGTAGTTTTATTTGGGCATCGAAAGGTGTTCGTATATCATGGAAAAAGCTCAGGAGAAAGAAAGAAAAAGGTGGTCTGGCGGCTCCTGATATGCAGTACTACGCAAGGGCATATCTGTTAAAAAATGTAAGACAGAGTTTTTATGTATTCCACCGTTCTGAGCTGGAGCAGGTGTTAACTGCTATGATGGAAGGCCAGGAGGTCCAGAGAAGTTTTTTGTATAAGTTTGGGGATCCGAAGTTCTTTAAAAAAAATCGATTTAAGATATTATATGATTGGCCAGTGCTGTGGTATGAGGTGAGGAAGATCACGAAGTTGTCATATTATAATGAGTATGCACCGATTTGGGACTCTCCTGGCTTCCCGGAGTGGACTAAAGACGCCCTGGCTATTCCCCTGAAAGAGGCAGGTTTTTTGCAATGGAAATATCTTTGTTATAATGGTGAACTTAGAGACTTTGATAACCTTAATATCGAGGTAGGAGGAGGGCTGTCTAAGTTTAAATACCTTCAGATGAAGTCCTGGATTGGGAATGTAACAGAGGAAGTGGGAAGTACTAACGGACTGGTGTACCAGATGCAGCTGGACATTTCAATAAAGAAAGAAGTGGCGAGATGGTATTAACTGATGTTGGATATTGTGGATGGGGAATTTAACCTCCCGGAAGAAATCTGGAGGGAGTGCTTGCCGGAGCCGCAGCTTAAAGACCTTTGGCAAGTATCTACTACACTTCTGTATAATACCATTAAACCCGCTGCGTTAAGGAGAAATCATCTATTTTCTATCCACAGAGCCTTGTGGACTCCCAAAAACTGTCCAGGCTGAGACAAGATAATGTGGTGAGGTGTAAGAAGTGTGCTTTTGCATCAGCTGACAATCTGCATTTGTTTGTTGACTGTCCTTTACTTCGTACGTTTTGGCAAGAGGTGGGGGATGCAATTAATGTGATTCTTCCCTCAAGCCCAACGGTAAGACCTTTGATAGTGATGTTTTGGCTGTTCATATGAGACACAGAAGATGGGTAGAGATGGAGCTAAACTGTTGTTTTATATGATGCTTGTGGCAAGAAGGGAGATTTGTAGGAAATGGATCAGTCCTGTCTCCCCTACGTTTGTCGAATGGAAAAATTCTCTAATTTACTATCATAAGTTTGACTGTCATAAAGTTTGTAAGAGGATCATATTTTGGAATCTGTTGAAGCAATGGTTGGGAAGTGGGGAGGTATAAATAGATAGGATGTGATCCTATAATTATATTCTTCCCTCTGCTTTCCACACTAGAGTTTGGGTGGAAAGTTTGTCCCGGACAGGGGTGACGAGGTTAGGGAGAACCTTCGCTGCCCCCCCTCCACCCATCGGTCATGTGAGGGAAATTTGGAAGATATATAAGGATAAAAAAAAAAATACATTTGCTGCACAGGGGAGTTGTGTGGTGTTTTGAGTCATACTGACAAATGAATATGAGATGTGTGTGCACAGTTGACACTACACATTCCTAAATTATGAGAATATTAGTGTTCCCATGAGTATTTCTTAGAGGCCTAAAGAATCACATATTTCTAGTGAGACTCACACATTTGCAGTTTGAGTTGATCTCTCATTCATAGGGCCTAATTATGACATTTGGTGGTCCTAGGACCAGCAATGCTGCAGTGATGGTCGGACCGCTGTACTCCTGGTGGTCTGACCTCCACATTTTGACCCTGGCGGTCGGACCACCAAGGGCCTTCCGTCCCAACCAGGAACATGGTTCCCGATGGGCTGACAATGGTCAGAGTAATGGTCAGCCACAGCGCCGCTGTGCTGATCACAAGTCTAGTTTCCACCAGCCTTTTCATGGCGGGGACCCCACCATGAAAAGAGTAGTGGAAACCCAGTGCTGGGGTGGCACAGGGAATACCCCTGCCCAGCACCCTCTGAATGCGCACTGTCTGCTGGGGTGCACCCTCTGTGCGGCAACATTGGCCTCGGCTCCACGTGGAGCCGAGGCCAATGCCGCCACACGGTTTCCACTGGGCTGACCGGTGGAAACCTCAGATTTCTGTGGTTTCCGCCGATCAGCCCAATGGAAACCTTGTAATATGCCCGTGAGAGACCTCCAGCTTCGCAGCAGTCTTTTCTCAATGGGACTGGCAGGCAGATGGTCGGCCCGCCAGCCTCGTAATAAGGCCCATAGACTAAACGTCACAGCTGGGGAGGAGGCCTAGTAACTTTATAAAGAGATATGGTCTTAGAAGAGAGGCTCCTGAAATCTATAACACTACCAGAAAGCAATATAACCACAAGTCGAGTCCTCCTATGACCCTTTTAGTTAGTATGAGGATCTGCTTTGGACACATTTGAATGCTGGTCTACTACTTTTTAAAATCATGAGTAAGTGTTAAAAAGGCCTACTGGTATTTTATTATTAATTTTATATTTATGTTGATTTTTTTATCATTTCACTCGTCATTGCTCACGTTTTTCTTGTCATCAAATATGTGACCACTTGTTTCAATGTCATCAACTATGCAATTATGTTTTCACTCTAAAGAAGTCTGAAAACCTTAGAGCTTAGTTGCTCTGCACCTCAAGGCAGAAATCGGAGAGCAGATTTTATCATTTACATACCGTAAGCATACAATGGGCCACTGTCTTTACTACTAGTAAATCATACCTTTGCCAGAGTGGGGAATTTTACAAGACAAACAGGGGTGATGATACTGATGGCTTTGTAACATGTTACTATTAGCAGTGCAGGAAACATCCAGCTCTCTTTACGACTAGTACACTTTGTTTCTATGAACTGCATACAAATGCAATACTGTGCATCCAATTTTCACCAGAAATAAAATATACACAGTCAACATTTATGCTTGTCGACCACTTGCTACACAGAGAATTAGTACCTTAATAGAGCACTGGTTACAAAAAGAAATATGTTTCTTTATCTGGCGCAATGGTGCTACATTTTACAAATTTCAGAAGGATCAACTACTGAGTGAATGTGATAGTATTTGAACTCACGAGCTTTAAATTACACACATATCTTCTTTAGTTAATATATTAGACTCGAGTGGTCTGATTGGCTGAAAAGAGCAGCCTCTGGTTATTTAGAAAAAGGTATGCCAAATCTTGTTAGTTTTATTACCCTTCTTTTGGTTCACCTTCATCCCAGCTAACTCAGTAATAATGTTCTGGGATAGTTGATTAAGAAGAGAAATTTGTAAACACAAGGGGAATGTCTTCTACATGGTTTTCTTAGGGCCTGATTTAGAGTATGGTGATGGGCTTCTCTGTCACCAACAGTGCTAGACATCCCGTCCGCTGTTTTACAAGTACCATAGAATATAATGCACTTGTAACACAGCCGTGCTAGTGGCAGAGTATCCCATACACCAAACTTTGAATCAGGCCCTTAGTCATTATGGTTGATAATAGCAGAGTGTTGCTGGTGCACGTGGTAGAAGACTTCCCCTTGGTTTATCCGTGCACTAGCTGTGCATTTGGATCTAACTAATTTTAAACCTGTTTCTATCTCGCTGCTCCCAATACACCTCAATGTCCCCATTTTTATGTATATTTTTTGTTGTTTTCAGGAATATGTTTAGAATACATACCAACAATTCAAAAGGGATCATATAATTGCATACACGTCCAAACACCACATGTTCTAAAACAGAATTACAGCAAGGCTGATAAGTAATATATAGTAAGGACAGAAGGAAAGATGTATAAGGTATTCAGATAAGTAAAGTAAAATCTAAGAATAAAGCTCCAAGACGTTCTTCTAATTTATATCAAAAGTGGTTTTACAACTTCTAGATTTATAGCATGAGATCTTCACAGCTGATGACTGAACCATTTAATGAATTCAGCAAATTATATTCAGTTCTGTTTTTCCAATTCTATAGTATGTATTTACCCTCCAAAAGAGTCATCACAAACTCAAGCACTAGGGATTTTATTGACAACATCACCCTTAGGTTGACCTGAAAATTATGTCTACAAACAATACTAATTCTGGCAATGATGCAATTTTTAAAGGGTTTTGCAAATAGATGCAGTAAATCCACTAGAATTATTCCACATCTCTCAGTTAGCATCAAACTAATACTGTCTCCAAAAAAGATCCTTTTGCTGTATCAATCTCCATTTAAAGCTGGCTCCTTCGTTCTGCAATCCCAATCCCTAACTACTACATAAAGACGCTGACACGCCCTCAGCACTATACTCACCAATCCCTAAGCAAATCTCTTCACTCCCATCATATTTTTTCATTTCTATTTTTCCAACAATAGTTTTTAACCTGGATCATCCCACAGCTCCCTTAATGTAACAGAAGTCTTCAGAAGTGATCCTTTCCCACCCAGGCTAGCCATGGGCGTTTTCATTCTATTACAAGACCAGAGGCTGAATAGGTATTTTATTAAGGGTTTCTCTCCTATATATTTATGTTTTGGGATTTTATTTAAACATATTTTTTTACAACGCTACTTAGAAAATACAAATGAGGGACAAGAACTTGAATGATAAATAATGCACACATTTCAAATGTGAAAATGCCACTTAGCTGGTGCTAGAGCAGCAAAGAAGAGAAAGTATGTACTGTCTCTGGACTGTTTGCACTGGAATGCTTAGTCAGTATTCCAGGAAGAAATTCATATGAATTAAGATTTCTAATTTAGAATTCTTATGGAAATAAATATGTACGTGTCATTAATGAGTTGTGCAATTTACACCATATTTGGATGGATTCATTAAATTCTCAATGTAATTGTATAGCCTAGAAGAAGATCCACAATGGTGGAATCATTGTATATGATTTTGTATTACAAAAAACTATATAATTAATGCTTTCATTTTGGAGTACTTACTCAGAGAGGGCATTTCAGTGATTAAGAGTCCATGTTTACATTTTGTTTTTTGAATATCTGATTGGCAGGTCTGGTACTGGTTGCATGGTTTCTTGTGTCTATGATTTCCTGTTGAGTGTATTGGCAGCAAGATCATGAAGAGAACCATCAAATTGCAAAGCGAAATACTAAGTGGATTTAATGTTGTAACCATTGCCACCTTCGATGATTGTGGTGTATTATATGGTATGGTTGTGTGACCTTACCATGTTATACACTCACAAAACAGTGTTAGGTCCAATCAGGCTTGTTTGTAAAACCTTTAACTTTCACCCTGGGTATCTGTAGCTTTGAGCAGTAAGTCTCAAACAAAGTAACTAGTAGCACCAAACAGTGCAATGAGAAAGTCATGCAATATGAAAGAAATCCAAAACCAGTTTATGAAAATATATTATATTTTTATGAATTTGTAGAATTGAACAAAATAAAACTGAAGGGCTCCAGAGATATACCTTTTAAATAAAATATAAATCTTAGTTTTTTAGTAGGCGTAGGCAGAGTTCACGGAGTAAGAGTCCACAGAATTCCGCAAAGTTTAATAAAAACTCTATTGAACTTCACAGAGGCGGAGTTCCTTGACCCTCAGAGTCCTGAATGCACCAGATCTCGGAAGCATTAAGCAGGGACGGGCCTGGTTAGCCTGGCCCGACCCTGCTTAGCGCTTCCAAGATCTGGTGCATTCAGGAGGGCCTTAGACAATGAAAGCTGCCATTTCAGGCCTCTTGTGCACTGGCCTGTTCTGTGTGCAGTGCACACGGGGCAGGCCAGTGCACAAGAGGCCTGAAACTGCAGCTTTCTTTTGCTTCCTACGGCCCTGGTCTGAATTCAGACCTCTTGTGCGCAGGCCTGCACTGTGTGCACTGCACACAAAATGACAAAAGAAAGAGACGAGGACTTACCTGGGCCTTCCAGGGGCTCCTCCTCTCCTCCTTGTCCGACAGCAACATGTCTGCAGTGGCTGCCTCTCTCTGGCCTCTGCTCCTGGGCTCCGGTGAGCGCTGCAGCCCAGGTGTGGGCTGCTCAGCGCAAGTGCAAAACTTTTATGCGCTTTCGCTGTGCAGCCCATAATTGGGCTGCAGCGCTCACCGGGTGATCTCTGCTCTGCTGGCTGGGCTAGCGGAGTTTTTGGACTAACTTCGCGCTCCAAGCGTGGAGCTCCAAAAACTTGGTTAGCTCCACCAGCAGGGCGGGGCTCCCCACACATCCCTACTTTTTAGTCCAAAGCGCAAACAAACATTGGTAACTGTAAAGTTTACAAACTTTTGAAAAGTTTGAAAGAGTTGAGTTCGACTACACTGATTCGAGTTGAGTGACCAGTTCTGAAGGGGCAAATGTCTAAAGTTACCCTGGCTGAGAGCTCAGTCAGTAATTCTGTACTAGCCAATAGGGCTACTAACTTTTCTACAGCAAGAAGGACAATTTGAGGGTTTTGCTGTTAGGAAATATTAAAGTATATGTCCTACTAAATAATACACAGCTTAAGGCTTGATAGGCCTTCTTTAAAGAACACTTGTATATATTGTTAAGGGAAGTGGGAGCTTTGCCATTGGTTAAAAGGCAAAGTGAAACTAGCAGTTTTGAATCTGCTCTTCCAGGCTGCAGTGCCAGACTGGGGGACATTATGTACTTTGCCAGATGCAAGGTGGCACAATCAGTGCTACAGCCCTGGGTGGACACTCTAATTTACATACCCTGGGTACCTTGTTACTATATACTAGGACTTTTAAGTAAGTCAGCTTAGCCAATTGGGGGTAGCCAATTGTAAGGAAATGCCTCCTTGGCGTGGTTACCCACTGACTTTTTGCCTTTGCTGATGCCAAGTTATGATTTGAAAGTGTGCTGAGGCCTGCTAACCAGGCCCCAGCACCAGTGTTCTTTCCCTAAACCCGTACCTTTATTTCCACAATTGGCACACCCTGGCACCCAGGTAAGTCCCTTGTAACTGGTACCCCTGGTACCAAGGGCCCTGATGCCAGGAAAGGTCTCTAAGGGCTGCAGCATGTCTTATGCCAGCCTGGGGACCCTTCGCTCCGCACAGACACACTGCTTGCCAGCTTGTGTGTGCTGGTGGGGAGAAAATTACTAAGTCGACATGGCACTCCCCTCAGGGTGCCATGCCAACCCCACACTGCCTATGGCATAGATAAGTCACCCCTCTAGCAGGTCTTACAGCCCTAAGGCAGGGTGCACTATACCATAGGTGAGGGCATAGGTGCATGAGCACTGTGCCCCTACAGTGTCTAAGCAAAACCTTAGACATTGTAAGTGCAGGGTAGCCATAAGAGTATATGGTATATAGTATGGGAGTCTGTCATACATGAACTCCACAGCACCATAATGGCTACACTGAAAACTGGGAAGTTTGGTATCAAACTTCTCAGCACAATAAATGCACACTGATGCCAGTGTAATTTTATTGTGAAATACACCCCAGAGGGCATCTTAGAGATGCCCCCTGAACACATACCCGACTTCCAGTGTGGGCTAGTTTTACCAGCCTGCCACACACCAGACATGTTGCTGGCCACATGGGGAGAGTGCCTTTGTCACTCTGTGGCTAGTAACAAAGCCTGTACTGGGTGGAGGTGCTTCTCACCTCCCCCTCGAGGAACTGTAACACCTGGTGGTGAGCCTCAAAGGCTCACCCCCTTTGTTACAGTGCCCCAGGGCACACCAGCTAGTGGAGATGCCCACCCCCTCCGGCCACGGCCCCACTTTTGGCGGCAAGGCCGGAGGAGATAATGAGAAAAACAAGGAGGAGTCACTGGCCAGTCAGCACAGCCCCTAAGGTGTCCTGAGCAGAGGTGACTCTGACTTTTAGAAATCCTCCATCTTGCAGATGGAGGATTCCCCCAAAAGGTTTAGGGATGTGCCCTCCTCCCCTCAGGGAGGAGGCACAAAGAGGGTGTAGCCACCCTCAGTGCTAGTAGCCATTGGCTACTAACCCCCCAGACCTAAACACACCCCTAAATTTAGTATTTAGGGGCTCCCAGAACCTAGCAAGCTAGATTCCTGCAACCTAAGACAAAGAAGGACTGCTGACCTGAAAGCACTGCAGAGAAGACAGAGATAC
Source organism: Pleurodeles waltl (assembly GCF_031143425.1). Taxonomy (NCBI): domain Eukaryota; kingdom Metazoa; phylum Chordata; class Amphibia; order Caudata; family Salamandridae; genus Pleurodeles; species Pleurodeles waltl. The sequence goes on from NC_090440.1 coordinate 1,629,629,860, forward strand.
CAACTGCTTTGGCCCCAGCCCTACCGGCCTGTCTCCCAACTTCAAGAAAAACTGCAACAGCGACGCGTCCCACAGGGTCCAGCGACCTCTGAAGCCTCAGAGGACTACCCTGCATCTAAAAGGACAAAGAACTCCCGAGGACAGCGGCTCTGCTCCAAAGAAGAAACAACTTTGCAACAAAGAAACAACTTTTAAAGGACTGCACGTTTCCCGCCGGAAGCGTGAGACTTTCCACTCTGCACCCGACGCCCCTGGCTCGCCCTGAGGAGAAACAACACTACAGGGAGGACTCCCCGGCGACTGCAACCCTGTGAGTAGCCAGAGTTGAGCCCCCCCCAGCGACGCCTGCAGAGGGAATCCAGAGGCTCCCCCTGGCCACCACTGCCTTCTTCTAAGAACCCGACGCCTGGTAAAGACACTGCACCCGCAGCCCCCAGGACCTGAAGGATCTGACCTCCAGTGCAGGAGCGACCCCCAGGTGGCCCTCTCCCTTGCCCAGGTGGTGGCTACCCCGAGGAGACCCCCTTGCCTGCCTGCTTCGTTGAAGAGACCCCTGTGTCTCCCATTGAACTCCATTGCAAACCCACCGCCTGTTTGCACTCTGCACCCGGCCGCCCCCGTGCCGCTGAGGGTGTACTTTTTGTGCTGACTTGTGTCTCCCCCGGTGCCCTACAAAACCCCCCTGGTCTGCCCTCCGAAGTCGCGGGTACCTACCTGCTGGCAGACTGGAACCAGGGCACCCCCTTCTCCTTTGAAGCCTATGCGTTTTGGGCACCACTTTGACCTCTGCACCTGACCGGCCCTGAGCTGCTGGTGTGGTAACTTTGGGGTTGCCCTGAACCCCCAACGGTGGGCTACCTTGGACCCAACTTTGAACCCTGCAGGTGGTTTACTTACCTGCAAAACTAACCAAAACTTACCTCCCTCAGGAACTGTTGAAAATTGCACTGTCTAGTTTTGAAATAGCTTATTGACATTTTTGTGAAAACTGTACATGCTATTTTGCTGATTCAATGTTCCTATGATACCTAAGTGGATTACCTTTCATTTAAAGTATTGATTGTAAATCTTGAACCTGTGGTTCTTAAAAGAAACTAAGAAAAGATATTTTTTTTTACAAAAATCTATTGGCCTGGAATTTCCTTTGAGTGTGTGTTCCTCATTTATTGCCTGTGTGTGTACAACAAATGCTTAACACTACCCTCTGATAAGCCTACTGCTCAACCACACTACCACAAAATAGAGCATTAGAATGATCTCTTTTTGCCACTATCTTACCTCTGGGGGAACCCTTGGACTCTGTGAATGCTATTTCTTACTTTGAAATAGTGCATACAGAGCCAACCTCCTACACCAATTCAACATACATTTTGTAATGGGTTAGAACACGGCCACTGAGGTCTGGTTGGCAGGCCACAGTGCACTCACAGAGTCAAAAAACCAGCAGCATCAGTCAAAATATTTAGGTGTGATCATGCAAAAAGAGGCATTTTCTCACACCGCCTATTTGTAAATTGGGTTGGTCAAAATATTTACCTACAAAAATATAGAATCAACGGTATCAGCTACCACAATATTGTCAAAGTCCACCGATGCTGAGGTAAGAAAAGTTAATCTATACTTCCATATATACACTTACATTGACTTTGGAGGGGTCGTTTATTAGTGGATTCAATATTTTTGTAGGTTAGTATTCGTGATTTTGATATTGTAATATATAGCCCCAAGCGCTGGAGTTTAAGTTGAAACATATGTTTAAATATGGGTGATGGTGAAATCTTTAGACCAATACTAGTGAAGGAAGGGTGGGACACTGGCACACAACTGAACCAGTATGTTGAGCAGAAGATTCCTTTGTACACCAAGAAGCCATCTAGTCAATGTCACAATAAGTCTCGAACAAAGGAACATTGTGGAATGACTATTGTTGGCAATTGTTACCTGTACAGGACAAGGTAAAGAGAATTATTTTTCTCAACACTACATGGCCCCTTTATGTCTGAGCCACCAGGGAAAATATCTGCTTCAAGAATGATTATGGGCCTAAAGTAGAACTCGGCTGACGGGTTTATTGTCAAAGCGGTGACGGATATTCTGTCTGCTGAAATTTAAATCCCACTGAAGATACTGGGATTTAGATTTTGGTGGATGGGATATCTGTTACCGTTGTGATGGAGTAACCCGTCCGTTCGAAGGGGAGGTTGCCACCATTGTGGCTGCCTCCCCGCTGGGCCCATTACGAGTTTCTCGCTGGGTCAGTGGGAGGAAAGTTCAGTTTCCGCCTCCTGGCCAAGTGGGAAACGCCCTACAGCATTGTCTCTGGCTCGTAATAGAGCTGGCGGCAATGCTGTAGTGCGTAGGGTGCACCAGCACTCTTCACAATGTTCACTGTCTGCAAAGCAGACAGTGAACATTGCGACGGTGCTGGCCAGGGTTGCCCCTGCACTGCCCATGCCAAGTGCACCAGTTTTCCACCAGCCTTTTTGCAGCGGTGGAAAACGAAGTCTTAATCCCCAGTGCAGCACTGCCTTGGCGGATTAGGACCACCATGACCGCCAGACCGCCGAGAGGACTAATCATGGCGGTGCAGGGAGTCCAACCATGGCACGAACGCTGCAGTCATAATATGGTGCTCAAACCACTGCACTGGCCAAGGTCTGACTGCCACCCCGAACATGGTGGTCATGAGACCTCCACGTTCGTAATAAGGGCCTATGTCTCTTCATATTGTGAACTCTGCAGGTTTCTAGAGATAATGTGATAGCACAATCACTCCCCTGCTGCTTCTTATTTTGAGTTCATAAATCCCACTATTTTTATATGCATATTTTTTTAACCAAAGAGTTTGACTTCCTTGGTTATCATTCTTTGGCATGTGCAGCTTTTTACATCCTTCAAATCTTAATTTGTAGTGAGGGACAAATATCTGGTTTTAGAGCGCCTAAAATAACCGTAAAATTGAAAATGAATCCAAAACGATTGTATAATTAAAGGAATTCCTGTTTAGCAAGATGCTACAGCTGCATATGTATTATAGATAACATGTGTTCTCGTATAAATTAAATGTATGTCATAAATATTTCACAGTAAATGTGCACGTAAAGGACACATAACTTCGAATACAAGCACAATCAATCAATAAACAGACACTGTGCGCACTTATGTATTATGTTTTGTTTGTAGTTTGTTTTTACTTGAGCTCCTCAATGAGAAACACATAATATTTCAAATGCTTAATAAGCTATAAGCACAAGGAAGAAAGTGAAAGCAAAAGGTTAGACAGCGGTAAGAGGTTGTGAACATATATATTGCGAGGCCAGGTCATAATTAATACCTGTCGAGTCCTTAATAAGTTTGAAAAAGATCCATCAGCGTGTTTCTCAGGCCAGGCACAGCTGTGTCCTAGGCTTTACTTTCCATAGTACTTTTTTCTGTTTTTGAAACCTGGAGGCAGAAACAATTTATAAAAAAAAGAAGCTGTCACAGTGGAATGCATATCTGAAAGGTGTAACTGCAAGAATCCCAGCCTCCAATTTCTCTGTCTGGCCCTTCTAAAAGAATCTGAACAGCTAGTTAACCCTTTAGGGTAAATTTGCTTAGGTTGTATTTGAAGCATCTCTGGAAAGGTCCAGGGCATCTGGCATAGTTGTGAAATGACCAGGACTTCTCTGAAGATAATGCCACATTCCTTTATGCAGTTCTATTGTGAGCACTGTAAATATGTTTTCTAATATGATGTACTTTTGAGCATAAAGTCCTATGTCCCACTGTGTATTTAGTGTTTTCATGCTACATGGAGTCCAACTATACTTAACTATAGATGCTTGGCTGTGAAAAAATAAAGGAAACAACATATTTTAAAGCAGAGTGCCAGCAAATTAGAGGCCATGTACATGATATTCGTACTGCAAATAGCAAAGAATGCATACAAATCAAAGCTAATGTAGCTTCTCCTCAGTCATCAAACTAGCTATAGTAGAAAGGATGGTTAGGGCATAGATTAATTAAACAATCCTTCCTGGAGTCCATGCTGGAGTCAAAGCACTTAGGGCCAGATGTAGCAAAGGATTTGCGCGTCGCAAACGGGAAAATCGCCGTTTGCGAGGCGCAAATGCCTCTTTGCTATGCAGAAATGCATATTGCGAGTCGGGACCGACTCGCAATATGCATTTCAGAATCGCAAATAGGAAGGGGTGTTCCCTTCCTATTTGCGATTCGGAGTGGAATGCAATACCATTTGCGACCGCATATGTGGTCGCAAAGGGTATCGCAGTTACCATCCACTTCAAGTGGATGGTAACCCACTCGCAAATTGGAAGGGGTCCCCATGGGACCCCTTCCAGTTTGTGAATGGACCCAAAACATTTTTTTCAGGGCAGGTAGTGGTCCAAGGGACCACTGCCTGCCCTGAAAAAATACCGAAACTAAAGGTTTCGTTTTTTTTTTTAAGTGCAGCTCGTTTACGGAAAACGGGCTGCACTTAAAAAAAAAAACTGCTTTATTGAAAGCAGTCACGAACATGGAGGTCTGCTGACGACAGCAGGCCTCCATGTTTGCGAGTGCCTAGACTCGCTATGGGGCCGCAATTAGCGACCCACCTCATGAATATTAATGAGGTGGGTCATTGCGACCCCATAGCGAGTTGCAGACGGTGTCTGAGACACCGTTCTGCATACCAATTTGCGAGTTGCAAATTGAGAGTCGGAAGGACTCGCAATTTGCAACTCGCAAATTGGATTTTTCCTACATCTGGCCCTTACTTCCTAGAGATGACAAAAAATATTATTTTCACTCTGACACTCTTGTATTTATTTCTGCACATGAAGGGCAGATGTACTAACTTTACACCCAACACAGCACAGCAACCAATGTTGCAGCATAGCAGCCAATGTTGCTACACCGCATTGCTTGAAAGGGAGAGAGCAAAACAGTGCCGCATCTACTAAGACATGTTGCTGTTTCCTTCTCTCCCTGCACTGGTGCACTTTAGGCTGCCATGCGCCAACGAACAAACCTGTGCACCATAACACAAGGGTGTCTGCTTTTGTCAAGATTAGGTTTTACACTTGAAGGGGGGATAGCAGAAATTCAGCAGTTCCCTCCCCTCTAAATGTGGTGGGGAACCAAGTGTATTGCACAGTAGGAGCTGCACTAATTTAAGATGAAGCTCTTACTCCACCAAACCGCACGTGGCTGCTTGTTTTTTCTCATTTTACAAATGTTAAGGAAGAATACATGCTTCAGGAGGCAAACCCTATTTACCAAACACTGTTATTATAACCAAGATCTCTTAATATTTTTCAATATTTTATGCTGCAATTTATGCCTGTGCAGCTAGTCTCAAGTCGCTTCTCTCCCTTCTTTTAACCCTATTCATCTCCTGACCCTTTTCCCCTTTTCTTCATGAAAAGCCCATTATAAAGCATCACCCCCTCCTTTTTCCATTACCTATTTATTTAGTTCTTATTTATTTAGTTCTTGATAAAACCATGATCTTTAACCATCTCTTTCTTCACTGCTACCACTCTTTCTTTCCATTATTTTTCTTCCATTCATCTGCCTATTACTAACTGTGCAAGCTTACTTTCTCCCATTCAATTAAATTTTTATATTCCCTCTATTCACTGTTTTCTTCCTTACTGTTTAATCTCTCTCCTTCCTTCTACCAATGCTCAGCCGTTTAGTTTTCACTCTTCCCCTGCCCTGGCCCTGTTGTGATTCTCCAATCGCATCATTGTCTTCTCACTTGTAAATTGGACCATGAACTATAAACAATTTGGGTAGGAGATGAACCCCCAACTAAGGTTAATTCATGAATTGCATAATTAGTCGGACAAGCTTTGCGTATTTACTTTTCGTTAGGTCTTCGGTGGTGCTGAAGGGATCCTCCTCGCCCCGGACCAATTCTGTGGCATCCTGCTGAAAATGACTGTTTTTAGTGCGTAAACCACCATCAAAGCGTTACCCACATCCCCTGGCACCCAAGGAACACAAACTTGATGAGAATGGGTGCGGCGGGGACTGTATTGTGTTAAAGACTGTAGCCTGTGATGGACTTGGGAATTGCGATCGGGTCGTGCTGGGGGATTCGAGACACGAGCGGCCCTGCAGGTTTACGTTTATCTTCAGCCTCTGGTCTCATCAACCAGCCTGCAGTGATGGAAAGCGGTGTGACAGCAGAGGCCTGGATGTGCCTCAGCTCCGAGGACTGACTTAGCAGAGCACAGGCTGCTCCCTTTGTGCTGGAGGGCTTCGCTGCTTGCCTAGACACCACTCCGCTGCATGGCCTGGGCCCATGTGATCGTTGCTGCTCCTCAGCCCCTGGACATTTCTTTGAGACGCAGGGCCCTGACTTGGTGATGGCTGGCACCCATCCCTTCCTCGCACCCCCCACCAGGGAGGACCACTCCAGTGAGTGACTGTACGAGTGGGCCCCAGGGCATCTGGGCCACCAACTGTGGCTGCCGTGCCTCTGTGCCACCACGACTGGGTACAAAGCCCCAGATGACAGAGTCACTTGGACAGGTTATGCACAATTTGGGATTCCTTGATTGCTGGCTCGTTCTTCACCCTCAGGAGAGGGAATATACGTGTAACTCCCTGATGCACAATACATACAGTTGATTGACTCAAATGCTCCTAACAGTGATAGATCTCAAGGTGATCATACACTGGTGCTACTTGGGATGAGGTGGGGAAGAGATACTCGTGCTGCCAGATGATGGTGAAAGCCACCCGAGCTCCTGACGGACCCTGCTAGCAGGGAGAGATTACCTTTTGCACTTCAGGAGCTCAACTGGGGCACCCCCACCTCCAGAGCTACCAAATGGGATGCCCTTGAGGCGGTAATACAGGTGGTGTGCCTAGGGACCACCTGTGGAGTCAGTAGACAACTACTGGCAGATATTGGGGACCATGAACAACAACTGGCTTCTCTTCAGAAGGCAGAGCCTGGGTCCGCAGTGGCGCGTGGAGAGTTGCTCCATGTCCAGCTTTCCCTGTTGGAGTTATGGGAGTCTCTGGACAAATACACTCTTATCTCGACAACCCCCCCATTTAGCATTTATGAAAATCTGATGATCAACAGGTGACTAACCAATGGGAAATCCTGCAGGTCCTGATGGCATACTTCCAGGGCATTTATTGCACTGAAGAGGATGCCCACCTGGATGAGACAGAGGCATTCCTTGCAGGGGTAGGCCTGCCGCACCTTCTGTCTGACGAGGCGGGCACCATAGATGAGGATCTCACATTGGAGGAATTGAGGGCTGCTTTGCAAGACCTAAACACTGCCAAGGCTCCTGGGGGAGATAGGTTCCCTATTGAGGTTTTTCAGGCGTACGCCGCAACCGCAACGGAGAAACTCCTAGAGGTCTTCCTGGAGGCACCGGGGACTGGGATCTTGTCCTCCACTTTGCATGAAGGCATTATGGGGTTCATTATGACCCCAGTGGTCGGTGTTAATGTGGCTGTAGTACTGCCAACAGGCTGGTGGTACATACTGCCACATTATGACATTGGCGGGTTGGTACCACACTGACCGCCATGGCGGTAGCAGGCGCCGGGCTGGAGATAACAATCTCCAACCCAGTGGCTGCTACTGTGCAGCCGCCGCATTATGACCCTGCCTACCACCATGGTTTTCGTGAGGTCCACTTCCCCCAACACTCCCCTCAACCCCACTCCATCCACCCTCCCCCCTTCCAATCCACCCCCTCATACACACACACACGCAGGCACACACCACGCATTCACACACTCACTCACACCGGCATACACGCATTCATCAATTCATCCACGCAGACATCCGTGCACACATCCAAACTTACACGCAGACACGCAATCACTTTTCCATTCATTCATGCATTCTCACACATGCACACACACACACGCATGCAACCCTACACACTCATGCGCATGCACGCACACACTCACACAGTTATGCACACACACACCCCCACACACACAACACCCCCCATTCCCCTCCCCTGTCAGAAACCCGACTTACCTGAATCCAGGGGGTTTTCCAGCATGGGATGGGGCGCTGCTACCGCCAGCAGCACCCACCAGCAGAACACCACCAAGCCATATTATTTTTCATAATACGGCTGGCGTGGTCTACTGGCATGGCGCTGCTGGTAGTAGCAGCGCCACCTTTATACCATCCTCCAGTACTGCCACAGCTGGATTTCCACCCTTCTTGTAGCGGAAATCCAGCTGTGGCCATATTATGGCAGACGGATGTTAGCCGCGGCAACGGTCTTTTGGCGGCCGTCGCCGCCACAGTAGGTGGCACTTACTGCCAATGTTTTAATGAGGGCCTATATGTCTAATGCTAAAGCCGGGGGTGACCACAAAGACCCCACCTCATACAGACCACTCACTATGATCAATTCTGATATTAAGGTCCTCTGTAAACTGCTGGTGAATCATTTGCAGGGAGTGGTGTGTGACCTGGTATATGAAGACCATTGTGGATTCATGCTGGCGAGCAGTCCAACGTACAACCTTAGGCGATTGACTAATGTCCTGCATGAGGCTGCTGGAATGGATCAGGTTATGGCTCTTGTGTCGATTGATCTGAAGAAGCCCCTTGATACAGTCAGGTGGAGCTATCTCATGGCAGTGTGCAGGGGATGGGCTTTGGCCCGATTTTTCAGGATTGGGTCAGACTACTCTATACAGATCCCACTGCACTCATTAGAGTTGAGGTGGGAAGTTTCAGAGGCCTGGTCTATGGGGAGGGGAACTCATCAGGGCTGTCCCCTTTTGCCACTCTTGTTTTGCCCTGGTGGTGGAGCCTATGGAAATTCTGCACAGGGAGTTGAGGCCCTGGGGCATAAGAGTGGAGAACAGGTGCATATTGTTGTTGTATGCAGAAGTTGTGGCATATGACTGACCGGTCAGATTTCCGGCTTACATGTCAATACTAGGAAGACTTTCCTGCTTCCACTGGGGAAATTGGCATTGGTACCACCAGAGCAGCTGCCCGATCTCGGGCTAAAATGGGAAGATGAGGGCTTTTGGTATCTAGGAATGATGGTCACACATACGATGGCTGCGCATCAACGTCTTAACGTGGACAGAGTTCTGAATGGCCTGATTGGGTCGACTGAGTTCTGGAAGACCACACCTGCACACTTCCCTCACCAACTGCCCTCCTTCACAAACTTGCTACAGAGGGCCAAGCACACCCCCATCTTGCACCAGCCCTGCAATCGCTTTCTCTGCTCTTACACAGAGCCTCAGACCGCCCATTCTTTAGGGCCCAGCACTAGCAGCAGCAAACCAACTCGCCAGCAGCAGCCTGGTATTTTCAGAAAGTTCCTAGCCTTGCTTGCCACTGGGCTCTAAGGCACTCTCTCAGGCCACACAAATCGCTGCCAGACTACCACTCAGCAACTGATGCTTCCCCGGTGTCCAGCTCTCCCCGCTGGCCTCAGAACCATACCCCTTAACACCACTTCCTTTCCCAGGGACTCTGGGGAGAAGTGGCATAACAAAACTTGAGGCGGGCCCCTCCTCTCTGGACCCAGTCAAGGGCCTATCGCCAATGCACAGTGTTCTGTGCTGAGGAGGCCCCCTGGAGCTTAGGGCCCCTCCTGCACCACAGGGGCTGTGGGGCCCTTTGTTGCACAACTGCTGGGAAGACAGGTTCTTTTTAAGTGGTGCTGTGACTGCAAATTTCCTTTTTTCAAAGCACAGACCCCTCTCATATGTAAATACTGTCCATGCCCAGTGCCGACCCCTAGGTGCACATAGAAAAGAAAGCGAAACGAGGGTCTGAGCTGAATGCTGTCTGGGTCCAGGGTCCCCGTTGCCACAAGCCTGGCTCTTGGCCACCCTCTGCCCCCGTTCCCAGGCTGCTGAGGACAGTGAAAGGAGGACGGCTTAGATCCAGAGCTGGCTCTGATGCAGCCCCTAAGCAGCATCTTGCAGCAGCTCCACACCGACCGGCAGAAAGCAAAGCCTTAGCAAGGGGTCTCCTTGCCTGTCGTAGAACAAATCTTGCCTTTAATATTATGGCACACAGCGCAAGCGCAGTGCGCATGCTGGTGAGCTCTGCTCCGCTGCCAGACTAGCGGAGGTTTTGGCCGAGTGCAAAGTTCCAAAAACTCTGTTAACTCCACCAGCGAAGCAAGGTTCACCACACACCCCTAATTTAGATCCAGAGAGCAGGAAATGTCAATGGATAGGTGGAGGGAGGGTGGATGCCTTTTGGCAGGTGACGTGTATGCAGGGGAAGTCTTTATCTCCTTTCAGGAAGCATGGGACACATTAAATGTGGGGCATGAATACTTCCTCTATTATGCAAAGCAAAAGAGATATGGCGCACCCACCCGGTGTCTCCGACTCCCTCTCAGACGTGGGGGGGGGGGTTGATCAGGTGGTGAGAGGGCAGGCACCTCATTACACTATTTTACAAAGCCCTCAGGGAAGATATGACACAGCCCTCATATTGTGCAAGAGTTGAAGCCTGGAAAAATGATTTAGGGCCACCACTTGAGGCCTAGGACTGAGACTGTGTCTGTGGTTTGGTAAGGGCTGTGTCCTGTAACATTAGGTTTAAGCTATTACATTTCAATTATATACACCAAACATATATGACCCCCTCCTGGCTCAATATGATAGACACCAACAGGACGGCTAAATGTTTGCGCTGTGGTGAAGACAATGCCTCCTTTTTACACCTGGATTGGCAGTGTGCAGAGGTACAAGGGTTTTGGACTGAGGTGGTGTCCAGGATTGAGAGTCCCACAGATATTGAGATTCTCTGTATACCTAGGGCTTGCTTGACAGGCATAATAAAGAAACTCAGGGGATGCAAGATGTCATATAAATTTCTCCAGCGGGCGCAACTCGTGGTGAAGCCTAGCATGATCATCGGATGGATGGGATCCCGGATCCATGTGTTGATGTTTGGATCAGGAATGTATTAGAATTGGGGGTCGCAGAAGAGTAACATATACGTCTATCATGCACTGATGATGGAGCCGACGAATCTGTAGCAACATGTAGACTACTAATGGCTGATTTAAAAGACCCTGTTAGCTCGGACTCTGATTCAAACCAATAGGACGGAGAAGCATGACTGTGTGTTCGGTTTTGTTACCAAATGCAAGAGCTGTGTCCCCAATATCTGTATAGTCATGTAAGCTCACAGACTTGGTAAATGTACTACTGCCCTCTCTGTATTATTTCTGTTCTTTAGAATATGTGAAACTACAAATGGTAACTGCACTGGATGTTCTGTTTATTCGACATCTTAAATGCAAAATAAAGTTTTAAAGAAAAATGTTTTTGATACAACTCTGCTTGTTCCTGAAATGTGGGATGATGATGATCCTAGCACAGCAAAGTATTCATTGATGCCATTTTTAGCTACATTGTTGATAGTTTATCAGCTCCCTCCAGGAATGTACTAACCCCACATACCTTTAAAGCCTTTGGAATGTTGACAGAAAAGGACACAAATTTGATGCGGAATGCTTTTGTTGAAAACAGTTATGTAGTTTTAAGCATAGACTAACCTCACCCTTGCGTTTTTTGTTTTTATAATTTTACTTTATTTGGAGGAACTGTGGATTGTATTGTGGGGTTAAGCGGGTACAGTTTTTTTATTTAAAGTTTCGGTGTGTTTATCTATATTGTTGGATAGTATGTGTTTGTATTGGGGGCAATGGCTGATCTTAGAGCACTGGGTAAGTAGTGTGTTTTCATTTAAATAATATGGAGTGTTATTTGAAGTTTTGAGATTTTACAATTTTTGGGTTGTTTTTGGCCAAATCACACAGCAGTTTATTTATATATTTTACTGGGCAAATTTTCAGACGTTGTCCAGCTGCAACTCGCTTATATGGTTTTGGTTTGTTACAAATTATTTTTTATTTACTCCCTCAAATTCTGTCTATTAAACTATATGTTCATAATACTTGCCAAAGCGAGCATGTTTGTTTGATTTGCTGCAGTCTTGGTGAACTACAACTGAGAGGGACAAAATAGATGCCAACTGCAGCAGTTTGATTCATCTGACCATTGCATTTATACAATTACTTGCATTGAATTTGTCATTTTTATAACAATTAGAATCTGTTAGTATGTAATAAAGATTTATGAAATCAGTTGGTGGGATGAATGAAAGGACAATAAGCGTCTTTAATTCAAATTGACAATTAGTGTTAGTATAATAACATGCTAATGAGAATGTGTTTTTATTTTTCTTCACACAGTAAAATGATTGGAAATATGTGTGTTGGTAAGTGTTCTATAGATAACTGAGAACTACTAGCTGCAAATCAATGATCATTGCTTTGTGGAATGTTTTTATTGCTTTTGGATTAGATGATTGAAATTATTAGCTGTATGTGGGTGTTTGTGTAGGGAAGGGAATGTCCTCTGCATACATAGGGGTGTACCCCTGAATGACCCAACTGCAAGTGAAAGTGGTATACTTTTTTATTCCTGTATCTGATATTATAAACGAGTATGTGCACTGAAGCCTAGTCCTGTCCTTTGTAATGCTTAGGTCCAGTACTGGTCCCGTGACCTGGGGGAGAGGTGGAGGCACACCAAGCATGGCCCCTTTTGTCGATGGGTTATAGTAATGGGTTTTTGTCTTGAAGCAGTAATGGCAACGTACTGGTTTCTGTGAACGAATAGACCAAAGCATACCTTTTTCTCAGCCACAGAGGAGTGTGGCATACCATCCCTACTTGCATAAAGATTCCACTTTATTATGGCATCTAGGGCCTTGTGTGATAACATTCCCTATGCATGTTGAGACCATGTGTGCAATGTGCATGTGTGGCCCATAAATGGCAGTGGGGCTCTGGGTGCAGTGTGAGTATGTTTACTGAGACCAGTGCGATCCATATAGAATTTCCAATGGTTTAGCATGGCACAACATAGAGGTTGAACACAGCTCCCCATACAGTGTAAGGAAATTGCTTGCATTCTTGTGGCTGCAGGGTGGAGACGCAGGCATTGAAGTGGGAGGCAATGGAAACAAGCCTTATCCCAGGGTTTTTATGGAGACCTTTCAGCAAGAGCTTGCTGGTTAGATTTCCTGGGCACTGCTATTTGGTGAATGGTAGGGTACAGGAGATGAATCAGCAGATTCTGTTGTTAAAGAAGTGAATGTTTGTAGGCAGAGCTTTCCCTTTTGTCAGTCCTCAATCGCTACTTCAGTAAGGCTGATAACAGCCAGGATAGAAGGCCTCCCTTTTCTTTGTCCGTTTTTTTGCGTACATTTTTGAGTACTCCTGCATTAAGCTAGTCTTATTATCTGCGGTGAAGCCATCATCTCGCACAAAGGCTGTGTCTACACTACAGCTAGACAATTGTATTTGGAAGAGAAACACCCAAACTGGGTTCAGAACCTTGGTCTGTGAATTCACACTCTCTGTCTGGAAAACAAGTATAAAAGTGGTATTCAACCCATCTTCAGTTATTCCAATTTTTTCTTGATCATCTCAGTGAGTGCTCCTGCAAATACTCAACGATATGCCAGGATTGGTGTCTGCATGACAGCCAGTGTACGCAGAGGAGAAGGGACTTTACCTGAAGTGTGCACAACTTGGTGGAGAAGCTGTGGGCCTACGAAGTGTCTAGAAGCCTGTCTGCCTGCTCAGAGAGTGAAAGAGAGTACCTAGACCTAGGAAACGAGTCTGCCCACGAATAGAAGCCCAGTCATGTTCCCACTATGTGGTACATACAGATGAAAGCCGTCTGCCAAGTGGCAACATCAGCAGGATTGATCTGTGTGGTGAGTGGTTGCCCATTCTCCAAGATTGGCCCTTGTGGTAAACTGCACATAGAACTTTGGAGCCAAGCAACAATTTGCCATCTAGCAACCCTATCGGATACCCAAAGGACTGGTGATGCTGCTGATGTGTACTACCATCACTGAGGATTCATCACCACGTCTTCAGGAGGAAAACTGCAGTTGAGGCTTCCACTGCTGAAGGTAAGTACTTGCCCATCTGGCCTGCCACCCTAGTACTTCCTGCAGTTGGAAAAAGTAGAGTAAGGTGACGTTGAAGCTGTCAATGGCATAAGGAAACCCTTGCACCATCCAGCAACGTCCAAGTCATATTTTCAGTGTGCAGGTAAAACGAAGCCCAGCATCTACGGACTGAAAGACTGTAACATAACGACACACAAACATAATCCTGTAGCAGGACGTTGACCATCCTGGTAGGACTCTTTAGGCTTGAGAGCTGTTCAAACTGATCTACACATTGCTGCTGCAGCACAAGGTAAACTTCAATTTTCACGTGTGTCTAATCTTGCCTACATTTGAACAGCAGTAAAGTCACCACAGATATTTCGAAACACTGTGTAATGGGTTTCCGCTGTAAAGGGTGTAGATCTATGTTAGGTGCCCATGAGTGTGATTATTTTATGATTTGTAGTCATAGTCCCTTTGTATTTTAAGTACTTTCTTTTTATTAAAAGATAAACAGTGGCCTGGACAGTGAATCATTATGTATGTGTGACTGTTTGAGTTATGAGTCTCTTCCTCCACACTACAGGGCATATTTATAATCGCCTAGTGCCACAGCAACACCCATTGCATTTAAACACTGCCTCAGATTTACGAGATTTGGTAAACCTGAGGCAGAGCCAAAATCTAACGCCACCCCCGGGGTAGCATTCGCAAGACGCAACAAGGAGGAATACTTTTATTCCTCTTCGTTTTAAGAGCAAAATGCCAAAAATGATTGTTTATGTGCAGAAAGGTGTCCCTTCCTGCACATTAACAATTGTTTGAAGATGACGCTTTGGCACTTCTGTGTGTGCTGCATTCAGAAGTGCCAAAGCGCCATTAGTGATTGTTTATGTGCCGGAAGGGACACCTTCCCGCACATAATCAATCACACCCCTCAACGCAGACATCCTTGCACGATGGTGCAAGGATGCCTGCGTTGGCAGCTAACTTAGCGCAGGGGACAACACAGGGGTGTGCAACATTCACTTAAATACGGCGCATCCCTGCGTTGTGAACATTTTGGCGCAGCATCATGCTCTGTCATTTTTCCATGAATATGGGCCTATATCCCTGAAAAGACTATGGCCCTCATTCTGACCTTGGCGGGCGGCGGAGGCCGCCCGCCAAAGTCCCGCCGCCAGGTTACCGTTCCGCGGTCGAAAGACCGCGGCGGTAATTCTGACTTTCCCGCTGGGCTGGCGGGCGGTCTCGTTCAGACCGCCAGCCAGCCCAGCGGGAAAGACGCTTCCACGATGAAGCCGGCTCGGAATCGAGCCAGCGGAGTGGAAGCTGTGCGACGGGTGCAGTTGCACCCGTCGCGTATTTCACTGTCTGCGCAGCAGACAGTGAAATACATGTAGGGGCCCTCTTACGGGGGCCCCTGCAATGCCCATGCCAGTGGCATGGGCACTGCAGGGGCCCCCAGGGGCCCCGCGACCCCCCCTACCGCCATCCGGATCTCGGCGGTCCGACCGCCGGGATCTGGATGGCGGTAGGGGGGGTCAGAATCCCCGCGGCGGTGCAGCAAGCTGCGCCGCCGCGGAGGATTCAATGGGGCCGCGGTACACTGGCGGGACCCCGCCAGTGGTGCCGGTCCGACCGCAGCTTTACCGCCGCGGTCGGAATCCCCATTGAAGCACCGCCGGCTTGTCGGCGGTGCTCCCGCGGTCCTCCGCCCTGGCGGTCAAAGACCGCCAGGGTCAGAATGAGGGCCTATGACTGCTCAACCTCTCTATCTTTAAGGTCAAGTGTGGAAAGGGTGGACTTGGCCCACGTTGCACAGTCATAGTAGGGAGATATCCAGGATATTAGTAGCAAACTACCCCACTCACCACAGTTATGACCCAGTCTACTCTGTGGCCCCCTGAACAGAGTGTGACACCTTGTGGGATACGAGTGAGGAGATGAGTAGGATGTTATTTTCAAGGAGTAGGCCATGGTACTAGGAATGTTTCTAATAGTAAATCTTTGTGATTCGCTACAAGGAAATTGCAAACACCTATGTACTAAAGTGTCCTTGACATATTAAGCGATTACTAATGAGCTTGTAATTGACCAACCTCATTAATATTCATGAGGTAGTCGCAATTTGCAACCCATTGAAAACCACTAAAAACTCAGGGATGATGGCCTGCTGAGGAAAGCAGACCACCAAGTCCGTGTTTGCTTTTAAATAAAGCAACCTTTTTTTTTTAAATGCAGCTCGTTTTTCTTAAAGGAAAACAGGATACGTTTCAAAAAGAAAAATTTTACATTTTTGCATGCATTCACAAAGAGGAAGGGGTCTCTTGAGGACCCCTTCCCGTTTGCGAATGGGTTACCACCTAATTGAACTGGGTGGTAAAAAGTAAATGTTTTGCAACCGCATTTCTGACCTTCATTCATACCACTGTGAGTCACTATTGAGAAGGGGCACCCTTAACACGCCCCTTCCTAATGCTGAATCGCTAGCTTATTTTGCAATTCGTTAATGGGTTACTGAATCACAAAATAGGTTTTGGTACATCAGAAAATGCTTTTGTTCTGGGCGCAAACCGTTTGTGACATGAAAAAAGCTTAGTACATCTGGCCCGTTATGATTTAAAACTATCTTCCGTAAGATGCATTGGGAATTTCAGAGAATTTGGTGTTTTGATTCAGTTATAAATTATAATATTCTAATTTAACTCTTTTCACTGTGATAAATTCTAATAGGTTTTTTGCTATGTGTCACTGTTAGTTGGGGGTATTGAATCTGGTGAAGTGCTATGACTATTGATGTGAGAACATGATGGTGTTTGTTTCTGGTTCATTGTAGTTAAGTTTCTAATTGAAGGAATTTGTGTGGCTAGATGGGGAATTTGAGGGCACATAGGGCCTGATTTAGATCCTGGTGGAAAAAAATACTCCATCACAAATGTGATGGATATCTTATCCGTCTATTACGATCCCATTATTTCCCAATGGGGATCGTAATACCATGGAAGGGATATCCGTCATGTTTGTGATGGAGTATTCCATCCGCGAGGATCTAAATCAGGCCCATGTCCTTAAGTATGGTTGCTGTAGCTCCAGTGGACGTTGATGCTATACGTTTGATGTTTTCACCTACACTTTGAACTGTGATTTTGGATGGATGTTGAGTGATTGTGTTCTCTAATCGTGTCCATTGTTACACCTATGATTGTGGCTTTCTCAGTGACAATGCGATGTACAGTATTTTGGAGATTTCTATATGTAAAATGATTTATTCAGTTTTGAGTAAGTGCATCCTTTGTAGCCCAGAAGCGGCTGGAAACCAACCTGATGAATTCCTTTACATTTGTAAGAATTACACTTGTGAATATACATTTTAATTTGTGATAATAGTATACCATTTTAGTTATGTTTTAATATGCATTTTTCATGGGGTTAACTATCATTTCTTGCCTCCGTTGTTTTAAATCATGTAATATATTTTCCTGTTACTCACTAACATTCTGTAGTCATTTGCTTTCTATGTTTTTTTATGTTTGCTAATGATGGTGTAGTTCAGCTGAATATGGGGGAGTAAACGCTTTGTTTAAATTAGCATGACATTTCTAAGGTTTTCTGTTGTAATGTTTATAATTTACCGTATACATTTAATTATTTTCACTGCCAGTTTGCACCTTTTATGATAAGGCTACTGCGACACAGCTAGGGTAAGGGGCACTGGGCTAGTTAAACCTGAACACATGTGTACACACGTGTATGGGCTCTGTGTGTGAGACTATTGTTGTGTTCAGTCCAATTACTGTGCACTGTTAGCCTCGCGCAGGGAGAACTCTGCAAGGTTGGGTAATATTAGTGTGCATACACAGGTAAAGTCAGTAGGGTTTACTGTTTTATCACACTGTGTTGTACACATGTGGAAATTCTGCCTTAAAGTGCAGTTTTGCTTCTGCTTGGCCTACACAGTCCCCTAAGGTATAAAACTGTGATAAAACACGTGTGGCCAGTTCGAATCTGCAGGTCCTATAACCTACAAGTAGAGCTTATGAGTCGTCCAGAATTTTCATATCTCTCTGGCTGAGCTCAGGAACAGATTCCAGGCCTTTTATCACCCTGCTGAGCCAAGTTAATTACTCTCGTTCCCATCAGAGAGACAAAAGTCCTTGCCACAGAAAAGAAGTAGCTCACAGAGGTTCACTCAACTCCTGAGGAGGACTGGGTGCAAAGAAAATTGACATCTTTTAATTAGCTGTCACATTGTACCAGGGTTGGGAATAGTCCAAGCCCATTGAACAAAGGTGGAAGCCCAGACCTCTGGAGTCAACACAGGAGGGGGCTCCCCCTTGAATCCTAAACAGGAACCCTTCACTGACTCCACGTTGCCATTTTTTGTAGAGGTATGAAAGCCAACTGCCCCATTCCCTGACTCTACACTCAACATCCTCATAAGATATGATTCTACTGCTAGAGACGTTTCACCCAGTGTTTTCTGCACCATCAGAGGATCCCCAGCAGCTGGAATCTTTCACAAGTTCAATGTTCAATGTCCTTTACTTCATTCTTCTTCCTGCCATTTTGCTTTCTGGCCCCATGGGCACTCCGACTAATTCTCCACCAGTTCCCCAAGGATCGGGCACTGGTTGACCCCGATTGGCACCATATCATTGATAACTTGGCTTTGGAGGCACCCTGTGTTATTTCACGGAAGGCTATTCCAGTTGCACCAGTGTTAGTATTGACAACCCGCTTGATGCCGCTAACATAAGACAGGACCAATCCTACAATTAACACAAATGCTAATTTTGTCAATGCTAAATAAAAAGTCAAAGGTTGCTTTCAGGATGAAGCCTTGTGTGAGCTTCTGCATCACGTCCTTTCTTCTGAATTGCCCTGAAATATTCCAGACAGGGCCAAGTCATTGTATGCTTGTTGGCCCGGCAGTTTCACCAACAGTATTGGAAATTCTGAGGATCTTCCAAGGGTAATCCTAAGCAGCACCTACAGAACTTTTGTGAGACTTCAGGAGGTGGGCAGGCCCTACCAACGAACAGCAGCAGTAGTCCCCCTGTTCTTTTCCCACACCTGCCTCAAATTCACTTTAATTTTCTCTTGTGCAAACACATTTTTGTGGTGCAGCACCTGCCTCATTTTGTAGCACCCTGGTAGGCCATATTGTTGGCCCTTTGGCTCATGTAAATTGTGGAGGACTCCACTCCACATTCTTCCAGTTTGTTCTGCCACATCGGAGGACCATGTTTAGGCTCTTCAAAAAGAGGGACAATGCTTCCTGAGCAAGGGGGGCATAGAGTTTGTCGCAGCTTGGGAGACTGGACAGGGGATACTTGTGTTCATTTTAATTTCTGCTGATTTGGACCTTCAACTTATTTTGGATCTGCATGCTCTGAACTTTTTTCTCCACAATTAGAGGTTCAAGATGCTCTTCACTTAAGCCTCATTGGCTGTTGATGAGAACTGAGCAATATCATGTGTTCCTGCAGTCACACAAGAAATGTATGTGCTTTTTGTTGTTGTCTCCTTACCACCAGCTTTTCACGCTTCACTTGGGCCTAACTTTGAACCTCATTTTCTTACAGTGGTCATGTTACAATGGTCATTTTGGTGGCTGACCTTCACAGGTCAGATATACATGTATTGTTGTACCTTGATGACTGGTGTTGAAGATGTACTCACCACAGTTGGTAGTGTACTACCTCCTGGGCACCTTCTCCTTTATATACAACCTGAGGTTTTGATCAGCTAGCCCAAGTTTCATCTCTCACCTGCACAGCGCCTGCTGTTCATCAGGATTGTGGCACATGATCGCACTCCAGGCTTTTCCCCTGCTCAGATTGTCTTGGACAGTCAGATCATGAAACAGATGTTTCAAGTTGTGTCTCAT
Source organism: Pleurodeles waltl (assembly GCF_031143425.1). NCBI lineage: Eukaryota > Metazoa > Chordata > Amphibia > Caudata > Salamandridae > Pleurodeles > Pleurodeles waltl. The sequence goes on from NC_090440.1 coordinate 1,629,649,701, forward strand.
CTTATCATCCTGGCAGTCCTGCAGTGGTTAGGATTATTGGACTCCTATATTTTGTCTGCTGTGCATGTTCAGTGGCATAGGTGTGCTCTAGTGGTATATTGATATTTAGTAAGCTCAGCATCATGGGATCCTGACAGACAGGATACGAATGCTGCCAGTTGTGGTTCAGGTCCTGCAGTGGTAGCTAATGCAGGATGCTCTTCTGTTCCCCACAAGCAGCTGCAATGGTTGTGACAAGCACATCTTGGTGCCATAGAGATTGGGGGGTTCTGGTTTTCTGTGATAAAATCTGCTGGAGTTGTGGGCATTTTCACTCAAGCTTTTTTTCAACACCCTGACATCAGATGGCTCAGGTACCGGCTGTCATGCACTCACCTGGTTCCAACATCACGAACGATGCGGGACCTCCAATCCCAGCTGGGGCTCCACAGTGGAACAAAGAAGGACTGTCTGGTTCCAACGACAGCCCCCAGGGGGGAAAGGGGAATGGGACAAAACAAGAAAAAGAAGAACCCACGTCACTGTGGGAACTGCTTGACTGTCTTGTACACTGCCTAATTTGGTATTCTCTGGACCTCCATAACTTCTACTCAGATGTAATACACTATAAACGACAAAAAAATAATGTTACCTACTAATCTGTACTTAGAATTTGTTAACAATTCTTTACTCTTTTGGTAAATGTACAGGCATCATAATAAACATTTCATGAAAGAGAGAAGAGCAACCAATTCAAGCATAACTAAAGAACTTTCTGAATTCTGCAACATACAGGAAATCCGAGTCTGAACGAATACATCTATAGTCTCTCGGAACCTATTCCAAGGTGCCAGATACAACCTGTCCAGAACACAATGACAACATTTCAGTTCGTATATGAAGAGTTAAGAGTGCTACAACAAGAGTTCATGGAGAGGGCTCAATAATCCAACAATGTTCAGTGTTGAAAACAGGATCATGTCTCAGGAAGAAAGTCTTGAAATATCACAATTCTGTGGTTTAGTGTGTACTAACTTGAGAGTTAAGTATTTAGCCTTAACAATACTGGAATCCAAAATGACAGGAAACTCGGTGGAAGAAGCTCAGCCGAAACAGAGATGTAATTCATGAAGGAACACACTGGAAGAGTCACACATGCCAGGATCATACAGTCATCAGAGGGGCTTGGAAGACTAGAGCACTGGAAATTCCAGGAGAATCAGGAGATGATCGCAAGTTAGAGACTTGAGCTAGACTGGATACAGGAAGATGACTGCAGGAACAATGCTGCTAGTGCATGTCAGGAACAGGTTTGAGGCCAAGTACTGATGCAGATCCAAGGAGGGAATTTACACAGGAATCCAGGAGTGTTCTGGAAGGGCACGTGACCCACTTGGAGGTATGGAATATACCAATGAACCTGGGGAGGGGGAAATACACATGTTGCATAACAGAAGAAATGGACCTACCCAGTAGCAGTTGCAAACAGTAATTGACATATGACCATTACAACTGAACTCAGGTGCATGATGGTACAACCTAGTGTTCTTCAGAGGAAACGTGGTTATTTTAACAGAACACTTGATATCTGCAGGTGCAAACTGGATGAAACTTCCATAGCAACACAACAGGAGGGTCAATGGTTCAGACTTCAGTGGGAGGGGGAAACCTTAGAGAGAGCACAAGCCTGAGAGGCACCACTAGGGAAGTAAGCATGGCATGGCTTCTGATGTTTTGTGCTTCACACTTTACTTGGCACAGCAAGAACCCGTTCTGTACACTGTGACAGGGTCAGCCTTCCCTCTGAAAATCACCTGTGTGATGCATTTTCTCAAAGGTTTGTCATGCTTTCTCCTTCTCCATTTATTGCTATCAGTTATAATTGTCATATCATTTAGCTGTAGCTTTAGGTCATTAAATGATTACCTTGTTATAACCAGACAAGCTTGAAATTTTGACCAGGGCGTCCTTTCTGCAAAGGTGATTTCTCTGTTTCAAATCTGACAATCTAATACTTATGGTATTTTTCCACTCCTCCCCATCCTACGAAGGAGGAGGAGTGATGACATAACTTGAACCATTTATGGGATCCAAGCTTCTTCAATGACAAGGCTCAGAGCCATTGTGTTGTTATCAACTGCTTCATGGCTTCACTGGTTGCAAGAAGGTCCAGAAAAAGACTATGGTGGTCATTACAACCCTGGCGGATGGTGTTAAAGCGGCGGTAAGTCCGCCAACAGGCCGGCGGTAAAAAAACTGGAATTACGACCGTGGCGGAACCCGCCAACAAAGACAGCCACTTTAACACTCCGACTGCCACGGCGGTACAAACAAACAGCTTGGCGGTCACTGCCAACAGACAGGCGGAGGACAAAGTACCGCCCACAGTGTCACAACCTACCAATCTGCCACCTTTTCCGGGGCGGATTCACTGCGGACAAAAACTCGGTGGAAACAGGACCTCGAAGGGAAAACGCTCACCTCTACACACCCCACGAGGAACCAGGACGCCATGGAACCAGAGCTGCAGATCCTGCCAGCCCTTATCTTCTTGCTCCCCTACCAGGAGCAAGAATGCCGGTGGTGAAGTCCACGTTGAGTACTGCACATATGACACATGGGAGGGGGCAGGAAAAAATCAGGGACACACACACGCAACACGCAACTTGCAACACACCCACCCCTACAATCACCCACGAAAACACACACACTAATACATCATGATACATTATAGTTAAACCCCCTAACCCCCCGGAAGAATGCAAAGACCAAAGAAAATGAGTGTAACCATTGTAATATATTAAAATCAAGTACGCAAAAATATATATATACACTATAAACAAAATATACACCAAGAATAGTAGTCCAGGTAGTGCTCCATTGAAGTCCGTGGAACACTAGGCCCACACGGTATCGGCGAGGCTCACACAAGATCCCCGACCATGACGGAGAGAACACTGCAGGGGCATCAGATAGCAATAAAACAGGCACCTCAGGGGGAGGGAAAGGGGGGGCACCTCAGCCGGTTGAGTGCACGACGCCAAATCCATGAGGGGGCCACATGCCCACTGTTCAATCCTGGGGAGTGCAAAGCCACAGTCTCTCAAGTCTCTACAGTGGGTGGTTTGCCCACTGTTCAATCCTGGGGAGTGCAAAGCCACAGTCTCTCAAGTCTCTACAGTGGGTGGTTTGCCCACTGTTCAATCCTGGGGAGTGCAAAGCCACAGTCTCACAAGTCTCTACAGTGGGTGGTTTGCCCACTGTTCAATCCTGGGGAGTGCAAAGCCACAGTCTCACAAGTCTCTACAGTGGGTGGGTTGCCCTCTGCTGCATCCTGGGGAGTGCAAAGCCACAGTCTCTCAAGTGGATGACAGCCTCCACTAGTTCTGGAGGAGGCCTTGTGCCCAGAGTGCTTCATCCTGCCAAGGACTGAGGTAGTGGATGGATCTCTCCACTGGTTTTGGAGGGGGCTTGGTGCCCAGAGTGCTTCATCCTGCCAAGGACTGAGGTAGTGGATGGATCTCTCCACTGGTTCTGGAGGGGGCTTGGTGCCCAGAGTGCTTCATCCTGCCAAGGACTGAGGTAGTGGATGGATCTCTCCACCGGTTCTGTAGGGGGCTTGGCGCCCAGAGTGCCTCATCCTGCTCGTGACGGGCTCAGTAGCGTCAGTGCCCTTGGCGCTCATGGGCCAACGGTGCATGTGGCAGCGGTGCCCTGTTTAGCGGTGCTTGTGGCGGCGGTGCCCTGTTCAGCAGTGCTTGTGGCGGCGGTGCACTGTTCAGCGGTGCTTGTGGCGGCGGTGTCCTTTGCAGTGACTCAGCTGCTGGCGGTCCTTCATGGCCCAGCGGGGCTGGTGCTGGTGGTCCTGTCTGGCCCAGCGGGGCTGGTGCTGGTGGTCCTGTCTGGCCCAGCGGGGCTGGTGCTGGCTGTCCTCTCTGGCCCAGCGGGGCTGGTGCTGGCAGTCCTGTCTGGCCCAGCGGGGCTGGTGCTGGCGGTCCTGTCTGGCCCAGCAGGGCTGGTGCTGGCGGTGGCCTCTTGGGCAGCTGGGCAGGTGATGGCGGTGGCCTCTTGGGCAGCAGGGCAGGTGCTGGTGGTGGCCTCTTGGGCAGCAGGGCAGGTGCTGCTGGTGGCCTCTTGGGCAGCGGGGATGATGGTGGTGGGCTCCTGGGCAGCGGGGATGATGGCGGTCTTCTCCGCCGTGCTGCTCTTCCCAGACCTGCTGACTTTCTTGTGGCCCTTCCCCACCTTGGAAGGTGTCGCAGCTGACTCCACACTCCCACCTGTACCCCTGGGAGCGGCTTTGGTAGCTGGAGTCTTACTCCTCTCCCGCTGGGCACTGGCCAACTTTTGATGCTTCACAGGTGGGGGACTGTCCGTGCTCTGGCTCCGTGCCACACTGGCTGCCCTGGTGGCCGGTGCACTCTAAATTCCGGTGACTACAGGCACCACTGGTCCCTGAGATGTTGTGGCTGAGGTGCTAGGTTGGGGCCTGGAGAGTCGGGCCCTAGGAGACAGATGGGGTGGGGGAGGTGTGAGAAAGAGGTCAAGGTTGGACAGGAAAAGTTTTTGGATAACACTGGGACTGGTAGCTGGAGGGGGTTTGGGAGTGGAGGAAGAGGTTTTGGTTGTAGGAGGTGTTCGTTTGGTGACTTTGGGTGAACGTGCATGCGCTGGAGGCTGTCGTGAGGTGGATGGCTGTTGGGTGGGTGTGTGCCTGCGTTTGTGTATCTTGGGAGGTGGCGTCACAGACACACTGGGAGAGGACACAGGGGACGTGTGAATGGCAGTGGGGGTGGTGACTGCATGTGAGCGGGGTGTGGTGGTGTGTGTGCTGGTGATGGCAGTAGTGGCTGTAGATGTAGTTCATGCAGGTGTAAGTGGAGATGAGACTGGGAGGGAGGAGGGAGACGAGGAGGAGGGGACACAGTGGAGGCAGTGGATGTTGGTGTGTCTGCATGTGTGTGATGGTTGCGTGAGTGCCTGTGGGATGTGTGGTGCTTATGTTCGCCTGAGCTTCCCTTGTGTTTTTACGTGTGTGCATGCTGGTCTGAAGGTGTGCTTGGGATAGGCTGAGGTAGAGGGGATTGGGTCTGGGTGGAGGAAGTTGGAGGGGGGAGGCTAGACACGAGGACAATGGCTGCCATCAGTGCTGAGGCCAGAGTCTGAAAAGCTCACTGAAGGGCCGCCTGACCAGAATGAATGCCCTCCAGGAATGCATTTGTTTGTTGCAACTGCCTTTCTACACCCTGGATGGCGTTCAAAATGGTAGACTACCCAACAGTGAGGGACCTGTGGAGGTCAATGGCCTCCTCACTGAGGGCAGCAGGGGTGACTGGGGCAGGGCCTGAGGTGCCTGGGGCGAAGGTGATGCCCACCCTCCTGGGTGAGCGGGCACGGGGCTAAGGCTGAGGGGCTGCTGAGAGGGCGGTGCTGGTAGGGGGGTGGCGGCTGTACCTGCAGATGTGGGGGCACAGATATTGACGCCACCACAAGGAAGCTCCCATCAGAGGACGAGTCTGTGTCACTGGTGTCAGCTCCTGACCCTGCCGTGGAGCTCCCCTCGCTCTCCGTCCCACTGGTGAACTCCGAGTCCATTGTCTCGCCCTCCAGGGCCATGTGGGATGCAGCTCCCTCCTGCTCCTTTGCCACTGCTCCTCCGCCTGATGATGATGAGGCTATAGCCGGATTTCCGTCCTTTTTGTGGCGGAAATTCGGCTGTGCTCATAATATGGCAGACGGGTGATAGCTGCGGCGACGGTCTTTTGGCGGCCGTTCGCTGCAGCGGTAGGTGGTTTTTACCGCCAATGTCATTATGAAGGCCTTAATAGTATTGTGTTCTCCCCTGTGCAAAACATCCCGGTCCCCACCAAGCCACGTCAATAAAATTCAAGCAGATCAGTCCACATTACAGCCATTCGTTGTTGTAATTGTCAGTCAGGATGTGAAAGTACTGCCATACACCTGTGTGGATTTGTGATAGGTAAAAAGAAGTGCTTCATGTACAATACAGTGGCCATCAGGAATTCACTGTATGGGCATAATATCCCCAAAATCCAATTTTTCATGTTACAATTGGTGAACTTGTTGTGAACTATTTTTACACCTTTGTATAAAAATGCATTACCCATTACGAGCTGTAGATATTCAATGCAATTATCACAATTATGGTAAGTTCATCTTGTGATAATGCGTTTGCCTCTGTCATCATTCTAGTAGCTCACACAGATTTTGAACGCGCTATACCCACGCGCACATCAACAAGCACCATGACTGCGGTTCCTGCCAATGCTTTTGAAACTACTGGTAGCTAAGGGGTCATTTCTAAATTTGGTGGGCAGAGTAGTCTCGGCCTGGCGCATGTTAGGTCCCTTGCCAGGCCCATAAATCTGGCCTTTAGTCTCTAAAATAGAAGTCAAAATTCCTCAGTAAGGCAAGTCAGCAGACTTTGTCCTAGGTTGGCTCCACGTAGTTGGATAGCCACTCAATGAGGTCTTGTTGAAGCTGTTGACTTTTAGCAGGAACCGTCTCAGCAGGAGAAATTTGAATTGTTCATCCAGAGAAGGTTCCTCGCTTGTCGGTTACCTTTGGTGCATTCGCCCAGTGAAGATTTCTGTGTTCAGACTTAGTCACTTTTTTTTGGTGCTCAGATTTTTCCAAGGAAGAAAGGCTGCAGGCGGTGGCTGAATAGGGCTTCACCAGGCCAGATACCATCTTTACCAGCCCCATCTGGATTGGAATTGCTGATGTGGAAAACTCCAAGCAAGAGCAACCTTAATCTGCAGCCCTGTGGCAACACACCTTAATCAGATCAGCTTGGCAGGTTTGCTCCCTATTCTCTGGAAGTCTTTAGAGCCAAAAAGCTTCCAAGTCCCAGGTTTCAGGCGATGTTAGGAGGACTACACTTTGACACAGCCCAGATCTCCATGACTTCAGGAATAGTGTTTGGGGGTTAAGGCTGACTCAAGAGGAATCCACCAGCATGGTCAAGGACAGGTCCAGTTTGAACTGGTCAGCTGGAAAGTAGCAGGAAATACCTCTTATAGCTTGTTATGTCCCAGTTGCTTGACAAGTAGGGCAGTCTTGTGACCCTTGGAACCCGCTAATTTATCCTGGGTGCAAGAGGGAGAGCAGGTCCAGCAGCCTAGGGCCTTCTTAGGTCTCAGACAGCAGCATTACCCATCTTCTGATCTTCAACAGGTCCAATAGTGTTCTGAGGATGGTACTATAGATGCCCTATGTTGCCTGGTACTACCCTCCAGTCCAGGGAGAGTGGCAATCCTTACAGCACAACAGTCTTTACTCCAGCAGAGTTCTTCCCAGGTCCAGTAGTTATCTGATGTCAGGGCGGTCAGAGCCCCAGCACTTATTCGCAAAAGTGCCTTTAAAGGGGGGTAACTTAAAATCAGCTCCTTTAAGTGCATAGGTCCCCCTTTCATCCTAGCCTTGGCTCAGTTGGGTGGCAATCAGCCCTTTGTGTGGGACTCAGGCCACTACCCTTTGAAGTGTGAGTGTGAGCCCTTCCCATCCTCCCTGCTCAGGAACACCCATCAGTGTACAGATGAATGCAGATGCATTTGAGTGTCCTGTGTTGTGGCTGTCTGGAGGGAATGCACAAATGTAACTGTCATCCAGACCAGTCCAGATGTGTATTAGAGACTGGCTATCAGACACACAGAGCAGTGAGAGCAGAGAAATGCCCACTTTCTAAAAGTGGCGTTTCTAAAATAGTAATATTAAATTTGACTTCACCTGTAATGAGGATTTATCATTATCAGCCCAGTGATATGAAATATGATGCAACTACTGCTTTCTGATCAGTCATTACAGCTTAAAGGTGTATTGAGGAATTCAGAATGCTGGCCTATGAGAAGAGCAGGCCTCACAATAGTGAAAAATGAGTTTGGGAGTTTTTCACTACCAGGACATATAAAACATAAAAGTACATGTCCTGCCTTTCATAACACCCTGCCCTTTGGGCTACCTAGGCCCTACCTTAGGGGTGACTTATATGTAATCAAAGGGGAGTATAAGGCTTGTCTAAAGTTTTTAAACGCTGAGTCGAAGTAGCAGTGAGGCTGCACACATAGGCTCCGCAGTGGCAGACCTGCGACATGTTTACAGGGCTACTTAAGTGGGGAGCCCAATCAGTGCTGCAGGCCCACTAGTAGCATTTAATTTACAAGCCCTGGGTATATGGTATACCACTTTAAAAGGGACATACACGTAAATGAAGTATGCCAATTTTGGATACACCAATGTTACCATGTTTTGGAAAGAAGCACTTGCACTTTAGCACTGGTTAGCAATGGTAAAGGCAACGTCTGGAGTAAGATCTCCCTAAGGATGTCAGGTCTAACAAGGAGTGACAATTGATGTGCAAAAGGTGAAAGCAGTTATGAATTGGCCATCTCCAGAGTTTCTGAGCCCCATAAGATTAGCTAATTTGTACCGAAGATTTATTAAAAAATTCTCTCAGAAAATAATTTCCACCACACTGTTGTTAAAAAAGGGGGTTATATTGCATCGGTCAAAAGAGGCAGAAGAGGCCTTCAAGTACCTGAAGGAAGCCTTTACTTAAGCACCGATTTTGCTTCATGCGGATCCATCAGAGCCCTTCAACACAGAAACAGAAACTTCATACCAAGCAGTTGGAGGGTGTTGTCTCAGAGACACAAAGGCACAAGACAATTGCACAGCCACTAGCCTATTGTTCATGAAAACTAACACCAGCAGAAATAAATTACACAGTCACAGAAAAAGAATACTGGCAATCAAAGATGCCTTCAAGGAATGGAGGCATTATCTGATGGGAGCACAGCACATAGTCACAGTATTTACAAAGCATAAAACTTGCAGCTTTTGAAATCAGCAAGAACCCGCTAGCCTTTATATTTTACAGATTACAATTTTGTTATTACTCACCGACCCGGCAGCAAGAATGGAAAAGTGGATGCCTTGTTTTGAAACAGCACAGGTGCCCAATAGAATTTAATAGAAGTGAAAAAGAGGATTCCAGAATAGTGTGTGCCAAGCCTGATTAAACTTTAGATGGAAGGATTAAAGAAATGCTGACTGGGTAAAAAAAAGTTCCTCAAAGAGAGCTTTGCAATCATCTACCATACCATAATGGTGACCTGCATTTACCCACCAAGGATCTGCAAGAAAAGACTTTGTATGAATGTCATGACAGTCCATTAGCCTGGCATAAAACTTAAGATTTAGTTAAACATCAATTTTGGTGGCCAAACATGAACAAAAGACATCTATCAGTATGTTGCTGCTTGTTAGATTAGTGATCTTACAAACAATCCCCATATCCCCAAACCCATGGTGCACTGTTACCATGGACAGACTAGTGGATTTGCCCTCTAGTCAAGGAGTCATTGCAACCCTATTATTTGTAGACACTTTTACTAAAATGGCTCATTTCATTGACTTGAAATGTATTCCTAATGCAAAACAACTGGCCAAACAGTTTTGCCAACATAAGGTGCGAGCTCATTGTATCCCTAAAATCAACATTTCAGACAGATATTTCCAATTCTTATCACACTTTTGAAAGGCATTTACTGAAGGGTTGGGGATGAAACTATTTTTGTCTGCTAATTATCACCCAGAAACAAATGAACAATCAGAATGAGCTAATCAAGACTTAGGACCTGAGATTATTCCTTTTCAAATCAAGAGGGTGAATGGCCAGATCTCCTTTGGGCAGCAGAATGTGCACACAATAATGCAAAGACTGTTACCACAGTGTACTCACTTTTTTCCATGAATTCTGTGAGACACCCCAACTCAGTAGTAAGCTGTAAGGAAATTAGAGTCCCTGCAGGTAAATACATTGTTCAACATTTAGTAACAGTATACCAGTCTGCTACTGAGAACCTAACATGAGCCAAATAAAATATATGTTCAATGTAGATAAAAAAAGGAAGCCAGGCCCTACTTTTAAAATTGGGGACAAGGTATGGTTAAATTCTAAACATCTTAGACTTAAGGGAAACTAAACATTCCAGCCTTGTTATGTAGCCCCACATTCCATTGAAAAAAGCATACACCCAGTAACCTTTCAATTAAAACTAGCAAAGAATGTTAAGATACATTCAGTCTTCCATGTCTTTATTAAAGAAAACATCACCCAACTTGAGAATTAAACATCCACCGAAACCCTTACACATTGAAGGAGACTTAGATTTTGAAGTGAAAAGAATCCTAGATTCCAAGAAAGTTAAAGATAGAGGACCTGATATAGTTCTTGGCAGACAAATTACTCTGTCACAACAGTGATGGATATCCCTTCCACCAAGATCTATATCCCATAGGATATAACAGGATTTAGGTTTCAATTTACAGGATATCTGTCACAACTGTGACAGAGTAACTCATCTGCAAATATCTAAATCAGGCCACCAGTCTATTATTTAATTGACTGGAAAGGTTCTGGGCCAGAGGAAAGATTTTAGGAGATGTCTATTGATGTGCATGCCCCCAGACTAACAAGATCTTTTTAAAAATTATTTCTAACCAAGCCTCTGCCAGAGGGTCAGCCCTTGCAAGGGTGTACTGTCAGGGTTCACAGAAAAAAACAAGTCATAAGCATCTAATGTAATTTGCTCTACAAAGTGTAAGGATCAGGCAAGACAGAAAGAAAGCACCATGAATGTTGATTCACTGTTTTAGAGCGCATTGGTGTCAAAAGAAACCTCAACATGGCTACCTGTTTCTAATTATTCTTTACTAGTTGTTTTCCTAGTGAATTCTTGCAATGAGTGGAACTGAGAAAATACCCAAAAGATGCATGCACCCTCTCAAGTGCTACACTTCATTTAGAAAACCTCGCTGGGTAGCGTCTCAGCAGCACATATGCATTTTTTTCTCAGGCGACATGTTTTAGGCTTGGTGTCATGTTAGATATTTCCAGGCAATTTACAGATAACGTTTCAGAAACAAGTAGATGAAGTGTCAACCTTCTAGATATTTGAACACTATTTCTCATTGCAAGAGCTTGTTTCGGCAGAGCACCAAACACTACCAACTTTCAGAAGAAACACTCTTGGCTGAGCCCTGAACTCTACTCACCTTCAACAATACACACAATCTCTACTCACCTACAATACAGATGTTTGGCAGAGCATCACAAATCTCTTTGTTCCCTCATATGACCATCACCAGTCATGCACGTACCTCTAAAAAGGAAACAAAACATTTGTTATAAAGGAACCTTTACAAATGGTATGTAATGTAAAGACTTGATAAGAGTGTGAATACAGTATTTTAAAAGTCTGTGAATTAACAGAAATATGCAAGAAGAGTTCAGAACTGAAAACAAGACAGCACACATTTCAAACTTATAATAATCTACGTATAATAGAAGAGAGGTAAATGCCAGTGTCTGAAGGGGTATGTTAGATCAATAGAAACATATATGCATGAATACTGAACACATATATATATTGAATTTTTTTTGCAAATAATTATAGAAATTAATGTTAATGAATGTTTTAATCGTGCAGTTCACCAACAGCATTGAATACCGCCAAAATTCTAAGAAGTGAAGATTAGAACAGATGAAGAACAAGAAGACCTCTGAAGAACAAGACGAAGGCAGTCTCTTCTCTCTCCCCATCCTCTCCCCCCCCTTGGAGCATTCCTTAATATCTGGAAGTTATTTAGAGACTGGGAAAGGTCAGGGAGAGGCACTGGGATACTAGCGTCATTCAGCTCCTTTGAAACTGGGTATCTCAATCAAGTCCTGGCAAGAGTTTATTTGCCCATTCCAGAGGCATTTCCATGTAAATGAGCAACCTCTCCCCTGTGATCACTCTAAAGCAGTTTTGCAGCACCTCCTTCCTGACCGGGATTGGTGTCTGCCTGAGTCTGAGGACAAAGAAAAGGCCTGCTCTGGTGTCAGCTAGCTTCTGCCTGTGACAGAGTAGGCCTCTATGGAGTTAATCAGTTTCCTAGGCACCACCCACTGGCCATCCTGTCAAGGGAACAACAACACCTCCCAACACTCAATGCCATTGTTCTGCTGTCGGACCAGCTTTCAGACTCCATTAAGGGGGCTGTTCAGCTGACAGTTCAAGTTCATGTAAATGGAAATACAGAGACTTTAGGTAGGGAAAGTGTAACTTTCTAAAGGAAGCTATTACAAATTACAAATGTTATCATTAAATTGGACTTTGAGTAACTATCAAAAAGAGCTTTTAAATAAAATTTCTAGCTTTTTCCTAACTGAAATTAGCATTATTAAATGTAATAATGTAACCTACTGTTTTCCTATTGCCCAGCTAGCATTGCTGCAGTGAATATAGTTTTTGGGGCCTTTTCACTGTAAAGACATGTTTAATATCAACCTTTTACATGTCCTACTTTTAAATACTATGCACCCTGTCTTGTTGGCAATGAGACCTACATAGGGGTGACTTATAAATATTTAAAAGTAAGGTTTCAGGGGGTCATTTTGACCTTGGCGGACGGCGGAGGCCGTCCGCCAAGGTACCGCCGCTGAATGACCGCACCGCGGTCAAAAGACCGCGGCGGCCATTCAGACATTTCCTCTGGGCCGGCGGGCGCTCTCCAAAAGAGCGCCCGCCAGCCCAGAGGAAATGCCCCTGCAACGAGGACGCCGGCTCAGAATTGAGCCGGCGTAGTTGCAGGGGTGCGACGGGTGCAGTTGCACCCGTCGCGTATTTCAGTGTCTGCTTAGCAGACACTGAAATACTTTGCGGGGCCCTCTTACGGGGGCCCCTGCAGTGCCCATGCCATGGGCATGGGCACTGCAGGGGTCCCCAGGGGCCCCGCGGCACCCCCTACCGCCATCCTGTTCCTGGCGGGAGACCCGCCAGGAACAGGATGGCGGTAGGGGGTGTCAGAATCCCCATGGCTGCGGAGCGCGCTCCGCAGCCATGGAGGATTCACAAGGGCAGTGGTAAACCGGCGGGAGACCGCCGGTTTACCCTTTCTGGCCGCGGCTGAACCGCCGCGGTCAGAATGCCCTCGGGAGCACCGCCAGCCTGTTGGCGGTGCTCCCGTGGTCGGTGACCCTGGCGGTCACCGGCCGCCAGGGTCAGAATGACCCCCTCAGTCTGTAAAAAGGGTTATGTTAAGAGATTGAATTTGCAGTTTAAAACCACAACAGTGAAACTACAAATGGCAAGCCTGTAATCATGTTTGCACTATCACTGTAGTGGGTGCTTCAATGGGGGCTGCAGTCCATTAGTGACATTTAACTTACAGGCTGTGGGTACACTTTGTACTATATACTAGGGACTTATGGGTTTATTAAATATGCCAAGTAGGGGTATGCCAATTTCTTCATTCTGAAAGGGGAGGCAAAGGCACTTTACCTGTGATCCGCAGGGGTAAATTGCACTCAGTTCTACAGCCAGCAAAAAAAGGCTAACATCTTGGGGTACACTACGCAAAAGATGGTCATTTCCTACACCCATCAAGTACTAAAGTAATGTGACTGAGTGTTGTTTGAACAATGCTAGCATTCGGGACCCGTTCTGCCATTATTAATAAACACATGCATTATATGTCCGGCACGCGGCAGGGACCCTGTTCTAATTCCTGCGGCTCCTTTAAAGGGTGGCGTGCATCGTCTATAAGGCTGTGCACTGCACCCAAACGACTTCTCGTTATTCTTTCTCCTGACGCTTTCTGCTTGTTCCCAGTGTTTGGACTCCTGCTTAACCGATTGCCATCTGTGTTTCTCCTCACTGCTCCTGTCAGCATCCTTCTTCGGCATCCGTCCTCTGTTCTTCTCGTTGTTGCGGGTACGTTCTGGGCGTCGGGTTGTTGAACTCCTCTATTCTGTTGGTGTGCTTGGTGGTGTTTATTATCCTGAAAGAAGAACAATTAAGCGGTAATCAGTTCTCTTCTTATCGTGCTCTAATGTATTTTCTTCAAGGGTAATACTTATCTGAAAAGACTGGTTTGTAATTAAACCAGTGGCATGAACTTAAGGATTTTGAAGCACTTGATGGAGCAATAGTTGAAGGACTCCTGAAAGAAAAGTCCAAAACTTTGAAATATTATTCAGGCACAAACAGAAACTGAAGTATTCAAATTATCTATCTATCTATCTATCTATCTATCTATCTATCTATCTATCTATCTATCTATCTATCTATCTATCTATCTATCTAGCTATCTTAGCTATCTAGCTATCTATAGCTACACATATATATATATATATATATATATATATATATATATATATATATATATATATATATATATAAATGTATATATATATATCTCAGTAAATGGACAATTTATGTTATGAATGAGAGATCCTGTAACAATATATATAAAATGATATGTCCAAAATTTCAGTAGGATATAGTAAAGCACAAATCAGTATTGTGGACACCTCAATCAGTTATGACATAGGTGTGTGTGTAGAAAGGTTAAATTACAATTTACCTAGTGGATTTATGTTCATGGCAATATTCTTTTATATGACAATTCTAGTTCTCTTACAGAATAAGCGAACTCCAGAGAAAGACAACCTGACACACATAACTACTAGGAAGAAGGGATATTAGGTAATTGGGATTTTGGGTTAGTACTTCTACTGCTCTCATTTAAATTACTGGATATTTAATTCTTACTACTGTTGTTTTTTCTGTAGGTACTGAGAAGGCTTAATCCAAATCTGTCAGGTGCTATCTGGAGTTCTAGTGTCCTGCCATCATCCCTTTGTCCCGGCGATCTATGTAGAAACAAAAACATCTCAGTCATTGTACGACATCTTCAAGTATAAGCATTATGGGGGCATCCCAATCATCATTTATTATGCCCGCGGAGATGTAAACATACCAAGCATCAATATGCTCCTATGTGGGGCCGTAAACATCCCAATCATCAATTATCACCTCTACAAGGAATTAAACATTCCAATTATCAATTAGAAGCTATGCGGGGACCTAACCATCTCATTCATCATTTACCTAAATATCCAGTAATAACAGTAAATGATCAATTACCATCCTCACAGTAACTTAAACGTCCTAATAATCAGTTACCTTCTATGCAGGACCATAAACACCTCTATCATCAATTAATTAATTCTCTATGGGGACTTAAACATCCCTATCATCAATTAGTGTGTCTTTGGAGACTTAAACATCCTAATCAATTACTATCTCTATGGGGACTTGAACACCCCAATCATCAATTACCATCCCAATCAATCATCTATTACCATGTTTTCTCAGACTTAAACATCTGAAATGAGTGCTTCTGTCAGAACCCCTTTCAAAGGGCTGTGGGGCAAGCATTAGCTTCTGGATCCAAACATTGGTGTTGTGGCCATTTACCCCCAATGACCGGGGCCCAACTTCCAATGGGCCCTGATAACTGGCCAAGTACTACCCCATCTAGCTCTGGACTCTCAGTGATAGTGTGGGTCAAGCAGTCAAAGACTGTTCAGGGGAAGGTAGGAGCTCAGTATACAGGGCCTCATAACTCAACATACAAACAATAGCAACAATAAGATGATTGTCAAGTCAAATACTACTTTTTGTTTTTAAAGGAGTATTTAATACAGACACAAAGTATGTATGACTTGCTAAATAATCCACAGAACCCTCACATGGTCAGCTTCCTAGCACTATTTGGAGCAGGACACCTGAGTCCCTCTGTCACTTCTAGTAGGGATAGTTATTCCCCATTTGAATATCGGAGGTCACTCCCAAATGTAGTTCAAGCTAGATCCATACACCACAAAGTCTATTATTTGCCTTAATAGCTCACCAGCACCTCCAGGCTAAGTTCATGGAAGCTCTCAGCAGCCCTAGGTGGTAGAACGGTCTTACCAAAGTCTTTGACAGCCACCAATCCTAGGAGGACCAGTGTGCTCCTTAGTTAGCTCCAGGCACCCTTCTCCAAGGGCCTGCGACCTCTGGCAGTCTTTCCCCATCAATGCGTTGGGCCTTCTTACTCCAGTGCTGCACCACACCACCATTAGAAGACCTCTATGAAATGCACAGAGGGTGCTCTGCCACTCTCCTTGAAGTGTGTGTGCTCCACCCCACCCCTGAGGAATGTCAACAATACATATTTCTTGTCTGGGAGTTGCAGTTCCCACCTTCCCAGCTTCTCTAGGCCCTAGGCTACTGAAAACGGAAACCACATGCCTTCATATTATGTACCAGACACACATATACAAGCAAGCACACACATACAAGTATCACGTGCTGGCCAAGGGGAAGTTAAGTACAGTGGCACAGAACTTTACATAAGTGGGCAAGTAGACCGTACTCCATTGACACAGATAAAAAGGCCTGTTTATGTCACGCATCTACTGAACACAAAAACAGGTATGCTAGTGCCATTTTCCTTTGTCACTTAACTCCAGATAAGGACAGAGCCCTCTACCCTCAAATAGACCGCAATATCATGAGACAGACCTAGGCCATGGGTCACATGCATGATCGCTGTTTGCCCACGCCCAAAAATCAGTACCAGGAATATAAATATTCATACAGCTAGGTAACTCAGGGTGGGGGTGCACGTTCTGTCACCATGCAGGGGACTTGTCCTTCCCAACAGTTATTTATTCAGCAAGGGAATACACTTCCTAATTAATAATTACCATCTGTGTGGGGATTTAAACACCCAAATCATCAATTACCATCTCTGCAGGAATTACACATTCCAATCAGCACCTACCATCTCTACGAGGACGTAATTACCCCAATCATCAGTTATTAGCACTGTGGGGATTTAAGCACCCTAACCATTAGATTAACATCTCCCTTAGGAATTTAACATCCCAGTCATTAATTACCATCTTTGTGGGGACCTAAACATCCCAATCATTAACTGCCATCTCTGTGGAGACCTAAACTCCCAATCATCAATTACTATCTCTGTGGGAACTTAAACACCCCAGTCATCAGTTACTACCTCGGTGGAGACTCAAACTTCACATTTACTACCGTAATTGCGGCAACCTAAGCATCCCAACCAATCAATTACCCTGTCTCTCAGTCACCATCTCTGCAGGGCGGTAAAGAACCCCAATCATCAGTTACCATCTATGTGGGGACTTATGGCCTGATTTAGAGTTTGGTGGACAGGTACTCTGTACAAAACCTATGTTTTGCATAACACATACCAGTGCACTACTATGGAAGGGTGTGTGAGCTGATGCATAGTAACCTAAAGTGTGCCAGTGCTGAGGTAGAAAAAAACAGTGTAATATCTTAGTATATATACTGATGTTGTTCACACTCCCTTCGATGGAACACAGTGCAGCAACTTTGGTTGCTATTCTGCATTCTGTCACATTTTCATAAATTCCCCCCTATCTATGTGTTATCTGGAATAGGGCTCTTGGTATGTAAGCCCAGCTCCTCCTGAGAGCATTCCTGCCAATTTTAAATATCCTCTCACCTCGCACCCCAGCTGATCTCTGGCAAGGAATAATTTCCTCATGTGCAGGGAACTACTAAATATTTCCTTTCTGTTGCAGGTTTTATTGTGCGCAGCTAACACAGACGTTCTATCCTTGCATCAACCAAGAGAGTAACCACTTCTATGTAAGAAACACCTTCATGAAGATTTAACATCATCAGCCTCGGCAAAGACCTCTAATGAACAAACGGGATGATTGCATGGATGAAGAAGCAATTTGTCAGACCAATCTGACCAATGGGTGAACCACCCAATTGCTGCAATTGTTGTTTGGAAGGCAAATCTTGTAAAATGAAAATGGGTTTCAAGGCAAGAAACGTCATGAACTACAAAGGAAGATGAGAACAGGCTGAAGAAAACAATTGTAAAGCCCAACATCTGTCTATCCAAATGCATTCTAGAAAACTGTAGTAATGGCCATACATGTGTAACAGCAGGAATGTGTTTTCTCGTGTCTTATTTTAGCTAATCAATCTCCCAAGAGCAAAACCTGTATTAGAAGCTGAACCCCTTTAAATCTTGAATTTCATGTAAATCAGCCAATTACTGAAAGACCTTTGACACATTACTTTCATGTGCTCCACAATGATATTGGTTATTAATTGTATTGGAGGAATTTCCAATTTCCCTATGGCTCTTTTCTGCAAAGGTCTCTGAGCTTATGAGCTTTGCTTCTCCAATAATGTAAGGAAAATGTTTTCTGACTGTATCAGCATACTAGAAAACTCTATTTTGAACCCAAAACTGCTTGAATTATCAAAGTATCTGAGTGATCTTCTTCCATGTATGAAGATTCAGAGGTATCTGCTGCCTCTTTTTATGTTTGAATTAGTAAAGACTATCACCTGCTTAGAAGGCTGTACCTCTTATACTTCCTTTTGATGGTCCACATTACGCAGTCCATATACCAACTGACCTAAATTAATGTCTGTTTAGTTGACTAACATTGGAGTGACTTAAACAGAGGTGAAGAGAGAGGATGAGAGGATTTTTTTTCACTCCATGATGCCAGCATGTCTCTGCAGTAACAGACCCTTCGCAGAACCTGGGCAGGACTGAGTGCAGGAGCCAGATGGTAAGGTGCGGAGGTATAAGAAATATTCCTAGGGTTGTTCTTCATTCATAAGTCAATACTTGGAAACACCCTTTTCCTTGGAAGAGTAGGCTGATCTAAATGTATGTTTACGCCTATTAAGGATGGTTGTCTCTCTAGCGTTCAATGAGGATCCCAAAACAAATTTCCCTTTTAACCTTTCTTTTAATGTAATTTACTGTCTTGAGCATTGATAAACAGGTGTGAGCTTGAAATGGATGAATTGCAAGACATTTGCTCCCCCATTTATCGCTGCATTAATTACCCATTGCTATTCTCCTTGTCCTAGATTTCTTCCTTTTTTTCCATTAGGATTTCACATGGATTTATGCTTATGCATGGCTCTTTAGAGGATGATTTCAGTGCCTTGCTTACCAACCTTAGTTTTGCCTCTCAACCACAATCAAGAATCATCAATATTGCCAATGAGTTTTTTTTGGGCCTGTGGCTTTTTTCCTAACTGGGACCCTCCTAGGGAGACATTTGACAACTTTCAAATTTGTAACAGAGTGCACAATGGCACAGTCGTAACTGGGAGGAGTCACCCTTTCCACTGGTACTCAAGAAGGAAACTAGAGAGACCAGATCTGCATCCAGTCCATGACATAATTTGTGGTTCACTGCCATCTTCATTGGAAAATAGGTATTTGCACCTGCTTAATCACTTTTTGTCTAGGCCACAGATTTTACCACTTTAATTCTTTGCAGCTTTCCGCTTTGAGCACACACAGCCATTCT
The DNA here is from genome assembly GCF_031143425.1 of Pleurodeles waltl. Lineage (NCBI taxonomy): Eukaryota > Metazoa > Chordata > Amphibia > Caudata > Salamandridae > Pleurodeles > Pleurodeles waltl. Next base: position 1,629,668,941 of record NC_090440.1, read on the forward strand.
GAGGGGCATAGAAGTCACAATATATGTGGATCAAAAGTGCAATGATCTTTTTCACATCGCCTTTCACCCTGAATGCTGGAATCATTTGCCTGGTGTTTGACTTTCCATCACCTTTCTCATTCACTGAATCACAGAGGTACCCTGATGTCCTGTAGGTCCGACTTTAGCTATATTTGCGGAGATAAAAGAAACAAAACTAGGAGCCATCAGTACTGGTACTGTTTCAGATACAGAATGAGAAATGTCTGCTACTGTTCCTGGTCCTGCCTCCAAACCAGATGGTGTCAAATTATGTACCACTCCAATTCATAAAGATGGATTTTCTTACCAGATTTAGCTCACTAGAACTTTGCACAGAGTGAGAGTGAGCAAGAATCCTTTTCTCCAGTTGTTTCTTTGTTTTTTTAAGTGTGAGCTCCTGTCCAATATGTACTGCAAGGAAAGTAGCTAAGCAAGATCCAAGATACATGATTCCCTATCTAGAGATTTGTAGAATTGCGTTCTTGTACTTCTACCAGACCAAGTCACAGAACAATGCAATGAGATTGTCACAAAGTATTTTCGTATAGGCCTTGTGACCACAGATGTCATGTCATACTGACTGCTCCACTGATGTGCCCATAACACATCATTTTTCAATCAGGGAGCTTGTTAAAAGGTACATCCATCAAGAAATAATGGGAACCTGTCATTTTGACATGATATAGTGAATTGGTTGATTATAAGACCATGGGCATCCTAAAAGAATTCAAATTCATGGATATGTCCCTCCTTTTGTGCAGCCAATGTAGTGTATGAGATGCACAGGAAATATTGATTCTGCCTCCTCCTACTCAAGTTGAAGTACTGCGAATGAATGAATCTTGGGCTCCCACAGTGTAATGGAGAATATCATCCTATGCAGATCTTGCCCCTCCATCCACAGCTTGAGTCTGCCTTTTTCTTTCCCATGCAGTGTGTGTGGATCTCTTGGATGAAACATTTTAAATGTGACAGAGGGGTGTCCAGGGGTGGGTTTCCTGTGTGCCAGCACAGCGGTAGTTCTTGCAAGGGCTCTGGTTGATCTACAGTGTGGATGCCACCTATGAGCACACAACATCATCTTCCATCAGAAATGCATGCAGTCATGCACATCTCTTAATGATCTCTGTGTAGCCAACTGTTTTCTTGTGTGTTTCCCTTTTCTCATGTGAGTGTTGTTGTATTCTGGACAGTTCGAGTTCTCTCAATTTTCTTTCATGCCTCCAAAATCAATTATATCACTTAACACAGAGATAAGGAGCTAATGGAATCTTTGAATGGGCCCACAGGCATCCAGGTTTGCTCTCATTCTATGAGAAAGAAGGAGTCTACTTGTGTGCCCTTAATCAGATGACCATTGATTTCCACGAATTAAGCAGTCATAATAATGTCTCTCTAATCTATGATTGACTAGCAGATCATTACACAAGTAGAGGTGCAAGATGGAGACTTGGGGCCCGATTTAGAGTTTGGCAGATGGGTTACTCCCTCATAAACAGATATAATGCACTTGTAATAACACAGACAGGATATCTGTCATGTTTGTGAAAGAGGCACCCATATACCAAATACCAAAACAGTTTCTTTATGATAACCAATTTAGCCTTTAAAAACTGCAGTTGAACCGATCGAAGTGGATGTCTCCTTGATATAGCAAGAGTGAAAACATACGTATGTTAAGCCATGTGACATTCTTTTATAGATAGCTTGAGACAAATAACTTCCTGTAGAAATATATTAAGATACACACTCCATTCTTTCTTTACAGCAGCCCCCTTCAGCATAGCCAAAAACAATGAATATGAATTTGCTCAGCAAGCCTTTTATCTGCAATTTTGAAACTTGATGTGTTTAGATAACATTATGGATAAAAAACCTGCTTACTATTAACAAGCTCTTATTTTCCTCTTTTACCAAATATGGGAATGCTTCACATTTCTATACCATGTTCTCCAGACTACACTAGCTGCTGCATAACTTTGCAATTTATAAAGCAGCATAGATCACACCTTCTAAACTCATGAACAACCAGCGAACAGCTGGGAAATTGTACTGCACACCTGGCTTTTAAGATTCTGTTGTGTGAAAAGACTGAGGAATTAGCAGACTAAATTTTAGTAAAGACTCATTTTCAATCTACATGCCTCTTATGTGCCAGTATCACTTCTAAATGAAGTGTTGGGGGTACATATGTTGATGTAGAGGTCACATACATGAAGACATTTTTGTTAATTGATTTCTGCTTTCTAAAATGTTTTTTATAATTAGTGATGCATCTACAACTAATGTTTAGCATGTTTATTTAACAATTTACCACCGAAGGAGGGGATTTTCTCATAGCTTTAAAATAGATTTGTTAGGTTTGATTAAACAGATGTTCACTGGAAATGAATATGGTGCATGTAAACCCTTGGAACTGAGACATCTATCTATCTCTCTATCTACACACACACACACACACATGTATATATAAATATGTTTATTCAAAACTTTAAAATTTGAAACAAAGCGAAAATTGCTTAATAAAATCAAAAACTCCCTCAAATTCCCCATTTATTGTTAGTTCCTCAAACCATGTCATGCAAGCCACATCAAATGTAATGCTTATGACCCACACTTAATATAAATGAACATTTTACAAATGACATAAAATGCTCTCACTAGTGGCATGAAATATTACCTTGCTATTAGCATCATCAATGACACAACTATAAGTACAGTATGATGCATCTGTGTATGTGTTAAAATGTAAAGGTGGTTGTATAAAGACCTCTTGCCTATTGTTATATTGTGCGGAATAAGTAAATGGGAAAGTTTGGGGGGCTCAGTTTTATTGTAGAACTATAACTGATTTCTGTGTTTTCAGGTGAATTTAAGAGGTTTTTTTTTTTAAACATACATCAATGTGTTATAAGTTAATAATAATGTCATATGAACTGTGTTTTAGACAAAATTGTAAAAGAGGAATGTATTATATATATATATATAAAAAAAAGCCAAAGGTTACAGGGACATTATAGTTAGGCTCTCATTTTAAAAGTACAAAACCACAGAACTTTACCAGTTATAGTTAGAGGTATCTCAAGTAACTATAACTTGTGCCCTAAGGTAACTATAACTTGCTTTGAAGCTGCCACCAAGTCATAGTAAACAGCTATGTTCCAGGGGTAAACACCCCAGGACATAGCAGGGGTGGTATTCCCCAGGGCGTTCAGTGTCTCCAACATAGAATAGCCCCGGGGAGGAGGTGGCTCCCAGGGCTGAGGGGGCCCACTATGGACCACCTTTCTATTTTCTACGCTTTGCCTTGGGGAGGTGGTGGTCCCCAGGGCTGTGGGGGAGTTGTGTGGCTGCCCTACATAAAGTTACATTAAAGCCCCAGGAAGGTGGTGGTCCCCAGGGCAGCAGAGGGGCAGACAGTCCCCTGCATCATATTTGCTTTATGCCCCAGGGAGATGGTAGTCCCAGAGGCAGCAGGGGCGGCTCTCTGCATTAAAATAACAATTCCCCTGGGACCTGGCCCACCCATGGGTCTTTTTTAAAAACAAGCGCTGGAGTCCATGCTTGTTTTCTTGTTTTTCGGTGGATCCACTGACATTTTTTTTTTTTAATGCTTTTTTTGCCCTGGGGGGTCCCTCTGAGATATATATGTATAAATATATATATATATATATATATATATATATATATATATATATATATATGTTTTCACTGGAAAAAAACAAAGGTTAAAATTAGGTGAATTTCTCGGTGACAATGTTAACGTTTTGAACTAAACACCCTACAGAAATTCAGTGGTTATTGTAAAAAAAGATTGTAAAAAAATAAGTTAAAAACAATATACATTTATTTTCTTCACAGTAGTTATCTCTTAGACACCACCTCCTTTCTAAATATTTGGGGACAGGATGCTTTTCTGCTGCCCCCATATGCAGCTTTTATACTTCATTTCCACAACACTCACAGTAAATAGTAATGGAGCCATTTCATTTCTAGCATTCTAACTTCCAGCCAATCAGCATGCTAGCTCTAACAGGACTCATTTGTGCCTCTTGCTCCTGCGAGAGCATGAAGGCTCGCTGGCAAAACAGGCCTCTTGACAAATCACACAGATCCATTTTTTAATTTACGCTCTTGCAGGAGGCTCATGGAGCTTTCACAAGCCTAACTGCCAAAATGTACAATTATTTTTGATCCTTAGTTCATCAAAAACTATTGAACAGATTTACACCAAATCACAAAAAGCACAATCTGCAGTCCAAGATCTGGGTGTAATTCCGTTCAGGGGTTTTGCTGTAGCCTTGTCTAAAGGAATCTATGGAAACTGTATGGGGATTTTACGTTTTGGAACTTTGCTTTTTTCTCCGCCTCCGCTTGATGGATCACCCCGAAACTTACCAAGAAGGACCTGAAATGGATAAACTTTTTGTTTTGGAAAGTTTCGTGAACATTTGTCAAATGGGAACAAAGTTATTTGCAAAACCTAAAAATCTCTTTCTATGGAAAATCAGACCTAGCTATAATTACTTAGTGGGGACCGCCTCCAGGTAATTTGGATGGATAGATAGATAGATAGATAGATAGATAGATAGATAGATAGATAGATAGATAGATAGATAGATAGATAGATAGATAGATAGATAGATAGATAGTGTCATAGGCATGGTGCAATCAATGTTGGTGCTAAATGATAATGCCTCTGTATCATGGCACAGCCTACAATCCAATCAGAATGTCCTTCAGCTGTGTACAGGTGGGATAGACTGTCGGGTCTACCCACAGATAAGGTCAAGCACAAATTTTCCTTGCAGCTGACCAGTGTTGCACGTAGTCTTCAGTAATAGGTGCGTACAATGCTGGTTTGTCGCAGATATCTAGCCTCCTACCAGCTCCATGTAATTTACCAGTAAAACGCTATTCTGTTGTCTCAACTTTCATGATAACCTATCAAATGGTGCCAGATCCCCAAACGAAGGACCATGTTGCTTGTTGCTCCGAAATGCAATGCAACAGCTCTAAATATTGAATTAATCATAATTATTGGAGAATAGTACATTTCATAGTTTGTCCATGATTACTGAAGATTATTGATGGTTGGAAGTGATTCATTTATATGAGTTTAGCAAATCATGTACACAAGTAAGATTGTTTGACAAATCATCTATCAAATGTATACATTTGGAATAAAGAATAACATTGCATATAGAAAATGCATTTCCGGTAACAAGCTTCCTTCAATTTTCCGAAGTGTTTGCTGTGGAATTGTACTAGAGTGTGATACATGGGACGAGAAGATGCAATAAGAAGTGTGTCTTCTGTGAGGAAATATTGCATTCAGAAAAAGTGACGGTTTCTTGCACAGATGTAAGCCCATTCATGCCTTCTTATCCATGGAAAAGTCCTGGGGTCTGTACCTGTGACATACTGTAAGAACGTTGCTCGTACCTGAGTTCTGCAATAAACATTCCTGCTCAAGGTCTGCCTGAAAATAAAGGGTCAAAAGCAGCTTGGCAACTCAGAGAAATGCATAACCTGCCCAGGATGGCTGAGCTCTATGGGTTGCAATACACATTCCAGAAGTCATTCCAAATTTATCTGTGGCCTTTCTCTTTGTGTTGTGCTGAAAGCGGACGGGAAATAGAAGAGATATCACTCAGATAGCCTGGGATGTCTCACCAGCAATTCTAATTCGTTTGCCAATTTGGTACCCTTTCCCTCTCTTTTCTGGAAATGCCAGAGAAGAATTGTAAGAACAACTGTAAAAACAATGAAGAAGCATTCCTTACTTCCGCACAATAAAGGAAAACTCTAAATCCTAAGAAAAAGGAGAGAATCTTTAATTACGTTCAGAAAAACACCAATAGCAGAAAAGGAAGCGTACTTTCTTTACAATGAGATCATAGTTTGATTCCTGGAAATCAAAGAGGTCGCAGTGGGAAGCAGCTGAGGTGGAGGGGAGGGAGATCCAATATTTTTCACCAAAATGTTTCACCTTATTTCCGTTTTTAAACAGCGACGCTTGGCGAAACTTCTGATTTTTGCGTTCTTAGAGCCTGTGAGGTTCCACTGTTTGGCAACAGACAGATTTTTCTCCACATAGTGAGATAGTTTAAGTGTAATGAAAGCTAGTCTAGCTGTAACATGCATAACAGACCCAAGCCCCCACGCTTCCTCTGGGCTCCCCAAACCCACCCCACTTCCCCCTGAGCCTCACAGGTCAGTGTCCAGTCCAGTCTGAACCAAATCATGTAGAGCACCAGTGACTTTTGCATTGTTATACATAGCCCTCCCGGATATTCATTCCACTTCCCCCATATTTTGGTCCATTTGTTTGGGTAGCCTGTGCCTGCATATACCACTTTCTCTGCCAGCATACACCAGTCCATGTCACTCTCCCATTCCCCCACCCGAGGTGTACAGTTTGCTCCCCACATCCTTGCTATATTTCGCTTGACAACGATCAGTAAGAGCATTATCCATATTTGATCCTTTCAGGAGAGATCAGTGGCCTCCCAGACATTCAACAAGCATCATTTTCCAGAGGCTTCCGCCTTCTCGCCAAAGACACAATTTAAGCCCTTAACCACTGATTCCCAATTTTTCTATAGGATTTTTCTATAGGATTGGAGAGCTCCAGATCATACAAAAGAATGTGCTTGACTGGCCACATTGTCTGAGCCATAGGGTGGACGTCCCTCTACCCATCTGTACCATAGTGGTGTGGGCATAGTAGGACCTGTGCAAGATATTTACTTGCACTAAGTCAAACCGCGACCAAATGACCACTTCCCAGGGGGACGCCAAGGCTTCCTGCCACTCATCATCTTCTAGAGTTTTGAGATGTCCATCCCACCTCTCATGTAGGCCCACCAGAGAATCAAGGACATTATTAATTCATTTTGTATAGGTGAGTGAGATGGCTTATGTGACATATACTCAGACAACAACCTATCTTCTAATGGCCATGAGTAAGGGAGGTCTTGCCGAAGGGCATGTCTTATTTGTAGATTGTGGTAGGTTTCAGTGGGTGGTAAGTCTCTTTGTAGTTGTGCAAACGGGATCACTCCTTCTCAAGTCCATAGATCCCCCACCCTAAAGAGACCAAAGAGGTACCATTTATCAAAACTGGGCTGTGCACCCAGAGTGCCCAGTGCTGTGGCAAGTGGGTGACCTCTGTAATCTTGCATGCCAACTGAGAGCGGCCAGAGCCATATGCCAGAGGGTGAGCGTTACTGCTGTCAGATAAGGAAAAGATTTATGCCGCGGTCTGCCATAGAGGGCTCTACAGTAGCTCTGGCTGCAGATCTCATTCGTCCATTCGCTAAGCAGTGATTGCTAGTGATGAGTTGCACAGCCCAATAATATTGATGGATATCAGGTAGGGGGATTCCCCATCATACCAGGTCCTTCTGAGTTTCTTAATGGCAATACATGCAGGTCCGCCATCCCAAAGCAACTTTCGAGTTTCACTTTCGATTGCTTTAAAATAAGAGGATGGGACTAGGTATGGCACATTTTGGGGAGCGTAGAGAAAACGGAGCAGCGCCATCATTTTAAATAGATCTGCTCTTCCAAGGAGTGACAGAGGTAGAGTCCTCCAATGTTAGATATCATGTCATAGACACACCAGTGGCGATTCTAGGTTAATAATGTAGAACTGGGTTGGACCCCAGGTTACATAGATTCTCAGGTATTGAAACCCATCTGGGACAATGCGGGCTGCACAATCCCGGGGGAGTCCCAAGGCAGATCCAAGAAGGATGTAAAATAAGGATTTATCCCAATTGATGGTTTATTCTGAGTATTCATAGTACATTATGAGTATCTGCATAATCCTGTCAAGGGTAAAGACTGGGTCAGAGACATAGAGTATGATGTACTCAGCGTGGAGGGAAATTTTGCCTTCCCAATCGTATGACCACTTCAGGCCTTGCACTGATCCACGCTGTGAGAGGAAAAATTGGAAAGCAGGTATCCGTCTCGTACCACACCGGAGTTGAAACACATTAGATGTGCATGCATGCGCCATAAGTTAAGAGCAGTATTTCGGGTGGGCATAAAGCTTGACTGGTCTGGATGAACAAGCGTCTTGATAACACATATTAGTTGGGATGTGAATAATTTTGCCAGAATTTTAACTTCTGCGTTTATTAGCAAAATGGGCCTATACAAGGTGCACTTGTCTGCTGGTTTGCCATCTTTATGAATAACAGCTATACTGGCCAGTCGTTGGTCCCTTGGCAAGTAACTTAAGGTGCAGCTTTCCTGAAATATTCGCAGGAGGTGTGGGGTGATTAAAGGAGCCATGATTTTCTAGATTTCAAAAGGCAGGCCATTTGGGCCCATCATCTTACCGGATTTTAAATAGCCGATAGCTCATACTATCTCCTTCTCAATGAGTTCCTGCTCCAAAAGCGCCCTATCTGAATGCGAAAAAATGAATATCTGCCAGAAGCTCACATGAGGTTGTAAGTGCAGGGGAGTATAGGGGTTCATAGTAGTTTGTAAAAGTTTTTGCCACAGCAGATCTATCTATCAATCTCTACCCTATTTCAGTCAAGATTTCTGGAACCTAGCGGTTCACACTCTCTCTCCTGTCAATTCAGGCCAGGAGCCTTCCAGCTATGTCTCCTACCTCATACAGGCTGTGTTGCGTAGCATGGTGTTGAGCTCTAGCAGCTTCAGAGGCAATATTTCTATATTCATTCTGATTTATCACCAAAGTGTGATGGTAGGTCTTTTGTTCTGGGTCAGTCAGAGAAGTTTCTAAGTGTTGGATGTTCCACTCAAGCACTTCCAAGCAGGCCCTTTTGTCCTTTTTAAGGCCTGCAATCAGTGAAAGACCCTGACTGTTGATAACCGCCTTGTACATCTCCCAGAGAATTTGCAGAGAATCCACAAATCTCTCGTTCTCTGCAAAATAGTTCTTTGTTGTGTCTTGGAGACCAGCATGGATATGAGGGATTTTAAGGTACCAGGTGCTAAGTGTGATGCATCTTCTGTCACAGCAGGCTAGAGGATGGTAGGTTGCCCAAACTAGGGAGTGATCAATATCCTTCTGGCCAAATGGCCAGCTTCCCTAAAAAGAGGGAGTTGGTGCCACTGGGTGAAAATATAGTCTTGTGTGTGCCTGAATGGAAGGTGTATTGTTGTGCCATTGGATTGTGGGTACGCCATGTGTCAACCGGACCTAGAGCCATAAGGAAATCAGCCAGAGGCTGACAGGACAAGCCTGGGGGCAACGGTCTTGCATGGGGCAGAGTGCCTTCTTGAAATCTCTCCCAATAAGTAAGTCACCATCAGGTGGGTGGAGAAGGCGGGTGCTAAGGTCATCATATTAGGCCTCATGCAATCGTGGTGGGACATACACTAAAATATATTGATCAGTTGAGCTTCCCATGTCCTAATAATTGCAACATATTTCCCCAATCTATCAGTCCACGTGTTGTGTGGACAGATAGATGTGTTATGAGGAGAGGCAGCGATTTACGTACTAGGATGCCAACCCCTCTAGAATTACTGGTTTAACCTGCAATGGCCATCATTTTGTATCCCCATCTGTCCAGTGCTCAATGGTTATTGCCTTGGAGGTGAGTCTCCTGAAGAAGGACCAAGTTTGGGGCATGGCATGTAAGATATTGCAGCACCACTCCTCTTTTAATTTTAACCCCCAGACCATTTACGTTCCTGGATAAAAACTAACATGTGGAGCAATCAATCTGGTGGTCATATGAACAAGGGATCCATTTGTTGTGGACGTGCTGCACTCGTGACAGAGGAAGGAGACCCTGCGTTGGGGGCAAGAGGGCATGCCAGTGGGAGAGTGCCACCGTAACAATATAACAACAAAATAAAAATAAGTCAACAGAACAAAACCCCAAACCAATACCCCACCCTGCCTACCGGCATAGCAGACCTAAAACCTCCTGCCCCCACAACTTTGCAGAGCGCCTGTTGCTCCAAAACATCATAATCAACAGTGGGTGGCTGAGACCAACACCAAAAAGTTTCCCCTCAACCCTCTCTCTCTGGAACGGGAAGAATGTTACCACTATAATGCATCTGTAGTTGAAGCCTCTCCTCTGCCCATAATGACTGCACACCAAAGTAGGGTAGACAGTAAAGACTCTGTCTGCAAGGCAATGCAGTTGAAGCAATCACAACAAGCAACAATGGTAAATAAATTATGGTCTGTTCATACCTGCTGTCCAGCAGTCACCACAAGGTCTGTAGGCAAATAGTGATCCAAGAGGTCATGCCTGCGGGGAACTGCTTCAGGACTGACAGTCAGCAGAGTCACCTGGCGCTGGCGCTGTGTGTTCATGAGGGAGGACCGTTGCATTTTTGCCTAGGATGTGAACAAGGTTGAGATCCTTCAGTTGCCCTCCAGGGAGTATGCCTCAGTAGGATTTGTAAAATACCAAATCTGTCTCTCCATAGCACTGACAGCTTCTCCGAGAACAGCATAGAGCATTTAATTTCTCTGTCTTTCATAGCTTTTTTGACCAGCAGAAAACTGTGCCTCATGCTCTGAACTTTCAGTGTGAGAACTGGGAAGAAGGGGATTTTTGCATTTTTGTAAAGCAGCGGTGGGGCACTGCAGGCCGTTTGCAGTATGACATCATGGTTGTGGTGGTGCTCCCGGTTTAGGGGGGAAACCTGGGACCTAGTGGGCCCGCTCCACTGAAAAGAAATTGTACAGGCCTCTGGGCTGCAGCATTTTGAGTATTAGGTCCTCCACAAAAAGATCAATTGCCGGTCCCTCTGCTTTCTCGGGTACCCCAATGATTCGGACATTATTTCACTTGGAGCAACCCTCGTAGTCTTCAAACTTCACCTCAAGGCTCTTGGGGAAGCACATAGTTTGCAGACCTGAGTCTGCAGGGCCTTCATGTTGGTCTTGAGTGTAGCAATTGAGTCTTCCGCCTCCTTCATATGAGTCCTCATCTTGCGGAGGTCTGCTCTCACCAGGGTAACTTGGATCAAAACAGAGTCGATTCTGGTTTCCAGGGAGGTTTACACCCCCTGGATTACAGCCATAATATCTTGGAGGGTGAGAAACTCATTCCCAGAGCCACTGGAAAGTAGTTCTGCATAAGGTATACTTCACAGTAACTGTGACCCTATTCATTAAAAAGAACGGGCAGAGATTTGCATCTTAGTATACCCTTTGCTTTTTTCTTCTATTGAAAAACAAATTCTCAGTGGTACGCTGGAAATCTGCACCTGGCAGCTTCCCAAGTGTAACAATGGCAATGCCATGTAGCATTTCACAAAGACCCTATTCCCCTTGTGTGGAGATCTCCATAGTGAGTACCTCTGCACAAGTGAATGGAGCCAGTAGCATAGCCAATCGGTCGTGGGGCATAAATTGAAGATCAAATTTCATTTATAAACTGATCAAAAATTAGGTGAGGACTAAGCAAACAGGAGTGGTAGTAAGGAGGTAAGTGTAAAACCTGCTATGCCTCAGTTACTTGTGGGGTGCTAAATTTCTCTAGCAAACATCTGTGGCAGATTTTGGTAGCAATGCTTGGTTTTGCAGCACTGGATGTGTTAACGCTGATTTTACTAATGAATATTCAAGTATTCCAAGTGTTGAATTTGTGTAGAAAATGTAATAACTTAGAGGAAAATGCACCCACGTGAGTGGCCACCAGTGTTTATGAACTTTACCTAGTAATGGCTTCTTAGTATGAAATGATGAGCTAATGTTTGATTAATGTAGTAATATGTCATATTGAGGGTTATGCATTATGTATTAGCTTTATTAATTGTAGGCCTTAACTTAGTGGAGGTCATGTCAAGCTGCATTTCTTTCAAGTTTTTATAAAATGGATGCTTAGAGACCTAAATTGTGATTTTCCACTGTGCTGGCCAAATGCTTGTAGATAAAGTCTTTCTCATGAGAACTGCTTGCTAGGAGATGATGTACTTGCTAATGCAACATTGTTAATGTAATGTGTGTGAGACTGACATTCCCAAGAGAGGGCAACGGAGACTCTGACTGGAGTATAAGGTGCAACAATAATGTTACCTGACGAGCTAGAGATGAGAACAGTATGAAAGGAGCCATTCGTCGACATGTGAACCATGTACTAGTAGAAATGTAGATTTGAAGTTTTAGTTTTATTGGACAAATTGTGAACATGCGATCCCTTAACCAATAGGGACTTGGGAAGTCATTTTGGGAAATCTAACTTAGCCAGACTGCACAGAGGGGAGATACCGCTATTAGTTCTTGACAGTCTTGAGAAGAGACATGCTTAACTTTACTGCTTAAAGACTTTGCCTTTTCTGAACTTCAATGTTGAATCCAGATGCCTTGCTGACCAGACTGATGTCCTGATGACGAAGATTATCTTAGTTTGCCAATCCAATTGAGGAGAGGTATACTGTCACCGATGTTGTGCGCTATGTTTACTTGCTTTTGTTTCTAGGTACCCACCACTACTTTTATAGAGCCATAGTTAGATGTTTTTCAAATTTGTGTTGACTAAGTTGTTTTGCATGAAGCCCAAACATGCTATTCTAACCTGGTGTTAGTTAGGGTCCTCACTAATGAAGTTCAATACATGGAGTAACCTTTTATGTCTTTTCTTTGCTGAATCTATATGTATGTAATATAGTTTGCGCAGTTATTCTTGCTATTAATTTGTACTGTAATTTCAGAATGTGTAGTACCTCAAGCTTTGATTAGATTGCGATTCTTTCGTCGTTTTGGTCAGCCAGTGTTGTTTCTGTATGTTTATCAATTGATTTTGAGATTAACCTACATTACATTAGCATTGTTAATATTGTGAAATAAATATTCTAACTTTTAAATAAAGGTGTGGTTATTCTTGACTGCAAGGTCATGGTGTGCAACAATTACTGACTCTTTTTGATTATTAATGTTATTGATTATTATTGATCTGCATGTATGGGATATGTGGTGGGAAAACCTCGAAGCGAGTCAAAAGGTTCATCTACCTATTTGCGTCTCCTTGTAAATTTACTTAGTAAGGTCCAACACTCTAACAGACGCAATATTGTGTTCCTGGTGAATTTGAAACGGACTACCAGCATACTTATCTAGGTGTTTTCTTGTAAAGTAGCAAGAACCCAGTTGGACCACAACCATGAAATCAATAACACATCAGTTCCCCAAAGTACTTGTTTCATGCTTTCTTTGCTTTTACAATGCATATGAACCTTGATGAAGCAAGAAAAAGAGAGACTAACAAACATTCATATATCATGTAACAAAATCGTATAAGACAATGTGATTTTAGCAAAGAAAAATAATGTATGTAGAAAAGTGTGCCCACTAAGTAGTTCGCCAGTAGTATAAACAAGTTTAATTAATCATGAAACCCGACAAATGTATTAATCTATCATAATTGAAGCTATATTCTATGATTTTCTCGTTAAACTGTTATATGCTTAGCTTAAATTTAGCAGAGGCTTTGGCCTATTCGCCTGGTCTCAATTTTAACTGTGTAGTTTTCACTTGTATTAACAAAGACGTGTTTTAAACCTTTAAAAGCTGTATTTTTCCAGTAGGATGACTAATACACTTATCTCAAAGTTACGTGCTAGGCAACTTTCATCCCCTTTGAAGCAAGCTCAGTTTCTGCAGGTGCAGACAATGAAGACACTGATGCAGAATTAATTGGCAACTTTGTTGCTACTTGTGTTCCAAAACTCCAAGGACACCTTATGTGTAGATGAGTATTAAGAAAAAAGGCACTATTCATTGGTCAAGAAGAAATCACCCCATGAACCCTCCAATGGAAGAACCTGAAGAATTTGGAACTATTCTTTCTTAATCCCACCGGATGAAGAGAAGCGAGCCATTTTTCTTTGATGCCAATTTGAAGCCAGATCTGAGAAGCCCTTTTGATGACACTCTGATGCTTTTTCTCTATCCCAGAGAGAGCGAGAGACTTTAAAGAATTCTCACCCTAGAGACTTTAACTTTACCTTGCCTTGCCCATGCAATAAATTTTGCCCCCCCCCATTTTCCTTGCTGCTGCAAGGAAAACTTGACTTAAACTTTGCCCCTTTGAAATCTGCCCCATGCTGATCGAACCAGTACCTGAAGGACGAAGACTTACCTTGAATGCTGATTGTATTGGGTAATTATGAAAGGATAAATGTATTATTCGTTGTATTTTCCTTCTTAGGTACCAACTGCTTATTTTGACAGAGCCTAAGCTAGAAGTTTTCTAAATTTATGTTGATTAAATTATTTTGCATGAAGCCCCACATGCCAATGCTAATCAGAGGTGAGTTGAGGTATTCACTTGATGCACCATGCTGAATTGAAATCTTGTTATGCTGACAAATGTATGCAATTAGTCAAATTCAGTTACTTTTATTAGTGATTTGCATTGCTATAGCCGAATGCATAATAATCCAAGTTTTGCGTAGATTGCGTTTCTTCCGTCGTTATGGACAGTTAGTAATGTTCGTATATGTGTATCATTTGATTTTGAGACTTACTTATATTGTGTTAGCTTTGTTAATATAGGGAAATAAACTCATTAACTTTTAATAAACAGGTGTGGTTATTCATGACTGAAAGGTCATGGTGTGTTCAATTACTGATTTTCTGTTTAACCCCTTCGCTGCCAGGCCTTTTCCCCCTCCTGTGCCGGGCCTTTTTTTGCCTATTTGGGGCAGTTTGCGCTTAGGCCCTCATAACTTTTTGTCCACATAAGCTAACCAAGCCAAATTTGCGTCCCTTTTTTCCAACATCCTAGGGATTCTAGAGGTACCCAGACTTTGTGGGTTCCCTTGAAGGAGGCCAAGAAATTGGCCAAAATACAGTGAAAATTTCGTTTTTTTCAAAAAAATTGGAAAAAGTGGCTGCAGAAGAAGGCTTGTGGTTTTTCCCCTGAAAATGGCATCAACAAAGGGTTTGCGGTGCTAAACTCAGCAGCTTCCCAGCTTTCAGGAACAGGCAGACTTGAATCAGAAAACCCAATTTTTCAACACAATTTTGGCATTTTACTGGGGCATACCCCATTTGTGCAATTTTTTGTGCTTTCAGCCTCCTTCCAGTCAGTGACAGGAATGGTCATGAAACCAATGCTGGATCCCAGAAACCTAAACATTTCTGAAAAGTAGACAAAATTCTGAATTCAGCAAGGGGTCATTTGTGTAGATCCTACAAGGGTTTCCTACAGAAAATAACAGCTGAAAAAGAAAAATATTGAAATTGAGGTGAAAAAACCATCAATTTTTCTCTACGTTTTACTCTGTAACTTTTCCCTGCAATGTCAGATTATCGAAAGCAATATACCGTTACGTCTGCTGGACTCCTCTGGTTGCGGGGATATATAGGGCTTGTAGGTTCATCAAGAACCCGAGGAACCCAGAGCCAATAAATGAGCTGCACCCTGCAGTGCGTTTTCATTCTATACCGGGTATACAGCAATTCATTTGCTGAAATATAAGGAGTAAACAATTGCTATCAAGAAAACCTTTGCATTTCCAAAAAGGGCACAAGATAAGGTGTTGAGGAGCAGTGGTTATTTGCACATCTCTGAATTCCGGGGTGACCATAGTAGCACGTGAATTACAGGGAATTTCTCAAATAGATGTCTTTTTTACACACACTCCTATATTTGGAAGGAAAAAATGTAGAGAAAGACAAGGGGCAATAGTACTTGTTTTGCTAATCTATGTTCCCCCAAGTCTCCCGATAAAAATGGTACCTCACTTGTGTGGGTAGGCCTAGCACCCGCGACAGGATATGCCCCAAAACACAACGTGGACACATCACAGAAAACAGAGCTGTTTTTAGCAAAGTGACTACCTGGAGATTTTGGCCTCTAGCTCAGCCGCCACCTAGGGAAACCTACCAAACCTGTGCATTTCTGAAAACTAGAGACCTAGGGGAATCCAAGGAGGGGTGACTTGTGTGGCTCGGACCAGGTTCTGTTACCCAGAATCCTTTGCAAACCTCAAAATTTGGCTAAAAAAACACATGTTCCTCACATTTCTGTGGCAGAAAGTTCTGGAATCTGAGAGGAGCCACAAATTTCCTTCCACCCAGCGTTCCCCCACGTCTCCCGATAAAAATGATACCTCACTTGTGTGGGTAGGCCTAGCGCCCGCGACAGGATATGCCCCAAAACACAACGTGGACATATCACAGAAAACAGAGCTGTTTTTAGCAAAGTGACTACCTGTAGGTTTTGGCCTCTAGCTCAGCCGCCACCTAGGGAAACCTACCAAACCTGTGCATTTCTGAAAACTAGAGACCTAGGGGAATCCAAGGAGGGGTGACTTGCGGGGCTCGGACCAGGTTCTGTTACCCAGAATCCTTTGCAAATCTCAAAATTTGGCTAAAAAAACACATGTTCCTCACATTTCTGTGGCAGAAAGTTCTGGAATCTGAGAGGAGCCACAAATTTCCTTCCACCCAGCGTTCCCCCACGTCTCCCGATAAAAATGATACCTCACTTGTGTGGGTAGGCCTAGCGCCCGCGACAGGATATGCCCCAAAACACAACGTGGACATATCACAGAAAACAGAGCTGTTTTTAGCAAAGTGACTACCTGTAGATTTTGGCCTCTAGCTCAGCCGGCACCTAGGGAAACCTACCAAACCTGTGCATTTCTGAAAACTAGAGACCTAGGGGAATCCAAGGAGGGGTGACTTGTGTGGCTCGGACCAGGTTCTGTTACCCAGAATCCTTTGCAAACCTCAAAATTTGGCTAAAAAAACACATGTTCCTCACATTTCTGTGGCAGAAAGTTCTGGAATCTGAGAGGAGCCACAAATTTCCTTCCACCCAGCGTTCCCCCATGTCTCCCGATCAAAATGATACCTCACTTGTGTGGGTAGGCCTAGCGCCCGCGACAGGATATGCCCCAAAACACAACGTGGACATATCACAGAAAACAGAGCTGTTTTTAGCAAAGTGACTACCTGTAGATTTTGGCCTCTAGCTCAGCCGCCACCTAAAGAAACCTACCAAACCTGTGCATTTCTGAAAACTAGAGACCTAGGGGAATCCAAGGAGGGGTGACTTGCGGGGCTCGGACCAGGTTCTGTTACCCAGAATCCTTTGCAAACCTCAAAATTTGGCTAAAAAAACACATGTTCCTCACATTTCTGTGGCAGAAAGTTCTGGAATCTGAGAGGAGCCACAAATTTCCTTCCACCCAGCGTTCCCCCACGTCTCCCGATAAAAATGATACCTCACTTGTGTGGGTAGGCCTAGCGCCCGCGACAGGATATGCCCCAAAACACAACGTGGACATATCACAGAAAACAGAGCTGTTTTTAGCAAAGTGACTACCTGTAGATTTTGGCCTCTAGCTCAGCCGCCACCTAGGGAAACCTACCAAACCTGTGCATTTCTGAAAACTAGAGACCTAGGGGAATCCAAGGAGGGGTGACTTGCGGGGCTCGGACCAGGTTCTGTTACCCAGAATCCTTTGCAAATCTCAAAATTTGGCTAAAAAAACACATGTTCCTCACATTTCTGTGGCAGAAAGTTCTGGAATCTGAGAGGAGCCACAAATTTCCTTCCACCCAGCGTTCCCCCACGTCTCCCGATAAAAATGATACCTCACTTGTGTGGGTAGGCCTAGCGCCCGCGACAGGATATGCCCCAAAACACAACGTGGACATATCACAGAAAACAGAGCTGTTTTTAGCAAAGTGACTACCTGTAGATTTTGGCCTCTAGCTCAGCCGGCACCTAGAGAAACCTACCAAACCTGTGCATTTCTGAAAACTAGAGACCTAGGGGAATCCAAGGAGGGGTGACTTGTGTGGCTCGGACCAGGTTCTGTTACCCAGAATCCTTTGCAAACCTCAAAATTTGGCTAAAAAAACACATGTTCCTCACATTTCTGTGGCAGAAAGTTCTGGAATCTGAGAGGAGCCACAAATTTCCTTCCACCCAGCGTTCCCCCACGTCTCCCGATCAAAATGATACCTCACTTGTGTGGGTAGGCCTAGCGCCCGCGACAGGATATGCCCCAAAACACAACGTGGACACATCACAGAAAACAGAGCTGTTTTTAGCAAAGTGACTTCCTGGAGATTTTGGCCTCTAGCTCAGCCGCCACCTAGGGAAACCTACCAAACCTGTACATTTCTGAAAACTAGAGACCTAGGGGAATCCAAGGAGGGGTGACTTGTGTGGCTCGGACTAGGTTCTGTTACCCAGAATCCTTTGCAAACCTCAAAATTTGGCTAAAAAAACACATGTCCCTCACATTTCTGTGGCAGAAAGTTCTGGAATCTGAGAGGAGCTACAAATTTCCTTCCACCCAGCGTTCCCCCAAGTCTCCCGATAAAAATGATACCTCACTTGCGTGGGTAGGCCTAGCGCCGGCGACAGGAAACACCCCAAAGCGCAACGTGGACACATCCTAAATTTTGGAAAAAAACAGAGGTGTTTTTTGCGAAGTGCCTACCTGTAGATTTTGGCCTCTAGCTCAGCCGGCACCTAGGGAAACCTACCAAACCTGTGCATTTCTGAAAACTAGAGACCTAGGGGAATCCAAGGAGGGGTGACTTGTGTGGCTCGGACTAGGTTCTGTTACCCAGAATCCTTTGCAAACCTCAAAATTTGGCTAAAAAAACAGATGTTCCTCACATTTCTGTGGCAGAAAGTTCTGGAATCTGAGAGGAGCCACAAATTTCCTTCTACCCAGCGTTCCCCCATGTCTCCCGATAAAAATGATACCTCACTTGTGTGGGTAGGCCTAGCGCCCGCGACAGGATATGCCCCAAAACACAACGTGGACACATCACAGAAAACAGAGCTGTTTTTAGCAAAGTGACTACCTGGAGATTTTGGCCTCTAGCTCAGCCGCCACATAGGGAAACCTACCAAACCTGTACATTTCTGAAAACTAGAGACCTAGGGGAATCCAAGGAGGGGTGACTTGTGTGGCTCGGACAAGGTTCTGTTACCCAGAATCCTTTGCAAACCTCAAAATTTGGCTAAAAAAACACATGTCCCTCACATTTCTGTGGCAGAAAGTTCTGGAATCTGAGAGGAGCTACAAATTTCCTTCCACCCAGCGTTCCCCCAAGTCTCCCGATAAAAATGATACCTCACTTGCGTGGGTAGGCCTAGCGCCGGCGACAGGAAACACCCCAAAGCGCAACGTGGACACATCCTAAATTTGGAAAAAAAACAGAGGTGTTTTTTGCGAAGTGCCTACCTGTAGATTTTGGCCTCTAGCTCAGCCGGCACCTAGGGAAACCTACCAAACCTGTGCATTTCTGAAAACTAGAGACCTAGGGGAATCCAAGGAGGGGTGACTTGCGGGGCTCGGACCAGGTTCTGTTACCCAGAATCCTTTGCAAACCTCAAAATTTGGCTAAAAATACACATGTTACTCACATTTCTGTGGCAGAAAGTTCTGGAATCTGAGAGGAGCCACAAATTTCCTTCTACCCAGCGTTCCCCCACGTCTCCCGATAAAAATGATACCTCACTTGTGTGGGTAGGCCTAGCGCCCGCGACAGGATATGCCCCAAAACACAACGTGGACACATCACAGAAAAACAGAGCTGTTTTTAGCAAAGTGACTACCTGGAGATTTTGGCCTCTAGCTCAGCCGCCACATAGGGAAACCTACCAAACCTGTACATTTCTGAAAACTAGAGACCTAGGGGAATCCAAGGAGGGGTGACTTGTGTGGCTCGGACCAGGTTCTGTTACCCAGAATCCTTTGCAAACCTCAAAATTTGGCTAAAAAAACACATGTCCCTCACATTTCTGTGGCAGAAAGTTCTGGAATCTGAGAGGAGCTACAAATTTCCTTCCACCCAGCGTTCCCCCAAGTCTCCCGATAAAAATGATACCTCACTTGCGTGGGTAGGCCTAGCGCCGGCGACAGGAAACACCCCAAAGCGCAACGTGGACACATCCTAAATTTTGGAAAAAAACAGAGGTGTTTTTTGCGAAGTGCCTACCTGTAGATTTTGGCCTCTAGCTCAGCCGGCACCTAGGGAAACCTACCAAACCTGTGCATTTCTGAAAACTAGAGACCTAGGGGAATCCAAGGAGGGGTGACTTGCGGGGCTCGGACCAGGTTCTGTTACCCAGAATCCTTTGCAAACCTCAAAATTTGGCTAAAAATACACATGTTACTCACATTTCTGTGGCAGAAAGTTCTGGAATCTGAGAGGAGCCACAAATTTCCTTCTACCCAGCGTTCCCCCAAGTCTCCCGATAAAAATGATACCTCACTTGTGTGGGTAGGACTAGCGCCCACGAAAGGAAAGGGCCCAAAACACAACGTGGACACATCACATTTTTTAAAAAAAAGCAGTGCCTACCTGTGGATTTTGGCCTGTAGCTCAGCCGACACCTGAGGAAACCTAGCAAACCAGTGCATTTTTGAAAACTAGAAACCCAGGGGAATCCAAGATGGGGTGACTTGCGGGGCTCTGACCAGGTTATGTTACCCAGAATCCTTTGCAAACATCAAAATTTGGCCCAAAAAACACTTTTTCCTCTCATTTCGGTGACAGAAAGTTCTGGAATCTGAGAGGAGCCACAAATTTCCTTCCACCCAGCGTTCCCCTAAGTCTCTCGATAAAAATGGTACATCACTTCTGTGGGTAGGCCTAGCGCCCACAAAAGGAAATGGCCCAAAACACAACGTGGACACAACATATTTTTTCACAGAAAACAGAGGTGTTTTTTGCAAGGTGCCTACCTGTGGTGTTTGGCCTGTAGCTCAGCCGGCCCCAGGGGGGGGGGGGCAGAAATGCCCTAAAATAAATTTGCCCCCCCAACCCCCACCCTCCCCCGCCGGGAGCGACCCTTGCCTACGGGGTCGATCCCCCTGCGTGACATTGGCACCAAAAAACAAATCCCCGGTGCCTAGTGGTTTCTGCCCCCTTGGGGGCAGGTTGACCTAAACTCAGCCAATCTGCCCCCAAGGGGGGCAGAAATGGCCTAAATACAATTTGTCCCCCATGGGAGCGACTTTTGCCTGATGGGTCGCTCCCCATCTCTAAAAAAAAAAACCAAAGAAAAAAAAGAAAAAATTCCCCTGGCGCCTAGAGGTTTCTGCCCCCCGGGGGGGCAGAAATGACCTAAAATAAATTTGCCCCCCCCGACACCAACCCCCCCCCGGGAGCGACCCTTGCCTACGGGGTCGCTCCACCTGCGTGACATTGGCGCCAAAAAACAAATCCCCGGTGCCTAGTGGTTTCTGCCCCCTTGGGGGCAGATTGACCTAAAATTGGCCAATCTGCCCCCAGGGGGGCAGAAATGGTCTAAATACAATTTGCCCCCCCCCCCAGGGGAGCGACCCTTGCCTGATGGGTCGCTCCCCATCTCTAAAAAAAGAAACAACAACAAAAAAAAAACACAAAAAAAAAATTGCCCTGGTGCCTAGAGTGTTCTGCCCCCCCCCCCGGGGGCAGTTCGGCCTAATAATAGGCCGATCTGTCCCCCGGGGGGGGCAGAAATGGCCTAAAATAAATTTGCCCCCCCAACCCCCACCCCCCCCCGGGAGCGACCCTTGCCTACGGGTCGCTCCCCCTGCGTGACATTGGTGCCAAAAAACAAATCCCCGGTGCCTAGTGGTTTCTGCCCCCTTGGGGCAGATTGACCTAAAATTGGCCAATCTGCCCCCAGGGGGGCAGAAATGGTCTAAATACAATTTGCCCCCCCAGGGGAGCGACCCTTGCCTGATGGGTCGCTCCCCATCTCTAAAAAAAGAAACAACAAAAAAAAAAAACACAAAAAAAAAAATTGCCCTGGCGCCTAGAGTGTTCTGCCCCCCCCCCGGGGGCAGTTCGGCCTAATAATAGGCCGATCTGTCCCCCGGGGGGGCAGAAATGGCCTAAAATAAATTTGCCCCCCCAACCCCCACCCCCCCCCCGGGAGCGACCCTTGCCTACGGGGTCGCTCCCCCTGCGTGACATTGGCGCCAAAAAACAAATCCCCGGTGCCTAGTGGTTTCTGCCCCCTTGGGGGCAGATTGACCTAAAATTGGCCAATATCTGCCCCCAGGGGGGCAGAAATGGTCTAAATACAATTTGCCCCCCCAGGGGAGCGACCCTTGCCTGATGGGTCGCTCCCCATCTCTAAAAAAAGAAACAACAAAAAAAAAAACACAAAAAAAAAATTGCCCTGGCGCCTAGAGTGTTCTGCCCCCCCCCCCGGGGGCAGTTCGGCCTAATAATAGGCCGATCTGTCCCCCGGGGGGGCAGAAATGGCCTAAAATAAATTTGCCCCCCCAACCCCCACCCCCCCCCCCTGGAGCGACCCTTGCCTACGGGGTCGCTCCCCCTGCGTGACATTGGCGCCAAAAAACAAATCCCCGGTGCCTAGTGGTTTCTGCCCCCTTGGGGGCAGATTGACCTAAAATTGGCCAATCTGCCCCCAGGGGGGCAGAAATGGTCTAAATACAATTTGCCCCCCCAGGGGAGCGACCCTTGCCTGATGGGTCGCACCCCCATCTCTAAAAAAAGAAACAACAAAAAAAAAAACACAAAAAAAAAATTGCCCTGGCACCTAGAGTGTTCTGCCCCCCCCCGGGGGCAGTTCGGCCTAATAATAGGCCGATCTGTCCCCCGGGGGGGCAGAAATGGCCTAAAATAAATTTGCCCCCCCAACCCCCACTCCCCCCCCCCCCCGGGAGCGACCCTTGCCTACGGGGTCGCTCCCCCTGCGTGACATTGGCGCCAAAAAACAAATCCCCGGTGCCTAGTGGTTTCTGCCCCCTTGGGGGCAGATTGACCTAAAATTGGCCAATCTGCCCCCAGGGGGGCAGAAATGGTCTAAATACAATTTGCCCCCCCAAGTGGAGCGACCCTTGCCTGATGGGTCGCTCCCCATCTCTAAAAAAAGAAACAACAAAAAAAAAAAACACAAAAAAAAAATTGCCCTGGCGCCTAGAGTGTTCTGCCCCCCCCCCGGGGGCAGTTCGGCCTAATAATAGGCCGATCTGTCCCCCGGGGGGGCAGAAATGGCCTAAAATAAATTTGCCCCCCCAACCCCCACCCCCCCCCCCGGGAGCGACCCTTGCCTACGGGGTCGCTCCCCCTGCGTGACATTGGCGCCAAAAAACAAATCCCCGGTGCCTAGTGGTTTCTGCCCCCTTGGGGGCAGATTGACCTAAAATTGGCCAATCTGCCCCCAGGGGGGCAGAAATGGTCTAAATACAATTTGCCCCCCCAGGGGAGCGACCCTTGCCTGATGGGTCGCTCCCCATCTCTAAAAAAAGAAACAACAAAAAAAAAAAGACAAAAAAAAAATTGCCCTGGCGCCTAGAGTGTTCTGCCCCCCCCCCCCCGGGGGCAGTTCGGCCTAATAATAGGCCGATCTGTCCCCCGGGGGGGCAGAAATGGTCTAAATACAATTTGCCCCCCCAGGGGAGCGACCCTTGCCTGATGGGTCGCTCCCCATCTCTAAAAAAAGAAACAACAAAAAAAAAAACACAAAAAAAAAATTGCCCTGGCGCCTAGAGTGTTCTGCCCCCCCCCGGGGGCAGTTCGGCCTAATAATAGGCCGATCTGTCCCCCGGGGGGGAAGAAATGGCCTAAAATAAATTTGCCCCTCCCAACCCCCACCCCCCCCCCCCGGGAGCGACCCTTGCCTACGGGGTCGCTCCCCCTGCGTGATATTGGCGCCAAAAAACAAATCCCCGGTGCCTAGTGGTTTCTGCCCCCTTGGGGGCAGATTGACCTAAAATCGGCCAATCTGCCCCCAGGGGGGCAGAAATGGTCTAAATACAATTTGCCCCCCAGGGGAGCGACCCTTGCCTGATGGGTCGCTCCCCATCTCTAAAAAAAAAAAAAGAACAAAAAAAAAAAAAACACAAAAAAAATATTTGCCCTGGCGCCTAGAGGTTTCTTCCCCCCCTGCGGGCAGATCGGCCTAATAATAGGCCGATCTGCCCCCAGGGGGGGCAGAAAAGGCCTTCCCAAAAAATTGCCCCCCCTGGGAGCGACCCTTGCCAAAGGGGTCGCTTTGTTGCGTGACATTCGCGCGCAAAAACAAACTCCCTGGTGTCTAATGGTTTCTGCCCCCCTTGGGGGCAGATTGACCTAAAATTGGCCAATCTGCCAGGGGGGCAGAAATGGTCTAAATACAATTTGCCCCCCCAGGGGAGCGACCCTTGCCTGATGGGTCGCTCCCCATCTCTAAAAAAAGAAACAACAAAAAAAAAAACACAAAAAAAAAATTGCCCTGGCGCCTAGAGTGTTCTGCCCCCCCCGGGGGCAGTTCGGCCTAATAATAGGCCGATCTGTCCCCCGGGGGGGGCAGAAATGGCCTAAAATAAATTTGCCCCCCCAACCCCCACTCCCCCCCCCCCCCGGGAGCGACCCTTGCCTACGGGGTCGCTCCCCCTGCGTGACATTGGCGCCAAAAAACAAATCCCCGGTGCCTAGTGGTTTCTGCCCCCTTGGGGGCAGATTGACCTAAAATTGGCCAATCTGCCCCCAGGGGGGCAGAAATGGTCTAAATACAATTTGCCCCCCCCAGGGGAGCGACCCTTGCCTGATGGGTCGCTCCCCATCTCTAAAAAAAGAAACAACAAAAAAAAAAAGACAAAAAAAAAAATTGCCCTGGCGCCTAGAGTGTTCTGCCCCCCCCCCCCCGGGGGCAGTTCGGCCTAATAATAGGCCGATCTGTCCCCCGGGGGGGCAGAAATGGTCTAAATACAATTTGCCCCCCCAGGGGAGCGACCCTTGCCTGATGGGTCGCTCCCCATCTCTAAAAAAAGAAACAACAAAAAAAAAAACACAAAAAAAAAATTGCCCTGGCGCCTAGAGTGTTCTGCCCCCCCCCCCGGGGGCAGTTCGGCCTAATAATAGGCCGATCTGTCCCCCGGGGGGGAAGAAATGGCCTAAAATAAATTTGCCCCTCCCAACCCCCACCCCCCCCCCCCCCGGGAGCGACCCTTGCCTACGGGGTCGCTCCCCCTGCGTGATATTGGCGCCAAAAAACAAATCCCCGGTGCCTAGTGGTTTCTGCCCCCTTGGGGGCAGATTGACCTAAAATCGGCCAATCTGCCCCCAGGGGGGCAGAAATGGTCTAAATACAATTTGCCCCCCAGGGGAGCGACCCTTGCCTGATGGGTCGCTCCCCATCTCTAAAAAAAAAAAAAGAACAAAAAAAAAAAAAACACAAAAAAAATATTTGCCCTGGCGCCTAGAGGTTTCTTCCCCCCCTGCGGGCAGATCGGCCTAATAATAGGCCGATCTGCCCCCAGGGGGGGCAGAAAAGGCCTTCCCAAAAAATTGCCCCCCCTGGGAGCGACCCTTGCCAAAGGGGTCGCTTTGTTGCGTGACATTCGCGCGCAAAAACAAACTCCCTGGTGTCTAATGGTTTCTGCCCCCCTTGGGGGCAGATTGACCTAAAATTGGCCAATCTGCCCCCAGGGGGGCAGAAATGGTCTAAATACAATTTGCCCCCCCAGGGGAGCGACCCTTGCCTGATGGGTCGCTCCCCATCTCTAAAAAAAGAAACAACAAAAAAAAAAACACAAAAAAAAAATTGCCCTGGCGCCTAGAGTGTTCTGCCCCCCCCCCCGGGGGCAGTTCGGCCTAATAATAGGCCGATCTGTCCCCCGGGGGGGCAGAAATGGCCTAAAATAAATTTGCCCCCCCAACCCCCACCCCCCCCCCCCCGGGAGCGACCCTTGCCTACGGGGTCGCTCCCCCTGCGTGACATTGGCGCCAAAAAAACAAATCCCCGGTGCCTAGTGGTTTCTGCCCCCTTGGGGGGCAGATTGACCTAAAATTGGCCAATCTGCCCCCAGGGGGGCAGAAATGGTCTAAATACAATTTGCCCCCCCCAGGGGAGCGACCCTTGCCTGATGGGTCGCTCCCCATCTCTAAAAAAAGAAACAACAAAAAAAAAAAGACAAAAAAAAAAATTGCCCTGGCGCCTAGAGTGTTCTGCCCCCCCCCCCCCCGGGGGCAGTTCGGCCTAATAATAGGCCGATCTGTCCCCCGGGGGGGCAGAAATGGTCTAAATACAATTTGCCCCCCCAGGGGAGCGACCCTTGCCTGATGGGTCGCTCCCCATCTCTAAAAAAAGAAACAACAAAAAAAAAAAACACAAAAAAAAAATTGCCCTGGCGCCTAGAGTGTTCTGCCCCCCCCCCGGGTGCAGTTCGGCCTAATAATAGGCCGATCTGTCCCCCGGGGGGGAAGAAATGGCCTAAAATAAATTTGCCCCCCCCAACCCCCACCCCCCCCCCCCCCCGGGAGCGACCCTTGCCTACGGGGTCGCTCCCCCTGCGTGATATTGGCGCCAAAAAACAAATCCCCGGTGCCTAGTGGTTTCTGCCCCCTTGGGGGCAGATTGACCTAAAATCGGCCAATCTGCCCCCAGGGGGGCAGAAATGGTCTAAATACAATTTGCCCCCCAGGGGAGCGACCCTTGCCTGATGGGTCGCTCCCCATCTCTAAAAAAAAAAAAAGAACAAAAAAAAAAAAAACACAAAAAAAATATTTGCCCTGGCGCCTAGAGGTTTCTTCCCCCCCTGGGGGCAGATCGGCCTAATAATAGGCCGATCTGCCCCCAGGGGGGGCAGAAAAGGCCTTCCCAAAAAATTGCCCCCCCTGGGAGCGACCCTTGCCAAAGGGGTCGCTTTGTTGCGTGACATTCGCGCGCAAAAACAAACTCCCTGGTGTCTAATGGTTTCTGCCCCCCTTGGGGGCAGATTGACCTAAAATTGGCCAATCTGCCCCCAGGGGGGCAGAAATGGTCTAAATACAATTTGCCCCCCCAGGGGAGCGACCCTTGCCTGATGGGTCGCTCCCCATCTCTAAAAAAAGAAACAACAAAAAAAAAAAGACAAAAAAAAAATTGCCCTGGCGCCTAGAGTGTTCTGCCCCCCCCCGGGGGCAGTTCGGCCTAATAATAGGCCGATCTGTCCCCCGGGGGGGCAGAAATGGCCTAAAATAAATTTGCCCCCCCAACCCCCACCCCCCCCCCCCCCCCGGGAGCGACCCTTGCCTACGGGGTCGCTCCCCCTGCGTGACATTGGCGCCAAAAAACAAATCCCCGGTGCCTAGTGGTTTCTGCCCCCTTGGGGGCAGATTGACCTAAAATTGGCCAATCTGACCCCAGGGGGGCAGAAATGGTCTAAATACAATTTGCCCCCCCAGGGGAGCGACCCTTGCCTGATGGGTCGCTCCCCATCTCTAAAAAAAGAAACAACAAAAAAAAAAACACAAAAAAAAAATTGCCCTGGCGCCTAGAGTGTTCTGCCCCCCCCCCGGGGGCAGTTCGGCCTAATAATAGGCCGATCTGTCCCCCGGGGGGGAAGAAATGGCCTAAAATAAATTTGCCCCCCCCAACCCCCACCCCCCCCCCCCCGGGAGCGACCCTTGCCTACGGGGTCGCTCCCCCTGCGTGATATTGGCGCCAAAAAACAAATCCCCGGTGCCTAGTGGTTTCTGCCCCCTTGGGGGCAGATTGACCTAAAATCGGCCAATCTGCCCCCAGGGGGGCAGAAATGGTCTAAATACAATTTGCCCCCCAGGGGAGCGACCCTTGCCTGATGGGTCGCTCCCCATCTCTAAAAAAAAAAAAAGAACAAAAAAAAAAAAAACACAAAAAAAATATTTGCCCTGGCGCCTAGAGGTTTCTTCCCCCCCTGGGGGCAGATCGGCCTAATAATAGGCCGATCTGCCCCCAGGGGGGGCAGAAAAGGCCTTCCCAAAAAATTGCCCCCCCTGGGAGCGACCCTTGCCAAAGGGGTCGCTTTGTTGCGTGACATTCGCGCGCAAAAACAAACTCCCTGGTGTCTAATGGTTTCTGCCCCCCTTGGGGGCAGATTGGCCTTATCAAAATAGGCCAATCTGCCCCCAAGGGGGGCAGAAATGGCCTAAATATATATTGCCCCGTAGGGGAGCGACCCTTGCCTAAGGGATCGCTCCCCACCTAAAAAAAAAGAATTCATCACAAAAAAAAAAAATTTAAAAAAATGGTCCCTGGTGCCTAGAGGTTTCTGCCCCCCCTGGGGGCAGATCGGCCTAATAATAGGCCAATCTGCCCCCAGGGGGGGCAGAAAAGGCCTTCCTAAAAAAATGCCCCCCTGGGAGCGACCCTTGCCCAAGGGGTCGCTCCTTTTTGCCAATTTCAAGAAAAAAAAAAAAATCCCTGGTGTCTAGTGGGGTTTCAAAAGCCGGATTGCAAGCAATCCGGCTTTTGAAACCTGTGAGAGACTTCAAAGGGAAGGAAATACATTTCCTTCCCTTTGAAGCCTCTCGGGGCCTCCCCCATGGGATTGAAAAAGAAATGCAAAAGCATTTCTTTTTCAATCGCGCTGGAAGCTCTGCTTCCAGCGCGATGGGGGAGACCCTGTGACTAATCAGCGCGCGCTCGCGCGCTGACGTCACAGGGGGGGTTGGGGGGGGTCGGGGGTGGGAGGGGAAGGGCTTCCCCTTCCATCCCTGACTTGGGGGGGTGGGGGGGAACCCCACAGAGGGAGCGAGAGCGCTCCCTCTGGGCTGTGTGCCGAGGACGTAGTGGTTACGTCCTCGGCACAGCAGCACTGTGCCGCAGGACGTAACCACTACGTCCGCGGCACAGAAGGGGTTAACTAATTTGTTGACTGATTACTAATCGAATATTGGTTATTGATTATAAATGATTATTGATTATTGATTTGAGGGATCCGAAAAATCTTTGGATGAGGAGAGCTCAACCCGGTCAAAAGGTTCACCGACCTCCGGCGTGTCCAAGCATAAGTAATTTATAAGGACTGGATGCGCTATCAGTAGATGGTAGCAGAGGATAATAATAATACTAATTTATTTAATAGGTATTTGGGGAATATGGAAAGCTATTAAAATACTGAAATCAAGAAACAAGAGAAGAATTGAAAAGAAAGAGCAAAAGGAAATGGTAAAATTATACAGGGAAAAATCAAAGGGAGTAAAAAGGAAAAGAGACATGATTGAAATGCAAAATTATTAAAACAGAATTTTAATGAAATAAAATTTGTGAAGGATTTAATGTGATGACATAATTAGTCATCAGAGGAGGGATTGATGAAGCGAGAAAAAGAGAGACTAACAAACATTCATATATCATGTAACAAAATCGTATAAAACAATGTGATTTTGGCAAAGAAAAATAATGTATGTAGAAAATTGTGCCCACGAAGTAGTTCACCAGTAGTATAAACAAGTTTAATTAATCATGAAACCCGACAAATGTATTAATCTATCATAATTGAAGCTATATTCTATGATTTTCTCGTTAAGCTGTTATATGCTTAGCTTAAATTTAGCAGAGGCTTTGGCCTAGTCGCCTGGCCTCAATTTTAACTGTGTAGTTTTCACTTGTATTAACAAAGAAGTGTTTTAAACCTTTAAAAGCTGTATTTTTCCAGTAGGATGACTAATACACTTATCTCAAAGTTACGTGCCAGGCAACTTTCATCCCCTTTGAAGCAAGCTCAGTTTCTGCAGGTGCAGACAATGAGGACACTGATGCAGAATTAATTGGCAACTTTGTTGCTACTTGTGTTCCAAAACTCCAAGGACACCTTATGTGTAGATGAGTATTAAGAAAAAAGACACTATTCATTGGTCAAGAAGAAATCACCCCATGAACCCTCCAATGAAAGAACCTGAAGAATTTGGAACTATTCTTACTTAATCCCATCGGATGAAGAGAAGCGAGCCATTTTTCTTTGATGCCATTTTAAAGCCAGATCTGAGAAGCCATTTTGATTACACTCTGATGCTTTTTCTCTATCCCAGAGAGAGCGAGAGACTTTAAAGAATTCTCACCCTAGAGACTTTAACTTTAACTTTACCTTGCCTTGCCCATGCAATAACTTTTGCCCCTCCATTTTCCTTGCTGCTGCAAGGAAAACTTGACTTAAACTTTGCCCCTTTGAAATCTGCCCCATGCTGATCGAACCAGTACCTGAAGGACGAAGACTTACCTTGAATGCTGATTGTATTGGGTAATTATGAAAGGATAAATGTATTATTCGTTGTATTTTCCTTCTTAGGTACCAACTGCTTATTTTGACAGAGCCTAAGCTAGAAGTTTTCTAAATTTAGGTTGATTAAATTATTTTGCATGAAGCCCCACATGCCAATGCTAATCAGAGGTGAGTTGAGGTATTCACTTGATGCACCATGCTGAACTGAAATCTTGTTATGCTGACCAATGTATGCAATTAGTCAAATTCAGTTACTTTTATTAGTGATTTGCATTACTATAGCCGAATACATTATAATCCAAGTTTTGCGTAGATTGCGTTTCTTCCGTCGTTATGGACAGCTAGTAATGTTCGTATATGTGTATCATTTGATTTTGAGACTTACTTATATTGTGTTAGCTTTGTTAATATAGGGAAATAAACTCATTTACTTTTAATAAACAGGTGTGGTTATTCATGACTGAAAGGTCATGGTGTGTTCAATTACTTATTTTCTGTTTAACTAATTTGTTGACTGATTACTAATCGAATATTGGTTATTGATTATAACTGATTATTGATTATTGATTTGAGGGATCCGAAAATTCTTTGGATGAGGAGAGCTCAACCCGGTCAAAAGGTTCACCGACCTCCGGGGTGTCCAAGCATAAGTAATTTATAAGGACTGGACGCGCTATCAACCTCTATTCCCTTAAACAACACAAATGACACACTTCCTACTCTCCAAGCCATGTTGCATTCTAACTCGGCAATTAATGCAACCTGTTTATGTTTACGAGATCGAGCCTTCACATTTCCAATGCTAGCCACCATTGTGATGATGCATTTTTATGGTCTGGCTTCACCAAGCAGCTGGCAGCAATTATGTGAGCATCATTAGAGAGGGGCTGTGGCTTTGCCCATATGTTGGAAGCCAGGAGGTCATGTTTTGATTGGGCAGAGGTTTTGTGCTTCCACAATAAAAGTGCTTGCCCTCCACACAGCTGTGATAATTTTGTTCATTTATACACCTGCCTGAGCCTGAACTTTCAGGGTACACGCATGGCATTGTAATGCTGTTTAAGTGTCTTGGAGAGCTAGATAATTTATTGTGCTTTTCTTCCCACTTGCAGCACAGACAGGAGGATGGTAGTCATTAACCTACATGGTTGATTAGGTCTGGCTTGACTGTGTAACTGCCGCCAGGCCTTTTTTTTTACCCAAATCAATATGATTCTACATTTCTTTGCTTCCACACAAAAATGGACCAATTCCCATGCAATTTACTAGTAATACTTCACATACAACATTCCTTTAAAGCCATACTTTTTTGGCATTGTCACTGCTTGTAAGGTCTGGTTTAAAAGCACAAGTGACTGTAAAATCTATTGGTACCAATTATTTATAATTTACATACACTGGGGTTGGACACCCCAAGAGATTTGCATCTGTCTTACTTCCTCCTATTTGCTGATGGTGCATTATTTCAGCTCCTATGTAGTATTTGCTTTGTAACGCATGAGGGACTATTTTACATCTGAAACGTTTTGCAAACCCGCATACACTAAATTATTTATCTTTCAGAAGCACAACAAGCAGAAAGCAATATTTTTTGCATGTTTCACTGCAGGAGGATTATATTAGTTTAGTCGAGACTCATATTCCTGCCAGAATATGCCAATGGTTGTTCGTCTTGAGAATTCCGTTTGCTTCAGAGGGTCATGAACACGCAGAGGCTCTGAAGTTGATAATTAAATCCTCTCCAGTTAGCCTGTCAGAATAAGATATATTCGAACATTCAAGAAGGTAGATGAGTCAGACAAAGAAACACAAAAGTCCAGGGGGGATTTGGAAGTTAACTCTCTGACATTATAGCGTCTGGGCTGCTTCAATGAGATGAAACTGGAGTACGAAGGAAATAATTGAAAGATATTTTCCCTGAAAATATTGAAGGCCGACTATTTAACAAATTTAATTTTCTGGCCAAATCCCGACACAAAAAAAATCAAACTTTCAGGACAAATACTATTGTTTTATCTGTTTGCATCATAAGGTAGTCCAACAAACCAGAAAGTACATCATGTGCGAGGCATTCATTGGAGGCCCAAGAATGAACTCCAAAGCGCTGACGCGCTATACTTCTTGACAGGCTACCATTTGTAAATGAAAAAAAAAAAAAACTGAAGAAACAGTCATTTTTTGTATCTGCCATGTAAGTGATAAGTGATGCTCTCACTGACAAAAACTGAAGCATGTCACCAGCAGAATTACATTTCAGAAATCTAGCAGGACTGATAACTTAATTAATGGCTGGAAAATAGCTTCAGGGTCATATTGTCTATGTGAAGTTTTTTGATGCTTTCTGAAGATGACTGACTACAAACTGGAATAAGAGAAATCAAGAGAATCTATGGATGGAAAAACCTTCAGGGTGTCTGCGGTGAGGTACGATTGAGTGACAGTGTGGCACACTAGGGGCATACATCCATTGGAGAACATACAGTGTGACAGCAAAGGAGGGGAATTCACCACAGCATTTATGAGTACAGGAACTGGTACTAAGGAGTACTCTTTTAGGTACTCTAACATGCATTTGTGAATTGACCCCAAAGCATACAACTCCCTATTAGTAAAAGTGCAAAGTGGGCCCAGTCCTTTGTATTTGTACTGACTGTATATGATTATAACCCGAATTTACCCATTTTATTTTCATTTAAGAGACTTTGTGGCCAATTCAAAAAGGCGTGAAAGAATACATAAAAAAGTAAAAGTACTTCAGGAGTACTATGTTAGGCACTCTAACATGCCTTTATAAATATACAAGTAGTCTTTTGACAGTTAAAACTGAATTTGAACAGTCAGTACCAGAAAGATGAAGACACTTTGCTGAATCAAAACTGATGCGTCTCAGAGCAATTCCGTAAAGGTAAACAAAAACTACTTTCCCATCAATGGGTGTAATTTCCTTTGATACAGATACTCACAGTTTAGAGAATAGAGTCTAATGAGTCATAATCACTATTATGATTATTGTTATTATTATTATTATTATTATTATTATTATTATTATTATTAATATTATTATTATTTAGAGGTTACTGACTGGTATACGTTGGCAAACATCAGACATAGTTGATCAATCTATCGATCATTAAAGCTTTGCCTTGTCCGTGTTGCCTGGTCAGACCACTGCATTCTACCTGCAATCTATTCATCTGGATTGGCTGATGGACATATTGTGATCCATGATACTATAAAGCATAGAAGTCTTCAATGTCTGGCCCGTGCTATTTGAGTGTGAAAATAAGGGCTGGGTCTGTACAGACCACTGCCTTCAAATTATCTGAAGTCGCACTATAATAAACAAAGCCTGGAATGGATCGATTAATTAATGTTGATAGTCTGGCGTCCATTGCTCTGCTCCTCCTACAATTCATCACCTTATGGCACTGATTAGATTTCAGAGCTAAATTCCGAACCTTCTACGAACCAGAGATTGCACAAGAATCAGAATTATGAGATGTCAAAACGGGTATTTACTGGGTGGGGTATGTGTCCCACCCTACTTTATGCAACTTGTGATAAGTGTCTTTGTGGTAGTAATGTGGCCCGATACACTGGGCAAACCAATGAGGAAGCACCCAACTGAGTTACACAATGATATGTGATAATGTTCTTCTTTTGCTTGAGCAACTTGGTGAGCTCAAACTTTCCATTGTTGTACTTGCAGGTTTGTTGGCTTAGCAGTATGTGTTTTTTGAGTTCAGTTTGGTGGGTTCTGATGTGTTAACCTTTCTTGGTACAGTTACACGTGTGTTTTGTGGCTTGTTGATATAGCTACTAAACCCCACGACTATATACTGAGCCAACTATTATTGAATGAATGAAGAATATTTCTAAAGCACATTGCTACCACAGAAAGGGATTTCTGGTGCTGAGAACCTGAGGGTGAGCCAAAAGACTTGCACCTGTTGAAATAACCAAGTGTTCAGAGCCCTCCTACTGACAACAAAATCTGGCGCAAACCTTAAATAGCAATGCAGTAAGAGAATGAGCGGCCTCCAATTCAGTTTCTATGAAACTTAGGAACCATCAAGAGCAGAGAAACAATGGAGAGATGAGTCTAAGCTGTCTTGTAGAGGTAAGCTTTTTTGGACAAGTAGATAGGGCAACCTGAAGCACTTTGATAAGTGTGCTAGAGTCTTTGTAATCCACCTTAACAAAATGAAAGTTTAGGTCTGCCAGTAACAGAAAATTGGGGAACTTATGTGCAAGAGGGTATAAAAAATTCTGCCCAATTGGCTTCAAAACTAGTCTTAGATTAAGGTTATCAAAAATTAGTAGCCACGTAAAGGGTGAAAGTTTGGTTAACCTTAATGGAGAAAGAAAAACATTCACCATAAAGGGTAGGCAGAAGAATTTTTAAATTTACATCAGTGTGATGTTATGTATAATAGCCACTCAACACCATGCACAGTAATGCGTCCAGTACTTTTCAAGGAATAGCCTTCCGGTATCACCAAGGTAACATCTGGTGCTGAGGATTCATTCAGTCATGCTTCAGTAACAAACAAAATGTCTGGTTTATAAACTGAGAGAATATCAGGATTGTGCTTCACACTGACAATGTGTTTATAAGATAGCAACTTAACTCAACTCAACTTAACTCAGTAATCTTAGTAATAATATTATAATAGGCGCACCAATTTTGCCTAGAAGTCTAGCTTCCTATATTGTTGGGCGTGACACACTAGTTTGTTCTCAAATCTCAAAATATATTTTTTAATTGATGGTTATTGCCAAATTAAGTTCCTCATAATGATATTGGTGGTAAATCCCACTTACCACCATGCCGACTACCGCCAACATACCACCGCCGCCGCGGATATTCGTTCACCATATTATGATACACATACACCAATCCGTCACTATTCAGCCACAGACACAAATCCACCACACCAAAGGTGAGTGATAAACTGGTAGTATCAAAACCCACACCGTTATGCCAACAGAACTACACCCATCACATTATGACCCATGAATCACCACAGTGGACATTCAATGGCGGTAAACCATTGGCGGTACATACCGCCGCGATCAAAATACACACACTCAAACAAAACAACACCACATTGGACAATTCAAACAACACACACCTGACACCCATACACACACCACACCCACACCACTATAAAACACACACACAGTACCCACAACCTTTTACGACTACAAACCATTGGCACAAGACAGGCACCACGACCACACACAAAACCAGAGCCACACACTACCTACACCTACACACCACCCACGCACCCCACATCACACCCCAACACATCACCCTACACACCCTCATCTACACAACTCACAAAACACCCATGGCACCACAAAGATACCCCATATTCTCAGAGGAGGAGCTAAGGATCATGGTGGAGCAAATCATTAGGGTAGAGCCACAGCTATTTGGAGAACAGGTGCAGCAGAGATTGATAGCTAGGAAGATGGAGCTATGGCGTTGAATTGTGGACAATGCCGTGGGACAGCACCCAAGAACTAGGGATGACATCAGGAAGAGGTGGAACGACCTACGGGGGCAGGTACGATCCACAGCAGCAAGACACTAACTCGCTATCCAGAGGACTGACGGTGGACCCCCACAACTAACAACATGGGAGGAGTAAGTCTTGGCAATCATGCATCCTGAGGGCCTGGCTGGAGTAGGAGGAGGACTGGACTCTGGTAAGTCAACTCTCTACGATTATCACCCCCCTACCTGCATGCCATCACATACCCCCTCCTTCGCCCCCACTCCCATCACTTCCCACAAACCCCACCATCACATCTCACTCATCCCAATGCCAAGCCCTGCATGCCATACCAATGCATGGACACCACTCACAGACCTGCATGGACCCCTATCACTAAAGCATGCACACTATAGAGAATCAGCTAACCCAGCACATACCAACGTACACAAGTGAAAACTGCCAGGGCAAATACAACCAAAGAGGGCAAGCCACAGATGCACAATATGTCAGACACGGAAACAATAACACAGCATTTACATATCCACAGGCACCCCAGCCAATGTCAGCGGAAAGGAGGTGCCAGCAATATCCAGTCTCGCCACAGAAGAGGCCCACAGTGATGACAGCAACTCTGGACTTCATGATCCGGATGACAAATCTGGCCCATCAGAGACCTCTGGACAGACGGTTACCCTGACCCAGTTAAACACCACCACAGAGCCTCCCCCATCAGGAAACACCACCACAGCACCAACCCAGCATACCCATATCTCTGTCCCCAGGACACGTCATTCAGCAGTGTGTCCACCTCTACAGGGACCACAGGCCACACCTCGCACCCAAGACAATCAGGGACCAGGGTTCAGTGGCAGCGGGCACACGGTTCAGGGGACAGAGGCAACGGACAACAGGGAAACTGGGAGGAGTGCTGTGCGCCAGGGGGAGGACAGGCCCAGGGAACCGACTCTCCAGGAGCCACTTGCAGCCACTTGCAGAGATCCTGGGATCCTACCAACATTCCCAGGACATTTTGGACCAGATCCTGGACAATGTGCAGGAGAACAGGTGGCTGCAGGAGGGACAGTATCAGGGGATTAGGGAGGACTTGCAGGCCATCAACACCACCCTGGTCTCCATAGCAGGGGTGCTGGCAGACATGGCCAATATTATGAGGGAGTCAGTCTCAGTGAGCCTCTGCCACTAGCCAGACATCTGAACTGCCTTCATCCTCCACTGCCGCTAGTGGACAGGAGGCCCCGCCACAGGAAC
This sequence comes from Pleurodeles waltl, assembly GCF_031143425.1. NCBI lineage: Eukaryota > Metazoa > Chordata > Amphibia > Caudata > Salamandridae > Pleurodeles > Pleurodeles waltl. Next base: position 1,629,705,642 of record NC_090440.1, read on the forward strand.
AACAGCCCACCAGCACCCCTCCCCCTGCAGAAGGAGAACCACCCGCAAACGTTTCCTGTGATCCAGACTGAAGCCAGAGACTATTGCCAAGACCCCCGCCAGGAAATGAGACTCTCCTGATTGTCACCCTTGTGTCTCACACAGTCAACCTGTCCATCTTGAACTGCCATTGCTCTCCTTCCTATGTCCCCTTGAACAATGCATCTGTGCTACAAATAGACTGGAACAATACCCTGGACTTTCCTCCATCATCACCCCATCCCATAGCACTTGCCCCTCTTTTACCTAGCACTTCAATAAACACCCTTGCAAAAAATAGGCATATGGAGTGTGTCATATTTTTCAAATGTGTATTCATTTAAACAGGTTCAAACAATGCAATTCAAATGTACAGTAAATGAGCATATGCTAATGACCTGTAGCTGGCTGCAGTGATCACACCCAGAACTATTGTGAGCCACCAGAATCTGTTAAATTAATTGCCAAAGGGTACAGTAAGTGGGCATAGAAGTGGCAAATAACAGCATGCCAGTGGCATAGAAATTAAATATAATTATAATGAAATGTGAAGTAACTCTATCTTACCTGTGTGTCACTTGAAGTATTGTCTGATGACTGCTGCTCTGTTGTCCTCATCCTTATCCTCTGCCTCCTCATCCTCACTGTCCACAGGGTCCACTGCTGCCACACAGCCATCTCCAGCCTCCTCCTCCTGCAGAAAAGGCACATGGCGTCTCATGGCAAGGTTGTGCAACATGCACCATGCCACTATTATCTGGCACACCTTCTTGGGTGAGTAGCACAGGGATCCACCTGTCAGATGCAGGCATCTGAACCTGACCTTCAGGAGGCCTAAGGTCTATTCTATAACCCTTCTGGTTGCCCATGTGCCTCATTGTAACGTTCTTCTGCCCTTGTCCTGGCATTCCTCACAGGCGTCAGAAGCTAAGATAGGTTGGGGTTACCAGAGTCATCTGCAAATATTGAGTGACAACATTTAGCCACACACTATCCTATAAGGGGGGTGGGTGGATATCCTCTGGGTGGCATGTTGTTGTATGCTAGGCCATGTGTGTGCAAATAGTGATGTGAAGGGATATGGTGGGCCATAAGTGTAACAGGCAGGACTGTCTGACTAATACGATTTTCCTGTCTGTATTGCCTCTGCAGTTCTGCGCCCATCAAAAGAAGGGCATATGGTGTGCCATCGCCAAGAAGGTGTGGACCCTGGGGGTCTACAGCAGGTGGAGCACACACTGTCGGAAACGGTGGGAGGACCTGAGACACTGGGCACAGAAGACTGCAGAGGCCCAGCTGGGGATGGCCTCCCAATGAGGAAGGGGTGCCCGTCGAACCCTGACCCCCCTGATGGCCCGCATACTGGCGGTGGCCTATCCTGAGCTGGATGGGCGCTTGAGGGCATCACAGCAGACACAAGGGGGTGAGTACAGTGGCCATCATTACTACTAACGCCTGGTGGGGTGGTATCCGGGTGGGGGATGTGTGTCGGTGGGTGCCCCTAGGCCAGGCCTGACATTGCAGCTTAGGTCCCCTGGTGGCTAGGGTTTTCAAGGGATTGTCCTGCTACCTGCTCTTAGCCATCCACGACTGGTCAGGTCTGCGTGGGTCCAAGGTGTGCTGGATTTGGCGTTGTGTGCCCATTCCCATGCCTTGGTGTCTAGCATTATCAATGGTAGTGCAATGCATAGTGTGTAGGCCTGTTCCCTGTGTGTGAGGGTGCTGTGTACACCAACAGTGATGTTGGTACAGCCATTGACCTTTGTCTCTCCCCCCCTTTTTGGTTTGTCACCCTGTCCTTATGTGCATTAGCATCATCTAGCGGAGGAGCAAAGGCACTGGCGACAGAGGGAGCTGCATCCCACAGGACCCGGGAGGCAGAGTCCACTGGCGCTGAGGGCACCAGTGGGACAGAGGGCGAGGGGAGTACCATGGCTGAGACTGGTGGGGACAGATCTGACAGCGATACCTGCTCCGATGGAAGCTCCCTGGTGGTGGTGGACACCTCTGTGACCACCCCAGCTACAGGTACAGCCGCCAACCCCGTACCAGCACTGCCCTCCCAGCAGCCCCTCATCCAGTTGCCCGTGCCCGGTCACCCAGGAGGGTGGGCATCTCCTTCGCCCCAGGCACCTCAGGCCCTCCCCCAGTGAACCCTGCTGCCCTGAGTGAGGAGGGTATTGACCTCCTGAGATCCATCTCTGTAGGGCAGTCAACCATTGTGAATGCCATCCAGGGGCTGGCAGTCCAGGTGCCACAGACTAATGCATTCCTGGAAGGCATTAACACTGGCTTGGCGGCCCAACATAGATCAATCCAGGCTCTCGCCTCCTCTCTGATGGCAGCCATTGTCACTGTTTCCACCCTCCAACTTCCTCTTCCCAATCCCAATCTCCTCAACCCCAACCTATCCCAAGCACACAGGCAGACGAGCATGCACACAAGACAATACACAAGAGTGGTTCAGGCAAACACAAGCACCACACTTCATCCCACAGGCACTCACACAAACACCATCCAGACATACCAACATCCACAGTTTCCACTGTGTCCCCCTCCTCCTCTTCCACCTCCTTCCCAGTTCCGTCTACACTCATACCTGCATGCACTACACCATCATCCACTACCAGCATCACCACCACACCTAGCAGAACACAAACCTCACTGGCAGACACCTCCACAACAGCCATGCACACGTCCCCTGTGTCCTCTCCCATTGTGTCTGTGCCCCCCCTCCCAAGGTACACAAACGCAAGCACTCAGACACCCAACAGCATCCACCTCACAACAGCATCTAGCCCATGCACCTGCACCCAAAATCAGCAGACACCTCCTACAACCAATCCCTCTTCCTCTACCCCCAAACCTTCTCCCTCTTTCCACCCCAGTGACCCTAAAAACTTTTCCTATCCACCATTGACCTCTTCCCTACCCTTCCCTCCCGTCCTGCACGTCTGGCTAGGGTGGGAAGAACCCCGCCAAGCACCTCAGCCACCCAGTCCAAGGGTCCAGTCGTCACCATACCCACTTGTGGTGGGAAAGGAGCGAGGGCACATGTCCTGAGGGGAAGGAGCCTGCACCAGGCATCCTCAAGGGAAAGGAGCCTGCTCCAGCTGCTGCCAGGCCTGCCCCAGCTGCTGCCAGGAAGAGCAAGGAGCCTACCCCAGCTGCTGCCAGGAAGATTAAGGAGCCAGTCCCAACTGCTGCAGGAAGAGCAAGGAGCCTGCACCAGCAGGCAGGAAGAGCAGGGGGCCTGGGGCTGAAACTGTGATAGAGCCCCCACCACCAACCACCAGGGAGCAGCCATCCGAGGCTGCAGGGGATTGGCAGGAGCTTCCCCCACCAGCAGCAGCAGCACTACCACTGCCACCACAGAGCAGCCATCCGAGGCTGCAGGGGATGGGAAGGAGCTTCCCCCCACCAGCAGCAGCAGCAGCACCACCACTGAGCAGCCGTCCGAGGCTGCAGGGGATGGGCAGGAGCTTCCCCCCATCAGTGGCTGCAGCAGCACCACTCCCACCACCGAGCAGCCATCAGCACCGGCGGACGGTATGATAGTCCTGCCTCCATGGGCTGCTGTGCGGCCTGGACCCTGCAAATCCAGTGGGTATGACACCCACCTGAGAGACTGTTACCTTGCACTCCCCAGGATCAAGAGCACAGGGCACGATGCCCCCTCCAAAACCAGTCGGTAAGACACCCACCAACCCGAGCCTCCCCAGGATCAAAAGCACAGGGCATTGTGGCCTTGCACTCCCCAGGACCACGCACAGGGCATGTTGCCCTCTCCAGAACCAGTGGCCTTGTTTCATCTCCCGGTTGAGATGCCCTGTCCATCCCCTGTCCCCCTGAGGTGCCTGCCTATTTACCAACTGATGCCCCTGCAGTGTTCTCTCTGTGTCGATGCAGGTGACAAGTGGGGTCTTGGACTTTGGCCTCTGGCCATGTCGCCCACGCAGAATGAGGACTGGGCAGTGTCCCTTGAACTGTACAATTGTAAATATCTGTTACATTGGCTACATTTTTATATACACTGTGTTGATCTTATTACACTCACTTTAGTACATTTGTTTTGTCCTTGCATTATTCAGACGATTTAGGGGGAATAACTTGTTTTCTTGTGCATCTGGTTGTGTGTATGGTGTGTGTGTGTGTATGGGCTGAGTGTTAATTGTGTGTGTGTCACTGTCATTTTCCTCCCCACCTCCCTTGTGTGCTAGGCGGCTGTACTCACCGTTGTTGCCTTCGCCGTTGTTGGTGTTCGTGGTGGAGCAGCAGGTAGAAGACCATAGGGAAGACATGCAGCTTGGGCTCCATGGCGGCGTGGTTCTTCCCTGTATCTCCAATAGAGTCCTTTCACTTCTGTGCAGTGTTTCCACCAGGCTTTTGATGCCGTTGGTACTGCCCTGGAAAAGGTTGCAGTTTGGCATGTCATAATATGGTGGGTGGAACATTGACTTCCGCCTGGCTGTAGGTGGCTACCGCCGTGGTACCTGTTGCTTCCGCCCTGGCGGTCGGTGTGGTAAAGTGGCTGTCTATTGAAGATCTATCCGCCATGGTCATAATTTGGCGGTAATTACTGCCACCCTGTTGGCAGTATTACCGCCGCTTTTACACCAGCCACCATGGTTGGAATGAGGGCCTAATTTTTTTTCTGTTTCTCTACCTGGGGTTGGTGGGTATCTACTACACAAGTATTTCTCTTTGTGGGTGGCAGGATAAGTATATTACCAGATATCACTATTAATGCAAGAATCCCTTCTGCCAAAAATATATTCTATCAATATACATCCCTACCATGTTTATAATTCATATTAGCCACTTCAATTCACTCTTGCCCATTCTCATTAATATCTCATCAGCCATAAAGCCAGTTGTGCTTTACTTAGTATTACTAGTCCTCCTTATTCCAAACCACAACCTCTCATTTAATCAATTCCATAACAATAAATGGTGGCGGAAAAGTAGGATTCTTATAAGAAACTTATAAAGGTTGCATTATTGTACGGGGTTGACAAATGTAGAAGTGTACATTCTCACTCTTTATATGGTGTGATTTGAAAGTATGACTCCATTCTCTGACACTTTTTACTTCCTCACCATATTACTATAGTTTTCAACTAAACCAACATCTACCTCCCACCTCTACAACTTCTCTTCCACACCTAGTCCACATGAGAACTACTCTACCTCTTTCTTTCTCCAAATGCCTCATCTCTCTTTCTCAATCACTTCTCCTCTCCCAGTGTGGCACAATCCTAATCCATACACCTTTCTTTAGCCATTTGCTCATCCCCACTCGTCAGTGTTGACCACTCAAACTTCTTAAACAATATTGCCTATGTCAATCTTTGCCTTCGTTAATGTTCATAACTATCTGTCATACATTGGATTATTCTTTGGTAGGGAATGACCTGTGTTAATGTAACGTTATTCCACCCAGGGCAGGATAAGGACAAAGGACATTGTTATTCATTGAACCCGGATAGCGTCTTGACATTGTCTTGCTGCACCCTTGTGTTTCCTACAGTGGTTTTTACAAGAGATAGTGAAGGGAGTTAGCAGGAAATTGGGCATAGTTTTAATCAGTGGCTTTCAAACGCTTGTTTTGTTAAGTACAGCATAGTTTAACTACATTCAGTTGAAGGCACTTTTCTGGTGTAATGTGATTGCCCCCTTCCAACCACCTTGTAGTGCTGGCTAAAAATCATCACCTAGCACAATCAACAAATCTGGTTAAGGCAGAGCAAGATTTAATGTTATCTAGTCTTATGATGCCCGAATTTTAATTAACACTTGTATTTATCCATATGCTGTGGTATCAAGGTATTTATTGTACTTTATATTTTTAAAAAGAACTGGGTGGCTTGAAGGTAAATAGCAGATTTGTAGTAGTAAATCACGGGGAAGTGAAAGACCATTACTAATTCTCCCCACGGATTAAAGAACCACTTGCCAAAAAATCCAGTCGTAACTATCTAACCTCTGCCATGGGAGATCTAGATGAGGAGCTAGCACTACATGAAAGGGTGCCGCTTATAGATGGGCGCAGCAGTAACAGATTTAGTAGCAGTCAAATGCAGCCCGAATGTAAAGTTAACTAGATGCTGTCACTCTGCACCCCAATTTTCCTGGTATGCACGACAGCCCCAATTTCCCAAGTTGATGCCACTGTGAATGATAATCCTCCTAGCTTACCAAAGTTGATGCAGTCTTTAGTTAGAGACCGGGGGTCCAAGGCCTTAAAAAGTACGGAAGTGGCCAAAGTTAAAGGGCTAAGCAGCGCTCCAAAGGAAGTTGGCCCCCCAGGGAAATCAAAGACCATTAATGCCACCCCCTCACTGGAAACCTTTATGGAGGAGATGGTAGTAGGGCTAGAAAATAACATAAAAGCCTGCTTCACACATGTATCGATTGGCTGATAAAAATAGAATTGACTTTGGCCAGATTCAAGGTAAGAAGACTTAGCACAGGATACCATTCCCAATGGACCAGAGACAGTCAAACATTTTTGTACTGAGCCCCCCTAATGAAAATGTTTTGAAGTCAGACCCCCTCCAAAATCTTATGGCAAGTCTTGGGTTAGCGGGAGAGGTAAGTCTGAGCACCGTGGGCTGGAAGTACAAGATAATTTCAGAGCCTTTTCTGTAGCTCAAATTCTGCACTACATGTAAGCAGAATAAAAGATCAAATATGTCACACAAAACAAAATTGACCAAAAACACTGCCCCACATAGAGTTCTTTGAGCCCCTCACACTCCTGTGCCAAATGCAAATGTACCTGCTGCACTAATGATATCTGCAGCCCTAAGAAGCAGGCTGCCTCTCTGCTCTTCCCTCCATGTCTGACCATCACTCCAGTAATGACACACATTCTCTGTCCCATTCAGAAAGAAATGAGCCCCCACTTTGCAGCAACGGTTTCCCCTTTAATGCTAGCAAGGTCCTGTGCCTCTTTTGGAGAGTAAGACAGTCATGATTCTGACACCGTAGACCCTCACTTCCCTGGGATCCAGTGCCGCTTTACCTGCTTCACTAGTGATAGCTATTGAACTGAGTAACAGGCAGTCTCCATGCCCCTTCTGTCTTCTCTCTGAGGCCCAAGCTAAGCTGTCTCCTCTGCTTTAATATTCACCTCCCTTGGACCATTGGTATGAGGCTAAAAACACTGGCACAGCAAGGGTGCACTGGGTCCTAATGCAAACAAGGAAGGATAGTAAAGCAGCCATAATTGAGGTTTAGTTGGCCCTCAGACCACTAGACGTCAGTGCCACTGCACCTGCAGCACTAATGATACCTACAGCCCTATGAACCAGGCATTGTCCTCTGCCTACCACAAAGAGCTACTACTCCTCGGCCTGAGGCTCAGATTAGGATATCTGCCCCATTGTGCAATAAAAAAGGAACAAATCCCCACATCTCGCCCCCCAACCCTGTTCTGGAGTCCCGTTCCCTGTGCTACAAGGATGACCTGGGTCCAAAAACTAGCAAGACAAATAGACCTCCACTCCAGTTGTTTGTGCTAGTAGGGCAGTCATAATTGGGGTGCAGTGCCCCCCTCACACCCTTGGTCCCTGTGCCACTGCACCAGCTACATTAATGATAGTGCTGGCCCTTATGTAAAAAGTCCCCATACAATGCCACCTTTGTCAGGTCACCTCTTTAACAAAGAGCTGTGTCTGTCCTATGTAGATAAAAATATTAGCCCACAGATAGCACCCATCCTATGGGCCATGTCTTTGATGTTATCCGTGGATCCCACTCTTTTCCTCTTTCTCCTGGGCCATTACTCTGAGGCCCCAGGGGTCCTGAATGCGACCCTTCTGGCCACCCTTCAACTTCCCTGAATAGACATCTACATGTTGAAGTGGGCAGGATCTATGGGGACCAATGTTTCTATGTTTTTTTCAATTTCACAAAATCAGCTCCCATACTTTTTGTTAAAAGAAAAAGAAACACCCATCACTGCCTCTGGGAGAAAGTGAAACGGGAGAGAGTGGGACTCTCATGTGTTGTTAAGCTCAGGGTGGGACAGAGACCAAGGTGCTTTCTACCTAAAACAAATATAAATGTGGGCAATTGGTTAATCACTAAATAAAAATGCTGCTTTGCGCCCAATGTAAGCTTTAAGTGATGTGGTTACTTGAGGTTTCATGATGATAAGTAACAAAGGCATGTTGAGTTCTGGAGAGTGTCCTTTTAATGGATACTTGTAAAAATGCTTGCACTAGGTACATTCTGACTACCTATTACTAAATATATGCTTCAAAAGCACTCGTTTCATCTTAAAGACTAAAGTCCTGATTAAAACCGTGGTGGATGAGATACTTTTTCACAAACATGACGGATATCCCGCCTGCCGTTTTACTACTTCCATAGGATACAATGGAACTTGTAATACGTTGGACGGGATATCTGTCACGTTTGTGATGGAGTATCCCATCCGCCAAGGTTGTAATCAGGCCCTAAATCCAGAGCCACTGAAATTAGGCGATACTGTGTCCTTTTTGCATAATTATGGATCTGCCACATTTCCAAAAATCCATCACCTGGTCCATAAACTGACCAAAAGTTTCTAAAATGTGGTGACATGTTCCCACGCAGGGGAAGGCCCTTCACAAAGTTTAACTGGTCATCTTTCATTTGTTTACTTCTGTATTTGATTGTTAAACTGGTAATAATGAGGTTAAATATTTTCCCAAACTGTATTACCAGATGTAAAAAGTACAAAATAATGAAGTAATAACTAAAACAAAAATGCCACATTACCCTGCATAATTTGTCTTTTCTTCTTGCATTCTTTTGTCAACCTGCTGGATAATTTGGGTCTCCCCTGCTGCAAAATTCCAGGGGCTCTGACTAAACCATTCTGCAGAAGCTTAACTTATACTTTGTGTAATACAACTTTCAAATAACGATTGACATATTCCCATTCACAGTGCTTTCTGTTACAGGCTGGGACCTCGTAGCATGTATATACACACAAAAGCCCCTTTTTCCCACTGCACCCACCAGGTTTCAATTCTGTAACACTTAGGCCTCACACACAGGCAACTGCAGTAATTGAATTAGCCAACTGAGGTCTCATAAGAATTAACTTGAAATTATTTTTCATTTAAGGTGTACATTATTTTATCTGCAGATACCTGCAGGTGAAACAACAGAGCAAAATAGTTACAGAATTCTTTGTTCTTTTTAAATCATGTCCTTGGCCCTGCCAGGCACTTCAGCTGCTGCTTGTAAATGAAGACAGTCTGGAAATGTGTTACATAAACAAATGTGTGCTTCCAGGCCATTTTCATTTACACATTCTTACTAAGGCATTGGCACCCAGCAGTTTGAAGACTTCTGCAACAGACCCTTAGACCCAACCTAAGTGAAAACTTCTGTTATCACGCAAACTCTTGTTGTATAACTACGACTCACCACATTAAAGTAGGGACTCTCTAAATATCCCCAGACAGGAGCAGCAAGTGAAGGGATTGGCCGGAGAGAACACTGCTCCCATTTTATACATAGTGGGCTCCAAGGCAATAAGTCCTCCCACCTGCCCTCCTCAGAGTAAATTGGAAACAATCACTAGTAACTCTGGGCTCAAGGGATCAGCACTTTGGCATTATGAATTTACTGTCTGCGGCAATGTCTTATTTACAGCTCACAAACAAGGACTTCCACTGGCTCAACACCCATGTAGGGGTTCCATTTTTAGTTTTCACAAGATAATTATGGCCAGAAGAGTTAGTTGAGTGGGCTCAGACCTGAAGAAATTTGATAGGGATTGCGTTGTTATAAACTTTAGGGCAGAGGGGATTGTTAGGGGCATATTGTCACCTTCGGCATTTCACCCCCTGTTGAACACCAGGATTGGTTTGTACACTCTTGGTTTTCTGCTTTCCGTTAGTAGCCTTGTCCCTCCTATGCCTCGCAAAGCCACATCACCTCAAGTCGAAAGGGTTTTGGGGCTTCCCTATATCCCTACTTACAATAGTGGACAAAGTGGACTGACTAACCTCTACCTTTAACATCGCTCCATCATTCACCTTTGACAAGAGGTCCACCTCAAGAGCACTAATAGGTCCAATATTAATTTCAGTAGTTGGAACATCAACGGTTTATGACAAAATTCTGATGATACATTTTTACAGATTTTATGTGTTGTTATGACATAATCACTTTGCAAGAAACGTGGGATACATCTTTTACTTTTTACTTAGACAGTTATAAGTCCTTGTGGGTCTTGGTGACCAGTCTGCATCATGGAAGAGCAAAAGGGGGTTTACTGCTTTTGATAGCATTGGCTCTTGGATGTAAAACTGAAGCAATTTTACCTGGTTCCACTAACCTTCAAGCCGTCTCGCTTAGGTTTGGTAAAAACTCTAGTTTCCCATTAGTGAATATATATATAATCCTTCTACGCAAGTGGATTTTTTATCCTTTTACTAGCTAGCTGAGAATGTATTAACAGAATACCATGCCAGCACCCCGGGAAGCATTTTTATAATGGGCAACTATAATGTTCATCCATCTAGTGGAGTTTGTCATGCTTACACTAAGGAAGAACTCCTACTTTTGTGTCACTTTGAACGTACACAAGTTGGTGACCGCCTTTGAGACCTGTTTTCCAGTTTAAATCTAGTTAGCTCTTACAGTTTCTGCAAAAAGGATGAACTTGCTAACCTGCCAGCGATATTCGTAGGGAGAAACTGCGCCACTACTACTGATTACATTGTTGTGTCTGGGGCTCCTTTTTCTTTAATTGAAAGTATCAAAGTGTTACCAGTAGTTAATAGTGATCATTATCCTATTTGTCCCTGCCTTTACCATTAGGGGTGAGATTGTATGTATCCTGTCATTAAGGGCCCAAAGGAAATCAGTGCAACAGACAGCAGAAGAAGGATAAAATCGACGGGTGTGGTCTCTGAAATTTGTTTGCAGCTCTTATTTCTCAATCAGCATTCTGATTTTGACACCTCACTTAGTGAATCTACATCTGGTGTCCCAGTTACGGATGATTTAGGGAACATAGCTATAACAACTAAACTTCTTCTGACTAGGGGTCAGGCAGGGCCCATCTGAAGCTCCCCAAGATGGTTTGACAGGCCCTGTTCTAAAAGTAGTAGAAATCTGCATTTGGTGCTGAATAGTCAAGAGACAGAGATATAATCATCACTGGCAGGAGGGTTTTTAAGTAAACCTTAAAGCAGAGACAATCTGAATTAACAACTGCAGCCTGGGATGAACGTATACTTGCCTGTACCATGACAAATAGTTCTGATTTCTGGAAAGTTATTAACAGTACCTTTTTTGAAAAACTCACAAAGTGAAGTTCTAGATTCTTATATTTCACCAGAGATGTGGGTCTCGCACTTCAAGAAGAATTATAGTAGTGATCTCCTAGTTGAAGTCACTCCACTCCATATAGAAACTCCTGTTCATTCTAATTTTTTCTTCAACCCTCCAGAGGTACATTTGGCAATTACCAAGTTAACAAAAAATAAGGTCCCTGGGCCTGACAGAATACCCACTGGTTTGTGTATGATGCTCCCTGAATTATGGTCTCCCTTACTTGCACAGGAAATGAACTAACTGGTAGCTGGGAGTACACCCTCAACTTGGTCAACATCGATCATCTTACCTATTTTTTAAAAAGGTGCTAAGGCCACTCCTCATTGCTAATGACCCATTTCTTTAAAAGACTTGGTGGTGAAGGTCGTAGGTAGAACCATTTTAAATAGACCTACAGCTTGTTGGAGGCCGAGAGTGGGATCTCTGATATCCAGTATGGATTCAGGCCGAGTCTCAGCACAACTGATCAAGGCTTAAATCTCTTGGTCAGTATGTATACCCTTGCAGGAACCGAGACGGTCGAAGTGGCTTTAATGGCTCTCAACTCAGCATTCAACATAGTACATAGGTCTAAGCTTTAGTTTATTTTAACCCAGATGGGTTAAAATAGACTAAAATAAACCAAAAATAGTTTTATGTTTGAGGGCCTTACATAGTGATATGAAGGCCGTCGTAAGATGTCACCTGAACAGAAGCAGCTTAGAGGAGTTTGCCATACAGTGGGGGTACATAGAATGCCCTTTCTGTTTACCTTATGTATCAATCACTTAGAGCAAGTCTTATTAAGGTGTAGACCTGACTGCTCTAGGTTTGGTGCCTGTGCAATCCCTGCTCTCTTATATGCAGACAGCCTAGGCCTATTCCCAAGACCCCTGTGAGGATGCAAAATCTCATGGACATATTTGTGTCCTTCCTGGAACTCTCAATTAATTTTATAAATATTTTTGTGGTGGATGTAGGTTGAAAAAATGCAAGAAGCAGGAGATTCAGGGTTACTGGCCACAAGATTTTAAAAGTTTGTTATTTTCCCTATTTAGGGGTGGTATACGATAATGGCTGCTCTTGGAACCCTTTGATTTACTGTAAGAGAAATGTTTTTTTAACCGAAAAGTCACATCAACTTTTAGGTTTGCTAAGCGTTCATCGGTTAGTGCAATCATTAAGCTGTACAACGCGAAGTGTGTTGCTGCTGAGGAATATGGTAGCAACATATGGGGTTAAAGAGACATTACCTCTCTACAGGTGGCAGAAAACCATTTCAATAGGAGGCTCCTGGGTGTACCGCAGAGCACACTTGCTTACATGGCCCACCAAGAATTAGGGCTACTGTACTTATCTGATGTGAGTGCTGTCTGGCCTTTGCTGAAATAGTTGACCCTCTGGACACGCCCAAAATGTCATCTAAACAGAGCAATTTTTTTAGCCTGTTTAAAAATGGATAACTGTGCAGCTAGTGGATGGCTAAAATTTGTTAATGAGTGTTTCAGATTGTTAAGGAGGGAAGAGCTTTTCAACAACCCTGAGGCAATGGTTAAAAAAGACATTATTTGGACCAAAATCAATTTTAAGTTATGGAAGAATACTTTCAGAGAGGAGGCAAAATTAACAAAATCAAGAGTTAGGAGTTACCTCTCTTTGAAATCTTCTCCCTGTTGTGATCCATATTTGTTGTCAGGCATGAATGATTACCACTGTAGGCTCTTAACATGGTTTTGCTTGAATTTGATAAGTAGCCTTTTAGGCTGCGGAGGTGAGTTTTTCAATCAGGGGCCCTGCGTTTTGGATAACTTATCTTCGGAAGGCAACCTACTTTTTAAAAATGTTTTGTAAGTTTTATGAACGACCTTGCAATGCTTTTATTCTTCCACTTTTTAAAAATGTGGGTTTTCATCAAGTTCTCCAAACAACACAATATTTGAAAACGTTGCACAGTGACTACATTAAATTCTCAATTGCATGTTTTTTTATCAGCTGCAGTGAAGAATCATTGTGTTTCTTGCAACAACCCAAGGGCTAACCAGTAGAAGACTTTTAATGGCTAGGCCTTTTAGAGGTAGCACTTACAGCTTCATCTTGGTCTGCACTACTCGCCCATGGGGTTATTTATGTACTATACACTGTAAAGTGAAATTAGGTAACCCCTTTTTCTCTTACCTGAAATCACAGCAGACCCTTTGAGGTTTTTGTTGTCAGGTTTGGGCACTTTTATTGTTTTCATGAGCAACAAAGGTGTGTTTGTGTTTTTCTTTTCTTTTATGTACCTATACATTTTTTATTTTGATGTGTAAACAAAGTTTATTGTTCTTTTATAGTTTTTCTTATAACTGAAAAAAGATTTATGCTTGACTGACTGAGGAGAGTGTCGTCCAGTGTGGTGTCATGGAGTATAGTCGAGGTTGGGCACATACAAAGATACAACAGCCCTTTCTTTTTATTTGGGGAGCCTCTGCAGTTATAAAGATACTACAAGTACAATTCCTTTGTGAATGGTAAACAATGGTAAAATTGCACACAGAAAATGTAAATTTACCGTTGTAAATCAGGCTAATAAGGTGCAAAATGTTGGTGATATATAGGACTGCAGCATAGGGGGGAACATGGCGATTATAAAACAGTATATGATTGGATAATGACTACCCTTACAAAAGTAAATGACATCCAATTTGTTTAGACCACACTTTAGGTGTGCTTTGCCTTTTAAGTGTAAATATACTGTGTACTGATTTATAAGTGTATAGAAAGGGATGACTCAGTTTATATGTGTGTAAACGTAAGTAAAATTTGTTTATATATTTTGAATAAAGTTTGCAGCGTATCGCAGTGCTATCATATTGTTTAGACCACACTTACTTGTGGTGTCGATTTTAATGGTAAAAATAGTGTCATAAAGTGTTTTTTTTTATGTTTCCATATATTTGAAAAATATGTGTAACTACATTGTACTACACTATATTTCCTCTCCACAGAACATAGACTAAGGCCCTGATTAGGAGTTTGGCTTTCTGACCGGTGGCCAATACAGTGGTCTGGAGACTGCCGCCACCAAGCTAGTGCCCTCCAGATCACCATATTATGATGTTCCTGCTGGGCTCGCGGGACAGTCACTGTGGTGGCACTGGCTTCGGCCCTAAATGAGAGTTGAAGCCAAAACCAGCTTCATTGACTGTGTTGCCAGCACACTCGGAATGCACACTGTCTGTCACGGCAGACAGTGCGCATTCCGAGCGTGCTGATCGGGGCACCCCTGCACTGTCCATGACATGGACATAGGCAGTGCAGGGGCCCCCCTGTGGTCCAACCTCTACCTTTCTGCTGGCCTTTTCATGGCAGGATCCCTGCCATGGAAAGGCCGGTGGAAAGGCAAGTCGTGATCAGCACGGTGGTGTCGACATCGGCACCGCCGTGCTTGACCATGACTTGGGCCAACATGTCAGGGCTCCATGATCTTGGCAGTGGCAGCGGTCTTGTGGTCTTGTGGAGGTCTGCCTGCCAGCATCCTAATCTAGCGGTCGGTCCGCCAACGATGCAGCAGTCAAATGCAACAGCGGGTTGCAAAGTGTGGTGTAAACAATATTTTGACCTTCTGAAATTAAAAGTGCAAAATACAGTTTAGGCCATGCTTAGTACATGTTTTGAGTTGTAAGTGGAAATATAGCGGAGTACCTGTGCTTTTCAAATATCTAAATTTGAATTTTTTAAAGTACACTGTAGTCCACTATATTTTGCCTTGAAATGAAGAATGAACACTAAGTGTAAAATATTAAAAAAATGAAACTTGTAAAAAATGAAAAACAACACTGTAATACACTATGGGCATTATTACGAGTCTGGTGGTCTACTGACTCGCTGTGGCGTTCGGAGCGCCGCAATGCGGTGGTCCGAGTGCCACATTATGACCGCAGGGTCGTGCTGCGGTCGGACCACCAGCACCACCAGGATTAGTTGTCCTGGTGGCTGTGGCGGTCCTGGGGATTACGACTTTTTTCTCCGCCATCGATTTCATGGCGGTAACACTGCCATGAAAAGGCTGGCAGAGAACAGCTGCAGGGGACCCCATGGGGGCCCCTGCATTGCCCATGCAGAGCAGACAGTGAACATTTGGAAGGTGCTGGTGCACCCTGCATCATACAGCACTGCCGCTGGCTCGATTACTGTAGGGTGTTTCCTCAAAGCGGTCGGGTGGAAATTCAGGTTTCCGCCTTCCGACCTAGTGGGAAACTCTTAATGGCCCCCCGGGGAGGTAGCCATTCCCCATCGGAAGTTCAGCGGACGGGTAAAACCGTCCGCTGAACTCATAATCAAGCCCTATATTTCCTTTTAATATAATGCAGTAGTGTTTTTTGTAATTTTTTTAAATATTTAGTTATTGGTATCTTTTTTTAGTACTACAGTAGTTTATAGGCACCACTGCCATACTGCGTAAACATTAAAAAAAATATATGAAATATGTATAAACTTTAAAATACACTGTACTACACTATATTTGTGAAATATATTGGAGTACATTGTATTCTTATATTTTTCAAATTTTTATTTTTTTACATTTTGTAAAGTATGACTGTACTTCCTAGGTGGTACTGTGGCACTCCTTAAACTTTTTTATATTTATAGAAACATAAATATTCTTCCCTACCTGTTAACACTTTGATAATAACAATGTAGTAATAGGTAGGGAAAAGTATAAAACCTATTGCTTACCTATATTTGAAGCCCTAACACAGAACACTGCGAAAGTGTAGAAAAAACAAAATGGCTGCCTTTTACTTTTGTAAAGGCAGCCATTAACCAATCATATACTGCCTTGTCATCGGCAAGTACTGCAGAATACTGCAAAATTACTGCAGCCTGAAATATCACTAAGTTGCAGTGCCTGATAAGTACAAAACTGGAAGGAGAGAAAGAGGGTAATGTGGGAACCAATTACCAAAGCAAATTAAACCACGGTGAGGACTCAAATTAGTCACTGGTATATTGGTGTTTGTGAGAAATAGAGCTGTTGGTTGACTGGGGTGTTAGCCCTGGTCAAGCAAAAGCCACAGTCCCTTGCAGGGTGAACCACAAAAATTCACTAATTTAACCTGAGCTTAACCCTGGGTAGCTTAGCACAAAAAACAGTCAGGCTAAACTTAGAGGCAATGTGTTAAGTATGTATGCAGTACACAAACAGCAACACAGTGAAAACACAACACAATAAAATAAAGTTTATGATTCAAAATAGCAAGTCCTCAGTTTTAGAAAATAGCCATCTGGGCATCTTTAGCACACAACCAAGGGTCCAGGAGTGGATGGAGACCTCTTGGGGGTACAAGACTCACTCAGGTTGGGTCTAGATACAGGTGTAAGATGGTGGGAGCCTGTGATGTCCCTGTGGCTCAGAACAGGAGACCATCTCAACTAGCACTTGGAGTCACTACTGAAGTCCTGGGTGTAGGTGGTGATGCAGGGCTGTACAGAACGGCTGGCCTCTGAATGTTCCAAGCAGGCTCCAGGCAGCAAAGCAGTCCTTCCAGGTACAACAGCAGTCTGGCAGAATGTACAGCAGGTCACAGCAGCAGGCCATCCTCTGAGAGTCCTTCCGCAGATCCAGTGGTGAACTGAGGAGCAGGTCTGAGAGCCCTATTTTTATACCATGGTGCCCTGCTAACAGTAATTATTCAACAAATCTCTTTAAGTTCAAGGTCAAGTGAACAAATGATCTTAACCTGTGTATTTATTACCAGTTATTCTATGATCTTCTGTGCAATTTCCTATACACTAAAACATGTCCATAAGACCCCATTCATACAATCAACAAACACATTATTGAACTATACAACATTATAAATGACTGTAACATTACTAATACTGTGGTAACATACAATTAAAAAACGTACTCTTATGACCAGCCTGATAATATACAAAAATGCAGAGGTTACAATTGTTATTCACCCACCCATGCGTCACTTCACTGAGTCCGTCTTTGCTGTTGGGAGTCCGTCTTTGCTGCTGGCTGCTGTTGGCTGCGGCCATCATCCCAGCTGCTGGGCAGGCATCCCCCCTTTGTTCTTCAGCAGCCCCTTGGCCCCATCGGCCTTATTGGTCAGCGTCTCCCCAGGGTTTACCTGTGCCTGAGGGTCTCTGTGGTCCTCCCAGGACCCGAATGGCGTGGACCAGGAGGGCCAGGGAGAGTTGACCGGAGGAGAGCTGCGGTTGCAATGCAACACCTGAAGTTCGCGCAGAGCTCTACTGCGGGCCGTGGAAGGCAGAATTCTACTCCCGGAGCCCAGTGCCCGGGACTCAGGGGTCTGCAGCAGCTGGACTGGGCCAGGCCGTGTTGCGGCCAGCTCAAAAAGAAGCACTGTCGAGGCAGCACCCCCCCTGTCCCACTGGATTGTCCCCCAGGCTTTGAAGACCTCGGGAGGAGCTGCAGTCATCAAGCGAAGCGGCGCAGCATTCTTTTCCCCGACTTCTTCGATTTCTCTAGTTGTTCTCCCGACCCTGAATAAGGTTACGGAGTTGGGATTTGCTGGGCTGCTGGACCATGCCTACCGAACAGGATAAGCCTGACGCTGAAGGGCTCTGTGAAGGGCCACATTTACATCTCATGGAAGAAAACCCAGTAGGAGAAAAAGAGGATATTTTAGTGCTAACTGCTGTTGTCGCTGCCTGAAGTAAGTGACTTACCACTTGTTCTCTATATTATTTTACATTATTCTATATTATTCTACATTATTTGAATTACCGGCGGTTAACCTGGAAATTGTTGACACACTCTACCTGGAGAAAAGACACAATAAATTGATGTTACCTTGCTCGTGCCTGCCACCTTTTGTTTTTGTGCCCTGTAAACCCTGTATGACTGGTCAACGACTCTAACGACGACTGCGCGCATCTAGGTAGAAGCGACAGGTGTCATAGCAAGCATGGTAGTTACAGAGAAGCAGGTGTAAGAGTTGGAACTGTCGATTGAGTTGGGGCAGGGTATTAGAGACTAGAATTTGCTGGTGGATCTGATTCACAGTGTGTGAGGTGGCGGTAATGGCACAAGAACTTGGAGTTAGAGGAAAAGTCTTCTAAATGATATAGTCCACCTATTTCCGGGAGAACAGAAATATAGTATGCCATAGAACAAAATGCGGACACAGGGGCGAGTGGCCCAAAGAAGGGCTTGAAAGGTCTCCCCAGGGTAAAGGGAATTCCCAAGTAGGGCCATGTCTTAGGAGATAATAATATTAGTCTTGAAGGAGGAGACATACCTTTGACGCCACTGCAGGAGGACGCCCCAAAAAACTGCAGGGAAGGATCAGCTGCAACGCCATTGGGCGTGTCAATTAAAGAATTTGTGGGGAAATATTTTAAAAAGACCCTCAATGGATCTCAGGTCATAGAAAGGGAAAAATCTCTAAAATCTGATCAAAGAGAAGCTGAACGGTTGACAGCAAGTGTGTGGTGAGGAGCCACCAGAGGAAGAGGGCGGAAGCTGGCGGAAGTGCTCCGATCCATCCCTCCAGTGCCCCCGGGGGACGAACAAGAGAGAGCTGTTGGCGCGCATAGCATGGCGGGCCGACGTTGCAGGTGAGAGAGAGAAAGCGGGGGAGAAAGGTAGAGAGGGAGGACAAGACACAAGGAAGGAGAAGGAAGAGGCGAACCGAGGGAGAGACGGCGGGGATCTGGAGACTGAGGTGATGAAGGAGAGCTGCCCAGGAGGTGAAGGATGAGCAGAGGAGGAGCAGGCCGATGCGGAGAGATCCGGGAGACGTGGAGGGGCCTGCCACGTCCATGGAGGGACGTGGCTTGACCAGGCATGTGACTGCTTGCGCGGTCATGTGGGGCCGGTATTAATGAGGGTGGGGGCCAAAGGAGGAAAGAGGCAGAAGGACCAAGACAAGCCAGACTAGGCAACGAGGTGAGGGAGGGAAAAGCCACTGGGAATATGCCGTTCC
Organism: Pleurodeles waltl; assembly: GCF_031143425.1. NCBI lineage: Eukaryota > Metazoa > Chordata > Amphibia > Caudata > Salamandridae > Pleurodeles > Pleurodeles waltl. The sequence continues at coordinate 1,629,724,928 of NC_090440.1, forward strand.
TAGTGGGCGAAGATGATTGGAATAAGCACCTGTGCACTTTGTATGGAGGGAAGGAGGGAAGGATGTTGGATTATATCAAGGAAATAAAGTTGAGATAGGTGGAGCCCTAAGGTCATCTATTTTCCTGCAAAAGATAAAATACATAATTGTGGCTCTCAAGGTAACCAAAGCAGCCGGGCCAGATAACCTTCCAGCGATTATAATAAAAAATAATGTTGATTGGTGGGCTAAACTCTTTTATGTTACTTTTCACAAAATCCTGGACTCCCGACGTTTACCTGAGAATTGGAAGGGTGCAATAAATAGGGCAATTTATAAGAAAGATGATCCCACACAACCAAAGAATTATCGTCTGAATGCCAAATGAATTAAAGGAGGCTAGGGGACTTTGTCCAAAACTGGATGTCACCCATATCTCTTGCTTATTATACGCAGATGATTTGGTGATAGTTGATATGACAGGGCTGGGGCTGCAAAGAAAATTAGACGTTTTTTATAATTATTGCTCATAGTAAATCTGGATAAGACAAAAATATTGGTACTGGGAAAAAGGAAACAGCCATTTTCCTGGTATCTGCGAAGCGATAAAGTAGAATCAGCTGAGGAATATAAGTATTTAGGCACCTGGTTTGATTCCAAATTAAGATGGAAAGAGCATGTAGAGTCACTAAAAACCATGGCACTAACATTGGTTTGGGTATTACAGCAGTTTAAGTGGAAGTATGGGGGACCGTCTCTTTGCCCTGTACTTTCTGCATTTGATGCTATGGTGCGTCCTCAATTCGGATATGGGGCTGAAAGTCTTAACCCTTGCTGGGAAGCTGAATTGGGATGCAGAAGAAAGTAAATGCATGAAACGTTTGCTTATGCTTACCCCGTCAAGGATGATTCATGTTATGAGGGCGGAATGCCAAATGATGGCATGGAGTTACCAGAGAATGCAAATCTCATTGAAATTTTGGTTGAGCCTGTATGATGAGGGGATTACTAAAATAGCGTGATTATGTAAAAAGGAAATTATGATGAGTGAATTGAAATGAGCTTCCCAAGTGATAAAATTGCTAGAGAATATTTGTGCCCTGCTAGGTTTGGCAGGGAATCAGCGGCGCAAAGAACAAATACCGAAGCAGGAGCTGCGTGCTGTAGTAAAGATAATCGCTAAAGAAGCAGATTTAGACTATCTGGAGGGGAAAATATCCACCCAGTTTATGGTACGTGGGTGGAAAAATGAGGAAAAATTCCCACATATAGAGGCTCTACCACTAACTTAAGTTAAGGGCTGTGCTGCTAAAATTCAGGGTTGGGTTGAACCCTTGTTTGATGGGTTCAAAAATAAAAGCCATAATTAGGGAGGACTCTGGCTTGTGTACATGTGGCTCAAAATGGAAATGTAACGCCTAACATATTTTATTGGATTGTTTATAGTTTCTAGATGAGCGGAAGACATTTTTAAAGTCAATCTTTAAAGAATATAATATCAGTAATCGGGATCATGCCCTCAACCTACTGGTAGACATGAGATTTCTGAATGTGACTTGTGCCATAGGCCAATTCTTAACTGAAATATGAGATGTCTCGATGGGGCTCTCTGGTGTGTTGTAAAGTGAAAGAGTGCAGTAGGTAGGGTACAAAAGTGTAAAGGCCTGTTATAAGGATAAATTATTATTTTTTACATGTGATTATAACTGTATTTTAAGCAATAATGGAAAGGCAAACTTAGGTTTAGGATTTTAAGCTACTGTCCCCATTTAACTGTTGCTGGGTTGCAATTGTATATGTGTTAGAGCTGTTCTCCATCCAAGAAAGGTGGGAAATGATCTATTATCAAATTCTTGGTAAGACGTTGTAATGCAAAAGCATGTGTCACTTTATCTAGACCCCCCTGTCATACTTAAATTTTAAGATATGTTTTAGAACTTTTATTGGGCTATGCTGGTTTTGCTCTATTAGTTTATGATAAGCAATATCAGTCTTTTAGGAGGATATTATAATTGTGAATTGTTATGAATTAAGATCACTGATGAGGTTGTAAATTACCAGAGTAATTTTATAAATTATTATATTATTACGTATTCTATGTTCTATGGTTTTATGGCTTTTATGCTGAATAAAAGAACTTTCATTCTCTCAGAGGTTGCAATTGCTATTATGTTGTATGCAATGACCCTCTTGGTATCAGTGTCCTTTGGGGATTCTAAATCAGGTCTGTTCCAGTAGACTTTTAAAGTTCTTAAGTAATTTTTGAAAGTCTACTGTACGACTTTCGTCCAAGGAAGACACTCCCCAAGTTTTCCACTGATGCGTTTCAAACCTCGTATTGCTTTTGGGTTCTCCTCAGGACCCTAAGGGGGTCATTCTGACCCCGGCGGTCTAAGACCGCCGGGGCCAGGGTCGGCGGGAGCACCGCCGACAGGCCGGCGGTGCCCCGCAGGGCATTCTGACCGCGGCGGTTCGGCCGCGGTCAGAAGAGGCAAACCGGCGGTCTCCCGCCGGTTTACCGCTGCCCTTAGAATCCCCCATGGCGGCGCAGCTTGCTGCGCCGCCATAGGGGATTCTGACACCCCCTACCGCCATCCTGTTCCTGGCGGTTCGCCCGCCAGGAACAGGATGGCGGTAGGGGGTGCCGCGGGGCCCCCGTAAGAGGGCCCCGAAAAGTATTTCAGTGTCTGCTAAGCAGACACTGAAATACGCGACGGGTGCAACTGCACCCGTCGCACCCCTGCAACTACGCCGGCTCAATTCTGAGCCGGCGTCCTCGTTGCAGGGGCATTTCCTCTGGGCCGGCGGGCGCTCTTTTGGAGAGCGCCCGCCGGCCCAGAGGAAATGTCTGAATGGCCGCCGCGGTCTTTTGACCGCGGTGCGGTCATTCAGCGGCGGTACCCTGGCGGACGGCCTCCGCCGTCCGCCAGGGTCAGAATGAGGCCCTAACTGTTTAAATTCAGTGAAACAATAAATACATAAATTATAATACACTTCCTTCCATATATCTGTTGATTTTTATTGTTATTAAGCTTCCAGCACTTTGCCTTGCTAGATTACCTCGACCTTTTTTAAATTTTAATTGGAACTCATCTATTTTGCTTTGCACGGATTCCTCTTCTATATACCATCGGTTTCCTTCTGTCGTCCTTTTAAGTTCATATTCTGCAGGAAGGATTTTAGTATTAGTGATGCAACTTTTACAGACCTCGTGTTTTTTTCTTGGAATTGGCATTTATCGCAAGAGATCAAAATGCCCTTGTTAATATTTGCAGGCTCTTACAATCAGTATATTTCAGTGAGGAAAGGTTTTACTTTGAAAAATTAAAGCGTTGGCGGGACTGATCCTGTTTCAGTGTTGTTAAATTACAAATGCAAAATATCTTGTTGCCAGCTTATTAAAGTATCAGTCTCCAGCCAGGATGTTTTTCAGAGTTAGAGCTACATTTCCAAACTTGTAATAATACATCTGACTTCACCATTAATGAGGGTTTATCATGGCAAGTTCATAGATACCAACCATGATATATCCACCACCTCTGGTTTAGGAATTACAACTTATTAATTTTAATAAGGAATCCCCAATGTTACCCTATAGGAGGGGTAGGCCTCTAAGTAGTGAGAAAATGAATTCAGGAGTTTTTCACTACTAGGACATGTCATATCTTTTAACTACACAGCACCCTGCCCTATGGGCTAACTAGGGCTTACCTAAGGGGTGACTTATATGTAATAAAAGTGGAGTTTAAGGCTTGACAAGGGGTTTTAAATGCCAAGAAGACATGGCCTTCAGGCTGCAATGACAGGCCTGGGACAAGTTTTAGTGGGTGGCACAATAAGAGCTACATGCCCACTGGTAGCATTTAATTTACAGGCCCTGAATATATGGCATACCCCTCCACAAGGGACTTTAGGGGAGTGAGCACATGCATGTTACCACTGGTTAGCAGTGGTAAAGTGCACAGAGTCCTAAGACCAACAGAGCAAAAATCAAAACAAGATGGAGGCAAGCACGCAAAACATTTGGGGAAGTCCACCCTAAAGATGACAGGTCTAACAGTGTTGATTTCACCAGACTGTATGTATTTGTCAAATTCTTATTTACAAGCTCAAAAACTGTGTACTCATATTACTCATCACTGGAGACAATATATAATTACAATGTACATTAAGATAAGGAAATATACATACATCTATATTACTGACATGTAAGAAGAAAAAACATTTTTAAGTCATAGTTAATTTCAAAAGACACAACACAATAAATTAGAGGCATAGTTACTTGAGCAAAATATAACTAGAACAGGTGCGTTTCTATGGTATTTTACATTTAAAATGTGAGTCTAACTTTAATATATATATATATATATATATATATATATATATATATATATATATATAGAGAGAGAGAGAGAGAGAGAGAGAGAGAGAGAGAGAGATACAATGTAACTAGACTAAAGATGCAAGACACATCCACACACATAGTAGTTCCCATAAATGCCAAGGGACCACTATAGCAACATGTGCTTCTTGAGGCGAAAAATATGTTGCGTTTTTTTAACCAATATTTGTTTAGATTGATGAGGGCTTCATCAACAAGCTGACAGGCCAGAACCATGACAAATCAAAATATGTATTGACAAAGTCAAAGTCTGGCGGCCAGTGGCACACATACTGGCTTTGTCAATGCTTCTTTTACTTGAAACAACCAATGGAGACCACCAATCCACTTAAGACATATTCTTAACCCCAAGCAGTTGAAGGGACGATGGAGGGCATTTCATCTGCTCCAAGCATGTTTCTACTGATCTCATAACAAGTGCATATTGCCTCTCACAGACCATGAGCCCTGGCAAGGTCTTGGCTTCCCTTGCAGATAGATTTATGTCATAGGCTAGGATGGGTCTTAGTTTTTATTAATACCCTGGTCGAAGAGTGTCCAGACTCTGAAGGTAGGATAAGAAGCACAAGAGAGTGGTGACAGTAAATGAATGAGAGTTAAGGGGTGGGCACATGTTACGGAAACACCTTGGTTGATGATGATGATGATATTAGCAGTGCTAAATACTGCATTTCCAATGGTTCTTTTCTGTGGACCTTGGAGTGACAAACAGCTGTTTTGTACTGCATTTTACTTTCAAGTTTAGACTGCAATCGTTATGTTACAAACCTCTGTACTTACCAGGCTTGAGTCATTCGAGTTTTCAGAAAAGACCTACATGCTGCCCTCATATGAAAGATCAAAGGCTGCATCATGTTCTCACCAAGCAGAGGTTGTTTAAAGTGGTGGTGTCGATCCCACGTCATTTTCTCTCTTTCTTAGCACTACATAAATCTCTGACTTGGTGCTGCCTCAACCTCCACTACCCGAGATTCACCTCCCAACTACGCCCCCCCCCGCAACTCACTGATCTGCATCACTTTTCAATTCTACATTTTCTCATGCATCCTCAAAGCACTGTAATTGGATTCTTCTTGGAAAAATCCTATAATGGGTCTGCCTATTATCTGATGCCTGATTTGTCTTTCACTGTTTAGATTTGGGTGAGGGGGATGATGCTATCAGCAACTTTCAGCATCTAGCACTCCTGCCAATATTCAATATTTGATTTTATCTCTCTAGGCCTTATTTAGAGTTTGGAGGACATGGGCATCCACCACAAACATGACACTGTATGTCAAACCCTTGGTCCACCTGCTTTTTTTTAGTAAAGCAGACTGTCAGTTTTCTGACAGCAGTGCCCCCACTGGCTATCGGCTCCTCTGGCAGAAGTCTTACTCCAACGACCATATGGAGTAGAGGAAACCGGAGTAAGGGCATGAAACTGCCCTCCCTATTTAGAATGGACGAACTGATGTCTTGTTTTGTCTACCACTGCCAGGTAAAATCTAGCAGTCACAAGAAAAAAATAAATTAACCTCACACCCTGAGTGAAAGCACCCAGATGTAGGGGGCACTAGTTTTAGTTTTTTAGAAACAAACTCCTGTTTTGAGCCGAAAAGACAATGCCTTCACAGGAGCCACCAAGCCAGTGGTGAACTCAAGATATGGCAGTCTTCTGTCCTTTAGGCAGGCAGACATAATGTACTGCACCCCTTTGGCTTTTCGCTAATCTCAAGCTATACAAATACTACATACATACATGTGGCACATTTTGCCCCTTGACACCCCAGCTCCAATTTTTATCCCAAAAAATGTAATATCCCTAGTGTTCGCTTTGAATCATTATTTTTGTAATTGAGATTTTTATCTAACAACTTTTCCGCTGCCCACATTTCAACATAAGCAGGGTAAGAGACGGAGGGAGCCTAGCAGCATTTAAAACTCTGGACTTCAGGTTACACAGAAATAAACATGTACAATAGTCCGCTGAGCTACTCTGCCACATGTATGGAAACGAAGATGGAAACACGCTATGCAGGCATTCGTTCCAGCTGCAAACCATGAACGGCAAGGCTTGACTAATGCTCCCACTATTGATTTACCTTTGATGCAGTCCTCAGAGCGGTACATTTACTATCCCTGTTGCTCACACATAAAGACAATTATAATCTGCCTGGAGCCTGCAGTCTGATTTTTCTGTTGAGTCCAGGGAGATAGTGTTCACTTGTGAAAGCATCAGGATTAGATGGCAGCTCCTGGAGAAAGTTTTACAAAAGTCCCTGTACCATCCACCTCCGGTGTCCTCCCAGATTAAGCGGATATGATTTCAGATTCTTTGTTTATCATTGCTGCTCTACGTGTAAAGGGTGCCCCAGGGTCGGGGGAGATTATACTTCGTAAACTTTCCGGGAACACGTTCAACTTGTGTAGTGAAAATAACAGGGGACGACAATTCACCATACTAGCTTTTATTTGTGGCTAAACGCACCAAGAAACTTTCTCATCCAAAATAAACTTCGTTGTCTCTTTATCAGAGTATTTTTTTTCTATTTTTTTACTTTTCGAAAAATCGATGTATAGAGAAGTTCATTGAGTGCAATATATGTATATTAAAATGTCTCGCAAAATATATCGAGAAATCCCACAGCACGACCAATTCATAATATACTGTCCTAAAATATACACCATTCGTTGTCCCCTTCCTGAAAAAAAAACCATATTCGGGTGAACAGCTTATGGATGGTCATGTTATAAATAGCATACAAATGTTCACACTAACGAGTTTTTGTCATTCTCTTTCCGTATGACTCTTGCTTTTTTGAATTATTTTTTTTAATTCTGGAACTCAGATGTTCATTTTGGAGTTCCGGTTTTTAGTTATTTAGGGCCATATGTACGAACACATTTTCCCATAGACACAGAATGGGCAAAACTGCTTGCTACATCTGGCCCTTAATTATTTAGGGAGATATCCAGTACAATCCCCCAACTAAACGTTTTTACTATTTAATTTATGTATTTTTTAATATTACATTTTTGTTCGTAAACATATTAATTAAAGGAAGATCACTGTAATCTCTCCCTCTTTACCTTATCCTTTCCCATTCTCTTTTAGTCTTTATCCTTCAATTCTGTTTTATCCTACCCTCAATTTCACCTTAAACTCTTACTCTTACCTATATTCTTCCCTTATTTTTGTTTCCAACATTTTTCTCCCAGTATTATTACCCTGAGATTTTGTATTCCGAGGTTTTATTGCCAAGATACACATTTGTCACACAAAAGTATATACATTGGCCCATATTCGTAAATTATTCCAACAGAAGCTTTTGAGTAACTCTGAGGGAAGTGTTATAGGGTTCGTCAATGCAATGAGGGTATCCCCCAAGCTCATGCCATGTTACTTTTTGGCTGGTCACAAACATGTGTTATGCCTTTCCTATCCTTGTCTGTATTTCAAAACTTACACTATTTTGAACAAAGCATATTGATGCAGAAAGAATGAAAGTATTCAGTAACACTCTTGATTTTCCAGATTTGGTGTTAAAGGTGCTGGTCATTACATGATATATATATATATATATATATATCAAAACAACACCCTTTCAGGGTTAGGCGGATGCATAAATTATGCAAAACAGAGAAATAATTGTGAAATATTCACAGCCGTAGATATAATAATTGATTTGACCATAAATATCTCCTAAAATACTGAACAGATTTACACCAAATAACGCAAAATCTGTGTACCGGCAGCTGGCTTTCTGCCAAATTTGGTGCAATTCCGTCCAGTGGTTCAGGCTGGAGACTTGTTAACAGGTCCCATGGGAATTAATAAGGGAACACAAATTTTTTTAGCCCTCTTCTTCTCGGCCCCCGCTTGATGGATCACCCTGGAACTTCCCATGCACAACAAGAATCACCAGGACACTTTTTTGGAACATTTCGTAAAGATTCCTCAAACGGTGCTAAAGATATTGGGAAGTCAAAAAACTCTTTCTACGGAAACATGGTCCTAACTATAATTACCTAGTGGTGACTGCCACTAGGTAATATATATATATATATATACATACACACACTGCTTGGAACTGGAATTGAAATATGGAAGTGCTGAGAAGTGCAGGTACTCTCCCTTTCAAATGAAAGTGCAGGTACTCAGTACCAGACAGTACCTGTCCATTTAAACCACTTTATATATATATATAACCGCACTGATGGGTTTTTCCATTCTTTTTCCTTATTTTCTCTTTCTTTGAACTGTGTTTGCCCGCTCGACTCGCTGGGTATTTTACACTTCCTTTGCCATGAATGTAGAGTCGACTCCAGTTGTTATGGCGAAAAGCTCTAGCAACAAAGGAGAGAGAGACACAATACACAAGGGAAAGTGGTGCCTCCCCACTAACCAAAAGTCATCGGTCCCCCTTCCTACAGCCCCCTTTTTTGTTTTCAGCAACATAGAAAAAATTCACTACTTACCAGACACATCCTTCTGCCATCTTTTTGAGGTACTGGGTGTGTCACCTAGCCAGGTCTGAAGCTGGAATCCGCCTTGAAGGAAAGAGAAGGAGAAGAGTTGAGGAGAAAACTTACAACACCTCCCTATAGAGCATCAAGCAATAAAGTCAGCCCCAAGAAAACCACTGATGTTTTCTTCGGATAAAACGCCAAGAAACAGGAATCATTAACTCTCATGGCTATCTTCCTGGGGATTGTTGGTAGCCTGGTGGAAGAAGGGGAATTATAGAAATCCCCACAACAGTATCCTTGTACTCAAAATTTAAAATCCCAATTTATGGTGAGGTTGGATTTTACATTGTAATTCTGAAAATGCCCTTTTTAGAAAGTTGACATTTTCTTACTTTAATCATTCTGTGACCCCAAACCCCACAAAACCAGAGCTTTACTGGAGCTAAGGACACTCTGCCAGGAAAAAGGACTGTGTGCTGCCAGGAGGAACTACCACTCTGCAACTGCATTGCTGTGTTGGCCTAATGCTGCAGGAGGGACAGTCACTTTGCTGTTTGCTCTGCTTTGTTGGCCTGCTGCTTCTGTCCTGCAGTTAGAGGGAGTGGACTTGCTCTCTACATCCTTGAACCAAAGAGACTCCAAGGGCTTGCTGACTTGCCCCCTGTTCTTCTGCAGTCTCAGGGACATCAAAGACTGCCATCTTTCCTGGTGCTGCTGGACTCTGCCATGTGTACGTTCTACCCTTGCCTGAGGTGCCCTCCTTCAGTCCTGGGCCTCATGCGTGGGTTCTGAAGCTGCAAACTTCAAAAAAGACACATCGCCCTGAGTGGGGCAGAAATGTCTATGCATCGTGTCCTCGCCATTGATGCACTGCTCCAACAAAGGTACTGTTCACCGGACCCTGCGTGGGTTCTGTACTCGGCCTACCTTCCATCCCGGTAGGCCTAGATTTTGGATTTGCACCAGTCCCTCATGATTTCAAGTAAACTTTAAGATTGCTAAAGACTTCTAAGCACAATCTTTAAAAATTGAAATCTCGACTTCTATTGATTGGAGTTTTGTCGATTTGGTCTTGTTTTACTCAGATAAATATTATCTATTTTTCTAACCTGCTATGGATTTTTTTGTGGTGTCTTTTACTGTGTTACTGTAATTAAGTATTGCACAAATACTTTACAAATTTCCTTTTAAATTAAGCATGCCTGCTCTGTGCCAAGCTACCAGAGGGTGAGCGCAGGTTAATTTAGGTTGTGTACCTGACTTACCTTGACTACGATTGCCGGGGAAATCCTGTACTAACAAGAGACAAGATTTCCAACATAATTGTTAGAAGTGTTTACTACTATATATACTAAAAAGGATGGTGGCCTGTTGGAAGGGAAAGTCTTGTTTAAGTCCTTGTCCGGTAATGAACTATGAAGGACTTTTCATTTGGTTGGTTTAATCCTAAAGCCTCACACTTTCCCAAATTCCTTAATCTCTCCCAGTGCCTCAGGTAGCAAAGTTCCGCCTTTCAATAATTATTTATCAGGACCTCTTGGTGCAGGTCAGGATTAATGAGTTGCTGTCAACCCTTTCCAATTGAGTCAGTACTCTATAAAGGATGCATTGTCTTCCCACTCCTTTTTTGTGCTGTTCAAAGAGCCACTTGCAGAGTGAGTTACACAATATGTGCAAATGTGGAGATTTAGGTAGTGGTCGGGTTACAAAGATAGAGCATTGCTAACACAGATGACAATGGTGTTTTAGGTACAGCAACCTGAGTGTTTGACCCCCAGTTAATAGACATTTTGTGAATTTATAGCACTGCATCTGATCTTCCGGGTTAATTGGGCTGTCAGTATATTTACTAATCATTGAGAGACACTTTGACGTCCCAGCATGAACTATGCTGAGTCAAGCACAAGACCACTTTAGATACCTAGGCATAAATGTATCCTGGGACCCTCAGCAGTGCTGTACCCTAAACTTAGCTTCTGCAAAACACAATGGGAATCTGGAGGCAAGAGAGGCATTACCCTTATCCATCATGTGCAGCTCTACCCTATTTAAAATGATCTCATGTCCCTAATATTTATACATGCTTCAAAACTACCCACATCTACCCTGCCTATATTCTTTATGGATATACACACATCTCTTCTTGGGACGTTTCCCTCAGCAGGGACCCAACCCAAGGTCTCATTCTGTGAATGTATTGAGACATCATAAAATGGTGGACTGGGAGCCCCGGATAATCATTTTTATTATTGGGTGTCCCAATGTATCACTATTAATGACTGGATTTTTGAGACTGAGATGATCCAGCTTTCAGGTGGCAGATTAACCGTCTTCGAGATTTAAACCTGGAAGTTTCACTATATGGCATTTCTATCTCACAGAGTCTATAGATTTCCAATTTTAAGCTGGCACCAGACTCTAAAACATTTTAAGTGGCATAGGAAACTACCTAGTAAAGCCCCACTGTGGCATGTCATCTGGCTTGATGGCAACTCTTAAGGGATTTAAGCCATGGGATGGAATAGGAATTTCCATCAAACACTCCTAAGGTGTCTTGATCAGTTTTCAGCAGTCCTTGAAATTCAACCTACTCAAACCTAAAATTGCTCTGGGAAAACTAGTCAGGAAATACACACTGCAATATATAGAACACTTTTTGTTAACTCCCCAGATCCATTGAAAGATATGAGTGCCCACTGGAAGATTGATATGGATAACTTGAAGATGAAGAGCGGGCCTAAACCATGATGATGTTTGAGAGATGCTTGGTGATCTGGTAAATTCAGGTTAATACAATTTAAATATTTTCGCAGAACATATCATGACTCTTTAAAATTATGGGGAATTGGGGGCAGCATAGCCCAGCTAGCTCACTTTGTCATGCCGCTGAGGGACACTATTTTCATATAATGCTGAAACAGCCTGCTGGCACTTGATACATAAGCTATTGGATAAGGTACTAGGTCAACGAATAGTGCCGGAACTGAAAGGGGTGAGCCTGAGAGTGAGAAGTTATCCTTGGGGTGGGCTCCCGAGTAGCAATAGCACTGATGGTGGCATATCGGGACATTGCACAATTCTGTAATAAGGCAGGGGCCCCTCTACTGAGAAAGTGGCTAAGAGGTATGGACCACTGTGCTGCATGCAGCTGAAGAACCTGTGTACCAGACAGGAGGAGGTGAGAAGAATCACCAAATTACATGTGGACGCTTGGTAGTGACACTACCAAAATGTAAAGCTGAGTACATGATGGTTTTGAGACTGATTAAATATATTTGCTTGTGCAAATATCATAACTTGAGGGACCAGAGGGTTTCTTGTTGATACACTGAAAAAGTATAAGATTTATTTAAAACAATCTTTTCTCTCTGTCAGCCAGTGTTCCAATTATGACCTAATCAAATTCTCATCCCAATCTTTCTTAAGAGCAGCAGATAGACTCTCTTAGTTCCCTGCAATGGTGGGTTTGTAGGGCCACACCAATTCATACCTGACCTCCTCATTACTGTCAATCTCAATGCATTCCCCCAGTTCTGGTATATACTTTGGTCAGCCCTGGGTTGACCAAAAGGTCATAAGAGCATCTCTCCATACAAGATCACTTTGTTTCTCTATCCATTTGTGACAGGTCTACCTCTGCCCTAGGATGATAGAGTTGTATGTAGTCAAGCACAGGTCTCCTCCTATTACTTTACCCTTCAGATGTACCACTATAAAACTCTGATCTTGTTAGGTGAAAATTAGATGTGGTGTTGGTGAGAAGAATTAGACCCAACCCGGTTTGTTGTAGTGGTCAGCCATCAAATCTTGCTCTAAGAAGAGCAAATGAAGGGCTCTCGACCTGTGTGGAATGGCTCCCATTATAATTACACTAAAGTCTCCTCCTTTGAACAGGTAACGTCTTGTGAAATGAGTAACCCCTTGTGGAACATGTTTTGCATATTTCTTTAAAAAACTGTTACGGATTTCATCTCTGACTATTTTAGTGTGGCTTATGAATGAGAGAGAGTAACTGGCAAGCGGGGTGGTCATATGATTAATTGTTGTTTATTGTATTTTTTGGTTTTGCATTTATTGTACTATTGTTTGTGAAATGTATGTATAAGTTTTAATAACTGCATTCCACAAGTTCTATCCACCCCGTTATTATGGATCACTGTTTTGTTTTTCCCCCTTTTCCAAACCTTATAATATATATTTGAGGGTACCATTCTTTCGATACATGGTGGTACTATCTGCATACTGGGATGCATCTGTGAGCACGATAGGGTTAGGACAACATACAAGGGGCCAGCTGATGAGCAGAAGGGTTCCTCTTGGGCTGGTTCTGTGGCTCAGGAGGATGTTGGTATAGGGGGAACCAGAGGGGCTGAGAACAGAACTGCGAGAAGAGGTAATTCTCCGTGTTCTGTCACCTGAGCATGGGCCTCTATCACAATATTGATTAGTCTGCCACAGATCTTGGCTGGGGGAGGGGCCTGTATGTGGCAGGATGCATGGTATGTAGCTAGCCTTACTACAGTGGCCATAGATATTAGGGCATTTTCACACGAAGGGCATGTTTAAGATTAAATTTCTCAATGTCAGGGGACATTTTAACCTGTCAGATGGGGCTATTGTGACAGGTCAAATTTGCAGTTTGACACTGCAACCGCAAAGCCACAAATTGTAGGTTAGCAGTCATATTTGCACTGTAAGTATAGTGGATGGCACAATGAGAGCTGCAGTCCACTAGAGACAGTTCGCTTACAGTTCCTGGGTACCCTTTGTTCCATATACTTCAGACTTACATGCAAGTTAAACATGCCAATCGGAGGTATACCAGTTTCACCATGTTGAAAGAGGGATCACAGGCACTTTATTCGCTGGTTAGCAGTCGTAAAGTGCACAGAGTTCTACAACCTGCAAAAATATAGGCTCCAACAAAAGGTGAAAAAACTGGGGTGACTCTGAAGACAGAGCAAAACACATCACCACAAATTACAGATAGCAAGGCAAGGGCAACGTTTTGCAACTGATTAGTACCTATGTACGAAAAATGTAAAGAAACAACTTCTGCACGTTATGCACCTTTTTTCATTGTTTCACGCATATAGATAACATAAGTAAAAAAAAGAACAGACAATTGTTCACCTCTAAATGAAGCAAGTCAACGTACAAAAGTTATAAACTTAAAGTAACAGTGTATAGTCAAATAATTGTTGGTAGCATACATCAAGTGGGAAACTTGTTAAATTGTTCAATACTTAAATCTTTCCAGAAAAAAGTACTGCAGTTTAAAAAAAGTTCTAATAGTAATTGCAGTAATTATTCTCTTGGTGTATTTTTATTACAGCTAGTTAATTTGTTCTTCATTATTGGTATTGTTTATATTTTGTTCACTTTCTCACTGTTTTACTGCATTACATAGTCAGTGGGACAGCTAACAAATGTTTCACTCTTATCACCAATCAGCCAATGAGTTTCTCAATACTTTGAACAAATCATTAGCATTAAATCTGGGTTGATATCAGCCCACAACACTTTATGAATGTGAGCACCCTAAACACACACACACTGACATTAATTCCCTTTTATTTGAGGATTTTTATTTTATTTTTGTACTTTTATTTTACCATTTAAAACTGCCCACTGAGCACTAAAAAAGCCAAAATGGCCATGGATACATTACAATAGTGTCAGGGACTGGATGCAAAGATGTTTTCTAGTCCCATTTTGACTGCCTGAGAAAGGGCTGCTTCTCCCAGTAGCGACGGTGTCACCCACCCCAGACTAGTAAGCATAAAAGATGTCAAGTGACACCTTAAAAGAGTGTTCCAGGAAGGATGAAAAAAACTAATCCGTATAAACCTCTCTGGAAAACTTGTAGCTCTTGATTGAAGATGACAATGCATACATACATAATAGCAAGGCACCAAGATCCCCCTGCCATCAAGAAGAGGAAAAACCTAAGGGAAAATATCCAAAAGTATATCTAGTAGAAGTTCCAGCGATTAGAAGAAAAAATCAAAGACAAAATATTAGCAAGGGAGAAGAATGCAATGAAAAATAGGAGAACAAATAAGTGGTGACACATCAATCACTTGTAAATGTCTCCTTATTTATGATTCAAACAGCAACTGATATCACAATAACAGATTTCCTTTTACTTTTGGAAGTGGAGATAAAATTCCTTGAAGTGAAAACGGCAGTTTATAAGTCTTGTCCACACCACTTTTCTGAAATTCATGGCATCGGTTTGGCCTCTTGCCAGGACGAAATTTAAATTATGCTTACATAATTTTCGAAAGTTGGTATACTTGGCATGTGAAATTCCAAATGTTCTGCCAGCATGCCTCGATACGTAATTACGCACCATTCATGGCAAAATGTTATAGTAAGCAATCAGGGTTAACGCGAACGGCCAGAAGGCAAGTGACTGTTGCTCACAATATTTGTGTTTTTTGCACTATTTTTCAATCATAAAACGCATCCTTGTGTCAAAATTTGACAGGAGAGTGCATTCACACTAAGATATAGCAATGTATGACCGAATGGCATTTCACGTAATTGCACAATAATACACATGATGTTCCTGAAATTTTGCTTAATTATGCAAACAAACTACGCACCTTTCACACATCTCTATTTGGCACACAAAGAGGAAGCCCACGTTTGACATCCTTCGCCCAGTGCCCAATTCTGCAGTCCGCCACGCCTTTCTCAATCAACATTACGCGTGGCTTGCAGAACACCACTCTGGGCGAATGGGAACACAGAAACACCAGAGCACTGCAGGCAGGGAAGTGCCTATCCTTGCATTGCCCACCAACATGCCACCTGACTCTGCTACACAACATGCACACCTACTTCATCAGAACATTTGCAATATGGAGTGTTCTCAGCACTGTTGTAATTAACATATGTAGGCATGTGTCACAATGCATGCGTATGCATGCACCTCTTCATATACATGCAAATGGGTTGCAATGCATGCGCTCAGATGAAAGCAAATGGCAGCCAACTTGGAATATTTAAAAAAAACGATTCCAAGTTGGCAGTATTCTCTGCCATTACATTCTTTGCCATGGCATACTATGGTAGCAGAACTCTCATTTGATGTCATTGGGCATGGTTGATACCAGTTCTTGGTGATTAATGTCATTCTTTTGCTTTGTAGTAGTTGCAGCCCACATCCTGCCTTTCCTTCCTTCTTCCTCCTTTCTGTTGTTTTTCCTTCGTTTACTTCTTTGCATCTTTCTTTGTTTCTTTCTTGCTTTCTTTCTTTCATTTTCATTTACTCTTATTTCTTTGCATTCACTGCAGTATCTCAAGAAGTCTCCTGACTCCACTATTTTACATTCTTTGATGCCCATCACTGTCAAGCTTCAGCAAAGGGCTACAATGTCTTTGAGAATTCCAGGTCTCCCGCTTCCACTCAGACGAAACTTGAGACACACAAACCTCACTGAGATAAAACCAGGGGATGGAAGGGAGAGAAAGGTGCCTCTCGACCACTTTTTTGGATTGGCAAGGTCAGCAGGCTCAAAAGAGATGTAGATCTTGATTTCAGACAAACATGCAAAAATCAAGTGAGTAAATACATAGAAGTAAGTCAAATCATCAAATCGGCCTCGATCATTGCTTACCAAACTACTAGTCAGAGTGTGGTGTTGTCAGCCACACTGTGACTAGGATATAGTTGTAGAACACTAGCATGCCTAGAAGAGCCCGTTATTTTAGATGGAAGATGAATATACAGAATAATGAGCAAACAACAAGAACCCCGTCTAACACTGCTAATACAAAAATAAAACAAGCAATGAGGGAATCAGAACATGAACTAGCCAGATTGGGAAGACATGTAACAAAAAAGAAAGTTGGCAGACAGCTTCTACATGCATTTATCTGGCTTAAAAATATTCCTGCTACCTAGACAGTCCCAAAAATAGATTTCCAAACCCTGAAGTGAGTAAACAAATTGGTTAGCAATCTAGTTCTTGAATCTAGTTTCCATTGCCTGGTCTATTACAGCTTCCAGCCAACCCTACAGCCAATTCTTCTGTATAATATACCTGGGACCGTGGCCTCTGCCCTGTCTCTTCACTAGAGCCTTAACACTTTTCAATTGTCAGGGTGGTGCAGCTCCAACTGATTCATCATTTAAGTTGATAAAAATCCTCCAAATATAAACTTCTTCTTCAGACCAGGGCAATATATCTCTGAAGAAGGTCCTTAGCTTCATCTAACACTTCATCTCTTTTTCCCATATCTTCTGTTATCACCTTTATCCAATTGTTATTCCACATCAATTGGCTAACTTGTTTTCTCAAATGTTACTAGAAGTGTTGGATTTGCTCCTCCATTTCCTTCATCTTCCCAAGTTCTCTGTTTCATCATTGACTTCATCATCTCATCCCCATTTCTCATCCCATGTGTACCATAACCATTACATGTTTTGATAGAATAGAAGTAGATCTCAGATTTCATCATGCTACCTTGTGATGTGAGCTGTGAGAGCCTGCGATGACTTGTCATTTGAGCATCTCTTTATTTCACTATCTCTTCCACGAACATGTCCCCAAACCCTTCCATTCGAGTTCAGTGACTTATCCTTGTGTTTAGTGGTCCTAATCTGTCCTTTATGGAGCACAGGCTGTTATGATTTTTTTTTTTCTTCACCTTTCTTCCCTTTGCTTAATGGTGACTTTGGCCAAGATTCAACAGCAAAAGATACCAAGGTCTTCAAGTCATTGGGACATACTTAGGCTCTCTTTTGTAAATTACATCTCATGGCAAGTAAAGTGTCACATTGTTGTTAAAGGTGAGGGAGTAGTGAAAAGCTGTATAGAACAGGTGGAGGAGTCCAGGCAGAGCCTTCTCATAAGCCAGAGAAGAGGGTAGAGTTACTTTAAAAAACACTTCCAATTCTATAATAATTTACTTTTTCATAGGGCTATTGGATGTCTTTCCTCTTAGCTTAGGACACGCACCAGAGAGTAGGGATTCTGCAGAATAAGACGAACAAGGATGGCAACAATAAACTGCTTTTTTGCCATAAATAATTTGTCAACCCTTTTCGTGCAACACACACAGATAAGAGACAGCCAATGCGACGTGCTTCGCTGAACTCACAATCTGGTGCAGTATACTACGAGGGAACGGCTCCTGCGGCTCGCATGCATTTAACTTCACTAAATATGCAGACTTGGCACAGCATTCAATTATTACATGGTAGAGTGCCAATTACCTCCGCCTGACTTGCGCCACTTTTACTGATGCCTATTACGTTTTACTGTACCCTGTCCATTTACTGTATGTCTGCCGCTCTCCCTTCCGCTTTCATTATTTTTAAATAGTTATTGGTGTCTGCAGCCAGTATTATGCCGAATTCCTCGTTCTTAACGGCTAAGGTTTCGGTGTTGTCAAGACTTGTTAGCTCCACTTCTTAAACACTTCCAAAACGGGAACCTTCCTCAGCGGCAGCTTCAAGAACTTTCTACGCTTGGGCTCATTCATGCTAAACCGAAATAAAGACGAAAGCAACATGTTTCATTCCATGCAAATAGAAGATTATAGAGGAAGTGCGTTTATTGACAGTAGCTGAGAAAAGTAAGAAGATTAAATGGGCAAAGCCCAAAATCGCTGACAAAAAGCGGTATGTCGAAATAATGAAGTACAAGGTTAACAGAATCAGAGACTGATATAAACTATGAAGGAACGCTTGGTGTCATTTCCAGGCCTCTGCTGTTGTGCTTTCCTTTGCAAAAGTTTTGTTTGAAAAACCTCCTGCAATGGCCGATAATCTTGGTTTTGGATTCCCTCATATCACATATTTGAGAAATTGGGTTTTGGTTTTGGGAGGATGAGCAACAAAAAGAGCCATGATCCTTGTCCGGGAGAACCACAAAAGTCACTAAATTAACCTGTGCTTTCCCTCTGGTAGCTTGGTACAAAAGCAGTCAGACTTAACATAGTCATAGAGGCTATGTGTGGAAGTTTTATGTAGCATGTTGCTGTTGTCTCTGGCGGTCTCTGTAGCATGAACAGTCGGGTTCACTGTAGCTTTGAGTTGGCAGCCAGCACAGACGGCAAGATCTGGGAGCGAACTGGATATTTCATGGTCATAAAAGACCCAAAACTTCAAGATTTCTTCCTTTCTTCAAAGAGGAGCTCAACTGATGCCATCCAAAGCCCAGGAGCTGAGGCACACCTCTTGGGGATAGAAGCTCACACCAGAGGAGGCCCGCTTGTCTGGGGTAGTTCCAGTTGCAGGGCCAGGCAGTAGGTCAGCTGGGCAGGTGCAGTGAGACCTCTGGAGCCCGTGCATGTCCCTGTAATTCAGAACAGGAGGTCAGTCAGCTGACCATAGGATCACTTCAGCCTGGGATGAAGGGTGCAGGTCCAGTTTTCTTTCTCAGCAAGCAGGGCAGGCCTCAACAGCAGGGTAGTAGAACATCCTTCTTCTGTAGCTTCCACAGTGATAAGTGTCTAATGAATAGTGGGTCTGAGAGTACCCTTTGTATACCTGGTACCCACTTTGAAGTGGGAGAAAAGTCTGACGTTTTCCCCCACAGAGTTGCCTGGAATTCCCTGCCTCCCGGCTCTGGACCCAGTTTGTCTGCAGGCACAATAGGTTAGTGTGAAGTCCTGTGTGTGTGAGCTGGGTCTGTGTCTTTGAAGTACAAGGGTGGTAAGTGACAGTTTCACCACCCATTAGGCCAGGATGCCCCCTCCTGCCAGCATCCAGACCCTCTTTAGTGAGGCTGTCTGGCAGTAATACACAAAGGCCAACTGCCAAATACATCTAATCATGTGACCCAGAAAACATATGGCAGGCACAAAATGGTGAGAACAAGAAAATGCCAACTTTCTAAGTGGAGCATTTTTAGATTTGTGACTTAAAAATGGACTTTACCAGTGAAGAGGATTTTATTTTAAATTATATTTCCTCAAACACATAACATGACTTTCCCACCTGCTCCCAATCGAAAGTTATCACTTATTAAATGTAATAAGGTAACCCAATATTATCTTATCGGAGAGGTAGGCCTTGCAATAGTGAAAAACTAATTTAGGAGGGAATGTAAAACTAAAAAGTGCGTGTCCAACTGTTTAAATACAATGCACTCTGCCCTGCAGGCTGTTTAGGGCCTACTCTAGGAGTGAAATATGTATTACATAGAAAGGTTTAGGCATGGCAAAATCTTTATTGTGCCAGGTCGAAATGGCAGTTTAAAACTGCACCCACACACACACACACACACACACTGCAATAGCAGGCCTGACACATATTTAGAAAGGCTACTTAAGTGGATGGCACAATAAGTACTGCAGGCCCACTAGTAGAATTTAATTTACAGGCCCCCTGTACAGGTAGTACAACTTTACTAGGGACTTACAAGTAAATTAAACGTGCCAATTTGGGTATAAGCCAACTTTAGCATGTTAAAAGGAGAGAGCACAGATCCTTTAGCACAGGTTAGAAGCAGTAAAGTGCACAGAGCCCAAAAGCCAACAAAAAATAGGAGGGCTGAATGCGACACCTTTGTGGGTGACCCTCCACAGAGGCCCAAGTCCAACAACATAGGACACAAAACCCAGTTGAGGGAGTAACAACCTGATTCATTGCCATAATTATCCCTAGGGTGGTCTACTTTGCCTGTAGCTCGTCTCCTGGGAATATTTTGTATTGTATTGTACCTGCATTTGTATGTTGTTTTATATCCTGTTGCATAGTGTCAAAGCAAATTCTCAAGCTGATAGTATGCTACACTGTGGGGAGTGCTTGGTTTTAATGCGGTTGTACTTGCAGTGAGTCAATGCAGGAGCATTTTGATGTCTTGGATTGCACTGCTTATGATGAAGGAAGGAAGAGTGAGGTTATAATTAGCTGACTGCTGTAGTTTGTTTTGAAAAAATAGTGACTGCAAATTTTTCTACACATTCTCTGTGCTGCATATTTTATTTGAACCAGACACCACAATAATCTTCTGAGTCTGGGAGGTAATAAGATAATGACGGGGAGAGGACAGAGATCTGCCTGGATGCCTGCCCTTATCTCCTCCTCACTGACTTTTTGTAGGTCCTAAAACAAACTACCTACTGTGCTTTCCTTCGTTCCCAGCTCCTGGGAACATGATCACAGGACAAATATGTCCCACCCTCTTTGGACATGTCAGTTACAAAGATGTGATATTCCCCTATCATTTTCTTTATGTACCTGATCCCCATGATTGACATGCTCAGAAGGTTTGATGTTTCCGTCCAGTTATACTTCGGCAACAACCAAAGGCTTTCATTAGGTGTTTGGAGTACAAAATCATTTTGCCTGTACACCCTAAGAATTGGATGTCTTCGAAAATATGTTGTTGGGAAGTAGTGGCATTACACCCAGGGGTAGAAAGCTCACATTTTCATGCCAATCTCATGATCATAATCCTTTCTCATGCTCTTTGCCTGCCATTCCCTTTCATTAGCCACCCAGTAGCTATGGCTGTCAGTACTAATTCCTGTAGAATCTACTTGGGTAGTGAGCTAACCTCTGATTTACACGGATTCTCTTGTGGATCATCTATCCCAAGTAGGCTCTCTGTGGAATTCCTCAGGTGGGCCACCCATGGTCAAAGCAGCATTTCCAGACAATCCCCAATTATATACAGTCATTATCTCAAAACAGAATTCACTCATACAACAATAGTGTATGATGGAGTTTTATTATCAATAACTTCGTATTGAATTGACTACATCACGGAAGGTGATCTATAGATTCTACTGGTTAAGGGTATGTGATCACCTTGGATGATGTATCCAATTCAATGTGAATTTGTTAGGTAGTTATTAAGAAACGTTTATCTGGATGTCCTTTCTAGGCATGATGAAGTGTTTGTACAACAACCTGAAAGACGAAACATACTGGCTGGAGGTTTTCAAATGGAGAAGAAAATATTATGTACAGTGCTGGAGAACCTGTTCTGACTTTGGGGACAATCTTAAGGGACAGTTTCTGGATAATACATATATAACATGTATGGTGTGTTAACGTCTATTTGGCTATTAGACACACAAGTTGGTTCTGCCTAGAAACCCTTCGGGAAGCAAGATCTCTCGTTTGTTTGGAAGCCAACAAAACAATTGTTTCTTACTTAGATGTAAAGTGCTAATGGAAGGGAAGAAGCAGCTTACTATTATATTCTTTCATACCCAACTTTGTTGTATCCCTGTTTTGTTAATTCTTTGCACCACAATTGTGTTGTCTCTACCCTATGCGCAGAACAAAGTAAACTAAAAGAAGGAACAGCTAGCTGCAAGCACTGATCATTTAACTTGCTGAAAAGCACTGTTTTGAGTGCCCATAAAATCTTCTATATTTTCTTGTATGTTAGGAGGAGCTGCATAAAATGGGAGTACTTTATAAGTGGCAACATTTCAGGAAAGATTAGTCAGAGTGCCAGAGGCTAGACAGGCCAAGAAGAGGGAATAGCTTCTTGTTGATTGTCACATAGAAAGACATCAAAGAACAGAAGCACGAAAAGGTATGGAGCAAGACTTGGGCTGGGATGGAAGAAGTGTAGGCCATGGCTGAGAAGAAGGGCCTGGTAGTACAGCCGGGGTAAAAGAACCGTCAGGAACACCATCCAGGTCAATAGAATAGGGCAGGTACTGCCAGTTGACCATACGTAGCTGCAGCAGGAAAAGGTTTGTGTCTCACAACCTGCTGTATTGTAAAGATCCCACTCCATTCAGTTCATTCACCATTAGCTTTTCTGCATTTCTGTTATTTTCTCCTTCCATTTCTGTGTTTCCTATATGCAGGTGTTGGGGCTCTGTCTGTATCACTAAAGCATCTGCAAAGACGTTTTAAGGCATGGGCAAAGTGGGCTCTGGCCCAGGGTCACAGTCAGGGGCCCCCCTGATAGAGCCAGCTCTGTTCTGCAAAGAGTCTTGCTCTGATTACCTTCAGTAATTCCTAAACAAATTGTTTTAATGACCGTTTTCCTTTCATTTATTTTTAATGTGGGTGATGTGTGAGAATCTATTATGGACATTTTGCGGAGACATGCTGTGTTTAGGTTTTATGCAACATCCATAAAAAAAGTTTCTTTTAGATCATAACAGGACCTCACATATGAGAAATAGGAACGTTTCTCAGAGATTATCTGCAGTAATATTAATGAGATGGTGCTATCTTTAATCTTGAAAACACGTAATATCCCTGAATGTTAGTTGTAAACACACTTAAAATTTGCATGAGTGTGCCTGTGCACTGTCAGTGACCTGGACGAAGAGGGCATAAACAATGAACAAGGGCCCCCAAAATCCGTTTGGTCTAGGTCCCCCAAAATCTTATGATGTCCCTGGGCATCTGATGATTCCACCTAGCCACACACGCTCCTGCCTCCTGAACTTGGAGGAGGTCTCCTTGTATTCTTCTAGGTTTTGTTAACTGCTGCTACCTGGATTATATTGGTAAGTTTATGAAGAGTTTGAGAGCGGTGCTCTCTGATTACCTTAATTATCAGATACTTAGGTATTCTGGGATTCCTATAAGACTCCACATTTCTACTGTGAGCTGTTACATTGGTAACCTGTTAAGAATTACCCTCCATTCTAAATCAAGCAGACGAAATGCTGCAGCTGTGTTTTGTCTTCTTTCTCTCTCCATTCTCTTTCCCCGTCTTCTCCCTGATAAATTCCTAATGGTGAGCCTCTGTCTAACTGTTGCTTTCCTGTCCTCAGAGGGGCAAGTTTGGTGGAGTATCATCAGAACTTGCCTCAAGTTTGTCTCCTTGGTGGATTCCTGACACTAAGGTTAGTTGTATGTGTGTATTAAATCTTGTAACATCTGACTTTGACACACTGACACTGTTCCATCACTTCTACACTGTAAGGAAAGTAAAATGCACACCTGTATTACATGACATAGGTTTTAAACAGAGACGTGGGCCCAATGCAGTGAGCAGCCTTTTAAACTTTGCCTCATCCTGTACGAGATGCTGTGAATATACAACCAAGTCCAGTCTTTGTTTATTCTGTAATAAATACGTTTGCATATATATCTTACTGCGCTTCTTTTAGCCTTCTCACACAGGATACTTTAATTTTATTTGGTTTTCTTGGTAATCTACTCTCCCTCATACACTACCACATATCCAAATCCACCACATGCTTTGCGGCTCAGGAACAGGAACTTTCTTCAGGCCCAAAATTCCTGTTTCTCCAAATAATTATTATAATTAACTCATAACCCCATTTTCCATATACAGTTTGATAACTGCCATTGGTATTGCCTTGTTAAGTCTCAAGTTGTGCTGCCCTGGTACTTCTATCAGCTACCCCCAGCCAGGCCACAACTCTATGAAGCATTTGCAATGCACTAGGGTCTCGCATTTGTCGGAGTTACAGCTATTCACAGTTGTAAACTCCCAACCGGATTTTTCTTGCATTAAAAGAAAAAAACAGCGCAATCGCGCTGCTACAGTTCACACTTAATAATACCTATTGGCAAAAGTGCAACTATGAACGTAACCGGATAAAGTGCAATTAACTGTGTAACAAGATCGATAGTACGCAAAGCACTCGACTTCTGCCCAGCGAGATCGCGCTGCGAAAATAGAGAAAAAGTAGTCCACAAACCTGATGGAAAACAGCGAGCCTCGCATGTTTTCTGTACTTGGTCGCTGCGCTCGAGGAGAGCTAACCACCGGAAAAGGCATGACGTATGCGTGCCTTCCACTAATAAAAGGAAGCGGATTCTAACAGGCAAGCCAACGTGCCAATGAAAGACACTGAAGTGACGTCGAAGGGGCTCCGAGCCCTTTTCTAATACCTAAAGCGTCTCGCTAGCGATACGCATGCGCGCGCGAATGCGACGCAGGCTCGACCCTAAAAGGAGCTGTCATGTTCTGTATAAGACGCTGTCCTCCTATCCTTCCAAATTAGGACTAGCAAAAGCATCTGGGTGCCGTTTACCATATCCTTTTCTATGCTGTTACAATATGATGAATTCTGATCCTATGTTACACACAGAGCACCAGGCAAATGGGCAGCTTTGCTTGAACGACTCCTGCTCCATGACTGATGGAGCCCTGGCACTTAGGTTTATTCTTCCGAGAGCCTCCTCAAGGTTCTAAACTCAGTCTGAGTGAAATCACTAAAACATGCTCACTTCAAACACACGCAGATACATCCGCGCTGGCAATGACCCAGTCAGCTACTAGCATGCACAGTCCCTCACACAAGACTCTAACGTGTTACACATTGGATGCCCTCCTGTCTGTTACCACAGACACAATATGTTACTCTATTATCTGCGGACTCAATGAGGCACTTCCTTGATGACTAGCACTGTCGCTGCACTTCTACTGCAACTTAGAAACAGCTGCCTGCAGACACTCCTACTAGGGAAAGTTTTCTTCAAGGCATAAATGTAAAACGTGATGGGATCAGGTTTGCACCATGCGACTATCTGTAAAAGGCTGCATCAGTCATGTGTGTGCAGGGCCGACTTTATGGCGGTGCAGCCGCACCGGGTGCTGACCTGGATTTGGGGGCCTGACCTCAGAGGGGCGCTGTATTTAGCAGTAACTTACTGCTGAAATGTTCCTCGTGCGTTCAGCCTTCAGGAAGCAATTAAAATGTCAAGATACCTCTTGTGTTTAATGTTCCTGCTAGGGAGAGAGATGGGAGTTTTGTCTAGCGGCAACTTTGACTCGCCATAAGTAGCACAGAGGGTTAACATGCCTGCTGCGAAGAACATAACTATATTTTATGTGGATAGCTGACTGGATTAGTAGAGCCAGCCTTTATAAGCGCTTTAAAACAAATGAATGTATGTGAAATGGGGGCTATAGAGAAATGAGGGGGTAATTTTCTGGGTGGTAGTGAGGGAATCAGAAGAGTTGGTCATGGGGTAGGGGCGCCAAAAAAGGCTGTCGCATGAGGCACCACCAGTGACTGGTCTGCAGATGCAGCTCTTTTCATTTGCAGCAAGCTGCCCTTCACTGTGTTATGCTGCTTGACGTTCTTATATGGGCTCCTATTATGTAAGAGCCCAGGGACGAAATGGCGTTGCTGTTAGTTGCACATGCATGACACAGTGAATCACAAGGTCCTTCACTCTACCCCTTCATGTGTGTTGCATATGTGTGTGGGAAGGGATGATGCCTGAGATTCTTACCCTGAGTTCATCTGTGCATTCAGATTTCCTGTTTGTGTATCCTTTTTTATATACACCATCTGCTAAATGTAAATATGCGTGCTGGTGGTAAAAACTACAGTTGGATTTCCATTGGTAAAATTGCACGCCAGTTATTTCCATGTGTGGGCATGTTGACGATGACCTATTTCTGCATCAACGGTAATCAAATCTCATTTCCAGTACAATTTAATTTCCGCTGTGTTGTATATTGTTTTAACTAATTATGTGAAATGGACATCATGTTTATATCTAACTTCCTCTCTGCAGGAACCACCTAATCCTCTCCACAAAAGGTGTTTTGAAGGCCATTAAGTACTACTTCATCAGTACTCTTTAAAACACATTTACACGCCTTTGTGAATTGGACTGAAAACACATAAAATGGGAATAACATGTGAATATTAAAGGAATGTTCACATGCCATTAGCACAAATAGAATGAACTAACCCCCCTATTCCAGGGGCGTAGCTTCAGGAGGGTGGTTTGGGGTGATACACCCCACAATAAATGTATTTGTGCTAAATAGTTCGGTGCAGGTGCCTTCAGTCGGGTATGGTGAGCTGTCTGTCGGATTTCACCAGGAATTTTTACACACAGACAAAAAGTCTGACACCCTCTCTCCCGCTTTCTGTTTCAAAAGACTTTAAAAATGTTGGGTTTCACCAGGAATTTTTACACACTCAGACAAAAAGTCTGACACCCTCTTTTCCGCTTTCTGTTTCAAAAGACTTAAAAAATGTTGGGTAATGCAAAAAATAATGATTTTTCTCTCACGTAGTACCCCAACGAATCTACAATCCAATCCATTCTGCTATGCCTTAAGCCCCTCTCTTGCGCCCTGTTTGTCGTATGAGGTATTTTAACATTAAGTAGCAACGTGATTGTTAGGGCATCTGAAACTCAACACCCCTCCCCCCTTCACCCGATCTTGATGACGAAGCTACGCCTCTACTCTTTTGTTAATAGGAAGTTGGACATTTCATGACTGATTCACGAGGACTTGTAAGACTAGGTAAAAGAGTACTCCTATAATACTGTTTCCCATGCACATAAAAGCTTGTGTGAATTGGACTCTGTGTATGATTCCAGAGGGATTTCCCTAAATAACTTTTTTTTTTTTGCTAAGGTATTAGATACCCCCAGTTCTCACTTTAATATTTTATTTTATCATGAACAGCTAAGCGTTTGGAAATATATTAAGAGTAAAGTTGATGCGCCCTTCTCTGATTTTCTTATCCCTTAGGCAACTTAGGTGCTAAACAGATTTTTTTTTTTTTTTTACAAAAGTAAGTTCGTTCAGCCTCTGCTCTGCTCAGATTTCTTATTCTCCCCTCCCAGGCACATTCTGTGTGTGTGACTGTTGATACTCTACTCCCAGCAGAGCCCTTCCTATAATGTTCTTAAGATTACAATGTGGACTTGAAGAGCTGAGCAAACACATACAATAATAAAACTAGCAGGGGAGCCATGTTATACCCATGTGCAGAAGGAGTAAGTAAGTCTACTGTCACTAGACTGTGAAGCAGAGGATTAGTAAAAACAGCTATAGTGGGACAACAGTTGTTTACAGTACGTGTCCCGATTAGAACATACAGACTATAGGCCTCCTCTGATGGGCTGAAGTGTGTGGATGGGTGTGGTTCTGAAAGGGGAAAGGAATGAAAGTTAAAATACACCTCCGGCTACGACAAACTTACCTTCCATTCCTCCTAATCTTAGAATGATCAAAAAGGGATATTTTTTGTGTTTAGAAAAAATTGAGATTTTTCATCTTCTCAATGAAATACACTCGGTACAGTGTAATGGAAAAGGAATGCTTGATGCAGTGAGCAGCTGTCAGCTAAGCAGGCGTCTGAGTCTGGAGGTGGGTTCGCAAAGCATTCTGTGTGCTAAGAACACCACTACATCGTGCACAAAGGCCCTTTGGGGGTAGTGAAATAGTGCTCATAACATGCCCCTTTCCCCCTGTGATGCACGGAGCATGTTGTGCGTTGGTAAGACATTTACAACATGTGATGTGCTTTTTCGTACATTGCAAACTGCAGTTTTGCTGACACAAATCTCAGAATTTTTAAGTCCCTGGCTTTGCCATGACAAAAATGCTCCATACACTATGTCCTTTATCCACAATTTTAAACGTTTTGATTGCTGTACAACAGTTATATCATCAGCAGTGTTCCAAGGTAAAATTCCCGACTACCTGGACAGCTGATATATCCCTCTGCGTTTCCTTTCATTCCTGTGAGTTCTCATTTGTTTATGTTTTTGACACCTTTGTGAGGCACCATGTCATGAAGGGCCACTTAAACTACAAATTACCTAATCCTCCTAAGGAGAAGGCTCTCTGAGTGCCCTGGGATTAAAGAGATCCTCCATTGGTCCTTCTACCCCTCTAGACCTGAGAGGGTAAACTAGGTAATTCCGCAGCAGGTCATGGAGGGTTGCAACATTAGTATGATATTTGATCCTTACTTGCCTCTTCTTTTAAATTAAGCTCAGTGGCCTGGAGAGATGGGGCTCTTTTCCAATTATTTACTCTGTGAATTAAAATGCTGTTGAACATTAGGCACATTGGTTTTGCAGTATTGACTGTGAACACTGGAATATGTGCTCATGGGAGATAGTTTGTATTTGCTGGTGATGACACAGAAAAATATGACCATTCATATATCATGTAACCAAAATCGTATAATGCAGTGTGATTTTAGTAAAGAAAATAATGTACGTGGGAAATTGTGCCCTCGGAGTAGTTCGCCATTATTATAATCAGGCTTAATTAATCATGAAGAATTGACAAATGTACTAATCCGTCATAATTGCAAATGTGTGCTATGATTTTATTGTTGAAACTGTTTTATGCTTAGCTTAAATTTAGTAGAGGCTTTGGCCTAGTCGCCTGGCCTCAAATTTAACTGCGTGGTTTTTCACTTTTAAAAAGGACATTATTCTGTATTTTTCCAGTAGAGATGACTAATACACTTATCTCCAAGGTTTCGTGCTAGGCCGGTTTCATCCCCTTTGATACAAGGTCAGTTTCTGCAGGTGCGGACCATAAAAGCACTGATACCGAAATAATTGGCAAACTTTGTTGCAACTTGTGTTCTAAGGCTCCAAGGACATTGTATGCATAAATGAGTACTAGGAGAAAGACACTATTCATTGGTCAAATTGAAGCCACCCTACAAACCTTCCAATGGAAGACCCTGCTGAATTTGGAATTTTTCTTACTTAAACCCACCGGACAAAGAGAAGTCAGCCATTTTCCTTGATGCCATCTTTGAAGCCAAATGCCAGACGCCATCTTATACGACATCTTGATGCTCTTTTCTCTATTCTAGAGAAAGAGACTTTGAAATTCTCACCGTAGAGACTTTAACTTTAATTTCTCCCGTCTTGCCCATGCAGTAACTTTGCCCCATTCTCCGTGCTGCTGAAAGGAAACTTGCCCTTAACTCTGCCCCTCTGAAATCTGCCCCATGCTGATCGAACCGGTACCTGAAGGACGAAGACTTTCTTGAATGCTGATTGTATTTGGTAATTATGAAAGGATAATTGTATTATGCATTGTGTTTTTCCTTTTAGGTACCAACTGCTATTTTGATAGGGCCCAAGCTAGACGTTTTCCAAATTTGTGTTGACTAAATTCGTTTTGCATGAAGCCCCACATGCCAATGCTAATTAGAGGTTAGTCGAGGTATTCACTTGACGCACCATGTTGAATTGAAATCTTGTTATGCTGACCGATGTATGAAATTAGTAAAATTCAGTTGCTTATATTTGTGATTTGTATTGCTATAACTGAGTGCATTATAATTCAGATTTTGCGTAGATTGCGTTTCTTCCACCGCTATGGACAGCTAGTAATGTTCGTATACATATATAATTTGGTTTTGAGACATATACATTGTGCTAGCTTTGTTAATATAGGGAAATAAATTCACTAACTTTTAATAAACTGGTGTGGTTGTTCATGACTGAAAGGTCATGGTGTGTCGAAATACCAACTGTTATTGATTCCTAATGTGTTATTTTGATCTATTAATTGAGTATTGACTATCAATTACAATAGTCATTGATTATTGATTTAAATGATCCGACTATTCTAGGATGAGGAGAGCCCAACTCGGCTAAAAAGTTCACCGACCTCCAACGTGTCCAGGTACAGGGAAATTTATAAGGGCTGGACGCGTTATCACTGACAAGGATATCCCAAGCTCAGATCAAACATCTGTATACTCAAGGAAATCATTTGTATGTAGACATCTCGTTATCAGACGAGGCTGTCAATATAATATTGTAATCCCCTAAAACAGGAAACAGAAACAAAAATATAATGAAGTGTGATAATAATTAGAAATACAAAACTTGCCTCATATGAAATTTGAAAATCTCTACATCTGGTTCATAACACGTCTATTGTATCTTAACACTGAGTAACATTATTACAGGAAGAATAAGAATTGATAGCTTTAATCAACAGAGCATTATTAATATTATACATTTTGGTTCTTTTAATCACCATAGTATCTCTTAACTCTCTTTTAGCTACTATATTTTCAGTCTGTCCTTAACTGCCTTTCCCTGAAGTGGCTTCAAGACAACACATAAAATTAGCAGCTGCATAAATAATTATGTTGAATAATATTTGTTAGGAAAATGCACCAAAAGTAGCAGTTAAAGGAATAATATTGCTTCTGTGACATAATATTGTCATCCACAATATTGTAATGCTGAAGCGGGGTGGGGCAGATTTACTATTCCAACTCCAACCTAAACAACAGGGGAAAAATGTTGGTACAATATATATTAGTTATTATAAAATATATTTAAAAAATAACAGCATTACTAAGTAATGGAAAATATGTACAAAAAGCAAAAGTTACATTTTTATTAATAAAAACAATTTTTATAAACATCTAAACATTCTACTAAAGAACTTTAAACAATATCCAAAACGTTTGTTATTAAAAATATTTACAGTAAAAATAAACTTCCCAATTTACTGCATCACAATCTCTGCAAATCACAATAACATTTTCAAAAATATAAAAAAATCACAATTAAAACTTTTTCCACCCTACTCCACAACAAACCCAGCAACCTACAATAAAATGTGAAATGATTTTAAAAAATAATTAAATAAATCACAACAAAAAATAATCAATAACAATACCTACAAAAAAATAACATTAAAAAAATAAATGCATTAATTTTATCAATTAAATAATCTGTATAATTTACAATATAATTATCCAATTAAAATACAAAATAATTCACAATTTAAAAAAAGATAATTAACTAATTGAAACAAAACAAATTAGATAATGTAACAACTAAATAATTGAGAAATATTAATGTAATCAAGCAATTAAATGTGTCTAATTGTGAAAAATACATAAAACATGAATATGTTCCCACATCAGCTCTTCTAAAACCTAATAAGCTGCCAATTGTTTTAAAAAATGCAAAATCAGATGAACAACACTCTAAAAATATCATCAAAATAATAAAACAACTTCTAAAAAACTTACAAACCTCAAAATTGAACACGTTAATAAAGTAAAACATACAAAATAATAAAACATTACAAAATATTAACATGATCGATGTTAGAATACAACTATAATTAAAAAACGATATTAAAGACATTTAAAAAGATATTTGACTTGCAGTATTCTGTACCAAGATATGTTTGTCAGCACAATATGTCTTGACAATATTGTGTCTGACTGTATTCTTGAGATCATATTAAATCACCTGCGCCATATTATCAATAGCTGATCGGCACACTACATCGCGTACAATGTAAATTGTAAACTGACCGCACACAGATTGTAATGTCCCATCATCCAACACAATACCCCTTATACAACACATATCCTCCACAACTACAACAGTCAAACACCTTCATTCTCACAGCAAACACTACTCTGTCCACTCCCACTAACAAAACCTGCTATCACTCACACAACACAAAACCACCCTATACATTCCTTTCAGCCTTCCAGATACACACTCCCTGTTCACACAAACAAACAACACTATCCTCTATTTGCTACACACAGACTACCTTTCATCATAACAATTCCCAAACCCAGCCTTCCAACACACCATCTACAAATGCCATTCCCTTCCCTTCACCAATTACACACAACCATACAACCCTCACACTCCACTCGACCACACATATTACCTCTTCCAGTCATCACAACTAACACAAACTCCACTGACACACATCCATCCCCTCTTACATAGCTCATACATTCATCTCCAAAACATATCAACTCCCAATGTAGGACTCTAATTCCACTCACCAGCACTAACTCACATACAAATCCCTCACCGAAAACAACTACATCAATATCCCCTCTCAGTATTCCACAAAAACAATACAGACCACACACATCAACACATCAAATCAACACAAACTTTCATTATATTTATCGTCACACCCACTCCCACCCTCATGACTACACAAAGAATACAAATCCCGTCCTATCTTTACCCCTACATTCTCACTCTTCACAAACACCTACCACAAGAACCCCAACCCAGCAACTTTCATTCACCCGCCTCTCCTCCACTGCACAATTTAGAGCCTTACATGATGATCCACAAGCTTCTCCATCACCCCAACTCATACTCCACCCACACTAAACAGAAGCAAACAAAATAAACAACATGCCACTCTTAACAACTATGCATCCCCTTGTCTATTACATAATAAGGCTACCCTACAAAAAACAGTACACTCTTCATGTCTCTCTCAGCCACCAAGTCCCCCACCCACCCACACAGACCCAACAAAATGCCTCCTAAACCTGCTGGAAGAGGAACACTATATTGAAAAACAAGACTATTGTGACCCTCACACAGTTATCACAACTAACAACACACCTGCTTCAAGCTCAAATTATACTGCTCACCCTTCTCCTAAGCAAAACAACACTGCCACTAACACACTTTTTCCAAACTGCCAGCTCATAAATGCTCGGTCACTCTCATAAAACAAGCACCACATCTACGACCTGCTCACAGACACACAACCTGACTTACTATTCATGACGGAATCATGGTTGGGAGATGGTATTGTCCCAGTGTTGCACAAAGCCCTTTTGTGTGTGTGTATGTTATTCTATGCTTAACATGTTCATAGGTCATTGCATAACTCCTAGATAAGTTTTTATACTAGATACTTATGAATCCCTGCTCTCATTTTATATCACTCTTATCTACCCATCACCATATGTCATGTCTCTATCAATCTATCCTTCATTCCCACTCTGACCCATCCCAAATCCATTCTACTACTTTCATCTCCAAAATAACTCTGCCTAAGGTCTTCCCTCCTCTTCCACATCTAACTCACCCAAACCTCACTTTACTACTATGATCTCCCAAACAACCCTACTATATTCTCCCTCATTTATCTCACCCTGCTACTATGATCTCCCTAACCCTCTCCACAGACTCTTCCCTCCTCCATCCCCCCTTTACTCATCCCAAGCCTAAATCTTATTACCATAAACTCCTAATTAACACTTCTGGATTCTTCCCTTCTCCACCCCTCCATTACTCCAGTCAATCTAACTAACAAACTCACATATCCGCAGCTCAAATTAATTCATAATAATACTAAAACTATACTCATATTTTCCTATACTAATCCACCACTAATTCCTTCTAGGTTCCGGGAGTAGCGTGCTACTCACCGAAAAGTGCTTCAACGCCTCGTCAGGGGTGGTAAGTGCTATATAAATACTATTATAATACAATACAATACAATAAGCTTATGTGCACTTAGAAGTCAATATGTTGTAGAAACAGAAGTTTAAAATCTCCCAGTTGGCCGCTTGATCATGAAGTAAAAGGGACAATAGTGCCTGTACATAACAATCTTTTGCTGGCATCACCATCAAGTACATAGTTGGCACTACCAAGTACATTTAAGAACTGTAGACAAATTAATATATAACACAACTTGAAGCAAGTTTGAAATTCACCCACCAACGGTGTACTGGAGTCAACATTAAAGCACAGGAAAATCATGGGGCATGCAACAAAAAAGTAATGGTTCTTTTATAAAAACCATCATCCTAATGTAACAAGTCCATTCAACTGGACAATAAGTTCTTCTGACTGAACCCTCGCCTTACAGATGAATAAGAGAATGGTAGTATGTGCAACAGAAAATCTAAAAACAAGCATTGGCATAGCCAATAGGTCTCGTTTTTGGGACCTTGTAAGTATTTAGCCATGCAGCACTTTATCCTGGATGCTACAACATCTGCTGTTCTTTAACATGGGAGGTCTGACACTAATAGGCACATTATAGCACTGAGCAGTATTTATTTAAAGTGTTATTTTTGTACAACTGGTATTCTGAACATATCTGGAAGTGCATTCATACACGATAATGAAGAAAAAAGAGTTTTAGTGAAACAAATAATTTGCCTGATAATACAATTTAAGCGTGGAAGCCACAATGCGTCGACGTTTTCTGGTTTCACTTTGTATAAATCAGCCAATAAATGGGTATCAATTGTGTTTTTCCATACGCTAAGGTTTGTTTTTATCTTAGTGCACGTTTCAAAATATAGCGCAGATTCTCCCTGAAGGTTATTGGAGCACTTTACATGAGCATCAATTCCATTAAATAAACACCATTTGCAACTCTCAAGCAATGCACTCAAGAAACACATTTTTAAAGTGTTTCAATGCCTTGTAATGGTATTATATAAATACAATATTAAAATACCATGTTTCAAGCAGCACAGGCTATTCATTATGTGTACATGCAAAGGTACAGGAAGTTTGCTCACGGTGTGATAGATGGAGGCCCCGCCCCCTTTTCTTTTTGACAGTTTTATATGCAGCAAGCTCAACCGTTCAAGGTTTGTTGCATCTTCCTTTTGCACCTCATTTAAAAAGCACATGTAGTCTAATGATCTCCCTAACGAGGTAGAATAAGCGTGTTTCCCAAGTAGTACGAATTTTACACTTCTCTCTTTCTTCTGGAAGTTTTACTTTTCCGGTCCTGATGATTTCCCATAAAATATACCCAAATAATTAAAAAGCAGATTAAGGGAATACATTATTAGGGGAGGGAAAGTAAGCGATTGGAGGCTGATGGCAGGCCACGATGTAAGCGCTGCTTTGTGTGATCAATAAGGTGGGAGGGCCTGGATGCTGATAAAGAGGCTGGCACTGAGCCATAATGCATTTGCTGCAAGTCTGAGCTCCCGCATTCTGAAAGCGGAGAATATCTGAAAATATTTGGAGAAGCAGATAGCTGAGGGGAGCGAGTGAGAATGAAAGAGAGGGAGGGAGGGAAGAATACTGCACAAGTACCAGCCACACTTTAAAAAAATACTATTACAATCCTGTGTAGCTGAAGGGAGTGAGAGGGTGAGGAAGGGGGAGGTAGGCAGGGAGGGAAGGAAGCTGCACAAGTAGTGGCCATACTTGAGAAAACTACAAATACAATGCAGTAGCAGAAAAAAATGCCAAAAGGAGAGGCAAATGGCAACGGTTCACCACTAAAAAGCAAGGAATTTCAAATGGCACACAAAGAAACAAATGAAAAGTGGTGGGCGTGCTAAAAGCTCATTGAGCAAATACAGCATGTCTTGGAGAAACAGAGCATGGGCTGCCTAGGCGAGATCTAATAAGTGTGATGCAATGATCTTGATAGATTCTGACTTTCTTCCCACAGAAGCCCGCCAGTGGAAGGGAGAGCTGTGGTTATAAATTAAGATACCACAAACCCTGTTTTATAAGAATGAGTCATAGAAAGAACGTTAAATATATGATGTGTAATTCTGAAAAAACAGCTAGTCACAAAATGCCCCAAAAAGGAAAGATTCACAGAGGACTGAGAGAAACTGAGAAATAAGAAAAGTATGAGGGCAGAGCAAGGAGGTAGCTGCTCAAACCAAATCCTGGTACTACCTGAAAAGCAGAGTCACCAACAAAAAACATGAAAATATTGGCTGTGGAGGGAAAAAAGACATTTGGGTGGGATATATAACAGACTCTAAAACCAACTCATACATTTTCATTATTGCATTACAAAGTGAAAGAAGATGGGCACTGAGTGGTGGTGGATGTATCAGACCTGGAGGTAAGGTGGTGGATGTGATGGATAACAAATTTAACAAATGCATACAGGTACCAAGCGCATGGGGAGCAGGCACAACTGCTCCATTTGTATAAAGTAGTGAAATGGTACAAAAAGTATTGTAAAAGATGGAAGTGTGAACACTATAGGCACTTGTTATGGGACTGACAGATGGCTAAGGAACGGCTTAAAGAGATCTAAGGTAGGATGAATCTTGATACAGGTCTCCTGAATCTACTAATCTTGAGAGTGGCCATTCTGAATTAAGTGTAGAGGCTGAATACTGGCCACAATGCTCCGGAATATTAAAGGAATTTCAGCTGCTAAAATGACTGTCCTATGTCATTGAAAAGAAACAGCTGACTGAAGGTGGAGCCAGGACAGAATGATTTCATGATACCAGCTCATCTAAAGAGATGATGTATAAAATGAACAATGAATCCTCTTTTCAAAAACTCTGGTGAAGTTACTTGAATAAATTATTATTAATCCACAAAACCATCCAATTTGAACCTGATTTCTGATTTAGCTTTGCGTTACTATTTTGTCCCAATGGAATTCCGATTCCTCATGTGATCCCCTATTCGCATCCCCCTCCATGAAAGTAGTGTTCGTTTTAAGTCAGTAACTAGAGGGTGAATAGGTGCAGTATTTAGATCTTCGCCTTTTCCTATATGCTATGTGCATCTGCGATGTATATGCTCATAAGTATATAGACAAAAGATTCATAGATACTTTAGAATTATTCTCATAGCTGTTGTAGTTGTAGTAACTTTTGAAATTAGGCCCTCTTTATAAGTTTTCAAAAAATTCAGCTCAGTTGCAAATAGGAGTACAAGCATTATCAGAAAACATGCATTGCCAATAATTTCTTTGCACAAGACTCACTAGTAAAAACCTGGGAAATTCCTCCTTGCAGAAGAGACAAATCTGTGAAAAGTGTTATGCAAACAGCGATTTCTATGAATACCCCTTATTTCATGGAGAAAAACCTTTATCCAGAATTGAATCTCTCACCTTGTAAAAGGTTCCGTTTGCAGTGTCACTAGTTACCACGTGTACGTAGAGCACCCGGGGATATTGCTATTTAAGAGGGGTGGGATTTCCGTCACGATTGGGAGCCAAATCTAAGTGAAGTCCATAATCTCTTTGTTTTGCAGATAGGATTGTAACGGGAATATTTTGAATTTTTAATTTCTGAGATGCATATAGTGGAAACATAATCAAAAATTGCCATATATAGAGAACAAAAGTAGAACCCAAGGCTTAGGAATGATCCTGCACACTATCATAACATCACCTTGGCTGACCCTATAGCAATGTGAAAAAGTATACCGATCCTGAATATACATGTGAGCTGATTCCATTCACACAACCTGCCCACAGAGGTGTAGGCTGTTGAGAAGATGTGCTATAATAACAAATGTTTTCCTCTTCAAAAAACACTTCAAAAATGCGGGTTACAAGAATAATTATCTCGCTCTGCCTGATAAATCTAAAAGTTTGCCATCTGCTAAGAACACGTATTATGGAACGACAACTCACTTAAAAATGTCTAATCTGTCTTCAAAAGTGAATCACGATGAGCCACGTCCCATTTTGTCTGGCACTGGGAAAACAAAATCTCATGCCCCTAATTTTGCAGCTTTATGCGGGTATGACAGCCTGACTGAAAAAGGGTAAGTTCACAAAACCTATCTTTGTACCCTGTAAATGTTGCTTTCTTATTTTATCCCCACGAGCACCATAAAGTTGTGGCGTACATGCGCTCTAAAATAATAAGTACAATACAAATGTAAAAGAGGTTAACAGTGCAGTAAGTTAAAATAGTCCTATTGAACCTCTTCACTGTGTATATCAGGAAGTTCAATTGATCTCTCTTACAGGCTACATATCATTTTAGGAATATCATTCCTAAGAATCCATGGCCGGTCAGGGCCTGCATTACTGTTTACAGGTGACGAGGTTGTGACTGCCCACACAGAGGTTGCTCTAGGCAAGCTTCTCTTTAAGGAAATTCACCTTGGAATTATTCAGAACAAGGCCAGGCTCATGAGAGCAGAAAGAACTAAATAAATTCACAATTAATCACGAAAAGAGCAGGGATATTATCATACCATCTCCTTTGCTCGTCACAACCTTTACAGTCATGAGGGGACTTCTCTCATAAAATCAAGCAACATGCTTACCATAAAAAACACAAAGTTGCCTTTGACTTGGAGGGGCAGATTTTGAACACCAAAAACAAGGATATTCTATTAACGTAGAATTAGGACTAATTTTTTTAATCGAACGAGGGGGACAGAATGAGCAAAATGACAGCGTTCATCAACGTAGAAAACACAATGAGACACTATGGTAATTAAATGCAAAGTTTACTCAGAGTATCATCTACGTTAGTTAAATAGATTTCTGATAAGGCTGCTGACATAACCCTCCAGTGGAACACACAAAAATGTGCTTCACTTTAAAGTTCATTCAAACCCTTCTGAAAACCGGATTATATGCTAAATTTACTGAAATTCGCCAAAAACGATGGTGAAAAAAGAGGACAGTCCTACCAAATCTGGGATCCCGGGTCACTATACTTTGCCCCCTTTTTATAGTATAACTGCCTCCTCTCCTCATCTGGAAGCTCTGTGTAACCCGTCTCCTCATCGCGCCGCATGGTACGTGAACTTCTGCTGTTTTTCAGATAGCTAACAGCTCCTTTTTGCCATCAATCACATAGTATGCTTTCATGATATTTATGCTCCAGCGGGGCACAGAGGTGAGTGTTCTCGGACCCTGTTCTTTAACCCCTTCGCTGCCAGGCCTTTTCCCCCTCCTGTGCCGGGCCTTTTTTTGCCTATTTGGGGCAGTTCGCGCTTAGGCCCTCATAACTTTTTGTCCACATAAGCTAACCAAGCCAAATTTGCGTCCTTTTTTTCCAACATCCTAGGGATTCTAGAGGTACCCAGACTTTGTGGGTTCCCTTGAAGGAGGCCAAGAAATTGGCCAAAATACA
This sequence comes from Pleurodeles waltl, assembly GCF_031143425.1. NCBI lineage: Eukaryota > Metazoa > Chordata > Amphibia > Caudata > Salamandridae > Pleurodeles > Pleurodeles waltl. The sequence goes on from NC_090440.1 coordinate 1,629,764,067, forward strand.
GTGAAAATTTCGTTTTTTTCAAAAAAATTGGAAAAAGTGGCTGCAGAAAAAGGCTTGTGGTTTTTCCCCTGAAAATGGCATCAACAAAGGGTTTGCGGTGCTAAACTCAGCAGCTTCCCAGCTTTCAGGAACAGGCAGACTTGAATCAGAAAACCCAATTTTTCAACACAATTTTGGCATTTTACTGGGGCATACCCCATTTTTGCAGTTTTTTGTGCTTTCAGCCTCCTTCCAGTCAGTGACAGAAATGGGCATGAAACCAATGCTGGATCCCAGAAACCTAAACATTTCTGAAAAGTAGACACAATTCTGAATTCAGCAAGGGGTCATTTGTGTAGATCCTACAAGGGTTTCCTACAGAAAATAACAACTGAAAAAGAAAAATATTGAAATTGAGGTGAAAAAAACATAAATGTTTCTCTACGTTTTACTCTGTAACTTTTCCCTGCAATGTCAGATTATCGAAAGCAATATACCGTTACGTCTGCTGGACTCCTCTGGTTGCGGGGATATATAGGGCTTGTAGGTTCATCAAGAACCCAAGGAACCCAGAGCCAATAAATGAGCTGCACCCTGACGTGCGTTTTCAATCTATACCGGGTATAAAGCAATTCATTTGCTGAAATATAAAGAGTAAAAAATTGCTATCAAGAAAACCTTTGTATTTCCAAAAAGGGCACAAGATAAGGTGCTGAGGAGCAGTGGTTAATTGCACATATCTGAATTCCGGGGTGACCAAACTAGCATGTGAATTACAGGGCATTTCTCAAATAGATGTCTTTTTTACACACTCTCCTATATTTGGAAGGAAAAAATGAAGAGAAAGACAAGGGGCAATAACACTTGTTTTGCTAATCTGTGTTCCCCCAAGTCTCCCGATAAAAAAGATACCTCACTTGTGTGGGTAGGCCTAGCGCCCGCGACAGGAAACGCCCCAAAGCGCAACGTGAACACATCCAAATTTTTGGAAGAAAACAGAGGTGTTTTTTGCGAAGTGCCTACCTGTAGATTTTGGCCTCTAGCTCAGCCGGCACCTATGGAAACCTACCAAATCTGTGCATTTCTGAAAACTAGAGACCTAGGGGAATCCAAGGAGGGGTGACTTGCGGGGCTCGGACCAGGTTCTGTTACCCAGAATCCTTTGCAAACCTCAAAATTTGGCTAAAAAAACACATGTTCCTCACATTTCTGTGGCAGAAAGTTCTGGAATCTGAGAGGAGCTACAAATTTCCTTCCACCCAGCGTTCCCCCAAGTCTCCCGATAAAAATGATACCTCACTTGCGCGGCTAGGTCTAGCGCCGGCGACAGGAAATACCCCAAAGCGCAACGTGGACACATCCTAAATTTTGGAAAAAAACAGAGGTGTTTTTTGCGAAGTGCCTACCTGTAGATTTTGGCGTCTAGCTCAGCCGGCACCTAGGGAAACCTACCAAACCTGTGCATTTCTGAAAACTAGAGACCTAGGGGAATCCAAGGAGGGGTGACTTGCGGGGCTCGGACCAGGTTCTGTTACCCAGAATCCTTTGCAAACCTCAAAATTTGGCTAAAAAAACACATGTCCCTCACATTTTTGTGGCAGAAAGTTCTGGAATCTGAGAGGAGCTACAAATTTCCTTCCACCCAGCGTTCCCCCAAGTCTCCCGATAAAAATGATACCTCACTTGCGTGGGTAGGCCTAGCGCCGGCGACAGGAAACACCCCAAAGCGCAACGTGGACACATCCTAAATTTTGGAAAAAAACAGAGGTGTTTTTTGCGAAGTGCCTACCTGTAGATTTTGGTCTCTAGCTCAGCCGGCACCTAGGGAAACCTACCACACCTGTGCATTTCTGAAAACTAGAGACCTAGGGGAATCCAAGGAGGGGTGACTTGCGGGGCTCGGACCAGGTTCTGTTACCCAGAATCCTTTGCAAACCTCAAAATTTGGCTAAAAAAACACGTCCCTCACATTTCTGTGGCAGAAAGTTCTGGAATCTGAGAGGAGCTACAAATTTCCTTCCACCCAGCGTTCCCCCAAGTCTCCCGATAAAAATGACACCTCACTTGCGTGGGTAGGCCTAGCGCCGGCGACAGGAAACACCCCAAAGCGCAACGTGGACACATCCTAAATTTTGGAAAAAAACAGAGGTGTTTTTTGCGAAGTGCCTACCTGTAGATTTTGGCCTCTAGCTCAGCCGGCACCTAGGGAAACCTACCAAACCTGTGCATTTCTGAAAACTAGAGACCTAGGGGAATCCAAGGAGGGGTGACTTGCGGGGCTCGGACCAGGTTCTGTTACCCAGAATCCTTTGCAAACCTCAAAATTTGGCTAAAAAAACACATGTCCCTCACATTTCTGTGGCAGAAAGTTCTGGAATCTGAGAGGAGCTACAAATTTCCTTCCACCCAGCGTTCCCCCAAGTCTCCCGATAAAAATGATACCTCACTTGCGTGGGTAGGCCTAGCGCCGGCGACAGGAAACACCCCAAAGCGCAACGTGGACACATCCTAAATTTTGGAAAAAAACAGAGGTGTTTTTTGCGAAGTGCCTACCTGTAGATTTTGGCCTCTAGCTCAGCCGGCACCTAGGGAAACCTACCAAACCTGTGCATTTCTGAAAACTAGAGACCTAGGGGAATCCAAGGAGGGGTGACTTGCGGGGCTCGGATCAGGTTCTGTTACCCAGAATCCTTTGCAAACCTCAAAATTTGGCTAAAAAAACACATGTCCCTCACATTTTTGTGGCAGAAAGTTCTGGAATCTGAGAGGAGCTACAAATTTCCTTCCACCCAGCGTTCCCCCACGTCTCCCGATAAAAATGATACCTCACTTGTGTGGGTAGGCCTAGCGCCCGCAACAGGAAACACCCCAAAGCGCAACGTGGACACATCACAGAAAACAGACCTGTTTTTAGCAAAGTGCCTACCTGTAGATTTTGGCCTGTAGCTCAGCCGCCACCTAGGGAAACCTACCAAACCTGTGCATTTCTGAAAACTAGAGACCTAGGGGAATCCAAGATGGGGTGACTTGTGTGGCTCGGACCAGGTTCTGTTACCCAGAATCCTTTGCAAACCTCAAAATTTGGCTAAAAAAACACATGTTCCTCACATTTCTGTGGCAGAAAGTTCTACAATCTGAGAGGAGCCACAAATTTCCTTCCACCCAGCGTTCCCCCACGTCTCCCTATAAAAATGATACCTCACTTGTGTGGGTAGGCCTATCGCTCGCGACAGGAAATGGCCCAAAACACAACGTGGAAACATCACATTTTTTCATAGAAAACAGTGCCTACGTGTGGATTTTGGCCTCTAGCTCAGCCGGCACCTGGGGAAACCTAGCAAACCAGTGCATTTTTGAAAACTAGAGACCTAGGGGAATCCAAGATGGGGTGATTTGCGGGGCTCTGACCAGGTTCTGTTACCCAGAATTCTTTGCAAACATCAAAATCTGGCTAAAAAACACTTTTTCCTCTCATTTCGGTGACAGAAAGTTCTGGAATCTGAGAGGAGCCACAAATTTCCTTCCACCCAGCGTTCTCCTAAGTCTCTCCATAAAAATGGTACCTCACTTGTGTGGGTAGGCCTAGCGCCCACAAAAGGAAATGGCCCAAAACACAACATATTTTTTCACAGAAAACAGAGGTGTTTTTTGCAAAGTGCCTACCTGTGGATTTTGGCCTCTAGCTCAGCCGGCCCCGGGGGGGGGGAAGGGGGGAAATGCCCTAAAATAAATTTGACCCCCCACCCCCCCAAACCCCCCCTGCCCAGGTGCGACCCTTGCCTACGGGGTCGCTACCCCTGCGTGACATTGGAGCCAAAAAACAAATTCCCGGTGCCTAGTGGTTTCTGCCCCCTTGGGGGCAGATTGACCTAAAATCGACCAATCTGCCCCCAAGGGGGGCAGAAATGGTCTAAACACAGTTTGCCCCCCAGGGGAGCGACCCTTGCCTGATGGGTCGCTCCCCATCTCTAAAAAAACAAACATACAAAAAAAAAAAAAGCACAAAAAAAATTTGCCATGGCGCCTAGAGGTTTCTGCCCCCCCCTGGTGGCAGATCGGCCTAATAATAGGCCGATCTGCCCCCAGGGGGGGCAGAAATGGCCTAAAATAAATTTGCCCCCCGAACACCCACTCCCCACCCCCCGGAGGGACCCTTGCCTACGGGGTCGCTCCCCCTGCGTGACATTGGCGCCAAAAAACAAATCCCCGGTGCCTAGTGGTTTCTGCCCCCTTGGGGCAAATTGACCTAAAATCTACCAATCTGCCCCCAAGGGGGGCAGAAATGGTCTAAACACAATTTGCCCCCCAGGGGAGCGACCCTTGCCTGATGGGTCGCTCCCCATCTCTAAAAAACAAAAAAAAAACAAAAAAAAACCACCCAAAAAAAATTTGCCCTGGCAACAAGAGGTTTCTGCCCCCCCTGGGGGCAGATCGGCCTAATAATAGGCCGATCTGCCCCCATGGGGGGCAGAAATGGCCTAAAATAAATTTGCCCCCCGAACACCCACTCCCCACCCCCCGGAGGGACCCTTGCCTACGGGGTCGCTCCCCCTGCGTGACATTGGCGCCAAAAAACAAATCCCCGGTGCCTAGTGGTCTCTGCCCCCTTGGGGCAGAATGACCTAAAATCGACCAATCTGCCCCCAAGGGGGGCAGAAATGGTCTAAACACAATTTGCCCCCCAGGGGAGCGACCCTTGCCTGATGGGTCGCTCCCCATCTCTAAAAAAAACCAAACAAACAAAAAAAAAACACACAAAAAAAATTTGCCCTGGCAACAAGAGGTTTCTGCCCCCCCTGGGGGCAGATCGGCCTAATAATAGGCCGATCTGCCCCGAGGGGGGGCAGAAATGGCCTAAAATAAATTTGCCCCCCGAACACCCCCCCCCCAGAGCGACCCTTGCCTACGGGGTCGCTCATCCTGCGTGACATTGGCGCAAAAAACAAATCCCCGGTGCCTAGTGGTTTCTGCCCCCTTGGGGCAGATTGACCTAAAATCGACCAATCTGCCCCCAAGGGGGGCAGAAATGGTCTAAACACAATTTGCCCCCCAGGGGAGCGACCCTTGCCTGATGGGTCGCTCCCCATCTCTAAAAAAAACCAAACAAACAAAAAAAAAACACACAAAAAAAAATTGCCCTGGCAACAAGAGGTTTCTGCCCCCCCTGGGGGCAGATCGGCCTAATAATAGGCCGATCTGCCCCGAGGGGGGGCAGAAATGGTCTAAACACAATTTGCCCCCAGGGGAGCGACCCTTGCCTGATGGGTCGCTCCCCATCTCTAAAAAAAACCAAACAAACAAAAAAAAAAAAAAAATTTTTTTTTGCCCTGGCAACAAGAGGTTTCTGCCTCCCCTGGGGGCAGATCGGCCTAATAATAGGCCGATCTGCCCCCAGGGGGGGCAGAAATGGCCTAAAATAAATTTGCCCCCTGAACCCCCACCCCCCCCCACCCCCCGGAGCGACCATTGCCTACGGGGTCGCTCCCCCTGCGTGACATTGGTGCCAAAAAACAAATCCCCGGTGCCTAGTGGTTTCTGCCCCCTTGGGGCAGATTGACCTAAAATCTACCAATCTGCCCCCAAGGGGGGCAGAAATGGGCTAAACACAATTTGCCCCACAGGGGAGCGACCCTTGCCTGATGGGTCGCTCCCCTTCTCTAAAAAAAACACCAAACCAATAAAAAAAACACAAAAAAAAAATTTGCCCTGGCGCCTAGAGGTTTCTGCCCCCCCTGGGGGTAGACCGGCCTAATACCAATAGGTAAAATAATTTTGCCCACCCCTACCCCCCCCCGGGGAGCGACGCTTGACTACAAGGTCGCTCCCCTTGTGTGACGGCGCAAAAAAAAGATCCCTGGTGCCTAGTGGTTTCTGCCCCCCTTGGGGGCAGATTGACCTAAAATCGGCCGATCTGCCCCCAAAGCGGGCAGAAATGGCCTAAATACATTTTGCCCCTCCAGGGGAGCGACCCTTGTCCAAGGGGGTCGCTCCCCATCTGTAAAACAGAAAAACAAAAAAATCCCTGGTGCCTAGTGGTTTCTGCCCCCCTTGGGGGCAGATCAGCCGAATCAAAATAGGCTGATCTACCCCCCCCAGGGGGGCAGAAATGGCCTAAAATAATCCCGCCCCCACCCCCCCCCAGGGAGCGACCCTTGCCTAAGGGGTCGCTCCCCTTGCGTGAAATTCACGCAAAAAAAAAAACTCCCTGGTGTCTAATGGTTTCTGCCCCCCTTGGGGGCAGATTGGCCTCATCAAAATAGGCCAATCTGCCCCCAAGGGGGGCAGAAATGGCCTAAATATAATTTGCCCCCTAGGGGAGCGACCCTTGCCTAAGGGGTCGCTCCCCACCTTAAAAAAAAAAGAAAACATAACAAAAAGAAAAAAAAAAAAAAAAAGATCCCTGGTGCCTAGAGGTTTCTGCCCCCCCTGGGGGCAGATCGGCCTAATAATAGGCCGATCTGTCCCCAGGGGGGGCAGAAAAGGCCTTCCCAAAAAATTGCCCCCCCTGGGAGCGACCCTTGCCAAAGGGGTCGCTTTGTTGCGTGACATTCGCGCGCAAAAACAAACTCCCTGGTGTCTAATGGTTTCTGCCCCCCTTGGGGGCAGATTGGCCTTATCAAAATAGGCCAATCTGCCCCCAAGGGGGGCAGAAATGGCCTAAATATATATTGCCCCGTAGGGGAGCGACCCTTGCCTAAGGGATCGCTCCCCACCTAAAAAAAAAAAAAAAAAAAAAAAAAAAAGGTCCCTGGTGCCTAGAAGTTTCTGCCCCCCCTGGGGGCAGATCGGCCTAATATTAAGGCCAATCTGCCCCCAGGGGGGGCAGAAAAGGCCTTCCTAAAAAAATGCCCCCCTGGGAGCGACCCTTGCCCAAGGGGTCGCTCCCTTTTGCCAATATCAAGGAAAAAAAAAAATCCCTGGTGTCTAGTGGGGTTTCAAAAGCCGGATTGCAAGCAATCCGGCTTTTGAAACCTGTGAGAGACTTCAAAGAGAAGGAAATACATTTCCTTCCCTTTGATGCCTCTCGGGGCCTCCCCCATGGGATTGAAAAAGAAATGCAAAAGCATTTATTTTTCAATCGCGCTGGAAGCTCTGCTTCCAGCGCGATGGGGGAGACCCTGTGACTAATCAGCGCGCGCTCGCGCGCTGACGTCACAGGGGGGGTTGGGGGGGTCGGGGGTGGGATGGGAAGGGCTTCCCCTTCCATCCCTGACCTGGGGGGGTGGGGGGGAACCCCACAGAGGGAGCGAGAGCGCTCCCTCTGGGCTCTGTGCACAGGACGTAATGGTTACGTCCTGGGCACAGCAGCACTGTGCCTCAGGACGTAACCATTACGTCCTGGGCACAGAAGGGGTTAAAAAAAGATGGGACTGGCTTTTCTTTGAGACCCTGCACGGGTGTGAAGTTTAGTTGGTCCTTAAGGAGAGGTTGCCAAGCAGACATGTAGCAGTGACGTTCTGTGCTTCCTTATAGACATCTGAATGTCAACAGCAGTGGTTTGACTTACTGTAGTGAATAAGGGTCAGCTACTGCACTTCTCGGTGTGGGGGCTGCATGCAGAGGCTCATGGTTCCTCCCAATATTGTGGCCAGCACTGAACAGGATAACAGGCTTGTACGATTACTGGAAGGAGGGGGCACGTGGGATCTGGCTCTTCACTTAGGGAGCATGTATAACCCAGTCCATGGTGTCACTTTGATACAAGGCCTGATCCGCTTGCACAAGGTTATGCAAAAGGATAAAGCAATCTCTAAAAGTTTCCCATGACTTGTCAGACGTTTGGTGGTAAAAGGTCCACGTGAGTCACCACCAGTCTCCCAGGTATCCTATGTAGGATCCTTTATATAGTAGCGAAAGACTTCAGATGCATTCCTGTCTGTCTGAACACCGCTCACATAAGACTACTAAGTAAAGACATATCAATTCTACAGCTAGCCACTTGTAGTATTCCTTGGTGGGATTTGAAGTTATAGGTTCATGTAGTGGGATTTGGAGCTATAGGTCCAGATGGCAGTATCTTCCGGTGTTCAACAGCAAGGCTGGGATACTCCAGTTAGGACATGAGGACCCTGATGCACATTATGGGTTTCAGCAAGGCCAAAATACTCAAGTAGAAAACAGAGGTCAAGAACACAGCATAAATAACAAAGAAAATCTTAGCTCAGATACAATGTGTAACTTAACATCATTTTCACCACGTTTGGGGTCTAACAAAGATATCTGTTGGCATGCCATCACTTGCATATGATTTCATGTTTCTTTTATATAATATACGAGAAAGATGACTAACTCAACAAATTTGTTGGGGGAAATGTATCAAAATAAGGGTTTTGGTGGTAGATTCCCTGGATACTTGAAGGTTGACTGCATTTTGTCAGTTGTTTCCAGTCTTTCTTCAGTGGTCACTAAGTGGCTGCACCTTGTTATCAGGTACACAGAAAATTAGATATTGCTGTGGAAAAGCAAATGCCAATTCATCTTAGAACCAGGACGTGCAGTGCATATGTAGCAGAGTCATTGCTGATTAGTTTTCAGTCAATATAGGATCTCAGTAGAAGAGATATTTACATGTGGTTGAGCCTCCAGGAAAAAAGGTAAAGAAAATTCATGCAGTTGAAAAATCTGCACATTCATATTTCGGAAGGGGAACTACCTCTTTGTGTCTTGAGAGGCAGCAGTTGATCTGCAGCTTCACGAAAGTCTAGTTCAGGGTTTGCGAAAAGAAGTGGTACTTGATCTTCAGGTGAGAGCAATGTGTTTATTCTTCCTACCAATGTCAGAGAGATTAGTCACAGACCTTCGCTTCAGAAAATGGGAAGAACATAATACAAGATAAAGATCAGCTAGCCTAAAAAATGTAGACTTTTGGAGGTGGCCGAGATTCTATTCTGTCTTACACTATCATCGTACTCTACCCTGAAACCTATTACCTTCAGTTTAGTTTACTGTTTCCCAGCTAGAGCACAAAAGTGAGTGTGCAGAATGATGAGGTTCCTCAGGATTGATGATGCACGGTCAGGACAAGGGTCCTAAAGAAGAGTATCCTAAAAAAGACCTGTTCTAATTTGCATTTACAGTCGCACTGTTTCAGGGGGATTGTTAGTCGGGTCATCTTTTGAGGTACAGGCCTGTAAGGCCCACACATTGTCTCGCCCAGTCCACTGCCCATAATATGCTGAATCCACTGAACAGCACTATTATTTTTTCATAAGCATCTTTCCAATTTAAGAATGCCAATAAAAAAAAGTTAAAGCAAAAGACATTTCAATAAAATACACCATGCTTGAAACTGTTGGTCCTATCATACAAAAGCTAAAAAGCATGATAGTCTCACAGTCTCAACTACAGCTCGGATAAAATACAGGCAGGGTACGTGTCTTGCTTTCCATATGAACAATTCGAACCATGTAGAATGGGAAGGCTTAGAAGTCTTGGGAGCAGAGAATATACCCTATGTAGTGCCAAATTAAAGTACTAGCATTCAAAGCCGAAGTGTACGCCTGAACAGCAGTACGAATACGTACATAGCAGGGATCTCCACAGTATCGGGGATAAATGTGAACAAATTTATTGAATATTGCATTCTTATGGGAAGAGGAATTTTAAGCCTTCCTATAGGGAAGGCCTTACCTCAATAGTGTGAAGCAGAACTAAGACCTGTACCTCAGTTCAAAATAAGTCAACCAGAATATGGTCCTCACTCCCAGTCTGTGCTAGCTATTCATAATGGGTTTCAAATATAATTGGAAATCCAACGTGAATCTAAAGGCTTTTATGGATGATATCATAGCTAGTACAGTTGTCTCTCAGTATGTAATGGATAACCATGGGTGTATGGTTGTATGTGATTTCATAGAAAAAGGATTTGATGGACTACTATAACTGAGAAACCATGTATTTAATCTAAAAGGTTTAATGGAACATTTCAGGAGGAGTGGCATTTACTATTTCTTAGAAATCAATTAACAAAATGTCTCTTTTTTTCGAAATTGGCTTCTAAGATTTAAATGAAAGTCTTACTTTGAGACCTATTTTTGTCGAAGGTATTTATTTCAATCCTTTATGTCTGGGGACATTATTTTGGGATTGTATCTTTCACATTGTCAAACAATTACTTTGGATGCTTTTAATAAGCGGAACCTTAACCACCCCGAAACACCACCCATCTCTGCCCCCTAAAAATGCTTCCCCATGCAAAGAGCTCCACCCATTTTTGAACCCTAAAAAACCCTTTTACACCTAAATCCCTCCTATATCTGCTCTCTTAAAACCCCACACCACACCTACACTCCACTCATCTCTGAACCCTAAAAACCATCACCACCCCTGAAACCCACCCATTTATGACTTCAAAACACCTCACCACCCCTAAATTCCCGCATCCCTGAATCCTAAAAACTCTTTCTACATATAGACTCCACCTATCTCTGAAGACTTAAAACCCCACACCACCCTAAACTTCACCCATTTCTAAACACTAAAAACCCATAACCACCCTAAACTCTACCCATGCCTGATCCCTAAAACCCTCACCACCTTCAAACTCCACCCATGCTTGAACCCTATAAACCCGTCATTGCCCTTAAATATTACCCATGCCTGAATGTACAAAAAAAACTCACTACCCCTAATCTTCACCCATGTGTGTGATTTAGGATCTTTTCTTAAAACTATCTTTCCTTTGAAATGTTTCCTTTAATTTTTGATTCATATGTAGTTCCTTTAAATTGTGTTTCCATGTTCATCCAATGTAGTTTCTCAGTTTTCGTGTTTCTGTTAATTCACATACATCAGACTGTACATCCAATTACAAAATATTTGAGGCAAAAATCATCTTGGATAAGTTGAACACTACATAATGTGAGTTTAGTCAAAGGTGAATAACAAACATTCTTTATGGTAGTGGGTAGCCCTCTCTGACACAATGTAAGAATTACTGTCACTAGCTATCTTCTTAATTTGTTCCAGTGGTTGCAGATGGTGGGCTCTGGCACTAATTTTTGGGGATTTAGGGCTAATTTTTTATCATCACATTTTGTCGCAAGGCAGGAGAAAGGAAGAATGAAAGAAAAAAGGAAAATAGGAAAATACAAAGGGAGAATGTAGAGAAAAAAAAAATCTAAGAGTGACATGAAGAGACAGGTGTAGGGTGGTGAATGAAAGAGTCATGAGGTGGAATCAAGATTAGACAGGTTTGGTATTTAACCACCAGTGATGCAATTTATGATGCTAGTGGAGATATCCTCTGAGATATAATCAACAATGGATTTGGAGATGCTAAGGTTTTTTCTACTTATATGAAATTGCATTTCCTGCCTTCAAAATGTATTTGTAACCCTTGACGGATATTGCCTGAGTCTTTTACAGAGTGCATATTGAACCCTTTGAATTATATTAATTGGCTGTACATCATTATACACATACACATTAAAATGTTTTTGTTATAAATACTGTATTTTCATGCACAGGAGTGTTAATCAACAGAAAGCTGATATCGGTATAACCAATTTTGTGGTCCATTGATAAGGCATGAGTTATTAAGGTGGTTCTAGCCCATATTTGTAGTTTGAGGAACCTCTTTGTTAAGGATTGGTGTATAATGCAGGGTGTATAGCATTACTGTCCTACAACTCCAGACCATAACCCAAGAGGATTTATAGGATTCTAATTACTTGCGATATTTCACTATTTTTAGAAGGGCATATGTAAGAGAATAGGTCACTCATTTTCCTACATAACACCCAAAACATGGAATGACCTCCCTTAATACACCACATCTTGAGTTTTGCAAGAAGCTAAAGACCTGTCTCTTCAAATAACAATGCAAGGACCACACACATAAACACCTGCCCAAGTGCCTGGATACCCTCACAGGTGATTAATGTGCTATAAATATCTACATAACATAACCTAACGGGGCATGGCCATAAGAGCAAACATACTACCGGACACTTAATCATGCAGCTTCGCTCTAGCTCGACAATCTCCTGCTTGCACCATAAGTCTGAGGAATACATTGCAGCCCCTCCTCCCCTGCCTGATATCCGGGACCCTCACCAGCCCACATCAGAGCTGCTCTGCGGCAAAGGGGACAGCTTACACCCTGGGACAAGCTGAGCAGTGTGGCGAGAGCAACAGCTCCAGGTGAAATGTGGCTGCACCCGAGGGGGCTGGTTGACCGTGAGGTGCCAACCCTGTGGGCTGCGACACCCAGTGTGCCCCAATGTGTGTGACGGGGGACCGTAGGAACCCTCCTGCCTCCCAATAAAGAACTGAAATAGGCCTAGTGTGAGACATGGCAGCTTGGTGAACTGCCTATGTCCATGGAGGTCTGGGCGAGCAGGCTTGCTGATGAGAACCAGCGCTGAGTATACAGGGATGCAGCAAGGCCTAAAAGAGTGCAGGAGGGCTGCGGACAACTCAACTGTTTGCTGACCATTTGCTGCGGAGCCTGATATCCGGCACTGTTGCAGACACCAATGGGATCGGCTACCCTACCTGGGGCTTGATCAGCTGGTGAGACCCGTCAGGAGAATCAAGAGATCCTGAGAGCCGCGGACCACTGCAAGAGGCGTGGTGGCTCAACAGAGTGATTACATGCACAGGCCCTGGCGGTGACGGTAAGCATGCCCAGAATGTGATGACCTGGTCAATGGCTGATGAGGACATGGGACATGCAGCTCTGTATGCTTTGGTCCTTTCATCAGGTGGTCCCAAGTAGAGACTGGTTGCCTGTGAGGGGATTTCAGGACAGAGCCCCTGTCTACTCATGTGAGATCTGCCCATCCCGAACAGCTGCAGCACCTACTGTAGATTTGTGGGACTTAAGCGAGCGGTGGCAGGCCAGCCCTTTACATCCTCCCATCCTCTAGGGTTTTGGTGTGCACTTCAGTGCATGTGCCTTTTTGGGACACAAGTAGGCGGGAGGCAGACCAATCCTGCTGCCCACCCCTCTGTTCTTTGCCCCCGAATTTCAGCAACCACTTTCCCCTGAGCTGGCAGTGTTGGTGTGCTCTTGTGGATCTGCCTGAGTGCACTGTGGGAAATGCCCTGCTGTATCGGGGCCCATGTCGGCATCCAGTAGGGGCCCTTGTCCTGACCTTGATGCACTGGCCTAGAGGAACCCTGACCAGGTGGAAGATAGGAATGTTCTCAGGGGCCACCAGCGCATGTCAATTTGCCTAGTGAAACATTTAGCGAGTCTGCCTTGAACGTTCGTATGGCTCTGTGCGCTGAGGGAACTTGATCACACTCCTTACATGGTTTGTCACAACTCTTGGACAATTCTGGTTGGTGTTGGGCCCACTGGGTGCTAATATGGCATCTGTGCTACTGTCCGCTTTAGAACAACAGTGCAGCTGATGAACACGTGGAAACCCAGGGTCAAACAATCTAGCGCTCAGGCAGGCGTGACTGAACCGGCCATGACTTTGCCAGGGGAGGCTGATCGGTCTGAAAGTATGGCGCCTCCTCTGCAGCTGCAATTCAAGAAAATATTAGTGGCTATAGCAGACACTCCAACAACATATTAGTGTTGTCTCTGTGGGACTGGGACTGCTGAGAGTGGACCAAAATAAGCTAGCAGATAAAGTTAAGGAAGTGGAATTGGGGATTGAAGAACTGCTTCCTGCATAATTAAACCTGGCCCAACAGTTAGTAGTGCTGACTGATAAAGTGTGCAAGCTGGAATACCGAGCTGAAGCTGCAGAGGGCCACAATCAAAGGAACAACGTATAGTGGACTTTTCGGAGGGCACAGAAGGAAATTACATGGTGTCCTACCTCGAACACTGGATGTGGACGGAGGTTGCCCTAAACCATTTGACCATTTTGCCCTAGAACATGAGCCCTGAGTACCCGCCCGACCACCGGCTCCTGGCCTACTGCCCGGATTAGCTAGAGAGATGGCCAACTACAGAGGGCTCGAATGGACAGCCCATACCTCATTGAAAATGGGAATGTGTTACTGTTTCTAGATTGTACAGCCGCAGTACAAAATAAGAATGCCTCCTTCATAGAAATGGAAAAAGCACTGAGAGAAGAAGGCCTGCAATACTCCCTGATGTTCCCAGCCGAGAGGAAAAATCTACTGGAGAGAGAAACAGACTTTTGTGAAAAACCTCAACAAGCCTGGGATTTGCTGGACACTTACAGAGTGGGGTTGACTTCTGTAGACCCCCGCGGAAGACATGAGAAAACAGACACAAAACAAGGAAAAGACCTCAGAGGGCTAGGAGCAGAGGAATGCCAAAGAAACTGACTAAGAAGACACAGGTAGCACAGGAAAGAGTGGCGGCACCTCAAGTGGCTGTGGAAAATGCAGCGCAGGCTTGATCAGAATTAGAGATGGGCTCTCCATCGGAGAGACAATCACCAGACTCAGAATCTGAGGGATCTATCTTAGACAGAAAAGTTCTCCCTGTGGTGACTCCACAGTCTGTTGACAAACTGGTCTAACTCAGAGGCACCATGAGCAATTTGTAAAACTGTCCTTCATCCTGTAGCCTGTTGTCGGGGGACAGCTGGTGGGGTGCAGGAGCCAACTGCAACCAAAACCTGCCACCTGAGGAAGGCTACACATACTCCACAGTGCTTCACATGAGAGATGAGGTAACTGCCTATACCTAAGTCTTCTGAACAGTTAAACTGTGGACTTACTGTAGACATTGATGGCAGTCTTGACTTATTTCCAGTAAGCACACCATATGTGGGGCGGAGCAGATGCACGAGTGTCGGACTGCATCTGCCAGCACTCTACCACTTGACCCCTCCTAGGAGTCTAGTGGAGCTTAGCCTATGACAATGTTTGTTGGTTACTCTAAGTTTGAGTGGCCAGCCGTTGACGATCTGCCATGGGGATGTGGAGTTAGATGTTGGAGTACCTGTTATTGTTTGCCTTGGTGGGGGCACTACCTGGTGAACTGGAGGGGTAGATTTGGAGTTGGTTTGGATGCGACTGGTTGCTGTTAGTGACAATCCTATTTGAAAGGCTACTAGGAACCCAGGGCTTACTTGTATGACCTCGAATGTCCGGGGAATGGGAACTGCTGCTATGCGACACAATATTCATAGATATCTTAGGCACAGAGGAATACAAATTGCCATGCTGCAGGAGACCCATCTCATGGGTGGAGCATCTACGCCACAGAAAGCATGGCCAATTATATGCCTCCTCATACTCTGCCTATGCAAGAGGTGCCCTGGTATGGGTCAGAGCTGGGACCCCTTTTGAACATATACAATCATTGATTGATAAGGAAGGGTGGTATGTCCAGGTGAAAGGCAGGTTAGTGGGGAAAGGAGTGACATTGGGGAGCATGTATGTGCCTAATTAGGATCTGTTGGCATTCCTCCACTCACTATTGGCACCGCAGGGACAATTGGTGGGAGGGACTTGCTCGCAGGTGGGAACTTTAATTGTGTTACAGATGTGCTTCTAGACTGCTCTACACCACCCTTACTCGGAGCGCCAGCCCACAGAATAGCAACAGGCTTCAGGGAGTGATTACAACATTGAGAACTGACAGACATATGGCACACTCAACACAGTACAGAACAAGACTACTTTTTCTATTCCCACATTTATGCCCTACACACTAGACTGGGCAGATTCCTGTGCTCAGAGAGACAAAGCCAATATGCGACCTTTACTGAATATCACGGATGCACCCTCTCTGACCACAGCCCCCCACTCCTAGGGTTCTGACCGATAGATGATAGGCCAGTGATCACCTCATCGAGACTCCAACAGTTGGCACTAGAGGAATATTGCTATAAGGAATCACTATACACTGCCATTACAGAGTATTTTAATAATAATCAAGGCTTGGCGTTGTCTGCCCTTATACATCAGAGGCCTTCAAATCTGTGGCCACTGCATGGGGCAGTCAGTAGGTATTTGTAGAGAACTTAAAGAAGAACTACACTCACTAGATACCACCCTTCATACACTAGACAATAGCCTAGAACTAGACCCTATTACCCATCGGAAACTATTAGATACAAAGGAACACTATAATACTATTTTAGAACAACTGGGATGCCACGATTATAAAAACTATTCAGCTAAATACCATGATGAAGAGGGTAAATCATGGAGATTACTAGCATGGCTCTTCCACCCTGAACTACATGGCATGTCCATTACACAACTAACATCTGCTGCTGGGGCAAATATCTGTTCCGTGGGAGCCATCAATAATGAGTTCTGAAACTACTACGAGGCACTGTATTGATCAAGTAATTTTCAAGATGAGTTCTTGCCCCTCCCAACACTGCTGCAAAGGGCACAGGAATCCATTGGATGCCCAGCGACCTTTCAGGAGATACAACATGCCATGAAGGAAACGGCCACCAGCAAGATCCCAGGCCCCAACGGACTCCCAGTGGAGATTTACTCTGCTTTTACGGGCCTATTGGCCCCAAGGCTACAGGCACTTTACAATAAGTCCTTAAGGACAGGCTATCTACCTGAATCTACAAAGAGTGCAACTGTGATCCTCCTCCCCAAAACCGAAACTTCAGGTGCACCCATCTCTACATTTCGCCCACTGTCCATGCTCAACATGGACTTAAAGATCCTGAGTAAAGTACTAGCCTATAGATTGCTCCCCTGCATGCTGATCCTGGTCCATAGAGACCAAAAGGGTTTCTCCTCAACTGTAGTACCTTCCTCAATCTCAGGGGACTGTGCCAAATTCTTTCCCACCCAGAGGTACAGGCTTTGAAAGATGGGGATAGAGAAGGACTGGTGAAATGGGTTACCCTACTTTATTCGGGACCGACAGCACAAGTTATAACTGGCTCTACGATTTCCACCACGTATGACATATTCCAAGGTACAGGGCAGGGCTGCCAAGTATCTCCCATATTGTTCGCCCTAGTCATTGAACCCCTGGTGGAGTTATTTAGGAGGGGGAGTGGAGGCAGCAGTATACTAGTGGATGGTCAGAAGCACATCATCCCCCTTTATGCAGATGGCCTCCTTCTATACACTTCGATGGCCCTGCTGGGGCTCAGAGTGCGATCCGTCACCTGAAAGAATTTGGAAAACTATCAGGCCTACAGGTCAATCGGACCAAAACATGTACGTTCCTCTGCAATTAGTGTATTCTACAACCTCCAGGCCTTCCCTTGGGACTTACTTGGTAACCCGCAACCTTTAAATACCTGGGTATTCAGCTATATCATGAACTAGACAATCTGCATGAGGGAAACTTGGGGGAGCACTTCCTTCCCTTTAAGCTTGTGTCACCTTTTGGAGATCGCTGCAATTGTTGCTTATGGCTCGAATGTCAATATCCAAAATGGTGATGCTCCCTCGCTTATTATATTGTTTCACAAATCTCCCCCTTAAGATACCTGTTGCATGGGTTGGTATAAAACAACTAGATGTCCTGCTCCGTGAAATAATTTGGGACAGAAATTGACATGGGTGTCATTTGGGTTCCTGCGACTCCCACCAGCGGGTGGAGGCCTAGAGTCCCTGGACTTTGAACTGTATTATTTTGCGGTGCAAATGCCATGGGTGGCCAAATAGCTCGATGAAACGCAAAGGAGCAAACTGGACCTTAATGACCTCGTCCCCTACCGGGACTCCCATTAGCCCAGTTGCTAACCCCCAAAGTGGCCTTTTTCTCAGCCAGGGACTTTAATACAGGTAGTTCTACATAGCTGGTGCAGCTGAGTGGTGAAGATCGGAGAGCTCCACTTTATGCCCCTTTTTTACCACTGGTGGGTCTACCTCATGGGAACTCTGTTGCCTATTTCACTACTGTCCAGCTCCCTGGTTGGACAGAGGCCGGTCTAATGATGGTGAAAGATTGCTTCATATTGGGCGCTCTCATACCGCTAGAGGAGTTATCGGAACAATATGCATTACCCCAAAGTCAATTCTTGAATTATGAGGCATTGGTGCAGTCTTTCCAGATCTATGAGACAGGTGACAAGATAAGCCTACACCCCATGCTGTGCTTCAGCTCCTACTCTCCATGGGCTTGGCACAACACTTGGTTCTACCAGTCTCTGAAAGATATGGGACGGACATCATTGGTGACCCTTAGAGCCCGATGAGAAGAAATCTTGGGCAATGAAGTCACAGATATGGAATGGAACAAGATTTAAGCCTACCCTAAGAGAATTTCTCGCAATATGAAATTGAAGTGTATACAATTTAACTTTCTGCACATGACCTACCTCACCCCCCATAGATTGCAGGTCATACACGGTGAAGAGCCTCAAGAATGCCCCAGGTGTCGGCTACCTGATGTGCCCTATACTCCAGATATTCTTCCTCCGACTCTACACCACATTGGAGCGCTCTCTTCCCCGCACAGTGGAAACCTGCCTCCTGGGGGAATTCCCCAGACCCAAACTGCATAGAGTAGGAACTAGGTTTTTGGATATGGCGTTTGCGTTGGCCAAAGGTAGAAAAGCAATGCTGTGGAAGTCGGAGCAGGACCTGTGCTTGACACATGGGTGAGAGACGTCACAACACGGGCTAGGAAAAGTGCCCAGTATTGAGAAGAAGCCAGAGGGGTTCAAATGTGCCCTATAGCAGAGTTGTGAACAGAAGTCCTGCAGAGCTGTGAATACTCGGGAAGGGACACAGTTTCCGAACAGAGTGGTCACAATGACCGAGAAGGGGAGGAAAAGGCAGACAATTTGGGTGAGGGGAGTGATGAGGAAGCACACGAGGGGAGTAGAAGGCTAGACGACTGATGTGTCCCACCTTACCCTTTATACTATATATACATATAAAACCGGTACAGCATAGAATACATTCTATGCTATACCACTTTCCCCACACAATGGACTTAGAACCTATCCTACTAGAAGCCACAAAACAAACAAACATTGCTATTATCTGCCACACACCTCCGAGGCATAGCTCCTACCACGAGACCCAAACCTTCATGAGACACCCTAGTTGTATCTTATTCTTCTGTTTTTCTTTTATTTCTTTACGCAGTTTCCGCCCTTACGAATATTAATTCCTCCTGATTGCTCCCGGTTCCCTCACTCCCTTTGCCTTGACCCAGAGTCATTTAGGACTCTTGACACAAGACAACTTCTGAGAGAGCCTGTGGCCCAGGCTAGGACTAATCTAGTCATAATGTAGTGGGGACATCGCAGATGGGTAGCGATGCCAAACTGCTAACTGAACAGAAATCTGGGGAATATGCCCTGCACGAACATATGCTAGTGTGTACAACAGCTGTTATCAAATATCTACATTGCTTCCTCACACTCTCAATAGATTGATAACATGTGAAAATGACCTGCAATGTATTTTGTTTGTATAAATAACCAAATGGCAATAAACAAATATTTAAAAAAAAAAAAAACATATCATAGCATAACATAACAATTTAGCTACTTGCTGACCCACTTTCAGTTCTGACTAGGTAATAGAGCCTGGTGCTACAACTTGAATGGCAAGTGCTTTGCCTGTAAGATAGCTGCGCTTCTTGAGTACAGAAGCAGAAGTGTCTTTCAAACCTGCAGCTAGTAAACAATAGAGAAGCAGGACAGATTAGGAAAGAGCTATATGTTTATATAAACTTTTCAAGAGGGCACGAGGCACACCGTCTTGCTCAGGGCTGGACTAGCTATTTATCTCATCTGGCATTTCGCCGGAGGCTGGTGCCATAGAAGCCAGTTTTTGAAGCCCCTCAGGTTTACTGCAGCAGGCAAAGCAGGGGGCATAAGCAGACAAGGAGAGGAGCAAGCAAGAGATATAGGTGATGGAGAGTGTAAGAAAGGGAAGAACGATGGAGAAAGATCACACAGAGAGGGGAGAGACAGATTGGATGGGTGAAAAGAGATAGAAAGCTGGGAGGACATACATCAGGGCTGGTCTGAACATTTTTCCAGGGCTACCTTTTGTTCTCAGTATGGCCTTGCTCATACTGATAGAACTCAGAGATGCCCTGCATTGAGTAATATGAGTCTTCACATTCCAGTCCTCTTTTGTTTTAAAATTAATGTATACAGATGAATCATATCTTTAATTTAACATTATGGCACCTTTGAGGCCATATGATGTATTACTGTCATTCCGTTTTCTGAAACTGTTGTGCTGTGCCAAGGTGACAAGGTGATGGTACATGTGGATTAATGAGGTAGCTTCGTTATAGTAAAACTGGGACTAATTGAGGTGAGGTCCGTAATTTTAAAAATGGAGCTTATACAATGTAAGAGAGCATTTGTAACATCAGTGATACTTGCAAAGGATGTGGTCTGATACCTTTTGGCTTTATCAATGCTTGTTTTTTTTTAAATAATTCTTTTTACTGCATTTTGCAATCAAAGGTAATCCGTTATACAGTGTGTACCAATGTTTTTGTTAAATGTTATTGGGGGTGGGTAAAGCAGTGTCACTATTTTTGGTTAATGCCATATTTATGTAGAACACAAATAATCATTTATTGCATATGTTCATGTGCAATCTCATATTTGGACTATTTATAATGTGTGACTTAGACATTAACAGATAACCATAGTTGGGGGATGTTCATATTAAATTTTACATTGGCTATTGTAGTTCTCATTTCAAAAGTCTCCATATTAATAAAATGTATTTCTTCTTGCTGTGCATAATCTTTTTCTTATTGCAGATATAAGCTCAGCATATAAATATCACAAAATAAAATGATGGATGGAGTGTTGACCCTTTTCCAACACTCACCCCCAGTCACATATCTGGGTATGATCCATTGTTATTTTGCTTACCACGTCACCCCAGTTTGGACCCAGCTAAATGCAAATCAGTCCTGACTCTGCTCCCCATAGGAACAGTCCAGCCTGAACTGCCAAGCCAGGTCCTCCCTTGACCGGAAATAAGCATCCTGGGACCACTTTTGGGGTATCACCCCTAATCAACCAGGCTAGCTTGAATCCAGTGGTGCAACAAGCAAGGGACTCATGTCTGGGCATACCCTAGCCACTTAGGGGGTCATTCCGACCTCGGCGGTCTTTTTTCAAGACCGCCGAGGCCGGGGGAGACAGAATACCGCCATTGCCAGCGGTATTCATGCCTCCCTATTCCGACATTTCCGCTGGGCCAGCGGACGGTAACAGCTTTACCGTCCGCTGGCCCAGCCGAAATGGCACATCAACATTGCCGCCGGCTCCTAATAGAGCCGGCGGCAATGTTGATGTGCAGCGGGTGCAGTAGCACCCGTCGCGCATTTCACTGCCCGAAATTCGGGCAGTGAAATGCGCGACGGGGCTACGCCTAGGGGCCCCTGCACTGCCCATGCCAAGTGCATGGGCAGTGCAGGGGCCCCCAGGGGCCCCGTGCGTCCCCTTAACGCCAGCCTTTCCATGGCAGTGTCTACCGCCACGGACAGGCTGGCGGTCGGGGACTCATAATCCCCAGGGCAGCGGTGCTTGCACCGCTGCCCTGGGGATTATGCCCGACAGGCGGAAGCCTGGCGGAAAAGTGGAGGCGCCGGCGGTATGACCGTGGCTTTTCCGCCACGGTCATAATTGCTGGTGGGACACCGCCAGCCTGTTGGCGGTGTTCCCGCCAGGAAACCGCCGGCTGCCAGGGTCGGAATGACCTCCTTAGTGTGCACATAGCAACATCTTCAAAATAAAATGATGGACGGAGTGTTGAAACATTTCAAACACTCACCTCCAGTCACAGATCTGGGTTTAAGCCATTGTTATTTTGCTCACCACGTCACCCCAGTTTGGGCCTAGCCACATACAAATTAGTCTTGATCCTGTTCCCCCATGGGAACAGTCCATCCCAAACTGCCAAGCCAGGTCCTTCCTGAACTGAAAACAAGCATCCTGGGACCAGTTTTGGGGTATCACCTCTGATCAGCCAGCCTTAATACCCCAAAACCATATAGCTGGGGCTTTCTTCCTTTATGGCTGTTTTTCCATCTTTCTCTTCCTCTATCTTTCAATTTTGCCTTTCTCTCTCTTTCCCACAGTAAGGCCCATATTTATACTTTTTGACGCACAACTGCGCCAACGCAGTTGAGCGTCAAAAATTTTAACGCCGGCTAACGCCATTCCAAAGCGCCATGCGGGTGCCTTATTTATTGAATGACGTTAGCCGGCGCTGCGGACTGGTGTGCGTAAAAAAAAATGACTCACACCAGGCAGCGCCGGCATAGGTGAAAATGGAGCTTGGGCATCAAAAAATGGGGCAAGTCAGGTCTGAGGCAAAATATTAGCCTCAACCCGATTTGCGCCATTTTTTTTTACGCCCAACCCCCATTGAAATCACTCCTGTCTTAGCAAAGACAGGAGTCATGCCCCCTTGCCCAATGGCCATGCCCAGGGGACTTATGTCCCCTGGGCATGGTCATTGGGCATAGTGGCATGTAGGCGGGCCCAAATCAGGCCCCCCATGCCACAAAAAAAATACGAAAAAAATACTTACCTGAACTTACCTCAACTTCCCTGGGATGGAACCCTCCATCCTTGGGTGTCCTCCTGGGGTGGGCAAGGGTGGCAGGGGGTGTCCCTGGGGGCATGGAAGGGCACCTCTGGGCTCCTTCTGAGCCCACAGGTCCCTTGACGCCTGCACTGACCCAGGCGTTAAAAAACGGCGCCCATCAGGCTGGGCGCCGTTTTTTAAGGCCTGCCCCCTCCTGTGCGTCAAAATGACGTCACAGTATAAATATGGGGCACAGGCCTTAAAGTAATTTTTTGGAAGGGAACGCCTACCTTGCATATAATTAACGCAAGGCTGGTTCCCCCTTCCAAAAAATGGCGCACATGGTGGAACTTTGACGCCCGCTGCGTCGGACGTCAAAGTATAAATATGGGGCAGGGTTTGCGCTGAATGTGCGTCAAAAAATTTGACGCACACTCGGCGCAAACAGAGTATAAATATGCCCCTAAGTGTCTCAAGCAAAAAATAAGTGCCAGTCCCCAAAAATGAGTTCCGGTGGCCCCCACTGGCAACAACTGGCTCAAATTAAGCACTGCCTTAGATGAGGTATCATATTATAATTGTGTGTTACAGGCCTTAGCTAGTTAGACTCCAGGCCTGATCTAGATATTGACGGACGAGTTACTCCGTCACAACGGTGACAGATATCCACTCCGCCAACATCTAAATCCCATAGGACATCAGAGTATTTAGATATTGGCAGACGGGATATCCATCACGTTGTGACAGAGTAACCTGCCAGCCAAAATCTAAATCAGGCTCTAACTTCTTTAGAGGTGACATCCCGCTACTGCTATTAAAACTGCATACTTTTCTTAGCCCTGTTCATAGAGAGAGTTCTCAAGCAAAATCATTTCTTCTTATCTTGATTGGAACCTTCATTGTTTCTATTTGCAATTCTACATTTGCTGACAGCTGCTGCTTATCAATTTCCATTCTTTGCCCGCAACTTTAGTTTAGCATTATGGAGCTTACCTTCAGGGAAAGCGAATCTGTCAAAATATGCACACTCTGTTTCTTAATACCTTGACTTTGCATTTGCTATTTGATCTGACTGGACTATACTCACATATGCTGCATTCAGGTGGTTATTGATTTGTGACTGAAATGATTTTATTTGAAATGTAACACTTTACTAATATGTTAAAACTTTATGGTTTGCAATTTTACTCCACTCTGCCTCACTGTCACTGATATGCTAATGAATTGATAATTTTAAACCTCATCTCAAGATCATGATTCTTCCAAATAGGTGTAGCGTCCTCCCCAGCCTGGGTACCCGCCAATGAATATGCCCCACACGGAGCAATGTATTACACGTCTTTATTCATATGCATGTAACCACAAAGTCAACATTCTAAACCTGCATCCACTCTACCATGTTTTAACACTTATGTCACAGCTCTACAGAGTTCTCCAGCACCCAAAAGGGTTCAGTCAATTATACTTGCACAACACTACATATCTCCCTACATATCTCCCTCTGATAAATAAAAAAATTACATTCTATTTAAGTATCTACACAATCATAGCTCTTCTATAAGTGTTCTTGGCGCTTTGATTACTAGTCCTGATCATATCTTTGGTAACTTGGAATCAGCAACAAGAGTGTCCATGATCTGCATTGGCAATGTAGGAGCATCAACAGTCTGAGATTTTCCAATGATACTTTCTGACCCAGTCTCTACATTGACATAAGTGTCTGACAAGTGATGAGCCACGTGTTTGAAATGCAAAGAAACTTGTGTGATGGATTCCCTAGGACGTTGGACAGTTACCATATGTCCTTTGCAGGTTACAACATGGAATGGCTTGGCATCAAATGGAGCATCAGACCTATGTTTTCTCAGCTAATGCACAAGCACCCAATATCCTCTTGTAAAGACAATGTGTTTGCATGTCGCTTTTTACTCTTTTTATCTGCATAGGCCTTCATTTTCTTTTTACAATCCAAGTCTTTAGTACGGGTTTCTTCCTCAATTCTCAATCTGGTGTTGGTCCACTGAGGTAATTTGGTTATCATTACTTATCCAAATATCAATGTTGCAGGGATCTCAGCTGTGGTTGAGTGAGGAGTCAAACAGTAATCTCGTAGAGAAGAATTCAAAACAGTCTTAAGCTTGGGCTTTTCTTATGAAGCACGCTGAACAGCTTTCTTTAATGTACTCATGAAACATCCAAGATCATTATCCTGTGACCAAAGATGTACTCTTCTGATGGTTCACATTCAGCAGATTGAGAAAGTCTCTGAATTCTCTACTATTGAAAGGTGGGCTGTTGCCAGATGTTAAAAACGCAGGAATGCCCCTTGGAGCAAGGATGCTATCTCATTTCTCAATGACTTTTTCCTGAGTGACGGATGAGAGATCCACCACTAATGGAAAACGTGAGTATTTATCCACAACCACCATTAGGTGATGTCCATTGTCAAGTATGTCAAAAAGTCAACAGCAATTCTTTCCCATACATGCTTTGGTAACTCTAACATGTTTAAAGGGTATTGAGTGATTTTCGATGACAAGCAGTTGCATGAATTCTCTTTCAACTTGTTCATGGAGATGAGGAAACCAAACTCGATCTCAGAGAGCTTGTTTTGTGGTAATGATTCCACAATGTCCTTCACGGGCCACTTCAATTATTTGTTGTCACAGACTCTCCGGAATGACAATTCTTGAATCCCTAAAGAGAATGCCTTCACATGTCACGGACAGGTCATCTTTGAGATTTTTAAACTTCTGGTATTCATTGTAACTGGTAAGTGGTCATGTATGTTGGGTCCATGACTGATGAGTAATACTGTCTTTCAGTTTTAATATGTCACCATCTTGACTCATTCCAACATATAAATATACAGAGGGGATAAATATGTATTTATGTATATATCCTAAGTGAAAAAATCAATTGATCACTGGGAACAATTACTGTCTTTGCTATTCCAATTATTTATTAGTTTTTTGTCTCTCTTTGTCTTGCTCTCATAAATGAAGATATTTATCTCCTCGTTATATTTATATGTTGGATTGATATTTGGCCCTGATACAGTGGGGTTATAAGGGCTTCCCCTAAATAGTGTAGACTATCTTGACTCATGGCATGGACAATTTGTTCCAACAAAATGGCAGCAGGTGTGTTTAATTTCACAATTAAATCTATGTAGGCTTCCTCAACTGTCTTAGAAGAGTTACCTTGGCATTGTATAGGCACTCTAGAGAAGTAGTCAGCAGCGTGTTGATCTTTCCCTGGACAATGCACAACTGTGTAGTTGTACTCTTGTAATCATAGACCTCAAATTTCAATGCGTGGAGGCATCTTGGCTTTTGGATTGCCAAAGATGGTCAGCAATGCTTGATGATCTGTCACAAGTTCAAAAGGTTTTCCGTATAGGAACATATGGAAATGTTCACAAGCCCACACTACTGCTAGACGCTTTTTTTCAGGTTGTGCATAAGCACGTTCAGACTTGAACAGACTCTTACATGCATATACCACAATATGTCTTTGAGTATTTGGGTGTCCCTCGTGTTGTGCAAGGATTGCATCTAACCCAACGCGATACCATCAACAACAACTTCGTTATGTAGCTTGGGATCAAAATATGCCATTTCAAAGGCATTTTCAATAGCTTGTTTAATTCTCTTAAAACTTTGTTCGCATTCATGTGACCAGTGAAATGAAACA
Organism: Pleurodeles waltl; assembly: GCF_031143425.1. Lineage (NCBI taxonomy): Eukaryota > Metazoa > Chordata > Amphibia > Caudata > Salamandridae > Pleurodeles > Pleurodeles waltl. Next base: position 1,629,790,140 of record NC_090440.1, read on the forward strand.
TTCTTTTTAGTCAGCGCTCTCAATGGAGCACTCACAGTGGCAAAGTCTCATATGTATTGGGAGCAGTAACTGGCCATGTCGAGGAATGAGCAAAACGTCTTGTGGGGGACTGGCATTTGACAACGCTTGCCCTTTAGCTGGATCTGGTGTCATGTCTCCATCAGAAAAGATATGTTCAAAGAATCTTAGCTTTGTCTTACTGAATTCACATTTCTCAGCATTCAACAGTAAACCTGAATCAAAAAGTAAACAACACACTTGTGAGAGAGGTTTATCATGTTCCTTCTGTGTAGCTTTGAAAACTAAGATGCCATGGCTATAGTTGAAAGCATTCATGACAGGCTGTGTTATTCGTGTAACAACATCTTGCAAATCTCTGCAGCTGATGACACATCAAAACTGAGTCTTTTGCACTGAAACAGATCAATATGTGTAGAAAAGGTTGTAATGTACCTGCAATTCTTCTTGAGTTCCAAATGATGATATTCTTTATTTAGGTCAAGGCAATAGAAGACTTTTGCACCATTCAGATGCATTATCATATCAGTAATGTGTGGACCTGAATGTTGTTCTCTTTAAATTGCTTTGTTCGCTTGACGCATATCCATGCATATGCGTACACCTCCTTCACTGTCCTTTTGGGTACACTACTACAATGGGAGAAACCCATGGCTTCGGACCAGTAGAACATTCAATGATATCATGTTTAAGTAATGACTTGCATTCGTTTTCACCAGCTTCTTCTAAATGAAATGCAATTTGTCTGTGCCTTTGAGCAACAGGATGAACTTCATAGTTAATGTGCGATTGTACTTTCATAGTCTTCTGCTTTCCTAACCCATGAAACAACAAATAGAACTGACTATTTAAGGATGAGTATTCATGTTGTAGTTTACTGAGACCAGTCCCATGTCAGCAGCCATGCTGAAACTGAGTAAACAGGCACTTGACGCCGTACCATGAAGCACTGGGATGGGTGTTTGCACTTTTGTTTTCTTGTATTTCATAGTTACTATGAATGAACTTTTACTTTTCAAGGGTGTTGATGCTGCCCATGTGTACACTTTAGTCTTTGATGCTGTTAGTCATGGCAATGTAGATAGTTCATTCTATTTCTCCTTAGGCATAATATTTAGAGATGCACCTCTGTCAATGATTCAAGGTATGGAAGAACCATTCATTTTTAGTGCAATCTTCGAACAATGTTTGAATGACTTTGGTGCTTTTTTATGTCAACTTTTGTTTGACTGGTATTTTTCTTCACATGCGGCCAAGTCCAACATGTGCTTTTTTTTTGTGAGGTAAACATCAACATTGCACAATCATCTTCTTCACTTTTGCTTGATACTGATCCTGACAAACTTTCTGATGGTAATTTAGATGACAATCTACTTGTTTGCTGTCGGTTTCTCTCAGTTTTGTCGATTGGCCTTGTGGCTGTTCGTTGAAAGACACTTCTGGAACATTTGGTCAGTTATTTTGTCATTTCAACGTGAGGCACTGACTTTTTCCTTCACCTTGCAAACCATTGCACAATGGTTCTCCTTTCCATAGCCTTTGCATATTTGTCCAGTGGCAGGTCATTTACCTTTGTGTGGAAACGACAATCTGCACCTGAAGCACAACGTATTTTCTTTTTCTTTGGAGACATCACTTTGTGTCCTTCAGCTTTGTGTTTCTGCTTGATTTTCATGTTCATAACTGACTCACTTTGGGAACCTCTGGCCTCCAAGTCAGCAGCTTGTCAAATGGCTCACTCTTTAGCTGGCAGCCATGAGAACTCACTCCAGACTAAGAGTTTCTCTCAGCATTCATCTTCTGAATTAATCTGACAAGCATCCATCAATACCTCTGAGATGTATTGCTTCTTCACCATTGAATTCATTGAATCAGCAGTGTTTGATATGTGTAACCAGTCTTTCAACCAATTTGTCTATGGTTTTGCCCACTCTTTGTCATTCTTGACTGAGCATGTATCTTTCGTAATCTACATTCAGCATTAGAATGAACTTGAGATTCAAAGCTTCTTGAATTTGAAAGTAGGTAACTTCATCAGCTCGTTACATTTTCTTTATAACTTCTTTTACACCGTCACCAGCAAGATTCTTCAGGTACTTGATAATCTTTTTGTTATCTGTTTCTTCAAGCGCATCAATGAAATCATCACATTTTTCAATCCAATTAGTCCATCTATCGCCAATGTTTTGCTTTTAGGTGGTATCAAATGGTGGTAGTGGTTTTAGGAAGACATCAGCGTTATACCTGTTCATCAGATTGGCTGACACTGCAACTGGAGTTCTCTCCAACTCCACTTGGCGGTTTTGGTGAAATAATTCATGCACACTGTCTCTGAGACCATGTGACGTGCTGGCTTCTGGGACATCTTGGATAGTGTGGGGAACTGTGACCTCTTTCTTGGTCTCCATTGGAGCCCTTCACTTTTTGGAGACTTCTGGAGGTGTGCAGAGCCCCCACCCATCTGCTTTGGTGGTGTGCCGCTTCAGGTAATGGAGTGCTCAATAAGCACACTTCCTGTGCTTCTTCTTGGGTCTCTTCATCTGCCACTGAGGTTATTGAGTTCTTCTTATCAAGGCTCAGGTAAGTACAATAACAGTACGCTTTATCATCAATTATTCTGTCAGACAACTCTTTTGTATATTTTACTCATATTTGACTGTGGTAGTTCTAAGCACTTCTTTTCTCTATCTGTGTGTGTCCACCTTTAGCAGTAGCGTAGTAAATCTTTCTACAATCTTGCTAGTAGGTTCTTGACCGATGATGCATAGAATTTTCAGTGAGACTTTCTTTATCTCCAAACACTTCTCACCGGCTGGAGTTGCACTTTGACTCCACATACGCCAAACGTCAATACTGCACTTTGACGAAGACACACATGGCTTGCGCTAGCACTTTGTCTGGATCACGGCAAACTTTCTGGTAAAGCACTGTCAATCGTCGTGTTACTTATCCCCTCTCTTGTCACCAGTTGTAGTGCCCTCCCCAGTCTGAGTACCCACCAATAAATACACCACACACGGAGCTACATATTACACATCTTCATTCATCTGTGTGTAACCGCAAACTCAACATTATAAACCTGCATTCGCTCAACCATGTTCTAACACTTAAGTCACAGCTCTACGGAGTTCTTCAGGGGCCAAAAGGGTTCCGTCATTTATACTCACAAAACACTACAGTAGGAGTTTCAAACTTGCACCGCTTGCACAACACCATCCTAATGTCCTATGATATCGGGGACTGTTGGCTCCTCACTATTATAAAACATTCCTCTCAAAAAGCATGCATTGTCATAGTAGTCTTAGGCACTGATGGGAACGACATTGTGTGCTCATGTGCTCCTTATGAAAGAGCAGGCTGCTGTCACTCACACTGGTTAGCCAAATGGCTGAAGAGGGCCTACCCGTTCCCCTATGTTATGCTTCAGTGGGTGGAAGAAAAATGTGAATTTCACAGCAACAGGCTAGTGGATAGAGGACTGACAAAGCCTTTTTAAGTAAGTATGTTATGATTATGATTTTAGTAAAATCAAAAGGTCTTGGTGCATACCAGGCCTAAAAATGTAGGCTGCACCCACGATCTGTGCCCTCATTGGACACAAAGGGGCTTGTTAGTCACTCACACAAACTAACATGAGCAAGGCGTCATGCTCAGTAATGAAAAAATGTGAGGTTGTGCTTGAAAAACAGGAGGTGTTTCTATCAGCCTTCTTTCAAGCAGAAACCAGATCCACAAAGCAGTCATCTGGACAAAGAGAGGGTTCGCTAAACAGCTCTACATTTAAAATCCAAATACCCCTAGTATTGCTACACTTGAACTAAAGCGAGAGCTATTGATCGGCGAGCATGAATTCTCTCGTGGGCAAGGCAAGGGGGCTTGTACAACGCCTGCAGAACACCGGAAGCTAAAGGAAGTAAATTCTAAGTGTCCCAAGATTGAGTGTGCACCAGAATTATACTGTCTTTGCAGCTGAGTCAGAAGAGAAGTCAGGGAGCCCACGATAAACAAATCATTTTCCCTTAATGCAAATCGAAAATGTTTTATGAGGAAAAGTCACGGGAGGCAAGATCCCGCTTTTGAATTAAAAAAATGTATTGGGCAAATTGTCGACCCGGTTCTTAAGTGAGAATTCACACGTTTTTGAATTGCTATAGCAATTCCAGACAGACCATGAGTGAGTTCACTGGTGAGATCCTTTGGGGTTTGGGCATCACATTTAGCACCAACAACCAAAATCTCAGTTTTCAAGCTGTATTTCTCCCATGACGTATGACTAGTACAAGTGTTGTCATCTATCCTGCCTCAGGGCCCAGTTCAATGACTCCATGTTCCTTTATTGAAAGTAGGGACTTTCTATGATCTAAACGAACGCTTAAGTGTGATTTAGCTTTGTACAGTTTTACAGTATTTTTACGCTCCATGGGGCACTTTCGCAGCTGTGTTCATTTTGCACTGCAGTGAACAAGGATGCATGATATTCAATCACACTCAAGCAGCCAGCTATGCGGAGAATTCCAAAAACAAAGGGAAAAATGCACGTTTTCTGGACATAACTAAAGAGAGAAAAGCCTATCTTTTCCGCAGCCTGGGGGCTTTTTCCAAGAGTCGTGTCTGGGTGTGGCCTTGAAGACAGACATCCAGGCCCCTGGAGAAGCAGATGGCTGCAGGTAAAACCCATCTCAGGTGAAGGTTATGGGCCTGACACTCCTCCCCAAGCATATCCATCATCATTAATATACCAAGCCTTGTGCGCAACCCTGGTGTCCACCGTGTTTAAATGAGAAACCAGGAGAGCGGAAGGAACTAGGTCACCATTATGGATTTTTCTCATACCTTACACCTAAATACTCGAGATAATAACAGCAGCCTCATTGTCACCCAAGATGTGTCGGCGGGGGGGGGGGGGGGGGGGGGGTTGTTCTAAGCGCTTCAACAATTCCTTAAAAATATGATGGTAATGTTTCATATCATCCAAAAATCGCCCAAATCTGTATTCTAAGAGTTAATTCTATTTTTTCCTCATTTCCACGTGTTCTCCTTGAAAATTACACAAGACAAAGATTCTTTAAATGTAAGCCCATGTCTCTCTTTCCTTTTATCATATACAGGAAAATATATTGTGTTGTAGTCAAATGATACTCCTTCAGGGTACCCGATCCATATCCAATTCTCATCATTTCACATTCCTCTCTTTCTCACAGAACATAAAAACTAAGAAGCCACTTTTTCACCGCAGTGGTGTCAAGGGGGTTTTGTATCAACCTCTTCGTCGACTTTTTAGTATATAACGCTAGTGCCTTACAGTAACGTCAACCAATAGACATTATTACCTGTCAACCAAGAGTACATTCAATTTTTTTGCCTAATTGTCATGCGCCAAGGTGGGGAGTTACATAAAGCAACTGTCTTTAAAGTTGGGCCCTTCTGCTATTCTTTTCGTAAACAAACGCCTCTCTTTTCCTTTATTGTGTGTGCTTATGTTAGTGTGCAAATAAAGATCCTACAGTGTATCCGATTTATTTCCAGTTTCCATTGCCTACTCTCTAAACCCACCATACCAGACTCCAGACTTTGTAAGCAATGCATTCTTTCTCCAATGCTCCACGTATTTACATCTCCAACCACCCTGCCTCCTTCATCCAAATAAGCTGAACAGCAACTCAATCTGTACGCCTCATTGTCTCATCAATCCTGAGATTTTGTTGTTACATTTTATTGCCAGTGATGCTTTTACTTGAAACTAATCCGACAGTGTTTACTGTTTTGTTATTAATACATCTAAAAAGCAAAAAGGGATGGTTCTGACTTTGCCACTGAGCAGCCTGTTCTCGATGAAACGTTTGAATGAAGAATATGGACAGAGTTTGTATTTAAAAACATACATTGTTTACTGAGAGGCAGAAGAATAAGTTGCGTAGTATACAAGTAAAGCGCTTTCTACCCCTGAAGAGGCGTTGCTGTGATGGGAGGTTACTCCGTGGAGCAAAGAGTTCATTTGTAATGTTAGGTTGCAGTTAGACGCAACCTTATTAGATATGGTATACTGATTTAGTTGTATGTAATGGAAGAGACAGACGATCATATTTTGAATGAAAGAACATTCTAAGGACAGTATACATTGTAAATGGGGCTCCATTAACAATGCATAGACGGAGAAAACTATTTTTGACTCAGGAAAGCTGATTATTCAGTCAGAGGAGCATGTACAATACATTTGTAGACCCCCGCCACCAAGAAGGTGTTGTGTAAATGTATGTGTTGGTGCAGTGCAACTAAACCACCTTTATTTTTCTCCATGACATAAGCACCCATACATGCAGCACCAAGTTCACCCAAACAAGAAATGGAGTACTTCTCAGGTGCTCATATGGTGTATGAGCACCTGAGTACGCCATACCAACTCTTTCCCACTGAACCACATTTCGATCAAACTCTTTTCCCACTATTTTTGTTTTGATAATGCATGATACCTCAAATAATTGTTGAGCCTTGAAGGAAGTGGCAGGGCTTGCTGAAGAATCCGAATCCTAAAATATTAGGTCATGTATTACTTGGAGGGTCATTTAAAGAATGGTGGTACACCTGTGCTGGTCGATTTTAATATCCTAAAAGTTACAGAATACAGTCAAAAAACGGTATAACCCATTTTCCTTCCCACCAGTGCAATGGAAGCCACAACACTAGTCATTGTTAGAAAGGATGCTGAACATCTGGTGTTTCAACTACATGCTGAGGCCGAGGCTGTGGATACATATGTGATCACTGCTTCTGCAGTTAAGTTATTATGGGAGACTGACCACTGTGTCACATCGAAAGGAGCTCATTGGCAATGAAGGTGGAAGCAAACCAAGTCATGGATACACATTTATTATTTTCAAATGTCAGTTCTCTGGGCCCTATTCACAAGGGTAAGTTTCCTTACAGATATCGTCATGTATGGAGATATCTGCCTAGGTTTAGGCGGAGCTCTACTCCTGGATAGACTTCATGAAATCCAGTATGAAATATGTTTAAAAGAAGTCTTTCATGTCTCCAACCCCTCAAATGAAAGGACGGAGTCTCTTATGACAAGATTTACGACCACAGAGTTACTATTAGTAACTCTGCACTCAAATTTGTATAGTCCCTCTCTTTGGAGAGATCTCGGCAACCAGCCAGACATTCCTACCACCATCTGAGCATCTCCAGCACCAGAGTGGGAATCACCAAATGGAAATGAATAGGGAAATAGTCTACACCTGAACTAAATCATACACATGAAACTCATTCATACAACAATCATATCAATACATATTGCACCTTAGGCTCTGCCCTTTTCCCCTTCGACTAACTCACTGCCAAGACTCCACACTCCATGATGTAGTCAGCCCCACTCAAGAGGATGAGGAACTTCACTCAGGAGTAGACAGGCCTTTGAGCTAATTTCATGGTAAAGCATTACAAGCAACTACATGGTCTACCTCCACATAACCTCATTGGAGTAGGCAGCTGTTGGAAATGGGGTCTTTGGTTGGCAGTCAGGTTACCCCCTGTCCAAGCAAGGATGCTCACTCTAGTCAGGGTAAAGGAGAATCACCCTCAGCTAACCCTGCTCACCCCCTTGGTAGCTTGGCACGAGCAGGCAGGCTTAACTTCAGAGTGCTAGGTGTAAAGTATTTGTACCAACACAGTAACAATGAAAACACTACAACATTACAGAACACAGGTTTAGAAAAATAGAAAGTATTTATCTAAATAAAACAAGACCAAAACAACAAAAATCCACAAAACACAAGTCAAGTTATCAATTAAAAACCAAAAAGAGTCTTCATGTAATTTTAAACACAACACTAACGCTGTTAGCGTAGAAATGTTCCTGGGTGAGTCAAAAATAACCCGCATGGGTGAGTGTGCGTCAAAAAGGGCTTGCGGTGCGTCGATATCACTCACAAGCGAGACCGTGTGTTGTTTCTCTTTCAGTCGAGTCGGCATGCATTGTTTCTTCACTCCGCAGGAGAACGATGCGTCAATTTGAACCGCACTCTTGGTTCTGGGCAGGCCTTGCATCATTTTTACACGCCCAGCGATGTTTGCGTCGGAAATCCTGCTGCACAATGATCCGAAAACCACACAGCGCCGATTGAGATCTCACCAGCCTCCGTCAGCAATGCTGCGAGTTGTTTCTCCATCCGCATGCGTTGATCTTCCAGCCGCGCTGCAGGCGAGCGTCAATTTCTCAGCCGCGGATCGGAGTTGCGTCGGTCTTTTCCCCGCACGGCGGTCGGTGTGTGGATTTATCATTCTTGTTCTGCCAGCTTTACTTTCAGGGTCCCAGGAACTGGATGGGCACCACTTGGCAGACTAGGAGTCTCAGCAGAGACTCCAGGTGCTGGCAGAGAGAAGTCTTTGCTGTCCCTGAGACTTCAAACAACAGGAGGCAAGCTCTAAATCAAGCCCTTAGAGAGTTCTTCACAAGAAGGAAGGCACAAAAAGTCCAGTCTTTGTCCTTTAGCACTGGCAGAAGCAGCAACTGCAGGATAGCTCCACAAACCACAGTCACAGGCAGGGCAGCTCTTCTTCCTGAGCTCTTCAGCTCTTCTCCAGGCAGGGGTTCCTCTTGGTTTCCAGAAGTGTTCTGAAGTCTGTGGTTTTGGGTGCCTTTCTTATACTAATTTTGCCCTTTAAAGTAGCCTTACTTCAAAGAAAAGTCTCTCTTGTTTGTGAAATCCTGCCTTGCCCAGGCCAGGCCCCAGACACACACCAGTGGGTTGGAGACTGCATTGCGTGAGGTCAGACACAGCCCTTTCAGGAGTGACCACTCCTCCCCTCCCTCCTAGCACAGATGGCTCATCAGGATTTGCAGGCTACACCCCAGCTCCCTTTGTGTCACTGTCTAGTGAGAGGTGCAACCAGCCCAACTGTTAAACTGGCCCAGACAGGGAATCCACAAACAGGCAGAGTCACAGAAATGGTTTAAGCAAGGAAATGCTCACTTTCTAAAAGTGGCATTTTCAATCACACAATCTTAAAATTAACTTTACTAAAAGATGTATTTTTTAAATTGTGAGCTCAGAGACACCAAACTCCACATCTCTATCCACTCCCAAAGGGAATCTACACTTTAATCAGATTTAAAGGTAGCCCCCATGTTAACCTATGAGAGGGACAGGCCTTGCAACAGTGAAAAACAAATTTAGCCGTATTTCACTGTTAGGACATATAAAACACGTTAGTAAATGTCCTACCTTAACCATACACTGCACCCTGTCCTTGGGGCTACCTAGGGCCTACCTTAGGGGTGCCTTACATGTAAGAAAGGGGAAGGTTCAGGACTGGCAAGTTGGTACACTTGCCAAGTCGAATTTATAGTTTAAAACTGCACACACAGACACTGCAGTGGCATGTCTGAGCCCTGTTTACAGAGAGACTAATGTGGGTGGCACGACCAGTGCTGCAGGCCCACTAGAAGCATTTGATTTACAGGCCCTCGGCACCTCTAGTGCACTGTACTAGTGACTTACTAGAAAATAAAATATTCCAATTACATTCACATTTGGATAGGAGCACTTGCACTTTAGCACTGGTTAGCAGTGGTAAAGTGCTCAGAGTAACAAAAACAGCAAAAACAGAGTCCAGCACACATCAACAACCTGGGAAACAGAGGCAAAAAGTTAAGGGAGACCACACCAAGGATGAAAAGCAGCAGCCATTGTTGAAAACAATACAAAATAAATAGCAGCATGGGAGGAGGCAGGTGAAAGGGAAGTTTTCCAGTAGTCAGATGGTAAAGGCTATTCGTGGAGGCGTACATGGATTTCACCTCTGCCCTCTTCCCCATGAGAAGCGTGCCCACTCCACCAATCTCCCTCTCCTGCTATATGGGCCTTCTGCTTCTGAGGCTGGGCCCAGCCAAGTAGAGATATCTACACCCCTCTGTCCCAACTAGTTCTCATTTAACCAGTCAAGCTACTTTGCACTATCCCCATCCTGCATAGATAGGCACATACCACACATGCATTTCCTATGCACAGGTAATCAAACCCCAGCTCTCAAGATATTCAATTGTTTATGATAATCTCCACATATTCTTTCTTTCTCCCGTAAATACCCCATTACAAGCACTTTGGGTGCTACAGCTGGGGCAGAAGTAGTTCTGCCCCTGACAGAGTGACACATGGGCTGCCTCTAAATGAGTTCATGCATCACATACAGGTATATTGCTAACCTATTTGTCAATATAAAAATGTTTTTTTGTTTCTATATTGATAGTTGTTAAACAATAACGCAGATATATTACTGGATGTTATTTCACTCTGACAATTGTAACAATCTAACTTTAATAGTTTGTTAAGTGTTGGAACTAATAAATAGACTTCAATTTGGTTAGGTTACTGTATTTTCAGGGTCCTCCCATCCATCATCTTCCACCACATCCACTCTCTCTTTGTTTGTGTCAGGATATGTGTTTCTCATATCAACATAATGCAATGTAGACAACGAGGACTTCTTGCATTAATAATAGGGCTAATGGCAAATGCAAACATTTCGACACAGGAAAGAGGGAGATAGTGAAAAAAATAAAGGGTAACTTATTTTCCCCCTTGACTAACATTGAAACAGAGGCAATTTTACGTGAGAGTCAGCTAAAATAAAGCATTTTTTTACTTTAAAAATTGGGAGTATTAGGTCTGTTGGCATGCATGCATTGGACAAACTGATAGCCCACATCTATGGGTATCTAAGTCAAACTGTGCATCCATACTTTTCTTAACTTCACATGCAAGGATATGTTTATGTCTCCTTCTGCAGCAGAACGGGAGGAAACCCAATAATGAAGCATGACACCAAGGAGTACCCCTGATGGGTGAGGGTTTTTCATACAAAAAACTTTTTTTCACCCTGTGGAAGTTCGTTTGGACTCGGCCTTTTTGTATAATTACCTAGGTTCTAAGGAGGACAGACCCAGCCCTATAAAATCCTCCTTCTCCCTCTTTGTTAGCATATTAAGGCAACACACAGTGTATCCTCCACCTTTTGATCATTGGGGTCTCCAGGGAGACCATTATTCACTGTACCGTCCTTTTTTAGGGACAGGCCAAGGACGCCTGAGGGGCAAAACAAAGAGAAAGCCTTAGGTCCAATGGGCATCTGACCCAGAGCAGGGGAGAAGGCTGACTCAGAGCATGGAAATGGAGAACCCACAGGGTCGGGACATCCAAGCGGGCCCAAGCAACCACACAGTCTAGGTGTAAACTTAAGTGAATTAACACTTAACCCCGCACAAATATGTGTCCTGGAGAAGGGTTTAGGTTTTGTTCCAACTGCCCCTTTGGTCAAATTCGAATTATGTATGGAAGTCAATGAATTCATTAGGAAGATTAAGCTTAGATCCTACTTTGGGGACAGACTATCCATTGTGGGTTCTACTATGGGTGACACAGGCCTACGTAATACATTTTTTTTACACCACCAAGTGCATCCATTTCCAGTGGAAATTCTGGCTTTTAAATAAGCAGTCCTAAAAGACATCAATGAGATTGAGCCTGGTTCTCTGAGAGTATTCCATACCACAACAAAGGAAGAAAAGAAAGCACTACAAGAACTGGGGCATTGTTATCATCCAATTTCATTACTTGACCCAGTGGGGAAGGGAGTAGGCCAAATTATCTTGTATAGATTAAAGGAATGGGCTGCAAGTAGTGATATTTTCTCTGAACTACAACTTGGCTTCCACAGTGGGCTTGGGACAGTAGAACTGGAGTTAAACCTCAACCTTTTATTTGGGAAGTATACCCTGATTAAGCAGAGCCACATGTTTTTAGCTTTCGTTGACTTATCCAGCACATTTGATTTCATCCTGCATGATAAGTTGTGGACCATCATAACAGAGCTTGATGTGGATCCTCCTATAATACAGTTCCTGAGGGAGTTGTATTCAGGAAGTAGGACCAGGGTTTGATATGGCACTAAAGGGAGAATGTACTCACTCTTTTAATATAGAGGAATGTCAGATAGGGGTGTGTTCTCGGCCCCTGTCTGGCCATCCTATGCATTGATAGTTTGGGTAAAGTTCTAGTGGATAATTGTAGTAATTACCCACAAAATGCCCATCGTCCGATCCCGGCTCTCCTTTACGCAGATGAATCCGTACTTATGACTTGTATGCCTCTGAGCCAGCATTGGCTACTTTCTTGTTTTCTAGTTTACATGCAGGACTTAGGACTTTTAGTCTACCTGGGTAAAACCTTTATAATGATTTGCAGAAGGAGATCCTCAAAATGCTGTGATCTCATAATTGGTGGTGTAAAGATTTCATTTGCTTCATCATTCCCTTACTTGGGCATTCTATTCGACAAGCACATATCTTAGAAACAGGCCATTATTACTAGGAAATTACATTTTTTGAAACCTATTACAATGCTCTATAATTTTGCAATGAAACTGTGCAAAAAGCCCCCTAAGAAGATGTTACCTTCAATAAAGCTATGTGTCTGCGGGTGCCTTATATGGGGTGGGAGTCTGGGGGTACAGTGATAGTCAACCCCTCCAATTGGTGGAAAATTCCTTTTTTAGGAATCGTCTGTCACTACTTCAGAGCTGTATCTCATTTGTCTGACACAAAGAGCTGGAGGTTTCTTTTTTGACAGATATAGCCAGAATTCAGCCAACCCTTCTCTAGTATAAGATCGGGACCTCTGACAATACTATACATAACCGTGAGATCCTCTTGAATTGTTTTAAATCATCATCTTTTTTTTTTTTTTTACAAATCCTTTGGCTGAACTACAATAAAACGTTTTGCCTTGATTTGGGACACCCAAAATATTTTAATTCCTCTGAAACATTAGAGCACACTAGTAGAAAAGATTTTTAAAGAGTCTGCTTATCCTTGCTTGAGGATCTTTGACTGACCACAGAACTTAAAAAAACAAGTGTTCTTAGAAATCAAAAATGCTGCATACTTATGACTTGCAACCATATCTTAAATTTGTGCATATTGCTAGACACAGGTTTATTTTAGGTCATTTTAGACTGGATATATTTCATTGGTTGTTAATTTTTCTTACTGTAAATAATTGGTCTACGACACTAGTGGATTGCCCTTGTGACAATTTGTCGGACCAAAGTACCACGCATATTGTCTTTTTCTGCAAATTTGATAAAGACTTGAGAAAGAGCATAGTATTACCCAGTTTGCGACAACACAAATTTGTACAATGCCTTCCTGCTTATTTGTTTTTACAATCCCTACCTACACTTTCCAAATGTTGTATTATGTCAACTTATTTATGGTCGGTGATTAACTATAGAAACTCTTTGTATATTTGCAATGACTCTGTCACACCAAGATGATCAGACATACTTCCTGTGTTGTTTGCACTTTTAAATTCACTATGTATTCTTGTTTTTAATTTTTTAATGATATAAGGTATTGTGTTTGCACGCTTTTATGATTTTAGCACAAAATTAAAAAAATCTTATTATGACTTGATTTGACCTCTTCTCAGTTACAGTGAAACACAGTCCCTCCTGTACAAAATGCAACCAACATCATGCACGGCATCAGGGGACATCCTCAAAGCAGCAACCCAACCCTCAACTATTCGTCGATCAGGTAAGTTTATGAGCAACGTATTTACACTACTCTATTTTGTCACTTCTATGTGCTTTAATGCATGTTTTGGTATGTAAAGTGCAAGCAAGTAATAGTATTATAAAGCATGCAAATACCGAGGTGTCTTGGCACTAGTGACAATTGGGCCACCGTGGAATAACAGCCTATTTAAGAGAGGAGCTGAAGAGCCAGATAGTGTAGGTTATATGTACAAAGGTATATTATAACAACATATATTTCACACTTAGGTAATCATTTGCATAGATCTTTATGCATATCCACTTACTCATAAAAGAAAAGAGTTTGTGTATTACATTTCAAAAGCTTAGATTGTTTTCATGGCATTTAGAGTCTGGGGATAGTCCTTAGTATTGGATAAAGTAAACTAAAATAATAAAGTTTTAGGTGGGAAGATTAAATTGGGTGGAAGGTGGGAAAATCATTATAATGTGCCAGGAATGTTGGGAACAAAGTCTACTTATAAGGGGAAAAGTAAGTCAGTGGATTATTTGAAGATTAAGTCCTACCCAAACAGTCTTAACATAATAAAAGTGTCCTGTAAAACAAGATCAGTCATTCAAAAAATAATGAAAGTCAGTCCACCAACCCAGTATAGTATGTGTCCTCCACTGGGGGAATATGTTTCTGTCCATCTTTTGGTTCTGATTTCACCACAATTACTTTGAACTCTTCCTCAGATGCACCTGTGTGACTGGCCGGAGCAGTACAAGACACCACATGAGAAACACGATGCATTATGGTAGTCTGACTTTCAACTACACTCTTAACAACCTCTTTGGAAGCCATAATTGCTACTTATTGAGGGGGGTGGATGGGCTCAACAAATGACGGCTCAGGGATGACTAGCATGAATGACTCCCTTGGCTGCTGATGTCCTGGTGGACACTTGAAGGATGAGGAGAAGGTATAGCAGGAGGTATAGCTGGAGGTCTCCTTGTTTTGGGGGCCTCTGGAGTGATGGAGGGGTTGACAGCAGGACCATATGACATTGGGGCATTGAACTGGTACACCACTGGTAGATCTTGGCCAGGAAGAGCCACATTATCTACCTCGTGGCTCTAGGAGAAATACGTTCAATTTGACTGTACCCAATATGCTGAATGTCAGAGCGGCGTTCCAAATACTTCAGGCATTAGGGAGTTTGCTCCTTTAGTTCCAGCATGCACTCCATGTGGAGCAAGTGCAGATACAACTTTGAATATGTCAGGATGCACTTTGATAGATACATATCAGAAGATAACCGCACATAATAATTTTGCATGGGAACCACCTTTGAATTTGTGGAATGGTGCTCAGGGAAGTGATTCATTCCACACCTAAAATTCCTGTGGTGACATGATCCTTTAGCACGAAAGAGATAGATGACTGGGTACAATTCATTAATGGAAACACACCATCTAAGGAGAGTACTAGTTCAGAAGTGAGTCAGAGAACACTTCCATCCACACCGAGAGAGAGGACTTTAAACATGGAAAGTTGACAATAGAATTAGATGCAATGATTGTTGGAAATCTTGGCTCGGAACAGCTAGAGACTTATCAAGAAAAATATCTTGCATACATGTGTAGGGATATTAGTAAGGAAGTGGGCCAAGTTCATGATAAATTGGCAGAATTGGCTCAAAAATATGAGGTAGACACATAAAACAACGGCTTTGCAAAGGAGCTATTGAGTGTGTTCAGTGAAAAGGGCATTGCTCATATGAGAACTCTGGGATTGAAAACTTAGATTAGGGAATAGGAAACAGAATGAATTAGATAAGTGGGAGACCGAATAGGCAAAAAAGAAAGAGGTGAAGAAGCCTTTGGGTGAACTGCCTCAAATTGGAGCAGAGGGAGGTGTTACAACCTTGCCCTTGAGAGAAGTTCTTGGTGATGGTTATGTTCATGTGCCATGGAGTCGAAGTGATCTTGCATCATTTACCAATGATTTCCCAAAGTTGCGAGAGAAGCCAGTGGAATGGTATCGACAGGTTGAAAGGTTTGTGAAAATTTCACAGGTGGATTGATTTGAATGCATCGTTTGACATTGTCGTTCCAAGTGACTTGTGGACTGAGTGTAAAATAGCTGTTCGATGGCCTGACACAGAAAAGGAATGTAGTAACAAGGGGCCCTTCGCTGTTGGTGATGACGAAATATCAGGAGGTCATGACATTCCGGAAAGGGAAGGCGCCTCCTCAAGATGTTGATTGTGTCAAGATTGATAGAACAACTCAGGAACCAAAGGGGTCGATCCATGCTTCCTATGAAAGGCTGTTGCAAGCATTCAAACAGTGTAGTCGTATGGAGACTTTAGAGACAAAGAATATGGGACATTTTGTGTCGATGTTTGTGACAGGATTGAGACCAGAGATAAGTCTAATGATTCAGCAGTATTTGATCTGTTTGCAGAATAAGTGTATTGATTAGATTTTGCGTTATGCGAAGTATTGCCATGATGAAATAGAGATGAAACAAAAAAAGTTGAAGGAAAACTTGATGCTTTTTTTAATGAAAGCAACTCAAAGGACTAGTCAGATGTCTATATCTGTAAATAATGCAGGTACAATTCAAGGTGCATATTAACAGTCACAGAACCCAGTGCAAGGTAGAGGTCGAGGAGACCTAATAGACCCTAGTGCAGGAATGGATGTAAATAGTATAAAATAATCAACTCCTTGTCACCTCTGCAATAAGCTGGGACATTGCAAGTGGGAATGTCATTTAAAACTGGCTAATCAGGTCCAAAATTCAGGATTTGTGCTTTCTCAGGATAACAATCCTAATCAGATGTAGGGTGTCCAAAGATCCAGAAGCCAAATTTTTAATGTGCCCCAATCTCCTGTGATGCAAGCCCTCCGAACCCCGATGCCACAGCAGAATGCTGTTGGATCAAGCCAGAATGTATATTAGTGCATGAGAATGAAAGGGAATGGGGTACAGGATAATAATTCGTTTCAACAGTTCCCTTTGTTTAACACAGGTGAAAGAACTGGCTCTGATTAGTCAGCTTGGCGGTGCCTGAGAGGGGAGGAAGACTGCGTACTTGGAGCAGCCTTAGAGGTAGACCAGAGCAGAGCATTCGTAGCTAGTGAAGTACATGGCGGTCCTGTGTCATTTTTGGTTAACACATGTGCTACTCGTTCTACTGTGAGAACAGTAGAAGTCCCAAACCTATCCCTCAATGGGAAAACAGTCCCAGTTGTTGGTGCGGAGAGTAAACAAATGACAGCTCAAGAAATTGCCCCAGTCATAATAAAAATAGGATCTTATGAAGTCAATAACAAGTTTATAATATGTGATCACAGTCCAGTGAATCTCTTGGGAAGAGATTTACTGTCAAAATTAAATTGTGTCATCTATTGTACACCAACAAGAATAGAAGTTCATACCCAAGATGAGGATGCTGTGTTTAATTTGATGAAAAGCAAAAAGCATTGCACCTTATTGACTTTGTTAACAGTTGACGATTTGCCTCCAGATTTGAGAGAAACTGTTGAACTTGAAGTGTGGGATTTCTCAAGAAAAGATATCGGACTCATAAAAGGTGTAGAACCTGTCTGGATTACTTTTAAACCAAATGAGGAATTTCCAAAAATCCAACCATATAATTTGACCCCTGAGATGATTGATGGAATAACTCCTGTGATCGAGTCCATGATACAGCAGGAAATTCTGAAGGACAGACTGGGAAGTCCTCATACCTCTCCCAATAATGGGTCTTCCAAAGACAAATGGAAAATACAGAATTGTACGAGACCATTGAAAATATTGTTGTCCCTTGCCGCCCTGTGCTAGCGAATACCACTGTAATATTATTTCATCTTCCATCTGAGACTGGTTCACTGCCACTGATTTTTGTCAAGCCTTCTTTTCAATACTGTTGCATGAGGACAGTCAATTCTCCTCCGTATACCGGCTCGGAAACTGGGTTTTGGCATGGTGCCAAGTTCCACAAGGGTATACTGAGTCACCACTGGTTTTCAATCTGATCGTTAAGGAAACTTTTGAATCCTTGGTCATGCCATGCAATTCAGTCTTGATTCAATATATTGAATGACCTCATTGTGGCATCAAATACTCAAGAAGCCTGTAAACAGGATACCATTGCATTATTGAACCACCTGGCTGAGAATGGACATAAAGTATCCCCAGGAAAATTGGAATATTGTAAAAAACAGGTCCAATTCCTTAGACACCACATTGAGAAAGGAGTAAGAAAAGTGTCACAAGAGAGGATTTCAGCTACACTGAAAATGGGTCCGCCAACTACACAGAGAGAAGTTGAGATGTTTTTGGGAATGTTGAGCTACTGTAGACACTGGATACCAAACTTTTCTCTTGTGGCTAAGCCTTTACAGAGGATAAAACAAAAGGATGTGTCTGATCCAATACCATTGGACAACAATTGTCTTGTCGTGTTTCTAGAGCTCAGAGAAAGTCTCTGTCGTGCCCCGGTTCTAGGGACGTCCAATTATAACAAATCTTTTGCACGTTTCTTCAATGAGAGGGAGGGCTGTGCTCTCTCAGTGCTGACTCAAATGCATGGGAATGCTAAGAGACCTGTGGCATATTTTTCTATCACATTAGATCCTGTTGCTTCTGCATTGCCTGGCTGTTTAAAATCAGTAGCTGCTGTTATCACTAGTATAGAGAGGTGTGAAAATATAGTTATGGGTCACCCATTAACTGTGTATGTCCCTTATTCAGTCAAGTTTTTACTGACTATAACTAGAACATTAAATCTGGCTGAGATCATATTGGTGGCAGAGAATGTGACGATCTAATGGTAACTAAAGGAAGATTGTGAAGGGGACCACAATTGTCTTGATGTTTTTGAACTATGTACCAAACTGAGACCAGACATATGAGATGAACCATTACCTGAATCTGACTGTGTCCTTTATGTTGATGGTTCATGTTTGAGAGACAACAGAAGAAGTTTGAGAGCAGCTTATGCTGTTTGTAGTCTGGAGTTGTCGAAGCTTCTTCGCTTCAAGGAATATACTCTGCCCAAGTAGGCAAATTGATTGCTCTTAGTAGAGCATGCTGTTCCTCCGATCAATTGTCTCAAATGAGCCATTCTTTACTGATAGTACGACTTTGGCGTCGTTCACGACTTCAGACAATTGTGGTCTCAGCAAAGCTTTATGACGTCCTCTAGATTTCCGATCCTGAACGGCAAACAATTGAAAAACCTCCTTGATGCACTACAATTGCCTAAACAAGTTGCAGTGGTCAAGTGCCCTGCACATTGTTCTGGAGATGGCCATGTGACTTTGTGCAACAGGTATGCCAATGAGGGTGCGAGGTATACTGTGACCATAATGTCTATATCTTTAATGGTGAATTCACAAACAAGGAAATGGATGAGACTAACTTTAACCTTTTTTGACAATAGCTGGTACTTGGGATGAGGTGAAAAGGCTTCAAGAGGAAGTGTCTGAGTCATGGCTTGGAGAGCCAGTTCTAGCAAGGCTCCGCCATGAAGCCCTGATTATCATGCGTTTATCCATTAATAGGCACCGTATCCGGTACGACTGCATAGCAGATAACAGCAGCCGTGCCTGAAAGCCTCTGTGGATGCCCATAGCGTGGGTGGAGGATCGGGCGCTGAGACTGGGGAGGTGCCTGCACCGCCGGCCCACATGCGGTCTGAGGCCGTTGCGTGTGTCGAGGACAGCTGTGACTGCATCGAGCCGCAAATCTAATAGGGTCAGAGCCGGCGGCATCCCTGCTTTGCCCCCGGGCGAGGGACAGAGGCCTCCTGAGACCGAAGCACTAATCGGCGGCCCGTCCAGAAGCGGTGAGTGGGCCCAGGACGGGGGACGGCCACGTGGGTGGAGAGTTTGGAGGAGACACATGCTCTGCAGCCTGAACAACGCTGGCGAGTGCATTTCTGGGCCTTAGGCTGGGGCGGGCCCGTGCTCCTCCGGGCTCTGATAGAAGGGGGGAACCTGATCCTTTCTGCTCGCTGGGCCTGCTGCTGCTCTGATGGGCTCTGATGGGCGGTGTTGCCTTTGGCCCCTCTGGGGGCTGAGGGCCCTGCACATGCCTCACCCTGATCGTGCTGGTGGAGCTGCGGTCACTGGACCCACCCGGGGCACCTTCTGCTCCCGTTTGACTGGGGACCCCCACGAGGAACAGATTAGGCATGAGAGGGGAACCAGGACTGATGACTGGGCCCTCACCCTTGCCTTACTGGAAGGAGTAATGATTGTAGCAGACCCGTAGGATAAGCTGAGTACCACTCCCAGGACCTAAGGTCAGTACAGCTCCAGATTGGTGAGAGAGGGCCTGTGAGAGGGGGTCTGTGGAGCGATCCCCTGGGCTGGAACATCTGAAGCTGCTGCCTGCAATGTGGGGCTGCTTGTGATGCTGCGCCTCCTCGGCTGTCACATGGCGCATGCAAGTAGGCCCTCATTCCTTGGATCTCCACCATGGTAGATGTCCTTCCACACGCGCGAGCCCACAGGTGAAAGATCCTGCCAGCACCCACCCACTACCTGGCTTTCTGTGTTACTCAAACGTTCTGCCAATGCAGACTGTTGATGCCTGGTGCACTGGTGTCAGGCTGTCGCTGCCCTACATCCCACAATACCCAGCTTAACCGGCCTTAGCCACTCGACTTTAGCTACTAGTGCCATGGAGCGTCTATGCTCTGGAACTGGCGGCAACCCCCCAGTGCTAGGATCTGGTGCATCAATTGATACACGAGCTGAGTGACTTACACAGTTTTTTTCCGTTGAATGAGTTCAACGAGTTCATTGCATTCTAGTGCGGTCTCCGCCGCCGGGATTGAACCTGCGACCCCTCCTGTTCCGCTTGCTTCATTATGTGGACAGAGACGTCATACTGAGCGAGGTGAGGTCACTCCCGGCCCTCCAAGAGGGCAATGCTAAGGTAATGATGTTCCCCAATTACACCATCACCGTGCAGAAACAGAGGAGCTCATTCTTATCTGTGAAGTGTAAATTGCAAACCCTCAATTTGAAATACTCTCTCGTTTTTCCTGCCAGAGTGCACCTTGTGGCTCAGGGGGAAACACGTTTTTTTGATACTCCTGAAGCTGCCTGGGAGTGGCTGGAATTGACAGGGTTGGCCCATCAGCAGGCCTCACCGATGGATCGGGGCGAATCGTAGGAATTGGGGCCTCACCTTCATAAGGATCAAACGCGGTGTAAGACAACCCCCTCCTGGTCAGGTCATGCTCCAGACTTAGAACAGATCATACAAGACGACGCCATGCCCTGCAAACTGCAGCAGCCATCAGAGAAACAGCGTCTGTCTCAGACCCCGGGGCGGGGCCCAACGGTTCCAGCAGTGGAGACGACTCTCCCAGTGGAGAACTCTTGGAGGCTGACTCCGGGGTTCCCCCTGATGTGACACTGCAGACAGCAGATGACATAATCTAAGTTAACAATTGCTCTGGATTTCCACTCACACGCATGCTATGTTACTTCTTGTTGATTTCGTAAGCTGTTGGACTATACTGCTGTGTCTGCCTGAAGTTATCTAGTGCCCTGAAAGGGGTATAACACTTGTTCTTCCCCCCTTCTCCCTTGTCTTCCCTACCCATTCTTCACCTCTCCTCACCTTTTCCTTATCTGTCACTCATTTGCACCAATTGAGTGACTTGCTGAGACTCTGCATGCATTTCATTGTACTGTTATGAAGCATGCTACGCCAAATATCCAATCCTTGCCTGCGCACATTTCACATCTGTGGCTTCCACTACTGGGCTCCCTTGACAAGCCTCCCATTGTAGGTACTTTCTTCCTCTATCCTAGTTGCACCGGATTGAGAGGTTTGGTAGTTTGGGCAGATACCAGTTGCCCCCCTAATCTAATGATATTCCTTACGGCATATGTTTGTCTTTTGCCACACTTTTTTATGGTTAGATGGAGCCCGGCCTTCCACTCCACCCCCCGTAGACTGGTTGCTGGCTGTGGGGCACTTCTGTGGCCATGCAGCGGTGATATATATTGTTGCACCACCGCTACCTGCCAATGACCCACACTAAAATTCTCATGTGGAATGTGAGAGGTATACACACACCTGGGGCAGGTATTCCATTTACTCCTACCTCAAATGACACTTGGCGCATATCACGCTCCTGCAGAAAATGCACCTCGTGCTCCCAGAGAACACTAGATTACAGTGGCGCTGCCGAGGACAACTGTTTGAAACTCACTTCTCCTCAAATGTTAGGGGGGCTCTTATATGGATCCAGCCAGGTACCCCTTTCATGGCCGATGAACACGACATTGACACTGAAGGCCGCTATGTGCGCAGACACTTGGATGGCTGTGCACTACTATTAGGATCAATTTGTGCCCCAAACACACCAAACCAAGCATCCTTCTTCCATCAGTTATCTTGCACTCTTTCCTGCTGGAGTGGTCTCCCGTGGCTTATCAGAGGGGATTTCAAAGGTGGCCTCGATCCAGGGCTTGATCGCTCCTTCCCACCATTGCCTACTGCACCCACAATATCTGCTGCATGCTCATTGCAGGATTGGCTCCAGCAGTGGCATTTGATAGACATTTTGAGCCAGTGAAATACCACGGTATGGGTTTAGTCTTTTTTCTCTGCCCCACACCAATTGCACGTACGGCTTGACAGAATCTTCTGCACAGTCAACCTGATCCCCACAGTGCTGCAAACCAACTATCTAGGTCACACCCACTCTGATCACAATCCACAATATTCACAACTGACGTAAGATAACTCTGCCCCTGTTACCCTCACTTGACGGTTATGACCTGAGGTTCTGGACCTCTCTGAACCGGATACTTTGATTGTAATGACAGCACTGCATCCTCAAGCCTTCTTGAATGGGATGCAGTTAAGGTTACCATGCAAGGACATTGTTTGGGCACGCAGTGGACATGCACAAATCTATTAAAAGCAATTTAACTCGAGTAGAGGGAACCCTCTTGCAGTATGAGACTCGTGCAATCCTTGATCCTGTGGAGTGACACCGACTTACAGACAGGCATATGGAGCGCGGGTCCCTGTTTGAGAGGTTGCACTGCTTCAATTATGCAGCTTACTCAACTCGCACGCATGCTGCAGCTGATAGGCCGCGCCGGCTGTTACCCTGGTTGATACACCAGGAACAAGTTTGCGTTCCTATCCTGGCTTTACGTTCGGCTACAGGACTCATGCTCCACTCCCAAAGTGAGATACAAAATGAACTCAGGAGAAATTATACATTATTACCAATCAACTGTGTCAGCAGGCTCCGCTGAATTTGAAGCGTTTTTTTCCCCGCTCTTCCCCACACTGCTTCACGACTGAGCAGCAAACAGAGTTAGACGAGCCTTTAAAGCTGCTTGAGATACAAGACAGCATACGGGCCTTGGCCACTGGTAAAACTCCGGGTCCTGATGGCCTTCCGGACGAATTTTATAAAGCCTACTCATCCCTGATTGCTCCCCGCTTATTGCGGCTGTATGAGGAGGTTTTGTCGGTGGCCACCCTGATTGCTTCACAACGGGAGGCTCTACTGATTTCCCTTCCTAAGCCTTGTAAGGATCCAACAGAGGTGGGCTCCTATAGTCAACTAGCAATGCCTGATACAGATTACAAGATACTGGCCAAAACTCTTGGCGATCCGCTTGGCACCACTGGTGCCTAAGTTGGTCCACTCAGGCCAAAACAGGTTTGTGCCAGCACGCAGCACTTCCTTGAATCTCAGGTGTTTCTTCTGCATCATGAAGTACTCTACACAAAATTGGCCTGAGGCCGGCTGTCTCATGCTGGATCTTGAAAAGGCCTTTAATTCGCTGGAATAGCCTTTCCTGTTTGCTTTTTTATGCCGTTGTGGCCTTGGCCCCCACCTCTTATGGCTGGTGCAGCTACTGTATACTCAGCCCCTGATCAGAGCCAAGACTATTTCGATCATCTCCGAGTCGATTTTTATTGGCAGAGGGACCCGCCAGGGATGCCCACTTTCCCCATTGCTATTTTTGTTGTCAATGGAGCCCCTGCCAGTAGCATTCTGTTGTATGGGGGAAGCCTGGAGTGTCCCTTTATGCAGATGATCTCCTTCTGTATTTCAGAGACATCTCCAACATTACTGATGAAGTCGCTGTCATACTACAGTGTTTTGCCACTTTGTCTGGTCTGTGCGTGAACTGGAAAGAGTCATGCTTATTCCCTTTTACACTGGACCTGTGGGATCCGGGTCTTGCATTTTCTGGTGTTCCCATCCCTTCAACCCAGGATGTTTCGATACCTGGGTATCCCCGTATATCATATTACGGAGAAGTTATACGGCGGGAATCTCAAGCATGCGGTTTAATCTATCCGAGCTCAGATGGTCTTCTGGCAGGCGCTGCTACTATTGGTGATGGGGCGAGTGGCCCTTCTGAAGATTGTGGTCCTCCCACGGTTGCTATATTACTTCTCCAACTTACCTCTCAACATCCTAGCCAAATTCTTTCAGGAATTGGAACCCAAGATCAGGGAATTCATTTGCAACAATGGCCGCTGTAGAGTGGCAATAGCGAAATTGTATTTGCCGCCTGATCAGGGTGGCCTTGCAGTGCCGAATCTGGAGCAATATTATTTAGCCCCCCAACTGCAATGGGTGGCTAAGTGGCTCTCCGGCTTGCAGTTGTTGGACACAGTTACTGTCCTGCCGCCCTGGACGCTGTACAATGTGTCTCACTTGTTTCGCCCAATTACGCGCTCGGGGGCACCAGACCCCCTGCTGCTGGGCGTAGCGCATGGCTGCTACAGTAGGAGTCTACATCTCACACTTGCGACAGTTCCTTATGCACCAGCACTAGCCCTAATGGGCACACCTAGAAATGCTCTGATCACATCTGCAGCAGAACTGGAAACCTGGCACGCTGTTGGAAAATACACAAGCTGGGAGATCAATTTAACAATGGCGCACTAACCCCCTTTGTCGTGCTTGTAGAGGACACTGGCTTGTCGCAAGGTCAGTTTCTTCTGTACAATTCTTTACTAGCATCACTGACTCAGCGCTGGTAGGACCTCCTCACCAAACCGCCAACGCACTTAGTGGTACAGTACCTGCAGGTCATGGGACCGGGTAGGCATTTGGTGTGTTGGCTTGCCAGTTCGCTGCAAATTCACACTGCCCCCATGCATGCCACCCTGCGGGCCATCTGGGAAGGTGACCTCGCTCGACCGTGCACAGATAAAGAGTGGGTTGCTGTCGTGGACGGCTCTACTAGCATACCGCGCAACGTGAGATTTTGCTTGATCCAGTTCTACATATTGCATAGGGCCTATCTCACCCCTGCCAAAATCAACCGGTTCTTCCATCGCACTGATGCAGCTTGTCCTTGATGTGGGCTAGTAGCAGCAGACTTGCTTCATATGCAGTGGTCCAGCACTTGCCTGCAATCCTATTGGTGGGGTGTGCTGGCTCGGCTCTCTGCTTGCGTGGCGTGCCCGCCACTGCACACATGAGAAGCATGCACATTGGGCTTGTTTCCTAGAGCTAAAAAACAGATAACGACCTTGAGGTTCCTAGACTTAGGCCTCTTGATGGCCAAACACCTTATCACCAGATGGTGGAAATCCCTGGGACCCCCCTCGCTGGAGATGTGAATGCGGTCTCTTGTGGTGTGGGCATAAGCGGAAGGGGTGGCATTACGGAGGAAAGATAATCTGGGGTTGTGCAAATACCTGCTGGCTTCCGGCTGGGACACGATACTATCTGAGCTCAGAGCGCTGGTACACAGGGCTGATGGAGACACCCTGGATCCGTGAGCCACACTCCGGCATTGTGGTGGTCTGGCTGTGAGCCTAATATCCTGGCCTTAGTCCTACCACCTGGTCTCCCTTTCTGACACGGTCTGGATGAGTCATGACTGGGCTCGGATTTGTTACTGCGCCGAGGGGGCCTGGCTGGATGGGTCAGACTAGGGTGCGGGGGAGAACACTAGGGAATTGCAGAAGCGAGCTCCAGTTGCAGTTGTTTTTGTTGTTAATTGAGTTTTTATACACCATGACAATGCTGAATTTTTCCTCCTTTGTTGCAAAGATTAATAATTCATTAAGGGACCATTTTGACTTGACTACCTTTCGGCATCCCTGCATACCCCGAAGATTGGAGACACATGTAAATCTTGGATGTTGTCAGGTTGCTCTGTTTGATCTGTATGCCAATCCTGTTGTTAGCCAATGTTTGAAACCTTGCGGTAACACATGCTTGGGTTGCACTGAACGTATTGACTGACCCTTCTCTATTGCAATTAATGTGTACTGCTTGTAAACATCTTAAAATTTGAATAAAAAGATTCAAGCAGAAAAAGAGGAAGTGTCTGAAGATGAACAGCAGAGCTGGGTCAGGGCAGGTTGTATCAAAAGAGATGATGACATTTGGGTTTCAGTAGATGGAAGACCAGTTTAGCCAAACAGTCTGTTACCTCCTTTGACCTGACATTTTCATGGTTCTGCTCATATTGGTAGTGATGCTATGGTGAGATTGTTCAGACAGACTTATTTCAATCCTTAATTTTGATTGATGGCAGAACGTGTTGTGTGTCAATGAAATCATGTTGGAAAGAGAACTGCAGTTACATTGAGTCACATAGGAATGTCAGGAGGACCTTTTAACAGGACACAAATGGATTTCATTGAGAAGCCTGTGTGCAATGGATTGAGGTATGTTTGGGTTATTATGTGTATCTTTTCCCATTGGGCTGAAGCATACCCAATTAGGGGAAATGATAGTCTTACTGTAGCCAAACTGCTGTTGAGAGGACTCATAACTAGGTTTGGCTTTCCAACCTCTTTGGAATCAGATCGAGGAACTCATTTCAACAATGAGGTCCTGAAATTGTTGTGCACAGCATTGCAAATGGACCAGAGATTGCACTGCAGTTACAGACCTGAGGCTTCGGGTCTTGTTGAGCACATGGATGGCACACTGAAATAAAGATTGGCAAAGGTGTGTGCTTCGACATCTTTGAAATGGCCTGATGATTTGCCCCTTATTTTGATGAACCTTGAGAGTGTACCTGATCGAAAGGCTGGACTGTTCACCCACGAAATTCTGATGAGGGGGCGATGAGACTGCCAGCAATTCCTGCAAATGCACTTGTAACTATAACAGATGATATGGTCCTAGACTATTGCAAAGGATAGCTGATGTGGTGCATTCTGTGTCTCATCAGGTTGGATTGACTACAGCTTCTCCACTACAGGAACAGTGCGATGACTTTAGTCACAGCGACTGGGTCTTTGTGAAGAAGCACGTTTGAAAAACATGCCTGGAACCTCAGTGGCATGGACCTTATCAGTTGATCCTAGTGACCACGACTGCAGTGAAGTATGGAGGTCTCCCAGATTGGATCCACACTTCCCATACTCGCAGAGTTGAGTGTCCCCTTGATACAACAATGCCTGTTCCAGAGGAACCAGTGGTGTGAGAAAGACAACCAGAACAGGTCAGCCAAGCTGTTGGGGACCAAGCAGAGCCGGAAGTAGCACTTAATCAAGTTGAAAAGGGTCTTGAGCAAGTCAGACTGACTCTGAAGCTGAAACAATAGTCTTGTTCTGTGGCGAATGAGTCAGATTCAGAATCAGACCCCAGAGAAGGAACAAGCGCTGGAAGAAAGCGGAAGCTGGAGACCATTGGCCCAAAGCATAAGAACAAGGAAAAGTGGGTCTGTCTAAAAAGAGTGTGCCACCAGCGGTTGCTGAGGAAACTGGGAACTCTGATTTGAGCGAAAGTGAAGACAAAGGTGTGGCATTGGGAAAGTAAAAAAAAAACAAGAGTGCCTAGTCATAGGTATTCTTCACCTGAGTGGACCTACTTTGCATATGACACAATTCAAGAATTCTGAGAATATTGGAGTCAACATACAGGTTCGGCTGAACCTCCATGAACTGAACATTGTGATTGAATTATACCTTTAACCTTCCTTGTCATCTATAAGCTTAGTTTGCGTGCACATTAGAGACATGTACTTTGGTTGGGATAAAGAATTCGGAAGATTTCCTAGGCCCCACTAGAAGAAGAAAGAGGGTAGTCAATTAGAAGTACACAGAGTAGGGTTAGGTAAATCTCACGTAGATTTTATATCTTGAAAAATGAACTTTTGAACTCTCTTTTGCTGCCGCCATATTTGCTTAATAATAGATCTGGTTCTAAAGGTGTAATGGAGTCAAATAAGAGAAATAGATGTAAACACATAGTATATGCTTTATTGCTTATTTCCTTTGTAATACTAGTAATTGTGCTAGTAGGAGTGTTTTCCCCCTACCAGTTCTATAGAAGAATATATATCTTCTAGTGATCCCCCCAAGCTATTAATCCCAGGAAAAGTAGTAAGTTACATGAGAAAGTATTACACTTAGATGCATCTAGGGTAGATTATTCTGCAAATGTATATTTACGCTAATCATATGTATATATTTAGACTATGGAGGCGAGGAATGGCTATCTATGCACTCAATTGCCTGCTTCTGTTTCAGAAGGCATTACTTATCATCATATTCCTGTGACTTATGAGATTTCATGTAGTCTTTTGTTGTGTTTGTTTAATGGGACAGGACATTATCAGTATTATTTTTCAAACTATGATTTAGTTCTTTCAGTGATCACTCTAATTGATCATTTAAACAGATGCCCAGCTCCCTTAGAAATAAAAAATAATTGCAAGATTTTTTACACCTGATTCCTCTTAACACACAGTTTATGCATACCAACACAATTTAACTTGTATATTATCAGTTGTTGAGAAGAAATTGCTGAATTTAGCTGAGGACAGAAGAAGAGTGTTGGAAGTCAGCTCACAGTTAGATGAGCATTTTCAAACAAGTGGACAAAAGAAGAAACAGAACATCAGTTAGATCAGTGGTGGCTAGTGAACTTTGAAAGTGGTGGGGCATAAACCGATGGCTCAGTATGCACCATGCAAGCAAGCCCATAACCTGTGTTTTGGGGAAGTTAATGGAGAGAGAAGTGGTTCCTCCCAGAGATTGTTTTGTAACAGAGAATATGGTGTGTCTATCAGCACAATTTCCCTCTAGTTCTTACCTTTTTGGAGGTGGCATGACAAAAAATTAATGGGGAGAGAAGAGACGGTTGTCTGGCTTGGCTCTAAACAGCCAAGCTCAAACCAGGCCATCAATATGTTTGGAATGTAAACCGTGCAACAAGCACCAGATAAACATTCGAGACCCTTCAAAATGTGAAAATCTGTATTTCTTAACATGCAAAAACGTTTTACTGTAGTACACCAGATTATATTATTGCTTTGAGAGGTATTTATTAGAAATAATAGGATTTAAACGAGAGCCTAAACCATTCGTGTCCTTTCCCGCCCTTATGACAATGCCATTAGTGTTGTTGCAGTAGGAGCTCTAATATAAAATAAACTCCAGAAACAGCAATAATTGAATTATTGGGCTCTCTTTCATGTAGGTGAACTTGGGGCACCAGACATTCCTGGTCTTTGACTATGAACACGTAAAACTTGTACTAGTAAGATCAGTTTTGCCGATACAGTGTACACCAGCCCAATTAAAAAAAGAATCAGTTCACAAATGCCATTAACTTGAACTCATGGAAAGGGAGCCAGCAGAACGGAGAGCACAGAAGGATACAACATAATAGGCAGCAATCCACTACACCTTGCTAAGCAAGTGCATGGGGATTAATTTAACTGAATAAAACAAAGTGGCAAAACATTAGCGGCGATCACATTTTATTTTCTATACCTGACATTCTGGTCTAGGGGCTGCAGGCTGACAGACGCAGAGGGGTCAGGTCAGCCCATGTTAATCCCAATCTGCGCTGTTCACTTTACTGCTAATAAGTTGTTTGAGTGATTCTGTCTGTAAACAAGACATGCAAAAGGAGTCACAAGCTGTACTTGCCTGCATGTTCACTTTCGCTTTTTCTGTAAAACCATCACATGCACTGTTTGCCTCCTCGCCTTCTAACAAAGGCAGAGCCTGGCAGAAGCACGCAAACAGCAAGAAGACTCCAGGGATAAGTGGCATGAAGCCTCACACAGGGTTTCTCTCTACAACACCTAAGGCTGCATCAATCAGCTGAGCCTCCGCTGTACCTAAATACATTACCTAAGTGAAGATGAAGAGCTACAACAATGTTTAAGCCCAAAGTCATTGCATCATTTATGTCACACGCTGAGGCCTCAGGAAGGGCGTGAGTGCCTGACCTTCACTACATGCAGATGTGAGGAAACCTTGCATTCTTCATTAGATAATTTATTTGTACTCTCTGCCTGAGTTACTTTTTAAAATTAGAACAGAGGTTGTGGGTGGGAGGAGTCCCAGAGCCATAATAAAGAAACCCCCACTGAGTTAGATGGAAACTTAGCTGCCTTACCTCTCGACTGGGAACACAAAGGAAGGCTGTGCATTTGGATGGAAAGATCTGAGACTAATAATGTGTTTGTGGAAAAGAGTGAATGTGAACACATTTTCGAAGTTCGAGGGAACTATGGCCCTCATTACAACTTGGGCGAGCGGCAACCGCCGCCTGCCAAGTTGTAACCGCTGTGCGGCCCCCAATGCGGCCACACTCCCACGGTGGCCATTTGGACATCCCCGCTGGGCCGGCGGGGATGACGGCCGCAACATGGAAGCCGGCTCCAAATGGAGCTGGCGGTGTTGCGGCTGTGCGACGGGTTCAGTTGCACAAGTCGCGCTTTTCACTGTCTGCTGTGCAGACAGTGAAAAGCTCCATGGGGCCCCCAGGGGCCCCGTGACTCCCCTTCTGCCAGCCTATTCATGGCGGTTCCTACCACCATGAAAAGGCTGGTGGGAGGGGGACTTGTAATGCCCTGGGCAGCGCTGCAAGCAGTGCTGCCCTGGGGGATTACAACCACCGGGACCAATGTGGCAGGAAACCGCCGGGACCAATCTGGCGGGAAAACGCCGGAACCAATGTGGCGGGATCCCATGGGAAGCACCGCCAGCCTGTTGGCGGTGCTTCCGTCGAAATAGCCCTGGCGGTCTTTGACCGCCAGGGTTGTAATGAGGGCCTATATGTTGTATTTGGATAGAGAGGATACTGTTATCCCCGGAGTTTATTTTGTTTGTGGAAAACGTGCTTATTTTAGATTGCCAAAAAGATGATATGGTGTGTGTAATTTGGGGATTGTTTTTCCCAAAATGTATCATGTAGAACATTTTGTTTGGACTCAATGATGTAACTCTAAGTGAGGTATGAGTGCAGGAAAAGTGGTAGGAGACATCTTTGACCCTTTAAACTTGTCTGTGGGAGTGATTTTGAATAATTCAAAGATAAGAAGGTTGTTGTGTGGGTAGGCCTAGCGCCCGCGACAGGAAATGTCCCAAAACACAACGTGGACACATCACATTTTTTGACAGAAAACAGAGGTGTTTTTTGCAAAGTGCCTACCTGTAGATTTTGGCCTCTAGCTCAGCCGGCACCTAGGGAAACCTACCAAACCTGTGCATTTTTGAAAACTAGAGACCTAGGGGAATCCAAGATGGGGTGACTTGTGGGGCTCTGACCAGGTTCTGTTACCCAGAATCCTTTGCAAACCTCAAAATTTGGCTAAACAAACACTTTTTCCTCACATTTCGGTGACAGAAAGTTCTGGAATCTGAGAGGAGCCACAAATCTCCTTCCACCCAGCATTCCCCCAAGTCTTCCGATAAAAATGATACCTCACCTGTGTGGGTAGGCCTAGCACCCGCAACAGGAAATGCCCAAAAACACAACGTGGACACATCCCATTTTTTTACAGAAAACAGAGGTGTTTTTTGCAAAGTGCCTACCTGTTGATTTTGGCCTCTAGCTTAGCCAGCACCTAGGGAAACCTACCAAACCTGTGCATTTTATAAAACTAGAGACCTAGGGGAATCCAAGATGGGGTGACTTGTGGGGCTCTGACCAGGTTCTGTTACCCAGAATCCTTTGCAAACCTCAAAATTTGGCTAAAAAAAACACATTTTCCTCACATTTCGGTGACAGAAAGTTCTTGAATCTGAGAGGAGCCACAAATTTAATTCCACCCAGCGTTCCCCCAAGTCTCCCGATAAAAATGATACCTCACTTGTGTGGGTAGGCCTAGCGCCCACGAAAGAAAATGGCCCAAAACACAATGTGGACACATCACATTTTTTCATAGAAAACAGAGGTGTTTTTTACAAACTGCCTACATGTGGATTTTGGCCTCTAGCTCAGCCGGCCCCAGGGAGGGCAGAAATGGCCTAAAATAAATATGCCCCCCCTTGCCTACGGGGTCGCTCCCCTTGCGTGAAATTGGTGTAAAAAAAAAATCCCCGGTTCATAGTTGTTTCTGCCCCCTTGGGGGCAGATTGACCTAAAATCGGCTGATCTGATCAAGGGGGGCAGAAATGGTCTAAATACAATTTCCCCCCCATGGGAGCAACCCTTGCCTAATGGGTCACTCCCCATCTCTAAAGAAACAAACAAACACAAAAAAAACACAAAAAAAAAATTAGCCCTTGCGCCTAAAGGTTTCTGACCCCCCTGGGGGCAGATCGGCCTAATAACAATAGGCCGGTCTGCCCCCAGGGGGGGGCAGAAATGGCCTAAAATAAATTTGTCCCCCCGCTCCCCCCCTCCCCCAGGGAGCGACCCTTGCCTACGGGGTCACTCCCTTTGCGTGACATTGGCGCAAAAAAAAATCCCCAGTGGTTTCTGCCCCCCTTGGGGGCAGATTGACAGGGAGCGACCCTTGCCTAATGGGTCACTCCCCATCTCTAAAAAACAAACAAACCAAAAAAAAAATACAAAAAAATAATTTGCCCTGGCGTCTAGAGGTTTCTGCCCCCCCTGGGGGCAGATCGGCCTAATAACAATAGGCTGATCTGCCCCCAGGGGGGCAGAAATGGCCTAAACTAAATTTGCCCCCCAACCCCCCCCTGAGAGTGACCCTTGCCTACGGGACCCCCCCGGGAGCGACCCTTGCCTACGGGATCGCTCCCCTTGCGTGACATTGGCGCAAAAAAAAAGATCCCCGGTGCCTAGTGGTTTCTGCCCCCTTTGGGGGCAGATTGACCTAAAATCGGCCCATCTGCCTCCAAAGGCGGCAGAAATGGTCTAAATACAATTTGTCCCTCCAGGGAAGCGACCCTTGCCTAAGGGGTCGCTCACCATCTGTAAAACAACAACAACAACAAAAAATCCCCGTGCCTAGTGGTTTCTGCCCCCCCTTGGGGGCAGATCGGCCTAATTAAAATAGGCTGATCTGTCTCCCAGGGGGGCAGAAATGGGCTAAAATAAATTTGCCCCCCAGGGGAACGACCCTTGCCTAAGGGGTCGCTCCCCTTACGTGAAATTCACGAAGAAAAAAAAAAGTCCCTGGTGTCTAGTGGTTTCTGTCCCCCTTGGGGGCAGATCGGCCTCATAAAAATAGGCCAATCTGCCCCCAAGGGGGGCAGAAATGGCCTAAATGTAATTTGCCCCCTAGGGGAGCGACCCTTGCCTAAGGGGTCGCTCCCCACCTCTAAAAAAAAAAAGATCCCTGGTGCCTAGAGGTTTCTGCCCTCCCTGGGGGCAGATCGGCCTAATAATAGGCCGATGGGGCAGAAAAGGCCTTAAAAAAAATGCCCCCTTGGGAGCGACCCTTGCCCAAGGGGTCGCTCCCTTGTGCCAATTTCTGTTTTCAAAATAAATCCCTGGTGTCTAGTGGGCGTTTCAAAAGACGGATTGCTTTACAATCCAGCTTTTGAAACACTGAGAGAGACTTCAAAGGGAAGGAAATACATTTCCTTCCCTTTGAAGCCTCTCTCGGCCTCCTCCACGTGATCGGAAGAGAAATGCTTTGCATTTCTCTTCCGAGCGCGCTGGAAGCTGAGGATTCTCCTTCCATCCACGACCGGGGTGTGTGGGTGGGAGGCACATGGGGGGAGCGCTAGCGCTCCCCCCGGTTCCCGGTTGCAGGACGAGGTGATCTCGTCCAAGGCACCCGGGAACCGGTGCCTTGGACGAGATCACCTCGTCCAAGGCACCGTAGGGGTTAAAAAGTCTGATTGAAGAATGAAGTGGGTTTGTGATGATATAACACGTCATCAGAGGCAGGGTTAAAAGAGCATAACCTGGGCATAACCTGGCTATGCCATTTAGGGCCTGATTACAACTTTGGCGGAGGGAGTTAATCTGGCACAAATGTGACGGATATCCCGCCCACCGCATTACGAGTTCCATAGGATAAAATGGACTTGTAAAATGGCGGGCGGTATATCCGTCACATTTGGGACGGATTAATCCCCTCCGCCAAAGTTGTAATCAGGCCCTAGGTCTCTAAAAATGCGAGAAGAAGGGGTGATTATTTTTCAATTGTAATGTGTAAAACAATAAATAAACATGGTGCACTGAAATATGTCATTAAAGGTGCACAATTAATTTAATGATTCATGTATACCACATTTAATCCTTGTTACAAGAATGTCTATGGTATAGTATTTTTTAAATGTAATTCTTTATATTCATTTTATATTCAACAAGAAAAGCGTTTAAAATATATTGAACTGAAAGTAGATTCATGCTCATTTTAGTTTGGTCAGAGTGAAGGCCGAATTATTTTTCTGTGTTCTAATCTTCAACGTGAAAGCTTGTTTTTCTAAACTGCAGGTGCTAAATTTAACAAGAAACGCGTTGTGCACGAGAGATAAGCGAGCCTGGGAGATGTGCTACAGGATGGAAGGAGTATCCTTGAACTGGCAGCAGTTGCTTGTAAGGTTCCTGAATGTGAGGGTGTACTAAGGTCGAGTGCCGAAGGCTTCCAACTACTAAAGTGTCAATTCTAATTGATCTGTGGTTTTGTTTTTCAAATGAGAGCATTTGTTATGATGTCATCACACCTGGTAGAATCAGGATTTAAGTGTGGTATAGTTGGTGAGAGATTTCGGTTCCCTTTGCCCCTTGCTCAAGGACCTGGACCTTTTGGGGGAACAGACCTCATACTTTCTATGCCGCTTTATGTCACCACATTTCTCTTGAACAGACTCTTCTACAGAAGCTTTGTTTGCTAACCTCTCTAAGATATTCCTTTCGCATTAGAATAGTTTACGAGCTAGATTCAATGGTGAGGCAAAAGAACTTAATTTTAAAATCCAGACATCACATACTTTTCTTGATTATCTGCATTGATACTATTGACCTCTTGATTTTTTATATGTTGCTTTGATTTAATATTGTACGTCGCTTTAATTCCTCATTAGCGATTTTCTATTTCTATACTATGGTTTTGAGTCTCACTTATGTAACTTTGGCTTTGAGTCCGTTATAAAGCCCTTTTGAAACTTTAATTTGACCCTGAGGTTTAACCCCTTCTGTTCTGAGGACGGCCAGGGGTTGTCCTCAGCCACATTGCTCGTGTGCTGATGACGGTCCCTGGGGGAACAGAAAACCCACTAGCACACGAGGGAAATGTTGTTATCAGTGTAGGGGTGGGGTTTGGCCATCATGGACCTATTAATGCCCCCACCCCAAAATAATGGGCACAGTCTTTCTGCTCCCTCCCACTTGGAGGCCTGTTGAGGACAATAGCCTCTGATCTGCCCCCCGGGGGCACAAAGCTCACTAGGCACCAAGGATTTTTTCTTATTAGTGTAGGGGTGGGGGCTGTCCATTATGGGCATGGCAAAGCCTCCCACCCCTATAACGGGCACAGTCTTTCTGCCAATCCTGCTGACTAAAGCATCTCAACCCAAGGCAAGGAAAAGGAGAATTTACTCTTTTGGGTGTTGATTTCACATATGGGCCAGCAGAGCTTGGCTAACTCCCAATATCATCCCACTTGCAATGGTGAGCGACTGCACTTTTTGGGCTTGGGTAGGCTGCTACCTGAAAAAACCTACCAGCCCCAGTCATTTCAGAAAAGTAGACATCTGTGGAAGCCCGGAGTGGTGTGCTTCAAGTGCACTCCGCACCATTTTCTTACCCACAATGCCCTGAAAAACTCCAACTTTTCCTGAAGTCACACATTTTCCATACATTTCTGTGATGGAAACTTCCGGAATCCGCAGGAATCTAAAAAATTCCTACCACCCAACATAGTCCCAGCTGTGACAAAAAATCTTTGCCTCACTTGTGTGGCTGAGCCTAGTGACAAGAACAGATCCAACCGAGGCCACTAGGTCTCTCCACTCAAGCACTTCCATTATCCTTGGTTTGATACGTTCCGGTTGTAGCACTAGGCCCAGCCACACAGGTGGGGCAGCATTTTTATTGGCACAGGTGAGGCAATGCTTGGTGGTAGGAATTTTGTGGATTCCTGCAGATTCTGGAAGTTTCCATCACAAAAATGTAAGGAAAATGGGTGACTTCAGGAAAAGTGTGAGGCTTGAAGAGTATTGGGGATAAGAAAACCTAATAGGATCCATGCAAATCACACCTTCCTGGATTCCTCTAGGTGTCTAGTTTTAAAAAATGGACAGGTTGGCTAGGTTTCCTCAATTGCCAGCTGAGGTAGGGTCCAAAATCTAGAGCAATCACATTGGGAAAAACAGTGTCACTTTTTGGTGGGACAATTTGCTGCATACATGTTGTGATTAGTGCTGTTTCCTGTCCCAGGCACTAGGTCTACCCACACAAGTGAGGTACCGTTTTTATCAGGAGACTTTGGGGAATGCAGAGTGGAAGGAATTATGCAGCTCCCAACAGTTTCCAGTACCTTCCATCACAGAAATTCGAGGAATATGTTTGAAGTTTGCAAGGGATTCTGACTAAAAACACATGGGGAGAGCCATGCAAGTCAGTCCACCCTGAGTAGCCCTACATGTCTAGTTTTTAAAAATGTACAGGTTGGCTAGGTTTCCCTAGGTGCTGGCTGAACTAGAGCCCAAAATCCACAGCTAGGCACATTGCAAAAAACAAATCGGTTTTCAGTGCACAAAATGTGATGTGCCCATGTTGCATTTTGGGGCGTTTCCTGTTGTGGGCAATAGGGCTACCCACACAAGTGAGGTACTATTTTTATGCGGAGACTTGGGGGAATGCTGGTTGGAAGAAAGTTTGTGGCTCCCCTAAGATTCCAGAGCTTTGAATAACAGAAATGGGAGGAAATGTGTTCTGTTAGACAAAACTTGAGGTTTTCAAAGGATTCTGAGTGCAGAACCTGGTGGCATCCCCACAAGTAATCCTATCCTGGATTCCCCGAGGTGTCTAGTTTTAGAAAATGTACAAGTTTGCTAGGTTTCCCTAAATGCCGGCTGAGCTAGAGCCCAAAATCTACAGTTAGGCACTTTGCAAAAAACAAGTCAGTTTTCAGTGGAAAAATGAGATGTGTCCATGTTGCATTTTTGGTTCATTTCCTGTTGTGGGCACTAGGCATACCCACACAAGTGAGGTACCATTTTATCAGGAGACTTAGGGGAACACAGAATAGCAAAACAAGTATTGTTACCAATTGTCTTTGTCAGGATTAGCACCTTCCAAATGTAAGACAGTGTGTAAAAAAGAAGCTATTTTGAGAAATGCCCTGTAGTTTACATGCTAGTATGGGTGCAATAGCCACTGCTTCTAAACTACATGACGTGCCCATTTCAGAAATACATAGGTTTCCTAGATACCTATTGTTCACTCTTGCAATTTTACAAATAAAATTGCTGTATGGCCGGTACTCAATGAAAAACCAATGCAAGGTGGAGCTCAGTTACCGGCTCTGGGAACATAGGGTTCTTAGTGAACCTACACGCCCTATATATCTCCTCAACCAGAAGGGTTCAGCAGATGCAACAACAGTATATTGCTTTTGGAACTCTGCCGTAGTTACAGATGAAAACATAGACACAAATAGCTGTTTTTTTCAACTCAATTTCAATATATTTTTTATGTCAACTGTTACCTTCTATAGGAAAACCTTTAAGTATCTACACAAATGACCCCTTGCTGAATTTAGAATGTTGACTACTTTTCAGAAATGTATAGCTTTCCAGGATTCAGCATTGGTTTTACCCCCATTTCTACCACTAACTGGAAAGAGGTTGAAAGCATAAAAATAGGAAAAATGGGCTATGTCCCAGTAAAATGCCAAAACTGTGTTGAAAATTGTGGTTTGCTATTTCAAGTCTGCCTCTTCCTGAAAGCTGGAAAGAGGGTGATTTTAGCACCACAAGCCCTTTCCTTGATGTCATTTGCAGGGAAAAAACCTGAAGCGTTCTTCTGCAGCACTTATTTCCCATTTCCCCCCCCCAAAAAAAACATTTTAGCTGCATTTTGGCTAATTTCTCAGTACCCTCCAGGGAAATCCACAAACCCTGGGTACCTTTAGAATTCCCAGAATGTTGGACAAAAAGGACATAAATTTGGTGTGGACAGCTTATGTGGACAAAGGTTATTGGGGCCTAGGCGCAAACTACTCTGAATAGCCAAAGTGAGGCTTAAAACTGGAGGGGGAAAAGGCTTAGGAGCGAAGGGGTTAATGTGTGACTATTGAGTTGCACTGTAATTGATTGAATAATCTGGTAAAAATTTCTCCCCACCCCACAGAACAGAGAAGAAAGATTAATCAAACCCCCATATAAAGAAATAGGGACCCGTGCTGGATCACTCGAAAAGCTGCATTTGTAAGCAGCTTAGCAAAAGGCCACAGGACTGAGGCATTTAAATGCTTTTGTCAATGTTATTATGAAAAATATTCGTTTGATATAGATGTGACTAATTATTAGCTTTCATAATCTTATAAAGCTGAAGTTCATATGTAGGTGCCAGAGCCATTACTCATCATCCATGAATGTACTGCAGGTATGTTAGTTATGACTACTGCTAACGTATTTTAATCCAAGCAACACCTATGGTCTGGCATGATATGTTGATATCCACACACTGCTCAAGTTCCACAATGCTTGCTGTGCCACATACTACGATCCAATAAATTCTTGTCACATAATGCTTACGACTTCATGAGATATGCCGGCTTACACAACCAAATTACTTATCTCTGCCATCCTCTTGTAATGCAGATGAATGTTAAATTCTAAGTTTTATTATTATTCCTATGTAGTACCAGTTACTCCAGAACACATGTAATCGTACAATTGAACAAGACATAGCACACCATATAAGAGCAGCCGAGTATTATGACTACACACCACTGAGGTTTTTTTTACAGTATTGATTTGCATTTTAAAATCTAAGCCATGTCTAAAATGCGACATTGCCAATATATAGTTAATTTTCTTTACCTTTGAAAAGTTGGTATTCATTTTTTTTGTTAAGCTGACATATAAATAGGAAATGTATATGTCAACTATATGACATATTTTGGTTGTACAAAACATTTTGGCACATTTCTTTGCTTTAAATGTAACATAAATAAATTATTGTTAATTCACAATAATCCATGAATATGTTGAAATAGTTGTATAGGTTCTACTTCAGTTGTGGCAATGTATTTCACTGGTATATTGTTTTCCCTACGCAGTCACCGCACCCTCGCCTGGTATGCCCGATTGTCTTTCACTATTCCTTCCTGAAGAAAGAGACTGCACTACACTCCTCTTCAAACCACAGAGGTGACAGTGTTTCTAGAAGCCTGCATTCCAGTGGGCATTTCAGACCCATACTCAGTAGTGTTTCCCTCCCCACCACCCTCTTCTTGGCTGGAAAAACAAGATATGCAATGAATATACTACTTATAATTGGAACACGCTTATGTTTTATACATTTATCTCCTCTGATATGTAACAGAAAGCAAACATATATGTGGTTGGTTTGGGGGAACATGCTAACATAAGCACACGTGGTTGGCAAAATAGGTTAGTTAGTCATTGTGCACAAATTCAATTTTAAATAGTGCACCTTTGACGTGTTTTTTCGGTGGCCATATAGCAGGGGTTCTCTTCTGAAAATGTGCACATAAAAATAGTGACCATGGGTGTATCTTGGCATCACTTGCCTCGGAATAATTAATTACGATGACATGGTTAGACTTAGGTACGTTTATGTGCACTTGCCCTGATATGTTCTTGACAACATTTTAATATCTCTACTAACACTCAGTGTGTCACAATCCCTGGAAACTTTCCCATACTCTAAAAAAAAGAAACATTTCCCACCTAAACTTCATTGAAACACTTGCAAGTTTAAAATCTATTTTTACTCTCCATTGAATTCAGTGGAATCATTATTCAACACCACTTAATGTGAGAATCTTTAAAGAGTTAAAATGTTGTGACACAAGCATACATTGTGTCCTGCACCTTGTATCAGTGGGTAATCTGTGGCCTGGCACAGATGCTCTTGTGCAAATGATTAGTACCAAACTAAACTCTCATGCTATCAATGGTAGTAGGTTTTGTTTTTTAACATATTTCCCATGAATATCCGAGTATGTTACTTGTAAAACTCCTGCATGCAATGTTGTCATCCTACATTTTCTGATGTTGTGGAACGTTCCAAGAGATCCTCCACATACTGCCACATCTTCTTTTAAGGTCATCCCATAATTTCTACACCTCCTTTCTTGTCCTTTTGTAAGACGAAATTGTGGATACTTTTTGTGCAACAGATGTCTAATATCTAATAGAGACTTCTAGCTGCAGATCCCCAGGCATCACAGTGAATTCAGAAGCTTTTTCGTGAGCAGTACCCCAGCACACGAGTAGGTGGCGTCAATAAGCTCCGCATTTGTTGTCGGCATTGTCCGTTCCAGAAGTGATGTAGTGGTACTTATAGAGGTTCCACCTAGGTGCGCTGACATCAGTTCTTTTCTTTCTGTGCCGGGCCAGCACTGATCCGGAGAAGAGCTACCCTTCAGTCAATTTTTGACTGGATTTTTTTGACATTTTGCTGAGAAATTTGAGGTATTCCTCCTGGTGTGAGTGTGACAGAGATATGCATCTAGGAAGACAGGATTCAAGCCCTGGGGAGCCTGTCATCGGCCGATGTCAATGACGGACCCAAACCCTGTCTGCCTGTGGTGTTTGGATTGCAACCACGACTTGAAGCCATTCTCCGATTGCCGCACCATGCATCCAAACGTTTTGATGGAGTGTCCCTAAAGCTCATGGTGGCTCAGCATGCCTCCGCGCAAATCGAGCTGCTGGTTGAGAGGAAAGTCACCAGACCGGCTGAGGAACCCGAAGTCATCATCATCCCATTCCGAGTCCTCAGGAGAGTCGGGTAGGTCGAGGCACAAGAAAAAGAGCAAGAAAGTCAAAGTGGTCTTCGACTTCTCCTTGTCCATCAGCCGACACGGCAAGGCATTCAAGGTCTGGTTACTTGGAGCCTGCACCTCGACTACGGTGCACCTCCCTGACTTTCCGTAGCTGAACTGACACCCGCCCAACTTAAGGAGTTCTATGAAGCCATGCAACTCAAATTTGGCTGACCCGACCCCTCTGACGTGCCTTTGGGCCCTGTGGTGTCAGAGGGGCCCCGTCTGGTTTTGTGCCAGCAGCTCTGGCCCCAGTGGGCCCCCAGGGATCCATTTCTGGATCTGGTCCAACGCCTCAATGCTGATGCTCCCGGTGCTGCTGGCACCCACCTGCAGCACCATCCACATTGTCATCCTCGACTCCAACACAGAGCTGGAGGGGTGTCGCCTGATGCCTCTTCAGACCCCAGCAGGAACTTTGCTTCCTAGATTGGAGCCTAAGCCCTATTCACTCAGGGAGGAAGGGGAGGGTTGCTTGACCCTGCAGAATACCAGCCCTATGAAGAAGACCCCCAATTTGGACTGCTGTGAGGAACTGGGTGGAGCCAGTGGACTGGATACTTCTTCAGATACTGGTCTACTTTCTCACCCTACAATGGCTACTGATGAGGGAGCCTTGTACGCAATTGTGGTTTTGGAGGGGGGCTGAGGTTCTTGTCTTGCTGCCCTTGGTGGCAATCAAGACTAACATCTTGACAGAGGTGTTGTAATCTGGAGTTTTTTCGTCGCAACCCCAATTGTCATTCAATGATGCCCTCACTGAAGTCCTTTTGGGGAGCTGGTCCAAACCCAACACAGGGGCTCCTGTGAATAGGGTGATTGCCTGCTGCCACCACCCTGCCCCAGAGGACCCAAACTTCCTCACCAAACAACCCACCTCAGACAGCTTTGTGGTCCAAGCCTAGACAGTCCTAAGCATTTTCTCTACTGCCCCATGGCCCACCGGATAGGGAATCCAAGAGGCTGGACTCTTTGGGGAAGAAGTTGTTTTCTTCTACCAGCCTTGCGTTGCGGTCTGTGAACACTGCATGCCTTTTGGGCCAGTACACCCACACTGTGTGGGACACAGTTGCGCAAGTGATGCTACAGCAACTTCTGGAAGAAAAAA
Organism: Pleurodeles waltl; assembly: GCF_031143425.1. NCBI lineage: Eukaryota > Metazoa > Chordata > Amphibia > Caudata > Salamandridae > Pleurodeles > Pleurodeles waltl. Next base: position 1,629,831,982 of record NC_090440.1, read on the forward strand.
CACCTGCGCTGCCCTGAAACTGCTGCAGGACACAAAATGGAATCACTCAAACAAGATGGAGTCGATGGTCAAATGATGGTCCAAATTACATAGCATCAGTAGCACGGAAACCCACTTTTCACTGTTACCGAGCACCTTCACAGTGCCCTAGAAGAAGGTTATTCATCAGCCTTAATTTTATTTGATTTGAGCACCGCATTTGATACGGTGTCTCACAAAATCTGAGTGCTCTGCTTACAGGGCATCGGCATAGGTGGGACAGCATAGTCCTGGCTTATGTCTTTTCTGCCTTAACACTCCTTCCAGGTCATTTCCTTACTTTTAGTGCCCACACACATAATCTACAGCACAGCATTCTACAGGGCTTTTCATTAAGCCTTACCCTGTTCAATGTGTACATTTAGCCATTGGCAAAGGTTATCAAATCTACTGGAATTATATTGATATCCTATGTTGATAATACTCAGCTTGTGCTCTCTTTTACAGTACGGCCAGTGTTTAGTTTCATAACAGAGGGGAGGGGGTTCTAGAACTCTTTTCTTGAGGTGTTTTAAGGTAAAAAAGATGGGGAGATTTGGCCCTCAGACAGGAGCTCATCTGTGGAACAGACTTGTTGCCCAGGATCAAATTGTGATCCCGATTGGGTCTCCTGCCTGAATGATTTGAGGACTCCCTCAGCCGCGCTGGTGAGGATGATGATTTTAATTCAATCAGTGAAGTATTTTAAATCTTGATTATTTACCTCATGTATACATGCTCTGTTGATGCATTGCACATTTCTTTTGAAGTCTTGACCACTTGATCTTTGCTTTTCTTTCTGTATTTACATATGTTCTGTTGCACTTGAGTTACATGCTTAATCTCATATATTTGTATGACCTTTTATTTTATATTTGGGAAGTGCTGTGTAGGTACTTCGTCAAAAGGCCATTAACATGCCTCTCTGTTACTTTCACTAGAAAAGGCAAAAGCAAGATAGGGCAGACGTTTCCTGGTTCAGAAGCATCCAAAGATGGCTTCTTCAGGAGGGATATAACCTTAGCATGTTTCCCAGGACTATGTACTTGGACTGAGAACAAAGATAGATGTATTACTCCTAAGGAGACGGAAGGAGGGGGGTCGCAAAGCTTAAGAAAGAGATTCGGTTTTAATGGATCTGTGGGTGAACCAGATTTAACTTGACTACAGAGGGTAAGCAGTTCAGGCAGACCCAGAAGGGAAAAACGAGTTGAGTGCCGCTGTAGGACTAATAGCATCAAACGGTGTTGAATCATCTAACCTTGTGGCAGAGACGTCCAGAGGAAAATGTGAGTAAACATCCTCCATCTTGCAGACAAAACAACCTGCTAACATCTCGCAATATGTGCTATAGGTAACAGTAGAGTCGGCTGAAAGCACTGGTTTAAAAAGGCAATTCAGTAGAATGAAAATTTCTTTGGTAGGGTTTGTACTATTCCTGATTTTGTCAGCAAAGTATTAAGCCTTTGTCTTAGAAATTAACGATTATGGTACGATTTGATGGCTGCCCCTTATTGTATTTTTAAAAGGGAATCATAAGCTTTCCTCCAGTAGCATTTTAAAACCTTACAATGCTTCTGAGCTGAAATGAGGGTCTCATTTAACCAGGGTGCATCAAGCTCCTTTCTGCTGGAGGCCTTTCTAGTAGGAATAAAAACATCTAAGGCTGAAATAAGCCAGAATTGCAGATTAATACAGGCCAGCTATGTTATAGTCGAGTGGTGGATGATTTGACTGGATAAAATCCCCTAATTTTTTAATATCAGGCTTGTGCCAGGGGTGTTTACTAATCCGGTCAAAGATGGGCATTTGAGTTTGACGCTGCAGGCAAATAGGGGAAATAATAAAATGATTGGTCCATGAAATGGGGAGTGGGGTAGGCGTTTGTAGAGAACTAAGGTTGGAAAAGACTAGGCCTAAAAAGCTGACCAGCTGAGCGTGTGGCTTCTGATACTAGCTAAGTTAACTGCAGAGCAGCAAGATCGTCTACAAAATTTGTGACGTCACAATAATGGGTGTCATCTAAATGAAGATTGAGATCTCCCAAGATATTGAAATTAGATGACTTATTAGCAAGTGGAGCAACAAAATTAATAATAGTCTCCCTAAACACTTTTGAAGGGCAGGTGGGCCATAAATAAGGGTCCCTGATATGGTGAAATTACTATTTAAAGAAGTTTTAAAAAGAGCACTTTCACATTGTGGGATGGTACATTGAGATAGGCTGCAAACATATCTGTCTCTATAGATCACAGAAATGCCACCCCCTCTGCCACTTGTCCTGTTAATGTTCTTTAAATGGTAGCCCGGAGGAAATACTAAAGCAGGTTATGCTGCCATGACCTGGCTTAGCCAGGTCTCATTGAGGAACAGGACATCTGGGTTGTTGCCCTGGATGACATAAGAGACATTGGCAAGGTGTTTAGCCAGGGAGCAACAGTTAATGTTATACACCTTGTACTCTATCATTTGAAGAGAGCTCTGAGGCGATAATATGATGTTAGGTACAGGTTTAATAGGAAGACCGCATACCTTGCAGTGTTGAGGCAGCTCATCTGGGGCCCACTTGTGCTCATTACAAAGCAGAGCAGGGGTCCTGAAGGCAGGAGTTTCGCAGGGGAATAAGCTATCCCATGAGAGTTAAAAGGGGCAGATTACATGGCTCCTGGTGCCATCCAGGCATGGACAGGTGCAGATGGGATTGCCTTTGGCATGCCAGATGCGCGTCCATGCTGCTGCCTCCATGCAAATAGCAGGGTAGCTCTAACAGGATCGTCAGTGATTGGTTCCCCCTAGTCCAGTCACAGAAGGGTTGCCGCCTGAACAGTTTATGCGGCAAGCTCAAAGTGCAAACCGTAAAACCAATAGAAACGGACTGACAGGTGCTGAAATAGTTGTTTGATAAAAGCGGATCTCAAATATGTGCAAACAGGCAGTCAGAAAAACAGTATTACCCCTGAGGCAAGCACATCCGTGCTACTGCCTCAATAAAATAGCGGGGAAGCTCTAACAGGCTCCTCCTATTCTGAATAAAAAATGTTCAAGTATTTATTTATCACAAATATGTGATCTAATAAACACCCTGTAAAGAAGTAAAGTTTATGTGAATAGCAAAAGGTTGGGGAAAGCATGACGTAAGAGATTCTCCACACTTAGGAGACTTGTTAGTCTGGATTTCACCATTGCAAAATATCCCTTCAAACTCATAGGCAAAGAAATATATTTTTATGAAAAATAATATAAATGATAATCCTTATAAATTAACATTAAATAAATGAACGCTAATATTATTTTAATAGTTCAATGTTGTAATAAAAATTAGATCTGTTATTTAGATTAATTACTTCTTTTCGCCATCTTTATTATATTTTAAAATGTATTTATTTTAATGCACTTTCCACACAACCTTCACTAATCCCCATAATCCATAAAAAATCACAATAATGTTAAATTAATTTAACAAATATGTAATTAAATGAAACTTTTATTAATTCACATGATTAAATATGTACATCACTTAAACTAATTAAAATCATAACAACCCAATCCCCCAATAAATCCAACAGCACATAAAATACAAAGCATATTTCCACAAATAACCGAACATCAAGTGAAACTAACAAATGAAATAAATAATTGAAACTATAACATTTCAGATTTTAAAAACTATTCTTATAAAACAACTACAAACCAAAAACCCTAATGAACGAACTATAATAAATCTAAATAAAAATTAACAATAATTCAACAAAGATTTATATATAAACCTCACAAAAATAAATTAAAATTTTGTATAATATCAATATATCATACAACAATACTAAGGCCCTCATTATGACATTGGCGGTAAATCCCACTTACCGCCATGCCGACTGCCGCCAACATAACGCTGCCGCGGCAGATAACCACCAACCATATATGAGCCACACATACCAAACCACCACTATACAGTCACACACACAGGTCCGCCAGCCCAAAGGTCACTGATAAACTGGCGGTAGCAAAACCCACACCGTTACGTTAATAGAACTACACCCACAACAATATGACCCACGAATCACCGGAGCGGACATTCAATGGCGGTAAACCATTGGCGGTACATACCGCTGTGTTCAAAATACACACACTCAAACAAAACAACACCACATTGGACACTTCAAACTACACACACCTGACATACATAAACACACCACACCCATCCCACTATAAAACACCCACCCACACTACGAACAACCCTTTGCAACTACAAACCATTGCCAACAGAGAGACAGCAAGAGCACCCACACAACCAGAGCCACATACCACCATCACCTATACACCATCCACGCACCTTACATCACACACCCCAACACATCACCCCACACACCCTCACCCATACAACTCACACCACACTCAGGGCACCACAACAACACTCCAGGTTCTCTGAGGAATAGCTAAGGGTCAATGTGGAGGAAATCATCCGGGTAGAGCCACAGCTATTTGGAGCACAGGTGCACCAGATATCCATTGCTAGGAAGATGGAGCTACGGCGGAGGATCCTGGACAGGGTCAATGTCGTGGGACAGCACCCAAGAACAAGGGATGACATCAGGAAGAGCTGGAACGACCTACGGGATAAGGTACGTTCCATTGCAGCAAGACACCAGCTCGAAGTACAGAGGACTGGCGGTGGACCCCCACCACCTCCACCTCTACTTATAACATGGGAAGAGCAAGTCTTGGCAATAATGCATCCTGAGGGCCTGGCAGGAGTAGGAGGAGAACTGGACTCTGGTAAGTCAAATCTCTACTACTATCATCCCCGACCTGCATGCCATCATATACCCCCACCCTAAGCCTCACTCCCATCACTGCACCACCTCCCACATACCCTACCATCACAACCCACTCATCCCAATACCAAGCCCTGCATGCAGCACCAATGCATGGACACCCTTCACATACCTGCATGGACACCTATCACCACAGCATGCACACTAGAGAGAATCACCTAGCCCACCAAATAACAAGGCAAAGATGCCAGGGCAAGAACAACCATTGAGGGCAACACACCCATGCACAATATGTAACACGCAGAAACAATAACACAGCATTTACATCCCCACAGGTAACCCACCCAGTGTCACTGGCAAAGAGGTGCCAGCAACATCCAGTCCCCCCACAGAAGAGGCCCACAGTGATGACAGCAGCTCTGGTTGCCTGGATGTGGATGACCAACCTGGTCCATCAGGGATCTCCGGACAGTCAGTTACCCAGGCACAGTCTCACACCACCACAGAGCCTCACCCCTCAGGAAACACCACCATAGCACCCACCCAGCGGGCCATTCCCTCTGTCCCCAGGACACGTCAATCGGCAGTGTGTCCACCACTACAGGGACCCCAGGCCACCCCACAAACCCAAGACAATCAAGGACTTGGGGTAAGTGGCAGTGGGCACACTGTTCAGGGGACAGAGGCACAGGACAACAGGGAAGCTGGGCGGACATCTGTGCGACAGGGGGAGGACAGGTCCAGGGAACCGACTCACCAGGAGGCACTCTCTGCGATCCTGGGAGCGTACCAACATTCCCAGATACTGGACAAGTTGCAGGAGAACATGCTGCTGCAGGAGCAACAGTACCTGGTGATCAGTGAGGACTTGAAGGACATCAACACCACCTTGGTCTCCATTGCAGGGGTGCTGACAGACATGGCCAACAGTATGAGGGAGGCAGTGGCACACCACCGGGCCCTTACATTAGCCAAACCACTGAACAGGCCTCCACCTCTGCTGCTGCTATTGGACAGGAGGCCTAGCCACAGGAACAACAGGCCACCAGCACCCCTCCCCCTGCAGAAGGAGAACCAACCAGCAAACATTCCCTGCGATCCAGGCAGAAGCCAGAGACTATTGCCAAGACCCCAACAGTAAATAAGACTCTCCTGATTGTCACCCTTGTGTCCCACTCTGTCACCCTGTCCACCTGGAACTGCCACTGCTCCACTTCCTATGCCCCCTTGGACAATGCACCTGTGATGCAAATAGACTGGACTCTATCCTGGACTTTCCTCCATCATCACCCCAGCCCATTGCACTACCCCCTCTTCTTCAGAGCACTGTAATAAACACACTTTGATAAAACACAAGTATGGCGTATGTCAGATGTTTTCAAAAGGTATTCATTTAATAAAGGTTCAAACATGGCAATTCAACTGTACAGTAATGTTTACATTGGAAAGACCTGTAGTTGGCTGCACTGAACACACCAGGAACAATAGTGGGGCACCAACATCTGTAAAAAGAGATGCCAAAGGGCACAGTGAGTGGGCATAGAAGTAGGAATACACAGCCTGCAAGTGACAATGGCACACATCAAACTGTCAATTATATGTGTATCAACACTGTCTCACCTGTGTCTCATTGGAAGTATTGACGAATAATTGCACTTCTGTTGTCCTCATCCTCATCCTCTGCCTCCTCACCTTCACTGTCCACACAGTCCACTGCTGCCACACGGCCATCTCGAGCCTCCTCCTCCTGCAGAAAAGGCACCTGGCGACGCAAGGCAAGGTTGTGCAACATACAGCATGCCACGATGATCTGGCAGACTTTCTTGGGTGAATAGCACAGGGATCTACCTGTTAGATGGAGGCAACGAAACCTGGCCTTCAGGAGGCCAAAGGTCCTCACTAAAATCCTTCTTGATCGCCCATGTGCCTCATTGTAACGTTCCTCTGCCCTTGTCCTGGCATTCCTCACAGGGGTCAGTAACCATGAGAGGTTGTGGTAACCAGAGTCACCTGAAAATATTGAGGGACAACTGTTAGCCACACACTAACCCTTAGGGCCCACACCATACCCATACACCAACATATACTGGGTGGGAACCAGGGCTCACCTATTAGCCACACCCTGTGCATCTGGAGTTGGGCCATCACATTTAGGATGCTGCTATTCCTCTGGATAAAGGCATCATGCATAGACCCAGGATACTTTGCCTGACGTGGGAGATGTACTGGTCCGCCAGGCACATCATTTGCACATTCATGGAGTGAAAGCTCTTTTGATTTCTGAACACCTGTTCATTTCACCGGGGGTGGGGGGGGACAAATGCAACATGTGTTCCATCAATAGCCCCAATAATTTTGGGGATATGTCCCATTGCATAGAAGTCAGCTTTCACTGTGGCCAAATCCTCCACCTGGGGGAAAACGTAGCTGCACAAGTGTTTAATCAGGGCAGACAACACTCTGGTCAGCACTATTGAGAACATTGGCTGTAACATTCCTGCTATCAAGCCCACTGTCACTTGGAAGGAGCCAGTTGCCAGGAAATGGAGCACTGATAGCACTTGCACAAGAGGGGGGATCCCGGTGGGGTGACGGATAGCAGAGATTAGATCAGGCTCCAATTGGGCACACAGCTCAGTGATTGTGGTCCTGTCAAGTCTATAGGTGAGGATAATGTGTCTGTCCTCCATTGTTGCCAAGTCCACCAGGGGTCTGTACATGGGGGGATGTCTCCATCTCCTATTCATCTGCAGGGGTCGCAATCTATGGGCCAAAAGAGTAAGCAGCTGGTCATTATCTCTACATTCCAACCACTACAGTTTAATGCATGTTGTGATTGTAACAGTATTTTGTTGGAGATGTCCAAATGGTGCATTTGTGTACTATGATGCAGTTAGCAGCCATGGCCTACACCCCCCCTGAAATGGCGTCTGCCTGTCCTGTATGTAGGGACAGGTGGAAAAGAGGTAATTCCGCTGATGTTGTGCGCCGTTGTGGGAGGCGGTCGAGAACCGCCGTACAACTCCTCATTGGTGAACATTGGGCACTATGGGGTACAGTGGCCAATGGTGATGTACGCCGGCGGTGACGGTACGCACTGCCGTGGACGTGACCGTAATTTTCTATCTGTGCACTCACTTGCTACCTGACCTTCAACAGGGGAGGACCTACACTGCATGTGCTGCTGTGACCTGTGTCTGGAACTGACCATGGCTCACGTTACTGGGGAAAGGGCCCCCGCCTTCACCTCAGTGGAGTTGGAGCAACTGGTGGATGGGGTCCTACCCCAGTACCGACTGCTGTATGGGCCTCCAGAAGAACAGGTGAGTACACCGTGAGTAGGATGCATGGGGTGTGAATGCATGGAGTGCTGTGTATGAAGGCCTCATGTAGGGGGGGGTGGATGGGCCCTGGGCAGCGTGCAGCATGTATGGTGGGCCATGTCTGTGCTAATGGAGATGGGAAGGTGCATGGTAGGCCATAAGTGTAACAGACAGGACGGTCGGACTAATACCTTTCCCTGTGTCTATTTCCCTGCAGGTCAGCACCCATCAAAAGAAGGGTATATGGTGTGCCATCGACAAGGACGTGCGGACCCTGCGGGACTATGGCAGGCAGAGCACCCACTGTCGCAAACGGTGGGAGGACTTGAGATGCTGGGCACGGAAGACAGCAGAGGCCCAGCTAGGGATGGGCTCCCAATGAGGAAGGGGTGCCCATCGAACCCTGACCCTCCGGATGGCACGCATACTGGCGGTGGCCTATCCGGAGCTAGATGGGCGCTTGGGGGCATCACAGCAGCCACAAGCATGTGAGTACAGTGCCCTAATATACAATGTACGCCTGGTGGGGTGCTATCCGGGTGGGGGGTATGGGCCTTGTGGGTGGCCCTAGCCCAGGCCTGGCATTGAAGGGTAAGTCCCATGTTGGGCAGGGTCCTGATGTGAAAGTACTCCAACCAAGCTAGTAGGCATCCACTACTGGGTAGGGTCTGTGGGTCTCAGGTATGCAGCAATTGGCGTTAGGTGTCCCTATCCATGGGCTGGTGACTAGCATTATGACTGGTAGTGCATTGCCTAGTGCGTTGGGCTGTTCCCTGTGTGTGAGAGTGGTGTGTACGCCAACTGTGATGTTGTTGGCACCAAGTGTATCCTTTGACTCTTCCCCCCATTTTTGTTTTGTCACCCTGTCCTTATGTGCATTAGTATCATCTTGTGGAGGAGTAGAGGCACTGGTGACAGAAGGAGCTGCATCCCACAGGACCCAGAAAGCCGAATCCACTGACGGTGAGGGCACCAGTGGGACGGAGGGCGAGGGGAGCACCATGGCAAAAACAGGAGGGGACAGTTCAGACACAGATAACTCCTCCGATGGCAGCTCCCTGGTGGTGGCGGACACCTCTGTGACCACCCCAGCTACAGGTACAGCCGCTACCCTGCACCAGCACTGCCCTCCCAGCAGCCCCTCAGTGAGTTTCCCGTGCCCGCTGACCCAGGAAGGTGGGCATCTCCTTCGCCCCAGGCATCTCAGTCCCTGCCCCAGTTAGCCCTGTTGCCCTGAGTTAGGAGGCTATTGACCTCCTGCGATCTATTCCTGTTGGGCAGTCAACCATTGTGAATGCTATCCAGGGGCTTGCAGCCCAAATGCAACAGACAAATGCATTCCTGGAGGGCATTCACACTGGCTTGCCGGCCCAACAGAGATCAATCCAGGCTCTGGCCTCCTTGCTGATGGCAGTCATTGTCCCTGTTTCCACCCTCCAACTTCCTCTTCCCAATCCCATTCCCCTCAACCCTAACCTATCCCAAGCACACAGTCAGACGAGCAGGCACCCAGGACAACACACAAGAGTGGACATGGCAAGCACAAGCACCACACTTCATCCCACAGGCACTCACACAAACACCATACAGAATCAGACATACCAACATCCACTGCCTCCACTGTGGCCCCCTCCTCCTCCTCGTCCACCTCCCTCCCAGATGCGTCTCCATTCACACCTGCATGCACTGCATCCTCATCCATTACCACCATCACCAGCACACCTATCAGTACACACCCCTCACTGGCAGTCACCACCCCCACTTCCATGCACACGTCCCCTGTGTCCTCTCCCACTGTGTCTGTGCCCCCTCCTCCCTAAGTACACTAACGCAAGCACTCAGACACCCAACAGCCATCCACCTCACAACAGCATCCAGCCCATGCACTTGCACCCAAAAACAGCAGACAGACACCTCCTACCACCACTCCGTCTTCCTCCACTCCCAAACCATCTCCCTTTTCCCGCCTCAATGTCCCTAAGAAGCTTTACCTCACCAACATTGACCTCTTCCCTACCCCTCCTCCTCCCCCCACCCCTTCCCTCACGTCAGGCCAGGGTGGTCAATGCCCAGCCAAGCACCTCAGCCACCTATTCCATGGGCACAGTAGTGTCCCCCACTACTCCAGGTGGGAAAGGATCCCGGCCACCAGCCAGCCAGATGGACTGGGTGCCAGCCCCAAGTGAGTTAAGGAAGGGCAAGGAGTCAGCCCCAAGTGCGTCAAGGAAGGGCAAGGAGTCAGACCCAAGTGCGTCAAGGAAGGGCAAGGAGCAGCCCCAGCTGTAGGAAGGAAGGGCAAGGAGGCAGCCCCAGCTGCAGGAAAGAAGGGCAAGGTGGCAGCCCCAGCTGCAGGATGGAAGGGCAAGAAGGCAGCCCCAGCTGCAGGTAGGAGGGGCAAGGAGGCAGCCCCAGCTGCAGGTAGGAGGGGCAAGGAGGCAGCCCCAGCTGCATGAAGGAGGGGCAAGGGGCCTGCAACAGCAGGCAGTAGAGACAAAGGGCCTGGTGCAGGGATTCAGTCAGAGCCCCCACTACCAACCATGGTGGGGCAGCCGTCCGAGGCTGCAGGGGATAGGCTGGAGCCTACCCCCACCACTGCCAGCACCGCCACCAGCAGCAGCAGCAGCCCCAGTGGGCAGCCAATCAAGGCTGCAGGGGATGGGCTGGAGCCTCCCCCCACCGCTACCAGCACCGCCACCAGAAGCAGTAGCCCGAGTGGGCAGCCAATCAAGGCTGCAGGGGATGGTCTGGAGCCTCCCCCCACGGCCACCATCACCGCCACCAGAAGCAGCAGCCCCAGTGGGCAGCCATCCGAGGCTGCAGGGGATGGGCTGGAACCTCGCCTCACCACTGCCAGCTCCACCACTAGCAGCACCACTGCCACCACTGAGCAGCCATCACCACCGGCGAACAGTGTGTAGTCCTGCGTCCATGGGCTGTTGTGCGGCCTGGCCCCTGCAAATCCTGTGGGTCTGACACCCAGGTGCGAGACTGTAACCTTGCACTCCCCAAGATCTGCATCACTGGGCACAATGCCCTCTCCAGAACCAGTGGAAGAAGCCATCCACTCACCCCATCCCCCACAGGATGAAGATCAATGGGCACAATGCCCCCTGCAGAACCAGTGGAAGAAGCCATTCACTCACCCCATCCTCCACAGGATGTAGATCACTGGGCACAATCCCCCCTCCAGAACCAGTGGAAGAAGCCATCCACTCACCCCATCCTCCACAGGATGAAGATCACTGGGCACAATGCCCCCTCCAGAACCAATGGAGAAGCCATCCACTTGAGAGACTGTGGCCTTGCACTCCTCAGGACAAGTCAGTGGGCAAGTCACCCACTTGAGAGACTGTGGCCTTGCACTCCCCAGCATAGAGCACAGGACATGCTGCCCCCTCCAGGACCAGCGGAGTTGTACCATCTTCCGGCTGAGGTGCCCCGTTACTCGTCCCCCTGAGGTGCCTGGCTATTTTCGACCTGATGCCCCCGCAGTGTCCTCTCTGTGTTGTTGCAGGAATGAGGTGGGGCCTTGGACTTTGTGATGTGGCCCTGAGGCCCATGGACATTGAAGACTGGGCAGTGCCCCTACATTTGTAAATATGTATATGCTTGTTGATTTGGATGCACGTATTTATACTATTTTATCTTATTACACTCACTTTAATCAATTCATTTTGTCCTTGCATTATTCCTGAGGGGTACGGGGTGAAAATAAAATGTTACTGCATCTGGTTATGTGTATGGTGTTAGGGGTGGGGGTGTTGCATGTTGCATGTGTGTGTCACTCTCTTTTTCCTCCCCCCTCAACTGTGTGCTAGGTGGCAGTACTTACCATGGTTGTCTTTGCCGGTGTTGGTGTTCTTAGTGGAGCAGAATGTAGAAGAGCATGGGGAATACATGCAACTCGGGCTCCATGGTGATGTGGTTCTTCCCTGAGTCTCCAGAGGTGAGTTGTTTCACTTCTGTGCAGTGTTTCTGTCAGGCTTTTGATGTTGTTGGTACCGCCCTGGAAAAGGTGGCGGATTGGACTATCATAATACGGTGGGCGGAACATTGTCTTCCGCCTGGCTGTAGGCAGTTACCGCCATGGTGCCTGTTGATTTCGCCCTGGTGGTCTGTGTGTTAAAGTGGCTGTCTGTCTGAGCTGTTTCCACTGTGGTCATAATTTTATAGTTATTAAAGCTGGCCTGTTGGCGGTATTACCCCACTATATCACCAACCGCCAGGGTTGTAATGAGGGCCTAAGTGTATCTTTCTATATTCCTTCAATATATTGATATTTTGTACATTGTTAAAAAATTATACACTTTGGTTGATATTCTTGTTCCACAATATCTTCTGTGTGTTGTAAATGCTCTGATTTGGCAAATCTGAGGGCTTTGAACGACTACAAAGTTTAGTACCTCGGAGTCAGAGTTCTTGTTAGTTCAAGTTACCAAAATCTACAAGGAGGCATTGCTATGTGCTAAATGTGTCACAACGTATTTGTTCCATTAGTTATACATTGTATTCTTCTCTCCTTGCTACTATGTTTTGTCCCTATTTTGTTCCTGATTTTTGGTTCTATCTGTTTTGGGCTTCTTCCAGATTTCTACACATTGATTCTGCTTGGCTCTGTTCTCCTTTCTGATGTCAGGGTATGTTTGGTGCCTTACCAATTTCTCCAATACTAATCTTCATGTTCAAACAAGACCAACAAGAGAAGGAATTTTACACTCTGCGAAAATTCACTTAAGGAGACACTTGACTTCTTTCATGTATACTGTTCTGTGCAGAGGGTCACTGTGGCCAATGGGATGAATCATCCTTTCCTCTGGCAATCAATCAATGAGTTTCTGATTTTGATATTGAGGATTTTAGTGAAGACAGAAGTTGTCTTCAAGCATCATGGGAAGGAAGAGTGGGGAGTTGACATGTATTTGTTTGATTAGAACATGGAACATTTTAAATAAGGCAGCAATATTATTTTCATTTCTTTAAATGGCATACCTTTTGGCCCTATTGATAGTTCTCTTGGACTCCTTCTATATGTGTTTAGATGGTTAGGTAAGCTTGGGGGAAATCTCATGTTATCAATATAAATCAGGGCATCAACACTTTTATCTGTTTTCTTTAAGGTCTCTTGTGGTTTGTTTTTCATAAGGGCATTGGCGTTGTTTCTTTACTTGGGTGGGGACAAATGCTTGTCTCACTGTACCTAAGTTAACTTTCAGGGGTTTTGTTTAAAATTGCTAGTTGAGAGAATAAGGTGCTGAAAGCTTTCATGCATAGCCTCTTGAGATTCTTTTCTCCAAGGTGTATGGTGGGTCAGAACTCTAGTTATTTTAGTAAATAGAATTGGGGTAAAGCAATGGTAACTTGTCAGTAATCTGTATAGGAAATTGGGAAAGAAAGATGGTTGATAATGTGAAGCTCACTTCTGAGTGAAAAATGTTGAGACTAACCTTGTAGTGGTTGGACCACAGCTAGTTATCGATTTATTGAGTTTAAGGTGAAAAGTAGATCTCATTGAGGATTACAGCATTTGGACTTCTGTAGCAACGTATAATGGTTTAAAAACACCCCCATGTAAAATGCTCAGATTCATGTCTATTTATCTACTAGGTATTCCATAAATAATTAGTCAAAGAAGTATAGTAAGGAAATTGGCAATACAGAGGCTAATCCTTACTAAACTCTCAGGGAAGTCCAAGAGCAAATAACAGCAGCCAATCTTACTGTTGTTGTCATTATCTTGTCCTCAATATTCCTCATGTCAATGATTATACCATTGTTAGAAGTTGGGCTTCTTTTTGATGGAGGTACGCATCCCGATCAAGCAGGTACCACAATCCTATTTCGGGTAAGTCACAAACACACCCTAACTTAACCTCTGCTCACCGTCTGGTGGCTTGGCACAGAGCAGTCAGGCTTAACTTAAGAGACTGTGGTGGTCATTACAACCCTGGCGGTCGGTGTTAAAGAGGCGGTAAAACCACCAACAGGCCGGCGGTAAACAAAATGGAATCACAACCGTGGCGGAAACCGCCAACATAGACAGCCACTTTAACACTCCGACCGCCACAGCGGTACAAACAAACACCGTGGCGGTAACCGCCAACAGACAGGCAGAAGACAATGTACCGCCCACAGTATTACAACAGGCCAATCCGCCACCTTTTCCGGGGCAGATTCACCGCAAACAAAAACACGGCGGAAACAGGAATTGGAAGGGAAAACGCTCACCTCTACACACCCCACGAGGAACCAGGACGCCATGGAACTGGAACTCCATATTCTCCCTGCCTTTGTCTTCCTGCTCCTCTACAAGGAGCACGAACGCAGGCGGCAAAGACCAGGGTGAGTACTGCACCTACGACACAGGGGAGGGGGGAGGGAAAAAAGAGTGACACACACACGCAACACCCCCACCCACACCCCCACCCTCACCCACTACAACACACACACTAATACATATTGATACATTAAAGTTACACCCCCCAAGCCCTCCCGGAAGAATGCAAAGACAAAAGGAAATGATTTGAACGTTTGTAATCTATTAAAATCCAGTACTCAAAAATATATATACACTACAAACAAATCTATACACCAAGAATAAAAGCCCAGGTATTGCACCATTAAAGCCCGTGGACCACTGGGCCCAAAATGCATGGGCGAGGCCCACACTCAATACCTGATCAAAACGGAGAGAACACTGCAATGGCATCACATAGAAATACAACAGGCACCTCAGGGGGAAGGGAAGGGGGGCACCTCAGCCGGATGTGCGCACGACGCCAGGTCCACGAGGGGGCTCCATGCCCACTGCTGTATCCTGGGGAGTGCAAAGCCACAGTCTCTCCAGTGGGTGGGTTTCCCACTGCTTTATCCTGGGGAGTGCAAAGCCACAGTCTCACAAGTCTTTTCAGTGGGTGGTTTGCCCGCTGCTTTATCCTGGGGAGTGCAAAGCCACAGTCTCACAAGTCTTTTCAGTGGGTGGTTTGCCCACTGCTTTATCCTGGGGAGTGCAAAGTCACAGTCTCACAAGTCTTTTCAGTGGGTGGTTTGCCCACTGCTTTATCCTGGGGAGTGCAAAGCCACAGTCTCACAAGTCTCTCAAGTGGGTGGTTTGCCCACTGCTTTATCCTGGGGAGTGCAAAGCCACAGTCTCTCAAGTCTCTCCAGTGGGTGGGTTGCCCACTGCATTATCCTGGGGAGTGCAAAGCCACAGTCTCACAAGTCTTTTCAGTGGGTGGTTTGCCCACTGCTTTATCCTGGGGAGTTCAAAGCCACAGTCTCACAAGTCTTTTCAGTGGGTGGTTTGCCCACTGCTTTATCCTGGGGAGTGTAAAGCCACAGTCTCACAAGCCTTTTCAGTGGGTGGGTTGCCCACTGCTTTATCCTGGGGAGTGCAAAGCCACAGTCTCACAAGTCTCTCAAGTGGGTGGTTTGCCCACTGCTTTATCCTGGGGAGTGCAAAGCCACAGTCTCACAAGTCTTTTCAGTGGGTCGGTTGCCCACTGCTTTATCCTGGGGAGTGCAAAGCCACAGCCTCTCAAGAGGATAACAGTCTCCACTGGTTCTGCAGGGGGCTTTGTGCCCAGAGTGCTTCATCCTGCCAAGGACAGAGGTAGTGGATGTCTTTCTCCACTGGTTCTGGAGGGGGCTTTGTGCCCAGAGTGCTTCATCCTGCCAAGGACTGAGGTAGTGGATGTCTTTCTCCACTGGTTCTGGAGGGGGCTTTGTGCCCAGAGTGCTTCATCCTGCCAAGGACTGGGTTAGTGGATGTCTTTCTCCACTGGTTCTGGAGGGGGCTTTGTGCTTCATCCTGCCAAGGACTGAGGTAGTGGATGTCTTCCTCTACTGGTTCTGGAGGGGGCTTTGTGCCCAGAGTGCCACAACATGCTTGTGGCGGCCTCAGTAGCGTTGGAGCTTTCTGAGCTCATTGGCCTGCGGGTGCTGGTGGCAGCGGTGTCCTGTGAAGCGGTGCTGGTGGCAGCGGTGTCCTGTGAAGCGGTGCTGGTGGCGGCGGTGTCCTGTGAAGCGGTGCTTGTGGCGGCGGTGTCCTGTGAAGCGGTGCTGGTGGCGGCGGTGTCCTTGGCAGCGGTGCTGGTGGCGGCGGTGTCCTGTGAAGCGGTGCTGGTGGCGGCGGTGTAATTGGCAGCGGTGCCGGTGGCGGCGGTGTCCTTGGCAGCGGTGCTGGTATTGGCAGTGTCCTGTGAAGTGGTGCTGGTGGCGGTCTTGTCCGCCGTGCAGGTTTGCGACGACTTGCCTTTCTTTCTGTGCCCCTTCCCCACCTTGGATGGTGGTGCAGCTGTCTTCCCACTCCCAACTGTACTCCTGGGAGAGTCTTTGGTGCCAGATGTGTTGCCTTTCTCCAGCTGGGCAATGGGCAACTTTTTATGCTTCTGAGGTGGGGGACTGTCCGTGGTCTGGCTCCTTGGCACACTGGCTGCCCTGCTGCTTGGCGCACTCCAGAAGCCGGTTACTCCTGGCACCACTGTTCCCGGTGATGTGGTGGCTGAGGTGCTGGGTTGGGACCTGGAAAGGCGGGCCCTAGAGTACTGAGGGGGTAGGGGGAAGCGAGGGGAAGAGGTCAAGGTTGGACAGGAAACGTTTTTGGGACACACTGGGACGGGTAGATGGAGGGGGTTTGGGAGTGGAGGAAGAGGTAGTGGTTATAGGAGGTGTACGTTTGCTGACTTTGGGTGAAGGTGCATGGGCTGGAGGCTGTCGTGAGGTGAATGGATGTTGGGTGGGTGTGTGGCTGCGTTTGTGTACCTTGGGAGGTGGGCTCACAGACACACTGGGAGAGGACACAGGGGATGTGTGAATGGTAGTGGGGGTGGTGAGTGCACGTGAGCGGGGTGTGGTGATGGGTGTGCTGGTGATGGACGTAGTGGCTAAAGATGTAGTGCATGCAGGTGTGAGTGGAGACGAGACAGGGAGGGAGGAGGGAGACGAGGAGGAAGGGGACACAGTGGAGGTAGTGGATGCTGGTATGTGTGCATGGGTATGATGCTTGTGTGAGTGCCTGTGGGATGTGTGGTGGTTATGTTTGCCAGAGCTTCCCTTGTGTGTTGAGGTGTGTGCATGCTGGTCTGATGGTATGCTTGGGATAGGCTGAGGTACAGGGGATTGGGGCTGGGTGGAGGAAGTTGGAAGGGGGAGGCTGGACACAGGGACAATGGCTGCCATCAGTGCTGATGCCAAAGTCTGAAAAGCTCACTGTTGGGCTGCCTGACCAGAATGAATGCTCTCCAGGTATGCATTGGTCTGAGGGGCTGCTGGGAGGGCGGTGCTGGTGGGGGGGCGGCTGTACCTGTAGATGCGGGGAGCACAGAAAGGCCCGCCACCACAAGGGAGCTCCCATCAGAGGAGGAGTCCGTGTCGCTGGTCTCAGCTCCCGTCCCCGCTGTGGAGCTCCCCTCGCCCTCCGTCCCACTGGTGGCTTCAGACTCCGTTGTGTCACCTTCCAGGGCCATGTGGGATGCAGCTCCCTCCTGCTCCGGTGCCACTGCTCCTCCGCCTGATGATGCTAATGCACACAAGAACAGGGAGACCACAAAAAGGGGGGGGAGACAGAAGAAAGACATGTTCAGTGAATGCAATACCGCTACCGTTGGCGGACACTACAGACACAGAAGCCCCCTGCACTACGCTGTGCACTTTTAGTACCCTAATTAATCACAGGGACATGGTTTACAAGGCCTATGCCCGATTGCTGCACACATGGAAGTCACAGGAGCCTGACTAGGTGTAGTTGCCTCTGAACACAGGTGGGGGGGGTGCCACATGGCCTGCCTTACGAAGAGACCTTGCCTACTAAACACGCCCTGGCCTAGGGGAACCCACAGCCCACCTCCCCCACCCAGACACCTCCAATGCGCGCTGAATCAGTTGAATGAGAGTGTACTCACCCCCTTGTGGCTGCTGTGATGCCCTCAAGCGCCCATCCAACTCGGGATAGGCCACCCCCAGGATCCGGAACATCAGGGGGGTCATGGTGCAACGGACACCCCTCCCACGTTGGGAGGCCATCCCCAGCTGGGCCTCTGCCGTCTTCTTGCTCCAGCGGCGAATGTCCTCCCATCTTTTCTGGCAGTGGGTGCTCCGTCCGTGGTAGACCCCCGGGGTCCGGACTTACTTGGCGATAGCACGCCAAATATCCTTCTTCTGGTGGGCGCTGACCTACAGGAATAGTACAGGGGAAAAGGAGAAAATATAACCGTCCGCACCGTCACAGTCATTGGCCCGCGTCCCTACCCTTGCCACGACGCACATCCACTCACTGTCGTTTCATGCATGCCTCATTCTCCCCCCCCACCTCCCATCCACACCACTCTACACAGGCATTGCCCATACAGCATGCTCACAGTGTACTTACCTGTTTGTCTGGAGGACCATAGAGTAGTGTGTACCGGGGTAGGACCCCATCCACTAGTTTCTCCAACTCCTCCGTGGTGAAGGCAGGGGCCCTTTCCCCAGACACATGAGCCATTGTCTCTTCCAGACCGAGGTCACAGCAGCACTTGCAGTGTAGGTCCTCTCCTGTCGAAGATCAGGTATTAAGTGAGTGAACAGTAAGAAAATGGCGGTCACGTCTGCGGCGGTGCGTATCGTCACCGCCGTGGTACATTGTCATTGGCTCCTGGGACCCATAAGGTCCAATGTTAACCAATGCAGGATTGCGCCGCGATATCCGACCGCCTACCGTGACGGTGTACAACGCCAGCATAGTTACCTCATATCCCATTGTCCCACATTACAGGTCAGGCAGCCGCCATTTCAGGGGGCCACATGCCATTAATTTTAAATGCATCACACATATCTAGGCCTTACATACACACTAAGACAGGCACATAGCGGATTTAAAAATTTGTGGAATAAAGTTGTGTTTTCGTACCTCAGTGTTGGCTGACTCTCTGCTCTCTGTTCTCCTCCATACAGTGCGTCCGCTGGGGCAGGTGAGGAGATGGTGGCATCCTCCGGGGTACAAACCGCTGGCGGACCTGTCGACAATGGAAGAGCGGCATGTAATTGTCACCTACAGACCGGACCGTGCCACAATCCAGGAACTTTGTGCCCATTTGGAGCCAGACCTGATGTCAGCTATCCGCCATCCCACAGGAATCCCCCCTCTAGTGCAGGTCCTGTCAGTACTCCATTTCCTGGCAAGTGGGTCTTTTCAGACGACAGTAGCCACAGCATCAGGGATGTCCCAGCCTATGTTCTCAAACGTGTTGTCCAGAGTGTTGTCTGGCCTGCTGAAACACATGCGCAGCTACATAGTTTTTCCTCAGGTGGAGGATTTGCCTACAGTGGAAGGTGACTTCTATGCCCTGGGACATATCTCCAACATCATTAGTGCCATTGATGGGACACATGTGGCCTTGCCCCCCCCGCAGGAGTGAACAGGTGTACAGAAACCGGAAGAGTTACCATTCGATGAATGTGCAGATGGTGTGTTTGGCTGACCAGTACATCTCCCATGTGAATGCCAAGTTTCCTGGCTCAGTGCATGACACTTACATTCTGAGGAATAGCAGCATCCCTTATGTGATGGGGCAACTCCAGAGGCACCGTGTGTGGCTATTAGGTAAGGACATGGACCCTATACAGTGTGACTAGGTGTCTGGGTCTGGGGTTGTCCCTAAGAGTTTGTGTGTGTCTAACAGTTGTCCCTCGACATTTGCAGGTGACTCTGGCTACCCCAACCTGTCATGGCTACTGACCCCAGTGAGAAATCCCAGGACAAGGTCAGAGGAACGCTACAATGATGCCCATGGGTGAAATAGGAGGGTTATAGGGAGGACCTTCGGCCTCCTGAAGGCCAGGTTCAGGTGCCTCCATCTGACAGGTGGTTCCCTATTCTACTCACCAAAGAAGGTGTGCCAGATCATTGTGGCCTGCAGTATGCTTCACAACTTGGCTTTGCAACGAAAGGTGCCTTTTCTGCAGGAGGATGGTCCAGATAGAGGTCTTGTGACAGCTGTGGAGCTTGTGGACAGTGAAGACGAGGAAGCACAAGAAGAGGATATCGACAACAGAAACACGGTGATTCATCAATACTTCCAGTGAGACACAGGTAAAAAGACATCACTGCCTGCTACATCTGATACCCTTGTTCTACCTCTCATCTGTCTGTCACTTTCACCCAGTGTATGGACCCTGAGTTGTCACTTTCCCTTTCAGTTTCACAGATGTGGGTCCCACTGTGTGACATCTGCTTTGTTTCCTCATGGACTAGAGCTGTGTGACATAGGTAGGTTGACAATACAATGGATATAGCAGTTTTCCACAGTTATTGCAAATACACATTTTCGAAAGCACAGATTGACTCCAGATAGTTTTGTGATTTAAGGGTGTTTATTTAAGTGCTAAATAGTGGCGGGTGTTGTAAAATGGTCAGGGGTGATGGTGGAGGAATGTCCATGGCAGAGTCCAGTCTATTAGTCTCACAGGTGCATTGTCCAAAGGGGCATAGGAAGTGGACCTGGGGCAGTTTAAGGATGGACAGGGTGACAAAGTGGGACAGAAGGATGACAATCAGGGTGGTCTCATTTTTTTGGGGGGGTTTTGGCATTGTTCTCTGTCTTTGTCCTGATCTCAGGGACCGCCTGTGGGGTGGTTCTCCATCTGCAGGGGGTGGGGTGCTGGTGTGGTGGTCCTGTGGCAGTGCCTCCTGTCCACTGGCGCCGGCGGAGGTGGTGGGCAGTTCATCGCCCAGGCTAGTGTCAGGGGCCCCTTGTTGTGCCACAATGTCCCTCCTGGTGTTGACGAGTTCCTTCAGCACCTCTACAATGGTGTCCAGGGTGGTATTGATGGATTAGAGTTCCTCCCTGAACCCCAAATACTGTTCCTCCTGAGCCGCTGGGTCTCCTGAAACTTGGCGAGTACCGTTGCCATTGTCTCCTGGGAATGATGGTAGGCTCCAATGATGTTGGAGAGGGCCTCGTGGAGAGTGTGTTCCCTGGGTCTGTCCTCCCCCTGTCGCACAGCAGCCCAACCAGTTCCCCTGTGTTCTTGTGCCTCTGTCCCCTGAACCGTGTGTCCACTGCCACTGTCTCCAGGTCCCTGGTGTTGTCGGGGTGGTGGGTTAGCCTGGGTTCCCTGTAGTGGTGGACACACTGCTGCTTGACGTGTCCTGGGGACAGAGGTATGGGCCCGCTGGGTGGGTGCTGTGCTGGTGTTTCCAGAGGGGGGAGGCTCTGTTGTGGCTTGTGCCAGTGTGAGGGGAACCGACTGTCCCGAGGTCCCAGATGGGCCGGGCTGGTCATCTAGATCCAGTTGGACAGAGCTGCTGTCATCACTGTGGGCCTCTTCTGTGGGTGGAGTGGACATGTCTGGAACCTCCTGTCCGGTAACGTTGGGTAGGGGTCCTGCAAGGGGGGTAAAGGCATGATTATTGCACCTGTGTGTGCCATGGTGTGCAATGGGTGGGTGACCCTGTACCCCAGTGCTTGCATTCTTGTGTAGGACATTGTGTGCTAAATGTTTAGGGGTGCGTGTGGGTATGTGCAGTGGCCATGCGTTGGTGATGGGTGTACATGCTTTGTTGTTGCATGCAGGGCTTGGTGTTAGGATGTGTGGTTTGTGATAGTGGGACATGTGTGAGGAGTTGGAGTGATGGGGTGAGGGCATGTGATAGCATGCAGGTAGGGTGGGGGATGAAGTAGTTAAAGATTTGCCTTACCAGAGTCCATTCCTCCAGCTACTCCTGCGGGGCCCTCAGGATGCAGTATAGCCAAGACCTGCTCCTCCCATGTTGTTAGCTGTGGGGGAGGAGGTGGGGGTCCGCCGCCAGTCCTCTGAACTGCAATCTGGTGTCTTGAGACCACGGAATGTACCTTCTCCCGTAGGTCATTCCAACTCTTCCTGATGTCATCCCGTGTTCTTGGGTGCTGTTCCACTGTGTTGACCCTGTCCACGATTCGGCGCCATGGCTCCATCTTCCCAGTTATGGTGGTGTGCTGCACCTGTGATCCGATTAGCTGTGGTTCTACCCGGATGATTTCCTCCAACATGACCCTGAGCTCCTCCTCAGAAAACCTGGGGTGCCTTTGCGATGCCATGGGGTGGTGTGGGTGATGTGTGGGGTGGTGTGTGTTGTGATGTGTGGGGTGATGTTTAGGGGTGTGTGGTGTTTTGTGCGTGGATGTTGTGTGAGTGATGGTGTTGAGTGCCTGTGGATGCTAGTTTGTAGATGGTGGTGTCTCTCTCTGGCCTTCAGTCGCAATTGTGGTCGTAAGGGTTTGTGGGTGATGTGGGTGTGTGTTTTATATTGTATTGGATGTGTGGGAGTGGTGTGTGTGTGTCAGGTGTATGTATTTGTAATTGTCCACTGTGGTAGTGTGTTGTATATGTGTGTGTATTTTGAGCGCAGCGGTGTGTACCGTCAATGGAATACCGCGGTTGAAAGACTGCCGCGTTGATTCAAGGGTCGTGATAGTGTGGGCGTATTCCTGTTGGCGTGACGGTGTCAGTTTTGTTATCGCCAGTTTATCACTGACCTTTGGTGTGGCGGACTTGTGTGGGTGTCTGGATTTTGGCGGAGTCCGGGCTGTGGGTCGTAATAGCTGTGGCGGAATTCCGCGGCCCCGGCGGTGTGTTGGCGGTCTGCTGCACGGCGGTAAGCGGTATTTACTGCCAATGTTGTAATGACCCCCTCTGTGTAAAGTATTTGGGCAACATGACAAACAGTAAAACAGTGAAAACATCACAACCAAAAGACACCACACCTTGTTAGAAAAATAGAGCTTAATTTAATAAATACAAATAGCAAAACTCCAATAGGTAGAACTTGAGATTCAGGGTGCCTGAGATGAAGCACGTGCTGGCTACAGGTACCCCGTGAGGCCTGCTGAACAAAAGTACCTTAATTCTTTCTGCATTTACGTTGAGGATGCAGGAAGCAGACTGAAGCAATACGTCTGTGTTCATCGCTGCAGTGGAGGTGATATTTCAATCCTTTCCACTCAGTAGAGAAGATGCATTGATTTTCTCCACCCAACTGCAGTGATGCGTTGGGTCTGGAGCAGCTCTTTATACCCACTTCCAAGGACCCAGGACTGTATTGGCACCATTTGGCAAGGCAAGACTCTCACATTTGGCAGAGACCAGGTGCTGTAGCAGGTGAGTTGGATTTTTTTTGTGTTCTTGAGAATTCAGAAAACAGGAGGTAACCCAGCAAGCCCTTGGCATCACTTTGGTTCTGGGTTGGAGAGATGCGGGTCCAGTCCTTCTCACTCCCAGGCAAGAGGGACAGAAGGTCAGTACAACTCTCTACAGGGGGGTATGCAGCCCTTTGCATGGTGACAGGACAAAGCCTATTCAGGTGTGTAAGCTCCTCTTGCCCATCCTGGCCCATCAGGATGTGGATGGCCCATCATTCACACCTAAGCTCCCTTTGTATGTGGCTTTCTAGAGTGAATATGCAAAGCTGTCAACTACCCCAGACGTGTATTCAGAGAAAGGTAGAAGGCACCAAATGGCTAAATTAATAACATGCCAACTTTCTAAAAGTGATATTTTCAACATTGCAAATGAAAACCCAACTTTACCATAAGTTGTCATTTTTAGTTGTGATTCCAGAGACATCAAACTTGGAGATCCCATCTCTTCACGATTGGAAATTACACTTATAAAATGTAATGAGGTAATTCCAATGTTATCCTATGGGAGGAATAGGCCTTGCAGTAGTGGAAAGCAAATTTAAGAGTTTTTCACTTAAGACATGTAAAACTAAAATGTATGTCATAATTTGTTTTTAATACACTGCACCCTGCACTTGGGCTGTCCAGGGCCCGCCCTAGGGATGAATTATATATATTTAAAAGGATGGTTGGGGCCTGGCAAAAGGGTTAAATTGCCAGGTCGACATGGCAGTTTAAAACTTCACACACAGGCTCTGCACTGGCAGGCCTGAGACATGGTTGAAGGGCTACTTAATTGGCTGGCACAATCAGTGCTGCAGGCCTACTAGTAGCATTTAATTTACAGTCCTTGGGCACACGTAGTGAACTTACTAAGGACTTTAAATTAAAGATGCTAATTGTGGATAAGCCAATGTTACCATGTGTAAAGTAGAGAGAAGAGCACATGCACCTTAGCACTGTTAAGCAGTGGTAAAGTGCCCAACGTCCTAAAGCCAGCGAAAACAATGTCAGCAAAACAGGAGGTCTGAACGCAAACAATTCAGGGGAAACCACGCCAAGGATGCCAGGTCTAACAACCAGGAGATTTGGGCTCACGCTGTAGATGGTATTTACTCTCCAATATTTTAAAAGAAACTTTGCATTAGACCCTATCTCACAATCCACCTCATTCTCAAGACATAAAAAGGGATCTTCCATACAAGACTTCATGTTCTTTTTGCCTCATCTTTCAAAGGGATACTTGTTTGTTTTAGTTAGTTATACATTGTATATTAACTATTATTTAACGCCCAGTGCCCCAGTGTGACCATGCTTTAGCTGCTGCACCGGGGCAGTTCTAGTTGGAGTTCTATTCTTGTTTTTCTGTAGATTTTAAAGGAGGAAAAGATCCTATTTTAGCAGTCTTGCTCCTTAGTAACCCACTTCCCTGCGCTCCCACTCTTTTTTCTTTCTAGCATGCTGCTTGTTTGTCTGGTCAAGGTTCAAAGGGAAAGATAGCAACATCTCCCCTTTTCCACTCAAGTTTGTGTCGCAGGAGACTTGGACGGCTGCTGTATTCTGATCACTGGGAAGAGTGATTCTTGGAATGTGAAAGAAAGGAGCCTGATTGCCGTTTGTTGCATATCAGGGTTAAAAAAGGTGCATGAGGTCCCTAACTCAGGCTCCACCCCTTCTGGAAGACATAAAACTATTTGGGGCAGGACTAGTAGTCTGCTACAGTAATAGATATGTTTTGTGTTAAGCATTATGTAATTGTCTGTTTTCCACAGTGACTATGTTTTCACTACCACTTACTTGTTGAATTATTGAAATCTGTTTTTCTGAATATTTTAAAACAAGTATTTGCAATTCAATAGGTCTCACACTTGCTTAAGTTAGAGCTATTGGCATTATTAATTCATTACTGGACTTTTCTTGCCACATAAACTGGTCAACCCTGCTTCATAATTCCAGCTTTTCCTGCCATATGATTCCAGTGGACCTGCATATAACTAAAGCACTTCCATTTACCTTATTCCTCTATATGCAGAAGAAGAAAAATGAAAATGTTGCCTTTTAGCATCCTAATTCAAATCTGCCATGCTAAAGTCAATAGAATACCACTTTCACATCCCCACCATCAGAGTTTCTGGCTAGCTAAAACAATTCCCCCCCCCCAAAAAAAAAAAAAAACAAGGCAGCCACAGAGGAGAAATAAACTAGAAGGGCCACCCAAACATATCAAGAGTGTTCAAACAGTCATAGTGTAATACGGATGTTAAGTTGGCCTGAATAATGGTACTAAATGTAATAATGAGAGAGTATTAAAACATATACAATTGTCATATAAACCTTTATCAGAAATAAACTTTTGGCATTAGACTGTAATGCTCAAAACAGCCTCTATATGGCACCATAAGAAAAATATAATTTGTAAGAAAGATGGTCATGTAACCATATTGTTAGCACCTACAGGGAACAAACCCATGAAACAAAAACAGTGGAAAGTAATGCAGTGTAACCATATACTTAACCCCTAGATGGTGTTTTAGGGCTAGCAGGCCTACTGCAATGATATGACAAACAAGGCTTTTGAAACAAAACTTCTCCCAACCATAAAACAAATGTTGTAGCCATGAGAAAGCTTATTTTGGGGTCCCCACTAACCTAGTGTGGGGACCCAGAGATGATGTAGACAGAAAGAGCATTTTGTCCCAGGACCACCACAGGCTGAGTTATGAGCAAAAATATTTTGTATAAGTAATGTCCTACAAAGCATTATAGGGCAAGTTTTTGTGCCGCAAATATAATATAGTATGTTGACTGCAATGTCCTAGATGACACCACAATAAACATAGCATTTGGAAGAAACATGGTCATGTAATCATTCAGTCAGCCCTTGGAGTCCATAACTACGTGAAAAATGAATGGGAAAAAGTAATGCAATCTAACCATATATTTAGCCCATAGAAGGCATAGTGCATTACACATTTTCAAAACTAGCAGGACTATTGTAATGATATTACAAACAAAGCACATAAAACATAACTTCACCCTGCGGTAAAACAAAGGTTCCAGCCATGAGAATGCTTGACAGAAAGAGAACATTGTGGTCAATGTTTTGAAGGTGGTCTCATTGTCCTAGGACTACCACGGCTGAGTTATAGTTATAAGCAAAAATGTTTTGTAAAAGTAATGTCCTGCAAAGTATTATGGGTTGAGTTTTCCGGAGTGCAGTGGCCATTGTAGTGTAAGCTCTCTCACTGTGTCAGGAGAGCCACATTAGCTTTGAGGATTTCTGTTTTACATAAAACATTCACCAATTTCAAGTGTTTTAAGGGGAGAGCCACAAGAAATTACTCTGATTAGGTAGCTGTGAACAATGTGACCAGCTCTCCAATTCCGCAGACCGAGTTCACGCTGTTGTGCCTGTTTGCGCTGTGAGTGCCATGGCTGCCATGCAGCAAGAAGGGGAAATAAATAGTTCACTCACGCTGAAGTATATCGGCAATCATGCAACAAACCATGTAACAGGGGCAGTCTGCAAGGTATGACAAAAACAGCCTCAAGGTGGGACAAACATAAAGAATTTACCAAAGACATCAAGTGATAATTTAAAGGAAAGCCCATGAACGAGTGAAAGTGATGAGTGTGACATGGACGTGGTTAAAAGCCCACAATACTTGCAACAGATCAAAGCGCTTGCACGCTCGTCCTATAGAACAAAAGGTTTTTCTTTGGTGATCCTGCTCCTTATTAACCCCCTTCTGGTCCTTTTCCAACTGTTTTTCTTTCAACCCCCTATTAACAGTTTGTTGGACAAGGTCCAGAAGGAAGAACAGCAGCATATCCTCTTTTCCGCTCAAGGTCATGGGTCGAGTGGCTGGGGCTGTTGCTGTATTCTGGCTATTGGTGGTGGAAGAATCTTAGGCTTCCTCTTCAGCTGAGCTGTGAGGCCGAAGCAGTAATTCTCGTATGTGGCCTACCTGATTGCCTTCCTCTGCATAGCATGGTTAAAAATGAATTAGTTAAACAATGGAAAGATTTAAATCAGCTGCTATATCTTCACTTTCTAGTCCATCAATATATTTAATTGCAATTTCAGGAGCAATTTCCTTCAGTGGTGAAGGTATATTCTTAGAGGGCAGGAGTCTCCTCTCAAGAATCTATTATGTCGGAAGATGTTACTCTTGTGAATGTGAGCAAGAAAAAGGTGGAAGTGGCAGTGAAATGTGTATACTCTGCATCTAATTTCGCTAATACATCCAGCTCCAGTGATGCCTCTTTCATGACTTACAGTCAGGGAGAGGCACGGGTTCTCATACTGACATCGGAAATGTCCCTTTTTGCCTTAACAGCAGTGTTCCAGTGTGCAGAAAGAGAAAAACAAATAACTGCAACAAAATCAAGCAAAGAAATGTGTGGTGACCCCTATTTTTCTGCTAGATTTGTTTGCTATTTTCTTGGCTCTGCACAGTGGGACACTGCTGTCCAATGCCTAGTGTACATACTCTGATCCCTGAGGAATGTTGAAATTGGTTACACTCTTGATTGGCATTATTAATTTACATAAACGTCTGCAGTCTGTGTTACAAAAGTGGACCCAGGGCCTGTAAGATAAATGTCATTAGTGGACTGCAGCACATATTGTGCCACAACTAAAGTAACATTGCAAAGTATGCATCCAGGCCTGCCCCAGCAGCCTGATATATAGTTTTAAAATTGTCAATTCTACCTGTCAAAATAAAGTTCTTACTAGACATAGACCTTTCTTTTTAATATGTATAATTCACCCCTAAGGGAAGCCCAAATGCCCATAGGCAATGCTTAATTTGTCAATAAAAATGTGCCCAAAGCTCTCCTGTGAAACAGGTGGCTGCTGCAATTAAATGTGTGAGCACAGAACACTGAGGCAGCATAATCCTGAAGCGATTTCAGGCCTCTTTAATCCATTTACAGCCACTCCCTGCCCCTTTGAGTTACTCTTGCAGCTTTCTGAGTTCTCCCTTTGTGAACCTTTTTCGTCTTTCTCTTCCTCCGACTTTCTCATATGTGTCTATTGCTCGCAGTAAATGCCTGATGCACAAAAATAAGTGCCGCCCCCAAAAATAAGTGGCTGCGCCACCCACCCGAAACCACTGGCTCAAATTAAGCACTGCCCATAGG
This sequence comes from Pleurodeles waltl, assembly GCF_031143425.1. Classification (NCBI taxonomy): domain Eukaryota; kingdom Metazoa; phylum Chordata; class Amphibia; order Caudata; family Salamandridae; genus Pleurodeles; species Pleurodeles waltl. The sequence goes on from NC_090440.1 coordinate 1,629,860,377, forward strand.
GAAGGATGCCTGGTATTTAAAAGGTAGGATGCATAATTTATGTTTTACATGTACTGGTAGTGAAAAATGTCCAAAGTTGTTTTTCACTGTGGCAAGGCTGTCTCCCTCATTGGAAAACAAAGTGTTAGAAATGGGGACTTTGATTGGCAGTCAGATTACCCCCTGTCCAAGCAAGGAGCCTCACTCTAGTCAGGGTAAAAGAGAATCACCCTCAGCTAAGCCCCGCTCACCCCCTTGGTAGCTTGGCACGAGCAGGCAGGCTTAACTTCAGAGTGCTAGGTGTAAAGTATTTGTACCAACACGTACAGTAACTCAATGAAAACACTACAAAATTACACAACACAGGTTTAGAAAAATAGAGAATATTTATTTAAACAAAACAAGACCAAAACAAGCCCAAAACCACAAACATCCAGAATACACAAGGCAAGTTATCAATTAAAAAGCAAAACGAGTCTTCATGTAGTTTTAAACACACACTAACACCGTTAGCGTGAAAATGTACCTTGGGTGCGTCAAAAATAACCCTGCACGGGCGAGTGAGCATCGAAAAGGGCTTGCGATGCATCTATTTCATTCATGAGCGAGACCTTGCGTTGTTTCTCCTTTCGTCGGGTCGGGCGCGTCGTTTCTTCTCTCCGCAGAAGAGCGAAGCGTCGATCTGGTCAGCACTCTCGGGTCCGGGCAGGCCTTGCCTTGTTTTTACACGCCCAGCGGTACTTGTGTCAGAAATCCAGCCGCACGATGATCCGACAACCACGCATCACGGGTTGCGATCTCACCAGCCTCCGTCAGCGATGCTGCACGTCGTTTCTCCAGCTCCGTGTGTCGATTCTTCAGTCGCGTTGCAGGCGGGCATCGATTTTCAGCTGCAAAGCAGGCGGCGCATCGATTTTTCAGCCGCAGACCGGAGTCGTGCCGATCTTTTCCCTGCATGGCGTTCTGTGTGTGGATTTCTTCCTCTTAGTCTGTCAGCTTTTCCTTTCAGGGTCCCAGGAACTGGATGGGCACCACTTGGCAGAGTAGGAGTCTCTCCAGAGACTCCGGGTGCTGACAGAGAGAAGTCTTTGCTGTCCCTGAGACTTCAAACAACAGGAGGCAAGCTCAAAATCAAGCCCTTGGAGATCTTCACCAGATGGAAGGCACACAAAGAACAGTCTTTGCCCTCTTACTCTGGCAGAAGCAGCAACTGCAGGATAGCTCCGCAAAGCACAGTCACAGGCAGGGCAGCTCTTCTTCCTCAGCTCTTCAGCTCTTCTCCAGGCAGAAGTTCCTATTGGTTTCCAGAAGTGTTCTAAAATCTGTGGTTTTGGGTGCCCTTCTTAAACCCAATTTCTCCTTTGAAGTAGGCCTACTTCAAAGCAAAGTCTCTCTGAATGTGAAATCCTGCCTTGCCCAGGCCAGGCCCCTGACACTCACCAGGAGGTTGGAGACTGCAAGGTGTGAGGGCAGGCACAGCCCTTTCAGGTGTGAGTGACCACTCCTACCCTCCCTCCTAGCACAGATGGCTCATCCGGAAATGCAGACTACACCCCAGCTCTCTTTGTGTCACTGTCTAGTGTGAGGTGCAACCACCCCAGCTGTCAAACTGACCCAGACAGGGAATCCACAAACAGGCAGAGTCACAGAAATGGTATAAGCAAGAAAATGCTCACTTTCTAAAAGATGCATTTTCAAACACACAATCTTAAAATCGACTTCACTAAAAGATGTATTTTTAAATTGTGAGCTCAGAGACCCAAAACTCTACATGTCCATCCGCTCCCAAAGGGAATCTACACTTTAATCAGATTTCAAGGTAGCCTCCATGTTAACCTATGAGAGAGACAGGCCTTGCAACAGTGAAAAGTGAATTTAGCAATATTTCACTGTTAGGACATATAAAACACATTACTATGGGAGTCATTACGACCCTGGCGGACGGCGGTAATTTGGCGAAAGGTACTGCCAACAGGCTGGCAGTACCTTTCCCAAAATTATGACATTGGTGGTTTGGCTCGAGCCAAACCGCCAATGTACCAATCCATCCGCCAGGGTAGTAACAGCCGCCGGGCTGGAGACTTCGGTCTCCAGCCAGACGGCCATCATAATCTCACCCTCGGGATGATGACCCCGCCTACCGCCATGGTTTTCGTGGCAATAATACTGCCACGAAAACCATGGCGGTAGGCACTATCAGTGCCAGGGAATTCTTTCCCCGGCACTGATAGGGGTCTCCCCTGCCCCCCTCCCCAGAGTCCTCCCCACACTCCTCCTCCCTCTCCAGACCCCCGACATCCACACACGCGCACACATACACACACATACACACACGCATACCCACATACACCCATGCATGCACACATACTAACCTCACACCGCAACACACACTAAAATACATTGAAGCACACATGCATTCACAACACATAACATACGCGTACACTCACGTTCATTCATTCACACACGCATCCCATGCGACTCACACCTGCATGCACGCATACAAAAACAGACACACACACTCCCACACACACAACACCCACCACCCCCCTCTCCTGTCGGAGAACACTACTTACCTGCTTGCAGAGGGTCCTCCGGCAGGAGACGGGACGCGGCGCTGCTACCAGCAGCAGCATCCACCAGCAAAACACTGCCAGGCCGTATTATGGAACATGATACGGTAGGTGGTGTTTTGCTGGCGTGGCTCTGCTCCTGGCAGCAGCGCCACCTTACCGCCGTCTGCCACCATGACCATCGACGGAATTCCGTCAGCCTTCTGGCGGAATTCCTTTGACGGTCATAATGCGGGTGGCGGCTGGTAGCCACGGCGATGGTATGTTAACAGCCGTCGCCGTGGCGGTAGGTGGCATTTGCTGTCAATGTCATAATGAGGGCCTATATGTCCTACCTTAACCATACACTGCACCCTGCCCTTGGGGCTACCTAGGGCCTACCATAGGGGTGCCTTACATGTAAGAAAAGGGAAGGTCGCCAAGTCGAATTTACAGTTTAAAACTGCACACACAGACACTGCAGTGGCAGGTCTGAGACATTATTACAGAGCTACTTATGTGGGTGGCACAACCAGTGCTAAAGGCCCACGAGTTATTTACAAGCCCTGGGCACCTCTAGTGCACTGTACCAGGGACTTACTAATAAATCAAATATGCCAATCATGGATAAACCAATTACATACACATTTTGTAAAGGAGCACTTGCACTTTAGCACTGGTTAGCAGAGGTAAAGTGCCCAGAGTAACAAAAACAGCAAAATCAGAGTCCAACACACATCAGCAACCTGGGAAACAGAGGCAAAAAGTTAAGGGAGAAAACGCCAAGGATGAAAAGTCTAACACAAAGGCTTACATTATAACACCTTATAATTCTTAATTTTGGGATATCTAGAACAATGATTTAAACACTAAGGCCCTCATTCTGACCTTGGCGGGCGGCGGAGGCCGCCCGCCAAAGTCCCGCCGTCAGGTTACCGTTCCGCGGTCGAAAGACCGCAGCGGTAATTCTGACTTTCCCGCTGGGCTGGCGGGCGGTCGCCTTCAGGCCGCCCGCCAGCCCAGCGGGAAAGAGGCTTCCACGATGAAGCCGGCTCGGAATCGAGCCGGCGGAGTGGAAGCTGTGCGACGGGTGCAGTTGCACCCGTCGCGTATTTCACTGTCTGCGCAGCAGACAGTGAAATACATTTAGGGGCCCTCTTACGGGGGCCCCTGCAATGCCCATGCCAGTGGCATGGGCACTGCAGGGGCCCCCAGGGGCCCCGCGACCCCCCCTACCGCCATCCGGATCCCGGCGGTCGGACCGCCGGGATCTGGATGGCGGTAGGGGGGGTCGGAATCCCCTCGGCGGCGCAGCAAGCTGCACCGCCTTGGAGGATTCAATGGGGCGGCGGTACACTGGCGGGAGACCGCCAGTGTTGCCGGTCCGACCGCGGCTTTACCGCCGCGGTCGGAATCCCCATTGGAGCACCGCCGGCCTGTCGGCGGTGCTCCCGCGGTCCTCCGCCCTGGCGGTCTTTGACCGCCAGGGTCAGAATGACCGCCTAATTGTAATAGTAATTTAAAATCCAATGGTCAAGTCGGATTTTATATTACTATTTTAAAAATGACACTTTTTTAGAAAGTTTACATTTTCTGCTTGAGCCAAATATGCCTTTCTGCCAGGGTTCAGTGTAGTGGCTTCCTGCTTAGGTGTAAAGTAGCACCCAGAGCTTAGACAAAGAGAGAGGGATTGACCTTCCCCTACAGGGTAGCCATCAGGCCTGTGAACAGAAACTTAATTACCTTCAAATGAGCCTGCCCTTTCACAGATAGATGAAGTGGCGTAACAACTTAAGGGGGACCCCCTGCACAGTACATGGAGGGCCCCCCTCCGTGCTCACGCAGCAGCTCTCAGATCACAGTACTGTGCAGAGGGGGCACCCTGGACTTTGGGCCCCTGCACCGAGGGGGCTTCAGGGGCTTCATGGGCCTTTATTGTGCCCCTAGGTAAATGTGGCTCACACCTGGAGCTGCACCCTCTATTATTCTGCTAGCAACCAGGCACCAATTTCAGTGGCAAAGGAACTATTGCCAGAACCAGTTTTGAGTGAACACAGTCCTGGGGTTACTCATATTCTTGGCCAAACCTCTAGGGTGGGTACAGGAATGCTGAACACTGGAAGAAAGGGTCTGCCATATTGGATTTAGGTGGAAAGGGGCACTCGGGGATTGTTTGCAGTGCAGCACACAGGAACTGCTTCAAAAGTGGGAGCTGTTACCTCTCTGAAGTTTTACCCTATTGGTTAAGTAGTCACTGCTAGTGCCAGGTATAAATGTGGCACCCCTTGGTACCTTCTTCAGACCACTGCTGGACCTGTGGAAGATGGAAATGACTGCACCTGCTGTTGTGACCTATGAGGAGAACACAAGGGCAGGACCTGCTATCACTTGTAACCAGGACGAAGAAGTGGACTCCAAGGGCCAGTTGGCTGTCCTTTTCTTGAGCTACAGGGGCAGAAAAGCTGCTAAAAGCCCACTTTCCTGAAGAGCCCGGCAAACCAGTTCCAACTAGACCTGCCCTCGAGCCCTCAAGGTGTTTTCTGTTGGAATGAGTCCTGACCCCCAAGTGCTGTGTCTGAGGTCCTGAAGCCCTTGACGGCTGTTAGAGTCTATTCCCCCTGCCCAAACTGCAAAAGCTAGAACTCAAAAACGTTTTGCCAACTTTCTGCCTGAAGAACCAAGGGAGACTGGAACCACTGTTGAGTTGAAGCTGTTGAGGTCAAATCAACAGCTGCATCCAAATTACTGATCTGCACTGCTCTGACTTCAGGAAAAAGTTCTTAGTCTCAGCATAGACGGTTTTACTGAGAGAAACACCAACTGGAAACCATTTGACATGGAGAACTTCATAGGCACAAACTTCAGACTTCATCCACTTTCCCATCTTAGCCAACAACTGTGCTGGGACTCTGCTCTTCAGCAACCTGCTGTTCTCAAACTCCGACCAGGATCTAGCTTGCAGCTTACCCTGCCGATGATTCTTCAACAGCCACCTTATCTCCAGAACAATTTCTAAATCCAAAGGTAAGTCTTAAACGATGGCTTACCTGGACCTTGTATCTGACCTGTGCTCCATTGCGGTAGTCCTTAAAACGTACCATTGTCCCAGACTAGCATGACCAGTCACTCCTGGTTGGAGTTTTGTGCTTTTTGGCACTAAAACTGAATTCAAACTTTTCAAATTAATATCTTGGTTCCCCTTATTGGATTTTTGTTATATTCTTGTCATTTGTATTGTATTGTGTTTTTGACTTATGACTGTTTTATTACTTCTAAATGCTTTCCACATTTTCTTAAATTAAGCTCATCTTCTCTGTGCCACACCTACCGGGGAGTGACCTCAGTCTCAAATTACAGAAACTTGTATTGGACCTACGAGAAAGGTGTCATTATTACTTGCTGTGTACTACCATTGATCCCAATTATTAATCCACTTTCTCACACAAATCATCTCTCAGGGAAGCAGAATGTGTGTGCTGAGCATCTGAGCAGTATCTTCCCCCACTGGACACCTCACTATCTCTTGGTTGGACCTGTTTGCATTGGCTAAGAACTCTTTTCTGCCTCCATTTTGTTCTCAGATTCAGTTTCTGGGGGCTTGGGGAGTTGATTATCTGTCTCCTAAGTACCCCAGAAGTCTCCTCTATTCCTCTTTTAGATCATAGACAAGAGGGTATCAGGTCTTCTAATTGCATCGCATTGGCCAAGGAGATCTTTATATTCTCTTCTCTTCAAGATATTGATCTTTCCTCCATGGATTTTTCTCACTAACCTCTCTTTCCATCAGATACCTCTTCTTACAGAGTCAGCTTCTATATGCCTTTGATTGGGGGTCTGGATCTTCAGAGGGTAGGATGAAAAGTTCATAGTTGTTCTGATGAAATAGCTCTTTGCATTCAGCAGTAAAGTGAATGTCCATCACTGGTGGCACTTTGATTCATGGTGTTCCTCTAATCTGGTTCAGGCCAGTTTTTGCTCTCAAGCCATGTGTCTCGGTTTCCTCAGGAGTGGACTCCTTTTGGCTGTGGTGGTTTCTACTCTGTGTAGTCAAGAGGCAGCAATTACGGCTTTTAGGGAATTAGAGCTTCTGATTAAGGATCCTCTAGCTTCCAAACTACTATCTTGGAACTTACCCTTGATATAAAAAGCTCTTTTGGTTGTTGTTGGTAAATGGGCCTATCTGAAGGGTAACCCCAAATTTTTTTAATTCCTCCTCTTCTTTTTCTGACCTAGTTTTTGCTGGTTTTAGTACTCTGTGCACTTTACCACTCCTAACCAGTGCTAAAGTGCTTGTGCTTGCTCTCCTAAAGCATGGTAAGATTGGCTCCTACCCGATTGGCATATTTAATTTACTTACAAGACCCCAGTAAAGTGCACTACATATGCCCAGGACCTGTAAATTAAATGCTACTAGTGGGCATGCACCAATGATTGTGCCACCCACTTAAGTAGCCCCTTAATCATGTCTCAGGGCTCTGTGTGCTGTTTGAAACTGCCATGTCAACCTGGCAAGGTAAATCTATTGCCAGGCCTAAACCTTCCCTTTTTATACATGTAAGCCACCCCTAAGATAGGCCCTATGTGACTCTCAGGGCAAGGTGCAATATATTTTAAAGTCAGGGCATGTACTTTTAAGTTTTACATGCCTTGGTAGCCAAAAACTCCCAAATGTGTTTTTCACTACTGGAAAGCTTATCTTCCACATAGGATAACATTGGGATTACCGTATTACATTTTATAAGTGTAATTCCCAATCTAAAAGAAATACATTATCAAGTTTGGTGTCTCCAAACGCACAATTTAAATTCACAACTTATGGTGGAGTCGGATTTTAAACTGCAGCTCTGAAAATGCCACTTTTAGAAAGTTGGCATTTTCTTATTCTATCCATTCTGGTGCCTACTGGCTATCTCCAATACACGTCTGGAGTTGGGTGATAGCTGGGCTTGTGCATTCCCCCTACACAGCCACACACAAAGGGAGCTTAGAAATGCCTGATGGGCCACTGACTTCCTGATTGCCCATCATCAGGCTGATGGGTCTTCCTGTGCTGGATGGGTGGGAGGAGTTGATGCTTGCACCTCAAAAGGGACTGTGCCTATCCCCACACAAAGAGCTGTATACACCCCTGTAGTGAGTCTGGAGCCAGGGCAGGAAGGGCCACGTGCACTTCAAAGCTTTTCTTTGCAGTCTCCCCCACTTTAAAAGCACAACTGTGTTTAAGTACTGGACCCCTCACACCACCAAGCAGTACACTTATAGACCTGTGACTATTCTGCCAGGAAGAAGGACTGCTGTGCTGAATGGACTGCTACCCTGCTGAATTGCTTGTTTGTTGAACTCAGAACTGCTGTGCTCTTGCCTTGCTGAGCTGCCCTGCTGCCTGCTGTCCACTTATCTGTGTGAGAAGGGCTGGGCCTGCATCACTTGACCTAAGAATGTATCCAAGGGCTTGTCTCCTGTTGCCTACGTTTTAGGGACACAAAAGGCTTAGAACCCTCCTGTTCCAACCGTTTGGCTCATCTGCTTGGAAGTCTGTCCTGCCAAGTGGTGCCACCCCAGTGCTGGACCCTCGGAAGTGGGCCTAGGGCTTTGCTCCAGTGGAACTGACGCATACTCTGCTGCGAGAGCAGAATCAGCACATCGCCGCTATTGCAGGAACTGGATCGGCACATCACACTCCGAACAGCCGCACTGCATTTGGAACCACAGCTCAGGAACCAACGCATCACTGCCCTTGCATGGAGAAGATCGATGCATCACGTCTACAGCGTGGAGAAAATCAGCACATCGCATTTGGAACCGCTGCACTTTGGAACCACTGCTTCACTCACAGACCAGGGAAATTGGCTCATCACCTCACCTGCGTGGGGATCAACAACGCATTTCGCTGTTGTGACCAGGATCAAGGCACTTTTGGGACGGTGCCTTTTTCAGGATTTTTATCTGGCCCACGTTCCATCGTGGTTGGACTGACCTCTTAACTATGTCCCAGTCCAGCGCAACCAATTAACTCTTTAGGCGCTACTTGCTTCTGGATGCAAGATTTTGCCTTTAATATTTAAATATTCGTATCTTGACTTCTAATGGACGGATTTCTGTTTTCTCAGTCTTGTCCTATTTATAAAATCATAATCTAGCTTTCTAATCTGGTGTGGAGTCATTTTGTGGTGTTTTCACTGTGTTATTGTTTAAGTATTGTACAAATACTTTACATATTGTCTCTTTGGTTAAGCCTGACTGCTCTGTGCCAAGCTACACAAGGGTGAGCACTGGATAATTTAGGGTATTGCATGATTTACCCTGACTAGGATTGAGGTTCTTACTTGGACAGTGCATGTACCTCTGCCAACTAGAGACCCAATTTCTAACAGATGCCCTTTTTGAACACTTGCAAACAGTAGACCTAAAATTCGTGTCTACCAAAGTCTTTTCCTAATAGCAATCTCTTCTGGATTTCTTCCTCTTTTTACTTGGAACTGGTGGTAACTAGGTGCAGGTGTTACCTTATTAGCTGTGGTGGAGATGGGAGGGCTGAAAAGTGGTTTCGGGGAGAACCAGTAAGAGCATTTGCTGCTTCCACACTGCACAGAAAGATGACAGGTGCAGGCTGGGTGCAGGAGCTGCCTACAGTCCTTGGAGCATTTTACAAAGTCCCGAGATTACCAGGTTCCGTATTGTCAATCCTGATAATCGCCACGGAAACACTGGGCTTCACAGAAAGGCCCATAAGTGTATACCCTCGTGAATATCACTCTGGACTTTTCATAAAGAGGCCTATGCCAGAGGCAGTGCATAGGTTGTGGTTTGAGTAGAAATGTAATGGCATATATACCTCGTGTTTCTTTTAGCACACATCCTCATTACCTAATGGCTTCACTTTACTTCCACAGATGGGGTCCACTTTTTCCTCCAGTTCATTTTATTATCCATTCAGTTTAGAGATAAATGAATGCCTTTTGCCTCCTTAAAAGCCCTAATATTACCCCAGTCAGTTGCGCAACGACTCGGCATAAAGAAATTCACGAGTGTCAAAAAGGGAGAGGGGTAGAAAAATGTCCGTGAAGAACAACTAACAGCTATATTTCTGTAAACTGGTACTGGTTAGAATAAAATCAAGGCTTTAAGTGTTTAATCCAAACCGATGAATCACACATCAGTGTAACATTCCCAAAGTACTAACAAAAAGATGAGCAGAACAAAGACAAGTACCCAATGCAGCCCCATCCCTTTCTCAAGGAAGACACAATGCAAAGTGCTTCCAATTGGTGTGTGTGTGAGTGTGTGTGTGTGTGTGTGGAGCTGCCTTCTTCCATTCAGCTAGGGTCGTCCCACTCCGTTTTCTTTGCAGGGCCTCCTATTTTTTCGGAATCTGTTGTTTCCCCTTCTGAAAGGGTCGTCCCGCCTCCGTTTATAAAGGACAGCCTGGTCGGTGAGCAGTGCAGAACCCAGGAGAGAGGAGGCTGTTCTGTAACATGGGAAGTTCTCCCCGGGCATTTAACATCAGCCTTCACTCGGCACGTCTGCCCTCCTCGCACTGAAGCCTGCCACAGACATTCCAAGGCACTGGGACCACAGCTCCGAGGTACTGTACGGAAGCGAACATGTCTCACTCTGTCCTCACAGCTTGGGGGGACTTTGGGAGAGGGCCTTTCTGAGAGCATGCGTCTTTCTTTGCCTTTATCACAATGCTTAAATAGCTCAATCTTAAAAGCAGGTAGGGGGATAAATACAAGTTTTAAGTGCTAATCGTTATACTCAATCTCTCTTTTTTAAGTTTAGTTTAGTTGTTAGGTTTCTCTTCTCATCCTGTTGCTGCATTTTGGGATTATCTAATTTTGCGTGGTTGCGCTTTGCTCCTGGTTCGTGCATAAAGGCGTGTGAATAAATGCAAATATACTATGTATGCTATTAGGGTATTTGTGAAAATAAAGGTTACCGTTGTTCTCAGTAGGTTGAATAAATAAGATAATAAAATCGCAATTTATAATTTCTGGAGTACAACTGCTATTTTTTGATAAATGCGGTGTAGACGTTGAAAATGATTTCAAAAAGTACGAGGTTGATTTCTTGTAAGGAATGGCTGCTCATCGGGTTAACGTTGCAATCGCACCCTCATTTGAAACAGAAGCAACATTTAAATTTAAGTCTGGAATTATGAAATGTCTCCTCTCGATCTATCTTGTTTTGACTTCTGAAATATATCCATGAGCAAGCAATTTGGTGAGGCCACCGCCATACCAGCATCTACGTCGCAGCTGGACAGCTTAATTGTAGAAGACACAAAAAGGGTCATTGGGGCCATGACTGGAATTAAAGCCATTGTGCCAGAGACCAAACTGACCTGCTTGCAACATCGAAATACACAAAAAAGGCAACACCCGGGAATGGAGGTGATGAAGAAGTCAAACTTTCCCAGGAAAACCTGTTATTAATGGAAGACCGGTGGAAAGGATGTGCTTAGGATGTACAAATGGGGCGGACATCTCTCTGCAGGTGATGACTTTTAACACCGACACATTGAAATATTGTCAAGTATATTTCTGAAAATTAGTTTGGCTTTCCTGATACGTGATATATATGATTTTGGTTTTGATGAATTGTAGTGCCTTCTCCTCCGCCCTGCCTCTTTTTCTTGGCACAGTGGGCTAATGCACAGCCTTTAAGGAGAGATGGGGTTAACAGTGAGCTAATGTAACGTCCCACCTCCACACCCCACCACTCCTGCCCCCAGCAGCTAAAAGGGTGTGGGGCTAAAAACGAGGGTTGGGGTTAGCAGAGCAGCTGTCACTCGAGGCTAACTCTGAACAAAGTGCTAAAAGGCCCCGAAGTCAGCTCTTTATTCAGAATTGTGCTTCATTCGCGTCAGCGCGGCTGTCAACCTCTGGAGGATTAACTGAGGGGCATCCTCAGCACGCACAGTCGTCCCGCGTGAAAGCCATGTGCATTGTGGGAGACGATGTGCCCTGAAATGCTGCCACGTCCACGATTGGCTATTTCTGAATCCTACATAAGTAACTGAGGCCCTGTAGACAGCGGTGATAAACGGCTTGGCTTCAGAAGCAAAGCACGGTGTGGTCCTTCCAGTGATGTCACTCGCATCTGAGAGAGTGATGGGAAAAGATAATGTATGCATTATAACTTCATGAAATAAAACGTGTGTGTGGTAGGTTTAGCAGGAAACAGACAATTGAACAGTGTCCTGTGCTGTGATTTCCTTTTGCCTCTCACCTATGCCTTAAATGCTCTAAAGAGCATGGACGCGAAAGCCTTGACTCCAAGTGGTACATGCGCTGGAAGGAAGCAGGGAGGGAAGGCCACAGTTTTGCGAGTGCACTTTAGGTGGTTTCAGTGCCTTTCTCCAGTCCCCAAACTGCAGGCTTGTAATGGCGGAAATGAAGGAGCAGGGCACCGTGCCAATTTTCGGGCCACCATTCCCCGGACCTTGTTTCCCCTACACAGTAAGGAGTGGGGTCATACGGCCCCTCGCATTTAAATTATTTGATTAATTATGGGCACCTGGTCCAGCCAGTGACGTACGCAAGATGAGTCCTCCCTCCCTCCGCAGAATCTGCTGAACGGTCACTGAGCATGTAGCACACATATATGCTGCATCCCCTGCACCTTAAGTGGCAACTGAATATGACGCATACGATAATTTGATTTTAATCGGGCCACGGTGGCTCTTATGGATGTGTAGACCCTTGTTTCTCCACAGGGTGCAATGTAGGAGTGACGTAGAGGGTGCTAAAGTAGTGCACCTGCCGCGCTGCACGAGTCTTGCGCTCACGCAAAATATATGTTGCACCCACACACAACAGAAGCGTGAGCTGACAACTAAGACCAGGAACCCTATTGGAAATAAAAAGACGCTATATACGCATAAGATTGATTGTCTGACTAGTTTAGGAATTTGTAATGTGTGCAAATACCAAGGACATTTGAAGAGGCAACGCGACAGCGTCTCATTCTCAGCAACTCAGACCCCTAAATCTACTCCTTTTTTGAGTTCATGAGCGAGGACACTTTTGTTGCTCACCATGAATTAAATATTCCTCAAGCTCCTTTGGACTCGTGACATGTCCCCCTTTGTTTCTCAAAGTGGCGCTTTGTGGGTAACCTCTTGCCCGACTTTAAAGAAGCGCCACAGAGGAGGTGCAGTAACATTGCAATTTACATTATGTACTCCCACTGTCCATGCTCCTGGGTGCATCAGTGCAAAGATGACACACTCTTCGTCGTTTCTGCAAATAAAATATGCATCCATCTGATTGGTTTGTCTATCACTCAAAGTACAGAAATAATCACTAGTTACAAAGGGGGCTACCGAGGATAAAAAGTATATGTTCAATTCCTTTGGGTTGACATACATTTTATCTACAAAGTTTGTGAGGGAAAATCGAAGTGATTCTTTTTATTTGCTGCACCTGGTGTGAGGGTCCAATATGAGCGAGGTTTGAGGAAGGATACCGGTGCTTAATTTGAGCCGGTTGTTACCGGTGGCACCACCAACACTTATTTCTGGGGACCGGGGCATATTTTACCTTGTGATATTTCCTGAGAGCAAGAGAGGGGCACAAAGCGGAAAGGAGGAAGCAGAGAAAGTCGGAAAAACTGTCACCAAGGAAAACAGCAGGTACCTGCAAGAGTAAGATACAGGGTTAGGGAGTGTCTGGTAGTCGATTAAAGAGGACTGAAGTGTATTAAAGGCTACACAGCCTTGGTTTTGGTTCACTGGTACCGGCCGCGGGCTTCTAAGCAGAGGTTAAGGCACAGCATGTAGGGCCAGATTATGACCTTGTCAGAGGGGATTACTATGCTCCAAATGTGAGGATATCCCGCCTGCCGTATTACAAGTCCCGTTATATCTTATCCTATTGTAACACGGCGGACGGGACATCCATCACATTTGGGACAGAGTAATCCTATCCACCAAATTCGTAATCTGGCCCATAGTCTTTTTACAAATTAAGCATTTGGAGGACCCTACCTGCAGTGAGGAGCTGAGAGTGGAAGAAGAATGCCTGTGAAGAAGCACAGCAGGCAGCATCGCCAACATGGGCTCCCGTGGGTGTGGGCACAGGAGAACAGGGAGTGTGCCTTCCTCTTCAAACTGCCCAAGCCTTGCAGTCTGGAATGGCTTCCTGGAGAGTTTGCAGGCAATGTGAATCCCTCTTCTTCCTTCTCCCACAGGAGCCCGTGTTTCATATCCACTGGGAAGCTCATGATGGGGCAACATCTGAAAGATTGAACCCTCCTGCCCCCACTGCCATCTTGCCACCCTTTCCACTGTAGAAGTGGTGCTGTACCACCAAGAGTTTACCTCTTGAAGTTCACCGCACCCAAGCGGTTACAATCAGTGCTTTAAATGGGCAGGTTCTGTCCGGTACTGAAGACCTGCACTTCTAAAATTTGAAGGGGCGAGTACCTGCACTTCTCAGCACTGCCGCAATACATTTAATGGGAGAGTACCTGCACTTTTACATGTCCATTTAAAGCACCGATTACAGTATGATGAATTACAAACTTCTCTGTCTGTGCACTTGTTCCTTGACCTGCAGCCCCCGGCTGTTTCAGTACTAAGACTTACAAACAGCGCTCTGTATGCACCTCTAAAGCAGGGCCATAGGTGTCAGTAGTACAGCAGGTGCAGTGGCACTGGGGCCCAGGGTTCTGAGGAGACCAATGCATCCCACCAACATAGTTTATTCCTTCCCAAGCTCCTGAATGAGGGCCAGTTTCCATTCTTGAAATAGGACCCAATACACCCTTGTAGCTGTTTCAATAGAAAACTCTCATCAGCTCTGCTGATGTAGCTCAGTCATGTCCAGCAGCATCTAAAACTGCCCCAGGACTAGGAACTACGGATAGCTCTGCCAGCGCACCTCTCCTTGCCTGCACAGGCATTAAAAACACACGTTTGTTTTTGTCAGGGTACTTGCTATCGGGCTGTATCCAGAGGGCACCAATTGTCTTCACAGCACATGAGGTTTGGGTAAAAGAGTCTGGGGCTAAAACGACAGTTTATAATGAGTTTCTGCCCCTGTGAAAATAAGGCCTGCTCACATACATTCAACCTACCGTACATTATTGTTTTATAATTGCATTGGAATAGCGCTTACTATCCCTGACGAGGCACTTATTCCACAAAGTATTCGAGCACTACTTTTTTCTAATGTTCTATTGGTGACACACGCACCACGTACAGACTGAAATAGCTCGGGGTTTGGGAGTTAAACATAAAGATGTGGGGTTTGCTGTTACAGTATTGAGGTATACTTGGCCAAGCAGGATCTCATACCGCGACAAGATGTTGATTGATTACTCAACAAACACAACCTGCATGCAGTGACAAGCTTGTAAAACGAGAAAATGTTAGAGCGAAAAACCTAACCTCGGAAAAACAGAATCAGCCGACAGAGAACACGAGGGAAACGGAATGCAGGAGATAAAGTAAAACGCAAGCGAGTCAGAAAGAGCTCTCTGCAAGGGCAATGAAATCAGCCGAGGTAGAACTCAAGAGAATTAGAATGAGTTCATGGCAAACACTAGAGGAACGGAATGTGTTGATGTATAACAAAGAACCGCTGGAACCAGCCAACGCAGAACACCACGGAGAGACTGAATCAACCAGTGTGAAACACGTGAAACGAACCAGCTCACGCAGATCACAATAGAAATAAACTCCGTCAATGTAGAAAAGAAGAGAAATAGAATCAGACAACGTAGAAGGTAAGATAAAGAGAGCGAAGCAATGTACACATGTAAGGACAGAACCAGTCAATGCATAACACGAAGTAAATAGTAAGAGTCAAGGCAGAGACAGGAGTTCAGGAGAGTTAGAACAAGCCAGTGTAGAACCGAAGAGAAATATAAGCAACCAATGAAGGACACACGGGGAATAGAACCTTCCAGAAACAGGCAAGATAGAAGCTTTTTAAACAGAGGAAATGGGGTCAGTTAATTAGAACAGATTAGAAATAAAATGAATCCGCAATTAAATGGAGTAGAACGAAGTGGGAACAATAGTAACTGTAAAAGAAGGGAGAACTAGAATCAATGTAGAGTACAAAAGAGCTAGAGCAAGTGAGAGTAAAGAAAAGAAGAGATAGTTTAAGTTAGTATGAAACAAAGGAGAAACAGAATCACTCGATGTATAACACAGAGTGACCTTTGAGAGGCAAGTCCGAGTTTAAAGTTGCCATCCACTGAATGATGTCACGATATGTCTCAAACCCAGTTGTTATCAAAGAAACAGTCTGTAAAGCGTATTGCTGGTGATTGTTAATTGTAAGAGACTGCACAAAGAGAACTGTTTTTGCTCTACACTGGCTAGGCCAACAAGTAATAAACCAAACTAAAGAGACAAACTGTACTGTAAGACTTGCATGTCAGAGGGTTTTGTTGGGCCCAGGTCACAATTATAATATAGGGCCCCATATACAATGAGCTTCTGTTTCTACTTTAAAAAAGATATATCCTCCAGAGAAAGAGCCCCTGGTGTCATCCAGCAGTATAACAGTGTTATCTGAGCCATCAGAAAAACAGGGAAGGCTTGATTGAAAACCTATAACCAAAATCAGAAGTATGCGCGTAAGACATTGAAGTAGGAGGCCCTAGGAATATTGTCTCCGCTGTCCCCCCTTCTAATGGCCCTGCTCCTCAATAGAAAATAAAAATAATGAACAGTTACTAAGACCCTCATTTCAAATAAGGCAGAGTGGTACTGATGAAAGGATTTGACTAGTAGTACAACTCAGCAGGATTCTGAGGTTTATCAGATGCAGTACTACTGTGAAATGTTACCATACCTAGTAATATTGTGAGCCCTGAGCAAGCCTTCCTTGAGCTATCTGAGATCATTACATTCACTTTAGATGAAGGTAAAGACACTGCCCTTATTTAGCTTGATTTTTCTGCAGCATTCAATACCGTCTCCCACCCAAATCGCCTCCAGCAGATGGAAGTGCTAGGTATCGCATGGCAGACCTGGAGTTGGATAAAATCTTTCTTGGAGGAAAGAGAGCAGGATATCTGGCTGGCTTCCTACCAGTCATCTAGTAAGCAGTTAACATAGGGGTTGCCACAGGGCTTATCGCTTAGCCCCAGATTACTTAACAACTATACAGCACCTCTTGCCAAACTTATTGAGTATTCCAGGGTGATTACTATCTCCTATACCAGTGGTTCCCAACCTTTTGACTCCTGAGGACCCCCAATGAATCATTACTGGAAGCCGGGGACCCCCAGCAATATGTACGATTTAATTTTCAAACATTAAAACAGTAATTCGCAAAAAATATAACAAGTACACACCAAACAAATATTCAAATTACTAAAGATAAAATTATTTTATATTGAAAAAATATGCAAAAATCGAAACATTTTATTGGGAAAGTTAACGCTGCATCTCGGCAACTACCTTTTCAATGTTTGGTTTTATTTAGGAAAGGTGAATCCTCAGGTCAGATTCTACATTTCTGGAGTGATTTCTGTTTTTATTTTTTTAGGTATGCACGAACTGAGAAAGCTTTTTCACATAAATAAGTGAAGGGGAAAGGAAGTAAACCGTAAGGGCCTATCATCTCTTTCTAGCCCCTCTATCACATGTAGTTCATTTGTTTTATAGCACCTCTCATACCACTGAAGGGTGTCAGGGCACTTTACAGGGGACTACAAGGTGTAGGATTCACATGTCATCCATACTGGTAGGCATTTTCTAAGAGTGCTTGGTCTGGAGAAGCACAAACTTAGGATTCAGAACACAGCACAGTAATTAGCGATGACGTTAGCACAGTGCCTAATTTGTAAATAAAAACGTGCCGGTGCCCAAAGCCCTCCTCTTTCACACACGGCTGCTGCAATTAAATGTGGGTACACGGAATACTGAGGCAGCGTAATCCTGAAGCCATCTCGGGACTCTTCAATCCATTTACAGCCACTCCCTGCACCTTCAGCTCACTCTTGCAGCTTTCTATTTTCTCCTTTTGTGACGCTTTTTTGTTTTTTCCTTCCTCCGTCTTTCCCATATGTGTCTTTTGTTCGCAGCAAATGCTTGAAGCAGAAGAAATACGGTCCTCAAAAATAAGCGCTGGTGCTCAGCACCGGAAACAACAAGCACAAATTAAGCACTGCATTAGCAATAAGAATGTATTTCTACACAAGCAAACCATTTTTTAGGAGCATAAGGAAAATGAAAGACTAGGAAAAAACAACTTTCTAATTAGTGCCATGCAGTTTGCATGCAGCTCTTTAATGGCAGTTCACAGCTCATTGTGTTAGATTACGATTATGAACTGCATAGTAACAAAAGAATCTCTGTGACAAAAGCAGTAACCCACTGTGCCATGCACATAAAATACTGTTCTTTGCATGATACACATTCTTTGCAGCAGGCATATTAACCATCTGCGCTACCTTTGAGTCAAAACTGCCACTGCACAAAACTCCCATCTCTCTCCAGCAGATACATTAATCACTTGAGTTATCTTGATGCTTTTACTTTTGCAGTACAAGGAGCTTTGCAGTGCCTTTAAAACTGCTCAACAAAGGAAGTAATAAATATGAATACACGCACACACTTTTTTGTCAGAGGTCCCAGCTGGAGAAGTGCCTTCCTCCCAGCCCAGGCCTGCGGACCCTCTGGGAATGAGTCACGGACACCTAGGGGTCCGCGGACCACAGGTTGGGAACCACTGTCCTATACGGATAATACCCAGCTGCTCCTTTTGTTTGTTTTCACCATGATACACCTAGGTTTCATCATTTTTTCATGTCTGATAAATGCGTTGAATTGGCTGCTAGAGAGCTACTTACAATTCAATTCATATAAAAACAGAGATTCTTCTATTTGGGCAAGTAAGTCAGCAGTGAGTCTATGACTATTGGCCAAAGGATTTTCTACCTCCCTTATCATCAGCTTCAGTAGCAAAGGACCTCGGAATCAGGATTGACTACAAGCTCGGTTTTGACTCTCAGATCCTTTCTGTAGCCAGCACCTGTTTTACCTTTCTGCGTTCAGTTAGAAAAAGTCTTGAATTTTTTCCTCTAACAGCTCACAGGACAGTTGTCCACACATTAAAAACTATCAGGTTAGACTATGGGAAAACATTGTACTTATGTATCCCTTGTAAATGGATTAAAAGACTGCAAACAGTACAAAAAGCTGCAGCATGCCTTATTCTGACATTTACAGATGGGAGTCCGTCACTAGACATCTATATGAATCACACTGGCTGCCTATTAGGTAGAGGATCCTCTTGAAGGAATAGTTTTCTTTAACATCAAGTCTTCTATAAACGAGGCCTACATTACTTGATAAACTGGAACAATTTTTATCATCCAACCCTCCCCCTTAGGTCCTTGTCGGCGCCCTAAGTTAGAGTGCCACATTTTTTAAACGTCAGATGTGGGGACCAATCGTTCTCAGTGCTGGCTTGCAAGGAATGAAATTTGATGACTCACGCTTTGAACAGCTTCTCCCACGATCTCTTGTTCATGAAAACACTAAAGACCTTATATTTGCCTTGGCCTAAGATGATGTAGCAATGTGACCTCTGGATGTCTTCAGTGCAAGGACTCTCTGTTCAAGTAGGCGAGCACTTTATAAATTCATTAATTCACTGATTCATTCATTGCCACCTGCTTTCCTAGTCACAACTTGCATCTTTGCTTTCCTAGACACAAATTGTATCTTAAAGTCGGTTGAATTTGTCAGCGAAAAAGGGCTCAGAAATTGGGAAAAACAAGCAGTACATGGCATAGTATTACCGGATTGAACATGTAATTTCCCATTCAGGGCCTTATACTATTATTAGCTGGTGAAGGTGGTTTTAGTACCACCCAGTAACGGTACCAATGAGATTGATATACTACCCAGTTTTGTAGGCAGATTCGTAATGAGGCCCTAAGCATGTTGCACACTCATACTGATTATGTACAGAACGTGAACTAAGAGTTCACAGTACATTTGAAAACAAACTAATTTCTACTGGTGTGATTGAAATGAACCCTTATTTAAGAGCAACACATCCATACTTTGGCTTATCTTGTTCCAAAGAGTGATTTGTGCGAGTTGCAAGACGCCTGCATGGTCTAAGATCACAGCAAGATGTTTCCACTAAATCTAACCCCAGTACATCTCTAACATTTCATAAACCAGGGCAGTAGAAGTGTGTGTGCATGGTCCCTCAAAGATGCATACTTTGCATTGCAATGTGGTTAAAGGTCAAACCTATTAGTCACACCTGGATTCTGGCCAGTGACTAGCAGGCAGTCTACCTGTGGAAACAAATCCAAGGGTTTGCATGTGGAATTCTTGTACTGACTGACGAAAGACACAATTGCTTCATTTTCGATCCCATCATTCTTGTTTGAGTTACTCAAAGTGCAAAGTTAAAGGTCGGCCATTGATCGGCGTGTTTTGCAGATTGATCTGGGTCACTTCAGGCCAGGGTTGCATTTTCAGCTAATATGTTTCAGTCATCCAGTTTCTAACTTTTTTATTTGTTGAGCTTCGTGTGGACATACAATTAAGTTATATTTTTATAAGCACATATTGAAGAAAATACACATACTGTTAGAGAGGCATTAAACAACACAAGCACACATATCTAAAGTAACGATGCATTGTACATATGGCGCTTTCAAAAGAATCGTTTTTACTCATTTTCCAAGGCTTTCTTTGTAAACTTTAACAAGTAAAGGACAATTTACCAAAATTGCACTTTAATCTGGTCTCTCGAGATGCTGTCATTTTGCATTAGAAGTATCGTTGCAGTGGAATATATGGGAGTAATGGTGCAAAGTGGGTTTCAACCTTTGATTACCTCTAGCAAAGAATAATAGATCAGATCCTCCCAAGGCAACAGCTCAAGTATTCAATTGTTTAAGCACAAACATGGAGGATTAAGGAAACGTGTATTTCTGTAGCACTACTGTTACCTTAACTTCAACTTTTTCCAAAAAAACAGAGAATTATAAACTCATTTATTCCAAACCTTTATATCCAAATGAGAACCATCAATATTTATTCTAGAATTATTTCTAGGTACTTCTAGAACAATTTCTATGGTTAATTGCAAATTATGGCTTCACGTTTAAAGACTGAAAATCTGATAGTGGTAACTATAGGACTCCTAATAAACAAGTTTGTGGACCTTGCACATGATCTTAAATTTGATCCTAGCAAACAATACAACTGCATATAAAACATTCCCTGCCATCTGGGTAGCCAAATGTTGTACCAGATGGAGTTTCTAGATGCCCTTCAATAAAAGACTCTAATGCAGGACAGGACAAATGTCCAATCAAGAGTCACATGGGTTTCTATTACTGTTGACTGATATGGCATCATGTTCCCCCTTTATGAAATTGCCAGACATAGTGACAATAGTTATGTGGGAGAGGGATGTGGAGGAAAATCTGTTCCAGCTTTTCCAAATTCGCTGAAAAACATTTTATCTGGGGCAGGGTGTGCTTTTTCAAATATTTAGTTGTTAAAGGTCAGTCAAATTCTTAATGGTTCTAATGTTATCAGAGTATAGTGATGATCTCATTATTTCTTTTATTTAAATGCAACCAGCTGTTACGGATCACCACTTTCTCACAAACATTTCATTAGGGTTGCATAGTTAATGACAGGTCCATCAATGGATAAATATTCCTGATCGTAGTCAGCATGAGACTGCAGCTGCATTCTTTGATCCCTGATAAAGGCAATCACCAAAGTTAAACAGATGTTAAACATGGCGGGTCGGGAATATGTATGGCTATCTTCAAAATGACACCCAGGCAGCAGAGTTAAACGTTAATATCCCTACTCTTGCTGTCTCATGGCCACATTTTATAATGCCCTTATCCAGGGTTTTCCCTTGGGCTGAATCTATGGGGGAGAGCTAGCATGTAAATATATTCAGATTCACTGTGACAAATGCTGCAGGCAGGGCAAACAAGATGACTACAGACATTTCCCTTGTTCCCGTTCTGTGACCTCATCCCATATCTATAGTAACACTGCCTTCATCCTCCAATTATGGAGCGGACCGGATTGACCAAGATTTGACAGACAAAACTGATTCAGGAGTATCTCTAGGTATTCACAGACTATAATTTATAGCTCTCCATTCTTTCAGATCAAGGCTTCTACAGAACAAATTAGCTCAGCTATTTTACACTTAAGTGGGTTTATTCATGGCTCAAACTCATCTAGAGAATAAAGGTTTCAGACTTTAGCATGCGATTTCTAAGATGTCTTTGAGAGTTTCTCAGTCTTCTGCAAGAATGAAAATTGTTGCACACTTTAAAGGAAATCTGTTTGGGGGGGATCTCCTCCCTTAGTTGAAATACACTGTCAAAGAAAAGGCTGTTATAAATGCAAAACAATCAGGGAATGGAATAGGCCTATTGTGCAGATGTTCCTGAGAAAGATCTTTATTATGTGTTCCCTAGTCATGCTGGGGTCATTGTAAAATGTCTAGAATGGCTGCTCTGATTGACAATTAAGGTTAATCTGACATTCCTTGTCAATGCTAAACCAAGACCTAGACAGTATAATCGATAATTATATAAGGTCTTTGTCCAGAAAGCCTTCTGAAGTCCAATCTACTATTATTTACTATTAAAAATGTGTATTCTCCATTGAAAGAAGAATTCATATCTTAATAATGGGAATGTAAACATGTTGTAAGTCAGAAACATATTCAATCAATATCTCTCTTTATTGTTTTCTGTTTAGGAGAAACATGCCTTCCATTGTGTGGTGGCTCCTCTTCTTATTAGAGTGCCAGACACATTTTGCACAGAACTTCAATGAAGACAAAAGAAATGGAGCTAGAAGATACAAACCTAAGGCACTTACGTCAAATGCTGTTGAAAAATACCCCCTTCTCAGTGATCTAGGTAAATGTATAGAATTTCTGTAAGACGTGCTGTAGTCCCAAAGACTCCATGAAATTTGCATTTACAGTACTGCTATTAATGCATATGATAATTAACAATCTAAAAATGAAAATATGATGCCAAACATGATCAATGACAAAAGCAAATATTAGTCAAGAGTGCTTATTATCATGTTTGTGCTAGTACGCAGAGACTCATGTTGTAGGTAGTGGCCATAGACTTAAACTTACCAGTGTTTGGGTATAGTTTCCTGTGATCTAATCAAGCCTGTTTGTTCATAATTTTATTCCAGATGAAGACTGTATCCTAGAACTGACATTTGTACTGGACAGTTCAGAAAGTGCTGGTGCCTACAAAAAAGAAAAACAGTTTGTGTCAGACACAGTGGATAGGCTAAAAGGAATGCAACTGCCATCTAAGCGCAATTTCAGCTGGAGGATGGCTTTGATCCAGTACAGTAGCACTGTCTTGACAGAGCAGTCTTTCCGCGACTGGAAAGGCCCAGACAATTTCAAAGAACGCATTGCTCCCATCTCCTACATCGGCCATGGGACCTATACAACATATGCGATAACCAACCTCACTCAACTGTACATGAATGAAGGGACCCAGAACAGTGTGAAGGTGGCCATTCTGCTGACTGATGGGCGGGACCACCCAAGAAATCCTGACATCTCGACAGCCAGCCTTACTGCCAAAAACAATGGCATCAAATTCTTCATGGTAGGACTGTCACATGTGGCAGAGGAAAGATCCAATGCAGAGAAGCTTCATCGGCTGGCTAGTGGC
Source organism: Pleurodeles waltl (assembly GCF_031143425.1). Classification (NCBI taxonomy): domain Eukaryota; kingdom Metazoa; phylum Chordata; class Amphibia; order Caudata; family Salamandridae; genus Pleurodeles; species Pleurodeles waltl. The sequence continues at coordinate 1,629,883,593 of NC_090440.1, forward strand.
CCATCCACCAGATTTGTGTATAACCTGAAGGATGAAAGAATTGTGGAGAAAATCCTCAAGGAAGTGGTATGTACTAGTAAGAGTGTGTAAAAGCAGTAAAACTGCCTTGAATGTTAGTGAGAAGTTAGAGAAATGAAACATTGTATGAAACATTTTCACAGGTTTCAGTTTCACTGTGAAAATTAAGTCTTCTTCATCATGATCATTATGATCCATTTTTTTCAGGGCAACATTTTTTTTAGACCTATTAATTACATATATCAAAACAATAAAAGGAAGAGCACATAGTTAGTCAGATGAGTGATGTATTTTGTGGGACCAATGTTAAGTAAAATATAGAAGGTCCAAATATATAAGCATTTTTGGGTCCACAAAGGACACTTGTTCAAGAAAACTACTCCATGAATTTGCTGAATTCGCTTTTGCCACAAGAACATGTTGCATTTTAGCAAACAATCGGGGCTGGTGTTAGATAAAGCCATATTTTGCAATGCCATGCTTTGTTAATGGATATTGCATTGTTAATGGGCGATTAACCATTCCAGAGGCCACCTAGACAATGGCGGGGTAAGTAGCTTCACAGGGGTGCCTTGCATTACAACTGGCCCTGCAACTAATATAGTCTCTTGATCCCAAATTATTTCTAATCTTTTAGCATGTTATTACAATGAATAAATGAACAATGTGCACCCGTTTAACTTGGGGGAAATACATGCAAAAACATAAAAACATGTGCACTTGGCAAAAGAGTAAATCATTCAAATACCAATCTTCTGACTCTTTAGGTTTGCCTTGTAAAAAGCTCACCCCGTTTCGGAAGAAGTCCCTGCTTTAGCTCTTTAACACACTGTAGCTTTGAAGTCTAGTGTGTCGTCAATTTGTCACAGTCTCACACTATCAACAAATTTAGGTGTAAGATGGTGGTAATGGGTAGAGTGAAACCCTGCTGTTTGTCGCCTAAGTCCTTTTAATAGGCAAAAGCAAATGGATATCTTATTTCTGAATGAATATATAGAAAATATTGCTGATTTTCTTTCCAAGCCAATGATGAACTGAGTTAGGGGATCTTGTGTGTTTTGCCAGTACAAGATTTCTTAAGTTCATAGCAAAATATCATCAATAAAACTAAACCAAGTTGATTCACGAATGTAACAATATCATTTCTTTTTCAAAATGAACATGTTGTTTAGCTCATTCTAATAGATTTGACAATACTGATGCAAACCAAATGGTGGTTGCAGTCACTTGTTGAATCGACATTTAGCTCACTTTACCACAATATGCCTACTCAGGCATTTTGTTTTTTCCATTCTAGCAGTAAATCAATTAGACAAAACAAGACAGACAAATAGCTTGCTACAAACTGTGATACAGACTTCATGACGAGAGTATATACAGGTGATCCACTACAATAATGAGGCTTCTGATACAATTGTTGTCCTAATCAGATTTTCCAAATCCTTTGATATTGGAGTACAGTCAGCACTCAGAAATTGTAATATGAGTGTAAGACAGGAAACTACAAATTAATGAAGATATCAGACTTAAGAGCACCTTCTCTTTTTGTCTAGCCCGGACAACACTGGACCAGAATACAAAGGCCGTCCGATGGCATCAATGTAGTGGGGTCTAAGCAATTTTAGTTTTCTTTCTAGAATAACTTCTATTGACATAATCAAGACTTGTCCTAGGACAAACGAGCCCAGGTGTATTCCTAGACCTCTACCAAAAGAAAGCATCCATTGCCCCAAAAGATGCACTGCCCCAGGGGATCCCAAACGTTCACTCGCATAAGCAGCAAAAACCCTTGCATCAGTCAAGGGGAAAGATCAGGATTTAGAGCTTTTATTCAATTTATTTTGAGGTACAGAAATTAAATAAAATGTTGTTTTCTTTTTGCTGGAAAGTGTTTAAGACTCCACCCTTATATCAGGTCTTCTGCTATAACTTGGTGAAAACACTTTGAACGTACTTAGAATTTAAGGCACATACTTAACATTTACTGGCATGAAATTTATGAATTATTAAGTGCCCTACATTTTAACTTAATACATAATGCCTTTTCAGTCCCAATCACTTAACGCTCTCAAAGATGTTAAAATTTGAGACAGCTATGAAGCAACACTTGATATATGATAGCTTGGGTGAACATTGCACTTGTAAAACTTTCTTTAACATTGATTTCACATACGGTAGTATTATTCTAGTATTCAAATTAAATAGGTAACTTTAAATTTAATATGAAAGTGTCCTAAACTTTACATACAAGTATTAAGGCCAATGTTACATCTACTTAAATAAGGGCAAAAATAATAATTCTGAATTACATTTCAGACGCTTTATCTTAATGCAGTTGTCATAAATGCATTAGCAAACTCTATGTGCATTTTTATTTTCTCAAGATCCTCTCATCCACAGGTATCAGTGAGTAGTGGTGGTTGGGCAGCTGCCCAACAGGCCCTTACTGGTTCAGTGACCGAGCCCCACTTATGACACATTGTCACAGCATTGAAAATCCTAATGTGGAATAACAAACATAAAAGGACAAGTTTCAACAGTGGCATGCAGACAGTAGAACCAATTTCAGTTTTGAATGTTCAACAATGCCCTTACGACTGTACCTGTTCAAACCTGTAAGACGCTGGGGAGCACTATCTCTGGAAATCAGAAACTTCAAAACACATGCCCACCTATATATCCTGAACTTCTACAGATTGATAGATTGTAAAAACATAACTATAAAGAAGATCACAAGGATCAGACCATCAAATACAGATAACTGTGGCTGCTTGCATACAGCCCATTGTATTCCCTGTGTTGGCCCATCAAAATAATCCTGCTCAATATCTGGTGTTTTACTTTCCTTTCAGGTCTGTTTGAAGAAACTTTAGACATAATATAATATAATATAATATAATATCATTGCTTAAGAAAGATATCTACCATGAAACATGTGAAAATGTATTGATCAAATATATAATTTATTAATCTTATTAATCTTTCCTGGCAAATTATATAGATCAAAGTAGAGCCATAATTGTCATGCAGGAAACCATATGATGCCAATAATATGGACAGTGGCTGGAAAGGCAACGCTATTGGTCAAATATACAAGGTTAACTAGACTATATAGAAAGCATGGGATGAAGACCCACAATTATCTATATGAGGTGTCAAGCCAACTTCCGCTCACAAGTGCAGCAGCTTTCAAGAATTATCACTGAGATTCTTGATGCTAAAGTGCCTACATTTTTGGAGAGTGCTGACAGTCACCTTTCCTTTTTTTTAAGGGATGAGGGCCAGACAGGCTTTTTATTTCAACATGCTTTTCTGCAATGGGCTGAGTCCTGGAAAGTGAATTTTGAAAGCACTGGGCCACTCCTGGTGTCACTGTCACTTTTCCCAGCTCCCCAAGGTTAATTACAAAAGATGCAGTGTGGCTTCAAGAGAGAGAGAGAGAGAGAGAGAGAGCGATCAGAGAGAGAGGAGCAAGAGGAGAGATGGAGAGAGAGAGAGAGAGAGAGTGGATGGAAAGAGAGAGACTGTGTAAGGAGAAAAAGAGAGTGGGGCTGGTTTGACCATTCTTGCAAGGCTGCTTTTGGTTCCCTAGTCCAGCCCTATAACTGATCCAATCACAAGAAGTGAAATAGTCACTTCCACAAATTTCTGTGGAGACTTTATAATGCAGCAACTTCTTCATCTCACTCTACCAGTATATGTTCTGCAGTGCTGGATCGCAAAATATCAGTTTCTGTTTTACCTTTCAGGCCTGAACACTAGACAGAGGGCTGGGAATATCCGACGTTCCACCCTTCCCTGATATAGATGCTATTACACAATTGAATACTCTTCTCCAATATCATAGAAATCCTTAAGGCACCCTTCAAATGCTCATTGAGGAACTGTTAAATCCATGCTATAGTGGAATCTACTACCATGGTGTTGTAAAGTTTATCTTGACAAGTAGCATGAAGTGTGGTGGACAGAAAATATTTGTAGCACTATTAGGTGGCTGACTCTGCTTCACTTTTACTTATGTGGTATATTTTAGTGTAATAAACCATTTATTTCATGAACCACTTCCTTTGTATACACAAAGCTGCAACCAAGCCCCCCTTTCTATTGGCTAGCAACATCTGACCTGTAGAAACTGCCCGTGGTTCTCATAAAAAGAGGTCTAAGGATATTCTCTGGAGATATATGGAGTTTGATCAGCTATGAAAGAGTTTAACACACAGTGAAGAAAAAATACATTACATTAAATACATTTCCTTCCGAAAGATATTTTTAGACAACCCAAATTTAAATCCATTAGCTTTACAAGTTGGATTCTTAGTCAAAAGCCTCATTGGTATATCACTGGGAAAGAACTGAGTCCCTGAGGTGAATCCTCAAAGGTTATTCCGCTACCATGGCCATTCTCCTACTGCTCTGGGTTAAGAAGGTTATTTTTCACAATATCAGATCATTTTACCACAACATTTTCAGAATTTTGCTTTTTTTATAAATAAAGTGATGCTGCTAGCCTTGGAGGTCTTGTGGCTCTGCCAGGCACTTGAGGATAGCTGCTGGGGTCATTCAAAAGATATGTTGCTTGTTGACATTCTTTCCAAAAGTGACTCTTCATCAACTTTTTGAAGCACACACTGGATTTTGCAGGACATTTTTCGGCTCAAAATATATCTGTGCCTTTTCCAAGCACGTGGCCATAAATAATGGTCTATGTTTCTTTTGCCACCGGTTGTATTTTACTGCTCATAATTCACCCTTGGTTGCTTCCCTCCCTCCACTCCAGCAATGACAGGTTTACCAGTAATCTGTTCAAAATTTACGGTCTGCTGATTGACTCCACTTGGCATTATATCCACAGGGTAATTGCCTTTTTTCTTATTACCAGCAATAACTTACAGCAGCTAGCACGCCACGTTTTCAGCCAGCCTTTTTAACACTGAAAATACAGTAACAATGACTGGATAATTTTGAACCGCTTCTGCCCAGTCAGAAAATTTTGCATTCATAGTAACTTTGTTTGTTGACATTTTTAAATTGTAATTGAAATAGTAATGCAGGCCAGAAACAGTGAGCATCTCCCAGCATTTTCTCTGAAAGCTATGAAGTATTTCCACGCCTTTGCGCCATTGCACTAAAACGGTAGTGGGTCTTAGCAATAGCTTGAAACCGGTGTTTTGAATTGACAGACATTTCTAATGGGAGAGTACGGGTATCATGTGTTCTGAGGTATGGAGTGCAGTGATACTCAGGCATCACCTATGAATTCCTCAGTCACAGAAGACATATAGAATTCGGTAACTATAATCTTGGTCACATTTTTTGTTGAAGCCACAGAGGGCACCTGACAAAATAAAAACAATTGGTTTTCAACAAATGTAAAATGGATCTCCTTGAACCAGTGCCAATGAAAATCATGAAGGCTACTCTTTCAAATGATAAGTTACATGGGTTTTACATGCTTGAAGACTGTATGGTGCTTGATTCCAGATTGTGACCCGCAGTTGTGCTTATGAGTGCATTTTGTATGCATATTTTGAACTGATGCAAGAGTGTTGCTTGCAATTATGGCGGTGTGATCATGCAGTGATGCTATATTTATTCCAGCGGTATGAGGGGCATGACAGAGTTTGTAGCTAGTTTCAGATTTCAAGTTATGGTTAGAGACTAGGTCCTTGAACACACATGAAGGGTTGTTGGTTAATTGAATGCGTGGACATGGAGCGCGTCTCAGGTTGGGACCACTCAATAGTTCACCCTCTGTATTACTCTCCAATATCGCTTTAAAATCATCTGTGAAGTTTTTCGTGCGTGCCCAAATACCTGGGTAAAATGTGTTTTGAAAAACAAAAAAAAACCTAGCCATGTTAGTGACATTCATCGTGTTTTGACTAATCAATAAAGCTAATGTGCTTCACAATACAGAATTCCTCAGAGTATCACATGTTTTTGTGATGTAGGAAAAACATCCGTTTCCTTTATATTTTTAGCTATCAAAGGCTATTGGCACATTCACCACGCCATATTTTAGGTCTCTTTTTAGTACTGCACTCATACAGTATTTAAAATTATTTCCATCAGAACAGAAACTTTGTACTGCTGTCCTCAATATTTCTACATATACAGCTATCATTCTAAAAATAAATAAATTGTGGTTCAGCGCCCATTTTTAAACTCCATTTTGTACCCAGCTTCCACAAATTCCAAAACAATCCAAAAACAAACGATGTACTGTAAACCAGATGCCTGAAGTGTTGAGTATCCGGACATAACTCGAAGCATATGTTATGGGGTTTTATGGTGTTGTTGTGGGCGTTGTAATAACACCTTTTGTTACCTGAATTGTGAACTCTGCCGACAGTGGTAATTCCAAAACATTCACAAGGTATTGGTTGACATAAAAGTGGAATAGTTCTGTTCGTGAACCCTTCAGTAGAGCCTTATACTTGCTTGTACTGGTGCATTGCAGGTGGAGATCTGGAAAAGAATTTGAAATATAACTAAAATTGTGATATTTTAGATCAGCTTCTCTGGCTATTTTGCAAAGACCCAGGTGTTATGGAATTGCGTTAGAAAGACAGTAAAAAATCATGCCTATGGCTCTGGCTTCCTATAATTCGACAGAATGTGCTATAGAAACGATTAATAAAATACAAGTGTTTCAGGGCTTTAAGGAAAGGGGTGTTTAAACTTGAACTTAATGGACGGAGGAATTTGGAGAATTTGAAAAGCACTGTTGAATGAGGATGTTCGAACAAAGTAGGGAAGGCAGACAGCCTGGAATACTGTCTTACATGAGATGTTTTTAAATGAAGCACAGTCAATCTACCTTTTACGCACAAATGACAGTGCCAGAAGGCCACACGGGCTGCTTTTATGCTACAATTATGGGAAAGTAGACAGCAATGTAGGCCATCAGGTTAAAAATATATTTTAAATCAATGTAACCTGCATGCCAGAGAAATATTAATATCACGTATTGGTGTTGCCATATGTGGCCAGTCATAAGTCGTTAGCCACAGTCCCCAGCATGGCCAGAAACAGAGGAAACCCTGTCATTATATTCCTCCACAATTGTTAGAAAACATTTGCACAGAGTGTATCCACAGTTGTCAAGAGTGTTTACGAAGTGCTAAGCTACTTTAATCAAATATTACTTTTGAATACGTCCTAGTAAAACTTCACAGTGCCCACTGATTTGCATGTTCATAAATTAAAGACTGAATATCACATTCTGCCTTTGCTTAGATGGGATGGCCCTTCTTCTTTGGTTGTATTGTTTTTATACCTGGTTTCTCCTTTCAAAGGCCCATGAGTCTGGGCCTGGAAATAAAGCATTGACCTGTGTGTGGCTTTGCACCAGCAACAACATATTCTTCCTGTAAACTTTTCTAACTGCTTTTCAGTTAGCTCTTTCACTAGCCTAGACTCCACTACATGTGTCATTTAGCACACTTGTTCATCCCACATATTTGGCCTACTTTCATCCAATGGAGACATCCATACTATTGCCTATTATCTTCAACCACTACATGGAGCTGCTTGGTGCTCTACTCACAGATAAAAGCATCTAGGTTTACCAATATGCTGATGATAGACAGCTTTACTTAATAGTCTCCTCTGCTCCAAACACCACTAAAATGCCTAAACATCATTAAGTGCTAGGATTCCAGCGCCTACCTGATGTTCAATCCAACCAACACAGAATCCCCAAGAACAGTAAAGAAAACACAATTCAAACCTGTTGCTATGACATGAACTTTGATGGCTTTAAACCCCTATTTTCATCGAATGCTAAGTCACTTGGATCACCCTTGACTCCAACCTCACTATCATGGAATGCATTGCCAAATAGCAAAATAAACGACAACTTTAGAACTCCTGCTCAAGTCCTTGTACTTGTGCATCTGGGTGATGGTAATGCTCTGCTCCATGACTTCTCTGCCTCCATACTGGCACCCATTAGGGGCTCCTACACGCTGCAGCACTTATAATCCAGGGCCTGAAGAAATATGATCACACCACCTCCGTCCTTTGGAACTCTATTATTGGTTCAAACTATCTTCATAACCAGCTGCATCATTTACAATGCTGTCACAACCAGCACACTGCTTATTTTGCAGACAAGCTTACTGTCTCTAGTGGTCCTGGGCACAGCCAGAACACCATAAGACTTTAGACTAAGAAGTGTAAAAGAAAAAAACATTGCAGCAGTCCTTTTCCATTTAAACAGTCAGGATTTGAACAATTTATCAGGAGTGCTATAATTCTGCTCCAATTTAGGGAAGAGTTGAAGATGCACCTCTTTAAAGAACGTTACATCGCTATGCATTAACCGCGCACAAACCAACAACCTCTCTTATAGATGCATTCAATTTATGCTGGTCTTTGACCCTACAAAACACTCCACTGCATTTTCGAGCTATAGAAATACCACATAAATACATACCTCCACAGTGGGGTGAATCAGTTCCTGCAGCTCCCAATCAGGCATGCATTGGAGCTCTTGTGTTGTTCGTCCTTTTGCCCGCACCCCTCTCCATTTCAACCACACACTGAATGGGATGGCAGTGTCACTTTCACAGACCTGATTAGAGTAATTCTGAACTCCATAAGGTGTTAGCACCTTTTCCGGTAGCGTAACACAGGTGATTACTAATAGTTTCATTACGTTATTTGCAATTTTATCAGTTAAGCATCACAGCTTAGTTTTTACAACATTAATGTTGTTTTACCCATTGAATATGCATGAATATATACATAGAGAAGCATTTTTGAAAAACATATTTTATCACTGAGTTGACTAAATCCAATTTTCCCTCACTAAATTCTCATAAATGTATGTCTTGAGCAGAGGCCTAGCAAGGACGACAGGGACCCTGTTGCAAGCGTAGGAAATGGCCCCCTACTTTCATTTGAGTAGTTAGGGGAGCCAATAATCTGAGATCTGTGAGCCTCCTTACTCCCTGGGCCTCAGTGCCACTGTTCCTGCTGAACTAATTATATCTATGCTCACTGCCACAGCCTCCTGCCCTGACTGCTTGAAGAACTGGTCTGGAGTATAGCTATGGAAAAATGCCTTATACTAGAGCACACAATGCTTGCAGGCACATTTGAAATATGTTTTAATACATAGCATCATCCAAGGATGCTCCCTTGAGCCGCGGTGGGGACAAAGGGAGGAAATGCACTGAAGTCATAAGAAAGATGTTGATGTCATGCTAATGGATTATTATAATGCGTTGATCTATGCTGTACCTGTTTATACGTAAGTGCATGGGTTATATTGTGCTGGTTTATTGAGAAAAACAATAAAACAGTTCTAAAAGATAAACACCACCACTTAATTATTAAAGCAGGTAACCACAAGGTCTTGTTGAAAGGCGTATCCGTGTCTAATTCCATGGGCCCTCCAGGCTGGAAGATCATTATGTTCAGTTTAGACTATTGTGTGGGGATATAAATGAAAATCTGTCAGGACAGTCTCAGTTAATAAAAGAGCACAACTTACAACCCTGTATATGTTCGCCTACATGAGGACACAGTGTTAGATAGAAGGATTTGGCCTGGGACATGTTCCATAAGTGAGCCCATTCACAAACGAGTTTGGGACTCCAAGAATGCACTTAATCCTTATGATCTATGGGCTGAAGAATTTCACATGTAGAGCACTAGCCTAGTGGATCAAACGGTACTCAGTTATTATTAACATCAAGCTCTTGACAAACATGCATACCAAAACGAGAACTAAAAGTCAAACATTGCACATCAACAGTATTTCACTGCTTCCTGAACGAGCAAAGAGGCCTATTTTTCATGGCAAGCACTGAGCAGGGAAGTGTAAAGTTTCCTTCCACTGGCAGTGCCATTCTCACCAACTCGAAGCACTATGTGAGATTATTCTACAGCAGCTACTGGTTTTATGTCAGAATGCCCTATACAAAAAGATTGTCTGACGTAACTGCTGTATCCTAAACATTCTTTACCACCCCCTGAGGCGTAGATCTGCTATTATCAGGCCTAATGGAGTGATGTTCTTACAGACGATATTGATCACAAAATATTTATGTAGGACCATGTTCTGACAAGCCATTAGATTAAAGACCACATATTTCTAATCATAAGGCATTCATGAAAAAAAATTATTACATCTACATTAGGAATTGTGATTATACATCACTAGTGATTTTTACATTAAGCTTTCGGGATTCCTTCTCTTAACCACCTTAAGCAAGATGCCATGCTCGCCATTACAGCTAGTTTGTGGCTCACAGGTAAAAATGTAACCTGTTAATTAGGGACTCCCCTGAATATTAAACCATTAAGACTGTCTGCTCCAGCTTCAACAATTCTTCTGCTCACATCTGTGTGAAACAGATCCTACGAACTGCTATCAAAGAGGGAAATGCTGCCTCATTTGTAGTGGTAAGATGTTGTGACCATTTCTAACGCACTCGTCGATGCTGTCACGAAGAAGGAGAGCAGGCCCTCAAAATAAACCAGAGTGGATGTACTAAAAACGACTGCTTTGTATTTCCCAAGGGTTATTTTTTTGGATTAGTTCTCTATCATTGTTGTGTCTGTGGAGACAGACCTTTGGTGTCCAGGTTTCTAACACCTCTCATTGGAGGACTGTGGCCCACTGTGATACCACCAGTTGCCATCTTGGAGTCAGGCCAGTTGTACCACATCACTGTACCTGATGCCAAAAGGCTAGAGTGGCTCTAACTTGCATATCAAGCTATAGATGCCTATTCCCCAACTTCCATAGTGCAGGGCAGACAACATAACACATTTTAACACAGCTGAGCATTAGTGCAAGCATATTAATACAATAATTTCGTTCTGCATAATAAAATGGACTGGTGAATCAGAAAGTGGATTAAGTCTTATTTCAGTATTGTAAGTTATCATTGAACAGAATAGACTATCCAGCACTCTACAACACCTATCAAAATTATCCACCCCTTGGCAGTCTATGTTTCATGAATCCCATGTTGCTACCCAGCTAACTCCACCTGAAATATGTGCCTTACAAGGGCCTAAGCTGTGATGTATATTTCCTTATGTCGCATCATTTTCAATTTTCTGTTTCAAGTAAAGACTTGTCTACATGCCTGTAGACAAGGTGGATAGATCTATAATAGACTATCAGGCTGATTTAGAGTTTGGCAGAGAGTGTTTTCCATTGCTACTGCAATGGAGCCCCCACTCAATCAAACTAAACGTTCACTTGCCTTATTTGAGGTCGAGTGCCCCTTTACTATGTCGGTGACGGAGATGACATACACTTCCGATGGACCAAAGGATTAAGGGCCATCAAAGGTTCGGACATTTTATCACCTGTCAAGTTAGCATGGGAAGTCAAATGGCCAGTTTTCACTGTCTGCCACTGCAAGGTAAAACCTGGCGGTAGGGAGCAGTGAAAACTGCTATATGCCCCCACACCATCAGAAACATCTCCCATGAAGAGGGGGACATTTATTTTCTTTTTTATTATCAAAACCAAAATCCTGTTTTGGGATTTTGGTTTTGAAAATAAAAAAAACAGGTTCAATGTTTGATGGACAGTACTGTCATGTTGACTGAGCTGCCCATCAAATATTTAATGCATTGACAGGAACTGCAGTAACAGCAGCTCCTGCTATGGTAGGAGATGTCCGCTGGGCCGGCAGACACCTCTATACTTGGAGGATGGGCACTCCATCAAGGTGACGGAGCATTTTACTCTGTGGCTCTGACAGAAAATAGACCGCCGTCTGCAGTCTAAATTGGCCCCATAATGAAAGTAATTGATGTAAAATTAAAAACACCCAAAATAAGCCATCCTCTCAAAAACACATCTTGTTAACTTATAGATACAATATTGAAAGGGAAAGCACAGATAAAACATTTGTTGTCAGAGACCAGGCTAATGTCACTTCAGTAGAAATTGAGGGGTGTGGAAAAAATGCCATAAGAAGCAAAGTAGAGAACTGGTGATACTGGACATTTGTGTCTATTATTGTATGTTTGGAAAGATGAGAAATCTAAGAATTTAAAGGGTACTTGACATTCAGAATATGAAGCAATGGTCACTTATCCCGTAAACTTCTTTCCAAATTACTTGAAGATGTAACCCAATGAAAGAGCAGATGGGTTGGATTCTAAAACACTCATCTTTGGCTATGATCCAAATCTAGAACAATAAATTCCTACTCTCTGAACCATACTCTAGTAATGTATACCTAAAAGCAGAGGAGAAAATGATGTGGGTGAATCACAGAGTGTTTAGTACACAAAATCGAGCATTTATGTAGGCATGGGCGACATTTCAGTTGTACTAGTTCAATTCATTAAATTTGCAACAATTTCTGTTATGGTTCCTACGTGAAAATAAGTGAAATTATGTCAATAGTCCGAGTTCCTGGGAGCACCAAAATAATGCTAGTGGACGGAAGTCGATTGGCTCTTGTTTGTGACGCTTAGGTTTGTTGCACTTAGTGCGAAGTTCGTCCTCATGTTTAAAATTGGCGCGAGGTGTAATGTCTGAGAAATGTTGCCTAATTACACAAAAGGAAATTACACGCATTTCACACACCCTATCAAAATGCAGCATCTGCAGGGGAAGATATTTCTTGAAGTGTGACTCCCCTTGGGGAGTGCTATGGTGATTAATAACCATTCCTTCTCAAGGTCTTGCTGCAGGTATATATCAAGGCAGGAACACGTGGCATTAGAGAGCCAACACAAAGGCAAGCAATCCTCCTTGATCCTACTCACATAATAGCCGTCAACAGAAATATACACCCTACTCTCATTTATGAAATAGGTTCGTTAGATTAATAGTTATTTACTCTGCAAAATGGTAAGCACACATATTTTTGGCACATACATTTTTCTCAATGTCGGTCGGTGGAGCAAAGGTCCTCTGGCAGAATTACTCCTTTATACTCAGTTGTATTCGTGTAAATGAGCTGCTCTTGAATGTCTCTATTTTTATTTTTACTCTCTCCTTACTCTACTTCCCCCCTCTCCAGTAATTATTTCCCATCACCAGCTCAAGACCTTAATAACAAGTCATTGTGTATATACGACACAAGGTTTTTACAAGATAATTGGTTTGTGAGGCTGTCACAAAGGTAGAGTTCTCAGAAATCCACTGAAATGTATATCATATTTTTAATATATGGGAGCAAAACCACGCCTTTATGCCACAAAAGTTTCAATTTCATCTTTCAACTAAGTTAAGTCATTCCGACTCTGGAGGCTCACATAAAAAAACAAAAAAACAGTTTTATTGAAACAAGAGCAACTGAAGGAATCTGTATGCACAAACAAAGTACAGGGAGGTGGGGTGTATGATTATTCCAAGCATAGCTATTAAATTTACTATGTTAAAGAAAATTAGGCATTTAATGGTAAGACTGTTGAAGCATCCAACCTCATTCATCATTATTGAAAGTATGCGTATATAGTAGTAATGATGTGTACTTCTCAGAAAAAATCTGAAAGGTAGTGCTTAGTGAATCAGAGATGTACTTGGTAGTGAGGTTAGCATCTGCTAGACACCGAATGGACCATAAGTCTAGAAAAAAATTCCAAGATCTTTCAGTTCAGTATTATCACTGAGGTTACTCAGGGCCTCTTTACGAGTCTGGCAGTCCATGGACCACCAGACTCGCAGTGGCGTTTGGACCGCTGCCGACAGGGGCGGTCCGACCACCATAATATGACCATGGCGGAGTCACCATTGTGTGACCACAGGCACCGCCAGGTTGCTGCCAGCCGTCGGCCTGGTGGTGCCGGTGGTCTCAATCCACCAGGGCAGCGCTTCAAGCAGCTCTGCCCTCTGGATTACGACCCACGTTTCCGCCAGCCTTTGCATGGCGGTCCCACTGCCATGCAAAGGCTGGTGGAAACGGGGCGCTGGGGGCCCCATTGGGGCCCCTGCAATGCCCATGCACAGGCAGTGAAAAGCGTGACAGGTGCTGCTGCACCAGACACACCACAACATTTATGCCGGCTCGTTTACAAGCCAGCATCAATGTTGTGGTGAGTATTCTGCTGGGCTAGCGGGCAGAAACACTGTTTCTGCCTGCTGGCCCAGCAGAAAACTCATAATTGGGTCGGCAGGGGAAAACCGGAGTGGCGGTTTTCCATCCCAAAGATTTTGGCGGGCGGCCTCTGACGCCTAACAAACTCAAAATGAGGCCCTCAGTGTGCAAAAAATCAGTATGGTTACCACTCCTCACATTTCAGGCCTGATTATCTATTCGTGAGTTCCTAAATGACTGACTACATAATAATTACAAATTCAGAAAGACATTTTATTATGAGGTCATTCAACATTTTAGTGGTGTTGGACTATGCAGTGGTTAATCAGAAATCCCTGCTTACTGCAGTCAAAACGTTGTGTGGGCAAACTTTTTAAAAAACAACAGCCTTATGAATATCTCTGTGGTAATTAATTATGAAATATGCAAATCTTCAGTAAAGGTGGGAAGTGAGTGAGTGAGTCTGCTACTCTGTAAGTGAGCCAGTGGGTGAGCAAGTGATTGAGTGAGTAACTGAATGAGTGAGAGACTGAATGAAATCATTTACATACTATGTTACTGTGGAGCAGACATCACTGCAGAATTTACGCATAGGGCAGGGTTCAAGACCCACAGTCCTGTGAACATTAATTTTGGTAATTTAAGGTGTTAGCTTCCTTTTGCAGAAACTATGGAATCAGATTCCTTTAATGATGACCCATAACATAAGTGTTTTACTCTAGTAGCAGAAGATCATCTTTGGGAAAGAACTTTGAGTATAATTTTACAAGAGAATGTAAGACTCCTGAAGGCGACTTTAACGTATTTTTTTCTTTGTGTTTTATGGAGTCTCATTTGTATATGCCCCGATGAATGAAGCACAGTGCCTTAATTCTAATATGGAAATTGAAACTAATCATTTAATGGTTGACCTTGTAGGTGAGGTGGTGAGGATCGATCACATTTCAATATGCAGTAGATACACAGAGTGGCTACTCTGGATCATTTACTGCTGGAAGGCTAACATTATGTGAGTTTGCATGGTCTAATCTACTGGTCAGTATGGCTCGAGACAAGATTGCTTCTCTTGTCCTAAGGAAAAAATGCAAATTATACACACAAGGAGATGCAAAATAGTGAAGGAGGTTTAGAACCAGTCTTGATTTTGATTTCATGCTTGCAAATTATCTAGTTGTCCCCTGGTACTTACCCACATTTCTAGTAGCATGTCAGGTTAGGGTACATTTCGCTAGAAAGTAGATTAGACAGCAATAAAGAAAGGGAGTAGTGAGTAGGGTGGTCGTTTTCACAAACTCTAATTCCTTTAGATTCAGGTGCAGGCCTGTTATTTTTCATGCAAGACTAGGTAGCCAAGAGCTACCTCAAGGATTACATGATTTCTTGCTAAAATCAATATAAACAATTGGTGGGCCTGCACAGACCTAATGGCCTGGGAACCAATTTTTCGGATGAGTATTTCTTGGTCAATTGTGAGTTGAAGACCTTGATAGAGAGGTCCAATAGACCAGGAAGGTTAAGAAACTTCCATCTGCAACGTTCAGTCCATTTCCCACACAAAGCATTGGATTTAGTGTCATGTGGTGTTCGGAGCCCTAGGGGGCATACATCAAAGAAAGAATGTTCAATTGAGTTTAGTAGGTGGCTAGAAACATATTTTCAGGTATCTTAGCCAATAGAAAAGCCGATTTCAGTTGATCTCTAATTATTCTAAGGAGAGGTTCACAAAGGTGGTACTTTTCAACATGATAGACAAATGGTATGAATGCATCTTGAGGAGAGAGTCCATTAAAGACAAGACATTTTAAAGATGGGTAAGAACAAAGCAGCAAAACATGCAGCAAATTGACTATTGATGGTGATAAGATTGAAGAAAGCCCAGCAAAGGAAGTTGGATTTAACAGTAATCATGGCTCATAAAAAAGGAATGCAAGAGAATGTCAAGGTAGTACAGTTTATGATTATGTTGCTGATCATGACCACACATAACCAGGAACCTTTATTAGCTTCCTCTAATCAGCTTAAACCACAATATTTGCACATCTTTCAGAAAGTCACACACTCCCTTAAATCTGAATACATAACCAACAAACTCTTCTTTACATGCAACTCCCACACCAATTGCAACATCAACCTGAACCTGAAAGTTCTTTCTAAAAACTAAAAATGGAAATGACAGCAACTTCAACACCTAAGACTGTCCCCTCTGATAGCCCTTAAAATAGAATTCAGCATCTAAGCCTTATCATATCTCCTCCCTGAATGGTCCATGACCTTTCAATCACTTCAATGAATCAGGAACCTAACTATGGGATTATAAAAAAAAACTCTGCAAATTCTGTAAAATGTATACATTCCGGTACCAATTGCATATAATGACACACAACCTGTTTTCCTGCTACTCCTGATTCTTGAAGCACTTTGGCAAACTCCCCTTTTTTAGTAAATGTCCCAAAGCCACTATGTGGTAAAACATAGCATGCTGTTTGCTTTACCCATGTCTGCTCTAAATAATTACCACAAATAAAT
This sequence comes from Pleurodeles waltl, assembly GCF_031143425.1. Lineage (NCBI taxonomy): Eukaryota > Metazoa > Chordata > Amphibia > Caudata > Salamandridae > Pleurodeles > Pleurodeles waltl. Next base: position 1,629,900,164 of record NC_090440.1, read on the forward strand.
GCACTCTTTCCTGTTTTGCAACTTCAGTGACAGAGGCATTCATGTTGAAAGCTTTGCCCGAGAAACAAGTGGAACAGTTTTTCCATACTTCTTGGATCTGGCACATGTGTAAGGAAGGTCAAATAAATCCTTCTCATTAAATACTCCTTGTTAGAAAATGAAGCAAACTAATGTGGTTTCAACTTCTTTAAGACAAAACTGGACAAGTTGATTTTGTGTCAAATTCAGCCCAATCTTTCATATATGCATGGAATTATCTTACTTTTGGCACTGTTGGAAAATTAAACTTTGGCAAAACTCCTGTTTGTTGTATTACCAATTAAACAATCAAACATAATGGAACAAAATGTTGTGTTTATGAAAACCATGCAAAACAAAACATAGCACTGTCCTTAACTTACATAAGCCCGAAAATTCACCAGCAAGACTGACACAATCTTCTTCACCTTGAAAGGTTTTCAAGCCTTTTCATGTATTCCCTTTCACCTAAATTCCCCCTCACCACATTGTAGGTTTATAAACCAAAAGCAAATTGTGAAACCCTGTAACTGTTTGTTAAGTCTGTGGTAACTTTAATTTATCTGTAACAATTGTAATACTTTTATATCTCTATAATATGATGGCCAGTAACTTCTGCATCCCCAGACACATTTTTATAAATGTCTATTCCTGTCTCTGAAAACTGCATGCACCGCAGATACTAAATTCCTTATTATGTACCTGGCTGCATGATGGAGCCAATTCCCTGCTATACAAACTTGTGTTAATACGGTTTCAATCAAAACTATATGTATGTAATATGTTGTGGTATCTGGAATGCAGCAAATATGCATATGAATGGGGTTAACATACTAAATATGAAACAACAATGTAATGCTAAAGTGCAAAAGCATTACTCAGCTGCTTGTAGAGGAGAATAGTAAGTAAGATAGTAATTATAAACAGAAGTAATGATTCCATGAATTAACATATTAATAAATTCACATTTAGAATACCACATCACTATGCACATGCACACATACTCGCGCACACACACACACACACACACACATGGATATATAAATATATACAAATAAGTTTTAAAGTCATCACCCACAAAAAAGAAATGATGTATTTTGGTGATTACTTCGGAGGCAATGCTGTAAGGCTAGAAACAATATTTGGGCTAGATATTAGGACCAATTGTCTAAAGATCAGAGCAGTTAACTAGTCGAATATTCAACCGTTTGACAAAAAGTTGACTGCATGTGCTATTATGTTATAAATGGTTGCCTTCACAAAGGTATACTTATGTTAGTATAGTAAATTCATTCACCTATAACAGAGACTGGATGCTGTGATGCACTGGCATTTCCCAATCATGTTTTTACTTTCTATGGCCCAACTTTAACATCAGTTTTCCTTATCACTGACCTCAGGTATATTTCAATGGGAAACAAAATAGGACAGATATATCTTGCTCCAAGGCCCCTATGTTTAGAGTACACTTCCTCCCAATCTACAAAACAATCTCAACACTCATTTCCACAACCACGGTGGAGCCTCCATTTTCGCTGATGACTTGTAACGGATGGATTCACTATGGGTAAACAGATGTAATCACAACTCTCTGTGTCTATTCCAAAGGCTTGTGGTTCTTTAAACTGAAGCACTATTCCTTATTAAGGTTTATGTAAGAAATCCTCAAAAAAGTAGCACATTGTCGTAAAATATATTAAGAGTTAATTATAATTTGTCAGAAAGACAGATTCACAGCTGGGTGCTGAATAATGGTGAAATTGGAATGTAGCTTGTATAGTAAGATAAGGAAGAATGTAGTATGTTGTTTAATAGAAATATAGTTATGCGAATACAGAAGATTACAAACGAAAGCAGTGAAAAGTTTTTTGAGAGATACCATTGATGAGAAACCCTAAATATGAGAAAAATAGTGGAAAACATTAAGAGTTTTAAGACAATAAAAGGCGAAGGGTTGGGGATGGTTTTTAAACATTTCGAATATTACCCTAAAACAGGAAACGTAGCAAACAGACAACTTCAAAAGGAAAAACACCAAGGAAAAGGAGCACATATTTGGAAAGAAGGTACCTGGAGGAGATGGAAGGGAAGGGACAAAATAAGACAGGTAGCAGGAAGCCTGGGAGCAGTTAATCTGAAAAAGCAACCACAAAAGGATAAAGATTTGGCTAGAGAGACAAAGAGGGGTGTAAATAAAAATGGATTTGCAGGCAGAATGAGGGATTGCAGGGTCATCACTCCCCCAAAAATATGAAAAGAAAAGAGGAGAGGAGGTGGAAGAGGGCGAGAACAGGGAAAAGTGAAGGGACGTAGGAGAAAAAAATATAATCAATAATGCAACTTTTGAAAGAGGTGAAGAGAAAAAAGGGAAAAGAAGGAATTATGTCAAATCTTTACCAAAACTTACAAAGGGTAATTTTGACAAATAAACAACCATTAAAATATAAATAGAAGATAAAAATAACTTTCATTTCAGAGACAAACACATTTTTATTCTCTCTTAACACCTCCAAATTGGGGTGATTAATAATGGACAAAAACACTTACATGGATTCTTGTTCATAGTTGACAAAATACAATGCACTAGAAAAATGCTCATATTATAAAGTGGCACAGTCAAGGGGATCACAGGACCCTTGCAATACAGTGAAACGCTAACTTAAGGTTAGCAAGACTAATTAAGAGCGTGGTGACGCCTACAAATCCGAGATCCCTGAATCTTAAATTCACCTACTTCTCATAATATGGAGAGTTGGCCATTGAGTGGGATTTATCATGCAGGGCAACTTCAAATTAGGTTGATTTAATGTATCCACCAAATAATAACATTAAGGCCCTCATTCCAACCCTGGCGGTTTGAAACCGCCAGGGCGGAGGGCAGCGGAAGCACCGCCAACAGGCTGGCGGTGCTTCCTGGGCTATTCTGACCGCGGCGGTAAAGCCGCGGTCAGAAAAGGGGAACCGGCGGTTTCCCGCCGGTTTTCCCCTGGCCCAGGGAATCCTCCATGGCGGCGCTGCTTGCAGCGCCACCATGGGCATTCCGACCCCCTTTCCCGCCACCCTGTTTCTGGCGGTTTACACCGCCAGAACCAGGATGGCGGCAACGGATGTCATGGGGCCCCTCGGGGCCCCTGCACTGCCCATGCCACTGGCATGGGCAGTGCAGGGGCCCCCTAACAGGGCCCCACAAAGATTTTCACTGTCTGACAGCAGACAGTGAAAATCGCGACGGGGGCTACTGCACCCGTCGCACCCCTGCAACTCCGCCGGCTCCATTCGGAGCCGGCTTCCTCGTTGCAGGGTCTTTCCCACTGGGCCGGCGGGCGCTCCTTTGGCGGGCGCCCGCCGGCCCAGCGGGAAAGCCAGAATGGCCGCCGTGGTCTTTTGACCGCGGTGTGGTCATTCGGCGGCGACCGCCGCCCGCCACGGTCAGAATGACCGCCTAAGTGCCTAAAGTGCTACATGTAAAAAAAAAACATTTCTATATAGGCAAACAAAAATTTTTTTGCAAGTGGCAAAGACCATCATCAAGCAACAAATCTTAGTATTACAATCATAACATCTTCCTCACTGTCAAGATGCATAAGCCATCCGCCCTCGGTCACGGTGAAACCAGAAATTCTGTGCGTTTGAACCATATACTGAGCAAGAAACAACTAACTGCAAACACAATAGGACCTAAAGTATCGGCTTTCAGAATTCTCACAGTTACTAGATAGTGAGATGTTCCCATGTTCAAGCAAATCTGCAATATCCATTTACAGCGAGGTCTACAATACTCAGTGCAGAAAAACAGAATGTGTTCCACAGGAGCCAAGGCACAAGCAGGGCACATATTAGGAGACAGATCTTTCTTCTACTTCGAGCTTAAGGCCATGAGAGGTAAACACCCCATTCAAAATAGCACGTAAAGCCTTTTTACTAAGGGATGGCTAATGGTATCCAGAAAAACCTCAAACTGGGGATTTAGCTTGAACTCTAAGAACAGTATTGATTGATGGCCAAGGGTCTCATTCAAGATCTGTCGGTCATGGACATACACCCAATAAGCTGACTTCAGCATAGCAATCTCGGTTCTCCGAATATCACTAGGTTCCTACCACAGTCTAGACATCCCAAGCTTTCTAAACCAGCTAAATACAAACTTCATCCAGGGAATTTTTGTAATGCCACTCTTTTTCAGTAAGTCCCCTAAACAATCTTTATACCCTTCTAATTCTGGTCAAGAAAAAGTGGCAAGAGAGATATGCTGACTGGGACAGAGATAAGTGATCTTAAAATGAATTCCCAGCCAGGGTCAAGTTCTGAGCATCAGCGTATCCCCAGATTTCAGCACTAAAAAGGGCTGTTCCTTGGGCCTTGGCACAGTGTGCCTCAAGAGCAGGGGAAATAGGTTGAGAATGAGATTGCTCATGCAAACGGAAAATAGTTTTAAATATGTGTGCTGTGAACAAAGAGCTCTTAATAAGTTGCAGTTGCCAACTTAGTTTGTCTGTTAATCTGACTCCTAAATAATTGAAACTGAAAACCCTTTCATGGGGCATATTCGCTATATTTATGACACAGCTCTTGGTAGTTCCTGCTCCGAATATCATAAATTTAGTCTTATTGGCATTCAACTCAAGGCCTGGCATTCACAAAAATCCACAAATGTATCCATAAGCTTTTGAAAGGCCATTGGGGGTCTTCAAAATAAGGGGAGAATCATCAACAAAAAGCAAAATATGGACCTTTTTGACGGGAAGTCATTGTTGCAGGCCATGAGCTCCTCTACCACTCCATTGATCTACAATGTAAACAGTGGGGGCAAGGACTCAGCCCTGCGGCACACCCGAGAAATGGGAATACCATTATGCAATTGCCTTCTGCTACCCCAGCCGACCTGCGCATAGTTCCCTTCATGCAACCTGGCCATAAGATTGGAATAGCAGGCACCCACACTGAGGCAAGAGTTCCTATAAACTTTCTCATTGGCACCAGGTCAAATGCAGCGTGCAGATTTCTAAATGCAACATAGCATTTTTGCCTACATAGTAGAGCATACTTCCAATATAAAAATGCACATCTGAAGACTTGGTCAGGAGCGCTCGTTTTTGCGTGAAACCCAGGGATAAGGGGACTAGGGATAAGGGGACTAGGGATAAGGGGATAAGATCGACTCATGATCAATCCAGCTTTGAAACTTAGCAAGTATCTGCATCACAAAGATTTTTTGTAATTTATCAATAAAACTTATGGGCCTGTAATTCGATGTACTGCTGCCACCACCCTTCTTAAACATGGGAATAATTTCATCCCTTCGATGTATCTGTGATTTTGCCTCTTGCCACAATTGCATTTGACAAGGAATTTATATAACTAACCTAGACTGGAGGTTCAGATTTGAGTAGGTTGCCCGGGATCAAATCTGGGCCTGGGGCTTTATCTGATTTTAATCGGCAAATAGCAGAGAAAGTATTATCTAAGCTAAAGAAAGGCTCACTGGGCGCCTGGCACATAGACCTACGAAAAATCCCAAGAGAACTTGCAGGTCTAATGTCAGCAGGGGGTGTGCCAGAAGTATTTTGGTTACACAGACCAGCAAAGTTGTCTTCTCAATTCTCTGACTGAATAAAGTGACAGCAGGTATTAACAGTATCTACGCTCCCATGCAAAATTACTCACCAAATGATTGATTGTCATTAGTTTTAATGGCACATAATAGAATCTACTGCATGTTTTCCTCCCAATCCTGTTTAGTTTTCTTCTGCAGTGTTTTTTACATGTTTTGGGCTTCGATAACTTCAACTTGCACCCCTCTTTTAACAGAAGCTTTATGAGGTTATTTTGCAGATTTACACAAAGATTTGAACCACTTTGGATCACGCTGGAAGTGCGCGGATTGCGGCCAATTTGTTTTTAAAGAAAATGCTTTGTAATTTACTAAGGAGTTGTTGATGGACATCAAGGATAGACTCAGGCGAATCAGGGCTATTTTCAATTTCAGACACAAAAAACACAACCCAATGGTAAATCTCAGCATTTCATTTAGGATTAGCCATTACCTGGGCACATGAGGCCCTCCTGTTGTTATTGTCTACAAAAGGACCTGAAACCACAGTGGGGCACAGGGTAAGGGTCCTTCTAAAAGCTTTCCCTTTTAGATTAATAACAAAAGGGTTGTGGTCACTGTCTGAAAAGGAACCCACTACCATGAAAGTAAGCAATGGCCAAAGTATAATGTGAAGAAAGATATAGTCACTGACACTTGAATATGCTCCCCTTTTAAATGTGGGCGATCTCCCATGGTCAGAGCGAGTGCTCCCATTGCATGCCCTAATGTCCCAACCAACCACCAAAGATGGTAGTTGGAGGGCAGAATTAAAAGAATAATGCCTAGGTTTTCAAGTCATTTATGTTAGGAGAAGGCTCAAAAGACACTTTAAAATCACCTGCAGCCACAATTTTAGTTTCTTGCCAGTACCCCTCAATTAATTCATCCAGCAGAGCCACAGTTGGTGAGGTATTGCTAGCAGGAACGGACGTGGCATAAACATTAAACAACACCACACATAAGGCTGAAGGAAATTCCAGTAGAACCTCCACAACATCAAGGCAATTGATTTTCAACAGTGAGTGTGAGCATGCCACGTTATTCTTCATCAAAATTAACAGCCCCCAGGCACTCGACCAGGCCCTCTTTCAGGTACTGTCTCCACACTATAGGATAAAGCCTGGCCATGGATTCCCGCATTGGCAAGACCACTGGAAGACAGGATAGCTACATATAAATTAGATATTCCTGTAGTCAACTCAACCCAACAGTTTGCTTGGCAACAGGCCTGAGGGCAATATGTGGACTCGTGGTATATAGATTAGGTTGAGGATCAAGTAAACCAGAATTATCAGATTGTCTCCATCCAAAACAGCAGACACAGGGGGCCCCCCCGAGTAGGGGCATGCACAACCTGGCCTAGGAGCAGCGCATTGTTTGTGTGGATTTTCATGGGTGAAGGTGGTAGCATTATTAGTTGGATGGCAGAGTTAGCATACCCACTGAGGTGGCAGGTTTGGAGTCCAATACTGATAAGGTCGAGTACCATCTGATAACTCTTTAGTGTCAGTACAATATAGTCAAGATTAGAGGAATCACTCTTACAACATTTAGCATATTCAATATCTGATCGAAATGTAGAGAGACAGTTGTGTTTCAAACTAAGCCAATGAATAGCTTTGCTTATAGTGCCTCAGTGTTCTCATAGACATCCCAAATCATTTTAGGTATCAATGCCATGTAAACCTGTCGCTTGGTTACATTGCCCTTCGAATGTGGTCTTGGCCAGACAGATAATCAGCACCAATGTACTTATTCAAAGCCAGAGAATGACCATTTGCAGTTGGGTTGACATAAGGTGGACGGGGCAAGAGGAGTCTCTCATTTGGCCAGTGAAGAGCCCGTACATCAATAGGTGGGGGGTGCATAAATCATGGCAGGGCCCATCTTAGAGGTGGGACTTCTCCTATTGTTAGTTTGAGAGTGATTAATTGCCACACAAGGTGCATGAGTTACCAAGATATTGCTTGGATTACAAACATAAGTAGCGGTTTGGGTGGAATTTACCACGACATCATCCCTCGTTGCTACAGTATTAGGGTCATTGCTTTGCCCTGATTGTTGTTTCCTTGTTGCTAATTAAGAGAGACAATTGCAAGGACAGATGCAATCGTTTACCAAGGGGAACTTCCCTTTAGCAAGTCTTTCCAATAGAATGGAGAATAGACCTTTCGAGTCATCTAGCTTGCGATGTAATGAGCTAAGGCCATCCTTATTAGCTAATACAAAGGAATTCATAACATGTCCTTTTGCCCCTGTTTTTAATTGGTTCAGCTTTAAGGATTAATTCACCTTCCTTGATTAAATGGTTAATATCAGCGAGAGTACCATTTCTTCCCGCAGAGGTATTGGGACAGGGCCACCTGTAGCAGGTTTCTTGGTTCCTTTAGCATTGGTCTTAGGCGGCTCAGATGCCTTCCGCTTCCCCATCTCGGCACTGTACAGACACTGGCCTTAAATACTTAAATACTTAAATTGGGATCCATAAGATAACTGAATGAATAAATACAATTAAACTCACAAGACTACTGTGGCATTTACAGCAAAGTTTAGATGAAAGAGAGTGAGCCTGGCCTGAACTCTTCTGGGCGATGATGGGCAAAGACGGCCCTGGCACGTCCCGCACTGCGAGATTAATAGTGCACTTTAGATCATGATGTCATTGCTTGGCCTGGCCCTGCTGCTCCAAGCACTGGGGGACGTCGTCCCACCCCAGTCTGGCAAGGAAAGTTCTGGGAAGTCTGTATATGGGCAGGGAAACCTCCAGGTAAGACTTGCGCTGCAAGATTAATGGGGCGCTTAAGAGCACAATGTTGTTGCTTGGCCCCGGCATGCCTCTTGGAGGGCTGGGGGATGTAGGCCCACTCCAGTTTGGAAAGGAAAGTTCTGCAAAAGCTGTATGAGGGCAGGGAAACCTCCAGGTAATACTATTCTATTGGATTTCTTTCTCAGAAACGGGAGAATACCACCTATTTTGTAATTTTCAATAAAATAGATCTGGTGAAATGGGTTCTCACAACTGCTATTCCATATGTTCATATTTCTGAAATACAGCTAAAATAGAGCTCTAGCTTCTTCATTGATTAATAATGTGTTAGGCATGACAACGGCTAGGGTAAATATTGTTCAAGCAGATGCAGTTCCACAGAGCTGTAGGACACCTTATGAACGATGCAGGTCGAAGACTCTAACAGGGTCAGGTCAGTACTGCATTTGACTGACGTCAGTGCATTGAAAACCACTGAGTTATTTATTACCAACACATGTCATTTATAGTATTACAAAAAAGCAAAATCTCTGCTAGCAAGTACAACATAGACACATGTACATTTTATTATTAATTCTATGTAACATTTGGGTATTTAATACAAAGGTTTACATAATACAAAAATATTCTACTTTCGAACGGAAACAATGCACGTCTAAGACATCCATAGTCACAATTTGCACTATATTTGGAGTAAATTTCTGACTTCTTGAAAGAATATTTCGGGACTACTAATGGGAAACTACTACAGCATTCCAGGAGTAGTTCTACGTCCTGCAGACATTATCTGTGGCAGAGCTCATGCCAATACATTACCCCCTTATAGGACCTCCTCCTCCCAATCAAAACATATTGAGGTGGTCCCGCCGCCAGGCAGGCACTTCACATACTGGTCCTGTTACATTGTGTCCCCCATAAAGACTCCTGCCTCCCTCCCAATGATCCAAAAGGTTACACCCCTCGCCCTTCAATTGATAAGAAGTTTTCGATTATGAAGACTTGTCACTCAGCCTGTTCTTCCTATGTGGGATTTGTCTACTGTTCTGAAGGGATTGCAGCTACCTACATTTGAGCCTTTGGATGAGGCAGATCTCATCTGGGCTTCATCATAAACATCTTTCTTACTGGCAATAACATCTGCTAGACGACTGGGTGAGCTGAAATACCTGGTTACTTCTTTTCCCTTTCTACAGATTATTCCTGATAGATTAGTGTTTAGGCCTGATCTTAAATGTATTCCTAAAGTAAACCCGAAGTTTCATTTCCAGCAGGAGATCATTCTCCCTGTTTTAAGAGGGTGATGATCAGCTTCCCTTCCTGTTAGAAATTAAGCATGTATTATTGATTTACTTACATTGTACAAAGAAATTCAGATTTGGGAGTGTGATTCAGAGTAAAAAGGTTACTCCTGCTAATCTGAGCAGATAGATGTGCCAGGCTATTTGCGAGGCTTACAAATCTTTGGATGAGGTCTCCCCTTCTGGAGTCCAAGGTTGTTCTACCAGGTCCGTTTCTACATTTTGGGCACAGGCAGGAGGTGTTCCAATTCAATAGATTTGTAGGGCAGCCATTTGGCCAGCCAATCACACATTTGTTAATCGCCATCATCTGCACGTGATGGATTCTACTTTGGGCAACTTTGGTTCTGGTGTGGTTAAAGCAGCAATTAAGTAATTGTTGTGATTGATAAAAGTTATACGAGCATTTCAGATATGGTATAAAACGTGGTCTTCTTTGTTTGTGAGTTCCTCAGTATGTTAGGGCTGGGGCAAGGAGGTCCTATGAGGGGGGAATGATATCATTGCTTACCGGAAAACTTCCTCACCCCGATTAAGATCCCCCTCATCCCTGTCAGGATCTCTCCTTTCCTCCCTATCAGTTTTATACCTTTCTGGACTTGTTACTAACAGGTTGTTGAGAGAAAGAGAGGAGCCTTTAAGGGTGGGGGGTACAAGAATGTGGTAAAGGGCTAGATTGTGAAGTGCTGTCCGGGGGCAGAACTGCCCCAATATGTTAGGACTGGTACGAGGAGGGCTTCAATCTGGGTAATGAAGTTTATCGATAAGTAATGATTTCAACTTCAGATAAAGAATATACAGAGGAGGGCTGTTGGTTATCACACTTCCACCATTGATTCGTTTGCGTAAACCTCTTCAGACATTGACTCAATGGGGTATGTGTCACATTTTAATATAAGTCCATTGCATTTCTCAGTACAAAACATATTTTCCGTGTTTGCGTTAATGATTGCTTCTTAGCCAGTCATTGCAGCATCACCCACTGCACAGGGGACAACTGCAGGGAGTTACACATATGATATTTGCTGCCCGTGACAATTACTTCTCACAAGACTCACCCTCATGTTTAGAAATCTGAGAAATTAATATTTCATAATATTTTTCATTTATGGCCAAAATTTGATTTATTGTTTCTCTATTTAACACAGTTTGTATATTGACATGTACTTCTCAATAAACATATACAAAAAAAAAATCACCTTCTGTCGTACCTGGCGGCAAACCACAGATGATGAGACGAACTCCCTCATCTAAAATGGCCACCATGTCAATGTCATGACGAAATTGCCATCTTTAATGAGGGGTTTCCCTGCCTTCAGTCGGTCAGACTGGTCCCAGACAGGTCTCTCAGGCCGAGGGACGGCAGTGCTGCAACAGGAGCTGGTTGGCGCTGCTCAGGGAGATGCTGCTGCTGTTTTGTGCTCGAATTTTGGGAGGCACCCTAAACCTGCACCTCAGCATGCCTAAGGCAATTCTGTGGGTAGCTTGCAAGCCGCTCTTTCTATGGTGCTGTTTGTCATTTAGAACAGACGTCTGCTGCGCAGGGAGTCCACAGTATACTGGGTTTTGTTTGAGCTGGGCAATGGAGCAGTATTATCCTGATGAGACGAAATATGGCTAATTCGGCACCAGCTCTTGCATCTTCTTGAGGGCTCGTCCGAAGTGAGCACTGCGTCAAATTTAAAACGGATTTAACGGAATCAGGGTACAAAGTTGCTCTGATAAATATGTAGTGATATTTTTGTTTAAAAAACGACGGTTGTCGATCTGCCGTATATAAAGTGAACGACGGATCCTAACATAAACCAAACTCTAACTAACCCGAAATCTTTAGTGAACTAGGTCGGCATTCTTATTTTTTGTTTCAGAGCTCATTCCGTTCTTGCCGTTTTAAATCCCGTTTAATAATTATTGTAATTCGTTGGGTGCAGACATTATGACTGAGACACACAAACAGTACAAAAAGACGCTCAGGATAAGACGCATGCAAAGCAGGTTTAAAAAAAGTTCTGAGCTCTGGCATAGACAATCATACCTGCACAAACAAACAGACACCTAGCATCAGATACGTGCACGGAGAACAAGAACAGAGAACATGGGTCATCTAATATCCACCCACATCCGAACATTCATGCATAAACTCACACGCAGCATTCATGCAACCACCTATGCTTCCATACAGCTATCCAACTACACCCATCTATCTATCCATCCACCAATATTTGTAATCATGGTCCTCGAAACGTTTATTCATCCTTGTATACAAACATGCAGCCAGCAATCCATCTGTGCATTCAACCAACATCTACCTATGTCTGCATGTACCCGTATGTATGCTGTCTGAATGTGTGCGTGTCTGCATGTGTGTGTCAACTGGACAGTTGGGTATGTTTTTGATGGATATATGTGTTTTCTGGTTTGCATTCATACTGCACAAATGGATATTACCTCAAAAGATTCACATGCAGCTTAAAGAAGCCAGTCTTATTGGCTTTGAGGTGCTTATTTGCAAGTTTTGCTTCACCATGGGCATTAGTAGCTCTATAGAAAACCCCCTTGAGATACACCCCAATAATTTTGAGCTGCCACACCCCTATTCCCATCCTGGATAGGGAGCTACTCGTGCCCTTTACTGAATTTAATCTTTTGTTGCATTTAAGGTTGAAATGTGTCCGCCAAAGGTTTGTGAATACACTTACTGAAGCAAGCATCTGCTTCTTCGCCCTGCAATGCCAACTTAACTATACCTTTGAAGTAATTAAGCGAAGGGTAATTTTACACCATATGCTTGTAATATTGCTTGAGAACAGTTACGAGTCTAGAACCAAGGTATTTGAATAAGGGCATTTGTGCATCTAGGTTTACATGAGGAGTGCAAACACCCTTGAAGTGTGTGACTGAGTGCATTCGTGCACCTCAGTTCACCTTTGTGTAGCTTCCTGAATCCCATTCATCATTAGGCACACTCTGAAATACGAGTTCAACACAAATCGTTGTATGTGATCCAGAGCAAGGTAAGGCCTCAGTCTGTCTGGCACTGCCAATACATCTGGCTCCCATTGTTACAAGAGAAGGCTTCAATATCATTCAGTCATTGGACTCTCTGTGGTGACTGTCCTGATAGCCCGTTTACTCGTTAACTTACAAACTGTCTGGTGAACTGTCTATGATCTATCATGGTTGCACCCAAGAGCTGGACCCCGGATCTGGACCATAGATGATGGCTTTGTTACACTGCTTCCTTGTTTTTGAAAAACCACTAAAATATTTTTAAAATGTAATTTATCCATTAGTACATTCTTGTAATGTCTGTTACCTCTTCTTTCTTACAGGTTGAACTTGCAGAAGAAGGGGTATGTATTGTTTTATATTTAACTTGTAGTTTGGGGTAAATTGTACAAATACAGTACATACCTATTTGCTATTCTGGATACTCTCAGAAGTCGCCCAAAGCAGTCTTGAATCATTTCTTGAATTATCTATGCAGTGACATCACAATTCACACACAACCCCATTTGCCCTTGACTTGTCAACCTCAAGAGTATTGGTATTATGTGTTTAACTACTGCCTTGACATCATCACGTTGTTTATACTTTTACATCGTATGTGTTCCCTAATCCTCTCTCTGTATCCCTTGCTAACAGCCTTAACCTCTCCTAGAACATTTCCCTTATCCTACCTCTAAATGCAACCTTCACCTTGACCCTAAACCTAAAAGTATTGCCTGCCATGACCATAAACCTGCCCACTGAAATAATTAAAACCCCAAGCATATATCTTGCCATGATCTTAATTCTAAACCCATCTTTTTCCTTCAAGTTTACTCTCACCCAAAACATATCCCCTCCTGTTATGTTTACCCTTATCCTTACCACAACGCTAAACCCACTTATCTTCCTTATCGTATTTCAGTCACAGTAATGGCAATGACAATGTAATGGCGTTGAGGTGACTGTGATTGATAAGGCGAAGGTAATTCCATAAATATAAGTAGGGGGGATGGAAACGAGGTCATGGAGCACCCTTCCTGAGTCGCTCTGCATGTTATTCTCTGCTCAGTAAAGGCTGCGCCCGGTGTGTTTATTGCTATATGTTTAATGAGTGTATGTGTGTATTTTAAACTCATGCTGTCTGCCACTTCTTTTAATGACAACATACAAAAAAAACCTGGGGAAGCATCATTCTCACCAGATTAGTCAACCTGTCATTGATTCCAGTGATGTGCCTCTTGCCACATTGCCCACGTTTATGATATCAGTGGGTTCTGGATGATTATTTCTGAATTCTCTTTTTATCAGTGTCCCAAAGTGATGGTTTGCCACTGTGACAAAGGAGAAAGAGGCCACCCTGGACCTGCAGTGAGTACCCTTTTCATAATTTATCTTTATCTACATTCAGAAGGTAGAGAATGATACGAAATGAAAGATTTTGCACTGTACTGTCATTAAAGTCTGCATGAACTATGTATACGAATAGAAATATTGTTAATAGGGGAGCTTTAGGTAGAATCATTTTATATCCTTTAATAGGGGAGCTTTGAGTGGAACCATTTTGATATGCTTATGCTTTTTAATAGCCATATTCATTTGTGTTACTTCTCTGATTTTTACCTACCATTGTTTTAACAACTCGAAGAAGCAATTAGCAAGCTAGCAAACATAGGCAATTCATTTGAACCAGTTTTATCAGGCAACCTATAATTCTAAAACTAGAAACAATTCACAGGCACAACAGTAAAAATCAGGAAAGTCACAAGTTCCTTGGTTTTACAAAACACTAGTGTACCACCAACCAGAGGTCAGGTTAAGGTTTTGACTTTCCCTCAGAAAGGAATAACCTTGGATGGTGACAGCCCATCATTGTCCTATGTTTGACTTCACTTTGCACATGGTGGTTCCGCAGACTATTTTATGGATCAGTTTTAACAAAACCTTAGATTGTTATGTTCAAAGATGCACAAACTGTTACTATGCAAACAAAGATGCATATAGATCCTGATTATTAGCTTACATGTTACCAGATTACCCTAACTCTATGGTTTCATGCAGTTTTTTCATGCAAACTGGCAATGTTTGCTTGCAAGCGCTAGGTGCGCTGAAAATTGATGTTTTGTTTTTGCAAAACTTAATTTTAAAAGACTTTTCCTCAATATTTTCAAATTGCATGGATTTTGGCACTTTGTCTTGTCTCATAACACCTCAAATGAGTAAGAAAGTACAGATTTAAATGTGAAACCCCACATGCAGACAACTCTACTCTGTGAGAATTACAGGACGCTGTCAAGAGGAAAATCCGCACAACCCATATGTAGCATAAAACCTTCCTCTGCGCTCTGCATCACTACCTAGGATAAAATTCTGTATTTAAATGAGCTTTAGCGGTAACACCAAAGAAAGATCAGCATGACCTTTTTGTTGTATTTGTTAGCTGTTTTTTGTTCCTAATTCTGAAACAAGCACATTCAAACTCCATGTCGTATTGTCTGTCGCACATACATTCTCTCTAATTTAATGTGATAACTTGGCCATTATTGCTGCTTTCATATTTATTCTATCAAGGGTTTAATTAACTGAAATAAATAAAGATTTACTTACTATTTGTATAGTTCAGTACTCACCTCTTCCTCTTGCCACTTTGTGCAGACATCAGCCTCTTAACCTATGTCCACTATGGCAGTCTTGTTGTGTAGGGGCAATGGGTCTTGTGCCCTTCTAAATAACCTATGTGGTTGAGTGTCAGAGTCTTTCTAGAGCAATGATCATGGCTCTTCATCAGGGGCGTATTTTTATTGATTCTGGTTATATTGGGAACTGTCACACAAGATTCTAGTTTCCAGGTCTGTTTGTAGTGTAAGAGAGTATCTTCATATGCATTGTTCATGCTGCTTTTGAGTGCAGCCTCCCTGAGTTGTGTGTTGAAATTTCCAATCCCTATTTGTATCATATGTATAGTCTAACTATGCCTATGACCCTTGTGTCAATAGTTCCCTGCCCCCTTTCTTTCTCAGTCTAACCAGAGCCATCACTGAAGTTAATTTTATCCACCAGAGTCTGGTCACAATCTCTCTTTCCCCAAGGTCACGTGTTTCCCGATTCCCTCTTCTCTGCTTCCCCTAGACAAATACAACTGATAGAAAGACAATTCGATGTCTGTAAACTATACGGGATATTCCTTCTGTCATTCACAGCTGCTGTGTAGCTCAGGTGTGTAAGCCAGGTGTGAGATAGCGTCAAAGGCTCCACTGAGCTGGAAATCAGCCCGCAAATCAATTGACTGATCTGTCAAAGTTGAGGAGTAGCTGAACTGTCTTTGGCAAGTGAGACATAGCAATTGCGACTGTGGCAAGTTCTGCTGTGACACATGAGAGACAGCTGTTTTGACTGAGATCATTGAGAAATAAGGCAGCCTCAGCATGGGGTAGCTCTGCTGTAAGTGGAAGGTGGTCATGTGGGCTATTACAACTACTTCTTTTACGAGTGACATACTATTCCCTGCCCATGTGCTGATGTATTCCCAGAACTCTTCGCTGAACTGCAAGGAACTACCAGCTTTGCTGCTCCTTTTCACAAGCACTCATCTCACAGGCACAGCCAGGCCTTCTTGCTCCCTCTCACTAACAAACACATTTATAATTAGAGCACAGAACAGAGTTTAAAACTGCATGAGCTCCAACTGCTCGTTCCCTTAAAGAATTTGGGAATTTGGGGAGGCGAAATACCAGAGTCAAGACGTAGGTCATCATTTGGGTGTTAGGAGACAGACCCTGGTGCTGTCTAATCCCAAGGCAAATGGCCAAAGTTGCCAGAGGCCTAGCTTTGATCCTAGGTTTTCCAGTGTGACTGCTTCAGTCAGTTGGCAGTTATGTAGGCCTGATCAGGGCTGTGTCTGACCATGCTTGTGCCCAAGTATTGAGGATGCAACAGAACATACAGAGCACAAAACTCCACTGTTTCAAACCAGGATTTCTGGATAAAGAGAGACACCAACCATGTGGGAACATTTATAATTTACTTTTCTTTACTCACCGATCTAAGTGGCGCCATCTTAGATCAGTCAGTAAAAAAGAAAAGAAAATGGCGACTGTGTAATTCTTTAGGCCTGTGCAAAAAGACATGACCACCAACAGCAGCCAAGTCATCGAATCTTTTTTGAACACCAGCAAAAAAGCATTGATAATAATCGATGCTGTACAACATAGGCAAAAACCAGTAGGTCTCAAAAATATGACACATTGGCTTTGTCAATGTTTGTTTTATTTCACATGAGCACCATTTAAGCACTTTTGACATGGTCCTTGGCCACACAGTGTGGCAGGAACACTGGATTTTCCTTTATTTTAAGGAATTTTTTGCTCATTGCAGCAGTTACGTGACTGGTTCAGTCATCCACCAGCCATCCCGCCCAGAAGGCATACGTTTGCGCAAACGCATTTTCACTGCACAGAAGGAACATGCGTCTTCACGCACAAGGTTGTTTTTGCCTTTGGGGATTGAACAGACAGCTCTGCAAGGGTTTTCTTTTACTTTTTAATGCGACTGCATCAATGTGCCTATTCACATATTATTAACCCCTACAATGACCTTCAAATGATTTCAGTAATTAATTTAAATCTTTTGGCATCATTTCATGGGCACCTGAGCGATTGGTCCCAAAGACTTCACAATCCATCAGCAGTGCGTCAGGTAAATTAAGTGGGCCACGGCGTCGATGACTCTTGAACTCAGACTACTGACGTGCAGATGCAGATTGCCCGCTTTAAATGTACACAACGTCAGTGAAACCACCGACAGCCGGAGAGCGCTGCTGAGGAACCCGCTGGCATGCACCTATGAGGCGCTGTCAGGTGCCTGATGGACGGCCATGCTGTCAGAAAGCAGGCGTGCCCCGGGGGCATTCCTCGCATTCTCAGACTAGTAATACCAGGGCTGTCATGACTGCACTGTAATCATTTTTAATGGACAGGAAGGCACAACTATTTGCGTTTATAGACAGGTGAAAAGATAAATGAGTTTATCTACAAGTCTCAATAAACAAGTGAATAGTCTGTAAATATGTAAAAGCTTTGTTAATAGCGTAAGGGGCATCTATTCTGACTTTGTGTTCCAACCTACTTGTTTTAGGGCAAAAAGGGACGTCCAGGCGATGATGGGCTTCCTGGTCCAAAGGGCTTGAAGGTAAGACACTTTCGATACGCTTTCGATGAACTTCGATAATAATGCAACTTTTTCTGATGTTCTGTGTAACGTTGAACTGAAAAATCATGGGACATAATTCATAACAGTGATGTCAAAAAAAGAGCAAATCAATTTCATACCGTTTTGAATTTTCACGTTACGAATGTTGCAAATGTAACGTGAACTTAACGTTAGTTTTGTACCAGAGCAAAAATGAAGCAAACTGACTTTGCTCTATTTTTGTTGTGTTTAGATAGTCTAGTCAGTCAAAAAAAGATGCAATACATTTTTCTCCGTTTTTTAACAGAAAAGAATGGCATTATTTGCCTCATGATTACTGCCCTGGATTTGGTGATGCTAATGCCACACTCTGCTGTGTCCGATACCAGAGTACTGATAACCAGGGCTCTAAATGGGCCGGTACTGTCCGGTACTGAGTACTGGCACTTTTTTATTTTGAGAGAGAGAGTACCTGCACTTTTCAAGAAAAACGCAATACCTTTAATTGGAGAGTACAGGCCCTCCTCAGAAACAAGCAGGTACTCTTGTACAGAGTACCAATACTTATATTTTTCCATTTCAAGCACTGCTGGTAACCCAAAGAGCGCACAATAACCGGGGATTACAAATGGCATCCTGCGGTTCCTCTGAGAAATTAGAAATTATCAGTGAAATTGGTAATTCTGGTCCAATTTTTTCCTCATTTTAATCCAGAGGGTTACTAGGAGATTTCGGATACTTCCAGCAGCCGGAATCTCCATCTGAAAATATATGCATCCATATGGCCCTACTTATCTTGTCTTTCCAATGGGGTAATTAACTCCATCCCCAGTGAAATGACCTGCTTATTGGTAATGAGGGCCAAAGTTCAAAGCAAAATCTGTGTTGTCAACGCCTATAGGGCAAGCAACAAGATGGTGCAGGATGGGTTTTGCTTACATGCCTGCTATATATAATCAGGGTCAGATGTACTTAGAATCGATTAACAAAAAGCGGTCACAAAATGAGAACCACATTTTTGTGAATCGATTCAGATTTTGCAAACCAACCTATATACTACTAAATTGAGTCTCAAAATAAGGAATCGGATTGGGCTGCAAACCAAAACCTGCCTCATTAATATTTATGAGGTAGGTCACAAATTGCCATTTACTCTGATTGACCACATTCATAAGGATGGTGGCCTACAAGGATGAACAGACCACCATGTCTGTGAATGTGTTGAAATAGAGACAACATTTTGCAAGTGTGCCCGTTTTCCTTGAAGGAAACAGGACTGTGTTTACAAAATAGTTTTCTTTTTCAAAAGTTTCATTGCAAGTTGGCAGTGGTCCTGTGTAGCACTGACTCGTCTCCCTGAAATGTTTTTAACATTCACAAAGGGGAAATGTCTCCTTGCAACTGGGTAACCAACTCAATGTTGGGGTCTGTAAATTTCCAATAGTTTGCAACTGGAAATCATTGATACATCTCTTACTGTATCACTACTTGGAAGGGATATTCACAACACATCCCTTCCAAAGAGCTATTCTGTTTGCAGTCGTAAACTCATTTAGGAGTTGGTAAAAATTAACTAACTCCTAAAATGTGTTTAGTATTGTTTTTGCCCTCGCAAACTGAAATTCAGACTGTTTGCCACTGTAAAAACATTTAGCACATCTGGGCCATGGCCCATTGTCAGTATAAGGGTGCCATGACATTTAGAAGTCCTCTACAGACATGAACTGGAAGTCTTATATTGCAATTAATCAAACTTTTTTGCTTATTCATAGGGAGAGACGGGCTTGAATGGAATACCTGGTAGAGATGGAGCTGAGGTAAGTCAATCCCAAGATACTCCCTTGCCCTCTGCCACTGGCACGGTTTGCAAACTGTATTTGTATCACTCTGCTCTTTGGAGTGGATTCAGAAGTCTAGTGCCATGGTAGCTGAGCTGTTGAATGAAATATGAGCATTTTACCCAGTAGGGGCAGCAGACGTTTCTTTTAGTAACATAACACGCATTTGTAAAGTGCACATTCACTCCTTGGGGCATATTGGCACTGAATAACATATTTATTGTTACCCTGCTCTGTGGTACTCATTTTATGACTCAGCCTACACTTCAGCCTTAATCAAACAGACACTCATGTATAGTAACACCTATCACAGTAAGTGTTGTCAGAATGTAAAGGGGCAGAATGGCACATTGATTCCTGGTCAGGAACTAGGCAGTATGACAGTAGTAAAAGGTAAATGTATAGGGGCATCAGATTTAGCCCAGCAGCGATAAATATGGCTCCCTTGCATGGGAAGGGTGGCTACATACTACCTCCTTAAACCCACTAAAAATCCTTTTAGCAGCACTGGTGGGCGCTATATATGTTGTGCCAGTCCTGTGTAGGACACAGAGTAAAAAATGTAAGCCTGTCGCAGTTCATAACAAAATAAAAAAAGAGGAAAAACAAAACACAGCAGGATGAGAGTGTGAGAGAGAAAGGTGGATTTCCTACTAGTCAAAGGCTTGAACAGACACTTTGAGGTCCTGCCTAAGGGGGCATGCTTGCTATATATACCAGCATCGGAAGTGAGACCGACAGGATCACCAAAATAGCACGATGACCAATAGCTCTTAATCCGAGGACAAAAATCCCTCATCACAGTGAAGCAAGATGGCTCCTACCCAAACGCCTCCATGACCAGGCTCGACAGTAATTTGAAGGTAAAAATGTATCATGCACAGATGATCATGCATGCTTCAATCCACCTCGAAGACCTCCTTAATACCTCACAAAAATACCTTTTGTACAATTCTGACCATTGTTTCCTACCAAATGGAGATTATCTAGATCTCCCTGTGCGTCTACATGGGAACCTATCAAAAGTATCTTCATATTAATTCTAAAACCCGGACTCGCCAAACGCATCACTGTTCCAGCTTCTGTAGAGTGCTCTGTTTGTAGAACAAAATGCATAAAATAACATTTCTATTTTTAGCAATCAGATAGGTTCAACATGGCCTAGGTTTTAGGCTTATTATTGATGACTTTAAGGTTGTTGAGCAACATTTCATTGTTATGGCAAAATGTTAAGATGATTTGGGATCAGTAGTTTTTTTATATGGTATTGTAGTATATTTTCAAAAATCTTCCTACATACAATGCACAATAACTTGAGGAAGGACCATTCAAGCATTCTTGTAGCTCCCTAGTTAAGTAAGTGGGCTGGTTAATTTCTGCAGGTGCAAAATGAAAATAATACGTTTGCTGAAGCTGAATTCCAAGCTCCCACCCAAAGTTCAACTCTTTTGTCTGATATAGCCATTAAAAGATTGAGCAAATCAATGGTGGTTTCATTGGCCGTGTTATTGAGCCCTTCTTGCCTCTACGTTTCTTAGAGTTCTGCCTTTTTGTGTTTTTCTATAACTTTATCTATTGGTACTTTACTAGTGTATGCGTAGTTTGTAGGCAGTAGGCACAATTGCAATACATTTCCAAATGAAATGGCTCCTAAATGTTACAAATGGCACACCTAAGCAAAACATTATCGTTATGAAGATATTCCACCTTGATTTTTTTTTATCTGTCTACCTATCTTTTTTTTTACTATCTTGAATTATTAATTAGCTTATCTCTCTCTGCTCATGTCAATACGTCGTGCATCTCTCTGTCTTGGGTATTTCGTTAGAAGTTGAGGAACTGAAGTCCTGAGTGATAAAAATGAATCAAGAAACATGTGGAAACTTGCTGTAAATAAGTATCTTTCAAACTTTGATGACTCTGGCAAAAACGGAAAACATAGATTCTCCAAAAGTTGCAGACTTTGATTAGCTGCAGCTACCCTATGCCCGGCAAATACCTAAACCAATCAGCTATCCCATCTCCTGAAAAAGCCAGTTGGGGTAAAGTTCACAAATAATGCTACGTTGTTCACTCGGTTGCAGCTGTTTCACTATTATAAGCACATACCTGCCTTCGACTGATTTCTTATGGTAAAGATGCACTTACTTCAGCAGCAGGATGTGTTACCTAGCCATGCGCCACCAAAACCTTGGAGGTAGTTTGGCTGTGCAAGTGACTGGTTTGTGGTTTATACTGGGAAACATCACTACATCAGTGATCTAAGTACTGATCTGTTGTGATTTCTGAATGCCATTATAACGAGCCTCCTGTTGCTCTGTCCATAATTAGTTTGTACTGTATAGCCTTGTATAGCATTACCCTAACAAGACTAACAACCAGCTTGACCTAACAACAATAAGTAGGTTTCCATAAATACAACTAACTATTTGGAAGCATAGGTATCTTCCTAGGAGCAGTAAATAAAGGGGATTGTGCAGAAGTGGCAGGCTTTAGACACTGGTCACGTTCTTAAATTTTTGTTCTGACTTCCAAGCAGTTGAATGTTTGTTAGTAGAATAAAAAGTTAAGGAAAAGGCAAAACATGGATTTCTGGTTTTGCTAAACAATGTTCCGCAACAGGATTCTTTTGAAAGTAACTGTTTTGGCATTTACTGAGATAGGTCACTGAAATGCACATCAGATTCCTTTCACATGAGTTCGTATTCACAGGTAATGCAATACACATTGTGCAAGTTTCACAGCAATGGTGACCTATGCAAAAAATAGAGGATGATTTGGGGTTGTCTGTAAATTCGGAAAAAAGACAGAAAATAATATGGTGTTGTGGTTCTTGGTCATAGATCCAGCAGAACTACATGTAGGTTTTCTGTGTTTATTACAGATGTATACTTCCACAGCTATTTGGGAAACAAAACATTGTTAAAATAATAAACCATACATCTGAAAAACATAGGGAAAAAATAATTAAAGTATAGTTGGATGTTATAAACCTGCATTCTCTCCAGTTTTGGTCTCCAAAATATCAGCTTGGAATCGTCATGTGTATCTAGAGAAGAAGGCCCTCAATGGTATACACCTTTTAGATCATCCACTTTCCTTCAAAGCCAAGGGGATAAGAATTTTGCCAGGGTGAGGACCTTCTGCATCAGTAACTAGATATGAAATCTCATTTGAAAGACTTTATTGGGGATGCAACGGATGCTGAAATCATGCCACATCACACCCACCACACCCAAGACCAAACTGCTGATAAAACGTAATTTATGCCCAGATACACCTATCTGACCCAGAGATCTCTGGAAAGATATTAAACGCCTTTTCATGACAGGAAAGGGAAGGTAACACCCTCGTGTAGCATGAAGGTGTTGGCAAAGGAGTTTCTTTACAAGAAAAAATATTTCTTTGAGGGGATAAAAACCAATAAAAAGCCACATGTACAAATTCACTTTTGTTCTTACAGATTTACCAGCTACTAGAAAATCTGTTTGAGTAACTTTGCCTAAGCAGTATGCCTGGAAATCAACACATGTTTTTGGCAAAACCTGGGGGAAAGGTTTTCTGAATGCTTCAATCTTGCCTTTGTGAATTAGACTGGTGGTTGTATGGTCACTGCTATGAAGTGTTCCATTCCAGTCTTTGTCAATTATGAGAAGTCTCTATTTCAGAAAGGGATGTTTAGTATTACCCCTTTTGATATGCTTTCTAAAATATTGACTCTTACTCTATTTTGTCTAGGGAAAGCCTGGATACAAAGGAGAACAGGTATGTATATACTTAATATATTATCCTTCTCTATGTTCAGATATTTGCATCACATCCCATCAAATACATGGAGCCCGATTCACAAAGAATTTGCTGTGACTTTCTGTTGTAGTACTCCCTATTATTCATGAATTCCATAAGTTAGCCAAGCATATGTCAGAATTATTCCTGGCTAATTCTTGGAATTCAGAAGTACACTTCCAGTAGTGCAACAGTGTGTCACATCTATTCATAGCAAAATCTTTGTGAAACAATCCTTTAATTTGTTAAATTTAGATACTGGTCTGCAGTATTTCAAGCAATGCATGTTGTCTAGCAGTATGACTTAATATTGATCTATCAAGTATTTTCTGAAAATCAATGAAATGTTTTTCCTTCTTTCTTTAGGGTGACAGAGGTGAATGTGGGACTCCTGGAATTAAAGGCGACCGGGTATGTTAAACTATTTTCTATGTTTGCAGGGGGTATTATCTTTTAGTTCATTTCACTGTCATTACATACATTATTAATTTATTTGTATCGTCTCCTTACTAGGTAAAGCTGTTGAAATGTATGAGTCAAGGAAATTACTAGTATTGCAATAGAAATAACTGGTTTCCAGTCCAAAACAATTTAATTTCCATCTCCCTGATTGGCCAGACAAAATACAGCAAACTGTCCAGTCAGAGTTTGTCTATAGCTTTTGAGGAAGAGTTTTAAACCCAAACAAAAACTTCCTTGACTTTCAGAACTCTCCACAGAGAAGAAATATACTTGGATATGGTCACCCTTGTTGGCATGTATGTCCAGATTTGAGTTTAAATGTTTTGAACCGGTAAGGCTGCAAGCTTTGCAGTTGTTCATGGTTTAGGATGCAGGATTGCAAGGATGTCATGCCTTATTTGGGGGAATGTGAGAGACTAATGTTGTCTTCTATGTGTTAACTCCAGCAGAAATGGATGTTACAATTGTGCAAGACAACATATGGAGCGGGGAAATATGGGGAAGGGGAAAGATGAAACTGTTGTTGCACCATGATTTGACTCTGTAACCATTGCTTTATCAAAAATGGCAAAAACTACAATTAAAAGGATTGTGGAAAAATTAATCTCTTGATTTTTAGGAGGACGTAAAATTAGACTTCATTTGAGAAGTATATTTATGTATAGAATAATTGAGTAAACTAAATTAACATCTGCTAACACAGCTTCAATATTTTGGTACTTTAACACTAATATGTTATTTTTACATTTAAGTAGCACCTAGGCTGTGCAACAAAGCTGTGAGTAGAAACTTAAAGTAGAGACTTAGGGCCTCATTAAAAGTTTGGAGGTCCTAAAATGCCAAACTCACAGTGGCGCTCCGACTGCCACAATCCTGGCGGCCCGACTGCCAGATTACGATCCTGGCGGTCAGACAGCCAGGAGGCTGCCACCTCTGCCTGGATCAGGGATCCCAAGGCTGGTGGTGGTGAAAGCCATTGTCAGCCACGGCAGTGCCAAGTTTAGAACCACCGGGTTGATCACAACTTTCCTTTCCACTAGCCTTTTCATGGCAGGGGCCCTACCATGAAAAGGCTAGTGGAAAGGCAAAGTTAGGGCATGGGGGCCCCTGCACTAACCATGACCATGACCACAGTCAGCACCCTCTGAATGTGCGCTGTCTGCTGCCCCGTTAGTTTATATCTCAAAGCATCCATGCTGATTAAAAAGCTGGGAAACCATGCAGGGTATAAGAGTTATATCAATCCTATAAGAAGAGAACAAAAAAGGAAAAGAAGAATTGGTAAGGCGAGGAGAAGTGGGAAGGGATGATTAAAGGTGGGAAGGAAGGCCGGAACAAGGATAAGTAAGAAGGTTAATAAAGTAAGATTAACTATGGATGTAGAGCATGAAGAGGTAGATCAATTAATGGGAAACAAGACAGACACGCAGATTTGTGAGGGACAGTCAAAAAGGAAGCCAGGGTTACATAGGCAGTAGCCTAATAATAGTACAAGAGGACAGGAAACCGTTGACCAGATTGGAGATCAAAAGAGAGCAAGAGGGGATGTTGCTTGGAGCCAAGCTTGCGAGCATAGAGAGCCCCCTTTACATAGGGGGAAACAATGAAATAGGATGAGACTAATGGGTAATCTCAATAAGCTAGAATACCAGGAGCAAAACAATCTGTGAGTCTACTTGGAACCCATGCAAGAATGGGAAAAGGTTAAAGGAAACCTAACCCACTAAATCAATTGCAACTCTTGTTTTCCTTCTATATGTGTCCTAGCCTGAGAAAAATATCTTCAGAAGATATAAAGCAGGTAGAATTAGTTTCAAGTAAAGATTGTAAAGAGGTGATAAAAGTATTACTCTTCTTGGAAATTGTAAAGACAGCTCTGATCAAAGCAAAAAATAAGATGCTGAAGAAAGGTATTAAACTAGGGCATGCACATGAGGTAGAAATGAAAGATCTTTTGTGTGGTAATTTTTTGAAACACCATGCATGTTGAGCCTAAACCAAGTTGTGTTACATTCCTAAAATAGCTTCAACAAAAGATTGGTTGGGAATAATATTAAAGGCAGCATTCGAGTGACCTTCCCACAAGTCGATCATAAAAGGGACGGTATGCTAGGAGGGGAGGAAATCTGTCTTGGGAATCGCTATGATTGCCTAGCAGATACCCTTGCCTCCAACCCTGAAAGAGAACGTGGGCATGAGCAAAATCGATTAGGAGAGAGGCGCTTCACACAGCCTGTTGGCTGTCTCTTGCAATATAGGAGGTTTAGGAAATTTGCATCCTTGGAAACATTTAAAGAATTAGTGGACATATATCAAATCATGTGCTTACAAGAAACATGGCTGTGCTAAGAGCCTGCACTGATTGATTAGTTTTTTCTGATCTCTAAAAAGGCTGAAAAACTGGGGTAGAGCCACCTTCGGGGGTGAGGGGGGTTCTGATGATGTTAATATCTACAAAAGTGGCAAACAATGACAGCATTAAAAGTGGATAGTAAATAGATTTTGCTTTGTTTAGTCCAACTGTTTGAAAATGACGTGCAAATGGCATTTATAATTGTCATTAATTTGTGTATATATAGCTTTAAAAAACAAATGAGTATGGGACCCAGCTAATGCTTATAAAAGAAGACTTAGAAAGATTAAGTACAACATAGGCATCATAGATGGTTCTATTACTGGGGGATTTTAATCACAAACTAGATCCTCAAAATGGGGACTTATTATATAAAGGCATGTTAACTGCTTACAAAATTAGCCCAGAAAGTTTTCCAAAGAAGATAGACACAGCTGGCAACATTAAACTACAAGAGTTTTTACCATTAATTGGGCTGTTTAGTACAAATGGACTATTTAGCACAGAACGCCTTGCAAGACAAACTTTCAGATATGGAACCCAGGGGTGCCAGATAGATTATATATTTTTTTCACATTTGGTTCTTTTTTTACAGTGAATTAAATTAGGGTTTTAGAACGAGAAGGAAGTGACAATGGGTCCCTACAGCTAACACTAAATTTGGGGGAAAGATTTTTAGGGGAAATGTTTGTTCCCCGGCAATCAGAATAGCACAGGGGACTTACCACAAGAATAGAAGATAAGCATCTATGTCTTCTCCATACCTTTCAGCAGCAACAAGAACTAATTCAGGAGAATGAAGTACCGATTATTTTTTTAACCAGGCACAAGGAAATATAAAACCAAGTTGTAGCATGTCTACAGGTTGAAGTATACACCAATATGTGAATGGAGAAAGCGGATCAAAAAGGGTGGGGGGGATAAAGAAGAAAAATGGCTGATACTCATCTAAAGGAATCTTAAGAAAAAATATGACCAAGAGCAAAAAAATAACCTGCTGACGGCCAAGAGGAATTATAAGAACATACTGAATGAGAGAAAAAAGATCATCTTAGCAAGTTTTGGCAAAGATGATAGAGGTTATCTAAACAAAAACTGTAAGGACTTTTGGCAGTTGGTGCAGGATGGATCTGGAAAGGGAGGAGGGAAACCAAGTGGATGGTTGAAGATACTTGGGTTAGTCTATGGCAGTGAAAGGGAGGAGGTACCTAGAGAAGCAAATCTTTGAATAAACAAGGAACTCAAATGGCAATATTCAGGTGATAAGATTAGGGAAATGTTAGAAATGGAGTTTCTGGTTGGCTAGGGTATGCACCTAAGCCAGGCAGAACCCACCCATTCTAGTCAGGGCAAGGGAGTTACACGTCCAAGATAACCCATGTTCACCCCCATGGTAGCTTGGCACGAGCAGTCAGGCCTATCCCAGGGGAAATGTGTAAAGCATTTGCACAACACATACAACACACGTGACGCACTATCCCCACCACAAAGGAAACACAACACCAAGTTATACGAAAATATACTATATTGTACACAATGCAATTATTAGACCAAACGCGACATGTCAGTAATACCCTGCTACCCAAGCAGTTGTCAGAACATTACATAATACTGTTACTCTGCAGAAATCAGCAGTAGTCACACATAACACATAGGTTACTTATTATGCTGCAACATAAGCAGTAGTCAGGAATCACATTACTACACATATGCACTTGTCATAGAAATATCATAAATGCCCATATCAGGAACATCATAAAACATATGGCAAGTCAAGAAAACATATTAGCATGTTATGCCCCTAAAAGGAACATTACCAAACACATATGAAACACCTCATTAAAAATAGGCAGGTTAACATATAAATCATGAATGTCCATATAAGGAACTTATGACATATGAATGTCCTTCAAAAGTATCTGCTTTTATGATGAAAGGCACTCTCAGTGCCAAGATGAACCAAATGGGGCACCCGGCGATCCGTACGCTCACTTTGGGGGGCCCCTCAGATGATTGGGGAGGAGGTGGCAACATGCACCCCCTCTGGTTTTATAACAGGCTCCTCCTGGGGCTCATGATCTCTGGGGGCCCCCGGGCTGCAACTGAGCCTCCAGAGGGGAGGTCAAAGCCAGCAAAAACAAACAGGGCCCAAACGGGAGAGCTTGCGGTGTGGGGGGGGCCTCCAGCAAGGCTTTCGCCCCACCAGCGGTCTCATGAGATCAACTGGTGGCTTTGGTGGGGCAGGGGGAGCCTCCAATGAGGCTTCCTTCCCCTCTGCCCGTCCTCGGCAAAATCAGGGAAGACAGTGGATCAGGGGAGCCTCCGATGAGGCTTCCTTCCCCCCGTCAACCTCCGGACCAGAAATAGAACCTGCCTGGTCTGCAGCATTGATTGGGCCCAAGTAAGCGCCTTCTGGTGCCCCGGGAGGGCTCCTCGGAGCATACCTAGCCCCGGGGGCACTGATAGGAGTACACTTGCTCCAACTTCCTCTTCTTCGTGCCCCGGGGGCACTTGACAGCGTGTTACACTCGCGTTGAACCAAAACAGCTCACCCGGGCTGCAGCGGTGATTCCCACGGCGGCAGAGCACTAGGGAAGCGCTAAAGACACATGAGGAAAGCGATCACAAGGCGCTGGGGCTAATTACACTGAGCGCTCTCAAAGCACTCAATATAAGCACAAGAAAGCACCTTCTAGGCGCTATATAATGAGATGAAGCACTCCTCGTGCTTTATACAGTTGCAGGGGTCAGGGGCCACGGCACCCTGCCCCTGGGAGACAACAGTCAAGGAAAAAGGGGGCAGGGCCCAGTAGCAGGCCAGTGCAAGGGGGATGCAGGCAGATGGCAGTTTCTCCTAGTGACCCAGCAGGTCACAGGTCAGCACAGCAGCAGCAGTCCATGACGGTTCCTTGTGAGTCCCTCCAGCATTCTGTGTCCAGTTCCAAGTAAGTTCCAAGGTGTCACCCAGTTGTGGGGAAAACTCCCCTGTACTTATACTCAGTTTTGCAGTGTGTTTACAAAGACAGGGGAGAGGAGGCTCCAACCAGTTACTACTGGTTCTGGGAGTGCCCCCTCTCTCCTCCAACACAGGGTCCAAACATCAATTGAGGGTAAACAACCCTACTGTGTGAGGCCAGGGTACAGCCTTTACAAATGCAGATGTGCCCCACCTCTCCCTTCTTTCAGCACAGAAAGACTATTCAGTATGCAGCTGCACCTCTGTGACACCTCCACCCTCCCTGTGTACAGGCTGTCTGAAAAGTATGCACAAAGCCCACCTGTCACTCTGCCCAGATGTGGATTGGAGTCAAGCTGCAAAACACCAGAGTCATAAACACAGAGAAATTCTCACTTTCTAGAAGTGGCATTTCTGTAATAGTAATAAAAAATCCACTCACACCAGTAAGCAGCATTTCTCACTACCATTACAACCATACCAAACATGCCTACGCTACCCCTCATAAATCAGACAATACCCCCTACACATAAGGCAGGGCATTTCCAATGCAATCCTATGACAAGGCAGCACTCACAGCAGTGAAAAGCCAAATAGGCTCTGTGTCACTACCAGGACAGGCCATGCTACTAGGCACATGTCCTGCCTTCCACATTCATAACACCCTGCCCACAGGGCTAGCTAGGGCCTACCTTAGGGGTGACTTACATATAGTAAAAGGGTAGTTCTGGACCTGGCAAGTAAATTTAGATGCCAGGTCCCTGTGGCAGAAAACTGTGCACTCAGGCCCTGCGCCAGCAGGCCTGAGACAGGTTTGAAAGGCTATTTCAGTGGGTGGCAGAAGCAGCGCTGCAGGTCTACTAGTAACATTTAATTTACAGGGCCTGGGTATAGAGATACCACTGTACAAGGGACTTATAGGTAAATTAAATATGCCAATTAGGTATAAGCCAATCATACCAACTTTAGGAGGGAGAGCACCTGCACTTTAGCACTGGTGAGCAGTGATAAAGTGCTCAGAGTCCTAGAGCCAACAGCGAGCGGTCAGGAAAAATAGGAGGAAGGAGGCAAAAGGTCAAGGGATGAACGTGCCCCAAGGGCCAGGTCCAACAGGAAACAATACAATTTTTAAAACTATCAAAGGCCGCTGGTCCCAATAACCTCTTCGCAATTATATTTAACTCAAATGTAGACTGGTGGGCAAAACTGTATTTTTTGACATTTCAAAGAGTTTTAGGGTTTAGTCTTTTACCAGAAAGCTGGGAGGGGGCAATTATAACACACATTCATACAAAGTTATGATGCTACAATTGCAAAAAATGACTGCCTGTTCAGCTTACTGGATGTAGAGGAAACGCTATTTTCAAAGATTTTGCTGCAACAGTTGAAAGACTGGGTAGAAACCAATAATATAGTCCTTCAAGAGCAAGGGGGCTTTTAAGAGGGCCATTCACCCATAGACCACTGTTTTAGTTTATGGGTGCTGGCAAGAAAATCTATACATCAAAGGTGGGAAAATTAACTGTTGCCTTGTAGACATCCGTGCTGCATTCAACATGGTACATTGTATATTGTTATAGGAAACCCTAATTAATTTTAGAAGTCCAAAAGATCTCTCATTAATACTCCAAGACGCCCATAGCTAGAACTGGGCACAGGAGCTAGCGTACATGGAAGGAACATTAGGTCAGAAGATTAAAAATTAGGAATGGTCTCCGTTATGACTGCATTCTGGTCCCATTGTCAGTCTCCATATTTCTAGCTGACCTGCCAACAGCCCTAAAAGGTGCCATGGGTTTATGCTTAAAAATTATAGGCTCCATGTCCCATGCCTTTTATACGCTGGCTACTTGGTGATACTGGACGTGATAGTCAGATGGCTGCTAAGGAAATTTAAGGTATTTCACGAATATTGCTCAAGGAAGAAACTTTTAGTTAATATGGATAAAACAAAGGTGCTGGTGTTTGGGAAAACTAATCTAAATTATAAATGATCACATGGAAAAAGTGAAATAGAGATGGTTAAAAAGTACAAATATTTATAGATGTGGTTTAACGAGTTGGAAGGACAGTATAAAATCCCTAAAAGCAACAGCATTGTCCTTTGTGGGTTAAGAAAGTTTAATAGAAATTATGATGATCCCTTCTTACGTCCAATCATATCAGCTTACCTCCCCATGATCCCCCCACAACTCCGGCACGTACTGAAATTGCTGAGTTGAAGTGGAAAATTAGACTGGAATCATGAAGAAGGGAAGTGTGCAAAGAAATTGTGAAATGAAAAGGGCAAAAAAAGCTAGAATGCTAATGGGAGAAATATGTGGAAGATTAACTTAAAACGTAGACTTTGGTAGTTCGGAAATCAATATTTCTAAAGTAGAGATGCATGCACTGACTAGAAATTGTATCAGGGAAACCGACATGTGGTACCTAAACAGCAAGTTTCCGTAAGTTCTTGAGAGAGTCATGGGAAAGGGACAATAGGTTCCCATATGTCGCCACATTGACAAGCGGCATTGAAGTTTAGATACAGATTAAATCCCCGTTTTGAAAATAAGGCCACTAGATCAGTAGCCATAGACAACAAGGGAAAATGTACACATGGACTGGATATAAAGTGTGATTGTGTACACGTTTTATTAGATTGTTTAAGATTTGTATTGCCACACAAACATTTTTTGAGACCAATCTTTCTCAATGTGGGATCTAATCGTTGACTAGCAGCTGAATTCTTGACAGAAATGAAATACCTGGATGGGATTTGTGCAATTAGAAGATGTTTAATTGCAGCTGAGGGAATCTTTAAGGTTGTACAGTTTTGTGCTTTAGTATAACTTTGTGATGATATTTCAACTTCTTGCGGTGTTTTGCATGGTATTTTAAGTTGAAGAATGAGTAGTGCTTAATTGTATTATTGCATATATTTGTCAGTTGATTATATTTTTATGAATGGCATATTGGTTTTCTTGTTTTAAAGGCATATGCTCTCAATAAACATAATTTGAATGGCAGTACCCTGATCTAAGTTGATTTAGCAAGAATTTCAGTTGTATGGAATTCCTAGTGCACAAAGCACTGAAATTCCATACCACAGACAAAATGCTGAAGCTGACAGATTCACCTTCTTATGCACT
Source organism: Pleurodeles waltl (assembly GCF_031143425.1). Taxonomy (NCBI): domain Eukaryota; kingdom Metazoa; phylum Chordata; class Amphibia; order Caudata; family Salamandridae; genus Pleurodeles; species Pleurodeles waltl. The sequence continues at coordinate 1,629,932,544 of NC_090440.1, forward strand.
TGAGATAAATATTTACCCAGCCCCAGAAGAGAATAAAAAGTGAAATAGTTAGGGAAAGGGATATGGAGGCCATTAGGATAAGTAAAGATAGACAGAGAGGATAAATAAAACAGGAAGACAAAAGCAATAAACTGTCAAAATTGAAATTCTTCATTATGGAGGCAGCATTGGGTTATTTTATAACAGATCATTTAAACATGACCTGTATTTAAACATTTGAAGTATTCTGACATACAATTAGTTATTGAGGTATATATGTACTTGATCAGCAGACATCCAATCATTTTTTAATCAAGGCATAGTATCTGCATAGCAATATATGGCTCACTTGTGTATGCTGTTCTGCTTCAAATACAAGGTAGCTAGTGACACTGACCTGTTTTATATATCGAAAGTGTACTACTGCATGCAACCAATCTGCAAATCAAAATGTTTTAATGTTTTGTGTTTGTGTTTCTGACTTACCACTTTAGGGCCCGGAAGGCCCTGCTGGCCCAAGAGGACCACGCGGAATACAGGTAACACTTGAACTACATTCTGGTGACTCTAGGAAAGGATGCAGATTTTGCCTACTTTCCCAAAATGCTATATATACAACTGGATAAATGTATCCACAAGCAGGCTTGACAGATTGGGTTCATAGCACAATGAATAACTGCATATCTATAGGGCACACTACCCTGTAGGGGCATAGCACAATTTTTTTATTTTTGTTTTTTGTGGCTTAGGCATCAAGATACCCTTGTGGGTGATAGTGTGCTTTACAAATCCACACAATTGAGGTGAAACACTGGAAAACTAGAGAGGAAATTAGTAGGTGAACTAAAAGAGAGCAGAATCGGGCTGTAGGAATTAGAGTTTCACCATTTTTAATCTATCCAAACAAAAAATTTGCAAAGGAAAATCAACATGAGTTTAATGTGTACATTGATTAAACAAGCTCTAGATCAGTAGACCTATAAGTACTTTTTGAATGCAGACTTGGGTGGAGTTGCCTGTATCACATGCACAATCGTGCTACAGATTGGAGGAGCATTTCTTCAGAAGGCGTGTTTTAAAGTTCTTGACTTTTTGAAAGCAGGAGTTTCATGCTGGAGGATGTCCCAAGATTGGCAGTGCACTGGAAGAGTACTTTAGTGCTCCTTTATGGATACATCTGTGCACTTTGCAGGCTAATTTGAAGAAGCTTATAGCATCATTTAAAAACAATTTTAGGCCAGGTTGAGACTGGAGATCCCTACCAGTAATTAATTTCCAATCTCAGTTCTTGATAGGTCAAGTGATTGTACTACTGTTTTAAAATCATCATCCTGGATAAGTGACTTTGTTCCATGAAGTAGTGTTATTTGGAACTGAACTCCGCTAGCAAGAGCATTAATATTAGCTTACAAACTGAGGTTCTTGTAAAGAATTAATCCCAAGGATTTTGTGCATTTGACAATAGTTGGCTTACAGTCAAGCAACATCAATACGTACAGGTCTGGGAGTGCCTAAACCAGAGAAATTAGGTATTTTGTTGATACGTCCTTCATGTACTGTTGTGTGCCATGGCATAGAAAAGATAGTAGATATAATATTTTCTCAGTAGAAAGTTGAGGGGTTCCATGTCAGAATGAGTATGGATCCTTGTGGCACATTTTGATGTTGGTTGGAGGGACTAGACAGAGAAAGAGTTTGCCAGTTTAATTTGTTGAAAATGTGTGTGTGTATATATATATATATATATATATATATATATATATATATATATATATGAAATGATGGTTGCTGGTATTTCACGGCTACTTCCACACTATCAGGGTCGGTGCGATGAGCAGAAACCAGCCACCGCTCTAAAATTTGAAAAGAAACAAGCCAAGCACCTTCGTCCTCGGTGCCTGGAAAAAATGCACTCCACAAGCTAAAGGTAGTTATACCCACCTGGCGCCTGGAGAGGGAGAAAAGCTAAGATGAAGATGGAGGGGACAGGTGTTTGCCACAGAATATTCAGCTTATGCAAGAGGCGTTCTGATTTGGATTAGGGCGGGGGTCCCCCTAACGATTAATTCCTCCAACATAGATAGAGAGGGAAGGTTTGTCATACTAGAGGGGAAATTACAGGGGCTCACATTAATCCTGAGCTGTATATACGTCCCCAATCAGGACCAAACCTCATTCATGACAGGTCTGTCCAGACACCTCACTCGTCAACACATGGGGGAAGTATTAATAGGTGGAGACTTTAACGCAGTGCTAGACATAGGTTTGGACAGATCCATCCCCCCACTACAGGGGGCAACATCTACCAAAACAGCACAAAAACTAGTTGAGTGGCTAAACACCTGGGGACTGGTGGATGCTTGGCGATTGCAACACCCGACTACCAGGGACTACTCGTTTTATTCGGGCCTCCACCAGGTACACACTAGAATTGATAGGATGGTTTGCACGGCAGGACTGGCGCGAAGTGTGACCCACTCTGAGTACCTTGCTCGCACAATATCGGATCACAATCCTCTATTGCTGACACTGAGGGTATCACAGGATAGACCCCCTATACCATCATGGAGAATGTTCCCAGCAGCGCTAGAAGACCAGGCATATAGAGAGGAATTGCGATGTTACCTAACAGAACACATAGAAGCTAACAGGGGTTCCACTTCCGCCAGAGCCATAGAATGGGAGACACTCAAAGTAGCGACGAGGGGTTATTGTCTTGGAAAGTCCGTGGGGGTAAGACGCACGTTAGAGAGAGAACTGAACGCACTGGAGAAGGTTATCCACGAAGGGGAGCTGAGGCGGGGCCCTGCAGTACAAGTAGATGCTGAGTACAATCGGGCACGCAGAGAGCATTCACAAGTCGAAGAGCGACTTAGTTGCCATAGCATGCAGAGATACCTGACATCCTTGCAGTCAGAGGAGGGGAGATCTGGTAAACTACTGGCATGGCTGGTGCGCCCGAACGGAGATAGTGACCCCATGACATGCGTATTGGACAGAGGGGGAGCACGCAGACTCAGCCCAGAATCCATTAATGACGCATTCAGAGATTATTACATGTATCTGTACAGGAAGCCCACTGACTTGGGGATGGGGATTCTTGACAACTTCCTGACTCGGATTCCCCTGCCGATACTGAACCTAGAAGACAGGGTCAGCCTAAGAGGGCCAGTGACCACAGACGAGATAACCGAAGCAATTACGCAGCTGGCCCCTGGGAAAACCCCTGGCACAGACGGTCTTCCTATGGACTTTTATAAAAAGTATAAACCCTTGCTGGTTCCTAGATTGATGGAAATGTATATGGAATCGGTACAGAATGGAGAACTCCCATGCACATTACGTGAGGCATTGGTAATACCACTCCCCAAAACAAATAGCAGGGAGGCATCAGTAGCTGACTACCGCCCACTATCAATGCTAAATAGCGACTTTAAGATCCTCAGTAAGGTCTTGGCCAACCGGCTATTGCCCCACATGCCCACCCTGATACACCCTGACCAGAATGGTTTCATACCAGGTCGCAGCACCTCTCTGAATCTCAGACGAATTTTCTCTATTTTACATATGCCCAGTGAATCGAAGCCACCGACCGGGACCATGCTAGCGGTGGACTTTGAAAAGGCCTTCGACTCGATCAGATGGGACTACTTGAGGGCGGCAATGTTAAAAATGGGCCTGGGAGAGGGATGGGCCAGATGGGTGGACCTATTATACTCATCCCCACTAGCAAGGGTCAGGACAGGTGGAACAGTCTCCGGTACTTACCCAGTAAATCGGGGAACCAGACAGGGGTGCCCTCTATCCCCATTGTTGTTCGCCCTGGCGATGGAGCCCCTGGCGGCTTGGATATGCGGTGAAGGAACGGGCAGAGGGATTCGGTGGGGACCAACGGACCACATTATCTCGCTATATGCGGATGATATTTTAATCTATCTCAGAGATGGGGTGAGCGGTCTCCCCTGGGCTCTGGAGGCCCTGGAGGAGTTCGGAGAGGTATCAGGATTACGATTCAATCGTAACAAAACATATGTGTTTCCCCTGACGCCTGGTTACAGATATCCCGCAGTGTGCCCAATGGACTTCCAGTGGGCCCCGCGGACCTTCAGGTACCTGGGGATCCAGATTTACCATGACCTGGGAGACTTAAGGGAGGGAAACCTTGCTAAAGCCCTCCGATCCCTGAGATCTTCAGTAGGATTTTGGCGCTCTCTGAAACTGCCAGTGATGGCCAGAGTGGCGCTATCCAAGATGATCATGCTCCCCCGACTTCTCTACTATTTCGCCAATTTGCTGCTGTTGATCCCCCAGGCATGGTTCCGCGACCTAAATGCATTGCTCAGGGAAGAAATATGGGACGAGGGGCGTAGACGAACTACACTCACGACTGTAGACCAACCGACATGGGAGGATTGGGAGCACCTGACTTTGAGGCATACTACCTAGCGTCCCAACTACAGTGGGTAGCCGGCTGGCTGGCGGGCCGGGACCAGCTGGATTTATGTACTGCCCAAGGAGTAACGGACACGGCATGGATCGCGGCATGTATGGCAAGCAGGAAGATAACCCCCCCGGGGAATAATATAATGTTAAAAGTTGCGATGGCATGCTGGAAAAGATGTACGAAAAAGGTGGGAGTGGGTCCCCCATATTCCCCAGCTCTACCACTGTCGGTGCTTGCCCTGGAACCTGGGGGAAGGGGACTGGGAAACATAGGACTTGGCCCTTGGTTGGCAACTGGAATAGAAGCAGTGGGCGGGCTCTTCAAGGAGGGCGTGATGAGGAGTTATGCTGAATTAACGGAAAATGGTGTGCCCAGGGGGCAGTTTCTACTTTACGGGAAGCTAGTACACACTCTTAAAGCTCACTGGAGCACAGTGAATGCGGAACCCGCCACTCACGAGGTCCTGCACTTACTGTTGACATTAGGGGAGGAATCACATCTGATCGCCAAAATATATCGGGCCCAAGTTGAGGCAGCCTTGGACCCTTTACGGTTGCTGAGAGGGCGGTGGGAGAACACGATTGGAAGGGAATTGTCTGACTCAGAATGGAATAGAGTACTGGCCTACCCTCGGATGATATCACGTAACACACGGTTAAGATACATCCAATATAACTACCTGCACAGGACGTATCTCACGCCCCACAGACTGTTCCGCATATACGGAGGGGCCCCTGGGACTTGCCCGAGATGTGGAGGAGGAGGGGCAGATTTTGACCACATGGTTTGGACATGTCCAGTGATACAGGCTGGCTGGAGGGGGATATTGCCCATCCTAACTGAACTGTTTGAGTTTGAGTTGAGGCCTACCCCTGAGCTGTGCCTGCTGGGTCTCAGACCAGCGGCTCTTGGCGGAAGGGTGAGGGGACGCTTCCTGGACCTTTCCCTGGCCCTTTATAAGAGACTAATCTCGAGGGGCTGGAAGGCTAATGGTCACCCTGTACTGGCTGATTGGAAAAGGGATATCTCAGCATGGTCTAGAGCTGAATTACAGGTCCTAAAAGCAGAAGAAGCCAGGAATATCCGCCAGGTTCCTATTGCCCCGGGGTGGGAAGATTTAATGACGAACTGGGATAGTATAAATAAGAGGCTGGCAAACCCAGTCGGAGAAACAAGTGAAATCCAACCCACACTGAGGATAGAGCCAAACGAGGGACATACATAAACAGACACCCAAAAATGACCCAAAGTCACAAATAGACCGCACCGAGAGTATGGATGTGAAGACAATTAGCCCCCTGACCCCCACTATGCCAACAGCGGAAGCAAGAAGCATGAGGGACCTGCCGTCCCCACTGTGTGCCGGTGCGCCCTGGGTTGACCCTTTCTCCCGCCCAAAAATTGATACACTGTTGTTCCTTAAATATTACCAACTAGAAAAACTACTCACACAAAGCCGTAAAGTTGCCCACTTAGGGTCTTTTCCCCCTTTCTCCTTTCCCTACCTCCAATTAGATCAACATTAAAGTCACTTGGAGTTGTGTACCCTCCACTTCGTGTTTCCCCCTTCTTTCCTCTTCCCTCCCCAATCCCACATTACCCCTGTCCACCCACCTGTAACAATCCTAATTCCCTCCCAAGTTACAAGAGAGAAGGGGTTTAAGTTATTGTTTGATTGTTAATTATACAAAACAGTGAAATGCAAGAAGGAAATACGCATTAGTAAGTAAATGAACACAATTTATTAAATAAAGAACAAAATGATTATCAGCAATAAAAGTAACAAACAATGAGTAAAGAGCAAAATATAGTATAAAAGCGAAATGTGTACCCAAAGTGGAAATGCAATAAGATTGAACATGCAAATGTATAATAACAAAATGTTAATAAAAATATATTTAAAAAAAAAAAAATATATATATATATATATACACACAAATATGTATTACATATATATATATATGTATATATATATTTACATATATATATATGTATACACACATTTATATATAAACATACATATATATATCCTTATAATCCGATAACCCAAAAACCATACCCATCCTAAATTCTAAAAAACTCTTACCACCCAAAAACCATACTCCCCCTAAACTTTAGAAATCCCTTACCACCCATAAACCCATTCCCTACCTAAACCCTTAGAAACTCCTTACCACCCAAAAACCCATACCAACCGTAAACGCTAAAAAATCCCTTACCATCCAAAAACCTATACCCACCAAAAACCCTAAAAAATCCCTTACCACCCAAAAACCCATACCCACCCATAACTCCAAAAACTCCCTTACCACCCAAAAACCCATACCCACTCTAAACCCTAAAAACTCCTTACCACCTAAAAACCCATACCCACCCTAAAAAACGCTTGCCATCCAAAAACCCATACTCACCTTAAACCCTAAAAAAACCCTTACCACCCAAAACCCCATAGCCACACTAAACCCTAAAAATCCCTTACCACCCAAAAAGCCAAACCCACACTAAACCCTTAAAGACCCCTTACCACCCAAAAACCCATACCCACCTATAAACATAAACCCTAAAAACTCCTTACCACCCGATAACCCAACCTACCCTAAAAATCCCTTACCACCCAAAAACCCATACCCACCTATAACCCCAAAAAACCCTTTCCATGAAAAACCCATACCCACCTTAAACCCTAAAAAAAACCTTACCACCCAAACCCCATACCCACCCTAAACCATATATATATATATATATATAAAACACTTAGGCCCTCATTACAACCCTGGCGGTCGGTGTAGAAGTGGCGGTAATACCGCCAAGAAGCCGGCAGAAAAAAATGGAATTACAAGCATCAAAACCGCTACTTCTACACTGTGACCGCCAGGGTGGTAACGACTGCTGGGCTTGAGACTTCGGTCTCCAGCCCGGCGGTCGTCACTAGACCGCCGGCGGTATCAGGACCCCGCATACCGCCATGGACTTCGTGGGGTTTTGTACCACCACAAAATCCATGGCGGTAGGCACTATCAGTGCCAGGGAATTTGTTCCCTGGCACTGATAGGGGTCTCCCCCTATACGCACACATGTCCCATACACACAACACACCCCCGCATGCATACACGCACTCACACAATCCCTCTACACACTCACACCCCCATGCACGCACACAACACCCCCCACCCCCTCCCCTAACGGACGATCGCCTTACCTGGTCCGGTGATCCTCCGGGCGGGAACGGGATCCATGAGGGCTGCTCCGCCGCCAGCATCCCGTCACCAGAACACCGCCATGCCGAATCCTGGGACGTGATTCGGTGGGCGGTGTTCTGATGATGTGGCGGTGGAGGTGGAGCAGCCTCCACTTCACCGCCGACCGCCAGTATGGCTGCTGGCGGCTCTCCATCCGAAAAAGGGCGGAGGGCTGCCAGCAGTCATGATACGGTGAGTGGGAGACCAGCACCACTGGCGGTCTTCAGCCCGGAGTAACCTCAGCGGTCTTTTAAAAAGACTGCTGAGGTTAAAATGAGGGCCTTAATATCAACCGGCAAAGTACGTGCCTTTACAATCAAAACCATTACCACGCATATGCCTTTACCATTCATGCCTTTACAATGAAATTTGTTGTAAAGGGATGCATGGTAATGGTATAGTTGTTGTAAAAGCTTGAGTGGTAAAAGTTATGTGTCGAAACAGTATCTGGGTTGTACCGGCCACATTGTAATGGTAATGAGTGGTAACGGTTGAGTTGTTATGACTGTTTCCCCTGTTGTGCCCATCTTGGTTTGATTCATTTATTCTCCCCAGCTACGTACTGCTTACAAATAATTGCACCCTCTTCAAACTGACTTAACACAACATCAGTTTGTTTATGAACATTTGATGCACAAGTTATTCTTTATAATTTTGCAGCTTTTTTAATAGTATTCACAAATACATGTAAATTAATTTGGAGAAAAGTGTTGTATAAATGAAATAATCTGAACTATCAGTCTTTCGCAAAGTTAACTTCATGATAGAATGCACTAAATAGTAGTAAATTACTCTGAACAATGCTAACTACTTTTAGCCGATATGTAGTTGAGCTCCGCTCAGAATGAAACCCATAGAAGTTTACATTTAAGACTACCAATGGTGATATTTAATTATAAATTCAGGTTTCAGCAAAGTCTGCTACAGTTGATCATACTGAATGTTTAGATCCTAAAACAGTTGCTAATGTGGTGTTGATAAAGATGACATTTTCATACAGGGTACACAGGGGCCGGCAGGAGATCAAGGTCAGGAAGGACCACCTGGAACAAAAGTAAGTACATTGCTGAGATTTTCTATTTGCTTGTTGTTGACCAGATCATCTCCTCCAGTCCAGTGTTGACAATTTAAGCAGCTGTAAATAGCTGTGGCTGCTCTCTGCCACCACCCGCGTGTTTAATAGAATTCACTCAACAGGAGGTAGTTTAGGAGAATGGCATGCACACCCTCTGAGTTCCACACAGCTTTCAACATGTCATCCGCCCATGCTTTGTGTGCAGCAATAGATCGGGCTGGAGTGATTACCTCATCTGAGATATAATCTAGACTCAGGACTGCACTGGTTCTTCATTGGTAATGTTAAGTTACTACCTACTTACCCATCAAATGGTTTCATAGCACTAGTAGTTCTTATTATTAAGACTGACAGTCCTAACACAAAGCTCGAGAAGTAAATTTCCGAAATGGTTAGTGTGTTTTGATTGAGGTAAATTGTTGTTGTTATAAGTGATAGTAGGATAAGCTGTAAGCAGCGCTGCACTGGGGATTACAAGTCCCTTCTTCACCATTTAAAAGCTGGCGGAGACGGGGTGTCGGGGGCCCCAAGGACAGCCCAGAACATTGAATTGTTTTAACACAGCAACACCGTCAAAGTAGGCACCTTCCACACTATCTAGCATGCACTAAGAAAGAAAAACTGTTCAAAATTGATAATAAGTTAATAATCAGTTTTCTAACAATCGGATATTACTCTCAAGAAGGCCTATTATTTGAGGGAGGTAGACCAATGTTTAAATATCTTTGTGGCCAAGCATTTGACCAGGAGATTCCTCAGAATTCAAGTAACTGCCTATAGGATTTCCTTAACCAATTTTGGAATCTTTGCTAGTTGAGGCCATAAATACAAGCAACCCAATATATTTGTGCTCATACTTACCCAGAAACACTGATCCACCATTAAATGTCTCTGTTGATTTGGCAAACTCAGATGATCTCAGGGCACACACAGATCGGAAGTACTACAGGGCCCATGCAGTGGAACACTCGCCCTAAGAGCTTAGATCAGAGACAAACTGGACTCTTTATAGCAGTGGTTCTTAACCTTTTGACTTCTGTGGGCCCCCACTGAATCCCTACTGGTAGTTGGGGACTCTGCCTAAGCAACTTTAAAGATTAGAACCTCAGATCAATACAAAAAAATACAAGATGAAAAAATCAAGTGTACATCAAAAAATATACAAATCACAAAATATTTTCAAGATGTAGTTTTATTTCTAAAAATAAAGCAGTGTGCTAGACTCTAGCATATCTTATTGTTTTGGTTTTTGCTCCTAATATATGCTCTCTTTTTGTCAGCACATGTCAGTGCTTCAGTAGGGGCCACCGACTGTCCAAATTGGATTCTGTTTGCTTTACTTGTATTGCTCACAGAACTCCTGAAAAATATACTAACTTCATTTTTAGTTTCCAATGTGATTTTGCTTTCTATGTATATATACTCTACTCATCTGTTACTATTTTTTAATTTTCTAAACAGTTGCTGACCTCTTGATTCCTCAAGGGGCCTGTGGACCACAGGTTAAGAACCGCTTATCTATTAGGAAAACATTTGATACCTTTCTATAAAGACAAACTATTTAAAGGTCTGGTCCAAGAAGTGGTGGATCTGCTGTACTTAGGTTAAATCCCCACAAGTTTTTGTTTTGTTTTATTAGTGCCTGGAACAAAGGTCTTATTCCAATTGTGGCTGCATAGTGAGTCTTCCATCAATAAATGCATGCCCAATTCAAAACGAATATGAAACTAAAGGCACTAAGTACCCTCTCTGGCATATCCCTAAACAATTCATAGAGATACGTAGATATCAGGAAGAAAAAAATAGAAAGGATGAGAAGCTAATTGTCAAGGTATGTCAAATACATCACGTTTGTGTCCCAAACCGAATGAGATGTATTTGTGATTAGAAAACATCCTTAGGAGATATCACACTTCAGCTACAGGTATCATTATTTTGCCACTGCCTTAAATTATTACAATAGTCTAAGTTTCTGTTTAACAGCATTTATGGTGAAAATGTGTCATTCCTCAAATAAATCCTCTGTGGCCCTAACGTCTGCTTATACCTTGATTTAGGTGGAATAGTGCAATGACTCAAGGGGATGTGCTTCCTGAATATTATTGACATTAGAATATCGGTGGCACACAATTTTGAGGACAAAATATTGAAAATAAAATATTGGCAGCAAGTAAGTCTAGATTTTTACATCTAACTCCACATATTGTATCTTGGTGATATATTTATGTTCAAGGTATGTACATGTGGAGTTAGGAATAGTACACCTGTACTTCCCTATATGCACTTACCTTTTAATATTTTGTACCTCGATATTCTGTACTTGATATTCTTGGACCACGCTGTTCGGGGGGTCCATATTCAGTGTAACATTTCTCAAGGGCATAAAGGTCGTAGAGGATTATGGGTAAAGGTTTTTTTTTTTAACTAGTGGACAAACGAATTATTTTCCCTTGAATGAACTGTGTGGAATTGTTGATTTTACAAGAGGCACAGGAGAAACGCTTAGAAATGTTTTATTGTCTTTTATTTCTTCACTTTACAGTTTCCTTGTTGAGGAGACAATGGGGGCAATAAAACAAGACCCCGTCTGCAATAAACGTTTCACCTTGCGCACGGCCATTAAGTCCACTGAATGGCGAGTGGGTGAATGCTGTTGCTTGGCAGCTGCACCTGGGTTTCAGCAGTCACTACTGAGCCCGTGCAGCGTTGGCTGGCTGTCTGTTAAGACAACATCTAGAGATGTTCTTATTAGCGAATGGCTAGCATAAAGAGGATGGATTTAGATAAATCTCTGTGGAAACGAAATATTTATGTTTCTGCACTCCTGGAATTGCATTTCTGTGTTTGTTTAGTTTGAAAAATGTCCTTTTTCTGTCACACGTATATTTATTTGGCCCCTCCCAGGTCCATTCTTCGATTTACAATGTGATCATTACATGATGTTTTCACAAGCATTATTTTTCTATTTAAGGGCGAACGAGGACTTGCTGGCCCACCGGGGTTGACTGGGGAAACAGGCACAGGGTTTCCCGGCCCAAAGGTAAGAATAACAAATACATGTAAAATATTTCTGAGATTAAAGGTGACAGACAGACTGTCTATAACAACGAGATCGGAGAAAGGTAAAGCTCTGCAGATTTGCTTTTCATACAACAGTTAGACACGTTTCAGATATGTCCATTACGCCTAAAAAGACAGCTGAAAGCCTTAACATTTAATCACACAAGCTTTAAACAAAAAAAATACATATAATTATGGTTGCTCCCTGCAAAAGGAACGAAAGCCTTTTCCGTGCATAAATCGGTATGAAAAAATGTGAAATCTACTCTTACACGCGTTATCACTGATTCACAGAAGCATGAGCAATTATTCGCTAAAATATAAGGGATCTCAGAAATTATATCATGCACGCTTTGACACCCTCACAACATCATAGTGTTAGACCCGTGACCTGCGCTTAGCCAATCACCAGCGTCCTCTATGTTGCTGAGGGGTGCAGGTGGAAGGGCAAGAAGTGGTAGGTACAGAAAGTAAACAAGGGTTGATGCCAGTGCTACTGTCTTGACTAGGCCCAGGTGAAATGTTGTAATGCCGGCGTAATCTTCCATAATTGCTGACATTTCGTGATCCTTTTATGCAAAATTCCACCATTGCACTACCTTGTGTAAATTTCAAGTACGTTAGAATATAAAATGGAGATCAGGAGCAAAGTAAGTGAACAGAACGTGAGCGGCTGTTGTTCACAGCACTTCTGTTTTTGCACATTAGGATACATACATACACCTTTTGCACACAAAGATGCTTTTTACTCTAAAAGTAGCGCCAACCGCCGGCCACTGCCCTGACCATTAAGTATCAGCCTAGCGTGCCATAAATATATTTCAGCACATAACATCAGTTACTCCCGTTTATACAGCTCTGGGGAGCTCAATGAACTACCTTGCTAATTTGCATTAGGAAACACGCTTTAAAATATTCTGCTTGCTGCACTGAAAAATGGATTGTCTTTTATTTATATTAGGAATTAATTGATTTTAATACTCATGTATTGTCTTTTATTTATATTATGAAGTAGTTGATTTTAATACTCATTTTGCTATTTTACTTTTTTTTTCTTGAACTTGCACAAATTTGCGATGGCTTCAGGCAATCATAAAATAAATAATCAGCTTGATGTCAGTTTTGCATAATTTTACATAATTTTTCTGAAATATCACAAATTACTCAAAAGAGATTTAAGGATATTTCCTACTCCCCTTCTTGACCACCGAGACCAGCAGTATAAGTGGCAGAGTTACCAAAAGGCAAGCCAGGAGTAATAGCTTGTAACACCAGTATCTACCCAGAAACGAAATTCTTCCAATAAGCAAGCATGCAGCAAACAGAATTTATGAAAGTGGGCTTCCTATGGGAAGACCCTAAGAAGTGGCCAGGGAAATACATACTGCACATTTGGTTTCCTTTCTGAAAGTTAAAATGTTTTTCTTTATTCTCAAAAGTTGAAGACTTAAAGCTGAAGTCTTAAACTTATACGTTGTGCAGAAAGTGCAGAGAAGTGTACAATCACATTTTCCACTAACAGTAATTAAATGAATGAGACAACAATTACAAACATGCAGAATTTTGTAAGAAAAGAACAAACATGACTTAAAGGCCTTCATTCACTAAAGTCTATTCAGGCTTTCACACAACACAGTTTAACACTGCTTAATAGGATTTTTAAATTGGTAAGTAAATTGATGCTACTGCTTGCTTTGCAATGAATCAAGTGAGCTCCCACTGAAAACGTTACTAAATGGCGACCTAAATGTGATTTTTCTGACTTTCTACATATTTTCTATATGACCCATATATTTCTCCCTTTTTCACTTTCATTTATATAATTTTGTTCAGTCATAGTTATTCTACCACAACTTAAATTATGTATTTATGCTTGTATGTATGTTTGTATGTATGTGGTACTTCTAAAGTGCTAACCTAGTCGAAAGTCAGTGGAGAGCTGGACGAGGTCTAAGACAAGCATAAAGTCAACAAGCGATAGGAGAGGTAACTGGTTTGTGGATTGTTCCTATATTGGGAAAGTGTTGGGGCAGTCCTGATGGATAAAGAAATGTTCTTCTAGATCCTGGGGGCATAGGTGAAAAAAGCCTGCTGCCTTGTTTTTTCTTTTTTACACTTCTTAGTCTGCAGTCTGGTGCTGTCCTTACTGCAGGTGTGATGAGAACCACCACAGGTTAGCGTGTCTGCAAGATAAGGAGGGGAGCTAGTCATGATGGCTTTGTAAAAGATGCAGCTAGTTTTGATGATGGTGCGGGCTGACGAGAGAAACCAATGGAGTTCCATCAGGGTGGGGATGATGTGATCACGTTTCTTCAGACCCTGAGTGAAGCCTGCTGTTGTGTGGAGATAAGGGATGCGAGTGTTCAGTCTAGGAGGCCATGGGCAGGGTGTTACCACCACCCAGATACAAAAGTTCGAGGACTTCAACAGTAGTTCTGAAGTCACTTTTTGTAAGAAACAGTTTCACTTTCTTTAGTAGAAACAGATGAGACGAGACTGTTTTTGATTTGGCAATATGTGCTATGAGGGGGAGGTTGGTGTCCAGGGTCTGTCGAAGTGACTTGATATTCAATGAAAGTTGGTGTTCAAAGCAATCGCGGTTCATGTCATTGAGCCTCGTTTGTGCTGTTTCTTGTTTTTTGTTTTTGGCAAAGAACAGGAACGTTGACTTGGTAGGGTTGAGCTTCAAGTACTCGCTGGACATCCTGGTATGGATGATGTTATGGCAGTGTTTAAGGCATTGGATATCTGAAACAGTGGAGATTTTCAAGTAGAGTTGTGTATCATCAGCATATTGATGAATCTTGATGCTGTTATCTGTGGGTAGAGCATCAAGCAGCTCCATGTAGAGGCTGAAAAAGGCAGCGGATAGTGTGAGCCACTGAGGACTCCACAGGTGAAGGGGATCTTTTGGGATCTGGTGGTTCCTTTATATTCAAACTGGTTTCTGTTGAAAGGGTAGCATCAGAACCAGTGAAGGAATTTGCAAGTAAACCCCATTTGGGAGTCCCAGGTGCATATTAAGGAAGGATGGTTGTCTGTGTCGAAACAGCTGAGAGGTGCAGTAATGTTAGGATGCAGGTCATCTTCCTCAGTGGTTAGTAGGGCATCATCTGTGATGTGTATGGTAGTGGCCTCTGTGCTGCAGCATGATCTGAAGCCAGAATGATAGTTGTGCAGGAGATCATTAGTATTAATGGGATCTTGGAGTTGAACATAGACAGCTCTTTCGATGGCATTACCAATGAATGGTAGGTGATCAAAGGGCTGGTGGTTGGCAAGGTCATCAGTGTCCAGCATATGTTTCTTTCAGACTGGGAGGATCTGGCCTGTTTTGTGAGCATCTGCTAAAATTTCTTCAGTGTAGGAGACATTGACAATGGTGAACAGGGATGAGAGAGCATCTTCAGAGAGAGTTTTAATAAAGGATGGATATAATACATATTTTTCATAATAATTGACTTTGAGGGAGTTGAGTATGTTGGTGGGATCTGCAAGAGATAAAACTTTGAAGGTGGACTTTTTCAGGAATATATGTGAGGTGCTGGTTGTATTTTGTCACTGAAGGACATTGCACGTTTATATATATAGAGAAAAAGGTTTTCCAGTAGGGGTTTAATGAAGCACTTGATTGCCTTGAAAACTGTCCTGCGCTGTTAGCTTCATTGATGGTGTTGGTAGAGTACCTTTATTTGGCTGATGTATTGCGACGTCTGCATGTTGGGCAAACAAGTTCAGGAACATATGGTCATTGAGAGTTCTGTTTTCTTCCATTTTCTTTTCTGTCTGCAGATGGATCATTATTTGTCAGCAAAGTCTTTAAAGCACAAGGCTGCTGAATGCCTTGCCATGCACTTGTCTGTTTCAATTGGGGTATGGAGGTTCACATAGTTTTCCAAAAAAGTTTTGGAGTTATTGAGAAGCGTGTTCGTGTCAAATGTGGACTGGATAGAATGAGAGAGGAGTTCAAGCAATAGGTTTTCTATGGAGAAGTCTTTAAAGGATCTAAAGGTTTAGTCTTCTCTTTTGATTTGACCTTGGTTTGTTGATAGGACATTCAGCAAGGAGATAGGGATGGCTAAGTGGCCAGACCAGTTGATGGGGAATGGGTGGTTTGCATTAGATTGCTGGTGATACCGAGAAGAAAAGGTCGGTTTGGATTGTGTTGGTTGTGTGATACACTCTACTGGGTCAAGTGTACTAATGAGGTTGAGAACGGTATTTCATGTGTTTTGAGCTAGTGTTGTCTAGGAGATGAAAATCACCCAGGAAAGTGGTGTGGTCATGTCGAATGTACATGGTGGTGAGGACAGCTTAGACTTCTTAACCTTGAACTTAAACTTGATTTATCTGTTTTAATGCCAATCTATGTGAAGCATTGAAAATAAGTAAGAACCATAAATATAAAACTTGCAATTTTATTTTCAGGGAGACATTGGTATGCCGGGAAGGCCAGGCCCAAATGGACCACCTGGAATTGGGGAACCTGGACTACCAGTAAGTTTGTACAGACAGCAATGTTAACATTACCTCAGCAAGATTTACGTCCAATTCAGTACCAGTATCTTGCTAGTGGTGTTGCAGTAATCACAGTGTGTATTACTAGCTATGTCAATGACTATCTGTGTAACTATGGACATTTTTAATTATCTTCCTGTGCCTCTCTGTATCCACCTGTATTGCTATTATCCAAAAAGCATCCTTGCTATTGATGCTTTCGGGCAATTGTAGGGGTATAAACAGTTTTTTCTTTAGAAGTGATTTTTTTCCTGTTCCTCTCCACTCACAGTATGCATTTTCATGTCAATATTGATTATTCTATAGATCGTTCCCATACATAAATAATTTTAATCATGGAATAAGATAAGCACAATTTTTCCTGGTTGCAGATACTTGAACATTCTTCAGTTGTCTTTAGAATGATGACAGTTCTGAGAACTATTTTGATTTCTTGGGAATCTTCACTCTTTTCTGGCCCCCATGCTACCCACTCCATATCTTTTATACTTTGCCTAGGGCCCAATCCATATTATATGACCTATGTATATAACAGATGTTATTCAGCATTTCTCTGCTTTGCACGTACTGGCTCTTCCTATTACTCATGCCAAACAGAACCGCATCTTACATCCTTGCAGAGTGCATCAGGAGAGTGCAGAAGGGAATGGGTGCCAGAGCTCACAGGAACTCATTGCCATGATGGGAAACTGCATTCATGCAACATGGTTAATAATGGCCCAGCATGAGTTTATCTCAGACTTCCATAGAAGTAACTAGGCATGTCCTATTGGGCATGCTGTGTAGAGGCTGCTTAGATCTGTAAACAGTGTCATTGACACATTGACAGACCTTTGTGATAATGGGCAGATAATGATACTTCTACTGTCTGCCTTCTAAGCAGCAGACTCAGAATCGTATTTTTACCACCCCAACACACCTACGGAGCACTGGGGTATAGTCTTCAGCTGAATGGGTATGGCAACAGGAATTTAGTCCAACACTGGACCACATGGTCATAGAGACAGTCACTCCACCGTCTTTCTTATGATTACATGGATTTGTATGAATTCTTGCATCTCTTGTGATCATGTTAGCACTACTGATAACACTATGATGCAACTAGGCATCTGATCTCCATAAATTGCTTATACATTATCATTATTAACCATAGTTCCTACTGGATGATTCTTACCTGCTAGGTGTGATTTAGTTTGGAATTTAACATTGAATAATTATTTTCAATAGGATTTTAGTTGATAAGCACACAGTCCCATTACTGGATATTTGACATCTGCATTATGCGCCTTACATATCTGGCATTACTGGGCATCTCCTTGTTTTAATGCACATAAGATACTACCAGGTATATACAAACACGGCTCTGCAATATTCGACCTATCATAACATTGTAGCTTATATTGTGTAACTGCTTGGTTTATATACTAATCCATTGGTATATAATGACACTGCTTGTTGTTTGAGAGCAGTAAGTGGTATATGACTACAATCCCTTGAGATGGCCGTCCCGGTCACATTATAGCATTAATGGACACATCATGCTATTAGAAGAAATATTTTGGCATCTATTAGAATATCAGTAATTTATTAATTATTTAAAATTCGTATACAATGCACCTGGACTGTATCATATTTGAATGCTTCACAAAAAACACTTTTTAGCATCTACAATAAACCATAGTGAGAGAGACAAAAACAAGGAGAAATTTAAGCAGAAGAAAGCAAGGTATTATATCAACAACAGTCAATAAAATAACTGTGTTTAAATATATCAGTTTAAGTTTGAAGAAATTAGTGTAGGAACTGGCAGCATATATATTTTTGAAGATGTATTCTGAAGCTTGGAAGGGCAGGGTTCTTTCTAAGGTCAGAGGGCAGGGCTTAGGAAGTGGTATCACCATCACTGAACTAATATGTTAGGTCATATATTATCCTGATTTTTAATATTTCCAGTTGTGTGGTATTGGTTCTTCTAAAGCCTCCCAGTCTATCTGAAATGGAGACTAATTGAACTAGTTGAGAAGGTTATTGAGGTGGACAGCTTTGTAAGGTGGGCATTAGTCTGATTTAAATCCTAGCTATGATAGGTACCCATTAAAGATTGAGCAGCATGGGGGCATTACTGAGCGCACTAAGGCTTTACAGAGATTATTATGGTAATTTTTGGTTTCTCATGGCATCATTTGACAAATGATGGCATTGCTTACAAAATAGTTTTAATGAACATCTCTGGACAATGGAATAGCAGGTGCCATCTGGGTAAATTAGGGTGAACTAGACTATAGGAGTTTATGTAGGTATTTGCTTCAATCATAAACGTATCTGGCATGCAAGCAAAAAAAATAGCCACGGTTACGCTAATGCAAGTTTTCAATATGGTGATGAGATTGAAGCATAAAATTGGCAGCCAGCCTATAAATGCAATCATTCAGGTGTATAGACAAAATATGATTGCATAAGTAATCTATGGGGCATGTCTGTGGAGCTTTAGCCATTCAAGGTAACAGCAAGTAGTTGGAAATACCTTTTTGAGATCATTATTAAGATTATGATCTGACACACGTCTAATACTGTTGTACTTAGATATGGGAATCAGGCCCATTTCTGATATTATTTGTAAAGAACGTATTTGCTGATTTGAATCTTGGCCATTTCTGGAACACCTTCATTACAACTGGAGTTCATACCACTAGAATAGTTAAGAATCAATATTGGGTTTATAAACTAAAACAAAAACAATTAATGCTGGTCAGATTGGCTCTGTGACTGCCAGTTACCAAGATATAGAAAAGTTGGGCTTGAATGTTATCCGGATTTGATGCAGCCAGAAATATTTTGCACTTTATATTTCAAATTTAGATTAGGTGGCCTCTCAAACAGAGTATATCAAGCAAAATGAGGTAAGCTACCCTCACACTACCCACAACTGTGATATTGAAGGGAAACATACAATATGGCAGTCCTGTTACTCAAGAGCTTTGGTATAACAAAATATATAGAGGTCCTTAAAATCTTACGATTGATTGGACACACCCTTAATCTACTCTACAGTAGTCTCCTATATTTGCTCTGCTTGGTTTATATTGGAAAAATAATATAAAAATGTTACATTTCTTTTACATCATATTCACTTTGATTGAATTGGATCTACCCCATTATAGTGGGAAAAACAGAATTGTTCCAAATGTGATGCAGGTCAGTAATGCACAGTCTCAATTTTTAGAAGGATGATTCTATCCCGGTTTTAATATTATTCAGAATTGTCGTTAAATGTGTGAAGCTGACCAATATTTACACCAGGGGACTTTTTTAAAGTGCTTTTTCTGTAGAATCTGGGAATTATGAGTTAAAAAATGAGATTTATTTTATTTATTTTAAGTATTGATATTTATTTTATGGCATATGCTGACTACAATAAGGGTTTTTACACCACTATATGAGTGTGAATGTAGACACAGGCAGTTGTTCCTGACACATGAAGGCACTACACAGGATGAGACTGTACTTGAATGAGGAGGCAATGTCTGCCTAAGAGGGGCAATACTAAGTGAAATCACCAAATGAAAATTAAGACCTTTTGGAACAGAATAAGCATATTTTCTAATAAAAAAAACTTGATATTTGAGAACAACTTTAATAGGTGTTTTTGAAAAAGGACTAGTGGATGTATGAGAACCAGTAGCTGCATTTACAAAAATTAACAAGCACTGGCAATGCCAATAGGTCTGGCTTTAAAGGAATGTTGTAGGGGAACAAAAAGTATTAAAGTAAATAGGATTGGAATGGTTATGTATTTATGTGGAAGCAAAGAATGGTGCAATAAAATTGGTGTAGGATAAAAGTTCAAGTGACAGTTGCACTGTCAAGCTAGACCTAAAAATCCATGAAGGTTAATGACTGTCCACCTCCCATCTTGTGCCGCTGCCAGAGAAAACAACATAAATTGTCTAGTTATATAAGACACTTTAATAGCATTACAATGGCATGTATGTGCCTCTGAAAGTTCGACCTTAAGCAGCTGGATAAATAAGCAAAATAATCACTGTTGCGTGGAGGACAGGCACTTTTTTTGTAAAACCACACCACTTCTGCCCAATCAAAACATGTAATCCTGACTCCAAACATGTCTATCTAGTGATGCTTACATAAATGCCTGGCAACAGCTGCACTGTTCAGCCAGATCATAAAAAGCTGGTATTGGGAGACACAGTAGGTAAGATCTTTGTAACTTATATGAGCCTGTATAACCTGAGCAATCGTAATATAATGTTCCTTCTCAATAGCGTCACAATTCTTCAAGATGTGGCATGCCTCTGCCTCCTTTTGGAAGTGTTATATTTTGGATGTCATTGGTATGGCTCATTTTCCATGACATTTACTTTTAACAACATTGTTTACAGAAAAAAGTAATGAAATTGATTGGTGGCTGGTAAAAGGGGCGGGGTGTTACCACTCCAGTAGAATCGCACTAAGCAGGCAAAGCTGATCTGCCCAATGAGAGTGCTTAGGTTGTACTCTCTAGAAAATGTTGATAGGTAATTGAGCTAAATGAAACACGTGACAGTATTCTGGGTAAAGGCTGAAGGTGTGAAAGGCCATAGAAATGGGTAAACATGAAATATTATAAACAGTCCCATCACACCTGAATGTTTCAGCAGGGATTTGATGGTTTCCTTCCCTAAGGAAATGTAAACAAACTGGAGCAGAAAATGGCATTTTACTTCAGTGTCCCAAAGAAATAGGTTGTAAAGCCAGGGGTAGTTACATTTTCTCCCATGCTCCCACCCTTTCCCTTCCAAGCAGTTTCATCGTATTATTATACAAGGGATACTTTCATCGGTAAAAATGTGCAATCTTCCAATGGCGGGCTTTACATAGCATACCCAAGCTCCTTTCCTGAAAAGGGAAGTCTCGGCTGCTTACATACATTTTTATAGAGCAGCGACTCGCATGATTTGGGGGCAGGAAGGAAGGGGTGGGTCCATATTTAATGAAAGCTATCTACAGAGCCCTAAATCTATTCAACAGTGAGTTCTGTTTAGCTTGATCCTTCCCAGTTTGCAAACACAAATATCTGTGCATTTTTTGTAGAATTTTCAACCCATTACTTTTGGTTTCCTTTTCCTCGAACGAACATAAGTAGGTTTAAAGATCCCTTCTGTGCACTGTATGTGCAGATCACGACGGTGATAACGCTTTTCCTCTAGAGAAGGAGGGATTCACTGATGCTTGTAATATATTAAGCCTGAGCCAACAATCCACGTGTCAGTGCTACACGAGCCTCGCTGATAAGTAACACGTGTAATGACTTGCTCTGAACTGCATATATATATTTCGTGTTCCTGAGATGTCGACCATGCCACCTCGGCGTGTAAAGTCCTGCTGAAAACAGCGAAGACATGGTGCGTGTGTGTTTTGTTTACTGGCGAAGAGATTCCCGACAAAAGGGATAGGACTTGAGAGTGAAAGCTCACAGGGGAGACGTATTACAATTTATTGAATTGTGAGATCAGGGTACAGAAAACTCTAGCTTTTCACTGAGATGGCAAGATCTATACAGAGGGAGAGAGAGAATGTCAGCTCCTCACAGCCATTGGATGTCACATCAGTTATTCACATAATCTGTCATTATTTGATTGTAACTTTCATGCATGACCGGTTTTTGCTCATTGCACCGGCGTGCAGTCATTTCATTAGTGCAACTGCCTGCAAACAGAGGAGCTTAAAATATGATTGACTCTCTTTTGATTCTGCCTCTGCCCAAATTCTATATGTGAAGGCATAGTGAGGGCAGCAGTGACAGCAGGAGGGCCATGTAGTAGGCTGTGAGCAGCTAGGACCGGGAACAGACTTGGACAGTTCGCTGTTGGGAAGCAACAGTGTCAGGTTAAGAGTCGTGGCAGAGCAGAGGTACAATTCTGACCTTGTTAGGTCAATTCTAGGAACCTGTGTGTGAGCCTCTGGGTGTCAGGTTGAAGAGGAGGGCACATAAGGCTTGGGAGCTTGGGATCTGCTAGGAGGCGTCAGTATCAGTGTCAAGAGAGTCCTTCTGTGTTGGGGCATGTGGCACGGGTCAAACCCCTGCAACACTAAGAGAATAGGGATCTGTGACTTTGCTGAGTCATTTGCATGCCTCAGGTATGAAGTTCAGTAGATGCCAAGAATGGGCCTGTGAGTCGCCAGGAGGCAAAATTTGTTAGATAAGCAGTCAGCCTCAAATCAAGAAGCAGAGTAGGATGCTTGCAGAATCCTGTGAGTTCTCAAGGGCACCAACATGATGATATCAGCTTAGTGCCAGTTACAACACATTAGCCCCCTATATGTCAGTATATGGCTGCCTGTGAGCCATCAGGTAGTTTATTATCAGTGTCTCATATATAATGTGCTTTTAGAACGGGGTTTTAGTGAGGGAGTTTACGCCCTGTTCTGCCAGGTAGCCTATCATGTGCCCTGGATCCTGTAGTGTCTCAATTTTCCCTAGGGTCAGGCAGCAGGTATTCCTTTGAATTTCCCGTGTTCATAGAAGCCCTAAGCTGACATAAACCATTATTCCTATCCACAGGCCTCTTGGACAGTGAGGAATCTCCATTGGCCCATGCCACTACGCTCATAATTTACACAGTCATAAAAAGCAATAAGCAACCCTACCTAATATGTATTTGGAAATTCTGAGGAAAGGTAGTTCGACAGCCGCATTTGGCAGATTTTACTCTAACCTGTGCACCCTGGCGCTTGGCCAGATGATGGAGGGAGGAGTCAGTAACACTCTCCCAACAAAATCTAAATTAAGTGGCAACCAGGGTATTGCAGGGAAGTGACACACATCAGCAGAGCAATAGAACTACCAGCAGGTTGATGTCAAGATCAGTGAGTCCCAGAGTTTCTCAATGAGCTTTGCGTTGGTGGTTAACCACAGCACATGTAAGAGAAAAAGAGCCTCGGATTCTAACCAAACTCTAAAATAGAGCACTAAATATTTTCCATGCTGTGAGTCTTCCAATTGCAAATGAATGCAAGTCTATCCCTTGAAGACACAGGCAAGCAATAATGTGACATCTGAATGAGAGCCACAAAGCTCATTTATTCAAATTTCTCAAAATTGAATGTGTTAGATTTTCTCATTTAAATAGATCTGTTTGTGAGTGGAATGGTCCATTTCAAGCCATAGCTCACATGGGTATAGCTATTGCCTCTCCCAGTTGAATGGTCAGCCATGACAAGTGCGTGTTCCTTATGCAGTGTACACACAGCCCAGCACCGCTCCTACTTACAGGCCACCTCCCCCTTAGAGAATGATCTAAGGTTAAGCGAGCAAGTCCAGATGTACCAAGGCTTTCTGCAGTCGCAAAGGGTCCGATTCACAAAATTGGGCAGTTTCTGACCACAAAATGGCCTTTTGGTATGTCACAAACACAAATTGCTGTTTGATAGCAGGGTTCCCTATCGCAATTTGTGTTTGCGACTACATACCGAATCGGTATTTGGAAGGAGAGTGTTTAAGGTGCCCCTTCCAAATACCAATTTGAATTGGAATGTATTAATGTTTTGTGGCTGAAATCCAGTTGCTAAACATTAATATGTTACAGACTACATAAAGTAAGTGTAACACATTCGCAAATGGGTATGCCCCCCCCCCCCATTGGACTCTTTACCCTTTGCTAATGTTGACAAAAACATTTTGTAAGAGTAGGCAGTGGTTCATGGACTACTGCCTACGCTTAAAAATGTTAATTAAACTTCTCATTTTGTTTAAAACGCATCCTGTTTTCCCTTAAAGAAAACAGGAGACACTTTAAAAACACCATGATTGCTTTATTAGAAAGCAATCACAGATGTGGTGGTGTGCTAACCCCAGCACATACCCATCCCCAGGATGGCTACGAATTGTAGTGAGTCACAGTTTGAGACCACATTCATTTTCATGAGGACTGTTGAATTGCGACCCATTACTACCCACTTGTATTTTGCGAACTGCTCTATTAGTACATAGGTCAATTCGTAAAATACTACATTGGACGCAAACATTTTAGTCCTTTGTACATCTAGTCCTAAGTGTTTTGCATCTTCCAAAAGGTCTATCACCTTAAACACAGTCAACATATTTTAAAGAATTCTGGAAGCCAGCAGCTTTCCCAAGAGGCATCTAGATAGGAATTAAATAAAAATTATTAAAATTAGAATGGGTCCATAAAATCCCCCTATCTATCAAGCAAGTGTGGCCTCATTTAGGGATTGACTAAGCTGAAGGAATTCTGTAAACAGACTCATTTTAGAGTCAAAAGAACTGCACAGTTACCACTGGTGAAGAATCTGCTGGCGTCGCTGATGGTAACCCCTGACCCAGCCATTCGTCCACTACAGGGTCACTGGGTGACACTCATCCCACCCTATTGAAGGGGAGGTTATCATCACTCAATTTCCCTGCTTGTGTCTGCCATGTGAAGCATGATGGAAATAGTCAGGGAAAATGTTAATTGGCCAAAGTGGCAAGGAAAAACCTTCCTGCTAGAACGGGCCAATAGCTTTTTGGTCAGAGAAAGCAAACTCCCACGTATGTAATACAGCTGCTACTTACCAGGTGTGGCCTTTGTCTGGGACACACCTTAGGCTGGAATGCTCAAGGAGAACTAAAGGGCGACTGTGATGTGTTACCCAAAATAATTCACTCTATCAAATAGTTAACAAGGGACACCAAACACTATCTTGGTAATGAATAGCCTAAACAGTTGAGAAGAATATTCGTCGTAGTTCACAGAGCAATTTTGCATCCCTCTTCTTGTAGAAGAAGGCCTAGTGAGGCTGGAAGTGACCATTCAAAGAAATATGAAATGTCTTCTAGTGAGCTGAATAAGTTCTTCCCTCACAAATCTGGAGCGGGGGAGCATAGGATAGAGGGCTTCATTAAGGGTTGAACAGAATGAACCAGTGGGTCTCCCATCAAATTCTATGTTAGGACACTGCGTTCTATTTAAAGTCTGGGGTATCACAGGGATAACTCTGGCACATCCTCCACTGGCTCAGCTGATACTAACCCATGCCCCAGCGGTCCGCCTGTCACAGGACCACTTAGCCACAGGGACGGCCCCATTGAGCGAGGGGCTATCACTCATTTTCCAGGCATTTATCTGCCATTGAGGCATGGCACAAATGGACAAGGGAAATTTCAAATGCCCCCACACTCAAGAAAATTCTTCCTGGGTGTTGAGCTGTTTACTTTTTGTTCAGAAATAATAAGATCACACTTTGATGGTTTATTTTCATTGAACAAAAATGTTTCCTGAGGAGACACTTTATACGTGGCACCTGTTTTCCAATTCTTCAATGCTGTGAATATAGCTTCTGTGGTTCTGTGGAATGTCTATGCTGTGTCTCTTCACAGCATAGACATTCGCACCTCGCAGGCGGACATGTCCAAATGTGACAGACATTTCTCCACCAGTGTCATGACCTCTGCCCCACCTGGGGTGGTCAAGCTGATAGTCTGCCATTGCCTAAATAAGGATCCGGGTTTGTTGATTCAGGAAAACCACATAGGATGACATAATGTGAAAAGAGATGACGACATGGCTGGTGCAAGGAGTTTTGCCACCCAAGATAAAATACCATTTTGGTGGTGGACACTAGGCAGCTGCATAGATGTTCCTTATTTTAGAACACACATTGGTAGAAGGGCCAATCACCTACAAGAACGTTCCCAATTTACAGGGGGTACCGGGAAAATATCCCAACCCCTCTTTAAGGGCCTTGTAAAAATAATTCAATTGATTTAGTAAACTGTCAGCTTTTCAGACTGACACTTTCATTAGTTCTGTTTGATCTTCGAAATGCATTGTTTTCCAGGGTGGACATACTCCCATTTTACCATCCAGCTTTACCACTCTTAACATTTTATTTATCTTAACCTGCTAGAAAGTAGGTATTGATATAAGAGTGGGTGATTTGCTGGTTAAACTGACGAGAACTTCCCTCTTAGCCTTTTAAGATCCGAATATATTTTTTTTGGCCCGAAGAGTGTTTGATTTGGCAGCCCTGGCATCACGAGTCCCACAAATGTACACAAAGATGATGTGTTTGCCTAGAGGAGCTCTTGGCTAGAAGTCTTCACCCTCAGATATGCAAGTTACTCTTGGGGCCTCATAGTCCATTAACAGAAAGCTACCAAGCATCTTGAGGCATAAACAAAGTTACGTTTTTGGCAACCTAAAGCTTAGTTGACATTGAGACAGCGTGGGCCTCAAGCTCAGCCACATATATCCCTCATTGTTAACGCTGGGATGTGAGCTCCTGTATGTGTACTATACAAGATTGTTAGGGCTGTTTTGCTCTGCCCAGGGATCCAGAACACACCAAGTAGAGCTGTCAAGTTTCCCAGGTCCAGGCATGACTGGCTCATCCGGACAGATATTTTGAAATCATGTCTACAAGTCCCACAACGCAAAGCAAAAACGTGGTTTGTATGAGCTTGCTCATGCAAGGACTTGTGAAACCTGACAGCTCCCACCAAGTATCAATCAATATTACTCAATTATTGTGTGTGCTGACCATTCTATTTTTATTACAAAACGTAATTGCGCAGACACCACCAACTGATCCGACTCGCCAAGCGCTCCCACTTCACAGAACGCCTCAATAACAACGCTCACGACTGCAAAGAACTCTTATGCATCATGAAGGAACTTTCCAACCCCAACGCCAACGTCAACGACGTCCCTCCTTCCCAGGAACTCTGCGACGAGCTCTCCACCTTCTTCTACCAGAAAATCGCAACCATCCACGACAGCTTCAACACCTCACCTCCGCCGGACCCCACCCCCAGCAACTCCTCCCACGCCTACCGCATCACCACCTGGACTCAAGTAGATGACGCCGAAACACGAAAAACCATGAACTCCATTCACTCAGGATCCCCCGCTGACCCCTGCCCACATCACGTGTTCAACAAAGCCGACGCCACCATCGCCCCCAAACTCCGCAAGATCATCAACCTCTCCTACGACACCGCTACTTTCCCGGACAGCTGGAAGCACGCAGAAATCCAACCCCTCCTCAAGAAACCCAAGGCTGACCTCAACAATCTCAAAAACTTCCGTCCGATCTCCCTCCTCCCTTTCCCAGCGAAAGTCATCGAGAAGATCGTCAACGCACAACTCGCCCACTTCCTAGAAGACAACGCCATCCTAGACCCCTCTCAATCTGGTTTCAGACGAAACCACAGCACTGAGACCGCACTCCTCGCCGCCACAGATGACATCAGACAACAAATGGACAACAGCGAAACCTCAGCCCTGATCCTCTTAGACCTATCAGCCGCTTTCAATACAGTCTGCCACTGCACCCTACTAAACCGTCTCCACGAGGCCGGCATCCAAGACAAAGCCCTCAACTGGATCTCATCCTTTCTCTCCGACAGAACTCAGAGAGTCCGACTCTCACCCTTCCGCTCCAAAGCCACCAACCTCATCTGCGGCGTCCCCCAAGGCTCCTCACTCAGCCCAACGTTGTTCAACGTCTACATGGCCCCCTCGCACAACTGGCCCGCCAACACAACCTCAGCATCATCTCCTACGCCAACGACACCCAACTCGTCCTCTCCCTGACCAAAGATCCTCTCACCGCCAAAACCAACCTCCACGAGGGACTGAAATCCATCGCCGGGTGGATGAGCAACAGCCGCCTGAAACTCAACTCCGACAAGACGGAAGTCCTCATCCTCGGCGCACCCCCTCGGCCTGGAACGACTCCTGGTGGCCCACCGCCCTCGGCCCGCCACCCACCCCTGCAAGCCACGCACGAAACCTGGGCTTCATCCTCGGCTCCGCTCTCACCATGTCCAAACAGGTCAACGCTGTCTCCTCTTCCTGTTTCAACACCCTCCGCATGCTCCGCAGGATTTTCAAGTGGATTCCAATAGGAACCAGAAAGACGGTGACCCAAGCCCTCGTCAGTAGCAGACTCGACTACGGCAACGCACTCTACACAGGCATCCCAACGAAAGACATCAAACGACTCCAACGCATCCAGAACGCAGCCGCCCGCCTGATCCTCGACGTACCCCGCCGAGGTCACATCTCCCCCCACCTGAAGAACCTCCACTGGCTCCCCGTGGAAAAGAGGATCACCTTTAAACTCCTCACCCACGCACACAAGGCACTTCACAACACCGTACACACCTACCTGAACTCCAGACTCAACTTCTACGTTCCCTCACGTCAACTACGCTCTGCCAACCTCGCCCTCGCCATCGTCCCCCGAATCCAGCGCAAGACCTCTGGCGGCAGATCCTTCTCCTACCTCGCCGCCAAGACCTGGAACTCTCTCCCCACCTCTCTTCGCCAGACCCAGGACCTCCTCACCTTCAGGAGACTCCTCAAGACATGGCTCTTCGAACGTTAGCAGCACCCCCCCCCCAGCGCCTCGAAACCCTAACGGGTACATAGCGCGCTTTATAAATCTTTTGATTGATTGATTGATTGATTGATAATTGGAAACTTATTTTATTTTATAGCCCACATGTATTTCACAGTTTCGATAAAGCCTTCATTTTTATTTACCAGCCTTCTATCCATATGGAAATAAGGAGTTCTCTTTTCAGGTCTCCTAGGATATTTCTCCACTTATTGGTGGAGGAAGTGGTGAATGAGTTTGTACACTTCTGTCATGTCACAGAGAACACATTCAAAGGTTAGTGACAACATTCTGTGTTAATGATTAATATTGGAAAGTGTGACCATTTTAAGGAGACACAAGCAATGTTATTTGAACTGTCAAACCAAAGACCTTATTTTCTACAAATAAGCAAGTTCACTGCAGGCTATACTCTTTACAGTACAGTGCCAACATGAAGAATTTCATCATCAACGTACCTTTCCTAATTTTGAAATTTATTTCTTGTGATTTACAGGGACCTCCAGGACAACAGGGCATTCAGGGAGAGCGTGGGCTTCCAGGAGAAGGACTGCAGGGACTGAAGGTGAGATATGTGGTCAAAGCAGGGTTAGGCAACCCAGAGCCATCACAAGAAAGCAGCAGGTCTTTTGAGGGCATTACACTGCCACTACTAAATGTATTTAGCACAAAAGCAGGCTTATGACCTTACTTGAAGTTTGGCAGATGGGATACACGCATGAGTGTATCCCATCTGCCAGTGGAATAAAATGAGTGGAATAAAATGGTTGGGGCTCTCTCATCGGTGACACACATGTGACAATAGTGATCAAAAGAGCATATCTCAAAACAAGAATAGCACTGCACCTTATTGGCTAATCAACAGTTTAGATAATGGCCCTCGATTTCAGTTGATATTTCGATCTGTAAGGGGATAAAGGGATCATCATCACTAATCTAGATATAACCGAGCCAGAGAATCATTCTGAAATAAAGAAAAGAAAGAGATGGTAAGGAAACAAAGAAACGCTGTGTAAGGCATGAAAAGCATATATAGAAGGGTACTCACAGTAAAAATGGCCAAAAGAAAATAGAAAAGGGGAAACATGAACCTCATGCAAAAAAAGTCATAGTAGATGACCAGAATCAAAAATGATTGATGATCTTGTTATCTCCTTACGGATCGAAACCTTGACTGAAATCACGGACTCTTATCTAAATTAACCAAGACAGGCCATGCTATTTTTGTTTTTAGGCATATACTTTTGATCCCTATTGTCGCATGTGAGTATCACTGATAAGACAGCACTAAGCACGTTTTTTTCACGATCACCCACTGTGCCGCTATATAGTGTTTTTATGAAGAAACATTTTCTTGGTTATTGTTTGGAATACATAGGCCCTCATTACGACCCTGGCGGTATAGAACCGCCAGGGCCGCGGGATGCGTTGGCACCGCCGACAGGCCGGCGGTGCCCCGCGGGGCATTCTGACCGCGGCGGCTTAGCCGCGGTCAGTAAAGGGAAACCGGCGGTCTCCCGCCGGTTTCCCGCTGCCCCCAGGAATCCTCCAAGCCGGCGCAGCTTGCTGCGCCGGCTTGGGGATTCCGACTCCCCCTCCCGCCATCCAGTTCCTGGCGGTTCTCCCGCCGGGAACCGGATGGCGGGAGGGGGAGTCGCGGGGCCCCTGGGGGCCCCTGCAGTGCCCATGCCAATGGCATGGGCACTGCAGGGGCCCCCGTAAGAGGGCCCCTACAAGTATTTCACTGTCTGCTTGGCAGACAGTGAAATACGCGACGGGTGCAAATGCACCCGTCGCACCTTCCCACTCCGTCGGCTCGATTACGAGCCGGCATCCTCGTGGGAAGGTCGTTTTCCCCTGGGCTGGCGGGCGGCCTTTTGGCAGCCGCCCGCCAGCCCAGGGGAAAACTTGAAATACCCGCCGCGGTCTTTTGACCGCGGCGCGGTATTTTGGAGGGCGGAATTCTGGCGGGCGGCCTCCGCCGCCCGCCAGAATCAGAATGAGGGCCATAATCTTTTAAATCGGAGCATTGTTGAATTCATATTCATATTTCAAGAAGTCAGTGTTTTCTATTACCATATTTTCGATACAGTAGGTAACGTTAGGTGACACTGGGTGTAAACATAAAACTAAAGAAGGGCCAACCATCACTTTTGTGACCTGAGTCCCACAAAAGCTTCTGACATTTGTGTGACAACTTTGATCAGGGGTGTAACTCACAGCTAGCAGCCCAGGTACCTCACCTAGCCCACCTAAGTAAACTTTTTACAATCTGTCAACACAGTCTGCAGTGGAGCCACATTATTTTGCACACCACGGACTTATACTGCAGTCAAGCGATGTTTAAAGCTAGGTTTCGATCTGAGCGGCAGGACAGTCATGTATAAGTGTGACGCATTAGGAGGAGACATACACAGTATTAGCGCAGGGTGTGTGCAAGGCGATTCAGATGCAAAATACATTTAGTCAAAGAAAAAATGTTCAATATTTGTGCTTGAACCTTTAAAGAACCTCATGCACCACAACACCCTGCAGCAGGTGCAGACGCACTATGCAGACCAGCAAGAGGCCAAATGGTTGTAGGGTAATCTCTGAAAACTCGTGCTCAGTGTATGGAAGTATAGGCGATGGGTCCAGTTCTCACGATATGCACAATGGGTAATCTACGTCATCCGCTTTTCCAGAAAACTGCTGTACTTTTTTTGTTGCAAAACAGTTAATTAATTGTTGTTCACCTTAATCCTTCACTTTAATAATTCTTAAACTGTATTTACATTTTTGTGGCTTATGTTGAATTAATTTTTAGCAGCATGGTAATATTACAATATTTTTAAATATTATTATAATATTAGAATATTAGAATGTTGTTGTCCATGTTGAAGGCGAGTGTGACAGCAGTACTAAGGCCTGAAAGTGGTAATATGTTGTAGTGGGAGTGCCATGAGGTGCCAACATTTCTTAATGATGATTAACTGTTCACTGGTTCGAGTTTGCATGAAGGTTGATGAAGGTAATGGGATCTGCAATGGCAGCACAAATGAGGTAATTAACGGTCAGAAGATGAAAGAGATAATTCATCAACAAATGGGGAAGCTATAGATAGCCCACTTTTTGAGCTTCTAGTCCTCTGAGAATGACGTGGCCGCCATCACAGCTTCGATGCGCGGAACCCTCACACCAAGATGATGTTTGGAAAGCAAAGGCGAGGTAAGTACTGTTGAGGGGCGTCCTTGCCGAAGACAGATTTCCTTAGTTGTTCACATTACAAAGAGAGAGAAATCACTGAACCCCGTGCACGAATTAATTGTAATGTCGACCTAAATCAGGGTGAGGATAGCTGGTAGGGATTTCAGGGTATTAACGTGATGAGGACTAGTGCCAATAAAAAACAGAGGTCAATCCTTTTGAGACTCCAGACTCTGCAATCAAGTGCCTGAAACTGCCCATTGTAGAAGGAAACTACCATCAGGATCAGAAAAAAGTGGGATCATTTAGCCCCACTTTCTCCAAATTCTATTTCCCCGCATATAATGGCCCATACTTGACCTATGTCTGTGACATCAGCCTCACACAGAGCAAAGCAGTTGTGTATGAAGGCTAGCACACCAAGAGGCAATTCTGGGGTCTTTGGTAGCAGTTGCAGCTGGTGTAGGGGCAAAGTGGCGGGTAGGGGGGTGGGGAGGATTACAAAACAAAAACACAACAAAAAAACACTTACCTCAATGCACGCTGCATCGCCACTCTTCTGGCTCCACTGCAGGCACAGGCTCAAAGACTACCCTGCGACCAATCGTAATGCTGCTCTCATGCTGATTGCAGCATGAGAGCAGCATCAGAATTGGCCTCAGCACCCTCAATATATGATATTGCAATAATCCAAACGGGCCATTATCAATTATCTCCTAATTTGTAGAGGGTGGGTGGTCTGAAGGAATGATTGCACCTTTCTGGGAATATATTATTTTGATTTAAAAGTAAGAAAACACATGCAGCATTATCAATTACTGTTTCAAACATGAAAATAAATATTTTTTTCTCTGACATCTGGTAGGAAAATTGTAACTTGCTCACACAACATTATTTTAGTCAAACATTATTACCTAACAATTCCATCTACCACTAAAAGAAACCCAGCACAAATATGTGTTAACAGTAAATGGCTAGAGAATGTATGCAAACCCCAATTTGATTGCATAACTCTTCTTACAGTAAAAATCTTTTTTTTTCTCGCGGTAATGGATTTGCATCACTGAAGTAATTTGGCCTTGTATGCGTTCCTTTTTGTCCTGTAAACGACAATGACCTTCAAAATGTCTTAATCTGGCCAGTGCATAAGCTCACACATAATTTTCGAATCTAGCACAAAAAGGGCTGCTTTCTGAGGTGTTCTGGTGTTGTAAGTAAGCCACACAACTCTACTGGTTACCTAACTATTCACTCTTTCTTTGCTTGATTATAGAGAGCAGTTTTATGCAGCTAAACTGGCTCTACACCAAAGTTTGCTTGGTTTCTGGCTTCTGCTTGCCAGATTTTAAGGCCAGGTGAGCATCCCGTTCTGTGCTGATCTAGGTAAAGTGCAGAGTGAGTCGAATGGGAGAGCTGCTTGCTTGCTTAAGGCAATTCTCCCAGGTCGGAGACATCAAATGAACCCATAAAAAGCAGCTGTAAAAGAAATAGCATTCCAATGCATGCAATGGTCAGGCAAAGAGAGAACCAGGAACTACCAGGGCCCCTTGGCTGCCTGCGATCGCCAAGTCTGACTACTTAGGTGATTGGTGGTGATAGACTACCTAAAAACCTGCACTTCTTGAAATGAATCTTAAGACTTCCTTCATCCTACTCATTCCGCTCTCAGATCAGATCTACCACCCCTCAGCACTAATTGTCTATAAATTTGTTTTTGACCCTGTTCAGCGCTACCCTGCCTTTAACATAGGTTCACTCTATGCAAATAACACATACATACATACATACATTCATACGTTCCTTCTCCCCTCTACAAGAGATGATTTCATGGTGAATAAAGGGCCTATGACTGCTTCTTTCAGGAAAAGAGGTTTCTATTCCAGATAATTTCGGGCGATAGAAAACCTGAGGGGGCACCATGCCCCAATGAACTTGTGTTTTATTTTACTACAAGAGTAAATATTTGAAATGTCCAACCTGTCCCTGGTGCTAGCTCTTCCGCAAATGGAGGACTGGACCTTTTCCGTGATATGAAGAATGTCTGATCCCATTCTACTCTCAGGAAGTGACTGTCATCCTGGGAGGAAATCTCAATGCCAGAGATTCCATTTGGTCTCTCTTCAGTTTTGATGACTTCCATCTGGTGTCAGGGTCCGAATAATGATTGTTTATCTCTAACTGGCCAGCCAGATACCCCCGGGATTAGACTTTCCATTCTACTGGTCAATCCACCATTGGGCTGCTTTGCACCACTTTGCATTAAGGGGGCGCTCTATGGGTCATACTTAGGCATCCGAGAGCAACCACTCTTGATTTTTTACACAAAGTCCTATCTACTAACATTGTTAAACCGGGCTTTGCATCAAAAAGGCCTCCTAGAGTCAAGCACAAAGTAGGAGAAATGTTTTGTTTCTCCTTATATTTCACACATCGCGGGCATGCTACACTGCACAGCATGCAATCTAATGTGTGAAATGATTTAAACAAATATCCAGGCATATGATTTTGTACTGGAAGCATTCCTTTCTGTACAAAACCTATATTTGCAGAATAAACTGTGGTGCAGAGGTGTGTGGTGCTAGGCAGCCTGTTTTTTGCGCCAGCATAGGGAATGGAGCCGTAGCAGCCCATATTTAGGAGATATGTCTATGCGCTGCTCCCTGTGGCCAGGGTAATGCTTCATCTTTAGTTCCTGCTCTGCGTTGCCCTATTTTTTTGCAGATCTGCCCCTTACTGACCTTTCTTCCAATGAGCTGTTTACTATGTTTCACACAAAAGACGGTCTTCCAAACACAAGATCATTTTGTTCCAAAGGTAATACTTGTGGATTGTTATTTAAATTATAGTTTCATTTGCCTCCTTGAACCAAGGCTGAATGCTGCATCTGCTGAAATGAAACTTCCACAGTCTGATATAAAAATGAATTCGGAAATGTGGCTCATACTACGATGTTGACAGATCAATGTCACATATTGGTGAAAGGACCCCGTTAGGAAGGTTAAAGTGTAGCCTATTTTGTATCAGTGACAAAATGGTACCGCAAATTGACAGCTCAAAAGCATCCTTCAGAATGGTATTTTGAGTATGTTTGAAACAAGATACCAGCACTTTTAACACATAGCAGTCAAAGTTAAAAGATGTTGTCTGCCCCAACTTGTGTGTAGGCTTAACTTTCAGGTCAAGACCGCACGTGGGCATGCATTATTTCGGTTCATTTTTGAGAGTGAAATGTATTTTACTCGCCCACAACAGAGGTAGTGTGTAGCATTCTGTTCAGATGCCTAAAAGCAAGTAAAACATTTTCATGACGAATTGTATGATTTTACAAACCTGTATGTTCTATGTGTGGCATTGAGCAGTAACATAGTCAGTGTACCATAGGCCATAGTGCAAGGAACGAAATGATCCACCTGACTGCTGTGTGAATTATATAAAAGGCTACTGGAATCATGCGGCAGGAGAGAGACAAATTATGTGGTAGGTTTGAGTAAGTTTGCGGCAACAAAAGTCAAATTATGCGGCATAACCCGGCACATTTTGTAATAATATAACGTCACTATTTCTGAATTTTTAAACGTGGTAGCAGTGTATGGACATTGGTTGCACCCTATTAGCATCAGTTTAACATCAAAATATAGCAATAAGTGATAGAAAGGCCACTAGTTCGGCTTTGCAAAGGGCCTTCCACTGCGCAGCAGCACGTGTTGCTGCATTTTTAGTAGCTTTGAAACCGTATGAGCTAGAAATCATTTTTTGTTCTTGTTAAAGTCAGCAGATTATGCGGCAGATGATGGATTATTTGACAAATGTAGCAAATCTATAATTATGCGAAAATGTGCGCTGCCACACAATAGCATAATTCCAGTGGCCCTGGCTATAAAGTACAGCATAAATCAGGATTCATTGTTCCCTCTGTGCCTCAGTACCACTGCACCTGCTGCACCAGTGGAAGCTACCCCTCTAGCAATGGGCTCACTATTCACTTGTCTGTGTTGTACTCAGTTTAACATTTTACAGCGGAATGACGGGCACGGGTTAAACAGGCAGACATGACATGATGGCCGATGCAAGAGGAGGGCATGGAAATGCACTGCCCCTCTTTATCTAGATAAACAATATACATAAGGCTCCTTATTTCCTTCTGGTGGGAGGAGACATTGAAATAGTGTGAATCAATAAAGAGGATTCATTTTAAATCTCGTGTTACTTGGAAACTAACACGTTCATTAACAGTGCTTCTGTTAAAATGCATCTCATGCACAACTTTAACCCAATCTGTTATATACTTTATATAACGTGGCATCTTCACTGTACATGTAAATTCATCTCGAATCACGGGATTACAAAACAAATGACACTCAGTGACATAATTCTATACGTAGAGAAAAAAGATCTGAAAATTAGAGTACAAATTCAGAACAAAATTCTCCTTGCATGTCATTTACAGTTTGTGTGGTATGAGCAGGCAGTACAAGGGTATGTGTGAGTGGGCAACAAATGACTTTTGTCAGTAGCCAGACGTACGTCATGCCAGTGAATAGTCATTGTCGGCAACTAATGAGAGGGCTTGGGTGTGCAGCCAATGATAGGCCCAGGTCAGCAGCCAATGAAATGACAGGGCCTCTGAGCATTGGCCTGTGCAACCAGCCGATGGCATGGCTTGTGCGAGAAGCTAAAAATTGGGCCCAAGGATAGGGAATGTGTGATCTGTCAATAAAAGGACGTTTGTGAACAGGCATAGGTGGATTGATTCAGAAATAAGAAACATCTTAGAATATTTTAGAATTCATACATTGAACACCGCTGGCAGTTAACTTATTGATCGAGATCAGATGTTGTGGAAGGCACGCTCACGATCTGCTCCCCTCCCACTGACATATCCATTCCCGACTGGAGGCACAGTGTAAGCGGTCCAGCGATGCCTGCCATTCAATATTTTTTGAAGGGATTAAGCAGCCTGCTGGTGTATAAACTGCTATTAGGTAAACACTGATCAAATGCGGTGCCGCTTCTCGGATCTCCATTGAGCACACCCAATGCCACCCTCGTAGGTATCTTGTTAGAAACAAACAGACATCATTCACTTCATTTGTAGGTGTTTTTGTGTCTTCAAAGTAAGTATGTTTTCCTGGCTCAAAAATCTAAGTGATCTGATAGGATTAGTGAGATTTAGGCGGCTGCGCACCCGATTAGGCAGGGAAAAGTCCCCTTCAGTTTAGCACTTAGTGACTTCCTAACACAAAAACACAGGATTATATCCCTGATGAGGCCACAGGCGGCTTTAACCAGTATTTTAATGGGCCTTTTTGGTCAGATTTTGGAGATTTCGTAAATCCACCTAAAGCTTGCCTCTGAAGCCCTCAAGAAACAGCAGAGGCAGCCGATTTACAGACACTGAAAAGTAGGGGAGAGACACGTCTATGTCTCCAACTGACAGCCACATTATTTCATACTGTTGATAAGTTAAAGAGCATCCTGTTCACTGACTGATCAGACAAGTGCTGGGCAGTGAAGAACTCCACTGTTTAAAAAAAGCAGGAGGAGGGTCAGCAGGGGAGATGCAACAGGGCCGGAGAGTTTGTGAGCTGTTTATTCTGTAATATAGGGCCAGATGTAGCAAAAGTTTTTACCCATGCTGTGTCTATGGGAAAAAGTGTACGTACATATGGCCCGTAGTGTCTACAATGAATATGTTGTAATTGCAGACTGAAGCAACAATGTGTGAGATTTCTATTGCGCATTTTGCAAAACATGTTAAAGGTATTCTGCTCTTGCTTCTCAAAGTGACAGTCCAAGGTCTTGTTAGCCTTCTTGATGGTGCTAAGGCCAGAATATCACTTCCATATTAGAAATTGCTTAAATATTGGTTGATGATTGTGAATGAAAGATGAGAGTTGTAATGTGCACAGCTACTCCACGGATTGCTCCCGTGCAATTGCAGACCGTGCCGTCTTGGATGGCATAACTATGTCATTGAAGAAAGAAGGGAAGCTACATCTAGTGTAGGAAGATGTGCGTCCTCCAGCCTCTGGGTAAAGAATGATAAGGGCAACTTTCATTGTGTTATGTCCACTACCTCTTGATGCTCCCAGGAAACCCATTAACTGTCATTATTGTATGAGCTAAGACCATACACAGAACGGCATGATAAACAGACACTGAACGTGTAAGCTAGGAGGTTGCATTACCAATATAGGAGCAACGAATGGAAGGCCTGGACCTTAATACGTGTCCCACTGTGAGGCCGTATGGAAAGCAACATATTATACATGGCTCTTAAAATTTAAGACACACTACGCCAGATGATGTGGTCTGCAAACTGTGCTGCTGTGGTCTGAAGAAGGTGGTGCTCTCTTCTGCAAAGTAGTTCGTACAGTTACTAAACAGATAATAGATCCTCCTGCCCTTCCCACCACCACCCATACACCCCTGCCCCCCAGCTCAGTTCCAGGTGCGGTACAACAGTTGCACAGCTTTAAAGCCGGACCTGCACCGGGAAATTCATAACGATTGTTAACTGGGGTGAAGATACTGACCAGAAACAATGACTCATAATGGCCCCTTAGTGCAATATGATATATAGAGTAGGCAAGCAAAATAGAAGATTACATCATGTGTGATATTGAGGCCAAATTCAGTGCAGCCTAGACCTGGAAGAATCTGCTTTGTAATTGATCACAAACACGCAATGGTTCATACCGAGGCCAGTGGTGCTGGAACACTTTTCAGAGTGGGGATGCTCCTGTTAATGTTATGTCACTGAAGTTCCAAGGATTTAAAAAACTTGTGTGGCTAATGTGCCATGGCCATTCAGAAGGGGAGCAGTAAGGGTGTGGGTTGAAGCTAGTTGTCGATTTTGGATCACTGGTAAGGTAGCACACTGTCATTTACAAACAGCACATCTTTTGTTGAAATGGCCACTGAGTGTGCATAGACATGCAGTTTTACTGATAAACCTACATAGTGCTCAAACAATGATGTGTGGACAGCAGGTTTCAGAGAATATTTTTACAGCAGCAAGTAAAGTGTCCGGATTTGTTCCCATTAAATGTTTCCATCACACTTCAGAATTGCAAAAAAGTGTGCTTCATTTGTGCTTTCCTAATTGCTGTTGTATTTTGAAATAAATGTATACTTAATTTGCATGCATTTAAGCAGGCTTCTGTACTAGACAAAACTGACAACCTACAGCACTTCCTTTCACCGCCTGAACCCCAGAAGCATCGTTAACCAGGTCACTTTAAAAATGTCAATGTAATCACCCCAAGAAGTTTTCACATTTCCTGAATGCGTCATTTTTTTAGATTTCAAAGCAATTGCTAAGATGATATACTTTTGAAAAAGATTCTTTTAAGTATGCAAGTGTCTACAACATTTGCCTGCCCTAAAAACTAAAGCAAAGCCAGGCGTGCTCGAACAGATTCGTACTCTCTTTTATAATCCCTTTGAACAGCATTGCCAAGTGGTGTCAGCGACCCTCTGGGGCGCTCTCCGGTGGAAAGGCAGCTGGCTCGCATTGCCTAGAGCAACAGCTACATGTGCTTCAAAAGCAACACTTTCTTAAGAGCATTGTGGTTTGCTCGGAGGGAGTCATCATATCTGAAAGCAAATAATCTAATTATTTAGGTACTGAAAAGTGTAACAATGTGCACCACAGATTAAAGAAATATGGAAGACAGTAAACAAACATTCAATTTGCAGGCAAAATGTATTTTGCTTTGATATAGAAAAATGTACACAAACATTACCTCAAGGTAAAAAGCGAATTCCATGCACGGTAGTATACAAAAGCTGCCACTGGGCTGCTAGAATTACGTAGGTCCTAAAAACATACTCACAAAACAATTGTCCTTATTCAATTAGAATTTGTGATTCAAAACTTTCTCTGGTTACTATGTGCTTTTTAAAGAAATAAAGAGGAGAAAGGGATAGACACCTATATACAAATCTTTTTTAATACAGTTGGTATCTGGTAATCCCAGCACTCGTCCTCTTAAACATTGATGGAGAAAGGAGATGGCAGAAGGGTGAACAGGAGTGGGATACAGGGTGTTAAACCCCCCCAGTTAATGTCCTTGGAAATTCTTCTAGAGTGAGGCCCTAGTTCCTCCTCTACCGTGTCATACTACCAAGATAATTCCCCAGGTGGGTAACTCTTTTAGGATTCATTATCATGCATTAGTGGGCGCCGCCTCCTGAATGAGACATAAGAAGTCTGTGCAGATTTTGAACAAATACACAAGAGATGAACAAGGTCATCACTCCAATAACATACAAAACTACATGGGGAGTGCAATCCCAACAAAGGCCTGTGATTTGTTGCCTTATTACAAGCAAGTTAGACCTCACTTGTAATAATAA
Source organism: Pleurodeles waltl (assembly GCF_031143425.1). Lineage (NCBI taxonomy): Eukaryota > Metazoa > Chordata > Amphibia > Caudata > Salamandridae > Pleurodeles > Pleurodeles waltl. Next base: position 1,629,972,811 of record NC_090440.1, read on the forward strand.
ATAGAAATCACTGGTCACCTGTAATACGTTATTACAAGTAGCTAGTGCATCATAATATGCCTGCTCAGCTAGAATAGAGCCCACGATCTCCTGAATTTTCTCAGAAGCCAAAAGTAATATGAGACTAAGGGTGTGATTTAGAGTTTGGCAGACGGGTTACTCTATCACAAAAGTGACGGATATCTCATCCGTCGTATTAGGATCGCTATAGGTTATTTAGGGATCGTAATACAGCAGACGGGATATCCGTCACCTCCACCAAACTCTAAAGCAAGCCCTAAGTATTGTTTAAACATGAACAAAGAAGAAACCCTGGCAACTTCTATTATCATGAGATGTGCAATGCAAAACAGCACAGATGAATGACCCAGCGGCCCTTCTTTGTTCCCTAAAATTACATGTTTGCTTCTGACACTCATGGACTACAGTTTTCAGTTCTATCACAATTTAAACGAAAGATGTGATAGTGAAGGGTGTTTTTTCTGTTTCCCACTACTTATAAGACAGTTTGGTTAAATATAACCTAATTGAGTGTGTAAACGGAAAAGAACAAGTAACACAGGGTTTCCCTCTGTTTAATCTCATAAATAGCTCTGTAGAAATTAATAACTTCAATTTGTATGTTGCATGCTGGACTTCAAAATTTCAGACGTACCAAATAGATGTTATTTGAACACCAATCCATTATGGTAAATAGTGTGTGCAGGCTCAAAGGAAACTTATAGTAAATACTTGCAAACCCGATTGGAAAGGTGTACACATTTAGAGTTTATATGCTTCGTTTTATAGATTTCTTTTTATCAATATATACAATATCATGAATAGTGTATTATGAGAAATAAAATACCTCCAGATTTTCATACTGAGAACTTTTCAAGTCATTTTGAAGTTCCATCAAATTACAAAGGCAGTTGAGCTACAGTCATGTGCATTCACATGATTGTGGGACTCCTTGCAACTTGCAGCATCCTTCGAGGATCTCTGTTTATTATAATTTACAAGTAGAATGGTCCAAATCATCATGTTTCAGAGTCTTTCCCACCAGCATATTATGTGCTTTGGACCACCCATGTGCCACCGAGATGTATGGTCATTTGTGTTAATCTCCACGTAAAATAAGGCCATTGCTTTAAGGTGCAATATCAAATCATTAGACAGGTATTGAAAAAATTCAGGAGTTCCAATTTGTCAGCTTAACAGTGCTGTAATTCCTCATTTAAGTGTGCCGCCTAGTGGCCATTTTCACTTTATATGAAATGCTCTGGTAGAAAAGGCTGGAATTTCATCAGGAGTGCAATAAACATGATGAAGGCGCCACATCTGCCACTAGAACACAAATAGCGATTTATAGGTCAAACTAGCTTCAGCATTATACTTAAAGATCTGACGGCACCTTTGTGTGTATAAGTTAATAATGGGCAGCTTGGGGGAACTACATTTACATACAATGAGCTTCTTAAAATGGCTCATTTCATTTATTGTCCAAATCAAAGTCCCATATATAAACTGGGTGCATTATTTGGGAAATAGTATTCTAAGAACTGAACTAAGAGAATCCATAACAAAGTTAGAGCCCCCCTGTTCATAAGACTGTACTATGATTTTAATAAAAATGGATCCACAAGCTCAATGAGCCACCAAACACTTGATAGAGGATAATGCTTTTGTTAGTGAATCTTACGGGGACATCCTTTATGTAGAATTCCATTCCACTGCCAGAGTCAGGTCTGATGTGTATAATATTGGTCCCATTTTATACTAGCGCAAACAGAAGGAGCTAAAAAGATGGAATTGAATGTTAAGCACACTTTATTATTTCACTGAGTCTAATTAAGAAAAGGAAGTATGCCCAGACCTGATTCACAGGATCATTGTACCGCAGGGACTCAAGCTGATCCCCACACATGAAGTCCAAGCAAACCATTACGCATCAGGAGTTGCTTCTATTCCCATGCCAGGGGGAGTGGTTGAACGAATCAGGTGCTTCTTTGGGGCCGATAAAGGACTGACTTGCATGTTGTTGGATCCCTTCTTCATTGGAACACACGGTAGAGCACAAGCTCTACCCAGATGTAGTTCTAGAGGATAAAAAGTACTTGTAGCAGCAGTTCTAGCTATCCCTTTGTTTGTTGCCTCTATACATTTGTGTCCGTTACAACCCCAACTCCAACCAACTCAAATGAGCATGGTTGCAGCCATCCACAATCTACATAGAAATAAGACTGCTGGGGATATTCTGTAACATAATCTGTATTAGGAGCAGCGCCATACTGGTCACGCTTAAGAGTCTCAGAGCAGTGACTGCCCTTCACAGTGGCTAACTGGAAGAGGTCAGATCCTGGACAGACAACTGTTAAATCAAGGTCAGACTTGTGCATTCAACCATTACACGTCTTTGACTCAAGCGATGAGTTCACTTATCATCATGGTGAGGCCATCTCAGTAATGAGCACAGCTTCATGGCATTCCTAAAGTCACATTACCAACCCTTTGCAATAATGCACATAGCACGAGAAATATATTTTTGTGCTTGTGAACTAAAACATAGCAAGCATATATTTGGTCCTGTTCATATTAACTAAAGACTTTACGCTAGAGTAAAAATTTACGAAATGGACCATGGAATCATTGTAAAGCCTGTAAAACGAATGTATTGCTTCTAAATAGGTGTACTTGCTTAATGTAGGTTTTAACAGAGAACGCAAACTGATTTCGCACAAACTTGTAACTTGTGTAAAAAAGATGGAACAGACTGGTTTTGCTTCAAACTTAGTCACATCCGTCAGAGTTCAAATGTAGAAAAATATTAGTCTCTATTTCCTATTATGACAACTCATCAGAAATAGCGTGAATCATGTTTCTCCATGTTCAGCTCATTTGCGTAATGTTTTGGTGATTGTGCTTCTGTACAAATAGAAAAAATGCTGAAAAGAGTTTAGTCCTGCTTTTTTCATACAACTGTGTTCTGATCCAGGTCTTTCCTAGTTCATAATAAGGTTTACTTTTCCTTCTTCAGGAAAAATATCGGAAGGCGATGCCTTCTGTCCCCCTTCAATGCCACAGTCCTATCTGTTTTCACTGTGGGTTATTGATGGTTCCGGGACTTGGGGTTTATCTTTCAAGGAAGCTGACAAACGCAGAATAAAAGAAAAAAAATCGCTTTCTGATTGTGGGTACAAAACGTTCAAAATGTAATCGTCAAGTTAACATTCACTGTTCCATACTGAAAACTGGCCTTAAAACTGAAGTTTGTGTAATTAAAGAAAAGCTGGCCAATGTTATTTTTTAAATAGTCTTCAAGTAAGTTATGTTCCTTCAAAAAAGTATAAAACAATCAATTAAATAAAAAGTGACAAGTTTCGCCCAGGAAAGGATTCAAAATCAAATTACCAAGAGTTAATTATAGGCTGAACTAGCTGCTAAATGTACCGTAGATAGTAGGAAATCGTAGCAAAGTAGTTGAACTAAATGATGTATTCGAAGGAATTTGGTATGTACGTTTCCATGGATGAAGTGCCCTTTGGCACTGAGCTGCGTTCGGTTATGTCACTTTGATTCATATCACACTTTCAAAAGTGACATTTAAAGCAATGAATGATCGGCCATCAGAGCTGTTAACATTGTCTGACTTTTTCTCCTCCAGGGGGACCGTGGATTTGAAGGACCCAGGGGGGCTCGTGGACAACCCGGCATTGGTTTTCAAGGTGAAAAGGTGAGCAGTAAACATGTCACTCGATTGATTTGATTGACAAGGGGGGAGAGAGTAGGGATTGTTGTGAGTTACAAAAGGTGCAGTGAGGCAAAATAGACCCACTGGGATTTACGATCAGGGCTTAATAGTAGTGAATTTGGCGAGCTGCTTTATAGGCAATAAAGGCAATAAACCAGCTATGTCTATTGTTGCTTTCTGCTGTTCTTCGGGACACAATTGTATTGGCTGTGTGGGAACAACATGGGACCCAAAACAAGGCCTAAAACTGCAGCATGAAGCTTCTCCCCATGCAGCGCTAAGTACATGTACGTTTAGTCCTTTACCCATCAAGCCATTCTCTTTCTTGTCACACAGGGTGAATTTGGGCCTCCAGGCTTGCCTGGCCCTATTGGGTTGCCTGGCATTGGGATCCAAGGAGAGAAGGTAAGACTTTTAAAATGGAGTGAAGCCTTTTATCGGCAAGTCAGAAGTTCATGTTTTGAAACTGATCTATTTTGATTCTCTTGTCCAGGGCGTCCAAGGACCACAAGGACCGCCGGGTTTAAGAGGCCCCCAAGGGGAAGGGTTGACTGGATCAAAGGCAAGTAACAGCGAGAATGAAGGTGCAACCAGGATTCTGCAGGGGGCATAGGGATGTTGCATGAAGAATATGAATGATAAGTACCTCAATAAACATGTATAACAAAGCCTTGAAAATACAGCTGTACGTTAGTATTATTTGATGTAAGTAGTATCCAATTGAATCCCACTGTCTTTGGCGAATGTCACACTTACTGGCTGAACATAGATCAGTAGCCTGGAAAAGGGATGTAGGCAATGACTTTTAGGGTTTTGTGACTACAGCCATAGTGAATGAGCCATTCAAAGTATTTTGTGTTGACGAGGAGAGGGTTTATACGAGGTCCAAAGTAGCATCATCAAATCACCTGAGCTAGTAAGTTTTCAGGTTGCCCACTGTGCCAGGGTAGTGTTCATTGAAATTTCCCAAAGGCATGGTGGAAAAAAAATGCATCTTCCGGGCTTTCATAAGTTTCAAGAAGTCAGTTTAAATGTAGTTAGGTAAAGGGAGAGAGATCCAAAGTGAGGAGCCTGGCATGAAGTATCTGCTACCTCAAAGTTTTTGGATCTCGCCGAGTGGACTAAGAGTTTGTTTTGGGAAGTTAAACTTAGGTATTTGCTCTGCCTGGATGGTGTAAATATATTTGAGAGGTAAGATCGCTTCCCTTCTATTAAATTAATGCAAGTTTGAAATGCTGAAAATTATCAGGGAATGCAGAGTTATTGGGTGCAGAAAACCCTGCATACTATGATTTCCCACCCCTAAGCAAACAGGAGTTTGCATATGAGCATGAATTGTCCAACGCACTTGTAATAAGGACCTAGTGTATTAGAACAACCGTACATAATAACATTTAAATCAATAAAATATTGATCTCACTTGCCAAATCACTTTCCAATTCTACAAAGACACCCATCCCCATGTGATTGTTTAGAGAACAGAGGGACTTGGGGATTATCTGTGTCAGTTTGAACAAACTAAGAATGAGTAAGGACCCTGCATACTGCTGTTGCACACAGCTGCACATAAATATTTTGTCAGAGTCTGGCAAAATGCATACATCTTCTCGTTCATATATGTAACTTGTGCTTGTGGTAGGAGGTGAACGTGATGTTTATGGAGGAAGAGTGCCTTGTCAATGACAACTGACTTTTGTCCTTCATCAAAAGAGTCTTGGAGGGCACTGAGCCCATGCTGGCCCTATGCACGGTTTGTATTAGGGCTGCCAACCAGACACAGGTCAGGAGTTCTATACAGTTGCACATTTACGTGGATCAATCTACAGTTGGCACAAAGACATGCTGACAACTGATGCACAATCCTTATTGAATAAAAACTATACCCACATTCCAGTCCTTTTTGCAGAAAAATGTTATTTGCCCATTTGGGAATGTGCATCTGTTGATGCTAAACCTCTAGTGTGGTTAGTGAATACCAGCATATTTGGGGGCCATCAATAAATCATCTGTGCACTTGCAACTATGAACAAAGCTTTTGCCATAAAAAATAATCATTCAAATGAAATCACATACTTTTAAAAAAAATACCTCTTTTGCTCTGCTGTTGGTAAAACTTGTGAATGAAATACCAGAGCGTAAAGCATCCTGATTTGAGAGTGATTTGTCATTTTTTCTTCTCTAGGGTGAGCAAGGTTTACCAGGTGAAGCTGGAGCTCCAGGAGAGAGGGGATTTGGGGATCCTGGTGCAAAGGTAGAGTATACTTCAAGGCAGTCCTTTTTCCGCTGCTACAGCACCCCCTAAGAAGTTTATACACTGATAAAAAGATGGATTTCGGAAGTGGGTGGCGATATGGAAAGGTGATCAGAGTAAAAACAAACACAACATATACAGTCCCATGAAAATATACACAAAAGAGTCACAAAATATGGAATGAAGAGACCCTCTCTGGTACTGGAAGGCAAGGTTGTTCATCATCACTCAGAAGATCTGGTTTTAACTCTCATTCCCCATGTGGACTTCAACCAGAGGTTGTGTAGGAAATATGTAAGAATCTCAGGGTTTGACAACTAAGGGCCACATTTGAAGGTTCACCACAAAATGCTGTTAGTGAGTCTGAGCAAATCTGAGCAGATCATTCTGTCACAAGATAACTATTCTAGCCCGTATCCATTGGAAAGATACAATGTGACGTGTAAGCAACCGTAGCTTATAATGGGTAGGCACAGGACAAGAATAGTAGATATCACACTCGCATGCATGAATGCAATACCATATCAGCTCCACATCTAATTCCATTAGTACTGGGATACGTTCTTTCTGGGACACAGTAAGACATCTTCCAACAAAAGTTGAGTATTCCTGATAATCTACGAGCAAAAACAAAAAAATCAGATATTTGTTTATGCATCACTTTATTTTATATGCTTGTTTGTTTTATTTGACTGGGAAGTGAAATGTATTTACCAACCCTTTCTAAGCAAACATAAGTGTTATGCAGCAATCTTAAGTCAAAACATAAGTGCTGCTCTAGAGCCTACAGAGGTGAGGAGAGCATCATCTCCTGGGGACTTTAGATGTTTACAAATTGAGTAGACAGAGATGATAAAAGCTGCATGTGGTGGTGCTCAGTTACAAAGACAGCGTGTGATAATGAAGAAAACATTATGAAGAAACCTTTAGGAGCTGGTTAGGAGTAGGATTAGGGTTAAAGCTCTGAAGGACTCTTGTCATACTAGGGTTTATGTCTTTTATTGGTATGACCTTAAGGCTAGTGGTAGTATTTAGGGTTAGAACTGAGGTAAGGATAATTTTAATGTTAAATTTAGGGTTAAGGTTGTTATCAATAATTTGCTTCATTCTTGTATACCTATAAATTCAATGTAAAATGCATCTTCTTTAATAATGGACTCTTCGTGATCCTGTCTTCATAAATTTATTTATTTATTTGATGTTGTTCATTATCACATAGATCCAACACAAATGCTTTATTTATTATTAAGAAATATGCTTGTACTGGACAAACCAGATGCACAAACCATTTATCCCCTTTTGTAAAATATATGCAGTTGCACAGCCACAATGACATTTGCGAATTTCTGCTGTAAACATTTTGCTAACGGCATGTTTGTTCCAGATAAATTGTTTTGAACTGGCGCTGCTTTTTAAATCTACCCCATATTTTAGATCAAGACCATTGTCTTAAGTTGAAGGGAATGACAATATTGAGTTACAAAAAAACATTTCTTTGTTTTTTTGCTTTATTTTAGGGTGAACCTGGTGCAGCAGGACTTGCCGGCCTTCCTGGTCTCCCAGGAGAAGATGGCGCCCCTGGACAAAAGGTTTTTTAATAACTCTATTGAATTCCAGTAAAAAATAAGCATGAATTATCCAAACTGACTATGTGGTGTTTTCCGCCAACAACTTTAAATTCTGTGAAAAGAGTAGTGTATGAAGAGTAAATATTAAGAGATGTTCTGACCACCTTTGCATACCTTTTCTACATGGACAGTGCCTTGATTTTAAGGTTACATTTTATGAGAAGAGACAAACTCATTAAAATGTTCTTTTAGTCCTTTAAGCTTTCGTTAGCAGCGAAAGTCTGCCTTATCTTTACACTGCCCTAGGATAATAAAGGATGCTGAAAGAATGTTTCATATTACGCGAGGGCTTCTTAAAAAAAAATATGTACGAAGTATGTCATTTTGAAACTTCGATACCAACGTGATAGTTCCACCTAGTCATACCTGCACCAGTTTACCAGGTGCAGAATAATTTGCCGCGTTCAGTAGAAAATGTATGTAGTCACACTCCTTTTAGGCTGAGTTTGAACGAGGTTTTCTGCATACATTTCCAGACTTACAGACATGGAATTTAAAGTCTTGATTTTATAGCAAAAAACATTTATTATTTCTTTCTCTTTCATTCATTTCTACTCTCACCAACTCTCCCATCCAAACCCTCCTCCCCAAAATATTGAAATATTTTGATACAATAAGGCAGCGAGGACCTTCAAGGTGGGTTAAAGGCTGGCTTTTATACACCACCCCTGTTAGCATACAATGCTGCTTTAGAGCAGTGGAAAAGCACAGAGATGACTTTTGTTCCTTGCACTCCTTGATTTTCTTAAACTGGAACTGCATAGTGCAGGAGCCTTGAGAAAGCCACGGGAGCAGTGAACCGTCAGACAATTTGTGCTGGTGCCAGCTTATGCTTCAAATGGCTATTTGTAAGAAGAAAAGAGAAATGTTGAGCCTTTATGGGCACCAATTCTGTTTGAGAGTCCAGAAACCAGTGTAAAACAGCAATGAAAAGTTGCTAGAGAGTGCACTTCCATGCATTTATTCACTGAGGGCAGATGGGAGTTATAGAATTTATGCTCACCACTGCCATCGCCTTTGGCCGTTTCCACGTCTTCATGCAGTCAAATCACTCAAATTATTGTTTTCCTCATCTTCTGTATATGTTAAGATGTTGCACTCTGCCTCAGGTGGCATTCCATCACCAGCAAGTGGATGGATAAGTATGGTGCACGACTAAGAGGAAAGCTTATGAATGACACTGACACAGGTTTATTTTCAAGGCCACTGTGGAAAGTAAAGCCCTGTACTGTCAGTTAATCGGTGTCTCAGACTATTGGCGCCTGAGTCACAGATACAGATGTAATTAAAATTTCTATTAAGTAACCCCGCCATCTGTTCTTTAGCTATGCCTGTTGGAAGCTTTCAGAATACTTTCCTTCTTAAATAGGCCTCATTTACAGCTGTCTTTCGGTCACAGTGCTAAGTAGAGGGGCGTAGATTAGTAAAAACACCTTCGACTATGTTCATGGTGTGCGCTCTTAAATATTTCCCTACTATGTCCCTTGGAGTAATTGGTATTCCCACAAACACTTTCGGCTTCATTTACACTTGGTACTTCCAGTTGTAAACTAAGAGTGTAGATAAGTGTGGGAAATGTACTCAAAATGTTTGTGAAGATCAAAAAAGTTAAAGCTGAGTTTGTGTGTAACACATTTGTATGAAATTTTCCTAACTACTTCACTGGCAAACTCCTGTTAGCGCCTATAAGTGAAAGTTCAGATGAAACCGAAGCGTACATTAATTGCACTCATAATTCACGGGTTTACACCAATGTCTTAACTAAAATTAAAATAGTGTTCAATTTATGAAAGCCTACGGTGCTCCTATTTACGAATTAGTTGTAAATCGGAACCTTTTCTTTGTGAGTGAGGCCAATATTGCTGAGGAAAAGCGTGCATGTGACTGCATCTGCCCAAGTCCTGCTAACCTCTCAAAGCCGTTGGTCTTTGTGTACAGCATCCATATGTAAGAAAGAATTGATTTGGCGCTACTGCATAGATTATCTCTACTTGTAGCTTTTTAGAAAGAGAATGTCCACCAACAGGTTTTTCTTATGTGCTCTTTTAAAGTCAGACAAGATAATGCAGGTTGGCTGTTTTCAGTACACCTGGATGAAAGCAGTAACATGGACCCGATAGCCTTAACAAGGTCATTACTCCCTCATCTCCTTTCTCGTCGTCCCAGTCCTTATGAGGCGACGCCACCTCCGTCAGAGGTTCCAGCCAGGTTATGCATTTCTGATACCTACAAGGCTGTCTTCTATTTTCATTGAAAAAATAAACGTGGCTCCCCTCCTCTCCGTCTTTCTGTGTTTTTTTTCTTTCTTCGGGGGCCGAAGGTGAGCTACGCTTTATTTTTCAAATTTACGTGTTTTTTGTTGTGATTTCTTTCTATTCTATTTGGCGTTGGACCCAAAATTGTGTTAGCACCGCCCCGCCCATGTGCTGGTCTGGGCTGGAAGTTTTCTTCACATTGTTGTTCAGGACGTGGAGGAGCGCCGACTGTGTCCAACGCCGAGGTCAGCATGTATGTTTGCACGTCAGGCCTCAGAAGGCAGCACGGTGTTGGTGAGGTCACGAACTCTTACAAGAGCAGGATTTAATCGCTCAGCAACTTTTAAAACATATGAAGAATGCTGCTTTCCTGCGTTCGTCCATGTTGAGCGTAATGGAAAGCAAGAAGGCTGCCAGAAAGGAGCACAATGTGAACCCGCCTCCTGATGAAGAGGAGGAGGTATTGCACATTTCACACACATAGCTGCAGTCTCTTATCTAGGGGGCTGTTGAGTCCACTTAGGAAGAGCCTGCATCTAGGAAAAAAAGAGGTAGAGAGCATGGTGGTGATGATGATGCTGACTCTGAATCAGGAGGAAAATATTTTCATGGTTCACAATTAAAAGACCTACATAAGCATATCATAGAGGTCTGAGGATATGAGGAACAACCACAGCAAGAGGAGGGGTTTTACTGCCAATATAGTCCCGGCAAGTCTAATGATCTGCCACAGCGTGGCATAATTAAGTCAATCTTGTACAAAGAATGGAAGGATCCTGAGAATGGTTCAAACCCTAATTTTCTGAATAAGGCTGTGGCATCAGTCAAAACGCTCATACGGTGCAGCAAACTTTTCCATTTAGTTAAATACGTTTCCAGCTTATGTCTCACAAACCCTGCTTAAGGACTTTCAGTCATTGTACGATGTTATCCAAAAAAAGAGGACACCTATTCTGGAAAATATGGCATTGCTTACATGTTTCCTTTTGGATATTTTGGATATTACCTTTGACAGTAGGGCAGCTTCATCCTCAGCCGGAGCATCTGTATCTTCTCATAGACTGTTATGGATGAAATCCTGGAAGTTAGATGCCAGTCAAAGATCTTTGATTATGAATCTTTCTTTTACTGATGAGAAGCTTTTTTTGGGCCAAGTTAGCAAAAGGTGCGTAAAAAGCAGTAGAGGAGAAAAAGCTATTAAAACCTATTTAGATGTTATCAGGGAAGAAGTCATTTATAAAAGAAAATCAACTCAGACCTTTCAGAACAAGAGTCCCTTTTGATGCTGGGTGTGTTTGCCCACACAAAAACAGCCAGACTATCCATCTGGCTAAGAACATACAAACAAATGACTACTTAGAGGTTGGGGCAAGGTTGATACAGTTTTAAGATCCGTGGGAGAAGGGTATTGCAGACAAATGCATCTTACATGTCATCAAGTCCGGCTATTAAATTCCTCTTCTTGGTACCTCTCCTCGAGGTCGGGTCCTACCTACCCTATTACCAAAAGACAGTTCCAAATTGTGAACAATGAATCAAGGCATTTAAGCTCTTTTTGCACAAGGGCACAGCAATCCCGGTGCCAAAGGATCAGGAAGGAAAAGGATTTTACTCACTTCTCTTTCTAGTCCCAAAACATAATTGCAAGCTTTGACTAGTCATCAGCCTTTAAGCACTGGACAAGTTCATTGTGGTGGAACATTTCAAAATGATTTCTGTACAGTTGATTCTTCCTCTGTTGGCAAAGAAAATTCTTCTGGTCGCCATGGATTTGCAGGATGCTTACGTCCATGTCCCCATCCGTCCACACAGTTGAGTATTACTATGGTTTGCTATTGGAGATCAGCACTTTTTAGTTCCCTGAACACTCTCTTAGTCTGAAGGCCCCAAGCAATTCTTCATGCTTTCCCTCAAGTTCCCCTCCTCCCAAAGGTGCTTTAGAAGATTCAGGAGAAGAGTGATTCTTATTGTTCCACTTTGGTCACGCCAACCTTAGTTCTCTCTTCTGATGGATCTATCTGAGAGTCAGTATGTTCATCTCTCCATTCATCCTCTCCAGTTCCCTGTACTCACAGTAGTGTATCTCCAACACCTCTAACTGGCTAAATGAAATGTGAGAAGGTAGGTTTTGAGTTTCTGGGGTGCTCTAGATTAGTAGCTCTTGACATTTAAGCACCCTGCAAAACTTCAACCCTGAAATCTTATAAGAAACATTGGGATATGTTTCAAAAGTGTTTTGCTAAGGGTCTGGATCTTCTATACATCGACAGCTTCCTAATTCTGTATTTTTTGAGGGATGGATTCACGGAGGGGCTCTCACCTCCTACGTTTTCTTCTCAGTGGGTGGTTATAAAAGCTATTAACATTCATGGCATTTTCTCACAAGTTTCTACCTTAGTTTCACATCACCTGAAGAGTTTCAGATGTAAGAAGCAGCGCTGCTCTCAGCTCTGGTTCCTTCATGGGATCTCTCGATATTCCTGAAGGGTTTATAGCTTGCTCCGTTTTAACCTTTAGACACATCTTCTTTGTCTTGGATGTCTGCTAAAAGGGCTTTTTTCATGCAATTACCTCAGCAAAACAGTTAGGTGAGTTGGGGGCTCTCTTGTTTTCATTCCCTTATTTAAGTTTCTTCTCAGATAGAGTGGTCCTCAAGATCGATCCTACTTTTATTCCAAAGTTTTATTCCCCTTTTCATTTGGGTCAGGAAGTGGTGTTACCGTTTTTTCCTTCTGAGAAGGAGGGTGTTCATTCCACATTAGATGTGAGTCATACATTATCTGCCTAGTTGTCCAAGGCCCAGTATTTTTGGAAGTCAAAGTCTCTCTTTGCCTCAGATGGTACAGCCAACAAAGGTAGCAAGATCTTGACTCAAACTATTAGCAGATAGGTTTGTCAGGCTATATCTCAGGCATTCAAATCAGCTGGAGAGTTCCCCTTCTATTAGTCAGGGGAGGTCCATGCAAGAGTTGCTGCATCATGGGTGGAGGCAGGTGTGGCATCGCTCCATAAAATTTGTATGGCGGCAACATGGATGCCCCACCTTACTTTTGTCAGACAATACTGATTGGATTTATTGAATTCTGCAGGTTCATTTGGCGCTACTGTGTTGGAAACAGCAATGATGTAATTGTTGTCTTATTCCAAATTTTGAGCATCTTATGTGTGGGTGCACTTTCTTTACCTGGCCAATCTCCTCACAAGTAAGGACTGGGATGACAAGGACGTAGATGAGGGGTAATAATTGTATTATTTACCCGTAATCTTCATTACCCTCATTTGGAGTCGTTCTCGTCTCAATCCACATACCTCCCTCCCGCCCATTCCCCACCTCCACTATATCTCACAATTGGTAAATTACAGGGAGGCGGACAACGGGGAGGAGCAGAATCCAGAGTAACCCCAACAAGTGTTACTGCATGTCCATGAGGAATCTCTGAAAATGGGAACAATATTATCGGCAGTGATTGCATTTATAGTAAGGGAAGAGTAAATCAGGAACTCAAAATGGAAGCCAGATGTTCTGAAAACGGTGATGTACCAAAAGAAAACATATTGAGATGCATGCAAAAGGTTGGCTATTTAGGACCGCATTTGACATGAACAATGCTTCTTTTCCTAAATGACATAATGTGTTCCAAGAAATGTAGTTATTTTTCTTTCTTCTGTTCTTAGGGGGAGCCGGGGCTTCCGGGTTTCCGAGGCCCTGAAGGTTCACCAGGAATTGGAATACAAGGCGAAAAGGTAAGTTATTTTAATAATAATAATAATAATAACTATAGCAATAAAATAATAAGAAGTAGTGTGATTATTATTAATATAGGGGAAACAGCCTTAAAAACACGGGCTGAGCCACGCATGGCGTTTCGACGAAAGCTAAACCGCGCTTACCTGAACCATGCATTGATATGGTGTCCGCCTTAACCATGCATGTGCGTGGTGAAGGCAGACATCAAGGTCTATCTGTCAGGAGCAGGAAGATGAACAATGGGAGAGGTAAGTGGGGCTGGGTTTGGGGGGGTTAGGTTTTAGGGGTGAGGATCGGTTTTAGGGCTCCAGGCGGGGAGGGGGTCAGGTTATTTTTTGTGACGGGACGGGTTACTTTTTGGGCAGGTAGCAGGTTTTTAAGGGGCTGGGTTTGGGGGGATAGTTTTTAGCAGTGGGGCGGTTTTAGGGCTAAGGGTGGGGGGTTGGGTTAGTGTTTTTGACAGGGGGGTCGGATTCGTTTTTTGGGCAGGAAGCAGGTTTTTAGGGGCTGGGGCCGGGTCTGGGGGTGGTAATTTTTAGGAGGGGGGGTTTAGGGCTAAGGGTGGGGGGCAGGTCGGGTTAGTTTTTTTGATGGGTGGGAGGGAGGTTGGATTAGTTTTGTGGGCAGGGAGCAGGTTTTTAGGGGCTGGGGCCGGGTGGGGGGGTAGTTTTTAGGGCTCGGGGGAGGTCGGGTTACTTTCCTGGGTAGGGAGTAGGGTTTTAGGGCTCAGGGCAGGGGGTTTGGGGTAGTTGTAAGGGCTGGGGCAGGGTTTTAGAGCTCAGGGCAGAGCCATACCCCCACCCTTTTAAAAAAAAACAAATTCTTCCCTGGTGTCTGGTGGGCTTTCTGCCCTCCTGGGGGGGCAGATGAGCCTTACAAAAATAGGCCGATCTGCCCCCGAGGGGGCAGAAATGACCTAAAATAAATTTGCCCCCCAGGGGAGGGACCCTTGCCTAAGGGGTCACTCCCCTTGCGTGAAATTGGTGCCAAAAAAAAAATCATGGTGTCTAGAAGTTTCTGCCTCCCTTGAGGGTAGATTGGCTTAAGAAAAATAGGCCTATCTGCCCCCAAGGGGGGGGGGGGAAAGGCCTAATAAACAAATTTCCCCCTGGGGAGCGACCCTTGCCAAAGGGGTTGCTCCCCTTATGCCAATTTCATAAAAAAAAAAATCCCTGGTGTCTAGTGGCTTAATTAATATAGGCCCCAGGGAGGGTAGAAGAGGCCTAAAAATGAAATTGCCCCCTAGGGAGCGACCCTTGCATAAGGGGTCGCTCCCCTTGTAAACATAATTTAAAAAAAAAATCCCTATTGCCTAATGGCCTCTGTCCCCCCCCGGGGGCAGAGTGTCCTAATTACAATAGGCCGATCTGCCCCAAGAGGGGCCAGAAATGGCCTTAAAATAATTTGTCGCCCTGGGGAGCGACTCTTGCCCAAGGGGTCGCTCCCCTTATGTCAATAACACACAAACATAAACAAAAAATTCCTGGTGTCTAATGGGCATTTCTGCAGCTCGATTGCTTCACGATTGGGCTGCGGAAATGCTCTGAGAGACATTAAAGGAAAGGAAAGGCCTTTCCTTTGATGCCTCTCTCTCCCCCAGCATGTGATCGGAAGAGAAATGCTTTTGCATTTCTCTTCTTATCCACACTGGAAGCTGAGCTTCCAGTGCAGTGTGCGCAGCCTCTGATGATGTCAGCGCACGATTGCACGCTGAAGTCATCAGACATCACTGGGGGGTCAGGGGTGGAAGGGAAAGCTATTCCCCTTCCATCCTTGCCCATGGGAGGGGGGGGTGCTTGGCCTAGCGCCCCCGAGGGCCCATAGCAGGATGCAACCGTTAAGTCCTGGGCACCCAAGGGCTTAAAGCTGCAATGGTTCAAGGGACCTACAATCTCTGTCTCTTCCTGTGTGTCCACCTGCATCCTCTATCCCTCCCCAGACACACCCTGCAACACATTATCTCACTCCTGTGAAACTCTGTGCAGTTTCTCCCACCCTCCAGTTGGGGCGTCCCTGTATGCTCCCTCTCACTTGGGGAAACACCTGCACCCACTCTTTGCACTCTAAGCAGTTCCCCTCATACATTTACAGCAGTGAAGACCACCTACACCCCCACGGAGAAGGTGATTAACCCACTGAGTTAGCTTTTATAATTACGATATGACTGCCTTTATGTTTCGATGCGTTGAGTAGTTTGATTTTTAAATTACATTTCAACATATTCGAATTAAATGAGTATTAATTAGAATCTAAGATGGGACCATATAAAAGTACCTGCATGCTAAAATCCTGCTACTGTTCGTTTGGAATAAATAAAACAACTGTGTTGCACTGTCTGCAGCACTGACTGTATAAACGTGGATGAGAGCCTCAACGCTTAGGCATGAAATTGTGGAGAATGATAGGGTTGAGATGACAATTGAGTGTAGCTGGGTAAAAACCTTTTTTCAAAGAGCTAACACAATTTTTATGAACAATGTTTGTTTTCATTATGTCTGTCTCTTGCCTATATGGAATACATTCTTCACTTGGGGGAGTTAAATGTCACCCAGGAGGCTGCCTAACACTTCTCTTTCTGCTCTTGCAGGGAGACCAGGGCCAAAGAGGTATCCGTGGATTACCAGGGCCTCTAGGATCATCTGGTCCTGCTGGACCAAAGGTAACTTTTACTTCATTTTGTATGTGTGCTTCTGGTTCCACAAGGTGCTGTAAATTAAATATAATGAGAATTTCCCTACCCTTGAAAGATAGATAATGTACTGTATAATGTTAAACGAAGGGAGGTTTGTGAAATTATTTATAAAATATTCTCCTATACAACCATGAATTAAGTACAGTAGCCTGAAATACATTTCATTATCATCCTGAAGGACTCAATGGAAGTGCTTGGTGTTGTGGGTTTCTTTACACAATACAGTCACATCACCGCCATTGGTTCATATGGAAAGACCATTAAGACATTTGTCTGCTGTGCCAGTTTACTGTTATCAAACATCTATGCACTACCAATTTTCACTATTCTACATAGACACTTTGTTTACTCTCAGATGGGTTGGTGTCTCATTGACCTGAATAGCAACTAACTGTTTGTTTAGGGACTTTAGCCCCGCATACAGTGGGTTTTGGGGGATTTAGCCACGTCCACAGTCAGATATTATGGCTTGAATGCTAGTCAGAGTAGCTGGGAGGGTGATAATTAAGAAAGAATCAGGGTCAGGGCATATAGGAGGAGGTTTGTTGATGTAGGTAATAGATTATGCCAGGTTCTGCCTCCTGTTTGGTCGCCATCTCATGCACAATCTTGACTCTATGTGTGGCTGTGTTGCTGAAGTGTCTGATTAGTACAAAAGGATCGACTAACCTGGAATTTTGGTGGACTTAACAATGGCTAAGTTGTGGCGAGCAGGCCCACTCCCTCACAAAAATATCATAGATATCACACTGGCAAATAAATTAAACAAAGCAGTGAACACGCTTGACCTAGTCCCAAAATGACAGTTTACAAAAAAACTTTGAGGCCAATCCACAAAAGCATTTACACACACAGGAAGTAGCACTACAGGAGTACTCTTTTATGCTCTCTCACATGCCTTTGTGAATTGGGCCCGAAATGTCCAAGTCCATATTAGTAAAAGCACAGAGGCCACAGTACAACTTGTACTAATTATTTATGAATATTCTCATTTTAGTCCCATCCTATTCCCATTGTACATTTTTGTTGCCAATTCAGAAAGGCATGCAAGAGTTTGTAAAAGAGTGCGTATGTAGTACTACTTCAAAAAGTCATAAATCCATTCATGAATAGGCCCTGCAATGTTTACCTGCCAATTCCTCTCTGATCCATGCCGAGGCAGGCTTCCTTCATGAACATCCCTCGTCATGTTATTGAGAGACAGATGTTGGACAGTCAAGTTGGGACATAGGACAAAAGTTACTTTCAACTCATGGCCCTAAAACCAGTGCAGCTCTAGGTGCTTGCATGCTTTAATGAAGCAAAGAAGTAATTCTTGCAGATTCAGTATGTGAAAGCTGGTCTCACATCCTGAATTCACCTTCCCCTTGCAATATCAGTTTGGTATTAAAACCTTTTTTAAGGGTGATTTCAGCTTCCAACCCAGCCCCTAGGGGATGACCGGTCCTTTAGTCTGTCTCTATGAGGGTATTTATTACTTGCAGCCTTAGCTTGGCTAAGTTTGTCACTACTCAAATATGTACATAAAATGGAATGACACAGACAGTTAAAGGCTTTTATACACATACTCGAATGAGTATGCACACCTTATTCATTGTACATGATTTGATTTAAAGGTATAGCTTAAGGAACATTTGTCGAAATGCCAAGGCGTGATTGGATTACTTTGAAGCCAACTTGCTAGGACCAGTTTTTTTAAACATGGAATGGTGCAGTGCTATGTTGCTCTTACAGATGGAGAAATACTGTTAGATTCTGTATATATTCTTAGTTTGAAGACATTATCTTTTCCTGTTCTTAGGGTGAATCTGGTATCTCTGGACGCCTCGGAATGCCGGGTCCACCTGGCCGTTCCATTGTTGGGCCAAAGGTAAGTCATTAGTGCATACACTTGCAAGAAATTTGAAAAAATTGACTTTCCTTGTTTGTGAACAGTCCTTAAAAATATTGCTTTCACTGGGTGAAACACAGAGAAATTTGGAATTATAATGCAACTAAGCATATTAAGCTGAATTCTGCATATTAAACATAGAAAGTGATTTCTGTGGTATATGATCATTTCCATTCTTCTACTGCCAAATTGTGCTTCTGGGGCCATATTACAGAAGTGCCCAATGGGGCACAATGGGCATTTGCACCCGCTTCGTGCACCATCTGGACACTTTGGTATTACAGAAGGAGCCACATAGGCTTGTCCGACCCCATCTTTAATAAAGATAGTGCTGGTGCTCATGAAGTGCCAGGGAACCTCTTTGTCTCTGTACCTTCACCCTATTATGGATGCGGGGGCAGAGGCAAACATGCCTTTAGGTGGCACACTGAAAGTGCACCACAAAATGGCTGCCTTATAGTGCGCCTTCTACAGGCAGCACTCTGGAGGGATGAAAGGGGGTTTTTCCATGGACCACGAGACATTCCTCTGAAGGTAGGTGCTGTCACTCATTGCACTCACCTGCAAGGGGATCTCTAATCTCTCTTAAAAGCGTGGGCGGGTTGCTGCCTGCACAGAGAAACGCAGAGCAGCTTTCAAACAGCTGCTCCATATTTCTCTTGAATGCGCTGCCCTCAGGGCAGCAAGAGTTTGCAGCTGTCCTGAAGGCAGCGCTTTCAATATAATAGGGCACACTTTTACTTTTTGCATCTGGTGCACCTACTTAAAGGTGCACTGTGGCATAAACAGAAAAACTGTACCTTATCTGTAATAGGGCCCCTGTTGGTGTACATTCAGACAGGGGACTCTGCAGTATCCTCATCCAACCCAAATTATGTAGTGGAAGATTTTGAGTATGGAAAAAATAATAGTATCTGGACACCATTTACTGAATGGAAGAGGTCACAAGTATTGAGCTGATGCCGGAATGTCTAACACACACAGGCACAGAGATATACATAGTTTTGTGCATCCCCATGCTGCAACAGGAATCAGCAGACTTGATGGCCACGCACTCTTGTCTCACAGTTATGGATAGAAGCCGTAGCATTGTTTACAGGTCATGAGGGGTTGAAACGGAAATGTATATGCTTCCCATGGAACACCTCTGCACCACATCTATATGCTGCTGATTCAATTGGTTATATATCATTGTTTAATGGCAAAGTTCTTGAGGGTCCCAACCATGAGTGTCCCAGTTCCAACCATGAGTAGTTCATTCAGTGCAAGATTTGTTCTTGCATGTTGTGTGATATTACTTCTTGTAAAGCTGTTGCAAGTTTAAGGAAAGGATGGTAGAGAAAGTCTGCCAGTACAGATGTATTTCTTTCCAATTATAAAATGAGCATCAGAGACAAGTACATTAATAACAGAACATGTTTGATATAACAATCTATTTGAATGCATGTACTTAAAGGCTTGTTTGTGAATTAATATTTCATGTCACTGCATGTATTTAACATTTGCTCAGTTTTTACTGTTTCATGATCAGGCAGCAGCACTGCATGTGGCATCAAAAGGAACAGAAAAATATTTCTTAACACTGGTCATGTCCATCAGTCAACAAGCGTGAACTAATATGCATAAGCCAGAGTCTGCTGTGATATAGCTAATTATTGTGATGTACGTGTGAAAGCAAGGGACTGTAGTAAGGGTCAGTCTGTCAGGATGGGAATGTCCTCTGCTTGCTGTACAACTGTGTTCTCCTGAGCAGAGCGCCCATCTTTGAGTATCTGGTATCCTGGTTCTTGATTTTGGCCCTAGCCTCACGCTTGTCACTTGACATGAGTGAGGTCCTGTTCCTGTCCTGGATCTGGACTGGCATACAATGTGTGCCCTCATTTGTTTGACAGTGGACTAACGACCCTTTCATGGGTCTAGCCTGAAAAGCGGTGGTGGCGGCATACTGTGTTTTGTGAAGGAATAGTTGTGACCAGACTTTTTTTTATCTGTGTCACAATAGTTGAGGCATTCTGACCCATTGGTGTAACGCTCCACTACTACGTGATAAATCAGGTCCTAGCGCTAACATCTCATTGCATGCTTGCATGTATGTATATGTGGGACCTGAGTGATGCATACATTTTATTTAAGAGTGAATCAGAGTATTCAAAGCCTGTGGGTTCCATTTTGGAAGCCCTTCGACTATTCATGTGCAAAATATGGAGGTGAGGTGTTTTTTCCAGACAGTGGAAGTGTATTCTCACATCCCTGAAGCTGGAGGAAGGAGATCTAGACACTGATGTGTGGAAAGAAGAGACAAGGCTATCTTTAGAAATTCAGTTAGGTCCTTTTGCTGCTAGAGCTGCAGATTGGTCTCCCTGAACACTGCCAATTGATAGACAGTGAGGATGAAGGGTGAAACACAAGCCTCTGTTGTTCAGAGTGTGAAGAGCCCTTCAAAGGAGGTCAGTGTTTGTCACTTTCATGATACCTATTCACAGTGGTCATTGATAGGTGCAGAAAGCTAACATCTTTTTGTGCCTCTGTTGTTGGTGCTCCAAACTGGACATGACCCAGTTGTGTGGACCATCATTCTACAGAAAGACTGTGTCTGGCAGAGAGCCTAGAAAGATCACATGAAAGAAGAACCAGCTCAAACCAGCCTGCGAGTGTAGAGATAATCTACATCTCCTGTCTGCATTATGTGTCCAAAAGTGGGAGCTGCAGACTAATTTGTTATCCCAGTTCCAAGTTGTGTTTGACCAAGAAAGGGAGGGTTCAGCAAAGTGCCCTGAGGACTGCTGTGTGACCAGAGCTGGTGTCAGACAGCTAGCTTCCCAGAGGTGAGGGAACACCACCTGGTGTCTCACCTGGAGAGAAGAGCTGTACCCTCTTTCCAAACCGTCTGGAAGCTGATCTGCCTGAGAAGAAGAGGAAAGGAGAGTGTCAACTCTGCTGGAGGTGCTGACTACTAGAGTGAGCAAAAGCATCTGACTCCAGAGGTAAGGGTCTCTCCGACCAGAAAACCCCAGAGAGAGCGACTGACGTGCTTGTAGATCAGAGAGTAGTCTCTTGCCAGAAGAGGCTGCACAGTGGGACTGACAAAGTGAGAACGAGCAGACCACACCATGCCTGACCAGACTGCACCTGAACATTTGTGCTCAAAGAAGACTGTTGCTGCAAGTCAGGAAACATAGCCAAAGAAAACAGCCTTGCCCTAATGACTGACTGGACCTGTGTGGACCTAGCTGCTGTACTGTTGCTGTGAGTGGTGTTGGAACTGCACCTCATTGAGAAGTGCCTTTGGCTGCCCTGTGACCTCTAGTTCCTGACTCATCCTACACTCTAAAGAGGGCCTACAAACAACCTGAGACAGACAACAACAACAAGAGAATCTGTCCTCCGGCCAGGCTCTAGATTGCAGTCTCTGCAGCGGCTGCATCCACAGATGGGTACAGTGTGCCAATGCACTTGCAGCTGGCACGTCTTGCCCGCATAGGAGGAAAAGGGACCAAATGTATACTGGCCAGAGCCAAGGACTCATATTGGTGAGATTTACATACTGAGACTAAGACTATAAAACAGAGTGCACAAACTCTGAATGAGAAGGGTAGTACTGCACCTTTGCCTGAAGTGTGCCGTACTGTATCTTACACTGAACTAGGAAAATGTGGGGCAAAGGGGATCTTGAACCTAGGTATAGTGGCTTGTGAATATTCTTACCTGCATATTGTAGTGGTAGTATTTCATTTTTTGGTAGATTAAAATTTTTTCTTTTGATAAAAGAAAAGCACTAGGATGGACAATCACTTATTGAGCTAGTGGATGATTGTTAAATTCTGAGCTTGACGCACCCCCGATTACTTCTCTGAGAAACCTAGGAATGCTCATCATTGCTGCCAACTAGAGTCAAGTGCTCAAGGGGTTGTGCTTGCTTCTGCTTGCGGAGCCATAGTAGGATGGACTTTGGGATATCAGAGGCAAACTACCCTAGCCACCAAGGCTGAGGCCTAGTAGTCTCTGTTTGTACCATAGGACCCGAGCGGTGTCTGAAATAGCCCAAAACAGTGGCTTAGCAAAGCTGATACGGGTCCACATGCAGGCAAGGACAAGGGTGCTCTAAATCACTGTTTGTTAATTAACAAAAGGCAGCCATAATGGTGTCCAGGGGGTCCATCATACCCATGGGTCCCTCTGCCTGCTGCACTAAAAGTACAAACCCCCAGGCTTACAATGGTTACTTGTGAGATTTGAAAAACTCTGATTAAACAGGTTGTGTCCCAGAACAACACAACTATGGTACTGACTATGGAGTTGTTATGACAGTTAACTGCAAAACTTGGCACTCATTACCTGTACATGTCCAGAAATAGTCCACACTTGAGGCTGAAGACTATAGTAAGCACACATTGTCTTAACTAATATTACAAAGCATTACTGAAGTCTGGTGACACTTTTAAAATGCTAGAAATATCCAATAGAGGCTTTTGACATATGCCAATACGTCTACTTCCAAATTACAGGGTGACATTGGCCCACCAGGTCCTTCCGGCCCGATTGGAGAACAAGGAGTTGGAATTCCTGGTCCTAAGGTAAGCTGTAGTTTAAATATTATAATTTATCTAAGCCGCAGGGATTTATGAAGGGTGCAGTGAACACTAATTCAAGCTTGAAAATAATGAATAATTAGGGTACAATGAGCTCCTCATACCACTAGGCCATAATGCCTCCGCACATAATGTACTTATAAGGGATACACCCTAGCTAAGCTCATATTGAACATTCTCCTTACTAACCACTTTCGGTAGTAAAGCTCCTGGTGCCTTTTGGTCTCAGTGGTACTTCCTGAGCAGCAAGGTGTGTTTTTAGCATTAAGGTTGGCAGCCAAAATGTCAACCATGGATTTTCTCCTCTATTGTAGAAGAGTAGGATCAACAGCTGGCAGTACGTGAACACAAAACTTTCTGGAAAGTAATTTCAGGGGAGGACTTTTAATGTAGCCTTGGCCACCAGAGCTGGCTGGAGTTAGTATGTGTTTCAGTAGAGATGACTGAAGTAGTGTTAATTTGTGCACAAATGCCACCTATACCCTAAAGCTGGTTATGAGCAATTTGCACCCAAACTATGGTGGCAGGTCTTAAGATCAATATTAGACGAATTTATCTAAATCTTTGTCGCCACTTTGTGAATCCTACCCACCAAGACTGTGTTTGGAATTAAGTTAGTATGTTGTATCATTATGACATCTGAAAATGACTCCTATCAGGCTCAACTGACAATAGATTTTATTGCAAGGTTTGATATAGGTGAGAATAAGCAGTCTAAATGTAGAGTACAAAGTATATGTATTTAAATATTTTTTTTCTGCACGATGGTGCCAGATGTTAAAAGGGTAAAAATATTACCTAGGGTAATTTTAACACAACCCTGCCCAGAGACTTTCCTTCTCTAGTGCCACAAGGTTTTCTGCTGTGGATTTAACTAAGGAAAAGCCAAAATATGGACTTTTTATTTTTTTTAAAGTTTTAAAACACTGCCCATACACTTTACCGGTGTTACCATCTTTGTATACCGTTTCAGTGCTGCTTTGGGCTCTTCTGGAAGTCTAAGTACCTGTCACTCATGGAAGATATGGAGGCCAGGACAAAAAACTGCCCATGCCCTTAATATTGGCCCAGCATTCTCAAAACACCATTCACAGAAAATCCATCGAACAATTTTGGTGCTATTTTCTGCGACAAAATCTAGATCCATGTTTATGTTTGCTAAGTGCGGGTGGCTTCTACTATCTAGACAAATCTCTGCTGTCACATTTTGACGGTGTATCCTGTCTTACAAATTCAAAATAAGACCCATACTTTCTTTCCTTAAGGAAAAATACAATGCATAGACTGTTTGAGCAGTGACTAAGATCAGTATGTTGGAGATGTACTCTAACTATACATGGTCACTGACAAATACATCAGCCATATTGGAGTGGTGGTATCTGTATGATGTGCATCCAGAATAGAAAGAGGTGAGTTTTATGAGAGGTACAAAAATATCTTTAGTAATGCAGCAGTCTGATTGTCAGTACTTTTTCACTGTCTTACATACACCTTGGAATGGAAAAAGACTCCCAGGATATTCTCAAAATAGTGCTCTGATTAGCTAGGAGCAAAAAAAGGGTTTTTAATCTTTGTAAAGGTCGGGTAATCCCTTTAAAGTGAGAGATTAAGAAGCAGACAATGTATTGGTTAGATTATTACATTTCAAAATACGCTTAATTGTTATGATTTTATTGCCTCAGCATGTGTGCCTTCTTCCACTTCTCTCCTCCAAAGTGTAGCACTTTACATCTAAGCTGAAACAACCACTTAGTAGCATTACACCTCTTAGCACCAACACATGTGGGCCCAGTGTCTTATTAGACTAGTGCATTCTCTCAAGGAATCTCGGTTTGACTTCATCGTCGCAGGTTTAAATCTGGGCATGTCCACTCAGCATTTTATCTTTCCAAAGTTTACAATAATGAGTACCACTCAGATGTGTAGCAACAAATGTCACAAAGGATTTACAAGTACTGTACAAGTCTAGCAGTGGCCAGGCATTTGTGACAGAAGGGCAGAATCCTACAATGAACTAGCGGCACACCAGGCCCACTCTGTTCAGACTCATCACAATACTAATAGTTTCTGAACCACAAATATGAGGGTTCACCAGTTACATAAGATATGTTACCTGCACTTTCAATGATTAACAAGTTTTAGATAACTGGGGCTCTTATTTCCCTCTTACACCATTTTCTGTAGCCACAAGTGCCTTCCTGTTTGTTCATTGATTATTAAGATATTATGAAACATGCAAGAGTTATTTCTCTTCTATTGGTAGGGTGACCGCGGGAATCCGGGACCTCCAGGAACATTTGGTCCCAAAGGAGATGGTTATCCTGGCCTTCCGGTGAGCACACTTCCTTTTTAACTATTTATATGGAGCCTTCTTTTTTAAAGTTGATTCCCACAATTTGTCTTTGGTGAATACCTTTCATTGACATGCCACATGAAAGCTGTCCATGAAAATGGTAACATATATGTGATTGCTCTTTTGTCACAATTTAAATGGTATTTAATAGATACAGGGACTTTTGTCATGGCCAAAATGCATTTAAAATCTTTATTTTTCAAGCTGTTTTGGTAATATGGAATGATGTGCATTTTGCTAATCACAACAGTAGGGTGTATTTGAGTTTGCCAAATTCTACAAGCCGTGAACAATTGTTGTTTCTGTCTCTATTAACAGGGTATGCCAGGTATGGCAGGACCACCTGGAGAGCCAGGCCCAGAAGGGATTGGATTACCGGGCCCTAAGGTGAGACGTTGACAACACCTATCTAACCCATTACAAAGATTTATGTGTCTTATTAATATTTAGGTCCCCTTGTCGATTTCATGCAGTTTATTTGACGACGGGGAAAACATTTGCATCCAATTAGATGTTTACCACCAACTCTGATCTGGGGCTTACTGTCTTTTATTTCAATGAGTGTCAGTGGTTTCTAACATTAGCGTTTGTGGATGACAGTTGGGTGGTGGTAAACTTTCGATAGCCGACGCTTCCATAAAGTGAAGTAGAATCGTTTCCTTATGTTAGAGCCATGTTAACACAAAGGCCCTAGAAATGGTCGTTATTGAGAGTAGAGTAAGAGGAGCGTTCCAAACCTCCTGTTGTAAATGGATGACATGTTGTTTAAACATGCAACAAAACAATAGCAAATTTAAGAATACTGATATGCATCTAATATTCTCTTCAGGTTGACGATACATTTAAAAATACTAATTCGCATTGAATGGTTTCCTCAGATTGATAATACGTGCAGTGGGGTATTTTAGCCACGACTGGCGTTGAAGCAATAATTTAATGCAACCATGTAAAGTAAGACAATATGAGTGATTTACAATTGAGAGGTAAAATTAAATTTGCACTACATAGACTTCCACAGGTGGTCCTTTCATTGAAAAATCACAATCCTGAAAGCATCTCACTGTGTCAGAGGGGACACAAACAGAGTGGGTAGTCCACTCTTTTTCTAATTGCAAGAACATTGGCCTACTTATTAATACTAGCAAATAGAATATTTGGACTGTAACACAGAACACTTTGTGCACCGAAGTGTCGCTTGGATGGTAGAATGATTGCTTTTAACCAGTCTTTGAAAATCCCGATTCAATGAAGCAGGTTTTTACTGACAGCAAATTGTGGTATGGCAGAGTTTCCATGGTAAGAAAGGTAGGGTTTGGTGAGAACAGATTGGTCTTCCTTGTGAGGGGCAGAGATGTGGCCATTCAGAAGGCAATGAACAATCAAAACTTTGTGAGCACTCACAAACATTTTGCTTAAATATTGCCCCCCTAACGGTGCACCTAAATTTAGAAAATACACTGGGGAGGGTGTTTTCAGAATGGAATATAACAGTCTTATTACACATGGGTGCAAAGAAGAGGTTTTTTCAGGTCAACATTTTGAAACAAATTGCATTTGTTGATGCATACGTCAGCTTCCTTTTTCCCAAATTGTCTATACAGTAGACTTTAGAAGTAAAAATGAAATTCCATAATTTGTGTAAATACCATGTGTGCTGCTGGGGAATTTTATGAATCTCCTACAAATTAGACATCTTTATACGCTGTAGGAGAAAATATACAATTCCTAGATTTCATAATAATCTTAAATGGTTAGTGAATCGGCTCCCGTGCAGTGGTTCCAGGCATGCTAGTCTTTATTGCAACTGAAGTACATAAAGTGGTGTGTGTTTCTCTGCATTCAGGTAGACATACCACTTATCCAAAGATGACAGTAGCATAATCCAACAAGGACCGGGATAAATATGTAAAGAATACCAACTGCAGAACAAACATGCCATGTTATCAGCAGAACTCAAAACTAGGGATGTGTTATAACGGAAATTGATGAACAAAACATCAAGGTTCTCATGCCACCTTACTACCTTATCCTTCAAAAAATGGACTCCTAAACTGAAGCATTGCAAAATAGGCCTATTTAAATAGCCCCTACCCTTAAACATACTTAAACATGGCAGGCTAGTCCACAGGACCTTTGTCTCATTTATCCAGGTAGCACAGACATATGTGCTGCACATATCACTGAGGCAGCTGTGCTCTTTGTGTTATCCAAATTGGTTTGACATTTTCAAGTTACTGATAAAGCCATTCCACCCTTCTCTGAACTTCGGAACCTCTGAACGTCCATTCCAGGGTCCATCCCATTGTCTTATCACACTTGCTGGACGAAATGCACTACTTATTGGCATCCAACAAAAATCAAAGCTTTTCTTTATGAAGAGGCTCAACTAATCACCAAACAAGAGGCCGGATTAGGTCCCAGATATCCCGTCCACCGTATTACAATCTCCATAGGATACAATGGGATCAATCAGGCCCAAAGTACTTTGAATAAGGTCTCCTCTACCTTGAAAGATATACATTGGTTCCCTTTCTCTGCTAGAACCAACTTCAAAGTATATTGTGCGAAGCCCTCTACTCAGTAAACTAAGTCATTTTAGTGTCACCTGCCTGCTTGTGTAGCTTTTAAAACTACATTTAAACTGATTCAGTTAGTATAAAGAACCTCGCTTCAGAGCTGCCCTACCTCTTTTAAAATCAAATTTTGAATGACAAGAGGGTGAGGAAGCATCTTGAGAGGTTTCCTCCAATCTCTTTGGCCAACAGTTGTATAATCACTTGTTAATTGTGCTGTAGTAGCTATTAATCTCTGCAGTAAATTATGTGAAAGACCACTTATACCTACAAACTGCTCTTTCAGAAATAGCTCAACCTACTGTTTAGCAGCAGGGCTTTGTCACAAATGGCAGGGGAAAAGGATATAAGCCCAGAAAAAGAAAACAAAATCAGTTCCATCAGATTTAACAGCAACAACAATGAAGAACCTTATTTGACACCCATAGAAGTTGCCCCAGGCATCAATGCCCAGACAAAGATGCAGACATTCTTGTCTCAGAGAGCAAAGAAACATTCAAGAAAAATGAGATGGAAGAGTCTGATAAGTCCTATATTGGCCATTAGTACTGCTTGTGAGTGCATCAGAGTTGAAGAACCTTTAGCCTTGCTAGAAGAGTTCCAGATGTTCTTCCAGAGACTGTAGAAAACAGTGATGATGATTCTGCCATTGCAGAGGAACCTGTGGAACAAGACGAAGGGCCTGATATAGAAGGTGGAAGAAGGAATACTCCGTCACAAACATGACGGATATCCCATCTGCCATATTACGATCCCCATAGAACAGAATGAAATTGTGATACAGCGGACAGGATATCTGACTTCTAAATCAGGCCCTTACCCATTTAAATGCCTTTCAATGCAATATTTCCCATATCAATCTATATCTTTGCTGTACAGCATCAACAAGATGCTGTGTAGTATGGCCATATGAAAAAAAGCAAACAAGCAAAAAAAGCCGCTCAATGGATTGGTAAAGAGAAAGTAATCAAAAAGAGGTAGCACAAAAGGGCTTCTTTTTAAAGGTGAAAAGGCCAGTAGCAATTTGTTGCCTGGGACTCCCCCATAAAATAGAAATTAAAAAAGGCAGGCTAAAAGAGACAGTGGGTATGGTGGGCAACAGAAGAGTCGGTGGGGTGGGAAGCTACAGGGAATGGGTGGAGGGAGGGGAAAAGCATCCCACATGGAAGACCAACATAGTGGGATGAAACACACAAGCTAGAAAGCAAAATTGAGCAGAAGGAGGGAGGGAGCTTGGCAGGGCAGAAGTGGAGAACCGCTCAAGAAAGAGAGAGCTTGCAACACTAGGGAGAGAGCAACAAGGATAGCAGGGGACACATACTTAGCAAGGAGAGAGAAGCACATGAGGGAAAGAGCTGGAAAACACATGCAATGTGACTGAGTGCTAATGTGAAAAGAAAAAAGTAGTTCTATTAAAGTGAAGCTTGAAGCCAGTTAGTCAAAGAGATGGTAAAAGTATTTGCTCCAAGGGAGGGACAAACACAGAATGGGCAAGTTGAGACAAGGAAAGACATCCAACAAGAATCATGCAAATGACAGCAACAAGAAAACCAACCAATGGTAAGCAGGTGGGGAGGCTGTAAGCCCCTGTAAGTTGTTGGTAAGCCCCACATTAGGTGTTTTGCTGGACCTAAAAATGGCACATGTACATTACTGACATACAATACTACAATCAACACACCCACCCCTGGCAAGGAAAGCCCCTCTGCTAGAGGACACACCACCTTTACTCCTTTTAAGGGAGCATAGAAAACTATGCCTGTCCCTGCAAACCTCATTCTTTTAAGTGGGAAGGGAAAGGCAGGGGTTAATGAAAGGTACAAATATGCTGGGCTTAAAAAAAATACTGTAAAACGTAGTTAAATGAGCACAAGCCTTGGACATGTGTGCTATAGTGCTTTGGCAAAATCTTAACCAGCTTGAGTCTAATTTTAGATTATCAAGGTTACAGATACTTCAAGTTCTCAAACTTTGACTTCATTTTTTGTATGCGTTATATTGAAGTTAGCTCATAAGATAGTTAAGCAATTGAGCAAAGATATCTGTCTGCAATCTAAAGATCAGATGGTTAATCTACTGGATCCAACTCAAGCTTTAGTCATTTCGAGGTCAGAAATAATACCATTGAAATGGACAAAAAAAGTACCTACGTTTTCTGTGTCAGGAGACACATTTATTTGTGGTTATTATCCTCTTCAAAACGTATAACGATATAGTGCAACCTTTATTCCAACAAGTAATAAGCTGATCTTAAAATGGGATTCCCACCCCAAGTGCCAACCAAGTGTGAGTGCTGTGAGTTATCAGGATGCAACGAAAGGACATGTAAGATTAACCTTGACCTTTTCTAGAAAAGTGAAACAGACTCTATTACTCGTATATTTAAAGCCATCTTGTTATTTGACCACTTTGGAATTTAAATACTGCACTGGATGAAGGCCAATAATAAGAGAAAAACAACATTTAGATCTTCTTGTTCACCA
Source organism: Pleurodeles waltl (assembly GCF_031143425.1). NCBI lineage: Eukaryota > Metazoa > Chordata > Amphibia > Caudata > Salamandridae > Pleurodeles > Pleurodeles waltl. The sequence continues at coordinate 1,630,003,004 of NC_090440.1, forward strand.
CAGTGATTTTTCTTGGATTTAAAAAACATATGGGCTTCAGTTACACACAGAGATGGTAAACGAAAATGAATTGCTGATTTGACTTGATTTGTTAATGTTTAAGTGAATTGGTGACACTTTCAACAAGGTACAAGTTGATGAAATTGAGTTTTGTGAGTGTAAGGGACATGTGATGTAAATCTTTACTAGAGGTTCTTACTGAGCGGTCAGCTAAAAATACTGATCCAACATGGCATATTAAAGAACCTTGTGACATTTCTGTTATCTCTTTTTAGGGTGATCAAGGTGTAAAAGGACCATTAGGGCTTCCAGGTCCACCTGGCGAGGGCCTTCCAGGATCTAAGGTAAGTCTATTTTGTTCTGACTTCATCTTAAGGCAAAACGCCTGTGCAAGACAACCATGGTACGTACAGCCTGATGACAGGATCCAGCCCTATATTGAGCCCCAACCTTTGTGAAAAGTAACTAAAAGTAGCCAATAGTCCACATGTCAAGATATTCAACTGCACCAATTGAGAATATGAAAACAGCGCAACATGACTTAAGTATTTAGAGGTTATTTGACACTCCTCAGCCCAGTTCTCAAGAAGAATTAATTTCAAAACAAAACTGGAGAAATTCATATTTCATTTGGCATGGTAAATTGTAGGCAAAGTTTTGAGGATCCTCACTTTGCCAATTAGGATGAGCCGTGGACACATGTTCCTTACCTCGTTATCTCCTTCACTCCTAAAACATGACTCTTTTATTGTTTGCAGAATGAACTGCTGAGTGCTTTGAAGCGTAGAGCAGGTAGTCATTCATGCTCATATCAGTGCAATTTCACCCGTATAATGCAACCCATTCCATGAATGCTAGTTATCTAGGTGTTTGCATGGTCGAAGTTATTCTCACACACTTCCTAAAACACGTACGTATGTGCAGCCCCACACTTGCGGTGACATGGGCTGTGCTTTATCAGCAACACGCACAGCAGGGAAATACAATCCACAATAGATCACAATACACTCAGAAACTCTTCCCCCTTCCATTCACATATTCTATTGTGTCTTATTCGGGCCTTTTGTCGCCAACCTCATCCTTATGCGCAGAGGCAAACCACAACTCCGGACCTCACACACAACACCAAAACACTGAAACCCTTAGGCTATGCAACAAATACACACTCAAACAACCACAGAGGTGTCATGGAATCGTGTGCTCCCCCTCTGCTTCTCCACTTGCGGGCTGTGTTAGGTTCACGAAGCACTATAGAAACAGAAATAAAACAATAACTTGAGCAGGTGTTGCCTCGGCTGTGAAATGACGGGTTGCTGTAGATGATGTGCAGCATCTAAAGGGAATCGTGTCTGAGACCGTTTTATTAGGGTTGAGCCTGCGTTGCATTCGCTCGCACATGCGTACGCAGCGAGACGCTTTTGTATTTAGAAAAGGGCTTGGAGCCCTGTCAACTTCACGTCAGTGTTTTTTATTGGTTTGTGGGCTTGCCTAATAAAATCTGCTTGCTTTCATTAGTCAAAGGCACGCATACGTCATGCCTTTTCCGGTGGCTAGCCCTCCTCGAGCGCATCGACCAAGTACAGAAAACATGCGAGGCTCGCTGTTTTCCATCGGGCTCGTGGACTCCTTTTTCTCTAATTTACAAGCGCGATCTCGCTTGGCAGAAGTCGAGCGCTTTACATGGTTAATTTCACCTTTTCGGGTTATGTACATAAATGCACTTTTGCCCGATAGGTGAAAAGTCGGGTTAGGAGTTTACAACGCGATCAGCTCTAACATGAGCAAACGCGAGACCTGTTGCATTGTAAATGCTTGTTTACTCTTCTGCTTAAGTGCACAAAGCTGTGCACCACAGGCTGGGTGTGAGAAACTCCTAGAGCTAGTCTGCATACTTGCTGACGTGTTTCTTAGTTGTAAAATATTGTCAATCACTCATCACGGGGCAATCCTCCTCGATTAGACGGGACCTCTTCAATAACTTGTAATAAGACAAGAGTGTCATCTCCTTCAAATCACTCACCTAGAACATCAGTGAGTCACACCCACGCTATTTATTGTAAAAGAGCAGGGAAAACAATTTCAGTCTGAACATTTTTTTATTAACGGAGACTGCGCTACAAATAATTTCCGTCTCTTCATTGTTTGTGTTTCCTGCAAGACATGTAATTACTATTTTAGTTAATGTACTAACTTCTGAGTAAAATACCAATGTGTGCGCATACAAAAATGAATACGTCACTTGGCGTTGTTAAAATGTATGTTGCAGTATCTGGAGGAAAGCTTTCTTTCATTCGCATAAAACTCACAACAAAATTGTCAAAGTTAACCATATACTTGATATTCAACGTGCGTTACCCGAAAGCATTATTGCAACAAAAATAAATGTTTATTGTTATTAATGAAATGCTTACTAAGGATTCGGCAGCTGCATTATGTTCTATGTTTCCGATTGAGGGGTGGCGTGGAAGAGCAGGGCTGGCTTTAGTGTTGGTGGCGACCAGAGCGACAATCTTTTTTGCCCCCCACCGCCAAGACCTCCCTCCACAGATTTCCTCACTACCACCATCCAACAATACCCCTAATCTCTCCATAGCCCCTCCCTTGCATGCATTTAGTTTGTTTTACAGCACTGCTTGTACCAGTGTGGTGTCAGAACACTTTGCATCACACACACATTATACAGAGACAATGATTCATACATGTATACGTCTATAGGAAATGTTTTATAAAACAATGGGGATTACAAGGTGTAGGAATCACATGTAATCCATACTAGTAGACAGTATATTTTAAGAGCGCTTGGTCTGGAGAAGCACAAACTCAGCATTTAAAATGTAGCATATTGGTTGGGGTTTGGCTTAACTAATAATATATTTCTACCCAAACAAACCATTTTTAGAAACAGTGGAATAATGGAAGACCTGGAAAAATATAACGTTCTAACCTATACCATGCAGTTTGTATGCAGGTCTTTGATGACAGTTCATAGGTCACTGTTCTATATTGTGATTGTAAATTATGAACTGCAAGAAACAAAAGGATTTCTGTGACAAATACAGTAGCCCACTGAACTATCTACATAAATTACAGTTCTGTGGTCCGCATGGCACACATTCTTTACAGTACGCATATTAACCCTCTGTGTTACTTTAGGATGAGTCAAAACCTCTAGAAAAAACTCCAGTCTTTCTCATGCAGGAACATTAGCCAGAGTTACCTCTACATTTTTATTGTTGCATGAAAACTGCTGGACACATAAGGAACTCTGCAGCGAATGCTTTTAAACATATAAGTTATTTCTAAATGCAGCGCCTTGCCATAGACACTGCCGCCCTATAGCCGGCCCTGTGTTTAGAGTAGGAAGTATTTTGTCTCTTGATAGTATGACAGCGTGAAACTTTGTCTGTGCAGGATACAATTCAAAACTATGGACAAAGAGAAATGGCAGTCATCATGAAAGGGGGAAGATAAAGAAGAATCCACTGTGTGACTGTGACAGTCCATATTGTAAAGGGAGGGCTTGCTGGTCTTTATCGTGCATCAAACTCATTATGTCCTAATAGCATTGGCAGCGCAGTACTGAGTCCCATTGTTTTTCTAACCATGAGAATGCTGTAGGCCATGATCCAGGAAAAGGAGAGCACCACAAAAGCATCCTAGCTAAATGGTTTCTTTTTTTCCAGGGCACTATTGGAAGACCAGGACCACCAGGTCCCACTGGACCCCCAGGCGAAGGAATTCAGGGACCCAAGGTAAAAAAAAATTGAAGATCTTTAAACTAATTACTTTTCTAAATAGTTCACTGCCACCTCTTTACTGTAGGCAAGTAAAAGCTAAAAACATATTAAATTGCATACTTTTTTCGTGAAATGTTGCATACCTCCATGACAATTCTCCAAAATTACATGAAATGTGGTTTGCCAGCATCTCAAGTGACTTTTGTAACACACTTATCCTAAAAATGGTATTTGATACACCAGCACAAGACTATTCAACCAGAAAATTTCTCTCTCAGAGACACTTTCTGAGAATCAGACTCCCCGCGAATATCTCACAAGACTTATCTTTTGGGAGTTGTGCTCTTGCTTAAAAAGAGTTATGGAAAACTTGCATAATACAGAACTTTGAGAATTTTAGATTAATGCAATAATGGAATTTCACAAGCTTCTCTTGTGTAAATAACATCCAGCTGAGGCCTTTACTGAATATTACTGTTAGAAATGATTCATGTATTTTTTACCAAAAATGGTTGTGTTTCCTCAAAGACAGCCATTTTATAAGAAATACGTTGTCATGGACAAAGCTGCACCAGATAACCTACATTTTGATCTTTTTGATGCATTTATTTTACAGGGTGAACAAGGATTACAGGGGAGGCTGGGCCCTCGAGGACCTCCAGGCGAGGGACTAACAGGGCCAAAGGTGAGTAAAATTAATACTGTGGCTCTGGGAGTAATGGAAAAACGTTTTCAGGTCTTTTCTTTTTTCACAAATGTCAGTCCCATTATCAATGACAATCTACCTGGGATCACATATTTGAGTCAATTCCTACCAATCAATGCCACAAGGCACACATTACAAGAGAAATGTCTTGGCCTTCCACAACTTGGTCATAAATGGATACACAAATTCTTATCTGAAATGTATCTGTGGGTCTGATGAACCAGCAGACTTTCACCAGCCAAGTGCAGATCATCAAAAATGAAAGCTGATACGCATAGAAAGTCCAAAAAAAATCCTCACCTCTTGTCTACATATTGTGATCTATAGTGATCTATATTTTGTAATTCATAAATTTTTTTAATCAGTTTTGATCTTGTTTAAGAACAGGTGCATTGTTCTGATCTCGTTCAAGTACAATCCACGTTTCCCAGTGACACTTCTTGGTTGACTTTCCAGAGGATGGTCATGCCTCTGTCCTGAAAGTGCTGCATAAGATTGTTATTGATAAGCCTGAAAGAGGTACCTTTCACTGCCTACATGAATACAGCTAAATACCCAGGGCTGTGGAAAGGAAATTCCTGAGGAAGTGATGAAGTGACGATGTGAAGTCGCCAGCAACTTCTAGAGGCATTCCTGTGTAGACTATATTCTTACCTGCAGGCTACTGTGAACTGTTCCTCAACAACTAGCAACCTTTTTAATGAAAACCATAGCAAGATCAGTTTACTGAAGAAACTATATAGAATAGTCTATGCTCCAAGAGCTCACCATACAACAAGACAAACAATAAACAGTCATAAGAATACACTACATACTCTCCAATAATTTACTTTTGATAAAATGTAAGTTTGGAGTAAATTTATACAGCCACAAATGATTTCCTGAAAATTAGCTTTCATCCACATTGAAAATCAGCATAATGTGTCACTTCTTGAAGATATCTGGAAAAACCATTCCATAGTTTTAGAACAAGAATCTAAAGTAATGTTCCCCCATATGTTCTTTCATGTACCATGGGCAAACCAGAAGTTAAGGTCCTTGACAGCCTGTAGATCGTAAGGAAGATGTAATAGATCATTTTCCATGGTTAGCCATATTAAGCAGGGAGATGACTGATTACCTAGTTCAGGTCCCCTCGCGCCTTCAAAATATGATCACATTTTCTGTGGTTAGTGATACTCCTCGCTGCTCGGTTGTGCATATAATATACTTCAGCAGCATATGTTGGCTTTCCTTTGTAGACTAGCAATCAATACTGGCCGCTTACTAACACACTGTTTTATAAACAGTGCTTAATTTCTGCCGGCGGTTGCAGGGGGTGGCACTGGCACACATTTTTGTGGATCTGATCTTTTTTTCAACATCACACTTTAAACCAGAGCACAAGAGATAAAAAGAAGACAACAAAGAAAGAAAAAGAAAGGGACTGCTTGAACAACAGTGGCAAAAGTAGGAAACACCAATGAAAAAGAATCTGCAAGAGGAAGAGAAAGAGACAGCAAATGTAGGATGGTGGAAGAAGTATAAACATAATTAAGACTCAGTGGCCTTCTTATAGGGAAACACTGGCATTTGACAGCACCAGTGGTAGCCTCTTAAGAACAAACACTGGACCACTGAAACTATTGTATCTTTTAACGAGTTAAGCACTGATTACATTAGAAAGCCAAAGCCCAGTTACAAAGAAGAATATTTATTAAATGGCAAATGATTTTTGTTCTAGAACTCTGTCATCAACTTTCAGTACTTTATTATGGACATCCTCTTTTTCAAGTAAACTTTTACCAACCCAGACTAATTGTTAACACATGGACAACTTATATTTAGAGATGATTGAAAGTATGTTAAGTCCTACAAATTATTTCAATTAATCTTATAAAATCTTTATGCTACTATGCTTATAACAAGTATACACTGAGTACCACAATTCGGGCTTCTAACCACAGTTAAGGATGATATACACAACAACCAACAATAATACTGTTGGTATGTATATACAATACAAAGTGAACAAAAAGCTAGAACATGATGTTTTATGCTGCACACTTGGAAATCCAGCTCACTGTGTACACCAGGTTTCTTTTTGGAGGAACTTAAAGCGTGAAAAGGCTTTAATAAAAATGAATAAAGTGTATATTTAATTATTGTTTTTATTATATTTTTAAGGGAGATCGTGGCTCATCAGGAGAAAAAGGCAAGAAAGGAGAAAGAGGCGATGTGGGTGATTCTGGATATCCCGGAGAAGCGGTGTGTAGACCAGGGTTTCAAAATACAGTGTTATTATTCCTCACAATGATTATTCATCTCAAAACAAATACACAAATAACCACATCCACTAATAGCCAACGTAACAGAGCATGTTATTATTGTGAAGTTAAGTCTACATATATATATTCAACACTCATAACAGGCTGCATGTACCCAGATGTAGCCTGCACTAAAACAGTCCTTTAGAGAAAATAAATACACACACATAAAATAGTCAACACAAATACGTAGATTGCTATTACATCTGTTTTGCACCCTCTATAGCTGCAGTATTCAAACAGAGTAAACAAGTATAAGTATATATATTTTGCATCCACCTGTTGCATGTGCTCTTGCATACTTTGCACGACAAATAGATTTGTTCTATGTTTCACCACATATACCCTGCAACTATGCCCTCATCCAACACATATTTTTCCCTAGATGTAGGTAAAAACCAATTCGATATCTAGTAAAGTCAAAATGCTGCCAAAGCTAGTTTGGCATCCTCTAGCGGTAAGCCATCTTATCATAATATCAAATAAAATGTCTTCAACCAAATAATTCCACCAAAACCTAGTTTGCTTCTTTGGAGTAGAACCTCCAGTAGGAGGCAAAAGAAAGTTGGTTCTTATATAGGCAAAAACAAAGATTCTTAGCTTTGAATGATTTTTTTGCAATGTTACAAAAAATACAACATGGGCAGCAAGCCCACTGAACAGCACTTCCCCTTTGTTCCACAATAGGTAATTTCCAAAGAAGCATTGTGCACTTGCTATACGCACCAGCTTCTCAAGGGTGCGACCTGAGGCCACAATAAAGAAAAAACCATACAGTGGCTCACCACCAGTAAATAATGATGTGAAAGGGTCTGAGTCAAAATGTAGAATGTGCCATATATTTTTTACTGTGGTTGTACAGTAGACATATAAATCCAAATGTTACAGCAAAACTACACAGGCAGCACATTCCAGTCACCACTGTGAACTTATTATGGTTGTTCTTATTATTTTATACAGCCAATATACCATAATATGCGTCTCGTGAAACTGTAGTTCACGTAGTACTTTTATAACTACTTACATATGCAATGATTGCGAGATCATGGTAAAAAATAACACCTTTATTTTTGACTGCTTTCTATGGGCGAGCGCAAAGCACTCAGTCCATTCAGTAATCTCTGTTTGGGCTTCAAACCATGCCCATGCCACGTCAGTCACTTACGTTGGTTTGTGGGCTTGCCTTTTCAAATCCACTTGCTTTAATTTGTGAAAGGCATGCATACGTCATGCCTTTTCCGGTGTTTAGCCCACCTACACGGCACCGGTAAAGTACCAAAAACATGCTAGGCTAGATGTTTTCAGCCTGGGGTCCAGACTACTTTATCTGTTTATTTTCCACGCAGCGCGATTGCGCTGCATTTTACATAGTGCAATTGCGCTGCATTTTTTTTTGCTTTACAACACTAATAGCTCTAACTCGAACAAATGCGAGGCCCGTTGCACTGAAAATGCGTGGTAATGGATGGAGATGTTCCTAAACAGAAAGACCAAATGAAAGAGTTGGTGTGAATAGGTATGGTGCTATGGATTACAGTTTTCAAGCCATGTACAATGAACGAATTTGTTTTCCACAATGATTGGATATGTGGTAGGCACCTAGTGATGTAGGATATGCAGATAGATCTTTGTTCATTTTCATGTTTCGCTGGGTGCATTGACCATACATGTATTACATGCTATAGGTCAAGTACATGTTAAATTGTAGTGGAAATAGTATTTATGCATGTGTGAGATCTTTGATGCATTAGGAGTTTTTTTTTCTTTCCTGGGGCATAGTGTAGAGAGAGGGTTTGGCTTGTAAATAAGGATTTGGAGAGGATCCAGGTAGACTTGGAAAAGTAGTTTACAATATTGCCAATTCTTCATTGAAGAGTTTTTGGGAATCAGGATGATTCTAGCATGTTTGAAGAAAGCTTGCATGGCCTTTTGGATAAAAAAAGCTCTAAATGTAGATAATGCTACGGAAGAACACCTAGTCTTATGTATAGGTGAGCATCTATGCTGGCATTTTCTGAGTAGTAATGAAATTGTAAGATATTATGTACAGAGACGTGAGTTAAAGATTAACATTTGGTAAAAGCCAAGTCATCAATGAATTTAACAATTGTGCCAGTTTAGGTACAAATAAATAGTTTCAGTTTGTCACACAGTAGTTATTGAAAATAAACGTAGCATAAGAATTATGTTTGATAAATGCATTCAGATGGATTGAAGATGGAAAAGGTTAGTTTGTTGCTATGTATCCAGTGACTGCTTACTTGTAGGCATAAAGGCAAGGCAATAAGGAGGCTGGCAAACTTAGATTTTTACTCAAGCTGGTTCAACAGTTGTGTATTGTTGATAAACATGTAAAATGAAACTAACAGAGAGGATGAGAGAAGAGAGAAGATAAACTTACAGATTGAAATGTTTAGATGAGAGAAAGAGAGCCATAAGGGGCACCAATGGTCAGAGAAGATAATATAGAAAATACTATTAACCCAGCTAGGATGGAAAGGTAGACAGTTTCAGATCTGGTCTACGATCCCTGGCTGCTGCACAAGTGAGGGTCAAGGGTGTGGAAACTGCTAGCAAATGTAAGAGGACTAGCACACAGGCACCACCAACATCCTGAAGCCTATACAGCTTATCAAAAGACAATGTTGATGCTTCTCGCTGGAGTAAGAGAAAATAACAACTTTCTCTGATCAATATCTAGGCTCATCATAAAGATGTAACCCTGCTTTGCAACTTAAAAATCCAAACGCCGCTTGGAAATAACAAACATGTTCAGAACCTCAGCCACAAATGACTTGTTAGATGAATTCTAATAAAATCAAATCACATTAATAAGTAATCAGTGAAAAAGTTGTATTCAATCAATGCATTTAGATAACTGCAAAATTATTGTAAATGTCTGTTTTTTTAAATACCAACTGATCCTCTTTGCAGGGCAAGACTGGACCGAAAGGAGAGGCAGGTCTGACGGTGAGTGACTGTATTTTGTAAACACTATTAGTACAGCCAAATATAGACAGATGTTTGCTGTCTGAAATTACACTGGTATATTCATTAAATAGCATTAGCTGCAAGGAAACAAGGTATTATCCCAGAATTTGTGTTCAGTCGTGTACAGAATGTCTCAGAAACAGATCAAACTGACGTAGCATTTAGAGATGGCTGGATGAAAAGATCACACCAGCAAACTAAAACAAGCATCGGTAAAGCAATCGGTCTAGCTTAAATTTTGATTCTAGGCCAAAACATTTAAAACAAAGCCTGCTGATAATATAATGTGTGATGAATTAGTGTACTTGTGAAATGTAAAATAGTTCCTCATGAACTGTAAAGCAAGCACACTTAAAAAGGAGAAAGGATACATGAAACAACCAATTAGCGTGAGGTGAGAGGAAAAGTCTACTAACGACGGAGCTGAAGCCCACCTTATGTATATTTGAAATCAGTTGTCAAAATAGGCCTTGCAGACAGCTATGTTGTGAAGTCACACTACAAAAATGTTTTCCATTCAGAACTATATTTAAGGGACAACTTTGAAGCACATTGTCTTTAATTGACTTCATATGCCATCGTAATAGCAGATCACACTGCAATACAGGCCATTATGTATGGAATCGCAAAGGACATTAAAGATCATCTGTTAATGTTAAGAGCTGACAGATAAATGTGTTACATTGTTTAAAGAAATGTCAAACTCCAGGGTGAAATAAAGACATTTAGAAACTAAGACAACTGCCAACAAAGAATTGAACTGACACTAAGGCGGTCATTCTGACCGCCGGCCGCCATGCGGTCACCGCCATTTGGCCGCTCCGCGGTCAAAAGACCGCGGAGGCCATTCTGGCTTTCCCGCTGGGCCGGCGGGCACCCGCCAAAGGAGCGCCCGCCGGCCCAGCGGGAAAGGCCCTGCAACACAGAGGCCGGCTCCGAATGGAGCCGGCGGTGTTGCAGGGGTGCGACGGGTGCAGTATGCAGACAGTGAAAATCATGCTGGGGCCCTGTTAGGGGGCCCCACGACACCCGTTCACGCCATCCTGTTCCTGGCGGTAAAAACCGCCAGAAACAGGATGGCGTGAAGGGGGTCGGAATCTCCATGGCGGCGCTGCAAGCAGCGCCGCCATGGAGATTCAGCCCAGCCAGGTGTAATCTGGCGGGGAAAACGACGGATCCCCTTTTCTGACCGCGGCTTTACCGCCACGGTCAGAATGGGCACTGAAGCACCGCCAGCCTGTTGGCGGTGCTTCCGTGTCCATCCACCCTGGCGGTCCAGGACCGCCAGGGTTGGAATGAGGGCCTAAGTGAGGTGTTTTTCTTAGAAACATCCCTGTTGATCTTATTTTTCTAATTGGCAGCAGAAGGATATAACGCTTGTCTGAAGTCAATAAGTAGACAGTAGAGTTGTAAACTTCTGAGCAGTGAGTTAGTGAGGCATCAGTAGATAAGCTGAGATCCACTAGTGGATTAGTAAGTCTTTAAGCAGTAATTTTAGTGAATTTTCATTACCCCATCACTTTAAATCTATAACAGAAACAGTTCTACGAGATCTGTTTATTTGTCATCACTTATCTGTGGCAGTTCTTACCTGTTACTAACACTTCAGTTTGAAAACACCTTGGGGACTAACTCAGTAGTTTCATAACACCCAAAACTTTTATTAAGAATATAGAAAAAATTGATGACTACCAGACATATAAATATATTTTCTATTTTTCACAGAGAGAAGACATCATTAAACTCATTAAAGAGATCTGTGGTAAGTTTGTGTGATGGGTCCCTTTATTATATATCTTCAGATGTAACTCATGGCTGTATAGCTCAAAAATCTGGTGTAAGGAAATGCCTCCTTGGCATGGTTACCCCCTTACTTTTTGCCTTTGCTGATGCTATGTTTTGATTTGAAAGTGTGCTGAGGCCTGCTAACCAGGCCCCAGCACCAGTGTTCTTTCCCTAACCTGTACTTTTGTTTTACACAATTGGCACACCCTGGCATCCAGGTAAGTCCCTTGTAACTGGTACCCCTGGTACCAAGGGCCCTGATGCCAGGGAAGGTCTCTAAGGGCTGCAGCATGTCTTATGCCACCCTGGGGACCCCTCACTCAGCACAGACACACTGCTCGCCAGCTTTTGTGTGCTGGTGAGGACAAAACGAGTAAGTCGACATGGCACTCCCCTCAGGGTGCCATGCCAACCTCACACTGCCTATGCAGTATAGATAAGTCACCCCTCTAGCAGGCCTTACAGCCCTAAGGCAGGGTGCACTATACCATAGGTGAGGGCATCAGTGCATGAGCACTGTGCCCCTACAGTGTCTAAGCAAAACCTTAGACATTGTAAGTGCAGGGTAGCCATAAGAGTATATGGTCTGGGAGTCTGTCAAACACGAACTCCACAGCAACATAATGGCTACACTGAAAACTGGGAAGTTTGGTATCAAACTTCTCAGCACAATAAATGCACACTGATGCCAGTGTACATTTTATTGTGAAATACACCCGAGAGGGCACCTTAGAGGTGCCCCCTGAAACCTTAACTAACTACCCGTGTAGGCTGACTGGTTTTAGCAGCCTGCCACACTCGAGACATGTTGCTGGCCCCATGGGGAGAGTGCCTTTGTCACTCTGAGGCCAGTAACAAAGCCTGCACTGGGTGGAGATGCTATCACCTCCCCCAGGCAGGAGCTGTAACACCTGGCGGTGAGCCTCAAAGGCTCACCCCCTTTGTTCCAGCACCACAGGGCACTCCAGCTAGTGGAGTTGCCCGCCCCCTCCGGTCATGGCCCCACGTTTGGCGGCAAGGCCGGAGGAAATAATGAGAATAACAAGGAGGAGTCACTGGCCAGTCAGGACAGCCCCTGAGGTGTCCTGAGCTGAAGTGACTCTAACTTTTAGAAATTCTCCATCTTGCAGATGGAGGATTCCCCCAATAGGGATAGGAATGTGACCCCCTCCCCTTGGGAGGAGGCACAAAGAGGGTGTACCCACCCTCAGGGCTAGTAGCCATTGGCTACTAACCCCCCAGACCTAAACACGCCCTTAAATTTAGGCCCATATTTATACTTTTTGACGCTAAACTGCGCTAACGCAGTTTAGCGTCAAAAAGTTTTGCGCCGTCTAACGCCATTCTGAAGCGCCATGCGGGCGCCGTATTTATGGAATGGCGTTAGACGGCGCAATCAGACCGGCGCTGCCTGGTTTGCGTGGGAAAAAACCACGTAGACCAGACAGCGCCGGCGTAGGGGGAAAATGGCGCATGGGCGTCTTAAAATGGGGCAAGTCAGGTTACGTCGAAAAAATCGTCTTAACCCGACTTGCGCCATTTTTTAACGACGCCCATCCCCCATCAACATGACTCCTATCATTGTAAAGATAGGAGTCATGCCCCCTTGCCCAATGGCCATGCCCAGGGGACTTCTGTCCCCTGGGCATGGTCATTGGGCATAGTGGCATGTAGGGGGGCACAAATAAGGCCCCCCTATGCCACCAAAAATAAATATAAAAAATAAAAAATTATACTTACCTGAACTTACCTGAATGTCCCTGGGGTGGGTCCCTCCATCCTTGGGGGTCCTCCTGGGGTGGGCAAGGGTGGCAGGGGGGGTCCCTGGGGGCATGGGAGGGCACCTGTGGGCTCATTTTGAGCCCACAGGCCCCTTAACGCCTGCCCTGAGCAGGCGTTAAAAAGTGGCGCAAATGCGCCGTTTTTTGCCACGCCAACTCCCGGGCGTCTCTTTTGCCCGGGAGTATAAATACCACGTAAAGGCCTGGGAGTCCTTTTTTAGACGGGAACGCCTCCCTTGCATATCATTAACGCAAGGAAGGGGTTCACGCTAAAAAATGACGCACATTCCGGGAACTTTGGCGCTATTCGCCTCTAACGCCATAGTATAAATATGGCGTTAGTTGGCGTTAGTTTTGCGTCGAAATTGCGTCAAAAAAAACGACGCAATTTCGGCGCAAACGGAGTATAAATATGGCCCTTAGTATTTAAGGGCTTCCCTGAACCTAAGAATTTAGATTCCTGCAACTTACAGAAGAAGAGGACTGCTGAGCTGAAAAACCCCTGCAGAAGAAGAAAGAAGACACCAACTGCTTTGGCCCCAGTCCTACCGGCCTGTCTCCTGCCTTCAGAAGAAAACTGCTCCAGCGACGCTTTCCCTGGGACCAGCGACCTCTGAATCCTCAGAGGACTGCCCTGCTTCCAAGAGACCAAGAAACTCCCGAGAACAGCGGCTCTGTTCAACAAAGACTGCAACTTTGTATCCAGAGGAGCAGATTTAAAGACCCCTGCAATCCCCGCAAGAAGCGTGAGACTTGCAACACTGCACCCGGCGACCCCGACTCGACTGGTGGAGAACCAACACCTCAGGGAGGACCCTCCGGCGACTCCGAGACCGTGAGTAACCAAAGTTGTCCCCCCTGAGCCCCGACAGCGACGCCTGCAGAGGGAATCCCGAGGCTCCCCCTGACCGCGACTGCCTGACTTTGAAATCCTGACGCCTGGAAAAGACCCTGCACCCGCAGCCCCCAGGACCTGAAGGATCGGAACTCCAGTGCAGGAGTGACCCCCAGGAGGCCCTCTCCCTTGCCCAGGTGGTGGCTACCCCGAGGAGCCCCCCCCCTTGCCTGCCTGCACCGCTGAAGAGACCCCTTGGTCTCCCATTGACTCCCATTGGAAACCCAACGCTTGTTTGCACCATGCACCCGGCCGCCCCGCGCTGCTGAGGGTGTACTTTTTGTGTGGACTTGTGCCCCCCCCCTGGTGCCCTACAAAACCCCCCTGGTCTGCCCTCCGAAGACGCGGGTACTTACCTGCTGGCAGACTGGAACCGGGGCACCCCCTTCTCTCCATTGAAGCCTATGCGTTTTGGGCACCACTTTGAACTCACACCTGACCGGCCCTGAGCTGCTGGTGTTGTGACTTTGGGGTTGCTCTGAACCCCCAACGGTGGGCTACCTTGGACCCCAATCTGAACCCCGTAGGTGGTTTACTTACCTGCAAAAACTAACATTACTTTACCTCCCCCAGGAACTGTGAAAATTGCAGTGTCCACTTTTAAAACAGCTAAATGTGTTTTATGTAAAAAGTGTATATGCTATTGTAATTATTCAAAGTTCCTAGAGTACTTACCTGCAATACCTTTCAAATGAGATATTACATGTAGAATTTGAACCTGTGGTTCTTAAAATAAACTAAGAAAATATATTTTTCTATAACAAAAACCTATTGGCCTGGAATTGTTTCTGAGTGTGTGTTCCTCATTTATTGCCTGTGTGTATGTACAACAAATGCTTAACACTACTCCTTTGATAAGCCTACTGCTCGACCACACTACCACAAAATAGAGCATTAGTATTATCTCTTTTTGCCACTATCTTACCTCTAAGGGGAACCCTTGGACTGTGCATACTATTCCTTACTTTGAAATAGTGCATACAGAGCCAACTTCCTACATTGGTGGATCAGCGGTGGGGTATAAGACTTTGCATTTGCTGGACTACTCAGCCAATACCTGATCACACGACAAATTCCAAAAATTGTCATTAGAAATTGATTTTTGCAATTTGAACTATTTTTCTAAATTCTTAAAAGTCCTGCTAGGGCCTTGTGTTAGTCCCTGTTAGCATTTCTTTTAGTGTTTAAAAGTTTATGAAAGTTTGAATTAGAACCTAGAACTAGTTTTAGATTCTTAAAAAGTATTCCAACTTTTAGAAGCATAATGTCTAGTACAGATATGAATGTGGTGGAACTCGACACCACCCCTTACCTCCATTTTCAGATGAGGGAGCTAAGGTCACTCTGTAAAATAAAGAAAATAACAATGGGCCCCAGACCTTCCAAACTACAGTTCCAGGAGCTTTTGGCAGAGTTTGAAAAGGCCAACCCCTCTGAGGATGGCATCACAGAGGATGAAGATAGTGACTTGGAGGAAAATTCCCACCTACCAGTCCTAACTAGGGAGAACAGGGCCTCTCAAGCCCTGTCTCCAAACATAATAGTCAGAGATGCTGGTCCCCTCACAGGAGGAACCAACCTCTCTGAAATCACTGAGGATAATCCCAGTGAAGAGGACATCCAGTTAGCCAGGATGGCCAAAAGATTGGCTTTGGAAAGACAGATCCTAGCCATAGAAAGGGAAAGACAAGAGATGGGCCTAGGACCCATCAATGGTGGCAGCAACATAACTAGGGTCAGAGATTCTCCTGACATGTTGAAAATCCCTAAAGGGATTGTAACTAAATATGAAGATGGTGATGACATCACCAAATGGTTCACAGCTTTTGAGAGGGCTTGTGTAACCAGAAAAGTGAACAAATCTCACTGGGGTGCTCTCCTTTGGGAAATGTTCACTGGAAAGTGTAGGGATAGACTCCTCACACTCTCTGGAAAAGATGCAGAATCTTATGACCTCATGAAGGGTACCCTGATTGAGGGCTTTGGATTCTCCACTGAGGAGTATAGGATTAGATTCAGGGGGGCTCAAAAATTCTCGAGCCAGACCTGGGTTGATTTTGTAGACTACTCAGTAAAAACACTGGATGGTTGGATTCAAGGCAGTGGTGTTAATGATTATGATGGGCTGTACAATTTATTTGTGAAAGAACACCTGTTAAGTAATTGTTCAAATGATAAACTGCATCAGCATCTGGTAGACCTAGGACCAATTTCTCCCCAAGAATTGGGAAAGAAGGCGGACCATTGGGTCAAGACTAGGGTGACCAAGACTACCACAGGGGGTGACCAAAAGAAAGTGGTCACAAAGCCTCCCCAGGGGAAGAGTGTTGAGACATCCAAAAACAAAAATAGTAAAGAGTCTTCTTCAGGCCCCCAAAAACCTGCACAGGAGGGTGGGCCCAGAGCCTCTTCACAAAACAATTTTGGGTACAAGGGTAAAAACTTTGATCCCAAAAAGGCCTGGTGTCGTAGCTGTAATCAGCCTGGACACCAAACTGGAGACAAGGCCTGTCCCAAGAAAAAAACCACTTCTACCTCCACCCCAGCTAACACTGGAATGGCTAGTCTCCAAGTGGGATCAACAGTGTGCCCAGAGCAAATCAGGTGTCACACTGAAGCTACATTAGTCTCTGAGGGTGGGGTGGATATAGCCACACTGGCTGCCTGGCCTCCTAACATGCAAAAATACAGGCAGCAGCTCTTAATTAATGGGACAAGTGTAGAAGGCCTGAGGGATACAGGTGCCAGTGTCACAATGGTGACAGAGAAACTGGTTTCCCCTGGTCAATACCTGGCTGGACAAACTTATCCAGTCACCAACGCTGACAATCAGACTAAAGTACATCCCATGGCTATGGTAACTTTAGAGTGGGGAGGGGTCAATGGCCTGAAACAGGTGGTGGTCTCCTCAAATATCCCAGTAGACTGTGTGCTCGGAAATGACCTGGAGTCCTCAGCATGGGCTGAGGTAGAACTGAAAACCCATGCAGCCATGCTGGGTATCCCTGAACTGGTGTGTGTCAAGACAAGGGCACAGTGCAAGGCTCAGGGTGAAAAAGTAGAGCTGGAGTCTGGAAAAAGGGCCCAGTCTACCAAGAGAAAAGGAAAGCCAGCTGGGAAACCAGCTGCAACACAACAACAGAAAGAGAACCTCTCTTCTCAGGAAGAAGTTCTGCCCTCTGAGGGAACTGAGCCTATGGAGTTAGAACCTTATCAGGTTGAGCTCTTAGGCCCAGGGGGACCCTCAAGGGAGCAGTTGTGTAAGGGGCAAGAAACCTGTCCCTCTCTTAAAGGCCTTAGGCAGCAAGCTGCTGAAGAGTCCAATGGCAAGAAAACTGGAACACATAGGGTCTATTGGGAAGATGGGCTCCTGTACACTGAGGCAAGAGATCCCAAACCTGGTGCCACTAGGAGAGTGGTAGTGCCTCAGGCGATCAGAGAGTTCATACTGACCTTAGCCCATGATATTCCCCTTGCAGGGCATTTGGGACAAACCAAGACGTGGGAGAGACTAGTCAACCACTTCTACTGGCCCAACATGTCCCAGAAAGTTAAGGAGTTTTGTGTCTCCTGTACCACCTGTCAAGCCAGTGGTAAGACAGGTGGACATCCAAAGGCCCCCCTCATTCCACTTCCAGTGGTGGGGGCCCCGTTTGAAAGAGTGGGTGTGGACATAGTGGTTCCACTTGAACCTCCCACAGCCTCAGGAAATATGTACATCCTAGTAGTAGTGGATCATGCTACTAGGTATCCTGAAGCTATTCCCCTTAGGTCGACTACTGCCCCTGCAGTAGCCAAGGCCCTCATTGGTATCTTTACCAGAGTGGGCTTCCCTAAGGTGGTGGTGTCTGACAGAGGAACCAACTTCATGTCAGCATACCTGAAACACATGTGGAATGAGTGTGGAGTGACTTATAAATTCACTACACCCTATCATCCACAAACTAATGGCCTTGTTGAGAGATTCACCAAGACATTAAAGGGCATGATCATGGGGCTCCCAGAACAACTCAAAAGGAGATGGGATGTCCTCTTGCCATGTCTGCTTTTCGCTTACAGAGAGGTGCCTCAGAAAGGATTAGGGTTCTCACCCTTTGAACTTCTGTTTGGCCACCCTGTAAGGGGACCACTAGCTCTTGTGAAAGAAGGCTGGGAGAGACCTCTTCATGAGCCTAAACAAGACATAGTGGACTATGTACTTGGCCTTCGCTCAAGGATGGCAGAGTACATGGAAAAGGCAAGTAAAAACCTTGAGGCCAGCCAACAGCTCCAGAAGTTTTGGTATGACCAAAAGGCTGCACTGGTTGAATTTCAACCAGGGCAGAAAGTCTGGGTTTTGGAGCCTGTGGCTCCCAGGGCACTCCAGGACAGATGGAGTGGCCCTTACCCAGTGCTAGAGAAGAAGAGTCAGGTCACCTACCTGGTGGACCTGGGCACTAGCAGGAGCCCCAAGAGGGTGATCCATGTGAACCGCCTTAAGCTCTTCCATGACAGGGCTGATGTGAATCTGTTAATGGTAACAGATGAGGATCAGAAAGCTAAGAGTGAACCTCTCCCTGATCTTCTCTCATCAAACCCAAAGGATGGCTCAGTTGATGGAGCGATCTACTCTGACACCCTCTCTGGCCAACAGCAATCTGATTGTAGGAGGGTCCTGCAACAGTTTGCTGAGCTCTTTTCCCTAACCCCTGGTCAGACACACCTGTGTACCCATGATGTGGACACAGGAGACAGCATGCCTGTCAAAAACAAAATATTCAGACAGTCTGACCAAGTTAAGGAAAGCATCAAGGTGGAAGTCCACAAGATGCTGGAATTGGGAGTAATTGAGCACTCTGACAGCCCCTGGGCTAGCCCAGTGGTCTTAGTCCCCAAACCTCACACCCAAGATGGAAAGAGAGAGATGAGGTTTTGTGTGGACTACAGAGGACTTAATTCTGTCACCAAGACAGATGCCCATCCCATTCCTAGAGCTGATGAACTGATAGACAAATTAGGTGCTGCCAAATTCTTAAGTACCTTTGACTTAACAGCAGGGTACTGGCAAATAAAAATGGCACCTGGAGCAAAAGAAAAGACCGCATTCTCCACACCTGATGGGCATTATCAGTTTACTGTTATGCCCTTTGGTTTAAAGAATGCCCCTGCCACCTTCCAAAGGTTGGTGAATCAAGTCCTTGCTGGTTTGGAATCCTTTAGTGCAGCTTATCTTGATGATATTGCTGTCTTTAGCTCCAACTGGCAGGATCACCTGGTCCACCTGGAGAAGGTTTTGAAGGCTCTGCAATCAGCAGGCCTCTCTATCAAGGCATCCAAATGCCAGATAGGGCAGGGAACTGTGGTTTACTTGGGACACCTTGTAGGTGGAGGCCAAGTTCAGCCACTTCAGCCTAAGATCCAGACTATTCTGGACTGGGCAGCTCCAAAAACCCAGACTCAAGTCAGGGCATTCCTTGGCTTGACTGGGTACTATAGGAGGTTTGTGAAGGGATATGGATCAATAGTGACAGCCCTCACAGAACTCACCTCCAAGAAAATGCCCAAGAAGGTAAACTGGACTGTAGAATGCCAACAGGCCTTTGACACCCTGAAACAAGCAATGTGCACAGCACTAGTTCTAAAAGCTCCAGATTACTCCAAGCAGTTCATTGTGGAGACAGATGCCTCTGAACATGGGATAGGGGCAGTTTTGTCCCAAACAAATGATGATGGCCTTGACCAGCCTGTTGCTTTCATTAGCAGGAGGTTACTCCCCAGGGAGCAGCGTTGGAGTGCCATTGAGAGGGAGGCCTTTGCTGTGGTTTGGTCCCTGAAGAAGCTGAGACCATACCTCTTTGGTACTCACTTTGTAGTTCAAACTGACCACAGACCTCTCAGATGGCTGATGCAAATGAAAGGTGAAAATCCAAAACTGTTGAGGTGGTCCATCTCCCTACAGGGAATGGACTTTATAGTGGAACACAGACCTGGGACTGCCCATGCCAATGCAGATGGCCTTTCCAGGTTCTTCCACTTAGAAAATGAAGACTCTCTTGGGAAAGGTTAGTCTCATCCTCTTTCGTTTGGGGGGGGGGGGGGTTGTGTAAGGAAATGCGTCCTTGGCATGGTTACCCCATGACTTTTTGCCTTTGCTGATGCTATGTTTTGATTTGAAAGTGTGCTGAGGCCTGCTAACCAGGCCCCAGCACCAGTGTTCTTTCCCTAACCTGTACTTTTGTTTTACACAATTGGCACACCCTGGCATCCAGGTAAGCCCCTTGTAACTGGTACCCCTGGTACCAAGGGCCCTGATGCCAGGGAAGGTCTCTAAGGGCTGCAGCATGTCTTATGCCACCCTGGGGACCCCTCACTCAGCACAGACACACTGCTCGCCAGCTTGTGTGTGCTGGTGAGGACAAAACGAGTAAGTCGACATGGCACTCCCCTCAGGGTGCCATGCCAACCTCACACTGCCTATGCAGTATAGATAAGTCAACCCCTCTAGCAGGCCTTACAGCCCTAAGGCAGGGTGCACTATACCATAGGTGAGGGCATCAGTGCATGAGCACTGTGCCCCTACAGTGTCTAAGCAAAACCTTAGACATTGTAAGTACAGGGTAGCCATAAGAGGATATGGTCTGGGAGTCTGCCAAACACGAACTCCACAGCGCCATAATGGCTACACTGAAAACTGGGAAGTATGGTATCAAACTTCTCAGCACAATAAATGCACACTGATGCCAGTGTACATTTTATTGTGAAATACACCCCAGAGGGCACCTTAGAGGTGCCCCCTGAAACCTTAACCAACTACCTGTGTAGGCTGACTGGTTTTAGCAGCCTGCCACACTCAAGACATGTTGCTGGCCCCTTGGGGAGAGTGCCTTTGTCACTCTGAGGCCAGTAACAAAGCCTGCACTGGGTGGAGATGCTATCACCTCCCCCAGGCAGGAGCTGTAACACCTGACGGTGAGCCTCAAAGGCTCACCCCCTTTGTTCCAGCACCACAGGGCACTCCAGCTAGTGGAGTTGCCCACCCCCTCCGGTCACGGCCCCACGTTTGGCGGCAAGGCCGGAGGAAATAATGAGAATAACAAGGAGGAGTCACTGGCCAGTCAGGACAGCCCCTAAGGTGTCCTGAGCTGAAGTGACTCTAACTTTTAGAAATCCTCCATCTTGCAGATGGAGGATTCCCCCAATAGGGATAGGAATGTGACCCCCTCCCCTTGGGAGGAGGCACAAAGAGGGTGTACCCACCCTCAGGGCTAGTAGCCATTGGCTACTAACCCCCCAGACCTAAACACGCCCTTAAATTTAGTATTTAAGGGCTTCCCTGAACCTAAGAATTTAGATTCCTGCAACTTACAGAAGAAGAGGACTGCTGAGCTGAAAAACCCCTGCAGAAGAAGAAAGAAGACACCAACTGCTTTGGCCCCAGTCCTACCAGCCTGTCTCCTGCCTTCAGAAGAAAACTGCTCCAGCAACGCTTTCCCTGGGACCAGCGACCTCTGAATCCTCAGAGGACTGCCCTGCTTCCAAGAGACCAAGAAACTCCAGAGGACAGCGGCTCTGTTCAACAAAGACTGCAACTTTGTATCCAGAGGAGCAGATTTAAAGACCCCTGCAATTCCCGCAAGAAGCGTGAGACTTGCAACACTGCACCCGGCGACCCCGACTCGACTGGTGGAGAACCAACACC
Organism: Pleurodeles waltl; assembly: GCF_031143425.1. Classification (NCBI taxonomy): domain Eukaryota; kingdom Metazoa; phylum Chordata; class Amphibia; order Caudata; family Salamandridae; genus Pleurodeles; species Pleurodeles waltl. Next base: position 1,630,024,883 of record NC_090440.1, read on the forward strand.
TCAGGGAGGACCCTCTGGCGACTCCGAGACCGTGAGTAACCAAAGTTGTCCCCGCTGAGCCCCCACAGCGACGCCTGCAGAGGGAATCCCGAGGCTCCCCCTGACCGCGACTGCCTGACCCTGAAATCCCGACGCCTGGAAAAGACCCTGCACCCGCAGCCCCCAGGACCTGAAGGATCGGAACTCCAGTGCAGGAGTGACCCCCAGGAGGCCCTCTCCCTTGCCCAGGTCGTGGCTACCCCGAGGAGCCCCCCCCTTGCCTGCCTGCACCGATGAAGAGACCCCTTGGTCTCCCATTGACTCCTATTGGAAACCCGACGCTTGTTTGCACACTGCACCCGGCCGCCCCCGCGCTGCTGAGGGTGTACTTTTTGTGTGGACTTGTGGCCCCCCCTGGTGCCCTACAAAACCCCCCTGGTCTGCCCTCCGAAGACGCGGGTACTTACCTGCTGGCAGACTGGAACCGGGGCACCCCCTTCTCTCCATTGAAGCCTATGCATTTTGGGCACCACTTTGAACTCTGCACCTGACCGGCCCTGAGCTGCTGGTGTGGTGACTTTGGGGTTGCTCTGAACCCCCAACGGTGGGCTACCTTGGACCCCAATTTGAACCCCGTAGGTGGGTTACTTACCTGCAAAAACTAACATTACTTTACCTCCCCCAGGAACTGTGAAAATTGCACTTTGTCCACTTTTAAAACAGCTAAATGTGTTTTATGTAACAAGTATATATGCTATTGTAATTATTCAAAGTTCCTAGAGTACTTACCTGCAATACCTTTCAAATGAGATATTACATGTAGAATTTGAACCTGTGGTTCTTAAAAAAACGTAAGAAAAGATATTTTTCTATAACAAAAACCTATTGGCCTGGAATTGTTTCTGAGTGTGTGTTCCTCATTTATTGCCTGTGTGTATGTACAACAAATGCTTAACACTACTCCTTTGATAAGCCTACTGCTCGACCACACTACCACAAAATAGAGCATTAGTATTATCTCTTTTTGCCACTATCTTACCTCTAAGGGGAACCCTTGGACTCTGTGCATACTATTCCTTACTTTGAAATAGTGCATACAGAGCCAACTTCCTACATCTGGGAAATGTTTTTTTCATTTCTCATGTGTCAAGTGGGCGGATATAAATAACTTGCTCCAGAAAGAGGTGATCAGTAATGCTTAGTCTCAGTACCAGGAATTAAGAGATGACTTGTGATTTTATACTGGAAAGTATAGTTTTTTCTGATGTATCTCTATGCTAGGAGTGCACGTATATAGAGACCTTCCTATGTGAGTACACCATTTCATTAAAAACCAACCATGATGAACTGGGCCTTGCTGACCATATGAGAAACTGGAAACCTTTCATGTGCTTTCATGGATTGAAACCTTCTCAGCCCACCCATCCCTAAATAGCTGCCCGGAGGGAGTTAAATAGAGATGTTTTATGGCCTGATATACACTTTGCTGCTGCAAAGAAACAATGCTCCTGGGTATTGTACCTCACCTCAAAGTATTCAGAGTTTCTCCTCTGGATCACTTGTAAAGCCTAGCACCTTCCACTCAATATGTGCTCTAGAAATAATTATTTGGGTCCATCACCAAACGGGATTTACAGAGGAGAATCACAAAACCTTCCTTGGAAAGGGTGGTACTTACTTGCTATACTAACTCGCTTGGTAAGAAGTAGGTGTGATATTTAAGACTTTTCCAGGGCTGCTTTAGACTCCCAGGTCCTGCATCCACAACTTGAGTATTTGCTTATACTCCCACCTAAGTATGGATGTGAGGCACAAGCATGGGTGTTCCACTTACAAATGTATGTATTTTATTCAACTGGAGTGAGATTAAGGGCTTGTCCTCCATTTATTTTCTGTCAAGGTCCAGTTGTGTCAGCTGTCCTGCTTGGAGGTGATAGACCAATACAAAGATGCTGACCAGGATGAGCATAGCCACATACCTCACATGTGCTAATAATATTTGTTCCATATCCATTCATGGAGTTAATTTAAAGGTTCACACTATTTCGCAGAATGGTGATTCCCTCCACAAAGATTGTGTTTGCTCCACTGAAGGTTGCTCATACGAGTCCTACTCAGAAATTTAGAGGCCCAACCAGTGTTTGGAAAGGGCTCCCTACCACCAACAGATTGTACTTTCACCTAACCAATAGATATACAGCCGAAATGGTTGTGTATAATAAACAGTTGTAACATTCATTTTTACACACCAACTTAATAACTGTCCCATAATGTCATCAGCCTTGTCAACAGCTTAGTGTCTAAAGCACTCACTGCTAAACTGTGTTTATAATATTAAGAATAACAAGGTTTATTGCTAGTGTGAGTCAGCCTTTCATCTTTCTAAGGTTGAAAAATACTTTCATTTGTATCAAGGTAATTCACATAGTACATTACAGTGCTTTGAAGCTGCAGGCCTTCATTAATGAGTGTCACATACCTTCTATATTTGCATAAGTATATTAATTATTGTTCCAGGACATTCAGTAGTAGACACAAAGCATACTGGGAGACATATGTTTAACCCTACTTAATGCATGATTCAAGAATGTGCATAAACGTGTACCATACTGCCATATACAAAATAAGTTCACATTTGTTGGTAAAGCATGAGTGTTCATTGCTTAAGTGACCATTAACATAATTTTGTCCTTCCTCCTTCAGGTTGTGGTGTCAAGTGCAAGGAAATCCCCATGGAGCTTGTGTTTGTCATTGACAGCTCTGAAAGTGTGGGACCAGAAAACTTTGAGATTGTAAAAGACTTTGTGACAGCTTTGGTGGAAAGAGTGACTGTGGGCAGAAACTCCACAAGAGTTGGCCTTGTGCTATATAGTGCAGAGGTGCAGATAGAATTTGGGCTGAACAGGTATGCCACCCAAGAAGAAGTGAAGCAGGCCATAAGGAAGATGCAGTACATGGGAGAAGGGACATACACGGCAACTGCCATTCACAATGCCACCCAGAAAGCATTCTTTGGTGCCCGGACTGGTGTAAGGAAGGTGGCCATAGTTCTGACAGATGGGCAAACAGACAAGAGAGAGCCAATAAAGCTGGACATGGCTGTACGGGAGGCCCATGCAGCTAACATTGAGATGTACGCTATCGGAATTGTTAACTCTTCTGACCCCACGCAGGCTGAATTTCTGCGAGAGTTGAATTTGATAGCATCTGATCCTGACCAGGAGCACATGTATCTGATCGACGACTTCAACACACTTCCCGGTAAGTCAAATATAATTTCCACACAGATATCGCTACTTCACCAACAGAAATACCAGATAGATGTGTTCAAATCAGCAAGCTGTTTTAAAATTTGGCCTGGGAGCAAATGGCGCTTTCAACAAAAAGTAATGCATATGGGCTTGAACAAATCTTTTTTGAAGAAGGGGTACTTCATGAGGATTCACAGACTAACGAATAAACAGAAGTGTCCTACCTGAAAAGATGCACAGCATCTAATCCTTGTTATGCTGATTTCAACAAAGAAAACCTTCAAGGAACAGACATCAAATTAACAAAAAGAGATTTTTGAACTCAATCACCACTAAGGCTTTTGTCAGAATACACAGAAATTTCATGGCCCAATTCACAAAGGTAAACTTATACTTTTGTGTAAGTTTAGAATTTTTTGCAATTCACAAATAAATTTTACAAGTAATCTCTTTATGACTCTGGAGTCTGTGCACTCATGGCGGATACTCTGCACATAAAAAATAGTCTTTCGTAAAGATACAACTTGTAAAATTCCTTTGTGAATTGCGAAAAACTCAAACTAACACAAACTTGTAACTTTACCTTTGTGAATCATGCCCACAGTGTTTACTTTTTTAAAATTCATTGTTTGCAATAATTATTCCAAATCATGGGCTGCCCATCTGAGAGGTATATCTTTTAAGTATTAAAGGTCATAATGAATGGAATAAGTTTTTATGTACAATCGTAGCTCGAAGCAAGACATGGGGAAGGCGAGATAATTGGGGAATGTGAGACTGAGGAGTGGCAATCTGGTAAAACAACATATCCCCCTATGTCTGTAGAGTTCACACAGTCATTTAGGCACTGGCCTCACATCCTTCCATCTGTAGGGATTACATGTTTATCCAGTGCTTAATTTGTAAAAAATAAATAGTAATAAGTGCCAGGGCCCTCATTGGGAAGCCACTGCAGCTTGCACCACTCATTGCCACTGCCAGCATTGTCAATTACAGTAAAAACCCAACTACTAACCATCACACTCCTAGAGGTATGACAATTCAGACAATTCCAGGCCCTCAAATCTATAATTATTGGTTGGGTGGCAGGTATTATTATTTTTTCATGTATATGGAATTAATAAACAACTGTTGTTGTTCTCATCCTCAAATAAAACAAGCAGCTGCACCATGTGGGAGACAGTCTTAAGTGCAGGTGTTGGCAATTAAGCGCCAGTGCGAGCACTGGGAATCACCAGCTCAAATTAAGCACTGCATTTATCAGGAACTGGCAGCACATCTTTTAATTTTTAGGGACTATACATTCAAAGATATTTTCAACATAACCTGAAAATATTCAGAGGTAAAGCCAGAAAAACTTTGACATTCAGCATTTCACCCATATAGCCACTTTTTTCGTAGAGGGAACAAAGGAATAATTAATCACATGAGACAGTCCAAACTTACAGTAAATTGCTGTGCTAAACGTTTGATGTCTATCTGGGCAGCTTTTAATGAAGCACTGTTAACATGAAATTGTGCTGCTATAATTTATTTTTCCTGCCTCAACATTTGAAACCAATATTAGCATTTCCTGTGGGAAGAGGTTAATTTATTAGTAGGACACCACATTAAGGTTCCCTCCAAACTGTACAAAAGAATAAACTGAAAATAAGTCATTTTATTCACTATCTATATAGGGTTATGAAGGGAAAACATTGTGAATCATAGTTTGCTTGGTCCCAAATACTACTAGTTAGCCTGCATGACTGTACCTCAATTCCTGACTTAGTAAGTTAGGAGACAAGGGACAGCACACCATCAACCACAAAGCAGAGCAGTTTGGAGACCTTCACTAAGTCATAGTGGTAAATCCACAGTCACTTGCTCTTCTATAGAGGTCCAACAATGTTTCTCCAAGCTCCCCAAAGATCAAGTAGCTAATTATCTGAAAGACCCAAACAGCCCTCCTCGTTTAGAGTCTCCATTATCAGTCAGCTAAGATGAACAGTTATGTGTAAGGGTACAGTATCAGTTCCTTCTGAACATAGAGGAGCTCCACTTTGTCCAGAAGAAGGAGAGGACCTTGATTGTAAGATGGAGCATGTCTGAGAAACTCAATCTGGATCAGTGACTTGGTGAATGCATCAAATCCACAGCTATCTTTGGAACTAGGGGAAGTAGTAAAAGGACAGTAAAAGACAGGCACAACTAATTTAGAAGCAATAATTCTCCCAGGAACAGGGAATCTCTGCTCATCCAAGAATTGTAAAGAATACACTTGAGGTCGTCCTGATTGCAAATGGACTCACAATCAGATTCCCCCAATGACTGAAGAGAAGTGATCCCAGAAATGTACAAGTCAGTGTTCTCTGGGAGTCTGTTTGTTGAAAGTTTGAGGGTCTCACTAGATGGAACAGTAAGAGCCATAAGTCCTGAGCTCAGTTTCATAAGTTTATTTCCAGGTGTGTGATTAGGCACCTTCTTTTTTTCATATGGAACATGGATATGATGTTGGGCCTAGGCACACAAGGAGGACAAAAAGGCTACTGTCAGGGTCTTTTAGGCCAACTTGGTTGTTACAATGATTGTCAACCCATGGCGGAATTAAGCATATTCCAGGGAATCAGTAATGATCAACATATGATGATTAGGAATAAAAAAGAAATACCCTTAGAGATGGAAAGCAGCAATGATAACTGGGATTTCACTCCTGATCTGGCAAGAATTAACAGATCAATCAATATGACGTTGACAGTCAAGGACAGTAGTATCCTATTACTGATAGTGAACACAGCCTGCAATGAACCTAAAGAACTCGCCTGAAGCTGCCACATAAGGACATATAAGTTAGCATCTGGTAAATTGACTGTGCATAGATAATTGTCTGTCTGTAGTGCTGAGAGGATGTGCAGAGTCACCATCTTTTAGAACTCTTTGGCCAGGAATACACTGACTGGATGCAGATGTATTATGTCTTTGAGACCAGCCTGGATATTATTTTCCACCACAAAGACCATGTAGTAAAACTTCAAGATCCTTTCTCTTTGCTGAATGGTTTTAATACCCCATACTATCCCTACTTTCGTCGCTTGTGCCATAAAATCATGAGAGACTGGGTAGAGGTGGGGAATGGGGGATGATAGCTGGAACCCATGACTCACCATGGGTCCACAGTATCTGAGTAATGGCTCTTCAGGCTAGAAACTTCTGCAGTATTCAGCATCTTTAGTGGTAGGATGAACCATACCCACAAGGGTGGCTTAAACCAGCTTCATTTTCTCAGTTGAAAAAGATGGTTTTGAATTTCATACCTTTTGCTGCTTCCTCTGGTGGGTGCTGAAGGAATGCTCTTGATGGCTACTGATGTTAGTGAAGCAGCAGACACTTGCCATGAATGAGATCTGCTTTTGTATGAATAATCAGTTTTGCTTTGCAAAGGCTTTGCTGTGGGACTGTTGGAGATCATGGCCTAGTATGCAGTGCTTAATTTGTAAATAAAAACATCCCAGTGCCAAAAGCTCTCCTCTGAAACAAGTGGCTGCTGCCCTTAAGTGTGCGAGCACAGAATACTGAGGCAACTTAATCCTGAAGCCATCTCGGGCCTCTTTAATCCATTTACGTCCGCTTCCTGCCCGTTCAGTTCACTCTTGCTGCTTTCTCCCTTCTCCCTTTGCGAAGCTTTTTTCATTTTTCTCTTTCTCCAACTCTACATATGAGCCTTACGCTCGCAGTAAATGCTTAAGGCAGAAAAATAAGTGCCGGCCCTCAAAAATAAGTACCAGTGCTCCGCACCGGAAGCCACCAGTACAAATTAAGCACTACTAGCATGGAACAATAGAGCACCGGATCGCATTTTCTAAGCTATTCACAAGTTCACTAAGCAAATAGTTTCTAACCGTCAACTGTAAAGTTCAGCCTTTTTATTAGGTGCTCTTGGGAAGGTGTTTCACACCCATTAGCAAACTCATACCTCACCTGTGTCAATGTGCCCCAGTGCAGAACTCAACAGAAAGACAACAGCTTCTTATTCAGGGACACCTGAATATATGTGAGACTCGAGGTAAGGAGAGGCAGAAATTTACCCAAAGATTTCCACATCTTGCCATAGCAACTTGCCCCAATGATACCTGCATTGGCTTTGCACAGGTGCATTAATTATTTCCAGTACACCTTTTTGCTAATGAGTCAAGGGACTTAGTATCCTAATCCAATAATTCAGAAGCCAGGTGAAGGGCATTTGCTTCAGTAACGAGTGGTAGGAGTCACAAATGTTTGCACTGGAAAATGAGTAGCACACACAGATGGGTTCTTCCAGGATTGCCCTATCCTCAAAGCCTTGGAGGGAAGTAATGAACCAAGCATTTTATCAGACGGCGCAGTACTCTCCATAATTCCCATCCAAAACACTGTAACGCCAGAAGTCCATGGGTTAATATGGCTTTAGAAATCTCAAAGTGCTCCCTCTCCTCTTCTGCGTAGTTTTTGTACCTTTCTGAAGTAGTAGAGATATGTTGGTATAAGGGAAGACTGAAAGCTACTAGTACTGTGGCATACGTACGCTTTAGCAACTGCATTGAAACAGGTGGTGCAGACACAGCCAATAACAATAAAGTCAACGGCATTCACTAAATAAGGCCCTTAAAAACAGACCTCACTAATGCTAAAGTCACAACTTAGACAGAGGTATCCAGGGTCAGTACATTTCGGACTGAAAGGTACATTGTAAGAAATGTGGTTACTCGTTAAGGGGGAGAGGTAAAGCCATGCCCATGCAGCAACCACAATCCTTGACAAGGTGAAATCACAAGCAAACTCCAAATTAACCTGTGCACGACCCTTGGGTAGCTTAGCACAAAAGTACCCAGGATTAACTTAGAGGCAATGCGTAACTTATTTATTTAGCACAATAATAAAGTGAAACACAACACAAGAAAATTCCCACACCACTTAGGATGCGTTGCGCAGCAGCGGTTCCAATGAGCTGCAAGGCTGCAATGCAAGGCCCTGCATCATCGCCAAGGATGCTGTCAGTGAGGGGGCTTGTGATGCAAAGGCTTAAGTTCTCGATGTGTCACACAGCAGCTGTTCTCAGGGGTCTGCAGGCTGCGATGTGAGTTCCTGTGTTAATTCATGCATTATGCACCAGTCCCGATTCGGAGACCTGTGAGATGATGCGTTGCGCTGCATCAGTTCTGCAGGGACCACAGGCAGGACACCTTTAGGCCTACTTCCTAGGGCCCAGGATTGGGGTGGCACCACTTAGGTCAGGGACTCAGTGCTAGCAGAGCCCAGGTACTGAGTTAAAGTTTTTTTGGAGCCTGATCAGTCCCTGAGGCTCTGCTTAAGAGGCCAGCCAACTAGCACTTGGAATCACCCTAGTGATTCTTCATCGTCCACCAGAGACTATTTGCTGACACTATCGAACTCGCCTCAATCTCGTTCCTCACCGGCAGACGATATCAACACCTTTCAAGAAGCTCTAGTTCAAGGTGCAGCAAAACTAAACATTCCTATGGCTGTTCCAACTCCATCCACTGCGGTCATATTCGAGACCAGCAGCGCACAGCCTCCAGACCTTTGCTACCACTAGTGCCAGGTCTTCTGGAACCCGCCTTGGAAGTCTTCCTTACACCGGCTATGACTAAGTCTGCAACTTCCAGGCTACCAAAAAAGTATCGTCCTCCGGAACAAGACCCTTTGTTTCTGTATTCCGATCCTCCACCTGATTCACTTGTGATCCTGGCTGTTCACAAATCTCACAACACATCTCCGTCTGCTACCTCTCCTCCTGACAAAGAGAGTAGAAAGGTGGATTCGACTGGCCGCAAAGTCTGTAGTTCGGCAACAACATCCATGAAGGTGGCAAGTGCAACAGCCCTCTTGGGCAGATATGATAGGGCCCTGTGAGACGCTCTACTTCATTTTGTCGACCAACTCCCAAGGGATCAGAAGGAGGGTTTTTTGGAGATTTTCCAAGAAGGTGCCATGGTCAGATTATTAGTGCATCGGCAGACTCATCCCCAGCACATGCATACTGCCATGGAGTAACCTTATGAAGGCATGCCTGGCTGCTTCTAAAGTCGCTGAAACCGGACGCTCAGCAATGCATTCAGAACTTGCCATTTTCAGGATTTACTCTGTTTGGCTCTCATGCCGACAATGAAATGGCAAAGATGAAGACTGAGGTCGATACACTGAAGGTGGTAGGCGTTGAAAAATTCAAAGAGCAATGAAGATCCTTTCAACCTTTCCAGCATCACTATACTTCACAGAGGGTTCAAACCCCTCAGTGGCTGCCTGGAAGATCTCAGCAGCAATTCCAAAGATCCTACCAGCCTCAGCGAAAACAACAAAGAGGACAGACTGCACACCAGCCCAAACAGGGTACTCAACAACCTCCAGCCTCAAAATCCTGAAAACGCTCTTCCCCCTCGTCCATTAACCACTACGGTGGGGTAAGCGTCACTAATTACCTGGCAGAGTGGCAATGAATTACAACAGATGCTTGGGTCTTGAACATTGTGCAGAAGGGTTATTGTCTCAGGTTTTGCACCCCATCATCGAGTATTACGCCAAGGTCAACCACTTCTCATCTTGACCTTCTAAAGGTGGAAGTCACCATCCTGCTGGAAAAGAAAGCGGTAGAACCTGTTCCCCTCAACCAGCAGGGAAAAGGCATTTGCTCAAGGTACTTCCTTATTCCAAAAAAGGACAAAAAACTGTTCAGACCCATTCTAGACCTAAAGGTTGCCAACAAATGGATCCGAAAAGAAACGTTCAGGATACTGGTCTTACACCAAATATACCCCCAGATTTACCAGGGGGACTGGCTTTGCTCAGTCAACCTGCACAATGCCTACTTTCATATCCCCATCACGAAAAAGCATCAGAAGTTCCTGAGATTTGTTGTGGGACAACAACACTTTCAATACGCCATCCTACCATTTAGTCTCAAGTCAGCACTCAGAACTTTCCCCAAGTGCATGGCTGTGGTGGCAGCACATCTTTGGAGGCACCGAATCTTTGTCTACCAATATCTGGACGATTGTCTAAACAAGGCATCTACCTTTCCAGAAGCCCAGCTGCACTTCAAATGGACATGCAATCTCCTTTATCGGCTAGGGTTCCATGTCAACTTTCTCAAGTCCATGACAACACCAGTCCAGAAGTTGCACTACTAGTTTGGAGCTACCATTCACACACTACAGGGAAAAGTGTGTGCTTCAGAGGAAGAACGCTTATCCATTCTCAAGAAGTGTTGTGCTCTCAAAGCTATGCATCGGCCAACAGTGGCCACAGTCTCCTCACTTCTTGGCTCCATGGTCTCCTGCATCTTTCTGACTCCCAATGCTCACCTCAATATGCAGCCTCTCCAGGAATGCCTGGAGGACCAATGAAATCAACTGTTGAGAAATTGGGAAGACAGGATCATTCTATCCACCTATGCAATCAGATCCCTCCGTTGGTGGTGCTCTCCAACCAATCTCCTACAAGGGATGCCATTTCGTCCACAGGCTCCATCGCAGACCATCGTGATTGATGCCTCTCTCCTCAGATGGGTGAACTCATATGGATCACCTACAAATACAAGGCCTCTGGTATCTGAGGGAGACATTATGCCACAACAATACTCCTCAAGCTCCAATACCCTGCTTGTCCAAACGGAAAATACAACCACCATATACTACCTGGAAAAGCAGGGGGTAACCAAATCCAGAGTCTTGTCTTAGGAGGCCCAGATGATATGATACTGGCTCCTTGCCAAGAATTTGAAGAAAGTAGCAACTCACCTTCCAAGCGTTCAGAATGTCCAAGTGGATGCCCTCAGCAGGGTTCTTGATGAGAACCACGAGTGGGTATTGAATGAAGACGTCGTTCAAGATATCTTCTGTTTGTGGGGCACATCTTCTGTCGACCTTTTCGTCACAGTGGGAAACAGAAAATGCTGCGGCTTTGCTGCCAGGTTTTACCATCCAGAATTGTTCAGGAATGCCCTGTGGATAGACCGGTCCAACAAATTTCTGTATGCCTTTCCACCAATTTCCCTGGTCCCAGCAGTCCTACTAAAGCTCTCAACAACGTAAGCAAGAATAATCCTCATTGCACCAGAGTGGCTGAAGCAATGGTGGTTCCCAGACCTTCTTCACCGGTCTCTCTGACCACATTTCAGGCTGCCATGCAGACCAGACCTCCTGACAAAACTCGGAGGACAGATGAGACACCCCAACCTCTCCTCCTTGAGTTTGGCAGCATGGCTCCTGAGCTAGTACAGTATGGGCACTTCAATCTTCCACAGGATTGTATGGAGATCCTAAAAGAGTCAAAACGGCCATCCACCCGAGATGCATGCCTTCAAATGGAAGAGATTCTGCATCTCGTTTTCCTCCAAAAAGATAGACCCTACTTCTTGCCAGTAGGATGTCATTCTACCATATTTGTTACACCTGGCTAAATCTGGTCTGCAATTCTCTTCTATTAAAGTCCATCTGGCAGCTCAGAGTGCATAAAGAAAAGGGTCCTCGCAAACCTCTTTCTTTAGGATTCCAGTCTTCAAAGATTTCCCAGAGGGTTTAAAGAAGGTCATTCCTCCAGTTAGGTGCCCTTCTTCACCATGGGAGTGTAATGTGGTCCTTTCATGCCTCATGCAACATCCATTTGAGGCCATACACAAGGCATCACTCCAACCCCTCACTTGGAAAACTGCTTTCCTTGTGGCAATTACATCAACATGTAGGTTTAGCGAGATTCAGGCTCTCTGTGCTCATGAACCTTACACATTCAACTCCTCCAAAGTAGAGATGCAAACACATCCTAAATTCCAGCCCAAGGTTATCTCTGACTTTCATGTCAATCACTCGATTTCCTTGCCAACTTTCTTTCAGAACCCATCTACTCCAGATAAGAGGCACTCCACTCTCTAGACGTAGAGAGGGTTTTTAAATTCTACCTAGATAAAAGCAAATCTATTCTAAAATCCCAACAATTGTTTGTTAATTATGGGCCGGTTCGCACCCATCTGGCCACCTCCAATCACTCAATCTCTAGGTGGATTGTCTCCTGTATTCTGTATTTCTACCAACTAGCTAACAAATCTTAGCTGGCAGACCAAGAGCACACTCTACCAGAGGCACCTCTGCCATGGCTGCCTTGATGAGGAATATTTCCTTAGCAGATATCTGCAGAGCTGCTACCTGAGGTCTGTCCAGACGTTTACTAAGCATTACTGCCTTGACTCTGATGCGAGGACAGATTCTCAAGTAGGACAGGCTTCTCTCAGGAACCTCTTTGCTTGATGCCGTATTTCATTATTGCTCTGTCTACTTCACCGCTGTCTATGGGATGGGCTTGCTGTTTTATTCAGCGCTTATGACTAAACATGGAAATCACCTATGAGAGAAGGAATAGTTTCTTACCTGTAACTCCAGTTCTCTAGTAGGAGTATTTCCATGATAGTCATAAGCAACCCTCCCTCCTCTCCGGCGGAGTAAACAAAATAATATTTCAGGTATATCATTATCTCAGCTAGGACTGCCTTCCAAAAAAAAACTGAGGTAACTGCCTCTCTCTAGGCATGATGGGATACTGAAGGACCAGCTGTTCTTAAAGACGCAGTCTCCTTTTTCTTCATTTATAATGGCAGGCTATGGGTTACACTGCCCTGCACTCCTTCATCCTTATTTTGCCCATTACAAAAAGGTTTCGGAAAGATTTTTTCTGCTAAATTTTCTACTTATTCATGCATTTGAATTCATGTCCCTTAGCTATTTGTCCTTTTTAAAGCAAACAAGATGAAGAATTTCGGACACTGTAGCCTTTCCTTTAGGCTGCATATTGACATTCTTAAGTGACCTTGCAAGCCTTCTTGAAGTAAGACTAACAACAACAGTTAAGAAGATATATTGGAAAAAGTGCTCCAGGGTCCCCGCAGGCAGGCGGAACTATTCAACGCTTACGACTATACGTGGATATACCCCTTCTAGACAACTGGAGTTACAGGTAAGAAACTATTCCTTTTTCACTACCAGGACATGTAAAACATAAAAGTACATGTCCATCTTTTTATATGCATTGCACCTTGCCTTGTGGGGTGTCCAAAACCTACCCTAAAAGTGACTTATATGTATTAAGAAGGAAGATTTGGACCTGGCCAAGGATTTATTTTGCCAGGTCAAAATGGCAGTTTAAAACTTCACACACAGGCTGCAATGGCAGGCCTGAGAAATGTTTTACAGGACTACAGTGGGTGGCACAATCAGTGCTGCAGGCCCACTAGTAGCATTTAATTTACAGGTACTTGGTACATAGGTACCATTTTACTAGGGCCTTACAAGTATATTAAATGTGCTAATTGGGTAGAAGCCACTTCTACCACGTTTAGGGGAGAGAGCACAAGCACTTTAGCATTGGTTAACAGTAGTAAAGTGCACATAGTCCTAAAGCACACAAAAATGAGATAAGCCAAAATAGGAGGGGGTAAAGGCAAATGTTTAGGTGAAGAACATCCTCATGCTGAAAAGTCTTAACACACATTGATACAGGGACTTTGGGCAGTGGCTTCCAGGGCCGGTAGATTTTAGCCTGAAGAGCTCATTGACACAGGGACCAGGGACATCAGGTCACAAAGGTATTATGGAGGGCACTCTGTATTAGGCATGCAATGTACCTCCAAATATCCCACTGTTAACAAAGTGTTACAATATATCACAGTCACGTGAGCTGTGAAAATAAAATACCATTCACCCGAGACTGATGGGAATTCTGTGGTCCCTCACTAAATATTCTTAAATGTTGTCCAGTGGCAGACCACATTTGTGGGGCCACTCGGAAGACAAGAGCCAATGTCCAAGAACCATGATGGTTTAAGTAGTTTGCCACTGGTATCCTGTGATCAATCCTACTATGTTATGCAAACTGGGCTGGGTACTTTGTTTCTTGACACGCAGGGTAGTGAGACCAACAGTCAGTAGCGTCTCAGGGAGGATGTGTGAGGGCAAGAGCACAAACATCAACAGTAAACCACAGGCAAAATTGTATTGTCCAGCCCAGTGCTTACCTTCTACTTAAAAGAAAGTACTTTATTCTTTTTTTTTTTTTTTTTAGTTCTCGTATTACCACAAAAGTCAGGAGAGGTCTTGCCATGTCTCTGCCCTTATCAGGTCCCAACCCTGAGACCAGAAATCTGAGACGCTGCCTCCATCAGCATAGAGTAAAGAGATACAGGAGGGGAGGGTGGCCATCACTCCTCCTCTTCTCAGTTGCGTCAAATTAATCTTTGGACTCTTACCATGATCAACTAGAAAAGAAAAAAAAAAGTGATCCCGTACCTATCTGTTCAGGAGAATTAATTCTATATAAGGTCTAAAAAGGTTCCCACATTCTTTGACATCTGGACTGGCCTTTACTACAGTTGAGGTCAGAGACTTTCTTCATCGACAATACCCATTCAATATGAGTGGGGGGGGGGGACTGGATATCCACTTGGAACATATTTCCCACCGTGCTATCGAAATTAAATAGTAAAAAAGATGTGCCAAGGGTTTCATCAGTTTATCATGCATATTTCCCCCAAAACCTTCATATAGTCCAAATATAATCCTTGGTAAACTAATTTCTGCTCGACTGCTTATAATGGATAGAATCGTCTTACCCACATTTTCCAAAAATTTTTGAATTCTCGGACACCGCCACCAAAGATGTATGTCATCTGCACCCTCTAATCCACACTTCGGGCAATCACTCCTCTGTTGAAAACCTATTTATCAAACCTTCTCAGAGTCCAATAGGCCCGATACAAAGTGAACAAAAGATTCCTCCTCAAGGAGGCAGGTTTCACCACAGACCAAAGTGTCTTAAAAGATGTTTGCCAGAGGTGGAAAAGGTCAAATGTCAGAAAGTCAGATTTCCACCCCTTCACAGGTAGTGGGAGCGAGGTGTCCTCAGTCTGTATTAGTACCCAATACTATCTTGAAACTTCTTTCTTTAGCCTCTGGGTGCCTATGATTTCACTTTCCCAATCCGTGACAAGCCCAGCCTCAGACTGTCCTTGTAACCAAGATTTAATTTGTATATATTTAAATCTGGACAATTTAGTGCTTGTCACATCAGATAAGAGCTCACATGAAATCACTAGTAACTATTTGCCCCCATCGTGCAATTCCTCCCTCTATTAGTGGATTAACTAAGGGATCCTGTAAGCAAAACAGTGTACTGGGGTAGTCCCAAATTGGGGCCAACTCACTATAATAGGGAATTCCCAAGTTCAGAACTTTTAATCTTACTTTTTTGTAGTATTTGGGGTGACCAAATTTGTAAAGAAAATATGCAGCCTGCTCCCGAAAGCTGCCTGTTAGTGCATGCAACAGAGGAGAGACATATTGTTTAGAAAATAGTGGTCTGATATTTTTCATTTGGAAAGCCCAATAGTAAAGCTGAAAACCTGGGAGTGCGATTCCTCAATCTAACTTCTTTTCCCTCAATTTTTTCCAGGCTATTCTTGGATTTGTATATGACCAGATAAAAATAACTACCCCCGCTGTAGCAGGGGGAGGGTGTTAAAAATAAATGTACATTTTGAGAGTATCACCATTTTTATTAAGTTTGTTCTGCCTAAAATCGAAAATTGAAGATGCGAACATCGGGTAAGAAGCCTTTTAGTTTCCCTAAAGAGATTTAAAAAATTCACATGGACCATCTCTGCCAGGATTTTGACCACTTTTACCCCCAAGATAACCAATTTAATCTTTCTCTAATCTACTGTCTTGTGGACCATTCAGGGTCATCACTATCAGTATTGACTAGGTAACCAGAGATTTCCCCAAATCTTGCTAGAATTTCGAGAAGTACTGCAAATGAACTCTGAGGGTCCTGCGTATAAATCAATAGGTCATCTGCATATAGTGCTTCCTTCAAAACCCATCCTTGATACTGAAAGGGTATTATTCTATGGTCTAATCTGATTCTCCTGGCCAACGGTTCAATGTATAGATTGAAAACAAGGGGGGAGAGGGGACACCCCTGTCGTGTTCCTTGTTCAATTCTAAACTGTGAGGATAAGGAGCCGTTGATCAAGACCCTAGCTAGAGTTGTTTTATAAATGGTTTTAATTGTCTTAAGAAAATAGTCTCCTAAGTTATTATGTTCCATCACTGCCTGCAAAAACGCCAACTCACCTGGTCAAAGGCTTTTGCAGCATCAAAAGTTAAAATGGTGAGGGGCTTATTAGTGGCGATAGGAATGTCAATTGCGGAGATCAAATCATGAACCAAATTATTTAAACACCAATCTTTCATAAAACCTTTCTGGTTGTTATGAACCAGATCACCAACCACCTTATCTAGTCTCCTGACAAGTACTTCTGTGAAAATGTTATAATCATTATTTAGTAGTGAGATGGGCCTATACGACTCACATCTCCTAGCATCTTTCTGCGGTTTTAATATTAAGGTTATAATGGCTTCATTCCATGAGAGCGGAACCGAGGTAGACCCTACAAATATTGAGTTCCTCAATTGAGTTAAAACTGGAACAAGCTCTTTTTTTAAAAGTTTATATAATTCGGCCGGGATCCCATCTGGGCCCGAGGCCTTCCCTTTTTTCAAACCAGCAACAACATTTTCCATTTCTTCACCTTGAATGCATTGATTAAGGGCCTGACTCTTGTCTGAATCTAACCTTGGGAGGGTATCCTCCCTGAGCCAGTTTTCAATCGCATCCACCGGAGCCACAGTATCTTCCTTATATAGTTCCGAAAATAATTTAACGAATGGTCCTGAAATATGATGCTCTTCTGAGGACTGCCTACCAGACCCATCCATTATTATACTTGTAATAATATTTCTGGATCAGACCTGGTTTTCCAAGCCAATAATCTCCCACATCCTTCTCCGTACTCAAAATGCGCCAGTTTACTAGCTTCCCACTTACTTCTCACAATTGATTCCAAAAAGGTCTCAAGTGAGTTTTTTGCTCCCAGAATGCGGTGCCGTATGTCAGCCTGTGTCATTGCATCCTTGGCAGTATCTATCTGAGCTTGCAAGTTGTGGAGGTTATCCTCCAAAGACTCTATTATAGCTTTAGTTCTCTTGTTTTTATAGGCTGCATAATTAATCAATCTCCCACGAATAAAAGCCTTATATGTCTCCCATACAGTAGTTATCGATGCCGAACCTAAATTAGTCTCAAAGAAGTCCTTAAAATCCCTTTTCGACCGTTGTATGATCTCCTCCTCCCCCAAAAGGGATCTATCTAGTGTCCATCTGTGGTGTGCATGTGGAGCTGTAAGGGATATGACCAACTGAACTGACAAATGATCCAAGAGGTGAGCTGGCTAGTGGGAGATGTCCACTAATTTATTCCGAATTCTCAGATCTATCAGAAAAAAATCAATTCTAGAGGCATGGCCATATTTTTTGTTCCAAAGCATGAACTTCTTAGTCTGCCCCATTCTGATTCACCAGGGGTCGACCAAGCCAACATTCTTGATTATATTGTGGAGACAGTTCCTCATTTTAGCTGTGTTGTCAGTTGGTCTAGTGGTAGATCTGTCTAGAGTAAGACTGAGCAAAACATTGAAGTCCTCTCCAATTATTATCTGATTCATGGCTCTATCTGACAATTGTGCAAATAAATCCATAAGTGGACCAGGGTCATCCACATTAGGTTCATAGTAGCAAACCAAAGTATGCAGAACCCCTTCTAGCTTAACATTCGCCAACACCCATCTCCCCCTAGGGTCACTCACATCTGTCAAATTAACCTGAGTCCCATTTTTCACAATAATTGCTACTCCTTTCACATTACAAGATTGTTGAGTGCAAGCGAACTGAGAAATCAATTTTTGTGTCTTAAGAATATTCATCCATTCCTCATGTCTTAAATGCGTCTCCTGCAGGAGAAAGATGTGGTTGTCAGATAGTCTTAAGAATTCAAGGATTTTTTTCTCCTGCCACTCACTCTGAGACTTCACATTCCAAGTTAGAATTTTAAGATTAAGCATAATATCAGACTCCGTAATCCTGTCCTGATGCAGACTACTATCTCCTGTCTCACCCAAAAACATCTATTAAGGTATGAGGACTCTTTTTTTTCTTCTCTTTTCTCCCATATGCTCCCCACCCAGTGAACATTTAACCGAATCATGCTTAACACCCCAACACTACCCTTCCCTTGCCCTCCCCTTGGGAACCCTCCTATAAACCATAATGGGTGGATCATCCTACCCCTGAGCCCCGCCACTCTAGAGCCCGCTAACCCTCCTTCCTTATTTGTTCAATTAGTGCCATAACTTCTTGAGGATCTCTCAAGCTATGCATTTTATTCCTCCACATTACCGTTAAGGTGGCCGGAAACTTCAGTTGTCGAGTGGCACCTAAGGTTTTAAGCAAAGGTTTTAAGCTCCTGCACATGCTTCCCAAGCTCCCATCGTCGATCTTGCGCTGCCCTAGACATGTCAGACCTTACTGAAAAAGACCAACCATCATGTTTAAAGCCCTGTACTTTAAGAGCCTCTGTAAGAATCTGCTCCTTCACTTGATAAGAGGCAAAGTTAACCAGAACTTTCCTGGGTTTATGTCTGTTTGGGGTTCCTCCTAAATCCAAATGGACCCTTTGTATTTCCAAATCCAAATCAATAGCAGCAACCATGGGAATATGTTCTTTAATTAAGGCTATAATAAAACCTTTAATATTGTCTCCTTCCATTCTCTCCGGGATATTCAAGAAACTAAGATTTTTCCGTCTGCAGTGGTTCTCCAAGGATTCCAGTTTATCTCTCAGGTCTTTCTCATTTTGTTTTAAAGCGTGAAGCTCCTGCCTATTAGCCTCCACCTCAGACTGTAGGCCCCCAATAGTGGACTCCATAGCCCCTAATCTCTCCGTCAGATTGGTGATTTTAGCATCAAGACTATCGCAGACTCCTTAAATTTTAACCTGATTAGCCTGAGATATAGCAACCTTGTCTCTTATCTCTTGCAAAATAGATTGGAGTAAAGAGTCTGTATATGTTATACTGTTCCGTGCTGCCTCCACCTCCTGTAATACTGTGGAGTCCCCTCTTGGCATAATTTGCCTTATCTCTAAAGTGGCTGAACTCTGTAGTGAATCTAACGGAGTAGATGTTTCTTCTGCTTCCTCTGCTGTAACGGTGTCCATATTTGCCAGGGGTGTGGACATACTCTGTTACATAGAGGTATCAATCTTCTCCTGCACCTTAAAAAAGGACCTGAGTGAAGGAGTAATTTTAGTTTTCTTAATGGTAATTTTCGCAGTACCTCCTGTCTCTCTATTATGCCCAGCAAGCAAGGTTTTATTACTTTGAGATGGTACCCCCCCTCACAAGATGCAGAAATTGTAGAAATTACCTTTGTTAGCGCGCTTAAGCCCAATGACTACCTGCGAGTTAGATGTAGCTGGCAGGGGTCCCAAGTGATCAGATACAGATCCTGGAGAAGGGTGATTTCAGCCACTGCTGCCATGTCCTGGTCCCAGGTCTTGATGAGCGTCCGGGGGTCATACAGATTTGTCCCACCCGGGGGGGGGGGCTGGCTGATCCTAAAGGAATCCTTAATGGTAAAGGGCTCTAATGGTAGCCCTCTGCCCAGCTCCTGCTTCAGCTGGGGAAATGCCGGTGGACAGCCTGTGCTGGCTCTGCCCCAGCCACCCCGGTAATGTACCTTGGCCGCCGCCCCTCTACATCGGCGGATAGTCCTGGCTACCAGGAACCAGCATGGAAGAGATGCAGAGAAAAGGTGTTGCGCTGCCTCAACCTGCCCGGAGGGATCCCCTGACCACGGGCGCCCACCCGGCTCGGGCATTTCCATCACTTTCTTGGACGGGTCTCTGAAGATGCGAGAGACCGTGAGAAGCTGTGCGGGAGAGGTGAGAGGGCTTCCGAGGCTTCCGAGGGTTGCAAGAGGGCGGGGGACTCACAACCAGCGGAACTAGCTGGCTGCCATGTTCCCGTTCCGAGGTCAAATTCACCTGTCTGAAAGTTCTTTATTTTTGCAACAAACTGGAAAGCTATGTAGCATAATTGGGGTTCTCTGTTATCCCCTTCGCTGCCAGGCCTTTTCCCCCCTCCTGTGCTGAGCCTTTTTTTGACTATTTGGGGCAGTTCGCACTTAGGCCCTCATAACTTTTTGTTAATATAAGCT
Source organism: Pleurodeles waltl (assembly GCF_031143425.1). Lineage (NCBI taxonomy): Eukaryota > Metazoa > Chordata > Amphibia > Caudata > Salamandridae > Pleurodeles > Pleurodeles waltl. The sequence goes on from NC_090440.1 coordinate 1,630,045,245, forward strand.
ACCCACGCCAAATTTGCGTCCTTTTTTTCCAACATCCTATGGATTCTAGAGGTACCCAGACTTTGTGGATTCCCCTGAAGGAGACCAAGAAAGTAGCCAAAATACAGTGAACATTTGTTTTTGTTTTTAAATATGGGAAACAAGGGCTGCAGAAGGCAGTTCGTGTTTTTTTCCCTGAAAATGGCATCAACAAAGGGTTTGCGGTGGCAAGATCACCATCTTCCCAGCTTTCAGGAACAGGCAAACTTGAATTGGAAAACCCAATTTTTCAATACAATTTTGACATTTTACTGGGACATACCCCATTTTTACTATTTTTTGTGCTTTCAGCCTCCTTCCAGTTAGTGACCAAAATGGGTGCGAAACCAATGTTGGATCCTAGAAAGCTAAACATGTCTGAAAAGTAGACAAAATTCTGAATTCATCAAGGGGTCATTTGTGTACATCCTAGAAGTGTTTCCTACAGAAAATAACAGCTGAAATAAACAAAATATTGAAATTGAGGTGGAAAAAACAGCCATTTTTCTCCACGTTTTACTCTGTAACTTTTTCCTGCGATGTCAGATTGAAAGCAATATACTGTTACGTCAGCTGGACTCTTCTGGTTGCGGGGATATACAGGGCTTGTAGGTTCATCAAGAACTCTAGGTACCCAGAGCCAATAAATGAGCTGCACCTTGCCATGGGTTTTTATTCTATACCGGGTATACAGCAATTCATTCGCTGAAATATAGAAAGTGAAAAATAGGTATCAAGAAAACCTTTGTATTTCCAAAATGGCCACAAGATAAGGTGTTGAGAAGCAGTGGTTATTTGCACATCTCTGAATTCCGGGGTGCCCATACTAGCATGTGAATTACAGGGCATTTCTCCAATAGATGCCTTTTTTACACACTGCCTTATATTTGGAAGGAAAAAATGTAGAGAAAGACAAGGGGCAATAACACTTGTTTTGCTATTCTGTGTTCCCCCAAGTCTCCTGATAAAAATGGTACCTCACTTTTGTGGGTAGGCCTAGCGCCCACAAAAGGAAATGGCTCAAAACACAGCATGGACACATCAAATTTTTTCACATAAAACAGAGGTGTTTTTTGCAAAGTGCCTACCTGTGGATTTTGGCCTCTAGCTCAGCCGGCACCTGGGGAAACCTAGCAAACCAGTGCATTTTTTAAAACTAGACACCTAGGGGAATCCAAGATGGGGTGACTTGTGGGGCTCTGACCAGGTTCTGTTATCCAGAATCCTTTGCAAACCTCAAAATTTGACCAAAAAAACACTTTTTCCTCTCATTTCGGTGACAGAAAGTTGTGGAATCTGAGAGGAACCCCAAATTTCCTTCCACCCAGCGTTTCCCCAGGTCTCCCGATAAACATGATACCTCACTTGTGTGGGTAGGCCTAGTGCCCGCGACAGGAAATGCCCCAAAACACAACGTGGACACATCCCATTTTTTGACAAAAAACAGAGGTGTTTTTTGCAAAGTGCCTACCTGTAGATTTTGGCCTCTAGCTCAGCCGGCCCTTAGGGAAACCTACCAAACCTGTGCATTTTTGAAAAAAAAAGACCTAGGGGAATCCAAGATGGGTTGACTTGTGGGGCTCTGACCAGGTTCTGTTACCCAGAATCCTTTGCAAACCTCAAAATTTGGCTAAAAAAACAAGTTTTCCTCACATTTCGGTGACAAAAAGTTCTGGGATCTGAGAGGAGCCACAAATTTCCTTACACCCAGCGATCCCCCAAGTCTCCTGATGAAAATGATACCTCACTTGTGTGGGTAGGCCTAGCGTCCGCGACAGGAAATGCCCCAAAACACAACGTGGACACATCCCATTTTTGACAGAAAACAGAGGTGTTTTTTTGCAGAGTGCCTACCTGTAGATTTTGGCCTCTAGCTCAGCCGGCACCTAGGGAAACCAACCAAACCTGAGCATTTTTGAAAACTAGAGACCTAGGGGAATCCAAGATGGGGTGACTTGTGGTGCTCTGACCAGGTTCTGTTACCCAGAATCCTTTGCAAACCTCAAACTTTGACTAAAATAACACATTTTCCTCACATTTCGGTGACAGAAAGTTCTGGAATCTGAGAGGAGCCACAAATTTCCTTCCACCCACCATTCCCCCAAGTCTCCTGATAAAAATGGTACCTCACTTGTGTGGTTAGGCCTAGCGCCCACAAAAGGAAATGGCCCAAAACACAATGTGGACACATCACATTTTTTCACAGAAAACAGAGGTGTTTTTTGCAAAGTGCCTACCTGTGGATTTTGGCCTCAAGCTCAGCCGGCCCTAGGGGGGGGCAGAAATGGCCTAAAATAAATTTGCCCCCCCCCAACGGGGTCGCTTCCCCTGCGTGACACTGGCGGAAAAAAAAGATCCCCGGTGCCTAGTTGTTTCTGCCCCCCTTGGGGGCAGATTGACCTAAAATCGTCCGATTTGCCCCAAGGGGGGGCAAAAATGGTCTAAATACAATTTCCCCCCCCCCAGGGGAGCGACCCTTGCCTAATGGGTCGCTCCCCATCTAAAAAAAATAAAATAAAAAATTGCCCTGGCGCCTAGAGGTTTCCGCCGGGGGCAGATCGGCCTAATAACAATAGGCCGATCTGCCCCCAGGGGGGACAGAAATGGCCTAAAATAAATTTGCCCCCCACCCCTCCAACCCCCCATGGGGCGCGACCCTTGCCTACGGGGTCGCTCCCCCTGCGTGACATTGGCGCAAAAAAAAAAGATCCCCGTGCCTAGTTGTTTCTGCCCCCCTAGGGGGCAGATTGACCTAAAATCCCCTTGCGTGACATTGGCGCAAAACAAAAACCCGGTGCCTCGTTCTTTCTGCCCCCTTAGGGGCAGACTGACCTAAAATCCGCTGATCTGCCCCCAAAGGGGGCAGAAATGGTCTAAATACAATTTCCCCCCCCCAGGGGAACATCCAGTCAAATGGTTGCAAGACAGACAGAACTTACCAGTCTAATAATGGTGCTTAGGTGGACTTGCAGATGGTCTGCTGCACCTTTCTCCTGTAAGTGTAACTAGCAACAGAGTCTGTGTAGAGACTAATTTTTTAGTAATTGCAGCACCGAGGAGATTTTAATAAGTTTTGAAATGGCAGGAGCAAACATGTCTGTTTTTCCAAACCATGTATAACAGACATAGCTCATTGTGATATGTAGAATATGAACTAGATCTTCTTTGTAGACACTGCTTTGCTGTCCAATGAGCTTTAAAGACATGCAAAGTTACTCATGAACACAGGCACTTCATGATAGTTTGAGCTACAGAGCCAACGAAGGACCTGCAATCAACAGCACAGTGCCAATTTAAATGGTGTGTCTAACTAACCGATTTACTGACAAGTCTAAATACCATTGAAGTGTCATCATTTTTAGGCCAGGCTTCAGAGTTCAACTGTTAACAAGATATATTTGTACCATATACACAGAGAACTTTGGTTCCACCTAGTCGGAAAGTTACTCACTTCATGTAATTGGCCATTTGGTGTTTGTATTATTCCATTTTCCAGGAAGAGTTAACATTAGAATGCATGAGGGGATATTTTAAATCTGAAAAGTACACTCAATAAACAAGTTCTTTGTCACTTCTTTACTCACCTATACATTTTATACAGAAAGCAATTCTTTTTTGGAAGTTTTCCCAACATTTAAGCTTTACTTTGTTAAACTGTAGTTATGCATGCAACATATGTAAATACCCTTGCAGAATGCTTGTGTTTACATGCGTTGGCACACTACATCAGGGTTTTTTGTCTTTGCCAGTGCTTATCCTTCATGCAGGAAATATTCTCTAGAGGAAATCTAGTTCGCAATGATTTCCATTGTTACCATTGATCTTCTGGCTCCACTGCATTATTAGGTATATAGTTAAAAACCTATGAAGAAAGAGTCAAATTTAGTCAGCACAATGAGATATGTAATACATCCACAGTAAGTACAGCTCATGCTGCCTGCATGGCCCCATATCACTAAAACAGAATAAAGGTAAAATAAAAAACCCTATATGTCAACTCTATGTCTGCTTTTCCTGATGGTATGGCATGATCAGTACACTAACACCCAGCGGCACAGAATCCTGCCAGTCCACAGCTAGGACACTGAGCACCTGTTACTGTCCCAGGAATTTAACAGGAAGTGAAGCAAGGGAAAATAATGGTCTAGTACAGGCCGTCATGGCAACAGCTTACTTGAAAAGGGTAAGAAATAATCTGAACACTATTTGGGCAGTGAGAAAGTGTAAATGACTACTGCAGAATGCAAACTTCCTACCTCATGACAGAGGCGTGCTTGATCTACAAAATGTTTCTCAATGCGTCAAAGGGTGCACTGGTAAATAACTGTGTAGTAAAGATCCATGCTTCAGTCAGCCCTTTGAATCCCTTCCAGAAACACATTGGAAGTGCAGTTCTTTGGAGGACAGGCGTTCTGTACAAATATGTGCACAATCATGCATGTACAATGAATTATCAGGTGTTCAATGACAAGCGAATCTGCATCAGGCCCGGTTCCAGGACTTTTTATATGGGTAGCCCAATGGCGCATTCGGGTGGGCCAATGTGGGCCCAATTTTTTTTAGTTCTGGATGTAATCTACAAGCCCTAAATGTACATCATATCTTCTTCCTATCAGGCATATAGAGAATATAGAGAGTTATTGGAGAGTGAGAGATGATGTCTATACTCATCAGTCTAAACCTTCAGAATTTCCAGCAGATTAGACTTCAACACAAACACCTGGATACCAAGCAGACTGTAATAGTAGTGCAAGCTTAAGGAGGCTCCTGTTACTACACCCAAGCCGTGACATCTTCACAATAGGACAAATGGCTATTTATTCCTTGCAATTTTCCCAACACGTATTTGAGGTTGAGAGTGATTCTGGCCTTCAGGTTCTGGATGTTCTTCAGCCTCCTGATGAGGTGCTTTTTGATCCCAGCATAGAGGCTGTTCTTGTAATCTAGTTTGATGGTGACAAGAGTATGGGTGATGGTTTTCAAGGAGTGACTGGAAGCCATTTGAAAATCTTCCTTAGCATCTTCAGGGTGTGGAACATGAGTCAGTGATGGGGTTCACTTGGGCTGTGCTGTCAAGTTTGCAGTCATTGGCAATCCCTAGATTGGTGGGTGGTGGAGAAAGTGGGGGGGAGTAAGCCCTAGCTCCTTCACCCACCAGGTTGAGTCACATGAAGAGGAGCTTTCCCCAAAGATCACAACTTTAGTCTTGTTGGTGTTCAGTTTCAGATATTTGGACTCCATTTATCATTCATCTGCCATTGTGATCTCTCTCTCTCTCTCTCTCTCTCTCTCTCTCTCTCTCTTTATATATATATATATATATATATAGAGAGAGAGAGAGATCGAGATCACAATGGCAGATGAATGATAAATGGAGTCTTTCCCCTATAGCTGAATCTGCCTAGAATCTCTCTCTCTCTCTCTCTCTCTCTATATATATATATATATATATATATAGAGAGAGAGAGAGAGAGAGAGAGATTCTAGGCAGATTCAGCTATAGGGGAAAGACTCACTGATACCTTTGTGTGGCTTGCAGTTTTAGAGACCCTGATTGTAAATGGTGAAAGCTTCTGCTTGTGTATCTCTTGTATGTGAGATTTACATATGCACATGCGCTGTTTGATTAAGTATGAGTGGTGTGTGTGTATGGCCTGGGGTGTATTTGCGTGTGGGTGTGGCCTGGGCATTCTGGTGTGGCTGCTTTCATGTGCAACGTTCATTTGAGCCTGGTGTGGCGTGCTTGGGCATAAATAAGCTTGGGCCTAAACATGGTGTTTATGCATATGGTAGGTGCCTTTGTATGGTGTGGTCTGTGTTCATTAAATATCAGATGGGTTTACAACATTAGATTGATAAAACAACACGATAACATATTTGAGTCAAGCAAACAGCATGTATTTTCTGAATGTGTATGTGATGCAGCTGTGGGTCCTGAAGGCCGAGGAAACCACAAACTCTGCAGCTTCCTTTCAGGGATCATCAGCTGGGTGAGCTCGCACTGTAACAACAAACCTATCAAACCCAGTCCAATGCAGTGAAATGTAAAAAGTAAACAAGCTATTTAGGAAATATGAGTAGATGAAATTAGGTCCTAAAAATTGTATATATTTGGTTTTGATATAGCTGTATAAAGTATGTTCTATAATGTACACATCAACTATCCATTTCTCTGAAACAAATATATATACACACGTCTGTGTGTGTGTGTGTGTGTGTGTATATATATATATATATATATATATATATATATATATATATATATTAGGTAAATTTGGATAATTAGCATTAATGCCACTGTGTGTATATCGTGCCAGGTTGCAAAACCAGTGAAAGCCCTTTATTGAAGTCACTTTTGATCAGGCTAATTGTGGGTACATGTGATTATACAAATTGTAAGATCAATATAACCAGGGCCACTGAAATTATGCGGCAAATGAAGACCAAATTATATGGCAGGGTTGACTAAATTAAGAGGCAAGAAAAGACAAATTATACCGGATAATATGGCACATTTTGTGATAGTATTCCTTCATTATTTTGTCTTTTTTACAGTTGTTAGCACTGTATTGGAATACACTGCACCTCATTACGTGCATGTTTAACACCTACATACAGCAATAAGCAACAGAAAGCTGACCACTCAACCATTGCGATGGACCTTGAACTGCACCCTAACACATGTTGCAGCATTTTTAGTAATGTTTGATCCTTTTGAGACAGAATTTTTTTTTTTTTAAATCTGCAGAATATGAAGTAAATGACAAATTATATGGCAAATGCTGCAAATCCATAATTATGTGGAAAACACCAAAACCATAAAATTACATATTGTCAGCGGCCCTCACTATAACCTAGGAATGTATGGGAACAAGATATCAGATTATGAAATGCTCATATTTGTCACCCAGCCTACTGCTGACAATAAATTCAGCACAGCACAATATTTTACTTTAGTTAACACAGTTATTTACTTTACTAATGCATCTGGAAGAGAACAGACAGACAAGCATACACTAGTAGGGATTGCAACTCCACATTAAGATTCAGATTTAGAGTTCGATAGACCGGCTACTACTTCACAAAACATGACCGATATTCCATGTATTATATACAATTGCACTTGTGATACAGCAAGCGGGATATTGGTCACGGTTGTGAAAGTGCAACCCATCTGCTGAACTCTAAATCAGGACCTAATTCTTAGCTAATAGGCAGACATTTATAATTCCATCTTGGCTGCTCATCCAATTAGCCATGCACTACTGCTATCTGAATAGTCTAATGTATGCACCATCCTACAGTATATTCCTGGGCGCTACGTACACACAGACTAAAATACATAAACACTCTTAGAACTCCCACACACACCCATAATTGAGGTGCAGAAGGACACTCACAGCCATAGGCCCTGGGCCTCTGCAGCTGCATCTTTGACAGGTAACCTCCCACTTTTTCCCAGCCCCCCTGCTAGAACCAGGCCTGATCTGCAAACCAACTCCAGTGTCTTATGTTGCTCATATACACTCTGACAAAGGATTAGTACAAATACATAAATAAAATTAGTTGTATGCCTTTTGCACAACTTGTCATGCGCCTAACCCTCATTTTGTGATTTTTATCTTTTTAAGCTTTGCAGTCAAAACTGGTTCACCAGTTTTGTGAAGATGAAAATGGAGCCTTGATTTATAATCGAATTGGGAATGGCATGCTTCCCAATAAAGTACCTTTTCCTCCAGGAGGACAAATTCCCATGCTTCCCGTACTTCCTAAGCGGATTGATACTGTTGTGCCAATACCCGTATCCTCCGAAGTGCCAGGAAGAACCGAAACCTTTGTCAATCCAGCCCGACCAGTAATTCCGGTATGACCAATTGCTTTCTGGTATATAAATTAATCATCTAAATTGTCATTATTTGCTGTGATTTGACTGTGATTATCACTTTCATTTACAACTCACTCAAGTGGGTAAGGAGTGTGTATGTACGTAGATTGGTATTTCAAAGTGCAAACTTATTTGAGAAGGATTGAAGTGCTGTACAAAACAATAAGGAATGATTCAGGATCATGTACAAAGGAGTACAAATGGAGTGGATTGGGCAAGTTATTCGATTGGATGTGTACCAGAGATATTAGGTATTGAATGCATCCATAATATCTTTCTGCTGGCAAGACGCGGTTGGAAATCAAAATATGGCAGGTTAGCCACCAGGCCCCATTTAGACACTAGCAGACTTCCTGCCAACCCACCAGGTCAGGAGAGTCCCTGACATCTGAGCCCTGGTGAAGCACTGCTCACCACATTTTGAAATCTCTGTCTACCGGACAAGGATCTCACTATCTAGAGTGCATTCATTGATTATCTCTGTGCTTAATAGCATGCAGAGCAGCATGCTGAGCTAGTGTCTTAATTTTCAGATTCTCGACAAATATTTTTGATTCCTATAAACTCTCAGAATGAGTGTCTGTGCAAAACACAACAATCAGTTGACCTGACGGGCGAGATGCTTTCTTACGGTAGGTGGATGTTACTCTAAGTCACCTGGTGGGCCCAGGCAGGGAAAGCCACCCTGCTGTAAGCAACATGGGATGACCATCACTGTGACATGGAGGACCAGTAGCAGATGAGTTTCCAGGTCATGGGTCTCCAGAGGCGCAGCCAGCTAAGACACTACTGGTAGAAACCCTATAGTTCTACCACCTCTAAATGGGGAAACAAGCAATTTGGAGGCTTTCTTTATTTTTTGGCAGATGTGTCATATCTACCAACCTCTAAACAAGACCCTTTGTCTTTACAGTGGTACTCTCACGATACATAGATGTAATTTGTGCCAGGGAAAAAGATGACTAGCTGCTTACCATTTTGGATGCCATCTCCTCCTTGGAATTCAAGGGAAGACAACAGTAACAACCAACAGTTAAGCTGATATCAGAAGACAGTAGTCTCAAACTGAAACGGTCAAAACAGAGATTGTACTGGTTGAGCCATCATATTTCTAGGGCACCAAGAGTTTTTTCTATGGCATACAACCATTTTTGAAATAATTATCCCCATTTGTACTTTGGTCATGGTAATAATTTTGAATTCCAGATGCAGCCTTTGCTCCCCTGTTGGAGCAGTGGTGAGTACTTTATTTTTTAGCTCTGTCGGTTAGTAAGTATTAACACCTTATATGTGATGGAGGATTAAAAGGGACAGCTCTGGTTCGCTCTCTGAATTCGTGTGTACTTTGATATAACATTTTTCCCCAGTCCCAAGCTCAAACGTGGTGTGGTACCTACAACTCGATTGAAGATGTCTTTTGCCACAAGCCAACAAAGGTCATGACCCTATTAATGAGGGGTGAGGGACTTATCCTCTGTGCCCTTTGATGGTTTCCAGTTCTGTGACTTAGGAAGTTCAGGGCTTTCTACTTTATGTAGAATTGGCTTCTATCCTTTTGTCAGACAAGTCAAGGGTCCATCAAGGAGAAGCATTTGCAATGCAATTCTTCATTGACATAGAAATAGTATTCTACTTACCTCAGCCCCAGTTAATTTATGGAGACACTGTGTAAGACCTAAGTTTAGCCCAATGTTGGCTTTTGGTAAATAAAATTAATTAAGCAGACTGGTCTTTCGATGTTAAAGAGCTCTCTGATGGGAGCCTAAAAAACAGTTTAAAAGGAGACAGTGGTAAACTCATAAACCATATAGCTCCTCTCACTCAAAGACATCAAAACCACAAAGTTCCATGGCCTCGTTGCCATGGCAAGTGTCACTGTACAAGTTTTGTTTTCCTCAATCTTATGCGAAGGAGTCACGACTCAGTCGCAGGCGACACTGTGAACATCACTTTGAAATTTTGCCCATCTACATAATGTCCATAGATTTGCCCTGAGCAGAATATATCTAAGATCTTTTTTCATTGCGACACCTCATAGCAACTTTTACGCTTTCCATATATGCCACAGCATCCCTTCAATTTGGGGACATATCACAATTCGCAGAGGGGTCAAATGGCATGCTCTACTGCAACAGCATGTCTTTCACAGTGTTGTATTTGAGGACTGCAACTTGCCTTTTTGATGGCGCAAAGATGGACTGATTGCACAACTCTGTCTCTAATCCAGTGCTTAGGCATGATGTATCTGGACTGGAGATTCTCGGTCGGACTCTTGATGGATAACTCACTTATCTTATTCATGAATACTAGTTTTACGTTTTCAAACAATGGGGACATAGAGTCTCTGCAAGGGCTCCCTAAAATTGTAGTGACCATCAATTATCTTTGGTACTACATCCTTTTATTCTGTGCGTATTACTAAATTAGTTGATTGACAATGACAGTTTTATCATCAGCCTCAAGAACCAATTTACAGACATTCATAAATAGTTAAAAATATAAATGCCAAAAGAAGAACATTTTATGCCCACTAATAATTCGAATTAATGGCATGAGATCTTGTAACCAATTTATGAGTGGATCAAATAGGCAGTCAAAACTTAGTCAAATGTACCATTGCAATGTTGTAGTAAGAGCCACTAGCTGCACGTGATGTGAAAACTAGAACAAGTAATTAGTAACATATATGTAATCATCATGTTCGCCTGGTCACCATGAAAACACATGATAAATAGTTACTTTACTCAATTTAAACTGTCTCGCCCTAAAGCTTTCCTAATGATGTCTTGTTTTGGAGACTGGCCATTTGTTAGTGATGGGGAGGTCAAGACTTGTCTTTGCCTCCACTGCAGGACCTTCTAAGAGTTTCTCAGTCATGGACTTCCCGACAAGACTTCACCCTTTGACCTATTTACTTTAGTATAGTACATGCCAGGACATAGTTTCACTTTGGGACACAAGGCGAGAGTAGTGTTTAAGCATGAATTAAGAGGCTGTCTGACTAGGAGCTCCTCTTCTTCAGTATTATAATAATACTGCAGCTGCCCAACACAGATGTTACAACTGGGATTAGAAAATATTATTAATATGATATACAACCTGATTCAGTATTCCAAATGCTGGAGTCTCCACTCATTGCTAGTAAGGTGTTGTGCAATGCACTGATGACATATTAGAACCATCATGTACTACCACTCACAATATGGAAGACCTTATCAGATCATTTTCCAATTATTATTGGGCTCTAAAAGCTGGAGATGTAGGTCAATTTCTGCAGACAACCAGTGGCCTGAACCCCCGGTGCCCACGGACGACCCAGCTGCACACATAGTTCAGATCCTACTCTAGTGCTTCTAAATTGTACTGCAAATTTTCTGGCAATAGAAACCATTTGTTTAAAAAATGACGTCCGATAGTGGGCATAATATAACAAATGCCTCTCAAAACATTGTATATATACATTTTCTCTGACATAACTACTGGGTCCTAATTTGGATTTACAGATATATTGTCCCATTTGGTGCATATTTTGAATTAATAATTCCAATGAAGGTGTTCTTTGCAGATGAGATTTAGGAAGCTATATTCATGTCAGACAATATTCTAAAAAATTATATTCTGGAAACAAACTTACATAATACAATGCAACCAATTCTGGCATCTGTATCTCATAGAATGGCAGGTCAGCACTATACCAGGGGTTTGCTTGGTCGTGGGCGAGTACCACTGGTGACTAAAACAATTACAATTTAAGTGTGAAGCTACAGTATCTTGTGGATGTGGTTTGCTGTGACTAGGCTCTCTACAACTGGGCAACATTATATTTTAATATTTCAAAGATGGTTTGACATGTTGACTATTTCTGTAGTATAGTTTCCTCAATTCTATGTTCGGGTTTTGACTGTAGTGGTGGTTTTGTGAATGGATCCTAGATTTTGTATTAGTTGTGTTTGAACTTCTGTGCACAAACAGCTGGCAATAAAATATTGTCATTTTTCCAGATCAGGGAATCTTCTGATATTGTTTATGAGGACGAAGATGACTATGATGAAGAAGAGGAGCTGGCACCACCGGTCATTCCTGTTGTCATAAACAAAGGTAAAAGATAAGTGTTCTTTTTTGGTACTCTTATAAAATATGGCAATTTGTTAAAAAGCCACCTTCGGGCTCTTTGGAGGGTGGGCTGATGCAGTGGTAATGGTATAATGGAAAATAGTTGTTGGTGAAGGATCAAGACCATCTGTTTAAATGTTGAATACATAATGTTGAATGATAATAGTGATGGCTTCAAAGAAAGAGCACACTGAAAATTCTGTAGTGTCCATTGGACCAGTGGGTCTCATGTGAAAGAGAAAAAAGTAAGACCATGGACCATGACCTTGTATTCTACAGGGGCTACATGCTGTTTAATACGTTCACCTTTTTAGCTGAATAGCTGGACTGCAAGGAAAACAATAACTGGGCAGCTCCAAAGTACACCTACAGCAGTTCTATTTCCTACAAAATTAAATCAAGGTATGTTTTTATGTTTCCATTTTTTACAGAAATAATAATATCACCCCCATCCTCTTCTTCAACATCAACAGGGTCATCAACGTCCTCTATATCTCTCAGGCCTATACCAGGTATCAGTCTATATTAATTTTAATTACATTTAATTTATTTTGTTGTACTGATTGGACTAAAAGTGGGTAAAATTATCACAGCATGTTGCTGTGACACTTATGGTATTGTGAAAAGCCTCAACAACTTATTTTTTCATCATGACTATAATGATTGCGGTTACATATTAACCATCCGACAAAAAGGGATATTAAAAGTACATCACTGCTATGCAGTTCCAGATACTTTATTTAGACGTGAACTTAATTTTGGATGCCCAACAACAGACAGATTGTTGGTGGGAATGGGAGTAGAGCTAAGATGATGAAATATATTTTACAATATATTGGATTCATACAGTAATAACTAAGTGTGGCCTGATCAGCCATGGAAGTCTCTTGTAAATTGGCAGCTTGCTTTTTGTGGTGCTCTGGAATTTGAAAATGGAGAGAAAGCAAAGAGGGACTTGTTAGTGTGATCTAATTGTGGATGTTCTTCACCATACTATCAATATGGTGGATTCTCTACCAGCTTTATTGTTTCATTCAGAAAAGTTGAGTATTTCCCACTACCACTCAACACTAAGGGCCCCATTACAAGTCTGGCGGTAACTAAACCACGAGACTCGTGGATGGCGGTCATAGCAGTCCGACAACAACACATTACAACCCTGGCGGCTGGGCTGCCAGGGAATCGCCAGCTCCGCCAGGGCGGTGGCAGCAGTTCTAATCCACCAGGCTCTGCCCTGGGTATTATGACCCCCTTCTCTACCAGTAGTTTCATGGCGGTACCACCGCCATGAAAATGCTGGTGGAGAAAGGGTGCAGAAGGTTCCAGAGGGGTCCTTGCACTGCCCATGCAATTGGCTTGGGCTGTGCAGGGCCCTCCCTGGCCAGCACCCTCACGATGTTGACTGTCTGCTTTGCGGACAGTCAACATTGCGAGGGTGCTGATGCATCCTGCGCTCTACAGCATTGCTGCGGGCTCGAATACAAACCGGAGACAATACTCAGTTTCCGCCCGCTGACTTAGCGTGAAACTCTTAATGGGGCCTGGGGGGAGGTAGCCAGTATCGAACCAACCCCCCATCAGAAATTCACCGGACGGTAATCACACCCTAAGTCAGGCTTTGAAACTCTGCTGGGAATCATGTTATAAAGCAATGCAGGAAAGAGGCCAAATTCTAGATTGTAAGCAATGACTGAGAGACCTGCAAAAGTAAACAGGTTTAAATCAAAATCATGTACACTCATCTTGGTGATAATGGCCGGAGCATAAGGTAATTCTCACAGAAAGAACTGTAAAGTTAAACACATATTTTTTGTAAAGACTCTGTCCAACTTCAATTACAAATGTAACAACATAAAAAGTACAGTGCACAAAAGTGAAGAAAATCAGTTGTAGTGATGGAGAAAACAAAAACCATTAAATAGTAAAGAGAAAAAAAAAACATAATGCTATTAAATGTGGTAGACGTAGACCCAGGGGTACGTTTAAGCACAACTGCTAGCACATGCTGTCAGTTTGAACTTAGTAGCTTATCACAGTTTTTATCTTCAGAGATTTTTTTCCAGTTGGTGAAGCCCAAAGGCTATGTGTGATGAAGACTTCAGGATATCTGGGCTGAGGTTAGTTGGACATTTTAGGTATCTTTGTCCTGGTAAGTTCTCTGGAGGTGAATTATTTTTCAGCTTTTTTTAATTCCATCAGGATGTTGCAGATTACATTTTTATAATCTGCTCCTGGAGCCTCAATTTGGATTTTTTTAAAATGACAATTTAATCCCATCCGGGTTGTGCAATATCTGATGGGCTTGCATTGTTGCTCCTTTCATCTGATGGAGGATTTGTTTACGAAATCCAAAGTTCATTGCAGATTCCTTACACCAGTACACTAAGGCCCTCATTCTGACCCTGGCGGTCTTTGACCGCCAGGGCGGAGGACCGCGGGAGCACCGCCGACAGGCCGGCGGTGCTCCAATGGGGATTCCGACCGCGGCGGTAAAGCCGCGGTCGGACCGGCACCACTGGCAGGCTCCCGCCAGTGTACCGCCGCCCCATTGAATCCTCCACGGCGGCGCAGCTTGCTGCACCGCCGCGGGGATTCCGACCCCCCCTACCGCCATCCAGATCCCGGCGGTCCGACCGCTGGGATCCGGATGGCGGTAGGGGGGGTCGCGGGGCCCCTGGGGGCCCCTGCAGTGCCCATGCAACTGGCATGGGCATTGCAGGGGCCCCCGTAAGAGGGCCCCTACATGTATTTCACTGTCTGCTGCGCAGACAGTGAAATACGCGACGGGTGCAACTGCACCCGTTGCACAGCTTCCACTCCGCCGGCTCGATTCCGAGCCGGCTTCATCGTGGAAGCCTCTTTCCCGCTGGGCTGGCGGGCGGGCGGAAGGCGACCGCCCGCCAGCCCAGCGGGAAAGTCAGAATTACCGCCGCGGTCTTTTGACCGCGGAACGGTAATCTGACGGCGGGACTTTGGCGGGCGGCCTCCGCCGCCCGCCAAGGTCAGAATGAGGGCCTAAGTATTAAAACTTTCAAGATTGGATTCACAGACTCCAACTCATTGTCTCTTAGTTTTGATTGGGTCCCCACAAACCAGCTCTCAAGACTTTCCATAACCCACCTGGTCAACTGTGACTTTCCAGTGAGGCAACAGCTTATTTTGTTCAGCACTTTCTGCAGCCTACAACCACAGGGATATCTTATATTGGGATGAGCAAGTTCGAGTGACCGAACCTCAGTGGTTTTTGTCCTGAGGGTGATTAGTGGTCCCTGGAGCAAGCCTTGGAACAAGACATCAATATGGAGGTAGGAGACTGTGTCCCAGGGTTCTTCTTCAGGGCTGTAGCTTGACTGTTTCGACAAATCTAATTATTAGTAAGGAAGGCTCTGAAACAAGGGCCCATTAATAGGCAGCAAGGCCCGACTGAAAACCAGAATTAGGTCTGGCAAAAATGTTCAAACCAGATCCACGCTGCAAGAGGCTGAAACTAAAAATGGGCCACTGGTGCACATTTTGGCCATAGCAGCCGAGTTAGCTATGAAAGCAGTCCAGTTGCCTACAGCCTTCTGGGAAAATGTCAGCGTGGCAGACAGACTGAACGGGCCGGTCCTCAAATAGAATGAATGAGGCCTCTACCAGTTGAAAATGGTAGCTCAGAGTTCCAAGAATAGGTAGTTCTCTAATTTACAAAGAGTAAAGGAGTGTCCAAGCAAGGATCTACGTGGTGGATTGGTATTGTAAGAAGTCAAATTATGCAATCAGTGCAGTTGGTGGCCAAGTAGATCACTGTCAGATGTTTGGCCCGACTGAACAGGTATGATGTGTACAAACTACAAAGAGAGAGCTGAGCTCTCTTTAGGCCATACACTGCCATTTTTGCCATCAGAGAGACATGACAGCAGCCATGAGAAAAAGCAGCAGTGTATTTAACAACACAGTGCTGCTTCAAGGGTGCAGCACACACTTTGGGACAGAGGACCTATGATTCAGAAAAAAGTGTAGAAATATCAGTGGCAAATTCTAACAGTAATATGAAGTTCTGCATGCTGTTTTGTCTTTAGGGGAATGGGTTCCAAGTACACTGCAACCTTTTCCATTCATTTCTTCTAATTTCTGACTGAAGGACAGTTCGCAAAAGAAGCATAAACGGTACAAACATAGTTTACGTTATGTCAAGTCTACAGTCTCTTCCCCAGCACAAAGGAAAATATGAGAAGTAGGGAGGTTCAAAAGTAACACAACTTAAACTCAATTTACCTAATTTTTCTAATGGCTTCCTGCATGGATAAACTAGTTCAGTCACTGCTAGGAATTACATTTTTGAGCTAATGGTATTATTATAGCTATTATATTCATTTATTTGATGGCACACCTTAGCAGAAGCACAGAGCTGTTTGTTGCCGTGCAGGAGACCCAGGGTCTTGGTTTCTGGACAAAGGGGAGGGCTATCATTGATGTGCTTCAGATGCAGTAAACAAACAGTCCCAGTGAGGCAGGCTGGCCCAACTAGTTCCTATACTGTATTGTAGTTTAATACTATTAAAAGGCAGTAACTACTCCTGACAAGGCGTTGAATGTATTGCAACGCATCATGCTGTACTTCTCTTGTTTCTAAGTGCTGTAAGTAACAGGAGTGGATAGTGCTCAATTTAATGTTACTTATTTTACTGACCTTCAAAGCATGGAAGATGAGTCAGCCTTGCTGAACTTCAATTTCCTGACCTTTAGATCACTGCATTTTTCAGCAGTGAGAATTTAATTCACTGTGGCTTCCTGGTAGGTTGCTCTTGAACTCCTATTCCTTCAAGCCCACCTGAGTCCCTGCATATTTATTAATGGCGGGTTATTTTGTGGAACTGGAATTTGTGGTTTGAAGACTATTGTTGCAGAAGGAATCCCAGCCCATGACTGCTGAACTAATATTTCTTGCTTGAAGATAAGGCACGTGCTGAGGTGGAGATGGGCGAGTTACACCTGGCTCTGCCTCAGCTTGAGATCATCTTCGGCCATCAAGCCCAAAACGAGCCGAGTTTTCACATGACTTTTACCTGCCACCCACACTTCTATCTCACACACAAACAAAAACAAAGCAGTGACATTTTATGTAAAAGAAAGAAAGAGCAATAGCGATCCAGTAGTTAATTTACAATATGAAACCAGAAAGCCTAGGATCAACCCCAGCTTTTCCACATGACCAAACTGTCTGATTCTAGGCAAATATTTTTTTTCACCAAGCCTCTTTTTTCTTATCACAGTAGAGCACCTTGAAATACAAGAGCTAAGGATGTGTGTTGTACAAACCCATTTTGTGATTGATTTAATAGGCTGTAATGTTGCTCCACCTATATAAAGAATCTAGGCCACATACAGGGTATACATGACAACTGACTAGCCTCCTCGTTCACTAATGTAATTGTTGGCCTGGCTTGTGTTGGGTAAGGGAGAGGTGCCTTAATGTTTTTAAGTTCATGTTTAAAAACTATCACTTTTATTCAATGAAGTGATATAAATCTGATATACTGAGTTCAAATATTTTGCATGCTATTCAAACACACTTTTAGAATTTTGAAGATATATTAATATATTTTTACAATATCTTTTGCTGGATTTGCATGCCAAATATTTTCACAGCTGGACTCGAGCACCGGTTCTTAACCCAATCAAGTCCAGTGGCCAGGTTCTGAGCAGGGGTGGCTCCTCCATGAGGGCGGAGGAGCGTTGCCCCCCCCCGCCCGCCAACAGCGACATCTGCAAAACTTTTACCAAGCAACAATAATAAACTGTGTTTATTATCGTTGTTTGGTAAAACGGCGGGGTGAAGAGCAGTGAGCTCAAAGCGCATGTCTGTTTGTCCGGCCGTCTCGAGCCGGCCAAACACACATGCGCTGTAGGCTCTCTCCAGCCCAGCAACACAGTTGCTAGGTTAGAGAGGGCCTGCATAGGCTCCCAGTCTGCCTGGGAGTGCCCTGGCTGGGCGAACCCAGCCAGTCCTTACACTGCTTTGAGTAGCGTCAGGATTGGCCCCAGAGCAGGCTGTGAGCCTCTGCCTGCAGTCGACAAAGGGCAGTGGAGCGGCACGCGGCAGACGAGGTAAGTGTTTTGTTTTTTTAATTTCTAATTTTATTTTAATTTCCCCCACCCCCTCTCCCGCACGCCGGCCCACCCATTTACCTTGCCGCAAGCCGCTCCTGGTTCTGAGTCGGCTCTGCTTGTTATTTGTTGGCTCGTCTATGCTAATCATTGTCATTTTCTTTTCAGTGTCTGCCCATGACCCACGATGTTTGCTAACGTTAGACCAGGGGCCATGCCGAACGTACATAATTAAATGGTACTACGACAAGCAAGCCAATGCGTGTGCGCAATTTTGGTATGGTGGCTGCAACGGAAACGCGAATCGTTTTGATACAGAAGATGAGTGTAAAAAGACGTGTGTGCTGTTTGCAGGAGGTAAAGTTTTTCTACGTTACATACCTTCCTTTGTATTCCTGTTCCTGATATTTTCCTAACCTTCCTCCCAAAAGCTTTCATTCGATACACCTTAGTTAAGATGTGTGAAATTCGAAATGGCCAGGGATCCGCCACTATTATCACACTGTTTTTTCTGCTCAAAGTACTAATTAAGTCTAAGCATCACCAAAGGAAAAACGGCGTCATGTTTGACCACCGTGATAAAAAATAAAAGTAATCTTCATAAGTGCCTCACAGGGATTGAAGGTATCTCTTGGACTGTCGCAAAAAGTAGATGTAAATGAGAGATGTGAAACGTGCCTTGGACACACGCGTGTTATCTGATGACAAACGAGCCTTTTGTTTCACCTTCTGTACATTTTTGGAGCTGATCACAAATAAAACAAGAGAACTACTTTTCCAAACTAAGGGGACGGGATAAATCGCCAACTAGCTGTAATATTACCCTACCAGCTTGCTGATGTGTGAACACTTCTGTGGGGGTGTACCGGCCATTAGTACAGCAGAGTCGAACTAGAGCTCACAAACCTGAGGCCATGAGCCCCTCTGCACCTAAGTTATGGACGTTTTATATTTATTTTATTTTTTCAAATTTATTTCCAACATAAAAATCTCATAGACATTTCATGTTTAGAATAATTGACCGCAAGCTATTCTTAAATTTCCAGTTAGCAAGTGATTGAAAACACCCACCATGTGATCATTCGTATGTTCAACATTATCTCTAAAATAAAAATATCAAAACCTGGACCGTTAAGTATCTCAACAAAGAACAATTATATATTGAAACTACTAAGAAAGTGTAGTCTGATAATTAGCGGAAGGAAACCTACAAAACTCAAGCTTCTTGGCCTATTGCTTTCAAGGTTAATTTGCTCCTTTTTATTCATTAATTGTATCCAGTTTGTCTACTTTGATTCATGTAACAATTTATTTCCACGCTCTCCATTTGTTCTTATGAAGCTTTACAAATACAGTAGTAATGCTTAGCAGAGGTAAAAACGATTACCATGAAGTATAGCTGTAATTCTGCACAGTCAATAATCACCACGAAACATAGAATTGTATGGTAGTCCAGTTACTGTAGTTTTACCACTCTGATATCCTACTACTGCTCTCTAAAGGAAGGGTTAGTAGATGGCTCAGCTCTTTCACTGACAAAGAACAATGGCTGTCACAGTGTCTGCTTGCCCCAAAGATGGAGAGCTGTATGCAGACCAAAAAACATGGATGGATTAGTATCTATCCATGATATATACTGGCAACCTGTGCATGCTCAATGTGTTAGTAACATTCCTTTTCAATATGGTGCAATTCTTTATTTGTGGACTACCACTACATTTTAGGATTGACATCAAACACTATGGGCCTGGTTTAGATCTTGGCAGTGACGGATATCCCATCCACCGTATTACAATACTATTATATCCTACTGAGATTGTAAAATGGCAGACAGGATATCCGTCACATGTGTGACGGAATATTCCATCCGCTGACATCCAAATCAGGCCCCATGTTTGCTCAGATGAGAATGTCTACAATGGCTCCTTGCATACAAGAAACCAAAAGGGATCTGCAAGGAAATCATCAACAGCTTTCATCTGGAGCTCTCCTTGATCAATTACAGTGAGAAAACACATTCATCACAACCCTGGACCCCCGTAATAGATGTTGTCATGCCCCAAGCCAAACTTCCAGTTAAGCCACCCAGAAATTAAGCAGTCAGTCTAAATACTCTCCCAAGAGAAGACATTTTGACATTTTTCTATCTAAACCTTTATTCAAGACAGGGAAAGCAAAAAAAAATATATATATTTAAATCCCTAAAACATCAGTAAGATAGATGATGCAATCCTCTCAACATGCACAATTAACATCTTCAGTCCACTTGATGGCCGTTTCTTATCTGTACTAGACATTCCCTTGTTAATACTGGTGTAATACCAGAAAGTCTGTTTTTTTTCTCAATGCAATAATTACATAATCAAATCGGTAACTATCTGATATTTTCTCTACAGATAACTGATGAGGATTCAGCAGTACTTTGAACACAGGAGGAGACCTTTAATTTGTTTTGCAAAATTGAAGGATTTTAAACAAACAGTGTGTGCATTGCATATGATGTTACTGTATATAGGGTTACTTAACTGAAAACTGTACATTATGGTTCATTTTGTGAATAAACAATTCTCAGGGTTTGTTATCTCAACTTTGATGTGACTGTCCTTCGGGGGGGAGGGAGAGGGAGAATTGAGAAAGAGAAAGAAATATGGTTATAGTTACCTTTTGTAAAGATGTATTTGAGACTCTTAACTTGCACTGTCTAGCAAGAAAAGTGACGACCAACTCTCTACCTAATGCTCAACAAATATGTGCATTGAGTTGCCAACCGAAGAATAGTACTGTTAATAAAGGTGAGCAATGCTCTTAGTGACATAAAGATGTTATTCCCCATTGTAAATCTTCTCCTTAGTGAATTCCTTCATTTGCTGGTTTTTCCTGGACCTTAAAAAAAATCTGATTTCAATTTGAAAACAAACTAAAGGTATACAAATGAACTCTTGGTACAGGTGCTTCATATCTTCTGGGGACACTACAAATACGTAGTGATACTTTGGGTGCCATGACGGTAGAGACATTGCCAGGTAGTTCAATTTCACCAGCTTTTGGCACAGCAGAAGAATATCCGAGATTTCTTCTTTTTCAGAAATTCCTTCCCATTCAATCACAGTCAGAGAATGTGGTGAAACAATGCAGAATTATGATAGTATTATCTCCCAACGAATTTGTTTTGCCTTTTTAATTTATATGCAGCACGTTACCTGGATTAGACACCTCACCATGATGACAGCAAGTATTTGCATTAGTCTTTTGTAAATATATTACTTTATATTGCACGACTATATACCTACAATACTGTATATGATGTATGTAGTTTTTTTATATAAATTGTATTCTATACTGCTTACTTTTCATGTATTAAAATATGTTTGGTTTGTATCTGGCTTAATTGTTTCTTTGAAATCAAGATGTGAATGCACCAGCAAAGACGAATATGCAATGAAATTGTCAGTGCTTAATTTGAAAAGAATAAGTGCCGGTGCCCTAAACTCTGCTCAGAAGCCCGCATTCTGCACCAGTGTACCAAATGCCAAGGCTGCATAGTCTGGAAAACACAGCACACCTCTTTAATCCACTACCAGCCTGTGCGTGCCCCTTTGTTTCACTCTTGCAGGTTTCTACTTTCTCCCTTTTTTTTTACAGTTTTTCTGTTTTTCTCCTTCTTTTCTCTCGGTGCGTTTTACCTTCTCTTGCTCCAGAGAAATGTCAGATGAGGAAAATTAACTGACAGTCCCCAAAGATCAGTGCGTGTGGGCTCCAGTGGCAACAATTTAACACTGGAAATTGTATTTAACTCTGATTGCTTCCCAGAAAGGAACAAACATATAAACATACACAGAATGCACCCAAAATATTTCTTAAGCAATTGTCAATGCAACACACACTGCTTCTGGCTTCGTTAGGGCATTTACTTAAAGGATTAGTCCTTTGTATTAGTAGTACTGTTGTTTGATAACTACTGACCGACAGGGTGACAACCTCCCTCCAAGTTATTACAGGCACTGTTCCCAGTTCTGGAGTTTTGCAAGACAGCCTATTGCATTTTGGATGATGTATAGCCTTCTGTTGCTTTCACTGAACTAATTAGACATATGCACCAGCAATCAGTGATTTGTTCGTGAATAGCACATGACTGGAGATAGAGTCCGTAATTACCTAGAGTGAGGTGGTCAAGCACCCCTACCTGCTGAACAAGAAATCAATCTAAAATATTTGATTTATATCAGAGTTAGTAATGTAGAATTTTCTAACGATCATGAAGAAAAGTCTTCATTTTAATAGACATAGATGACAGTATTATACCTCTTTTTCTCAATTTATTAGTCAGCAGCAAACAAAATCACTATCCAGTAAACACCAGCAGGACATTCATTCATTCATTAATTCATAAATTCTTTATTCGGTCTCAAAGGACCATACAAGCCAAGCATACATTTTCTGTTTCAATCAATATGGGATCATCATATAATCTTTTATATGTTCAAGCACAATTGTGATCCCTAATTCCATCCTCATTACCGCAACAACATTTTAGAACACAATGTTTGGTGTGATTAAAACAATAAAACATCTAAAATGTACTTATACGTAAATTCATAATATGTCAAGTAAAAATCACTTTAAAAGAAGTCACCCCACCTTTACTACACTAAGCACAATTATTTATCTTTTGGATGTTCCCTGTTCTAAGTTATTCGAGACAAGCACACTGATTGATCATAATGAATTTGGGTGGCCGAATATTCATGTCGGTAATCCGCCCCAGGACTTTCTTACAGTAATTATGGAACGTATTTTTTTTCTAAAATGCCACATATGTCAGCAGAGGGTAACATCTGGAGATAAAGATACGCAGGACAACATTGTCGCTTATGGGTAGATCTTAAAAAAGGGATTAGGAAACGTTTTCTCAGTTTTTTATAAAATTTGCAAAAGAGAACTACGTGCATTGTACTTTGTACTTTGAATCACAAGGGCAAACCCCTAGTATTGTACTCCAATCATTCATGGTTGGAAAAGTTACCAAACAGTGGAACGTGTCTAGCCGTTGCCTAGTGAGAACAAAACGATGTTGAGGTTTTACTACATTTACCAGGTAAGGCTGCATGCCCTCTGTGGACAGAATCAATTGGTTGAACCTGACGCTCTTATTTTTTTGCCTCTACTGTCCACCTCAGGTCTTCTAGGTGCTTCAAAGACAGGGACCTCAGCTCCTTCCTACTTAGTGTCTCCAATAATTCTGGGTTTGCGTAATATTCTTTATGGCCCATATCTTCAAAAAAAGGTCATAATGTACCTCAGTCATGGGACTCTTGAGGAAAAAGATGATGTCATGCAATCCCGTAAAACAGCCCTATTTAGGCCAGTGTGTTCTGAAGTCCAAATTTTCTGCCATAGCAATATAGGCTGTATCTTTATTAGATCCACTAGGAAGGGGGCCCCTAATTCTGCATGGCTAACGAATGATGAAGTGCTATTTGGTGCCATTAGTAAGTATCTCAAAAATCATTTTCCACAGTTTGGATCAGGTTGCAGTTGGTATACCCCCATATACCCGCTCCATAAGTGGCCGTCGGGATACATTTAGCCCTATAGATTTTTAACATATTCTGTGGAGTGATCGTCCCTAGCCTCTTGGAAAAAATCTTCAGGGCCGTCGTTGTCTTCATGGTCTGTAGTTTCTTAAGTTTTACACACTGAGCCCAGGTGCCTTGTTTATCAAACATTATACCCAAATAGGAGAATGTTGAAGCAATGTCAATCTTTCCGCCTTGCATGACAATATCATGAGTCTTAATTTCCTACCACATTTCATTATGAAGGTTTTAGAGCGGTTGACAGTAAGGCCCAAGTCTGCCATGTATGTTACACAAGTTGCTTAAAGTCTTTGGAGGGTTAGCGGGGTCCGGGCCATAAGAACAGCATTGTCTGCATAGAGTAGGGCCAGAATCAGACAATAACCTATTTGAGGGAAATCTTTACACTTGCTTATTAACTCTAGTTCCAGCTTATTTATGTATACTGAGAATATGAATGGAGCTAGTACACAGCCTTGACCTACTACATTCCCTTCTTATCCCATATCTCACCCTCGCTCTACTCCCTGAATACAGTTCCTGTATAAACTGAATTATTGTCGGTTCTACCCCTATGCCAGTTAGGATTTCCCATAGTTTCTTGTGGGCTACACAGGGCTACACAGTCAAAAGCTGAAGACAAGTCTATGAAGGCCAAATACAAATTGCCTTCCCTAATCTTTGGATATTTTTCAATTATGATACTTAAGTTCAGTCCCTGTTCCACAGTGCCTTTTCCAGTACAAAAACTGTACTGTAATTCAGATAAAATGTTGCTTTCCTCAGCCCAGCCTTGTAATCTATTCAGGATGATTCTCCCAGCTATTTTAGCTAATGTGTCGAGTAGTGAGATGGGTCTAAAACAGGCTGGGTTGAGATGGTCATCTTTTTTATATATGGGGACAATAATGGAATCTAGACAAGCCGTCAGTACCTGAGTCACTATCCAGTAAACACCACCAGGTCAAAGCACCCAAACAACATCATTAACAGCTCCCTAAAGTCATTGCAGATGTTCCAAACGTTGTTGAAATGTCCAAACAACAAGGCTTTTTTCAGAAAATGTTCACCAGGTGAATACTGACACTGCAATAAAAGAATCATGTTAGGTTAATGGGCTGATCAGTCAATACAAAGCTAAAGCACATGGATAATAACCATATCTCTGTCTTTAGCTATCGGAACAATCTACATTTTTTGCAAGCCCAGAGGCTTGCTTTGAAAGTTGGTTTACAATAAAATGAGAGAACTACACATGTACATTAACTATGGGAAGGAGTTTAATTTGCCATATGTCAGATACATCTAAAATTAGTAGTTTTTTCAATGAAAGCAAATAGAAGTATGTCCACTCGATGAGCTATCTCTTCTGCTTCATTGAAAGAATGTAATATAGAGGATGACACACCCTTTGACCTTAATAACATCACGGGAAGTGGCATCATATGACATCTTACCCTAAATCAACTAAGGAAGGCAAGTCATGTGACCTTCAACCATAATGAAATGCCTATTTTTGAGACCAGCTATATTGTTGTGCTAAGATGATTTTTTTTAATGTGCTGGGGTATAATACTTGCCTTCAATTGCAGCTAGCAAAGAAAGTGAGTTAGTTAGATCTCTTTTAGTAGGTTTTTGTGGAAGGGAGACCGGGGTGGTCTCTCACCCTCCTGAGAAAATTTGGGCTCTGGCTCTGAAAAAGTACTCGTATTTATCCACATCCTTTCATGGGGTACCATGAGAATTAAACCTGAGGCTCTCCAGGAGTGGTCCCTATTTTTTCTCAAAATGTTCTATGGGTGCCCCCATACGTAAAAAATACTTCTATTATGCCTGGGCCAGAATTTTGTCCTGGGTGACCCCATATGCCATGGGTACATGCCAATGGTACCCTCTTATGCCAGAAATGACAAACAATATGGTAGAGCCACACTTTTTCTATTAATTATGTCCATATACCAAGAGTGACCCTTATTTCAATCTTCACCACATGTAAGGACAAGCATTTTGTCATGGTTGCCCTCCTCCCATGTGCCATGGTTGTCCTCCCTAAGTCCATGAAATTCCTCTAGCATGCCAA
Source organism: Pleurodeles waltl (assembly GCF_031143425.1). Taxonomy (NCBI): domain Eukaryota; kingdom Metazoa; phylum Chordata; class Amphibia; order Caudata; family Salamandridae; genus Pleurodeles; species Pleurodeles waltl. Next base: position 1,630,071,007 of record NC_090440.1, read on the forward strand.
TACAAGTATTTTAACATTGGGTGCCTAGTCACTATTCATTCATTCTTGCACCCACCTATTCACATTCACTATCTTGCTTCCACTCTCTCTCACTCATTCCTACCCATTCACACTGTCACTAATTCTTATACTGCCTCACTCATAGTTTCTCACACTCACTTGCACTCACTCTTAAACTCACTCCCTCATTCTCACTTACTCTAACATACTATCACTCAATTTAATTCACTCATTCTCAATCACACTCACTACACTCAGTCTCAATCACATTAACTTACTCTCACTCATGCTCTCTCATTTACTCACATTCATTTGCATTCACCGTTACACTTATTCTCACTCGTTTTCACTCATTATTTCACACTAACATTCCCTCACATTTATTCTTATTCATTAACACTCTCTTACCATCACTCTTACTTTAACTCACTCATTGTCAGTCTTACTCATGCTTTCTTACTGAAACTCAGGTGCTCATTCCAAGTCTGGCGGTCTTGGGACCGGTCTGGCGGTCTTGGGACCGCCAGACTCGGGGTGGCCATCGGACCGCTGCGGTAGTGGCGATCCGATCCACCACATTCTGACCGTGGTCGAAATGCCATGGTAATACCACCGACACTGCCACGCTGGAGACAGCCTCCAGCCTGGTGGTCCCGGCGGTTGTAATCCGCCAGGGCAGAGCTGCAAGCAGCGCTGTCCGCCGGATTACGAGTTCCATTCTGCCAGCCTTTCCATGGCTGTTCATACCGCTGTGGAAAAGCTGGCGGAATGGGGGTGCCTGGGGACTCCTGCACAGCCCATGCACTTGGCATGGGCTTAGCAGAGGCCCCCATGCACAGCCCCGTTGCGCATTTCACTGCCCGAATTCCAAGCCGGCGTCAATGTCAAGGCCCTCTTCACCGCAGGGCCGGCAGGTGGAAACACTGTTCCCACCCACCGGCCCTGCGGTGAAGTCAGAATATTGCCAGCAGTGTCCTGACGGCACCAGCGGTCAGGTGGCGGGCGGCCTCTGACGCTCGCCAAACTCAGAATGAGCACCTCAGTCTTACTTACTACGTGCCACTGACTCTCTCAGGCAAGTGAATGCTTGCACAGACACACATGCTCATACATATGCACACTCTTTTCTACATAAACAAACATTCACTCACAAGCATATCCATAACATATTTAAAAGGATTCGCTTTTTACTTACCTCCACTCCCAGCAAAGTTCTAGTTCATTTAATTCTGCCCCATTTTGTAATGCATTAATAGCGAACTTAAAGTATTTTTCGCTGTAAATATAATAAGAAAAGGAAGGCAGAGCTAGACACCCATAACAGTGCCATCCCTGTACAGTTCTTGGAACTGGTTTTGCCGCCTCTTAGGCTGGGGATTCAAAAAGGGCAGGATCAGGGGATTGGTAAGGGCATTGCTAGGGGCAAGTAATTGGTTGCATGTACGACTCCTAAAGGACATCCATGAGGATCATATAGCTGTGGCTTTGAAAAGAACTGAAATCTTGTGTCAAAATCCCCAACAACACCTAACATTTCATACCTGACACCTCTTCTGGTATACAACACCTCTCTATATACAATAAATAAGTTGGAACATAACATGATTATGCATGGAGAGATACATACAGATCCTCAACCAGCAAATACATGAATGTCTGAATGATGAATTTGTGTACCTGTAGATACAGAACACTTAGGCCCTCATTACGAGTTTGGGGGGGCGACAGAGGCTGCCCGCCAAACTCTTTCGGCTGAACCCCACCGGCCCTGTCAGGAGTTCACCGCAGGGGTCAGCGGGCGGAAACAGAGCCTTAACATTGACACCGGTTCCTAATGGAGCTGACACCAATGTGGCTGTGCAGCAGGTACAGCAGCAACTGTCGGCCATTCCACTGTCCATAAAACTGCCATGCCAAGTGAATTGGCAGTGCAGGGGCTGGCGGTGGGACTGCCACATTATGATCATGGCGGAGCCGCCATGGTCAGACCACTGACACCTCCAGGTTGCTGCCACCCTGCAGCCTGGCGGTCTCAGGGGTCTTGTCGGTTGTAAGCCACACTGGGGATTACGAATCCCCATTCCATCAGCCTTTCCATGGCGGTTTGCGCCGCCATAGAAAGGCTGGCAGAATGAGGGTGTCGGGGGCCCCTGGGGACCCCTGCACTGCCCATTCACTTGGCATGGCAGTTTTATGGACAGTGGAATGGCCGACGGTTGCTGCTGCATCTGCCGCACCGCCACATTGGTGTCAGCTCCATTAGGAGCCGGTGTCAATGTTAAGGCCCTGTTTCCGCCCGCTGGCCCTGCAGTGAACTCCTCACAGGGCCAAAGCGAGTCTTGCGGTCATGCGACTGCCAGACTCATAATGAGGGCCTTAATATTTACACAGCAAATGCATACAGTGCCATCAGGTAAAAGGTCCTCAATTCAAGGTGTAAAAAATCTTCTGAACACAGAACAGGACTCACATGCACACAAATTACATGTGCTGAAGTAATTGTTTGAAAACGGTTACTGAGATTCCATTCAGAACGTCAGAAAAAAGTTCAGAATATGAGGATGCCAAAACGTTAGCTATCGAATAAAGTCATGCACTCAAAGTCACCGGGGGTAAATTTAAAAAACTGTGATGCTTCTGGGGACCCTCAGTGGTTCACTTTAAATCAGTTTCCAAGGTCTTAAGAGATCACTTCTGAAACAGATGTATTGTAGTAGACCTTCCAAAAGAAATGATAATAATTAATCTGACAAAACACAGAGAAACGCACACAAGCACACAAGATGCAGAACAATGCACCCAAACTAAAGAGGAGACTAAACATAAAAATATTTAGCACTCACCGATTTTAAGGCCAGTAAGAAATTGGTACGAGGGGTGCCAGTTAATCCCTGGTGAAGGACTTACCGATCTAGACATGAAACTGAAAGCCTATTGAAACAGCTCCAAAAAACACACATCCCCTTCATTTCATTGCTTTCAAGTCCCACCAGGGACAGGTGGAGTAATCATCTTGTGTCCAGCAGATTAGGACAACCTAGGAGAAATTAATACAGTTTATGGATCAATCATGGTTGTGTAAAAAGGTGTTGATTTAAAACTATACTAATAAAAAATATAGGGGGTGATTCTGACCCCGGCGGTCTTAGACCGCCGGGGCCAGAGTCGGCGGGAGCACCGCCGACAGGCCGGCGGTGCCCCGCAGGGCATTCTGACCGCGGCGGTAAAGCCGCGGTCAGACCGGCAACACTGGCGGTCTCCCACCAGTGTACCGCTGCCCTGTTGAATCCTCCAAGGCGGCGCAGCTAGCTGCGCCGCCGAGGGGATTCCGACCCCCACTACCGCCATCCAGTTCCCGGCGGTCCGCCCGCCGGGAACCGGATGGCGGTAGGGGGGGTCGCGAGGCCCCTGGGGGCCCCTGCAGTGCCCATGCCACTGGCATGGGCACTGCAGGGGCCCCCGTAAGAGGGCCCCTACAAGTATTTCACTGTCTGCTTGGCAGACAGTGAAATACGCGACGGGTGCAAATGCACCCGTCGCACCTTCCCACTCCGCCGGCTCGATTACGAGCCGGCATCCTCGTGGGAAGGTCGTTTTCCCCTGGGCTGGCGGGCGGCCTTTTGGCGGCCGCCCGCCAGCCCAGGGGAAAACTTGAAATACCCGCCGCGGTCTTTTGACCGCGGCGCAGTATTTTGGGGGCGGAATTCTGGCGGGCGGCCTCCGCCGCCCGCCAGAATCAGAATCACCCCCATAGTAATTGATGCTTATTTTGAGATAGATAGATAGATAGATAGATAGATAGATAGATAGATAGATAGATAGATAGATAGATGGATAGATAGATAGCACAGTGGTGATAGCCACAGTTTATTTTCCTGATCAGTAGCATCCTTGTCCAGGGAATTATTTTTATATTTAGCCTCTCCTTTGGTTTCAGTGCATTTTTCCATATCTTGTCTGACTTGCTCTGTGGGTCGTTGTTTAGTCAGTGCTTTTTACAGATATGTAGCATTCTTGTCCAGGGATTAGCCCATATCCTTGATATGAATGACTTATTGACCTTAAGATTGGCAAATGCTAATTATTTTACGGATAGTGAGACTCAAAGATGACTACACATTAGTCATAGCCAAAGTGCGGTTATGTTTAAATTACACTTTCCATAGAAAAGGATTTTTTGAATTGCCTATAATCTTTTACTCTGTGGATGGATTCCCACTAAACTTGTCAACAGGTGAAATCATTCAGCTGTGATTCAACAGACCTGTTTTTGTGACGATCCACTCGAGGGAAGAATAGTTAAACAGGAGGGAAAAATAAGTAACTTCCCGTTTTAGATTTCATTGGAAATGTTGTTGTCGTGTACAGCCCGAACAGCTGAATGGAATTATTGGCATTAAAGTACAACTTTACCTAGAAAGTGTGGTTTCTGGTTTGGTGTAAATCCGTTCAGTAGTTTGAGATATTAGCATTTAACAAAAAGAGCTGTGTGTGCTTTCTAGGGTTAACACTTTTGTACACCTCTGCCATTTAAACTTGCAAGTCAACCCTGTCAATCACATTTTCAAAACGAGATTATGATTGGTTTTATGGCAGATTAGGGTGGATAGATTTTTTTGGGCCACACTGAAAGCCAACTCGTGAGTTTTGTGCTGTGCAAAACAAAATTCCTCAGTCATGGATCACCATCCCCAAAGGTTGCAGACCTCAGGTCACTGCTTATGCCCTCCCATGACATGTTCATTTTTTTAAATAAAGATCGAGAATATGGGTTGGGTGTTTGGTCAGTGATGGTTGTAGGGCCTGGCTGAAGGCCAGTACATGATGAGGGCAGATATTTGTTTTTCAACTAAGCTATAACTCAAGTATTTCAGTGGTTTTGGGATCTTTAACATTGTATTTCAGTAGTTAGCTCGTCTCACGCTAACACCGAACTATAATGTAACTTTGACCTTTGTTTTTTTCTGTGCATTTATATTTATCTTTATATGTTTATCTTTATATGTCTAAAATTTCATTGGGCATCTAAAAAGGAATGTCCTCGTTTCATTTTGATCAAAGTGTAATTCAGGAGTAAATCAAGTATTTATAAATTAGGTGAGAACCTTGGCAAACAGAATTTCTCATTGGTTTAACATAGAAAACCGAATAACTTTTCCTAGAAGAGAAGCACATGTTGTATAAAGCCCTGCCAAGTGGCATGCATCTTGCGTTAGAATAACACATTCCCGGTTGTTAGAAATGGGGTCTTTGGTTGGCAGTCAGGTTACCCCCTGTCCAAGCAAGGACCCTCACTCTAGTCAGGGTAAATCACACACAATCCAAATTATCCTGTGCCCACCCTCTGGTAGCTTGGCACTGAGCAGTCAGGCTTAGCTTAGAAGGCACTGTGTAAAGTATTGGTGCAATAAATCATACAATAACACAATATAGCACCACAAAAATACACCACACAGTGTTTAGAAAAATATATAATATTTATCTGGGTATTGGTAGGTCAAAACAATAAAAGATGCAATAAGAAATTGTAGAGAGATCACTGAAAAGTGATATGAAGTGTCTTATGTCTTTAAAAAGCAAACAAAGTCTCTTTCAAGCACAAAGTACCTGGTTTGGAGTGGAAAATCTCTGCAGAGGGCCGCAGAGGAGGAGATGCGTGGAAAAATGGTGTGTGCGTCGGTTTCGCCCCTTCACACACAGACTTGCGTCGTTATTTTCCACTATGGGAAGACGTTGCGTCGATTTCCGGTGCGCAGACAGTCTCCTCTGTGGGTCGCGGGATTACCAGATGTCCCGGGGTCTGTGCGTGGAATCCCAAGCATGTTATCCGGCTGTGCGTTGTTCCGGTGGGCTGTGCGTCAAATTTTCTCCCTCACGGCAGCCGTCGTGTAGATTTCCTCTCTGGAAGTCGGGCGGCGTTGTCCAGGCGGGCCGTGCGTTGAAGTTCCAGTCGCACCGCAGGAGTCGCGTCGATCTTTTCCTTGCGAGGTCGAGCAACGTCTTTCCGGATCAGCGTGCGGTGAATTTTTCACCGCGGAGCAAGCTGTGCATCAAATTTTTCGCCGCACAAGGAGTCCAGTTGAAAGAAAGAAGTCTTTTTGGTCCTGAGACTTCAGGGAACAGGAGGCAAGCTCTATCCAAGCCCTTGGAGAGCACTTCTGCAGCAAGACCAGAGTTCAGCAAGGCAGCAGGCCAACAGCAAGGCAGCAGTCCTTTGTAGAAAGCAGTCAGGTGAGTCCTTTGAGCAGCCAGGGAGTTCTTCTTGGCAGGATGCAGGTTCTGGTTCAGGTTTCTTCTCCAGCAAGTGTCTGAGGTGGTAGGGCAGAGGCCCTGTTTTATACCCAAATGTGCCTTTGAAGTGGGGGAGACTTCAAAGAGTGGCTAAGAAGTGCACCAGGTCCCCTTTCAGTTCAATCCTGTCTGCCAGGGTCTCAGTAGGGTGTGTGGCAGTCCTTTGTGTCAGAGCAGGCCCTCCACCCTCCCAGCCCAAGAAGACCCATTCAAAATGCAGATGTATGCAAGTGAGGCTGAGTACCCTGTGTTTGGGGTGTGTCTGAGTGAATGCACAAGGAGCTGTCAACTAATCATAGCCAGACGTGGATTGTAAGGCACAGAAGGATTTAAGTGCAAAGAAATGCTCACTTTCTAAAAGTGGTATTTCTAAAATGGTAATATTAAATCCAACTTCACCAGTCAGCAGGATTTTGTATTACCATTCTGGCCATACTAAATGTGACCTGCCTACTCCTTTCAGATCAGCAGCTACCACTTCAATAATGTATGAGGGCAGCCCCAAGGTTATCCTATGAAGGGAGCAGGCCTCACAGTAGTGTAAAAACGAATTTAGGAGTTTTACACTACCAGGACATGTAAACTACACAGGTACATGTCCTGCCTTTTACCCACACTGCACCCTGCTCTAGGGGTTACCTAGGGCACACATTAGAGGTGACATATGTGTAGAAAAAGGGGAGTTTTAGGCTTGGCAAGTACTTTTAAATGCCAAGTCGAATTGGCAGTGAAACTGCACACACAGGCCTTGTAATGGCAGGCCTGAGACAAGGTAAAGGGGCTACTTGAGTGGGTGGCACAATCAGTGCTGCAGGCCCACTAGTAGCATTTAATCTACAGGCCCTAGGCACATACAGTACACATTACTAGGGACTTATAAGTAAATTAAATAGTCCAATTGGGTATGATCCAAAGTTACCATTTTTAATGGGAGAGAGCATATGCACTTTAGCACTGGTTAGCAGTGGTAAAGTGTGCAGAGTCTAAAAGCCAGCAAAAACAGTGTCCAAAAACTGGAGGGAGGCAGGCAAAAAGTTAGGGGTGACCACCCTAAGGCATGTCAGGTCTAACACCGGTCATTATCCCGCATTACCTGAGATTGTCACGCAAGTCCTGAAGTAAGGGAAAATGTGTTTGTTCCAGTTTCTCAATTTGCTAGTTAAGCTCCGAGTAGTGTTTATCAAAGGCCACAAGGTGGCGCTGGTGTAAAACAGGAGGTATAGTGTTCTCGATACTCTCCGATATTCATATGGTTCCCTCGTCTGCATCACTTGATTTTGCTTGCAAGAAAGTGTCACTCATATTTAGAGTGAAATTATGAAAATGTCACAAGCAGCAATTTGAAACCTTGGCAGCTATGTGTATAAAAACAACTAGACTGCTAGAGTGTAGATTCAAATCTGCGCTCTCTCTGGCACCATTCAAGCAAGCCACTTTGCAGCGTGATTCCCATTCTACTGGGAGCAGCTGTTAACCTCCACCCTCCTCCCTTCTTAATTTAAAGTGGGAAGAGGTGGAGGGGACTACTGCAACAGCCCCCTACAGCAACATGTTTTTCGGGGTGCTCAGAGATGCAGAGGGGTGGGAGGTAGTAGACATGTGCTGGATGGGTTGTAAAACAGTCATGGAAGAGGATAGGGCCGGGAAATAAAGGTGACGGAGGTGGGGGCCAAAAAGCAAGGAGAAGGACAGCTGTGGGCAAGTGGATGGGGAAGGGCAGGAAGACGCCTACCAGGCAGGGGCACTGAGACAAAAGAAAAGGAGTAAGAGTGTGTGGCCAGGGGAAAGACTGACAAAAGAGGCCGGGTCACTCTTGTACCTTCTGTTTCCCAGTCTCCTGCAGTCTTTTTTTCTCCTTTAGTACAGGCCTGGCATAGCTTATTTCTTTTGATGGTCCTTGGAGACGAGAGATTAGAGAAAAATTTAAAGACCTCTCACCTGCCCACCTTCCTTTTATTGACCCACTGCAGCAGTGCAGGTTCAATAAAAAGAGAGTCCAATTAGCTTTTAAGTTTTAAAAAAAAACTTTGTGGTGGATTTTGTAAAAATTGTTGGATTTTTACAAAAGTTGCAATTTTACAATTTCTTTGCAAATCATGAAATCACTAAATTCTGGAGGGTCTGTCAAGGAGCCGCACACTGAATTAACATATGCAAGAAGCTATAAGTAGAGTTGTGTACTTGAACAACACCTGTAACTCCTCCCATATATAAGATAGTTAGTGTGACTTATAACATTGCATAGATGCATTATCAAAAATGTTATGTCAATCAATTTAAAAAAATCAATTCTATTAAGGACATAGAGGCGACGATTATCCTGCCCATTTGTGTACATATGTGCAACTTACCCTCCCAGTTCATGAGGTAAACATATATTTTGATATATGTATATGGAGACCTTCGTGTTCATAAACCACCCATCACCAACTGAACATGCATGGACTAACAGAAGAGATCTATCACACGCTGCTGGACAACAGAAGGCTTTAATTTATTCGACCAGATCAGGTCCCCACAAGCTACATATTATGACTACTTCTTGACAACCAGAGATAGGATGCTATTAGCAAAGTCCATACCAGAATTCTTTCCAATATGTCTTCCTCCAACACATGCTGACTCAGGCCCACAAACATTAAATAAAATCTCTCAGATGTACATCCCAGTATAGTAACCAGCTAGAGGAGCACAGCTAATGATTTTCAGTAAGGTGGCAGCTTTGAATAACTTTGCAGGTCCCTTTATAGTATTGGTTACTGCCATTAGCTGGGCTCCACTCTTGTTCTCTTATACACTACATCCATCACATTGCTAGAATCTGCATCATACAATACCACAATCGCCATCACTTACGGCCTAGAAACCCTCCGAACATAGCATCAAACCTCATACAATACACTTCCAACCACACACCCTACACGGTGTAGCATGCTACCCTACAAGCAAGTGCTTTATAGCCCCAGTAGATAATTTCGCTGTGTGTAAAGTATGGAAAGTGTCCTGTGTCCCTAGATTTTTTATTGAGGAGCTGGAAAATTGAGGCACTCAAGGAGCCAATCTGGGTCCAGATAGCACCACTACTACTAATACTTTAGATTAGCATGAGTCTCATTTCTACAGAATTTGAGGCAGAGCTTGTCCTCAATATGTTGATACATATTTGTGGGGTTCTAAAGTTTACAACGTCATTGTATGTTTTGGTGATCACTGTGTTTGCTGGTGAAGCACTTCATGTCTGTTTACATGTTTATTTCTTTGTTTCACTTGGATTGTTCTTATCGCATTTTTGAGAACTGTTTTGTCCATTGCTCTTTCTGGTCTCGCAGACGTGGGGGTTCACATCATTGTTCGAAGTTTTGAGCAACATGTTTTGGAAACTGCTTGCAGGTCAGTGACATTGTAATGATCTCTTTCATGTGTTGCATTGTGGTGACAACCATATGGAGCACCGTCATCATGCTGGGTCAAAAGGAAAAGGTATGAGTGTCTCTACTTATTTTTTTTCTTTTTACAATTTTTGCAGCAATTACGGAGGCAAAAATGTTTCTTATTGCCACTAGTTTACTATGGGCCTGATTACAACTTTGGAGGAGGTGTTAATCCGTCCCAAAAATGACGGATATACCACCAGCCGTAATACGAGTTCCATAGGATATAATGGACTCGTACTACGGCTGGTGGTATATCCGTCACTTTTGGGACGGATTATTAATCTTCCCCCAAAGTTGTAATCAGGCCCTATGTCTACTACTGCTCCACTCAGTGTTAATTATACCAAAGGAGCTTCTGTCAGTGCTTGATGAACTATCTGTCAAATAGGTAGAATGGAAATAATATTTCCTTAATTATATTGCAGCACTTCAGGACAATGTCAGTGCAAACATCTCCTCTGGAGCTACGACCCTGATTGTGTGTTATCGTTGTGGGAGCAATTTGCACTCTGGTAAGTATGAGAGATGTCCAGCAAAGATGGCCAAGTGTTTAGAGTGTGGCATTGTTGGCAATTTTGCTAGTGTGTGTAAAAACAAATCTAGGAAAAAGAGTAGTGTACTGTGTAACAAATCCAACTTTTTGTAGATGACACCCTTAAAGATATCAATTTAAAGTGTGACTTTTAAAAAAGTTGTGTTAAACATCAAGGGTAGTGAAAGTAACAAACTTTTGTTGAGCATTGTTAAGTCGCGTTTGTTTGCAGATGCCGCAGATTCACCTCATACTATTATTGCACGATCTGTTTGGGAGAAAACATTTGTACCAGTTATTGGCATTTATTTGTAACAACCAGACATTAATCCAGAAAATTATACTGGTGATCAAATTGAAATATGGGGTTGTAGACAACTAATATTCAAATTTAAGAAGGGATGTGCTGTGTGTAAGCTATTTATTGCTCCATCAGGTTTTGTGTTGAAGGATCAAAGTGCCTTGGATATAATCTTGGATATTAATAGTCCAGAACAAATTCTAGTTGTGTGATGGTGAGGACACCAGAGGTTGGGTTTTAAAAGAGTATCCCATAATTTTTAATGGGAAAATTGGTAAATTAATAGGTTTTTGCTCATCTAATCAGACTTAAAGCAAATGCTGTGCCCGAAATATACAAAATGCTCACTATGCCTTTTATTGTTAGGGATTAGGTAAAATGGGAGCTGGAGAAATTACCACTGTTGGAGTGTGTCTTTTAAAAGCAATATTAATATGAAAAGCTTGCAATATATTGTGTAATGAAGCTGCATAGAAAATGTGTTAACGTAGAAAATAATGCACGTGTTGAAATGTGCCCACGGGGAGTGGCTACCAATATATACGAAGACTAATGAAAGTTATTAATGCTGCATTAATTGTGCACTAATGTTTTGAATTTATATTAGCATACCATAATTAGAGTCATGTATTAGGAGTTTGCTCATTAAGCATTATGCCTTAGTTTAGCAAGGGTCTGGGCCTAGCTGCCTGGTCTCATGTTAAACTGCATTTTTCTAACGTGCAATGTGCTGTTTTCCTGAAGGACACAAAGCTGTACTTTTCCAGGAGTTATGTGTGTAGCCGTAGTAAATTCTTTCTCATGAGACTCGAATTGCTCAAGGAGACATTCTTGCTGAATGCAACAGTGTAATTCATAACAGGTGCAAGGCTGCCTGGAGTAGGAGAAAACAATAGAGCCACTGACTGGAGCGTAAAATGTAACTTTTCTTACCTGACATTCCACCTGATGAAGACGTCAATAGCATAGGCCAATCAACGACATGAGAACTGTGTTTTGTGAAACATTCTAGTGAAGTGCGTGGAGAATTATTGGACAGAGATAACAATGCACCAATTATTATCCAATGAGAAATTAGGAGTAAATTAGGCAGTTTTGATTTAACCGCATGATCTGAGGAGAAATCGGGCATTCCACTCCAAGCCATCCTTTGCCATTCTACTGAGCCATTGGGCCATTCCTTTGAGGCTTTGTCGTTTATTCGTCCCGATAGTCTAAATCATCATCTACCTATTCCTTTACCTGATACTTACTTCTCCTCCATATGAGGGAAGCTCTTGTTCCTTAGTTATGCCATACTGTGGCTTTGCCCTGTCCTATCCTTGCTGATGATGAAAACAACTGACGTCCTGAGGACGAAGACTGACGCTGTTTGCTGATCCGTTGGATGGGTAACTATCTGATGCAAAATTGTAATTGTCTGTTTGCCTTTTCTTTCTAGGTACCAACTGCTCTTTTGATAGAGGCCATAGTTAGATGTTTTCCAAATTTGTGTTTGCTAAAATGTTTTGTATGAAGCCCAACATGCTGATGCTAATTAGAAGTTAGTTAAGGTGTTCACAAATATTCTACGCAAATAGACAAATTACTGAGTTCTTGCTTTGTTGAATCATGTTCTACTGAGACTTTGCAAAGTTTGCTTCTTATTGATGACGTGTTAATACTGAATGAATATTCTCTATACATTGATAAATGGCGTTCCTAATTGCAAATCTGAAGAGTTACTAATGAGATGAATTGCTAATGAGATTAACAGAAATGACTTTAGATTGTAACTAATAGGGAAATAAATATCCTAACACTTAACTAAATTGGTGTGGTTATTCACGACTGAAAGGTTATGGTGTGTTCAACTTATTGACTATCTTTAAAGGTTATTGATTAGCTTGATGATTAGTTATTGCGATTGTTATTGAGATATTGATCTATTGATTTGTGATGCCAAAAGACATCTCGTACTGGGAAGTCCCCAAACGTGGTCCAAAAGGTTTATCGACCTAGGCGTGCGTGTCTCCTTGTAAGTTTACTTATCAAGGCTCTGACGCGCTAACAGTTTCTGGTAGCAGAGGATGGTTTGGCCCTTTGGGACCCCAGTACGAAACATCACAGTTGATAACAGTTTTGGTAGCAGTGCGGATGGTTTGGCCCTTTGGGGCCCTAGGACGAGGGACTACGGTTTGATACCGTTGACGGTTCAAAAGGTCTGGTAGAAGTTGATGAATCGATGACTGTGGTTTGGAAGTAAGCACGGTGTAATAGAAAATTGGGTTTTGGGAAAATGTATCTTTTTCAATGATGCAAATTGGAGAAATTATGTGCTCCTAAGTCCCAAATGACTTTCTTGGAATCTCGAAGCTTGCTGAAGGGAGTTTGAGTATGTTCTCGGCGATCTAGTGATAGCGTGAGTGAAGTAGGGTTTGCGCTTGCACAGCTTATGCACACCGCAGGTGAATTGTGAGGTTTGTGAGGATTTTAGGCCAGATGATTATGTTTTAGTAGGAGTGTGCGTACTCCGCAGTATGAGAGTAGGGAAGTCGGCGAACTTCATTTAAGTGTGGCGCTTTGTGCTAAAAAATTGTCCACATGGTTGTACGGACTCTGCGTGGTCTAAGACTCCGGAGTATATTGATAAGTGTATGAGACACTTGGTTTATGTTGTAATTTGTGCAGTTTAATAGGTCGATGGTGAAATCGACGAGTCGAGTATGAGTCAAGGTGCGTGAATGGAAACTTCGACGGAGATTTGGCGAGTTCTAAAGTGCACTAGAACAACCCATTGACAAGTCGAGAGTAAAATTTGCGGGTCAAATTTTGCTTGCGAGTGCGGGATCTGAGAAGGAGAGAGCAGCGGCCGAGGCTAAGCGAAATCTGTGTAAAATTCTGAAGCGATTGTGTTACCCTTTTCCTGTAGTAAACTGGCAAATTTGAGTTTGTTTTTGTTGGTGCTCGCAATATATTGCATTAGTTTTGTGTGAATTGAGAGTGGGAAGACAAGCCGCAAGACTTTGTCAGCCACAGAGTGTGTGAGTGTGACGTCATTGGAGCCGCGCTGGGATAGGTTGGTTAGTGAGAAGGGTCACGCACAGATTGGCAGCCGTCCGTGAGAGGCAATTGATTGAGAAGGTAGGCGAAGAGAGTTCTGGGAATTAAAGTCACTTCCTGATTCGATTGTGAACAAAAATAAAAGACTCAAAAATAAAAAAATTCAAGGCTTTAAAGAGCGCCTTGAGGGGAGACATATATATTACTGCGAGTGAAGGGGAAGTTACACCGCCGGAGGATACACCGGCTTATGCTGTAATGGAGGAAAAGGGTGTTGTGCCGTGTCTTTGGTTAAAGCAGTGGTGCAAAGCGATAGAGAAAGAAGGGTGTTTGGTGTTTCCGGAGCACGGAACATTCAATTTAGGGATTTTGGAAAATTTGCGGACGGTGCTAAATGAGCTAAAGCCACCTCCGAGACCAGCACAGTTTGAGGCGTTAGCAATTTGGGAACTGATGGCCATATGACAACAGCAACAGAAATTTGAGAGGAGGATGAGGAAAGCAGAAAAGACACTAGCGGAGGCTAGGTGGGATAGTGCACAGAGAGTTTGGAGGAGAGAAACAATAGACGGAGTCAGGCTGTTTCCAGCCATAGCTCAAGAAGGCGAAGACAAAGGGGGGAAAGCCACTTGTAAGACTGACAAAAGTCCTTCCAAAGACAAAAAGGCTAGGAAGCCCTGGTCAGAGGTAGATGACTCAGACGATGATGAGTTCCTTAATCAGTTACTGAATGACCAACCGCCGCCATATGCAATAGATGACAACAAATCCGGTACAGGTTAGTCCTGTCTCAACACCAGTTCCGGTGTTCCTAGTTTTAGCGTGTCCACAGCCCAAGGTATGCAATCTCAGCTGCAACCACCACAGGTTCAGAGACTTTACCCTGATGTCCCAATCTTAGAGACTACAACAAATCTGATGGTGCCGAGAGAGCCGGCATACTCGAGACCAAAGCTGATTCAGACTGATTCCACTCCACCTTTACTGCCCCAGGTACAGCAACAAATGATTCCGAATTACACTTCTGTCACCGGACCGCAGTCAACCATGGCACCAGTAATGAACCAGAATATGGGAGTTAATACTCCACAGGTTTTGGGAAGCAGGCAGACGCCAGCCCCCAAATCTTTGCCCATTAAGTTGGTCCACCAGTAATATTGTATACGCAGGCGAAACCTAGTGTGTGCGATCAAGGGATAATGACTCAAGAGATGACAAGAGGAGGGTTCGTAGGGAGCTCTCAAGGGATGACTCCAATGAAACCGACATTCGAAGGATCTAGGTCTTTGTTAGACTTCAGTCTGATTGGGGCTCCTCCAGAAGCAATGAGACAGACAGGTTCGAGACTGTTAACTCCGCAGATCTCGAGTGCAAACATGCCGCAGACACCTATAGCACAGGCTGGGAATATCTCACTACAGGGTTTGACAGCCCAACAGCTGAATGACTGGTTAGACAAGTTAAATTCACCACATAAGACTCCTGCAGCAGCAGGGAGAATGGAAGGAGATGAATACCTGAATTTTGTGAGGTTGGGCATGGAGGCAAATGAACTTGTTGAAGGGAGCATGGGAGTGAACAGGTTAGAGGCATACACTGAAGCAGAATTGAGATTCTTGTGTCCAAAGATAACTAAAGTAGTGAGCAGGGTGCACCAGAGGTTGGCAAATTTGGCAGATAAATATGGAATAGACTTAGCAAATACCAAACATCTGAAGAGGAGTTACAGGTTAGACTTTGAGCCTAAGGATTTTGAGCACATGAGGTCTACTGGGATGAAGGCACACCTCAAGGAAATACTGCAGAGTGCACAGGTTTGGGGAGCCTTAGAAAAGTGGGAAGGCAGATGGGTGAAGAAAAGAGACAAGAGGAAAAGTGACTGCTTAGAGCAGCCAGCAAAGATGTTACCGGATGCCAGTACGGTAAAGATGTTACCAATTAGAGAGATGGCTGGAGGGGTTCTTGTCCATGTGCCGTGGACTAGAGGTGACATTCTGTCATTCATGAATGACTTTCCCAGGCTGAGGGAGATGCCAATAGAGTGGTATCAGCAGACGGATAGGTTTGTGAAACTTGCGAAATGTCTCTGGGAAGACCTGAATACCCTCTTTGAGATCATAGCTTCAGCTGACCTGTGGCTTGAGTGCAAGAGGGGTGTGGATTGTCCGACGGAGGAACCGGCAAGGGACAGAATCACAGGAGCACCGTCCCCCAAGGTGATGAAGTATTACTACAAGGTGATTGAGTTTTTTAAATCGAGAGCTTCGCTGAAGAATATTGATTGGCAAAAGATTGATCGGACGGCTCAGGAAGCCAAAGAGTCGATACATGCCTATTATGAGAGGTTGTTGAAGGCGTTTAAGCACTACAGTGGTACAGAGGTTTTTAAGGCAAAGGACATGAATCACCTTGTGTTTAGGTTTGTTGGAGGGTTGAGGCCTGAGATTAGCCAGATGATTAAGAGTCACTTGATTTGTTGGCAAGCGTAGTCGATTGATGAAGTGTTGCAGTATGCGAAGTACTGTAGTGACGAGATTGAGTTCAAGCAGAGGAAGTTGAAGGAGAAAGCGATGGTGATGCAAATTAAGACAGCACAGTCAGGAATGCAGGGAGGTTGTCTGCAGCAGATGGTGCAACAGGCGCAAGGAAACGGGATGTTTCAGGCACAAGTAAGAGGCAGAGGTCAAGGAGGTTTTGTGAACAGAAGTCCAGATTTGAACACTGTAGTAGTTCAAAACGATGTACAGGGAATGAAGAAGATGTTACCTTGTCATGCTTGCGGGGTCATTGGACATTGGAAACGGGAGTGCCCGATGATGGTGCAGGAGGGTGTTGTTCAACAAAACAATGATGTCAGTGCATTTCAAAATGTGAAAGGACCGAGGCTGAGAGGTCCTAATCCGAACTTTCAGAACAACATGAATCAGATGCAGGGTTTTCAACCCATGCAGCAGGTACAGATTCCACGTATACAGCCGATGCAGATGCAACAAATGCAGCAGCAGGTTTCTATGGTACCTAGACAGCAAATGCAAGTGCCTTTAGCACCAATGGAACAGCAACAGGTGATGCTTCCTCAACAGGTCACAGGTCAAAGAATGAGTCAAAATAACACAGTGCAACAGTTCCCATTGCGTGGTGAGAATGCAATGAACGATGAATTGTCGGATGAGAGTTCAGATAGCGAGGAGTGTAGGCTTGCAGCGTCCTTAGAGGTAGATCAGAAAAGGCCCTATGTTCAGGGGAAGGTAATGGGTCACAAGGTTTCATTCTTGGTTGACACAGGAGCTACACGCTCTATAGTCAGAAGTGCAGAGGTTCCGAAACTGCCCCTTTCGGGAGGTACAGTTAAGGTAGTAGGAGTAGCAAACCAACTACTGACTAACCCGATCACAGATCCAGTTCAGGTTGAGCTTGCCACTTTCCAAGGATTGCACAGATTTGTGGTTTGCGATTCAAGTCCCGTGTCCTTACTGGGAAGAGACTTATTGTGTAAGACAAGGTGTTCAATCACCTGTTCCAATGAGGGAATTGAGGTTCAGACAAACAGTGACGATGAAGGGGAAGAGAAGCAGGTTTCAGAGCCTGAAATTGAGACTACAGACGAGGAATATCCTCTGATTAACTTCTTCCCGATGTTCACAGTGGCTGATCTCCCGGCAGACTTGCAAGGAACGGTCCAAGAGAAGGTGTGGGACTTGACGGGGAAAGAAGTAGGACTGATAAAAGGAGTAGAACCAGTTAAAGTCAATGTAAAGCCAAATAATTTGTTCCCCCAGGTACCGCAGTACCATATGGCACTAGATGTCCTTATAAAGGTGGCGCAATTAATTGCAGACTTTGTGAAACAGGGAGTCTTGAAAGAAGTGATAAGCAGTCCATGTAATTCACCAATAATGGGACTGAGAAAGCCTTGTGGGAAGGTTTGAATTGTCTAAGATTTGAGAAAGATCAATGACATAGGGCCTGATTCTAACTTTGGAGGACGGTGTTAAACCGTCCCAAAAGTGGCGGATATACCACCTACCGTATTACGAGTTCCATAGGATATAATGGACTCGTAATACGGTAGGTGGTATATCCGCCACTTTTGGGACGGTTTAACACCGTCCTCCAAAGTTAGAATCAGGCCCATAGTGGTGAAATGATTCCCGGTAGTGCCAAATCCAGCTGTGATTTTGTTTCAGATTCCATGCGATGCAGAGTGGTTCACAGTAATCGATTTGGCCCAAGCGTTCTTTTTTGTGCCTCTTCAGCCAATTTCTCTTTAGTTTTAAATTCCTGGACAAGGTTTACAGTTGGTGTCGAATTCCTCAAGGGTTTTCGGAATCACCTTCCATATTCAATCAAATATTGAAGAAGGATTTGGAGTCATTGGAATTGCCTTTTCAATCGACTCTAGTGCAGTACATTGATGATTTGTTGATTGCTTCCAAAGTGCAACTATGATTTGATTGCCTTACTGAATCACCTGGGAAAGAACGGACACAAGGTGTCCCCAAAGAAATTGCAATATTGCCAGAAAGAGGTGAAGTACTTGGGTCATCTAATTGAGAAAGGGTCGAGGAAGTTATCCAGGTAAAGAGTAGCTGCACTATTACAGATGAATCCCCCAACAACACTGAGAAATGTTAGGATGTTTCTAGGAATGGTGGGTTACTGTCGTCAGTGGATCCCGAATTTCTTAGTCATCTCCAAGCCATTGGGGAGACTGACAGTCAAGGAAGGGCCAGATGTCATAGTGTTGAAAGAGAAGGAAATTAAAGCGTTTACTGAATTAAGAGAGAGTATGTGCAGGGCTCCAGCTCTAGGTATGCCTGATTACACGAAGCCTTGTTCTGTTTTGTCATGAACGTGATGCATGTTCTTTGTCTGTCCTGACACAGGTACATGGAGGTTTAAACCGACCAGTAGCATATTTTTCAGCTACTTTGGACCCAGTTGCAGCAGCCTTACCGGGTTGTCTGCGTGCAGTAGCAGCAGTTGGACAAAGCCTAACACAGTGTGAAGGCATAGTGATGGGACATCCTATAACAGTCATGGTCCCTCACTCAGTTGAAATCCTGTTGACCCGTACTAAAACGCAGCACATGACAAATGCAAGACTGACCAAATAAGAAACGATTATATTGGGGTCACCAAATGTAACGTTGAAAAGATGTACAGTGTTGAACCCGCCAACTGTGCTTCCAAATGAAAACACAGAGGTTAAAAATGTCGAAGATGTAGAACATGATTGTCTTGAGGTAACAGAAATGTGCACCAAACCGAGGCCTGATATTAAAGATATCCAATCGGAAGAAAATGGCCAAATTATCTTTGTCAATGGCTCATGTTTGAGAGACTCAGTAGGTGTGCTGAGAGCCAGATATGCTGTATGTACGATTTCTGGTATCCTGGAAGCGTCTTGGGTTGAAAGAGTATATTCTGCTCTAGTTGGCTGAATTGGTTGCTCTTACTAGAGCTTGCCATGCTTCTGCCCAATTGAGAGTGACTATCTCTACTGACAGCCGATACGTATTCGGAATTGTCCATGACTTTGGCCAATTATGGTCACAGAGGGGTTTCTTTACCTCTTCTGGTTCACCACTGAAAAATGGTGAGAGAATTAAGGAGCTGTTGCACGCGATTCAGTTACCTAATGAAATTGCCGTGGTGAAATGCAGTGCTCACTTCAAGTCGCAAGACTTTGTTTCAATGGGAAATGGATATGCGGATCAAGTCGCAAGGTTTTGCGCATTGAACTGTATATCGTTTAAGGATCAGTGGGAATTGTTACCTGAAACAGAAAATGAGACATGCACAGGTTACGCATTAAGGGTGATTGACACGTTGGAAGAGTTGAGATTGTTGCAGGGATGTGCTAGCAAAGATGAGAAGCGTTCTTGGGTTAGGATGCAATACGTACAAAGGCCAGGTGACATATGGTTCTCAGACGAAGGGAAAATGGTCTTGCCGAACAGTCCTTTGTCACAATTTGCAAGGTTTTACCATGGTCAAGCACATATTGGGAGGGATGCCATGATCAGGTTGTTCAAGATTGACTGGTTTAACCTGAAGTTCAGATAAGCTGCAGAAATGATTTGTCATAGGTGTTTCATCTGTCAACAGATGAATGCGGGGAAAGGGACAGTGGTGAATTTGAGCCAATTGGGAGAGCTGGAGGTCCATTTAGAAGAATGCAATTGGATTTTATTGAGATGCCTGTGTGTGGAGGTTTGAGATATGTGTTGGTGATTGTGTGTATCTTTAGTCACTGGATTGAAGCATGCCCTACACGCAAGAATGACAGCCTCACAGTAGCGAAGCTGCTGCTTAGAGAATTGATACCACGTTTCGGGTTTCCGATCTCTTTAGAATCAGACAGGGGAAGTCACTTCAACAATGAGGTGGTTAAGCTATTGTGTACAGCATTGAACATTGAGCAGAAGTTGCATTGTAGTTACCGGCCTGAAGCATCAGGACTAATGGAGCAGATGAATGGTACCCTGAAGTCGAGAATGGCAAAAATGTGTGCAGCCACAAATTTGAAATGGCCTGATGCGTTGCCTTTGGTGCTAATGTCAATGAGAAATACACCTAACAAGAAAACAGGACTGTCCCCTGATGAGATTCTCATGGGCCGAGCTATGAGACTGCCCACAGTGCCTGCGAATGCTCTTGTGAATATCACGGATGATATGGTGTTCGACTACTGCAAGGGTCTGGCTGATGTGATCCGCTCTTTTTCTCACCAGGTGGAAGCTACCACCCTGTCACCGATAAATGATCCAGGACACAACCTAAAAGATGGTGACTGAGTTGTCATCAAGAAAAACGTAAAGAAGTCGTGTTTGGAGCCACGTTGGAAGGGGCCATATCAAGTGATATTAACGACTACTACTGCTGTGAAGTGTGCAGGAATTCCAAACTGGATCCATGCCAGTCACACGAAAAAGGTGACGTGTCCAACTGATGAGGAAGTTGAGTTGTTGAAAGTACCAACAACAGAGAAGGAAGTCTCAGGGCCGGAGAGTGATCGAAAGGGAACTGAGACAGAAGGAGAGCCCCTTGAGGATGGCTTGGTCACTCCAGTAAGAGACAAAGGAGGAGAGATCCATAGGGGTGACGGTGAGCCTATCTCAACTGAGGCCACAGGAGAGCCTAATCAGAGGGAGGTTCTCCCAGAAGCAGACGATTATGGAAATGAGCTAGAGCATTTGTCGGACCCAGAAGGCGAAGGAGTTGAGGTGGAAGAGAGTCAGAGTGTCCAAACTCCTCCTGAGCAGATTGCAGGTCCATCAAGAGAAAACACCATAGAGCCAGAGGAGGGTGAAGGATTGCCACAGGAAATATCAAAGCCCAGAGAGATACTGAAAGGAGACAAGTGGCCAGAATTGCAAGTGAAAAGGGGAGAAGTGGTTGTTAAAGATGCAATAGAGGAAGAAATTGATACAACCAGAAGAGAAGATCTAAGTGAAGGAGAGTTGCAAGGTGATCGCAAGTTGAAGAGAAAGAGAGTAGCAAACAGAAGGTACACAGGTCCTGAATGGGCGTATGCAACAACAGCTGAATGGCAACAAGAGTTCTTGGTGTTTTGCTTTGATCGAGAAATTCCAGGTCAGTACTTTGGTACCTGAGTCTGGCCGAAGAGACTGAATTGGCATAAGAATTGAATTAAAGGAAAAGAAAATTGATAAAAGAGACTGAGAATTTACCGGATGAGACTTTGAAAACCTGAATTGACTTTTGAAAACCGATTTTGACAAGCTGCTAACCTGAATTGACAAGGATCCTGGGAGTGAAACTGAGAGCTGTAAATAATTGCTTGTTTTGACTTTGCTGCGAGGATAAGAAAAAAAAAAAGGAGGAGAAGAAAAAAAAATTCATTCTAACCATCCTCTGTTGTTGTTTGAATTAACCATCCTTCACTTTCTGATTCTTTACAGATCATGGCTAACATTAGAGAGGATAATAGAGGGAGTAGGCGTTGTAAATATTTGGGTGTTGGTTTCGGTGTTGTGTGTGTGATATTCATTATGGTTGCGGTTGTGGGTTTGACACTAATGGATAAGAGTGGCACTAACAATGCTACAATTCCTGAGACTACCACTGCACTACCAGCTTGGGAGAGGTTTGAGCTGGATGCAAGATATTTGCATGAGGGAACTAATGCAAAAGAGGAACTATCTACTAACGTTTTCTATTGCTTGCTGAGTGAGTATGTTGACACAATGGATGCGAAAGATTGTTTTGTGTGTATGCAAATTCCTGTTTTGGTACGAGAGGGGGTTACCTATCATAGTTTGCCACTAACGTATGGGATAAGTTGTAGTCTGTTAATAAGAAGATTCTATGATCAGGAAGGGATTAAATACTTTTACTCAAATTATGATCTTGTGTTTTCTTATGTGCCTACCATAGAGGATTTGAGTGGGGTAGCTAGATACTATATCATAAAGTTAGTTAAAGGATTCTTTGAGGCGACATTAACGATTAGTACATCTTATGCACACCGCAATAACTTTACAGGTGTAAGCAAACACCTGTAGAGAAAAGCTTTTTAGATCACACGGAAGATAGAAGAAGGGCCTTGAAGGATAAACTAGAGAAAGGATTACAGAAACAGGCTTTTGCTAGTAGTGAAGGTTATGGTGTAACTAGAGAACAAGGGAAGCTAGCTTTAGACGCACTACATGTATGGAAGCTTTGCATATCTAGGCCGAAATCATACTACGACAATGTGTTTGTGGGAATGAGTGAATGAAAGCATGTGTTTTTGTTTCAGAGTAAATGGGCGTTCATGTTAAATGGACAGGATCCAGCAATCCCCGGGATCTATTATATATGTGGACTTAATGCTTATTACCGTCTTCCAAAGGGATGGTATGGGACATGTTATTTGGGGATAGTTTTCCCAAAGATATATCAACTTGACAATTTGAAAAGGTTTCCGAAATTGTCTGAATTACATCGTACTAGACAAAAGAGAGAGACGCTGCTGGTGTAGTAGGAGACATATTTGGGGCAATAATTCCTTCAGTGTGAGTTATCTTAAACTCCATAAAGATTTGAAAGTTGTCTACTATTGTGGATAACATGCTGACAAACTTTTCAGGGGCTATACTCCTGATGGATACTGAACTTGCTATGGAGAGGGCTATGACTCTTCAAAACAGGCTTGCTTCAGTCATTCTTTTAGCGAAAAATGGCGGAGTTTGTAGGATGCTCAATGAGCGTCATTGTTGCGCCTACATACCAGATAATAGTAATGAGATTAGAAGTATGCTTACTAACTTGACTAGGGATAGTACAGACTTGAAGGATTTGAAAGAACCAGGTGTTTGGGAAAAGGTTGGGAAAGGATTTGCTTTAGTGGAAAATTGGCTTAGTAACATTTGGCATGGGATATTGACTAAAATAATACAGGGGATATTGATTGTTATAGCTTACTTATTTGGATTGTGGGTGGCATGGAAAATTAGTAAAAGAATAAAATTGAAGATGGCGAAAAATAATAAGAGGAGGGAAGAAAAACAAAGGGAAAAATTATTCAGGGAAAGGTCAAAGGGGAAACCCATAAGGGAAGAGATTGAGATGAGGGAATTTTAGTATGTAAAAACTGTGGGGAAGGTTTTGTGTGATGACAAGAGTCATCAGAGGAGGGATTGTTGGAGTGGGTCTTTTAAGAGCAATATTAATATGAAAAGCTTGCAATATATTGTGTAATGAAGCTGCATAGAAAATGTGTTTACGTAGAAAATAATGCACATGTTGAAATGTGCCCACGGGGAGTGGCTACCAATGTATACGAAGACTAATGAAAGTTATTAATGCTGAATTAATTGTGTACTAATGTTTTGAATTTATATTAGCATATCATAATTGGAGTCACGTATTAGGAGTTTGCTCATTAAGCATTAGGCCTTAGTTTAGTGAGGGTCTGGGCCTAGCTGCCTGGTCTCATGTTAAACTGCATTTTTCTAACATGCAATGTGCTGTTTTCCTGAAGGACACGAAGCTGTATTTTTCCAGGAGTTATGTGTGTAACCGTAATAAATTCTTTCTCATGAGACGCAACTTGCTCAAGGAGACATTCTTGCTGAATGCAACAGTGTAATTTGTAACAGGTGCAAGGCTGTCTGGAGTAGGAGAAAACAATAGAGCCATTGACTGGAGCTTAAAGTGTAACTTTTTTTACCTGACATTCCACCCAATGAAGACGTCAATAGCATGGGCCAATCAATGACATGAGAACTGTGTTTTGTGGAAAATTCTAGTGAAGTGTGTGGAGAATTATTGAACAAAGATAACGATGTACCAATTATTATCCAATGAGGAATTAGGAGTAAATTCGGCAGTTTTGATTTAATCGCATGATCTGAGGAGTAATCGGACATTCCACTCCAAGCCATCCTTTGCCATTTTATTGAGCCATTGGGGCATTCCTTTGAGACTTTGTCGTTTATTCGTCCCGATACTCTAAATCATACTCTACCTATTCCTTTACCTGATACTTACTTCTCCTCCATATGACGGAAGCTCTCGTTCCTTAATTATGCCATACTGAGGCTTTACCCTGTCCTATCCTTGCTGATGATGAAAACAACTAATGTCCTGAGGACAAAGACTGACGCTGTTTGCTGATCTGATGGATGGGTAACTATCTGATGCAAAATTGTAATTGTCTGTTTGCCTTTTCTTTCTAGGTACCAACTGCTCTTTTGATATAGGCCATAGTTAGATGTTTTCCAGATTTGTGTTAGCTAAAATGTTTTGCATGAAGCCCAACATGCTGATGCTAATTAGAAGTTAGTTAAGGTGTTCACAAATATTCTATGCAAATAGACAAATGACTGAGTTCTTGCTTTGTTGAATCATGTTCTACTGAGACTTTGCAAAGTTTGCTTCTTATTGATGACGTGTTAACACAGAATGAATATTCTCTATACATTGATAAATGGTGTTCCTAATTGCAAATCTGAAGAGTTACTAATGAGATGAATTGCTAATGAGATTAACAGAAATGACTTTAGATTGTAACTAATAGGGAAATAAATATCCTAACACTTAACTAAATTGGTGTGGTTATTCACGACTGAAAGGTTATGGTGTGTTCAACTTATTGACTCTCATTAAAGGTTATTGATTAGCTTGATGATAGTTATTGCAATTGTTATTGAGATATTGATCTATTGATTTGTGATGCCAAAGGACATCTCGTACTGGGAAGTCCCCGAACGTGGTCCAAAAGGTTTATCGACCTAGGCGTGTCTCCTTGTAAGTTTATTTATCAAGGCTCTGACGCGCTAACACCACAGACTCATATAAGTGGGCCCATTGAAGAATCTGAGTGGAATGCTTCTCTAGTAGTAGTAGCCAGGCATGCAAATGGAAAAGTCTGTTTATGTGTTGGTTTAAGATGTTAGAATAACAATAACATGATTGATCAATTTCCCTTACCTAGAATTGATAAGATGCTTTCGATTACCAGGAATGTCAAGTGCTTTTTCATCTTCGTCTTATCATCGGCATATCACCAAATATCTCGCCACACCTCTGGTAGACATCTAACCTCATTTTGTACACCTCTGGGGTGTTTCAAGTTAAAGCATATGCCTTTTGTACTCTAGTGCACTGCTGTGGTGTTTCAGAGGCTTATGACACAGGTTTTTGGTGATATGCCAGGAGTGGCATATTTCAAGATGACATTCTTATAATGGGGCAATATGGCGACTGGCAGGAAGAACGCTGCCAGGAGCTCTGAGTAGCTCCCAGGATATGCACCTCCAGCTCTCTAAAATGCAGCTGTGATAGCCCCTCTCATCCCCCCCCCCAAGTAAAAAAGAAAGAAAATGGTTATCTTCTCGTCATGGAACATCAATGGTATCAAGAATGGGAGGAAGAATGCAAAAGCTTTTTCTGAAGCCTGGTGTACAAGACCTGATATCCTAGCTCTGCAGGAAATCCACCTTACTATGATTGAGGCTGCCATTCACAGTATATCCAAGAGCTGTAGAGGTTACACCATACCAGGAATTTATGATATCATAATTAACGCTATATATTATTCGGGGCAGAGGGAAGTCTCTATAATAATCTTTAATAACGCACTCATGATTATATAATCTAAGGCCGACTGGGCGGGAAGGTGACTAATAAGGGAAATTGCTAGCCTGCACAAAAGCAGCTACTATATTTTAGTCAAGTTATATGCGCCCAACTATGAAAACCCCAGTTTTTATTAACATTCTGGTATAGCTGAGTAGCTCATATTTACCTATTATTGTAACGGGTGATTGGAATTCCATATTAAACCCCACTTTGGACACTATTAATGCTACACATACCAGTCAGGTGAAGGGAACAAGCGCTAGTTTTTTTTTAGTATGATGGAAGGGGTGAATCTGGTAGACGCTTTAAGGAATAGCAATCCTAATGTTCAGGCATACATGTTCTTCTCTGAACCCTACGAACAATACTCTTGAACAGATTTGTGCTTAATCAGAGAACTAATGGCCTCCTCCTGACAAACTCAAAATCAGCATCTTCTACACTCTGATCACTTTGCCATTACAATAATATGGGAATTTATTATTATTGTTAGCCTGAAAAAGAGCAATTGCTATTTCCCAAAATACATACTTAAAGGTTTTGATTCTATCCAATATCTACATACTCAAAATCAGGAATTTAGCTCAATTAATCAAGGATCAGCCTACCTACCTGTAGTGTGGAACACAATAAAAGCCTTCATTGGAGGCATAGCACAATCTGCTACTACTCAGATACTAAAAATGGACAGGAAAGAAGAAGAATTTGCAAGAAGAATGTAGGATACATTAATCAAGACTCATATTGCTCAGATTATTTCCCATTGTTACTCGGCACGAGGAGTGTATCTACAAATAGTGGGTCTTTGAGGTCGTATTACAGCATTAATAACTGCCCAACATACTAAAAGAGCTTATTCTGTCCCAATCCCAGATCTGTGAAATAAGAGAAAAGTCAGGGAAATTACTTGTGTGTCTAAGCCAACTGGACACCCAGAAAACTATAATCACCCAGATAAAAGATATAACAGAGGAGATATGTACCCAATGCTCTGAAATTCTTACAATTTTAAAAAGATAACACACAGAACTATAACAAGAGGGCATGGATAGCAATATCACCGACATTCACTACTATTCAAGCACTATTGAGCTGCCTAAATTGGACACTAGTGGTAATGAAATACTTGACACCGTGTTTACGGTAGAAGTCGTCATAGCCACCATTATTAATTTTCCACTTGGGAAGGCCCAGGTCCTGATTACAACCCAGCCAAAATATATAAGATATAAGGATTATATACGGAGTCACACAACGCCCTCTTCCGATGTGCAGAGGTACTGTTAAAAAAAAATCCGGGTTGAGTTTGGAGCCTGGGGAAAATTGAAAGGTTAGGAATCTGCTGCTAGATCCTGTCTCTACCAGATAAGACGTTACCAAAGGTAAGTAACTTGTTCATTACTACAATAATAGATAAAGCTGACACTTTAGAGGAGCCACTAAAAATCATTTTACTTGACATTGGAAAGGCATTCAATAGTCTCTTGGTAATTTTTTGGGAAATTGTTAAAGGAATATAATATTAGCCCTCCGTTCATCAAATTGATTCAAGCTGTATACCAAAGACCCAAAGCTCGAATATGTATACAAGAATTTTCCTCATCCATCTCAATTATGCATGACACCCAACAAGGCTGTTCACTTTCACTGGCCTTGTACGCTTTCTACATGGAGCTATATATTAGGTATTTACAAAAGAATCTTAATATATCACTGTCATCTTCCTTTGCTGTATATGCCGATGATGTATTGGTACTTTCACATTGTATTAACCCTACGCAGAATGTTATTGTCAAGCAGCCCTTCAAATTGGCAAGACATCCAGCCATAAACTAAATTCTCATAAAAGAAAACTTGCATTGGCAGGGAGGCTACCGGCCAAGATCTGTGAGTAGTCACTGGAGTTAGATATCTAGGTATCACTATTGTGCCTACTTTAAGGCTCTGCGCTTTGAATATAATGATATTTCACTATAACAGCAGTCAGTTAAAGGATTTACTGACCAAGTGGATTCATATGACTCCTTTTCTAAACGGGTGAATTCATTTAATTAAAATGAATATCCTACTTAAAATGTCATACTTCTTCTGAGAGTTACCCCTCTGCATTCCTAATAAGTATTTTAAACACCTTGATTCAATGGCACCCAATTATATCTGGAAATGATAGAAAGAGTGAACTGCAATTAAACTTCTAAAACTTTACATAATGAGAGGAGGTTGAGCACTACCCAACTGGTGATTGTATTAATTGACAAGTATTGGTAATCGTATTAAAAAGCTGTTGTACGATCACAGGACATTAGAAAATGCTTGAAAATTCCGGAAATGTATGAATATACCTTACTTCTCGAAAACCCCTAATTACCTGAATGCTTTACATCTTCATACTTTGGCTCCTGGCATCAGATATTTAGCAGATGTGTTTGATGATCAGGGGTTAAAATCCTTTGTAGATCTAGAGATGTAGTTTTCATCACTTCAAAATGATATTTTTAAATATCTGCAGATTACAAACCTTTTTACTTAACTAGCTTAATAATACCACAGATCTAATCAGATTTTGTTCATATGAATTTTAGCCCTCACCAATATACTATATCTAAGAGATACTGCTGCTTAATGCAGCATCAAAAGGATTATTTAGGATTATGGGCAAACAAGTGATCAGTAATCTTAGATGAGATTGTTATGGAACAAGAGATGGCTGACAGTCTTGAAAACCTTTGAAAAATCATTAAACCTACTAGATTGCGGGGTCAAGTTTCTTAAACCTTACTTGATTTTTATATTACTCTTCCTAACTGTGTAGGTGGTACCAAATACCTTGTTGCTGCCCATGATGTCTAACTGTGCTAGCTGATATTAGCCACGTTTATTAGCTGTCACAAACTTGACAAATTTTGGACCTCAGACTCTCCACAAATAGCTTCTACACAACAAACAAGGATTATACTTACTCCTGAAATTATTTTACTGGGAGTTAGAGAAGGAGATTGGGTTTTCTATGTATTAACTATTGCCAGACTTATGACTGCAAAAAATGGAAACTTGAGTCAGTGCCTACGTTTGAAGAATGGTAGAATACAAACTTGCATTCCAGATAGCTAATTTGTGAGGGTCAACTGTCAAATGTGGGGGAAAATGGGGGATTATTTAATGTTGTTTTTAGACCTGCCATCCTTGGCTTGGTCTTCCCTAACTTTTTGCCTCTAATTCCCAGGTTGTTGCTGTGTACTGGGTTCTGTTTTTGCTGTTTTTGTTACTCTGGGCATTTTACCACTGCTGGGTAGTGCTAAAGTTCAAGTGCTTCCTACGTGAAATTGTATGTGTAATTGGCTTTTCCACAATTGGCATATATGATTTACAAGTAAGCCCCTAGTAAAGTTCACTAGAGGTGCCTAGGGCCTGTAAATCAAATGCTACTAGTGGGCCTGCATCACTGATTGTGCCATCCACACGAGTAGCCCTGAAGATATGGCTCAGGCCTGCCACTGCAGTGTGTGTGTGCAGTTTTTAAAATACCAGTTTGACTTGGCAATTGTACCAACTTGCCAGGCCCAAACCTTCCCTTTTTATACATGTAAAGCACCCCTAAGGCAGGCCCTAGGTAGCCTCATGGGCAGGGTGCAGTGTATGTTAAGGGTGGGACATATACTTATGTGTTTTACATGTCCTAAAGTGAACTACTGCTAAATTCGCTTTTCACTGTTGCAAGCCCTATCTCTCTCATACATTAACATGGGGGCTGCCTTTAAATATCCTTAAAGTGCAGATTCCCTTTGAGAGCAGATAGAAATGTGGAGTTTGGGGTCTCTGAACTCACAAACTAAAAATACATATTTTAGTGAAGGTGGTTTTTAGATTGTTAGTTTGAAAATGCCACTTTTAGAAAGTGGGCATTTTCTTGCTTAAACCATTCTGAGACTATGTCTGTTTGTGTATTCCTTGTCAGGGTCATACTGAGAGTTGGGCTGTTTGTGCATCTCCACTAGACAGTGCTGGGGTGCTGGGGTGTAACCTGCACATCCTGATGGGCCATCTGGGTTGGCTAGAGGGAGGAGTGGTCACTTACACCTAAAAGGACTGTGCCTGCCCTCACACAAAGCAGTCTCCAAACCCCTTGTGTGCATCCGGGGCCAGGCATGGGCAAGGCAGGATCCTGGCAACAACAGAGACTTTTCTTTGAAGTTGGGCAACTTTAAAGGCAGAAAGGGGTATAAGTATTGTACCCAAAACCCCAGACTTTAGATTATTTAAAGGATTCAAGATGAACCACTGGCAGGAGAGGAGCTGAAGAGCTGCTTTGTTGGGCTAACCAGCAGTTGCTGCTTCTGCCTATGAAAGGGGACAAAGACTGGACTTTGTTCTGTGTTCCTGCTTGAGAGGTATCTCCAACGGCTTGGACTGAGCTTGCCTCCTGTTTTTGAAGCCTCAGAGACAGCAAAGGCTTCACCAACCAATCTCTGAGTCGTCATGCTGTAGACTCTAGCTTGCCAGGGGCTGCCATTCCAGTTTCTGGGCCCCTGGAAGTGAATTTCTGGTTAAACTCCTGTGAAATGACGCTGGATCACTCCGTAGTGACTTCGCTAAGGACACTGCCTACACCTGGATCCGTGGACCTCGCTGAGGCGAGACGACTCCACCATCAACGTAGGCCCGATATCGTTGCAGCCGCTGATATCGTGAGTTAGAGTGTCGTACACCCGACGTTAGTGACACCTGACACTGTCGCAGCGCCTTTGACCCTGTGACCTGATCGCGACTCAGTGAGGTTGCCTCACAACAACGAAACTTTGCCGGACTTCGACTTTGCCCGAGGTGCCCAGGGACTGACTTCTCGCAACCAATGCCGCCTCACCTCTCCGCTCCACAGCAAGGACCCGATGTCTCTTCATGACGCCTACACTCCTTTGCCTCACAGCACCTGAACAAAGGTCGCAACAGACCCAGCAACGCCTTGCTCCCTGACTCCGTGCACTGTCCTATTTTTCACATGTTTTGCTAAGGCAATGTACTTGGGGGTCAGCATGACTCCGTAAACGGCGGCAGTAGCTTCGCATTGTGGGAAACAACTCTGTCACACTGCTTTAACATCAGATTGCAGCATTTGTATCTCTAGTCACTATATTTGTGTTTTAAATTGTTCAAGTCATATTTTTAATTGTGTGTGTTGTGAATTTTTATCCCATTTGGTCTTGTTTTATTTAGATAAATATTTACTATTTTTCTAAACCTGGGTGGTGTCCATTTTGAAGTGCTTCACTTTATTACTGTGTGTGTTTCTACAAATACTTTACACATTGCCTCTGGGTTAAGCCTTTCTGCTCATGACAAGCTACCAAGGGGGACAGCAGGGGTTAACCAGGTGTGTTTCTCCTTTACCCTGACTAGAGTGAGGGTCCTTGCTTGGGCAGGGGGCAACCTGACTGCCAACCAAAGACCCCATTTTTAACAGTTGTGATCAATATTATGGTATTTATACTGTCTTGGTGTGGTGTGTAGGCTCCCAAATAAAATAAAAATAAAATGAAGACATTTTGATAACGAGACATAAAAAAGATCAGGATGAGGTTTTAATAAATGTTTTCAAAATCCTTAAAGAAGAGGAGAGATTACCAAGTGTAAATTTGCTGAAATAAAAGTTGCTTATCTTGGTCATGAGATAAGTGACTGTGGTATTAAGCCAAAGGAAAAACTCCTTGGAGCCATCATTGAAGCTCCTTTGCCCTAACCAAAGATGATCTTAGATTTTGTTTTAGGTTTATTGAAGTTTTACTAAAGGTTTGGGGAGATTTATTCTAGTAAAACTCAAGCTATGCGTGCACTTCTGAAAGACAAATCTAAATTTACCTGGTATGATGATGGTCAGAAATGCTTAGTCAAAATTAAACTAGCAAACAGTAAGGATCCTGCTTTTACAAGGTTTTAACAGATTAGCCACTACTATTGTAACCACTGATGCCAGTGGCAAACCGTTTAGGTACTGTACTGATGCAAAGAAAACAAGTTTGGCAATTAAGTGGTTATTGTGTTTGCTTCTAGATATTTTTCATCTACAGATGTGTTTTGAAGCATTTTTAGAAATGTTTGTGGCTTAGGAAGTTTCTTCTCAGATCTGACCCCAAGCTTTTGACTAAACTGTTGACCACAAAAGGACTATTCAGAGCTTCTACCAGCACTGCTAGACATTCAATGCATTTGCAGGATTTATTGTATGATGTTTAGTATGTTTCTAGGGCAAAGAATATTACTGTTGATTTTTTTTATCGTAATGTCCCATCCCTTTAGAGAAATTGACCAATATCCTTGAAATGAGTTTTGCTTTCCTAGAATTGTTCAAGACAATGACGCCAATAACAGTTTCCATAAAGATGATTGGCTGGAAGCTTACAGTAAAGATGCTATTTTGAAGGATGTGAGAAAGAAAATAGTAGTTGAACCAAATGTGTCATATGTGAACTTTTGGGTGTTTGGGAAAGTGAGAGACAAATTGAGTGTTGATGGATCATTCATTTTGAAGAGTGACAAGATTATTCCTCCCACTGATATTAGAGAAAGAACCATTGCCCTTTGCCATGAGGGGCATTAACAAATTGCTTGCTCTAAGCACAATGTTAAGGCTTTGCATTGGTGGCCCAAAGTTGATGTGGAGATTGAAAGGTTTGTAAGGTATAGTCAGTGAGAAAGCTGGCAAGTCACAAAAAAATTACAGCCACCCATGCATTTAATAAGTTGTCCAAATTAAGTTGGGATGATGTAGCATTGGACATTATGGGACCCATTTGGTGGCATATTAATAGCTGTAGGTACATCATTGTATTGTTTGAAATGTTTTCAAGTTGGATTGAATTAAGTTTAGTAATCAAAGTTGACACTAAATGTGTGATTAGATTTCTGGATGAGTTCTCAGCATCTTTCTTGACAGATAACTGAATTTATTTTAAGTCTGAGGAGATGAAACATTTCTTGAAATGTGGTGGTATTAAAAAGAACTTCACTGCAATATATCATCCCGGTGGTAATGCTATTGTTGAAAGACTTAACAGAGTAATTAAAGGAATTGTACAACTTGCCAATAATGCTAACAAAAACTGGACTACAGAGTTGAAGAGAAAAGAATGCTTTGGGCATATAGAGTAGCCTGCACAATTCTATTTGAGAAAAATAATTTTTCTTGATAAGTGGGTAATTACGCACTTCAAAGTCAATCTTGGATAGATGAAAAGAGGTAGACTGGTGAAATATAATGTGGAATGTAGAAGAGGTAAGGGATCACATTTTAATTCCAGAATAAGAACAAGATATATTTTGATGCCAAACATGGTGCATTCAGTGTGAAGCGTAAAGTTGAACAATGGATATGTGCCAAATCTGCAGTGGCAACTGGTGATCTTTGAAAGTGGTGGGACGTAACACCGGACCTAAATATCAATGAGTAAGGAACTAGAGGGTGTGAGCTCAATTCTGAGAAGGTTGGTGCAGGGTCATTCTCCCCAGCGAAAAGCTTGAAAACATGAAATCAGAGACTAAATCTTATAACCCATTTTCCCACAAATGCAAATAATTACTAAAAATATGCTGTGGCCAATCTTTCGTCCAGTGTGAACTTAATCCTGTCATGGATGGCCCCCAAAATACTTAGAACTGCCATCACATGTAGATGGGCCAAAAGCCTGCCAGGACACTGGTGTGCATATTCAGGAATGCTCACAACATACACACTTTGAGAAAAAAATTTTTAACTTACATTCTGCTACATGAACAGGTCTGAATTCATCTCCTTCTACTGAGCAAGCAGTGCTTCATGGACACTCCGAGCACACACTTCCTTCCTCCTTGCAACAGCTTATGTCACGCATGCAATGTGACTGACAGCACAAGGTCTGACTGACCTATCAAACATACTGTAGCTTTGAGGCTTACCACTGTCTTTTGCAAGGGCAGTGGTATGTAGAGCTCTATACAGAACTGTGAGGCTTTTGAGATGCCCGCCTTCACTCAAACAGAATTCTGCTTCACAACATTTAAAAACGGGTCATAGTTGTGTAGCCAAGTGTGCTTTGTTGGTCGAGATATGTGCATTTTGTGTATAAATGGATTACTAACTGTCTGGAAGTGGGAGGCTGAAATTTTAAGCAGTAATTACAAACAATTGGAGTGCTCTGGAAAAAACTTGGGAGCCTTCTGATTGAGTCTGCATTTGTAAGATACAATGCTTTATAAAAACTAATTTGAGTTGCACAAAGCAGGATATACAATGGCAATGTATAGCCTCCACACAAGGCTATATCAATAAATAGTGACAGACTTGAAATTTGTAGTTAACACACAAAAACATCCAACCTGCATTCAATATTCAATAATAACTTAGGCCCTCATTCTGACCCTGGCGGTGTCTCACCGCCAGGGCAGAGGGCAGAGGAAGCACCGCCAACAGGCTGGCGGTGCTTCCGGGGCATTCTGACCGCGGCGGTAAAGCCGCAGTCAGAAAAGGGGAACCGGCGGTTTCCCGCCGGTTTTCCCCTGCCCCAGGGAATCCTCCATGGCGGCGCTGCATGCAGCGCCGCCATGGGGATTTCGACCCCCTTCCCGCCAGCCTGGTTCTGGCGGTTTTCACCGCCAGAACCAGGCTGGCGGGAACGGGTGTCGTGGGGCCCCTGGGGGCCCCTGCAGTGCCCATGCCACTGGCATGGGCACTGCAGGGGCCCCCTAACAGGGCCCCAACAAGATTTTCAGTGTCTGCATAGCAGACACTGAAAATCGCGACGGGTGAAACTGCACCTGTCGCACCCCAGCAAATCCGCCGGCTCCATTCGGAGCCGGCTTCATCTTTGCTGGGGCTTTCCCGCTGGGCCGGCGGGCGATCTTTTGAAGATCGCCCGCCGGCCCAGCGGGAAAGTCAAAATGCTCCCTGCGGTCATTTGACCACGGGGCGGTGTTTGGGCGGTTTCCGTCCGGCGGGTGGCGGGCGCCGCCCGCCGGGGTCGGAATGACCCCCTTAGTCTTATATAGCACTTCCTACCACTTTTTGTCTTTTCTGTCGACTCTAATTAAAAGTCACTAATTCCAAATTAAGTTGCTCTGTGTTTATCTAACTTTGATGAAAGGCTCGTTTGCTCTCATAGGGATTTTAACTTTTGACCTACAGGTCACACTAGCTCTCTGCAGTGCATATTTAACTCATTTAAGCCATCATTGTTCAAATTTTCTGATAAAAGAAAATGTATGAACTTAACCTTTTTAACTATGAACACAGATGCATGCTACCCACATCATCCATACAGATATTTGTTATATTTGAAGGGGGCACAGGTAGCTAAATGGCTAACATGAGAGCAAAATCTATAATACTCAGTCATGCTGTGTGTGAGTGTTTACTAAAGACTTTATGGCAGATGTAGCGTTTCACGTGAGGCAGCATTTATTTGTGTGTGCTGACATCTCCTCTCTGTTGTTCCTAACAAGAAGCTGGTATGTTTGAAGCAGGTTTGGCAAGGCTCCTTTGAATCAATGTGACAGGCGCTAACATCTATTTAATCACTTTTACTGACGTATGCATATGATTAGGTCTAACATTTAGAGATGAGTAAGAACATAAGGAATAACATTGTGTTTTCCTGTGTAGATGTTTTCATTACACCTAATCTTTTTTGGTAAGTGATTTAAGTTTTGGGGCAACATACCATCAAGATAACAGGGAGCATTAATTCTCAAGGAACCCTTTAAGTTGGGGCTCAAGTTGTGGCAGAGGAAAAAGAGTGAAGCCACAAGATGCGGACCCTGAAAATCAGAGTCTAACAGTCAACTTATATCTTTAAAAAAAATCTGCTGCAAACAAATTGGCAACAAGGACATTTGTGACAGTAAATCTGTTCTAGAATACCTAATTAGTTACAAAGAGACTGCATTTTAGAAGATCAATGTGTGACCATCAATTTTGAGGGGAATACAAAAGCAGTCTTTCAATACCTGTAAAATGCAGCAAAACAGCTCTAATGATTAACACAGTTGTGATAAAGTTATGTGTTTTGTTCAAACACTGTTTTGACCCATAGTTACAGAGAGCAGTAGCATTTTGACTCCCGAGGACCCCCACTGAATCACTACTGGAAGCCAGGGACCCCAATCAATTGTAGGATTTAAATTTCAAACATGAAAACAGTAATTCTCAAAAAATAGACAAAAAGTATACACCAAACAAATACTAGAATTACTAAAGATTTTATTATTCTATTTTTTTTTTAATAAGCACAAATCAAAATTATTTTAATGGGAAGGTTGGTGCTACATCTCTGTGCCTAACTTTTTAATGTTTGGTTCTATTTCAGAAAGTTGAATCCCGGGTCAGACACTACATTTCCAAGCGATTTCTGTATTCATAATTTAGGTACTTAGATCTGAGAAAGTTGTTTTACATATATATGTTGTTGGGAAAGGAAATAAAACCTTAAGTGCCTCTCTTCTCTCTATAGCCGCTCTATCACATGTATGTCATTTCTTTTATAGCACCTCTCATACCAGTGTAGGGTGTTGGAGGATTTTACATCACACACATATCGAGACGATGAATCAAATGTGTGTAAATCAATATAGAGAAAATTTTATATAAGACAATGGGGACTTCAAGGTGTTGGATTCACGTCATCCATACAGTTAGGCATTTTCTAAGATTGCGTGGTCTGGTGAAGCACAAACTCAGGACTCGGAACATAACACAGTGGTTAGAATTGAATTTAATAAAAATAATGTATTTCTATGCAAAACTTTTTTAGCAGCATCAGGATATTGAAAGTCTGGGAAAAAACATAACTTTCTAACTTGTACCATCCAGTTTTCATGCAGCTTTCTTATGGCAGCTCATAGATCACTGTGCTAGATTACGATTGTAATGTATGAACTGTGCAGTAATACATTGACACAAGAATTCATGTGACAAAAGGAGTAACCCACTGTGCTATGCCCATAAAATACTGTTCTTTCATATGCATGATACATGTTCTTTGCAACAGGCATATTAACCATCTGCGCTACCTTAAATTAGTCAAAACTGCCACTAGACAAAACCTTGATCTCTCTCCAGCAGGTAAACTGATCAGCAGAGTTATCTTCAAATGTTTATTTTTATAAAACTCCCCTACAAAAAACAGTACACTCCTCATGGCTCCCTCAGCCACCAAGTCCACCACCCACACACACAGACCCAACAAAATGCCTCCTTAACCTGCTGGAAGAGGAACACTATATTGAAAAGCAAGACTATTGTGAGCCTCAAACAGTTATCACAACTAGCAACACTCCTGCTTCAAGCTCACATTATACTACTTACCCTTTTCCTAAACAAAACTACACTACCACTAACACACCTTTTCTAAACTGCCAGCTCATAAATGCTCGATCACTCTCAAAAAACAAGCACCACATCTACGACCTGCTCACAGACACACAACCTGGCTTACTATTCATAACGGAATCCTGGTTGGGAGATGACATGGCCCCAGTGTTGCACGAAGCCGCTCCTCCAGGCTATCAAACCAACACACAAAACCGTATAGGCAAGAGAAGAGGTGGACTAGCTATTATATTCAAACAGGCATTGAACCTCAGTAAAACAGACAACATTTCCATACAAGGTTGTGAAGCCCTCCTTACCAGATGCCACCCTACTCCAACTTCCTCTGGTAACTTTCTCCTCCTTTACAGACCTCCACCTAACAACTCCACATTCCCAGATGCTTTTCTAGACACAGTCTCAAACCTTATTACACTATACTCCAACCTATGCATTCTTGGGGATCTAAACATTTGGTTTGACAAACCTAATATGCCCCATCCAAAAGCTATCACCACTGGCCTAGTAGCATTGAACCTACATCAGATTGTACACAATCCCACACACATCGCTGGTCACATCCTAGATGTCATTTTTGCTAAGCCTGAACTAGTTACCATTCATAGCATCACGCCAATCACTTGGTCAGACCACCATTTGATAACTTTCCGACATACAACTCCACAAATCAACACACCCCACAACTACTTACATACATACACCTATCGACCATGGAGCAAACTCAATTTGGATGACTTAGAAACACAACTAACAGCCAACACAGATCTAAATACAATTAATTCTGTACCAAAACTTTATGAGTGGCTACAGGAAGCTTTTGATATCCTAATACCACTCAGAAAAACTCAACACAACAAAAGAAAACCAACACCTTGGAGAAACACAGAACTTAAAAAGATAAAGCAACAAATCAGAAAGTTGCAGTGGACCTGGCTCAAAACAAACAACGGTCAAGACAAACTGCAGCTACACAAACTTAACAGGATATACAAATCATCAATCAAAAAAGCTAAAAAAAGGTACTACTCAGACAGAATTCTAAATGCTCAATCTACAACCAAGGAATTTTATAAAATTCTCAATTAATTTTGAAAACCTACATGCATGGAAGGAAGCCATTCCACCACTCAAGATTTCACAAACAAATTGGCAACTCACTACACAACAAAGGCAGACACAGTCGACTCCTATTTAAAACAGAAGAAAACCATCAGCACCAACCACTTTCCAAAAATACCCTCTAAGAATAAACCAACCCAACCTCTACAGTCCTTCAAACAATTATCCCAGGATGAATTTATGGATTTGGTCAAAGCAAGCAGACCTTCTGATTGCCCTTCTGACCCTTGCCCACCACAAATCTTCAAGAACATTCTTCTATCTACTTCTGCTGCCACACCTGTAAAAGGAATCATCAACAACTCTTTAACTTCAGGAACTTTTCCTGTAGACCTAAAAAAGGCATACATATGACCTTTATTAAAGAAAACAAACCTAGACCTGCAAGACCCCAACAACTACAGACCAATCACAAATGGACCTTTCCTGGGCAAATTGATAAAAAGAGCAGCTTTTACCCAGATGTCACAATTCATTGAAGACAATTCTATGCTTTCAGACTTCCAAACTGGATTCCGCCCAGGAAGAAGCACTGAATCGGCACTCATAACAATCTGGGATGATCTTAAAAACACAGTCGACCGAAATAGAGTTGCTGCACTACTTCTCTTGGACCTCTCAGCTGCCCTTCATACGGTTGACCATGACACCCTAATTCAAAGACTCCACGAAGCCTGCATACAAGGGATTGCTCTTGACTGGATTACTTCCTATCTTCAAAAAAGATCTAATATCATCCACTCGCCCCCCCTTCTCGTCCGAACCCTACCTCACAAAGCAGGGGTTCCCCAGGGGTCAATCATCTCACCTTTGCTTTTCAACATCTACATAATATCTCTACCAGAACTGATCAATGATTTCCATCTCACATGCTACAACTATGCAGATGACACACAAATACTACTTAAATTAGAATACCCCAAAAACATTGAAAACTCAGAAATCTTCAGTTGCCTCAGAGCCGTTGATCAGTGGATGACCTGGAGCCATCTCAAACTAAATACCTCCAAAACAGAAATACTCATATGTGGTGACTGGAAAAGTTATGACCCTCTGTGCGTCTGGCCTGACAATCTCGGACCACCTCCTCAATTATCCAAGGAAGTTAAAAACATAGGAATCACCATGGATTCCAAGTTAACTATGACTCCCCAAGTGGACAAATTAGCACGAACAAGGTTCATCACCTTGAAGACTTTACGACGCATCTTCCCCCACCTCGGATTTCCACACAAGGTGCAAGCTACTGTCTCGCTTGTACTATCCAAACTGGATTATGCTAATGCCCTCTACCATGGATCATCTCTATCTGTTATGAAAAAAACTACCATGTATCCAGAATTCCGCAGCTAGGCTACTATTACATGTAAAGCCGCAAGCCCACATCTCCCCTGCCTTGAGAGCACTACACTGGTTACCCGTTGCCAGAAGATGCACTTTAAAGCTGCTTTGTATCACCCACAAAGGTATACATGGAACAGGACCGCTTTTTATCAGAAACAAAATAACCAAATACATGCAACAAAGAAACCTCTGCTCAAGATTGGCACTCCTCCTTAGAACACCACCATACAAGAAAAAGACTATAGGTGGTACATCCTTCTCTGTTCAAGCAGCCAAACTATGGAATTCATTACCCCCAACTATAAGAGTCACAGATAACTTTCTTGTCTTCAGAAAACTACTCAAGAGTTGGCTCTTTCCTTCATAACCACCATATTCAAACAACTATGAACTGCATATGCCTATGTTGATAAATATTTTTTTCAGATTATGTGTATATTTCTAGTTATGTATAGTTTCTTTAGAAAATATGTATCGCTACTATGTCATAACAATAAAATACACACACACTCTTTAAAATCTGTTTGACTAAGTATATTTTACCCATGGTTCTAATTATGTATTGTATGTGCATATGTGTGTGTATTCATGTGTGCGTGTATGTATATATATATATATATATATATATACATATATATATATATGTGTATATGTTGTTTCTGTGCTTGGCATGTTCGTGGGTCATTGCATGGCTCCGGGGTGGGTTGTTATACTAGATATCTATGAATTCCTGCTCTCATCTTATCACACTTATCTACCCATCATCATATGTCATGTCTCTATCAAACTATCCTCCAATCTCACTCTGACTCATCCCAAATCCTTTCTACTACTTTCATCTCCTAAATAACTCTGCCTAAGCTCTTCCCTCTGCTTCCACATCTAACTCACCAAACCTCACTCTACTACTGTGACCTCCCACACAACCCTACTAAATTCTCCCGCATTTATCTCACCCTGCTACTATGCTCTCCCTAACCCTTCCACATACCCTTCCCTCCTCCATCCCCCTTTACTCATCCCAAGCCTTTGGGTTGAGTAAGTTGAGGATATACTCCCAATTAACACTTCTGGATTTCTTTCTTCCTCCACCCATCCATTACTCCAGTCAAGCTAACTAATAAACTCTCATATCCGCGGCTCAAATTAACTCATAATAATACTAAAACTGTACTCATTAGTTCCTGATACTAATCCATCACTAATTCTTGTTGGGTTCCAGAGTAGTGTGCTACTCACCGAAAAGCGCTTCGACGCCTCGTCAGGGGTAGTAAGCGCTATATAAATACGATTACAATACAATACAATACAATTTTGCCCCAAAAACTGCTGGATATGCAAGGAACTTTGCAGTGCTTTTGAAAATGCTGCACAAATGAAGTAACAAATAGATAAACCCTTGTGTTTCTGTCAAGAGGCCACAGGCGGAGAAGTGCCTTTCTGCCAGCCTAGGCCTCGAGATGCCTGCGGACCCCTTGGGAAAGTGTCACAGACCCCTGGGGGTCCACGGACCACAGATTTGGAAACAGTGGCATAGAGGTCTAATGTGCCTGCTGCAAAGTACATTGTGTAGCAAGCAGGTCACAGATTTGTATTTTATTTAGATAGGCAAGTGGGTGACTGCTCTTGACACCAAGATCATTTTGTTACTTACAGATCATAAGTTGCACGCCTTCTAATATAGCAGAGTGAGCTATTTACCAGAATCAATAAGCTACCTGCAAACTGTAAGTCATGGGTTTTGATCTTTTTTGTTCTTTTCTCAACCTACTGTTATGCTAAGATTGCAAGGAAGGATTCCTTTGGGAAGTATTAAAGCCCTATTAGTACAGACAACCCCACTCTTTACATTACTTGTTGGATCCAGACTTTGTCCCAATCATTCGCACTTAACATATTATGTCTACAAGAATGGACGATATGTGATTCCTACACCTTATAACCCTCATTGTCTTAAGTAACATTTCCTGTACATTGAATAACACTCGTGTAGGATGTATTGTCCTTTAAGTGATGTACCCCTCCAACACTATAAGGGGATGATATAAAATAAGAAAAGAAAAATAGAAAAGGCCATTTACATCAATATTTGATTAATAACTCATATAGACAAGATAAAAGCTTGCATTCTTACAATGCAAGCACCTCTTACATGAGGGGGTTAGCCAAAGTTAAAACGTTTCTCTTAAGTATTTGTGAAGTGAAAACATGCTGTGCACCTTTGTGTTCTTCCATTGTATTGCTGTCTGGGTGTTGGGCTCCAATTGACTCCCAGACAGGATGAAATTTATATAAAAGGTTGGCTGATGGCCTTTTTAAACAAGCCTTTGTTTTGGGCCCAGGAGGTTGCTGTTAACAAGAGAATCCAGCACTTCTGGATTATGTCCCAGTGTTGGAAAATGAGTCCTAGTCAAATTCGGCATGTTTCAGCATGATTCCCGGAGTCAGCTGGATCCCAGATCCGGCCCAGAACTGGGATCTGGGAGGAAACCCTTGCTTTACAGCACTGTATTAGAGCAAGAATAACACTGAGGAGTTGGAGGATGGAAGCATTTGCCAAATAAGCTGGATCACTTGGGCTAAAAAGTACAATCAATGTTTTCATCAAACTGCTAATAGCGATGCGAAACCTGACAGTAATTTCTGGCGGTTTAATACTTTGCATATTCATTGTACCAATTTGAGTGATATGCATATTCAGGAATCAGAAAACTTACTATGCTCTTCTGACATAAGAAATGTTGATTCAGAAAAACGAAATGTTACTCTTAACATGGAAGAAGAAAATGTCAAGACAAGCACTTTTGGAAGAAGGATTAGAAACCTAAACACTTAGAAGTGCATGATTGTTAGTAATATTTTGATTCATG
Source organism: Pleurodeles waltl (assembly GCF_031143425.1). Taxonomy (NCBI): domain Eukaryota; kingdom Metazoa; phylum Chordata; class Amphibia; order Caudata; family Salamandridae; genus Pleurodeles; species Pleurodeles waltl. The sequence continues at coordinate 1,630,113,386 of NC_090440.1, forward strand.
ATTTTATTTAATTTAGTATTTCCTATGTTATGTGTGGTATTATGTAGTACGAAGGCTGTTTCCGTTTTTTTTGCGGAATCTATTTTGTATTGTTTACTAAAAAAAGAGGTTGCGTAGAATGTTTGGGAAGTGACCCTTGTTCCTAGGCTTTATGTTAGTGGGTTGGAACGTTGGGAGCATGCCAGTAGACCCGATTCAGACGGGAGACTCACGATTTTTTAAGCCAAAAATGCAGTTATCTTGGCCACCTCCCACGTGAAATGGCCGCTGCTTCAACAGAAGTCAATGGGGGGATTCAGTCTTGCGATTATACTTTTTTTTGGTTAAATCTCCCACTTCCTCGTCTTAACCCGTTGCCCCTCCATGGACTTAATGGTTAGGTCCGTGGCTGCGCAGCTCAGGCAAAACGGACGTAACCATTACGTCCAAATACCGGCCCTCGGGGGGAAGCGCAGGGCAGGGCTTCCCCTTCTACCCCCGACCCCACTGATCCCCACAGTGACATCTGCGATCTCCCATAAGCATTTCTCTTCCGCTTTGGAGGAGGGGGCCGGAGGAGGTATGAAAGGAAAGGAAAAGCCTTTCCTTTCCTTTCATTTCTCTGCAAGCATTTCTGCTGCCCGATCGCAATGCGATCGGGCAGCAGAAATGCCCACTAGACGCCAGGGAATTTTTTTATTTTTTGTAATTGTCATGAGGGGAGTGCCCCCTTGGGCAAGGGCCGATCGTCAGGGGGCCAAATAATTTTTAGGCCATTTCTGCCCCCCCTGAGGGCAGATTGCCTAATATAATTAGGCCGATCTGCCCCCGAGGGGGGGGCCAGAAACCACTAGACACCAGGGATTTTTTTTGTACTTACGCATAAGGTGAGCGGCCCCTTGAGCAAGGGCTGCTCTCCGGGGGGTGGGGGGAAATATTTTTAGGACATTTCTGCCCCCCTGGGGGCAGAAAACCCCTAGACAGCAGGGATACAAAAATTTTTTTTTTTTTTTTTTTTTATTTTTTTTTTAATATGTGGTGAGTGACTCCTTAGGCAAGGGTCGCTTCCTGGGGGGCCAAATTAATTTTAGGCAATAACCCTCGATCCACACCTGGGGGGGGGGAGGGGGGGGCAGAACGTCTTCTAGATGCCAGGGAATAAAAAAAGAAAAATAGTTGTGTGGTGGCTTCCAATCAGTATGGGCCTGGTTATGCCCCCACCCCAACTGAAGGGTGTAACAGTCTTTCAGCTCTCCCCCCACACACTAAAACATCTTATCCCACGGCAAGCAAGAGGACATTTGATTTTTGGGGGTTTTGGTTTTACATTTGGGCCATGAGAGCTTGGTAACTCTCAAAATCGTCCCACTTGGAATGGTGAGGGCTGCACTTTTTTGACTTTGGGACGCTGCCATGTAGAAAAATCCACAAGACCTAGACACATCTGAAAACTAAACATCTGGTTGATCACAGGGTGGTGTGCTTCACATGCACCCCACACCATTTTCTTATCCACAATGCCCGGCAAACCTTCAACTTTGCTGGAAATCACACATTTTTCCCACATTTTTGTGATGGAACCTTCCGGAATCTGCAGGAATCCACAAAATTCCTACCACCTAACATTGTCTCATCTATACCGATAAAAATTCTGCTGCACTTGTCAGCCTAAAAATGTTTTTTTTCAAACTGCCCTTTTGGACCCGCTTTGGTTCCCCCTCAATTTCGACATGTTTTTGGCTCTTCCCTGTCACAGCCACTTGGCCCACCTACACATGGGAGGTATCATTTTTACTGGGAGACTGAGGGGAACGTTGGGTGGTAGGAAAGTTGTCCGGGTGCGGTGATCCCACACAGAAATGTGGATAAATTAGATTTTTTTAGCTAAATTTGAGGTTTGCTGAGGATTCTAGGTAAGGAAACATTGGGCGATCCACGCAAGTCAGACCTCCAAGGACTCCCTCGGGTGTCTATTTTTCAGAAATGTCTGAGTTTGGTAGGTTTCCCTAGATGGCTGCTGAGCCCAGGACCAAAAACGCAGGTGCCCCCACCTTCAAAAACAGATAGTTTTGTTTTTGATGTGTCCAGATAGTGTTCTGGGGCATTTCCTGTCGCGAGCGCAAGGCCTACCCACACAAGTGAGGTACCATTTTTATCGGGACACTTGGGGGAACGCTGGGTGGAAAGAAATTTGTGCCTCCTCTCAGATTCCAGAACTTTCAGTCACCGAAATGAGAGGAAAAAGTGTTTTTTTGGCCAAGTTTTGAAGTTTGCAAAGGATTCTGGGTAACAGAACCTGGTGAGAGCCCCACAAGTCACCACATCATGGATTCCCCTAGGTGTCTAGTTTTCAACAATGTGCAGGTTTGGTAGGTTTCCCTAGGTGCCAGCTGAGCTAGAGGCCAAAATCCACAGCTAGGCACTTTGCAAAAAACAGCTCTATTTTCTTTGGGAAAATGTGATGTGTCCACGTTGTGTTTTGGGGCATTTCCTGTTGCGGGTGCTAGGCCTACCCACACAAGTGAGGTACCATTTTTATCAGGAGACTTGGGGGGGAACGCTGGGTGGAAGGAAATTTGTGGCTCCTCTCAGATTCCGGAACTTTCTGTCACCGAAACGTGAGGAAAAAGTGTTTCTGTGGACAAATTTTGAGGTTTGCAAAGGATTCTAGGTAACAGAACCTGGTGAGAGCCCCACAAGTCACCCCATCTTAGATTCCCCTAGGTGCCAAGTTTTAAAAAATGCGCAGGTTTGGCAGGTTTCCCTAGGTGCCGGCTGAGCTAGAGGCCAAAATCCACAGCTAGGCACTTTGCAAATAACAGCTCTGTTTTCTATGGGAAAATGTCATGTGTCCAGGTTGTGTTTTGGGGGTTTTCCTGTCACGGGCTAGGCCTACCCACACAAGTGAGGTACCATTTGTATAGGGAGACTTGGGGGAACGCTGGGTGAAAGGACATTTGTGGCTCCTCTAAGATTCCAGATCTTTCTGTCACCGAAATATGAGGAAAAAGTGTTTTTTTGGCGGAATTTTGAGGTTTGCAAAGGATTCTGGGTAACAGAACCTGGTAAGAGCCCCACAAGTCACCCCATCTTGGATTCCCCTAGGTGTCTAATTTTCAGAAATGTGCAGGTTTGGTAGGTTTCCCTAGGTGCCGGCTGAGTTTGAGGCCAAAATCTACAGCTAGGCACTTTGCAAAAAAAATGTCAGATTTCAATGTAAAAATTTGATGTGTCCATGCTGCATTTCCTGTCGCGAGCATTAGGCCTACCTATGCAAGTGAGGTACCATTTTTATTGGGAGACTTGGAGGAACACAGAATGGCAAAAACAAGTGTTATTGCCCCTTGTCTTTCTCTACATTTTTTCCTTCCAAATGTAAGACAGTGTGTAAAAATAGCCTGTTTAAGAAATGACCTGTAATTCACATGCTAGTATGAGCACCCCGGAATTCAGAGATGTGCAAATAACCACTGCTTCTCAACACCTTATTGTGTGATCATTTTGGAAATACAAAGGTTTTTTTGATACCTATTTTTCTCTCTTTATATTTCAGCAAATCAGTTGCTGTATACCCGTTATAGAATGAAAACCCATTGCAAAGTGCAGCTCATTTATTGGCTCTGGGTACCTAGGGTTCTTGATGAACCCTATGTATCCCCGCAACCATATGAGTCCAGCAGACGTAACGGTATATTGCTTTAAAAAATCTGACATCGCAGGAAAAAGTTACAGAGTAAAACGTGGCGAAAACTGGCTGTTTTTTTCACCTCAATTTCAATATTTTTTTATTTCAGCTGTTATTTTCGGTAGGAAAACCTTGTAGGATCTACACAAATTACCCCTTGCTGAATTCAGAATTTTGTCTACTTTTCAGAAATGTTTAGCTTTCCGGGATCCAGCATTGGTTTCATACCCATTTCTGTCACTAACTGGAAGGAGGCTGAAAGCACAACAAATAGTCAAAATGGGGTATGTCCCAGTAAAATGCCAAAATTGTGTTGAAAATTTGGGTTTTCTGATTCAGGTCTGCCTGTTCCTGAAAGCTGCGAAGATGGTGATTTTAGCACTGCAAACCCTTTTTTGATGCCCTTTTTAGGGGGGAAAAACACAAGCCTTCTTCTGCAGCCCTTTTTTACCATTTTTAAAAAATATATATATATATTCACTGTATTTTTACTAATTTCTTGGTCTCCATCAGGGATACCCACAAAGTCTGGGTACCTCTAGAATCCCTAGGATGTTGGAAAAAAAGGACGGAAACTTTGCGTGGGTAGCTTATGTGGTCAAAAAGTTATGAGGGCCTAAGCGCGAACTGCCCCACACAGCCAAAAAAAAGGCTTGGCACCCGAGGGGGAAAAGGACTGGCAGCGAAGGGGTTAAAGGGTGGCATGTATGCTTGAGCCAGGGAGGCGGTCTGGGTCCACATGGAGCGTGCTGTGGACCGAAGGTTCTTTTATAATAAAGGAAGCATTGCTTCTTTACTGAACCACCACTATCCAGACATATTCTCGAGCAAGCGTCTAAAGTGTTTCAACACCTAGTTGAAATTACAATAAAGCGCTACTTCCGTCGGAGAAAACACTGCGAGTGGAATTTCATGAGGAGTCTACCCTACAAAAGTTCCGTCAAGCTAGGATCATGGCTTAATTAGGAGCAACTGAAAGATTTGAAGCATGAAAGGCAGTTTAGACGCCATAACTGCGACTAGGATTTACTTCCGGGTAAAAATACTTCAGAAAAACCGTGAGTCTAAGTGAAAGCGCCCTTCAGGCGCACATCGTGGTTGCCATTTTGAAGCAGTAACTGGTTTACTTTATTTGTAAGAATAACGCCCGGTTTCGGATTTATATAATAAAATAGTCTGGTAGTAAATAGTAAATGACAAAATTACGTTAGCTTGATAAGAATTAAGAGAGTAATTTAACGTTTAAAGGAATATGTAATATGATCAGAAACAAAAAAATGGTGTACAGGAAACCTATGTATGCAAGCTGAAAAAAATACTGATTTGCTAATTGGTCAGAATTTCGTTAGAAAACTGTAACTTGGAGTGACTTCTGTAAATCTAATTCTTCTGGCAGATCTTGCATTACGTGCACGCGAGAGGAAGATGCCGTCAGTCTCATTTCTCTGTCTTTAACGCCGTGTACAGAGGTTTTCCATAGATTGACCTAGAGGGCACCCGTAGTTAGGTTGCCAGGATACGAGGCTTGAAGCTGCCAGTGCTGCGCACAGGACGATCGCTGAAGATGTTGTCTGTGCTTGATGCGCTCTGGGAGGATCGGGATGTTCGCTTCGATATTTCCCCGCAGTAAGGGACAGATACATTGCTCTGACATTGCATCATCTGAAAGCTTAGGACATCTGGCCCAAATATAGTTCACTGCATGGTGCACGGTGCATTTGCGTTGTTCGAGCGCACCGTGTTCACCATCTCCCTTAGGAACTTCATGCACATTAGAGTGGATTATTTAGCAGAAGGGTTCCCATTGGCAGAATTAGTTGGGTTTTGGTTATGTATTCACGCCCCCATTCCAAAAGAGAGGGAGGAGTTGGTCGCCCCGCAAAAGCAAGGAGTTACCTACAGCGTTACTGCAGGTGCGCAGGCTTTATAAAACGAATTCCCTAATCAGGCTCCCCATAGGCAGAGTACGCAAAGTTAACTCCAATGAGGAGAAGGTGTATCAGAAACATATTATGCAAACACTACAGACTACGCAGGTTTAGGTTTTTCAAAAAGTTGGCGACCGCTCCGTGCTCATTAATACAAGTTAACTTTGAATAGGTTAATGAGGATAATACCTGTGCCGCCATCAGACACCATCAACAACTCGCAGAGATATGGGAAGCTAGGTGATATGGGCAAGAAAGTGAAGGGGACTTGTTCGGCTATGATGTTTGTAAGAATTTGTGTAGTTCATTCGGGCAGTAGAACAAGTCATACATACTGACCTCATAAACATAAAACCCATTTACAGAAATAATATGTTTGCGAAAGCGTATGTGAGTATCATGGTAGATTTTGCTAGTAGCGTTGGTCGAAATTGATTGGTGTTGTGTTCACTCCACACGATTTCGATAAAAAGAGATGTCTTTATTTAAGTGTAAGATCAAGATGCAGGCCCACAAAGATGTTTTAAGCTGCTTCCCACATTTTCCAACCGTTCCTTCACCACCCACCATTCCATTGCATGTTCGCATTCCAGTCATGGTGAACTATCTAATATTCCACCCCAATGAAATAATAAAATGCAATGAACACAACAATTGGACGTAAAGACCACCTCCTGTCATATCACAAGAGCTGCTTCTTCGCCCAGCTCGCCTTTCTATTTTCTGTGCCCAGTTCACTCTCTTTCATGTGACCTCAGCGCACCCCTCCCTTATTCTGCCTAGCTTTTCTCTGATACGACCACCAGCTGCTGCTCTGAACGCCCACCTTCAACTGGGGTTTACCTGAAACTGATCAGTAACCTCTTCTTGTTACGAACGGAACTACTGTGCCCCCGGTTTTTCTTACTCCCTTTGTCCCAGCTAGTAGCAGCTATACCTCTCGGCCTGTTGTGACAGCTCTCTTACTTCATCAATCCTTTATTCCTTTCATTCTCACTTTTCACTCTTTCATCTTGGCTTCCCTAGCCCCTCAAGACTTAACCGCTCCCCACTTTCCTCTAGTTTCCTCCCATTCCCCACAATTCACTCTTCTTCACCACAGCTCCTTTCTTGTTTCTTTACTCCACCTTCGGCTGCCGCTTTCCTTCACCACATCTCGTTTCTTCCTCCTTAAAGCTGAAATTGAGTTTTCCTTTCATCCTTTTCCCCCCACCCTCTCCCAGCCTAGTGCTTCTTTCTCTCTTCAGACCCCTCCTTTATGACCAAGTTCCCCTAACTTTAGCATGTCCCTGCCACTCTTCTTTCATTGCCCAAGCATCCCACAGATCTGGTGGCATAAAGTCTTTCCTAAATGCTAACTGCCTTAGTAAATATGGGACGGGAAGGTTTCTACAACAATTTACTTTGTAAGCTAAGCATCGAATGGCCACCCCACTTATTTCTGCAAAAACGAGCAGCCGAGCACCAGCGCTTGTCCTGAATTGGCACACTCTGAGCTTTGCCATTTCCACATCTTCCTGCCTCTTTACTGCAGAATCCAAGATTTTGCAGGTGACGCATTGTGAAAACAAAAACACTTTTAGGAAGTACAGCTTGAGTTTGGATAGTAAAAGCGTTAGCAACTGCATAGCTATTTCTGTCGTGTCCTTTCCTTGAATGTTTTATATCTGACTACTGTAAGGTTTTTTTTTACGAGGCTGACAGTATGTGGAATATCTTTCATATAAGCAGTTTTAAATGAATGGTCTGGCCCTGATGAAAATAAGTCGTGATGTCGAATAAGGGAAACGCGTTCCAAGTTTGTACTTGTTGTACCCTTTTGTGTAATAATGAATCACCAAAGGATCCCCTTTTTAAAAAATCTATACGCTATGTTTTACCCCTGTAAAATTAAAAACAGTGTTTCTTAAAATGGATGCTTTATGCACACAGTGCAGGCAGGTGAAGGTGGGCTGGGGGTGCATGATTCGCTGTATTCTCACATGTTTTTGGAAGGACCAGTCTTGAAATGAGTAAGAGTTGAGACCACAATATTATGCTCTACTCAATGCTTGAATGCTGTTACCATGGTGAATGACAAGACAAAGGAGAACAGCATATCTTTTTTGTTTGCTCACTTCTACCACATTTACGTATTCCTGATCATTAAAAAACGTGGTGCTAATTGATGGAATGGATATATTAAATTGACATGTGTAGGAAAATGGCTCCCTGTTGCAGTAAACCCCCCCCCCCCCCACACACACACTTTTTGCCTGATATTGATGCTGACTTGACTGAGAGTGTACTGGGACTCTGCTAACCAGGCCCCAGCACCAGTGTTCTTTCACTAAAACTGTACCATTGTTTCCACAGTTGGCACACCCCTGGCACACATATAAGTCCCTTGTAAAAGGTGTGAGCAGGGAAGGTCCCTAAGGGCTGCAGCATTTGTTGTGCCACTCTAAGGGACCCCTCACCTAACACATGCATACTGCCATTGCAGATTGTGTGTGTTGGTGGGGAGAAAAAGGCAAAGTTGATATGGCACCCGCCTCTGGATGCCATGCACACAAAATATTGCCTGTGGCATAGGCAAGTCACCCCTCTAGCAGGCCTTAAAGCCCTAAGGCATGGTGCACTATACCACAGGTGAGGACATAGCTGCATGAGCAATATGCCCCTACAGTGTCTAAGTCCATTCTTAGACATTGTAAGTACAGTGTGGCCATATTAAGTATATAGTCTGGGAGTTTGTCAAAACGAACTCCACAGCTCCACAATGGCTACACTGAATACTGGGAAGTTTGATATCAAACTTCTCAGAATAATAAACCCACACTGATGCCAGTGCTAGATTTATCACAAAATGCACACAGAGGGCATCTTAGAGATGCTCCCTGTATTTTACCCAATCCTTCAGTGCAGGACTGACTGGTCTGTGCCAGCCTGCCACTGAGGGACGAGTTTCTGACCTCCTGGGGTGATAGCCTTTGTGCTCTCTGAGGCCAGAAACAAAGCCTGCACTGGGTGGAGGTGCTTCACACCCCCCCCCCTGCAGGAACTGTAACACCTAGCAGTGAGCCTCAAAGGCTCAGGCTTCATGTTACAATGCCCCAAGGCAATCCAGCTAGTGGAGATGTCTGCCCCCGGACACAGCCCCACTTTTGGTGGCAAGTCCGGAGGAGATAATGAGAAAAACAAGGAGTCGCCACCCTCCAGCCAGGGCAGCCCCTAAGTTATCCTGAGCTGAGGTGACCCCCACCTTAGAAAATCCTCCATCTTGCTTTGGAGGATTTAGCCCAATAGGGATAGGGAAGTGCTCCCCTTCCCAAAGGGAGGGAGCACAAGGAGGGTGTAGCCACCCTCAAGGACAGTAGCCATTGGCTACTGCCCCCTGACCCTAACACCCCCCTAAGTTTAGTATTTAGGGGCAACCCTGAACCAAGATCATCAGATTCCTGACGACCTGAAACAAGAAGAAGGACTGCTGACCTGAAAACCCCACAGAGACGACGGAGACAACAACTGACTTGGCCCCAGCCTGACTGGCCCGTCTCCAGACTCAAAGAACCTGCAACAGCGACGCATCCAGCAGGACCAGCGACCTCTGCTGATTCAGAGGACTGCCCTGCAACACGAAGGACCAAGAAACACCAGAGGACAGCGGCTCTGTCTGAAGGACCAAGAAACTCCAGTGGACAGCTGCTCTGTCTATTCTACTAAAAAGAAACCATCTTTAAAGGGACTCCAGCCTCACTCCTGAAGCGTGAGTCCCCAACACTCTGCATCCAACGCCCCCAGCTCGTGTCCAGAAGAACCAACACTGCAGAGAGGACCCCCAAGCGTCTCCAGCGACGTGGACACCCTGAGACGACCTCCCTACACCCCCACAGTGCCGCCTGCAGAGAGAATCCAGAGGCTCACCCTGACCGCGACTGCCTGGTAACAAAGAACCCAATGCCTGGAAGAAGCACTGCACCCGCAGTCACCAGGCCCGAGAGAAACCAACCACGGGTGCAGGAGTGACCAGCAGGCGGCCCTCATCTGTGCCCAGTCGGTGGCTGGCCCCAGAAGCCCCCCCTGTGCCCTGCTTGCATCGCCAGAGTGGCCCCCGGGTCTATCTATTGATTTCTATCTAAAACCAGACACCTACTTTGCACACTGCACCCGGCCGCCCCAGTTCCGCTGAGGGTGTATTTTGTGTGCTTGCTTGTGACCCCCCCCCCCCCCCCCCCCCCCCCCCCCAGTGCTCTACAAAACCCCCCTGGTCTGCTCCCAGAGGACGCAGGTGCTTACCTGCTAGCAGACTGGAACCGGAGCACCTCTGGTCTCCATAGGCGCCTATGTTATTTGGGCTCTACCTTGACCTCTGCACCTGACAGGCCCTATGTTGCTGGTGCTGGGTGTTTGGGGTTGACTTGAAACCCCAACGGTGGGCTGCCTATGCCCCGGAGACTGAGCTTGTAAGTGCTTTACTTACCTGCTAAACTAACTTGTACTTACCTCCCCCAGGAACTGCTGATTTTTGCAGTGTCCACTTTTGCCAAAACTGTGAACATTACTGTTTTAATTCAAAGTTCCATATTTACCTATGCCAAGTACCTTACAGTTTATGTACTTGAATTCTGAATCTTGAGGTTCTAAAATAAATTAAGAAAATAATATTTTTCTATATAAAAAACTATTGGCCTGGAGTTAAGTCTTTGAGTGTGTGTTCTCATTTATTACCTGTGTGTGTACAACAAATGCTTAACACTACCCTCTGATAAGCCTACTGCTCGACCACACTACCACAAATTAGACCATTAGTATTATCTAATTTTGGCACTATCAACCACTAAGGGGAGCACTTGGACTCTGTGCACACTAACTCTCACTTTGAGGTAGAATATACAGAGCCAACGTCCTGCAACAAGAGCTTGGATAAAAATTATTGAAGGCATTTTAGAATGTTATCATTTGTTGTTTGACTTTTTTTTGCATATGTTATTGAATTTAAATTTCGGGGACTAAAAGGCTTGTTGGATTCCTGTTATTTATGCAGAATGTCTTCCATACTTATCGAAATTGAATAAGATAATTATTATCACAAACGTAAAAAGTATGCACATTTAAGAAGTAAAAAAAAATTGTCACCCTCGTTTACCATGGCTAATTTATGTCTGTTCATTAAAATTGAAGTACTTCACCAAGACAAAAACAGTTGTGTCAGAATATGTTGACAGTTTGCCTTTGCCAATCAATGAAAAACGATCTCAGTGTAGTTTGTATGTGCCTACTTTACTAGCGATGGAACAAGAATACCCAGGTAGTTTAAATTGTGTACAACCCAGGAAGCTCAGAGGCAGGTGACATCACCAGAAGGCACATCAGAGGACAGCTTGTGTGGCAATTGCTTTTTTGTGTTGTCAGACGCAGTATCTCAAGCACTTACATTTCTATTTTTGACTGACATTAATCTGCACAGTACAACATTAAAAACAAGATGAACGTTTGCACTTCAGTCCCATGCTAACCTAGGTTTTATTTTAAAACCGTAATCCTATAAAGAGCTTAAAATTGCCAGTTTAAGATGCAGCGACCACGTCACAATCTGCTCAGCAAGACCTATTGCTTCAGCTGTCTTAAACGGGATCAGCTTTCTAGTGAATCTTTTTATTTTATAATAAACTTAATATTTAATTCGGACAACACAAACTCTGTCACTAATGCCCACATGCGTTCCACGTGCAGGCATGCAGTTAAAGTCTTTCAAAAAGATTTGTTCACATCGGGCAGAGGGTGCGCTTTAGAAAAATAAAAGCTGTAGTGGTTATTGACCTGCTGAGTAGCCGGTGCCAAAATTAAGGGTGACTGTAAAGGACCTCTTTTGCTGGAGTTTATTGGATTAGTTTTTAGGTCTCACCTACACAGCACCTGCCCTGTGCTGCGAGATGTATTGTCTAAAATTCAGTCAGCTTACAACCCACCCACAAAATACTATTAGTTTTCTTTGTCACTCTCATTTTCAATCTTTCAATTGCTTACCTCCCCTAGGCTTCACTTCCATTCTTGTGTAGCTCCTTCCTAGAGCATGGACTGGGGCCACTTTTGTACTACATCGTCTTTTTGCAATACACTATTTTTCTTATTTTATAAGCCGGCATTTCAGTATTATTCCTGGATGTGCAGTGTGTTTTCCTACTTTTAGCACAAGCAAATGGCTTCTTATTTCGTTTGCTTTCACCCTGTCTTCTGTCTCTATTGACGCTTTAGTTATACACCCATAACTCTACTACTCTTGGTCAACCTACTTTATGCCACTCTACTCTGCATCACTCCACCCTACGGCATCATACTCAATGCCACTCCACTCTATGCCACTCAACTCTACAGCACTCTTTGTACGTCACTCTGCTCTTCTTTACGCACTCTCCTCTAGCCAATCCACCACACACAGTGCCCCTCTAGGGCTCTCTACTTTATGCCACTCTAGTCTATGCCACTCTACTCCATTTTGCACCACTCTTCACCAGTCCACTCCGTCACTCTACTCCATGCCACTCTACTCTACTTAGCCCCACTTTACGTCACACTTCTCTACTCTTCTCTACGCCACTCTACTCCACTCTGCGTCAAGCTCCTTTACACTATATCACTAACTTTTAGCCATACTGAATAGGATCCAAGCTTCTGTAAAACCTGGCTAGAATACATTGGTGAAGACGTATTGGTTTGTCAATTCTTGTTTTTGAATTTCTTTTTATTGGAATTTAAGCAACTCCTAAAAAAATAAATAAAAAAAAAAAAACATTCCCAGTACACAACAGTCCATTGGCATCCCGTATATAGGGTTACACATTTTTTTTTAAAACTTGTTTTTATTAGCAGTTGCATATTATAGGGTATGACATGATGGCCTAGGTCACATGACCGCATCACTGTACATGCCAACACAGTCTTCCATCAACAGAAACAAAGGAAACCATTGGTCCACTAATAAGGGCTGTGGGCTGCTACAGTGGCCACTTCCAGAGAGACACATAGCTACATATATCGGTCATATAATGTGCATCTCTGCATCTATATTAAGAGTTAAAAGTATGGTACTTAAGAAACCAAAAACAGCCTAGGCAACAAACATGTGAAATAGATATAAAAAAGTGTTACACATTAACACTTAATTGGTCAAGCCATGCTCCAGCCCCTATGTACGTAAATTAGATAAGATCAATTGTGTTTTTGGCAGTATTTTTGTAAAGTAATGTATATTGTGTGAAGCACTCAAGGGAGTCTATTATTGAGAGTGCTGACCAGTTTTAGCAACATGGCAACCCAGTTAGCCCAGTCTTCGATTGGCTTCTTGTCTCTTCTTGAGGATTTCATATACTGTTCATCTATTATAGCCCATTTCACCAAGTCTTGTTCCCATTATTCAAATTTTGGCGTAAACAGGGGGACCTAATGAACTGCTATTCACATTTTTGCCATGACTGTGTCGAACGAAACTAGTCTTACTTTAATTTTGTAATTCTTCTTTGAGTTTATTGGATGAGTTGACAGCAATTTTTGCAGGAAAAAGTTGGGTCTAGTGACAAAATATATCCTAAAATTGTATAAGAAAACACCTTAAGTTTTTAAATATTTGCAAATTTCCACACTATAATAGAATCAACTTATAACCTGTTTTTCATCGTTATGTGTGGTTTAAAATACAATACAATAGGGTGATCGAATAACTAGGAGACTACTACCAAAAGAAAACAAAGCGAATAAAGCAAACACAAATGTGAATCCTTACATGCACACGCAGCCTTAGGGCCTGAGGGATTTAGAACGCGACAGATGGGTTACTCTGTCACAAGGGTGACAATATCCTGTCCGCCAAAATCTAAATCCCATTATATTCTATGGGATTTAGATTTCGTCAGATGGTACATCATCACCGTTGTGACGGAGTAACCCGTCCAACGAGTTCTAAATCAGGCCCTAAGTTTTTGTCCAGATCAGTGACATCAATATTTTTTATGTGATGGACAGAAAAAAGGTTGTACAACAATGAATCCATAGGTTGATGCTGCTATGTGAAAACTCCTTCAGAAGTTGCACAGAAAAAAATCTTATGTTTTTGCATTCACACAAGTCCAGATTCGTAAAGATACTGATAAGGCCATGAAGCACTCTGACCTTCTATAGTTCCTGGGTGTCCTACTGAAGGTATATGGTTGGATGCTGTAGTTATAATAAGCCCTGTTTGGGAGATGTTGACTGAGGTGCTTGAGGTTCGAAAACATGTTTGAAACATGCTGCAGTGGATGCCACATGCAAAAACAACAGATGATGAACGGAATGCAGAACAAATCAAACTTTCACCCCAGTCACAGATCTGGGGTTAATCCACCAGTTTTTTTTGTTTGCCATGCCAATCCAGTTTGGACCTAGCCATATACAAATCAGTCTTGCCATGGGAACAGTCCAGCCCGAACTGCCAGGCCAGGTCCTCCCTGGGCCATAAACGAGCATCCTTGGAGTGGTTTCAGGATATCAGCCTTCATCAGGCATGCTAGCTTGAATCTGGTGGCATAGCAAGCACAGGGCCCACGTCTGGGCATACCCTTCCCACTTGGGGCGACAAACACAAAAACAACATATGATGGACGGAATGCAGAACAATTCAAACATTTACCCCCAGTCACAGATCTGGGTTTAATCCATCAGTTTTTTGTTTGCCATGTCACAGTGTATGCCACAGCAATACACATAGAGTACTGAAGCAAGTGTGAGAGAAGTACCAGCTGCAATTCCTATTTACTAGATGGAAAGGATCAAAATCAGTGGCTTGTGTCTGTAATGATGAGAAGCATAATTTTTAAAGATACCTTTTATTGTTTGCAGTTGATAAACAGCAAAACACAAAAAGATTCAAAGAAATGACAGCCATCCCCAAACATTTGATATGAAGTAACAGGTTTTCGCAGTTCAGACCCCACAAAGATACATATGTATCATGCCCCAGTACTCTGCTTTCATGGCAACATAGGTGCTGCAACACTAAAGGTGGAAGGAACTTGCACCTATTCCTCATAGGAAGTGTCCTGCAACCCCTCCCATCCCACATACTTACTCAGAAGCGCCCCTCAAACCTGCATGTCCACCTCCAATTCCTCATTATGTTGACATTTTTTGAGGCATACTTCTTCCTCAACCGCCCACTCGTTTACATCCCTCACCCATCTGTTTACACTGGACCCAGCCTGCCCCATCCAGGTAATTGCAACTCGTCTCTTGTCTAGTAACAACAGCAAGTACCAGAATTTAAATTATTTTTTTTGCCCTTATCCTGTTTAACATCCCCAACAATCAAACAACCTGGGTCCAAATACTGTGGTCTCTGGCAGTCCAATAGACACCCAAAATGAATTTACCATGGAACAGTACCATGCAAGGCGCAAGAAAGAAGCTACCGGGCCCCGACACCGCCTGCGCCTCCTCAGAGGTGATAAAATCCTCATATGGGTACAAGTCTCTAAGGGTGTTGCAGCTGCTCCCAACCAAGCAGTAACATCCACCCACTCAACAAGTGTACGAAAGGCTGCTTGGTCCCAAAAAGTAAACTCCAGAGCAAAAGGGCCTGAACCCAGCACTACCTTGACAGCTCTCTCCCATAGAGACGCCATGTGCCTAATTAGGTATGATAACCGGTGTTGGATCCCACCCTCCCGAAAACAAAAAATGGGGGAGAGTAACAGCACATGTCTAATCCGCCAATAGCGATTCCTCCCAGTTAGCCCCATCTGACAACCATTAGGTGGCGTGCTGCAGCTGGAAGGCCAAGTTATACATCTCTGTATTAGGAACCTTCAACCCACCTCCTAGCGTGGGCAACAATAGAGAATCACATGTAACCCTGCTTCTCCTGCCCGCCCAAATAAGCTTTGTAAAAAGAGAGTCTAATCTCCAAAATGCCGCCTGGAACAGAGTATCAAACGAATGCTGCATAGTGTGCAGGCACTGGGGAAAAAGCACCATCTTAGCCACAACCACTTGACCCATTAGGGATAGTGGGAGGGTGTTCCAAAATGTGACCAAAGCTCTCAGACCATTATTGACTCTATCAATATTATAATGCCTTCCGTTTTGGAAGGTGTGCACCACCTTAATCCCTCAAGTAACAGAAATGATCAGTTTCCCATCGTAGGGGCAGGGTGGGCAGGTAAGCTGATTCCCTGTCAGCCAGCGCACCCAACGGAAACAGAAGCAATTTCCCTTGATTAATTTTAAGGCCTGTGAGCTCCCCAAATGTACCTAAATATTTCAGGAGAAGAGGTAGGGACTTCCAAGGGCCGTAAGATAAAAGATGGTGTCATGTGCATAAAGGGACACCAAATGATTACCATTACCTACTTGAATCCCCATTCCGGTATCGTCAGCTGACCTTGAATCCCAGTGGCTCAAGCACCATGGCAGAAAGGAGAGGTGATGGGGCAGCCCTGTCCCGTACCCCCACCCACGAGTCAGAGCACAAGCGACCAACTTTCCCCCGGCTATTGGTGCGGTATACAGCAGACACACCTATGCTGAAATTGCACCCCAAACCCCATTTCCTCTAACACGGTCATGAGATAATGCCAGTCCACAGCAGTGGTGTGGAATTCCTGTAGCCCGGATGCCCAGGACAATATTGTTTGGGGTCAAGGACAACGGGGTTTCGTGTTTATTTTGTTCTTGGGACAAGTATGCCCAACCCCCTGCAGCACAAACCCTTTGGCTGCAAGTTTACAGGAAAGGGAACTGTTGAGTTAATATTTGTATCCCTGTAAATGCTGTTCGAACTTGTATTCAAGGTTCAATAATGCAGTGCCTTTATTAGTAAGATGAGTGCTTTAAATAAACGTTGTAAGCTCTCACTGAACTGCTGACAGCGGTTCCAGTAAAAAAAAATTATACACACATTTGAAAAGTTTAACAATATGAGGCTACATATAATGCTCCCACAGTGATCTCTGATTAGATGCAAATGTTTTCAGAAGCTTGTAAGTAAGATTGATGATTCTTTGCTTTTGAAATAAAATGTTCAGAAAAAAATGCAAATAGGAAAACAACTTTTTGCTAAATTACTGTGAAACTTTATGTACTAGTTGTTCGAAGTATAATTTGGTAAAATGTGTTGATGCATGCTAGTATTTCCCAAAAATATTCGTAATGGAAAATTAGTTTAACCATTTTCAACAGGATTATGGGAAACATGAAAATGAGCAAGCACTGACAAAGCCAACTGATCCAACATTGGTGGTCAGTCTTTTGGTTTTGTCAATGCATGTCTTGTTTTGACATGGCTTTTGTAAAACGTTAATGTTGTGGGAGCTGCCAGGCCCTCACTGTTGTAACAAACATTGGCAAAAAGCAAAAACAATTTTTGGTCTCAAAAAGCACGTATTGCCACAGTAGTTTCTTGCACTGAGAAAACTACTTTTTGTGCCAATATGCTAATTGTGGAACAGGAGCCCGCTGTCACTCACATTAAAGCCAGCCGATAGCTGGATGGAAGAGTTATTGAATTTAATAAAAACAAAATGTCTTGGTTATCGCCAGACCTAATTAGGGGCCCAATTCTTTAAAAAGAAATCACAAAAGTGCCCCCATGGTATATGTCTTTGCATTACTTCAGAATTATGACTTTCATGAATTCACAGGAGTAGACCAGGAAATCGTACTTCTAGAAAATATGTGTAAACTATATTTCAGCACATGCAAATATGCATGTGTAGATATGCTCATGCGAAAATCTATTGAGCGTTTACAAGTTCACTTTCCCTCCAACAACTTTTTTCTCAGTGTTAGAAAAACTTCTACTTCTGCCCTTGTCAGTAGTAAATTTCCAACCTTTCTCATTGTGTGAAAATATTAGAGAAGAGTTCGCAAAAATCCTTAAAGCATGCAAGTTAGTAGGCTTGCACAGACTCCAAGGGATTCCAGCCCTGGAACTATTGCTTACTGCTTCCTCCAGCCCCAGTACGTACTTCTGCGGAATGGTGGCCTAAATAAGGAAATCGCTAGTATTCAGCCCTACTATAGTATTAGCCCTGGCATAATCAGAGAGGCTAATATTAAAGCACTTATATAATGAGATTGCTGTAATAATGTGTTGCCACACTACAAGGCACCAAAGGTACAAGTACATTTCTTTACAGGGAAAGTAGATTTATAAAGCAACCTGTAGATATTTTAATAAATTCCACACCCCTACCACAGTATTGAATGCCTTAGCAATATCGATAGATTCCACCACCAGCTCCTCTTCTCTACCCTCTACTTCATGAATAGCATGCATCAGCCATCTCAAGTTCATGGTAGTGTTACACCCTGGAATAAAACCGCAATGATCCTCATGGACCAATTGAGAAATCACTGGGTGCAGTCTAAGGGCTAGGACCTTAACCCCTTCGCTGCCAGGCCTTTTCCCCCTCAGGTGGCAAGCCTTTTTTTGGCTATTGGGGGCAGTTCACGCTTAGGCCCTCATAACTTTTTGTTCACATAAGCTACCCACGCCAAATTTGCGTCCTTTTTTTCCAACATCCTAGGGATTCTAGAGGTACCCAGACTTTGTGGGTTCCCCAGAAGGAGGCCAAGAAATTAGCCAAAATACAGTGAACATTTTGTTTTTTTTCAAAAAAATTGGAAAAAGGGCTGCAGAAGAAGGCTTGTGGTTTTTTCCCTGAAAATGGCATCAACAAAGGGTTTGCGGTGCTAAAATCACCAGCTTCCTAGCTTTCAGGAACAGGCAGACTTGAATCAGAAAACCCAAATTTTCAACACAATCTTGGCATTTTACTGGGACATACCCCATTTTTACGATTTTTGTGCTTTCAGCCTCCTTCCAGTCAGTGACAGAAATGGGCATGAAACCGCAACATTTCTGAAAAGTAGACAAAATTCTGAATTCAGCAAGGGGTAATTTGTGTAGATCCTACAAGGGTTTCCTACAGAAAATAACAACTGAAAAAACAAAATATTGAAATTTAGGTGAAAATATCTGCAATTTTTCTCTACGTTTTACTCTGTAACTTTTTCCTGCAATGTCAGATTTTTTAAAGCAATATACTGTTACGTGTGCTGGACTCTTCTGGTTGCGGGGATATATAGTGCTTGTAGGTTCATCAAGAACCCTAGGTACCCAGAGCCAATAAATGAGCTGCACCCTGCAGTGCGTTTTCATTCTATACTGGGTATACAGCGATTCATTTGCTGAAATATAAAGAGTGAAAAATAGCTATCAAGAAAACCTTTGTATTTCCAAAAAGGGCACAAGATAAGGTGTTGAGGAGCAGTGGTTATTTGCACATCTCTGAATTCCGTGGTGACCATACTAGCATGTGAATTACAGGGCATTTCTCAAATAGATGCCTTTTTTACACACTCTCTTATAGGAAAAAATGTAGAGAAAGACAAGGGGCAATAACACTTGTTTTGCTAATCTATGTTCCCCCAAGTCTCCCAATAAAAATGATACCTCACTTGTGTGGGTAGGCCTAGCACCCGCGACAGGAAACGCCCCAAAACGCAACGTGGACACATCACATTTTTTTAAAGAAAACAGAGGTGAGCATTTCTCTTTCGATCACGCTGGAAGCACTGCTTCAAGCGCGATGGGGGAGGCTCTGTGATGCTGACGTCACGGGGGGGGTGGGGGGATGGGGGTTGAAGGGGAAGGGATTTCCCTTTCAGCCCTGACCTGGGGGGGGTGGGGGGGGCGGCCCTCGGGGGGAGCGCTAGCACTTCCCTGAGGGCCGGTAGTTGGACGTAATGGTTACGTCCATGGTGCCACACGGGCGTAGCCATGGACGTAACCATTACGTCCATGGCGGGGAAGGGGTTAAAAGAACCTTCATGTCCATATTTTTCATCGAGGCAGCAGCACGAGGCTTCAAAACCATAGAGCTACATGAACAGGGGCAGCATGCTGTTGTCACAGGCCTCCTTATACTGTACACCTCAAGACGCCACTGTGTGAGGACCAGAGAGAAAGCCTGCTAAAACTCACAGGGGAAGCCATATCTCCCGGCACCTTCCCCCGCCGGCAGGCAAGCAAGGGCCATCTTGACCTCCTCCAGGGTGAGATCAGCATCAAGTTCTTGGCCCGCCACAGCCCCTAATCTTGGAATCGGCAGAGTTGCCAAAAAATCAGTAATACGCTCTGGGTTCGTCAGCAGAGGGCAAGAATACGCTTGTTCCAAATGGTCTCTATGGGTCTTTTTACAATATCACTCTGTGTGTACTCATTTTGCCCCTGGGCCACCTTAATATGTAGAATAGAGGCACATGGTGCCTCCCAAAGGAGCACTCATGCCAAAAGCTTCCCAGAGCTGTCCCTTCCCCATACAGTAAATGTCGATAAGGCTTCAGGGTGTAGTCTTTCTCTTACAGATTCTACCTGACGCTGGACCCCCATCTCGTCTGTCGGCCATCTACCCCGTCTATGGGCATCCGCTGAATCTCCACTAGAATTCCCTCCTTCTGGAGAGGTTCCACCTGCAATGCCCGTCACACCCCTACAGGAGAAACCCACACGTCCCCACAAGACAATCTTCATCACCTACCATTCCATTGCCCAGCTCTGAGTAGAGGCCCAATTAACCTCAGAGTAGTCCATGAGGGCACCCGCCTTCATGTCTCTGCTCACAGGATCCTGGAACACCCATGGAGGAAACCTAAAGGTAAACGGAGACTGAAGGCCTATCCTCCCACTCTAGCAAAGATGTCACAAGGCATGATCAGAGAGATAGCACGACATGCGAGTCACCGCCAGCACTTTAGGGGCCAAGTGAGTTGTTGTCAGTAGGACACAATCGAGCCTGCTAGATGTACGATGGGTGGGGGAGTAACAGGTAAGCTCCTGCTTTATCGGGTGTGATTCCCTCTAAATGTCACAAAGCCCCAAATGAATTGTAACCTTCTGCATCATGGACGTCGTCTTGGCCATTCATTATGCAATTAATGTCCCCTACCCACATCAGTCTGGAGTCAACCGCCTGGGATATAACATCCCGTAGTGTTAAATAAAAGGACTCATCATCCGTATTGGGCCAACAGGAGTTAACAAGGGCTACTTGAACCAATCAAACAAACCCTGCAGCTGCAGATACCACCCCTCCACATCTGCCTCTATGTAGATCAACACAAATGGCACTGCAGGGGCAAACAAGGCCAGCAAAAGATTAGTAATTGGCATAGTAAACCTGCATATGCATAGTAAACCTGCCCCTCCATTCCTTTGCCTGTTTCATAGCCTCAGTATCAGTTTGTTGTGTCTCCTGTAAGCATGCTATGTCAACACTATGGGCCTGAATACAACTTTGGAGGACGGTGTTAATCCGTCCCAAATGTGACGGATATCCTGCCCACCGTATTACGAGTTCCATAGGATTTAATGGACTCATAATAAGGTAGGTGGTATATCCATCACATTTGGGACGGATTAACACCATCCTCCAAAGTTGTAATCAGGCCCTATGTCTCTTGAGGAGTGATAACATCCTATATCACTTTTTGTAAGACTCCAGTTCCCACACATTCCAAAAAAGTAGCTTACACTTGCTTGGGATAGTCATCGTGTCAGAACACCTAATGGCTAGTCCACGTACCCCATCTCTATATCAAGATGGCACTGAACCCCTGAAACCATACAGCCAACAACTCACTTAATGCCCGCCCCCCACATGTAGCATAAAAAAAACCACACACATGTCTAAAGTAATCAGTGTGCCAGGACGTGCACCACCATTTTCCCATCTCACACAAACAAAATACCTCCCCTGGCAACCATTGAGGGTAGACCTCCCCCCCCTCCACCACTCACATGACACAATGAAGAAATGTTTTTGAAACAAAAAGATGTAACCAAATTATCACTCCCACAGGCACAATAATCCATCAAACATCCCCACGTTCTTGCTGCACACCTCATGTTTCCGCTCGCTTAGAGGGAGGATGCCCCTGGTTATCTATTGTTCCTTTGAAGGGGCAACAGATCAACTTCTTCAGTTATGCACTGCACATTTTCTGGACCACATGCCCAGTCCCCTGCAAACGCTAGTCCACGGCATACCAACCATCACACTCGCAGCCTCCACGAGTCACAACAGTGCAATCCCTAAAATCAAGCCTCACAGTCAGAGACCCGAATGGGCGCACCCATTAGGTCTGGAACAATTTCACCAGTATGGAATGGAGTATCAGAAACTATGTCACACTTGGAGGATGCTTCCCCAGGCTTCTCCAACTATCTCTGCAGCCTATACATGTCCGTGTCCATGATGGCATCATCCTGGATCACGTGGCCTTAGCCACCCTCGCCAGCTATGATGCATCCCCATGTTGGGATGCTGGTTCAACCTCGCTCAGGGGACGACCACAAGGTGCATCCAACATGTTCAGCCACAACCAGGCATTCTCTGGGTATTCAAAGAAGTGCAACGTTCCTGCCTAAAAGGCTCAAGGCTTAACTAGATAAAGAAGCTTTTACTTAAAAACCATAGCACGAAGCCGCTCCTTGAATTCCAGGAACGTTTTACGGCACTCTTGCTCTTTCTGTGTGTAGTCGGGGTAAATTGCAGTATTTATGTTCTCAAACTTAGGAACCGGAGCCTCCATAGCTCCTGGCAAGATCACATCTCTGTCCCTGTAATTCAACAGGTGAGCAATGTCCTCGGAGGAGCACCCGTGCGAGGGACTAGAGCCAAGGCCCTGTGGTCATGTTCAGTAACAAAGGTAGTAGACAGCCTCGTAGGCTGCAGTTCGTTCCTCACCAACTGTTCCAGAAAATACTCAGCAGCCTGTCCCACCACCCGCTCTCGGAAACCCAGCAGCTGTAAATAATTCCTCCTCAAACGTCCCTCAGGTTCTTCGACTTGGTCTTCAAGGGTGCCAGTGACTGTGGTCAGGCACACCACCTGCTGCTTGAGATGTTGTACCTCCATCTGGAGGTATGTAATGTTAGATCCCTCATTATTCACCTTATCTGCGACTTTTCGCTAATCTACACGGAGCAGATTCACTTCAATAGACACTCCTGAAATTTTTCCTTTAAGGTCCACTCTTGACGCCTCAATGGTCTTCACGAGGGTAGCACTTGATGGTTCCTCGTGGCTCTCCATCGAGCGCTCCAGCATACCCGGAGGGCCCCGTTTGGTGATTCCCAACGTGATCTGGTGCGAGGTAGTGTACTGAGTGATGGTGTTACCCTGCAAGTTCCTCTGGAGCCTGTCCTTACCCATGGCAAGCGTGTGATAATGCAGAATGCCAGCACCAGCTTCTTCCCACAGACCAAATGAACAAATACACTGTAGCACGGGCCAGATCCGACAGCAAGCACCACCGGTAGGAAGAGGGTTAGCACAACACCAGGAGCCCCAAAATACAGAGAAGGACGGTCTTCCCGGGGTCGTTACACATGAGGGAGACAAAGGGATCCCACTGTGAAATAAAATATTGTCACCAGCGAGAATAATTACCCTGGTATAGTGCCGGGGTATGCAACAAGTCAGTGCTCTCCAAATCAGTTGAACTGACCACCAAGTTAAGCAGCACACAAGTCTGATGAGGGTCCAGCAGAAGGAGGCAGCTCCTCACAAGTAACAGCCTCAATCCTCCATCATGTGGGCCGTACAACAACAGCGGCCCCAACAGATCATGGGCCCATCCAGACCCAGGCCCCGCAAATTTAAAGCCTCCCTGCCCGGCTCATTCATGAATCCCTTGAGGCCTGGTGGAGCCAGCACCGGGCATCGGCGGATGCCCCCAACGAGTCAGATTTATAAGACCGCCACAGGCCAGTCAGTCTGCCTCACCCCCAGTAAGAGCTGCTAGGTTGCCAATTTGCCAATTTTTGGCTCACCAGGTGGGGCTCCCTCGGGGGCTTAAGGCAATACTGCGGGTCACAGTGCTGGCACATGACCTGTCCTGGGCCTCACCACTCAGCTCAATAGTCCGGGAAGGGCTGCAATGTAATGTTTAGTGCTGGATAAAGTCCCCAGGTGCCCAGGTCCACAGCATCCAAGTAGGTTGGCAAGGCCGCCCATCCCCCTAGTGCCTCTCACCGAACAGAGTCGTCAGGTCCATCTCACCCTGTCCAAAGCTCCACAAGTCAGAGCAATCTCCAGGGCATCTGAAGACCCAATCTCCCAGCACCGCAGCTGCCTCGAGCAGTCAGACAGGCCCTCACTCCTTTTGCCACACATCAAAGTAGCCTGGGCTTGGCCACAACGATGGAACCTACAATAGGCAGAATCCCCTGGGGCCCGGCTCCACCGTGCTGCAATTGACTGACTATCAAGGTCACTCGCCTCCTGGGACCCCTCGCACAACAGGGCTGCCAGATCCTGCTCGTCTTGCCTCTCACGGAGCCCAGAGCACCACCACAGGGAAGAACGGGTCACATGGTGCTCGCAGATCCCCTTCTTTAGTACCACAGCGAGTAACAGGCGGTCAGGAAGGGCTTTCCTTCCTTTCTGTGTCACGGTAGGTGCCCCTAGTGGGCTTGCATGATCATCCCCAGCCAGGCAGTGCAGCCGCTCAGTCAAACAATGGTCACAGGCCCACACGGACCTGCGACAACTGGCAAAGTGACCCCTGGAGCCAGGATTAATACCACCAGTATCGGTTCAGCAGGTGTGGCGTTCAAAGGCGCAGCCACCCTGGGAGCGTTTGTTGACCTTCCCTGCATGCTAACTCGCCCTCAGGCCGCCTAGTCTCCCCTTAGAGACAGAGAGAGTTACACCCCATTTCGTGGTTGCAGGATGAAGCCATGGCAGTACAGGATGCCAAAGGATAATGTAGTGGGGAGACAAAGCTCCCTAGAGCCATGTCATTTTGGCCATCTTGTTGGCCACGTCCCAGGGGAATCATAATTTTATTACTTTCTGAAATTTGATGTGATTCTCGGGACTCCTTTTTCTGGCAGGCATTGAGTTCTAGAGTTCGTTTGGGCACACGGAGGTTTTGCCGATGTGAGCGTTTCTGAATGAAGGTATGGTCAACAGTGGGACAAACCCATCACAGAAGTCTTTTTTTAGTAGCACAATGGAAGTTTTTGTTGAAAGAAGAGTGGTGGAGTATCATAGCTTGTTCGGTGAACTGTTCCCTTTGCTTTAAAGATGGTCCTTTTATTTACTCGGGCGAGCGTAGCCAAGAGAGGCCAGGTTTAATGTGGGTTTGCATCGGTAGGCTGAAGATATGCCTGGCAGCCACAGTTCAAATTCAGTGTTGTTTGCAAATCAGCTCCTCTGTTTTTTCAGCAGAGCATGTTGTGGATTTGTTAGAGACTTGCTAGCATAGCAAGAGGAATTCTATATTTTTGCTGTGGGACGTTCAAAGCCCTCACGTTTTACCATTGAAGTGTCTCATCATGCCTGAGTTTACTGCAGTGTCCAGGTTCAATTGAAAATGTTGTGGCTGCCTCTGGACGTCAGAGTTCTACTCAAGAAATAAACACAAGTGCAGAGAAATCAGACATCATGAAGCCCAGAAAAGCATAAAAAATGCATCAGAACTCCTCACTACGAATACCTTTACATCTTGTAAGTGGTACCCAGTCTGTAGTCTCCTTGCTTCTCTCCAACCTGTGTGATTATTTTATACATTTGAACTCAATCCCGTTGTCTAGCTCAGGCACCCAATGTATAAATGTAGCCCTTATGCAGTTATCTAAATATCTATTTTAACCAAAGCACACTAACCTTTGATTATCTTCGATTTTGTTTTTGTTAGACAAATGAAAATGAGACCTGGAGAGGTCCTTATTGACTGTTTAGATTCCATTGAAGACACCAAAGGAAATAATGGCGATAGAGGTATGTTTGCACAATGAAGTTCATGGAACTTTCAACAATACTTGTGGTAGCTGTTAGGCTTCAAACCTGCATGTGTGTGCTTGAAGAAGAGACAAAACTGTAATAGAAACCTTGCAATGTCTTCATGCTCCTCTATTTTACTGTAATTGTATTAGTGAGGCTTTGGAAGTACTATATTATTTGGCTGTGGGGCCTTATCGTCCAGTACTCTCTCAGATACCGTCTTGGGACCAGTCAGGTACATTTACTTATCCTTAAGCTCAATCCTGGGTAGCTGTGGCAGCACGCAGTAAGGCTTATTTAGCAAAGGAACAATGTGTAAAGCATTTAACAGCACCAAACAACAAAATAAGAAAACAACACACAAAATTGATAAAAATAGATTATATTTTTATGAGGTTTTAGGGACCTTGATAAACAAATCCACCGGAGGGTTTTGGAGATACAGATTTTAGAAGATATTATCACTTTTAAATGAAACCGCAAACAAGCATTGGTCAACAAAAACTTTGGAAACTTTTGAAAAGTTTGAAACAATTCAACTACTCCAGTTGGGGTTGGGCGACCAGTTCCAGCAGGACAGAGGTCAAGAGGACCAAAGTGGACACTTTGGACAGTTACCTGAACACCAGAGAATTTTTGAAGCAAAACCCACACTTTACAGAGCAACTGCCATAGAGGACAATGGAGTTGTCCTGATGCTGAGGGATGCCGGTAAAGATGCTCCGGTTGTGGTGCACTCTGCCAGGTATCTTTGTGGGTACTCCCAGGTCCACAGCAAAGTGGGGCGAACTTGGCGACAGAGATCAGAGTCACATCAAATATCCTCTACATTGCAGTACCCAGCCAGCCAATGCAGGACTACTGGTCAATCGGCACAGTGGCTGGAGCAAGATCCTTGGGTGGGGGCCAGTGTCCTTTGGGTGCAACAAATCTGGATTTTGATACCACTCTTGTATTGGGCAGATGCAGGTGCAACTTATGGCTGTTTCGGATTTGTCCTCTTATGTGCCCAGCAACTGGTGGCGGCTAGTGGCAAAACTTCTGCTGTAGCTACCAGCGGGGCAATTAGGGCAACTTCAGGTCTTGTGTCCCTGGAGATGATTCTAGGAGATCAGCCAACTCACCCTTGGAGTCACTACTGTTGTTGGATGTGACTCAACTTTTCCCTAAGCCAGGAGCTGTAGACACTAGCCCAAAGTGCATCAGGAGCTTCCTCTCTTTGTGCAGGTTCAAGGGCAGCTGGGCAGTCTTTGCTCTGATTCTAGCATCATCTGAGGGTCAGAGTACCAAGGATACCATATTTGTTCCTGGAAAGTGCCCTGAGGGGACAACACTGCCTCTAGCCAATGGGCTACTGGGTCCCCTCCTACCTAGTGATTTAAGTTCCTGTGATGTGTGGCATCTGGCGATCCCAGAATGCCACATTCTTGACCCTTTCAAGATGACACAACCATTCTTAGGTCAGCAGGAGCTTGGAAGCCCAAACTAGAGGTGTGGTTACCAGAGGGGTACACGCCCATTGCACTACCGGTTTGGGTGCAAGTCTTCCCACTTTGACCCTGTCTTCACTTCATCTGCAGGAATAAAAGGCATCCTGCTAAGGGGTGTTGCCGCTACTTCCCTCACAAAGGTGGCCTCACCTTCGAAGCTCTCCTTTTGGGCTAACACCCTGAGTGGCCATCATGAGGGAGGAGGTGATACCTTTCACCATGGCACTCTAATAGTGGGGTGAAAGATTGGGGTTATGTAGGCGCTCAGGATCATAAATGGCATAAATTCAGTTCAAGTAAGCATGAAAGCAAGGAAAACAAGGGTGCCTGCACAAGGGAACACACCCATCCCTTACAGGTTTGAACAACCCAACAAACAGTGGTACATAGTGCGGCACACCTAACAGAAACTTATTATGAATAATCAGTAGGTAATTGAAAAGAGTCAAGCATCAACTTTTAATACATATTTGAAAAGTTCATTCTTATTCAGTGCTTTGAATAGTTATTCCTCATAGGTGTACACATGTCTCCATAATGGTACAACTCAAGCCGTGTTTGACAACACCTCCATAATGATACAACTCAAGCCAACACGTGTTTCGTCTTGGGAAAACTCCAATCCAATCCCAAACGACTTCTTCAGGGCTAAAATTGTAAATATATTCATTGAGTTAATAAATAATTCAGACTACTGTAAAATGTATGCTATGTATTTGTATTCAATGTGTTTGATTTCAAGCTAGATCTGGAGGTCTAATAAAGGCTGGTGTACCTGATATTCACTGATTCATGGATCCGATACCTGCATTGATATGTGAAATCGTACATTGGAGTATATAAACCGTGTGATAATAGGTAATTTTATATGTAGCTTTGTAGACTCACTTTCACTTTGAGCATTTCTTGAGTAAGGAGGTATAAACAGCATTATTCTTTTTTTTATTTTTTATGCTGCATTATTTAGCCTTGGACGTGTGCATACACTGCCTATAGGATCCAAGATCACTACTTACCTACCAATTGGTATCTCATGGACTTTGTTTGATGACGGTTGAAGTGGGTCAACCTTTTGAGGATTAGGAGGTATGACTTCCAAATGTTGTTGCATGATAATTAACACAGTGGTGTTCTCTCACATGAATATTGGAACTTGTGGCCAGTGCACGCCAGTGTTTGTTGTTCTATCGACCATATAGTTTGTTTTTCAGCTTTATACACACGATTTAGGTAGATAATACCTATTTCTATTTCCTTGGTTCTCATTCCACCCTTTGTTTTGGGATACTTCTATAAGACACGAGACACTATGCGGTCAACACTTCGGCCATTTTGTTTGGGCTCTAATTGGAGTTTTCTACTAAACCTCTTTTTTGATAATTTCAAGGACTAAGTTCTAGTATTTTGGTTACTAACTCAATCAATATATTTACAATTTTACCCCTGAAGAAGTCGTTTGGGATTGGATTGGAGTTTTCCCAAGACGAAACACGTGTTGGCTTGAGTTGTATCATTATGGAGGTGTTGTCAAACACGGCTTGAGTTGTACCATTATGGAGACATGTGTACACCTATGAGGAATAACTATTCAAAGCACTGAATAAGAATGGACTTTTCAAATATGTATTAAAAGTTGATGCTTGACTCTTTTCAATCACCTACTGATTATTCATAATAAGTTTCTGTTAGGTGTGCCGCAGTATGTACCACCTTTCACCATGGCATCTATCTCTGTTCCTGTGCTGGAGAGTTCACATATCTCCCAGGGCAGTCAGAAACCTGTCCATGGGCCAGGGCCTTTGAGAGGCTGCTGAGCTAGCTGGAGCACACAGTGGCAACTTTCTAAAAGTTGCTTACCTTTTAATAGTGGTGTTAAATTCAACCTGGGCATCAGGTCGTGTTTAATGCCACGATCAGCTTGATACCTTACATGACCCAGTTTAGTAGTCCCATTCAGCAGTTAGCCGGGTTGAAATGACAACCGGGTACCCTAACTTTATCCACGCAAAATTACAATTTGGAAATGCTTTTGTTAAGTCATAACAAAAATATATGTCGTACTTAACAAAATACAGCTCCCTGCCATAGGGCTCTATAGGCCTTCCTTACAAGAGACTTACATAAAGTGTTAAGAGATAGGGTAGCTTTGCCATTCGAGTGAATGGCAGAGTCGCAATGGCAGTGAAAACACTGTCCTTCCAGTCTGCATTGGAAGGTTGGCGGCCATTTTGTAACTTGTCCCACACAGGGTAGAACAAAGAGTGCTGCAGCCCTGAGTGGACACTCTGCCTTACGTGCCCTGGGTACCATATAGTAGGGACTTATACGTAGTCCTTGTCAATTGGGTATATCAAATTCAACAAGCAATTTCTTTTGGGTCAGCTCACTAACCCTGAGGTCTGGTTAGCAGGCCTCAGTGCACTCTTGAGTCGAAAAAATAGCAACATCAGTCCAAAAGTGTGAGGGTGAACATGCAAAAAGAAGCATCTCCTTACAGTATTGATATAGCACATATTACCCCTAACGAGGCATTGAAGCGCTTTTCAGGGAGTAGCACACTTTTCCGGGACCCAAAGTGGATTAGTGATGGATTAATATCGGGAAATCCTAGTTGTTAATGCAAGTGGTGGACCTTTCAGTCTGTTAGTTGGATTGAATAGAATAAATGAGGAATAGAGGAAGGAAGAGTCTAGATAGGGATATTTTGATGATTATAGTAGTAAAAAGAGGTTTGGGGTGAGCTTAAGGGAGGATAGAGGAGGGAAGAGTTAAAAAAGGGTTGTTAGGGAGAGCATAGTAGTAAAATGAAGTTTGGAATTAATCAAAGGAGAGATAGAGGAGGGAAGAGCCTAGAGGGGATTATCGGAGAGATCATAGTAGCACAATGAGGTTTTAGATTAGCCAAAGGAGGGATAGAGAGGGAAGAATCTAGAAGGGGATACTTATAGTTATACTTATGTTAAGAAACTATAATTTGTGGCCTAAAGTTACTTAACTGCACAAGTTATAGTTTCATCGTATAACTATAACTGCTGAATTTCTGTGGGTTTGTATGCTAAAATGTCAACCTAACTGTAATGTACCTGTAACGTGGAGTAATATATAATGACTGTATGTTAATACAACCACGGCCATGCATGGCAAGAATTGGCAACAGGGCCTGGCCTTGCTTTTTCCCCAGATGCACGGATCCTCCACGTGTGGAGCAATGAAGGATCTGTATCCCTATATATCTAGTGTTTGTTTTCCTTTAATAACTCCAAAGCTACTGAATGTATATACTCCAAATTACGGAAAAGTTTCTTTCTGAACCAAGAGCTAACTTCCTGCCAAATTTAGTGTAATTCCGGCCAGCAGTTGGGCTGTAGTCGTTTCTAAAATCCCAATGTGCAATTGCATGAAGAAAACACGTTTTGGGACCCTCCTTTTTTCTCCGCCCTGATTAACATATGACCCCATAACTTTCCAGACATCAGCTGAAATTATTTTTACATAGCTTTGAAAATGTTGTGAAGATTCGTCAAACGGCACCAAAGTATATATGTTTATTGCATTGTGTGGCAATCCTTGGTAATAAGACTTGCCTCGTTGGAAATGGAGTAAGCTTTTGTTTTGTCACATGCATGATGCAAGCATTCATGTGTTGAGTGTATATGTAAATGCATGGAGTATGCTCATTGCCTAGTTTATTTTCATTGTCCATGCCTTCATCCTGTCCATTTTCAGTTCACACTTTCCATCTTTCAGTGCTCTGAAGATTCAGTTCATTGATCCTCTTTCTTCCTCATATTACAAATGAATGCAGAGTCTTGGCGGTATGTGTACGCAAACAGCTTACAACAATGTGCCCATGTGTTAGCTTGTGCAAAGTATCTTCAAACCATTTTCCAGAGATGGTCTTTTCTTATGAAAACCATATTTAGATATGCTTCATTGACTTCTTTAGCCCTTCATGCATTCCAAGTCAGAATATTTGAGTACCATAGTAAATGAAATAATGCCTCGCTTTTTTTGATCCAGCACGTCATATGGCACTTTTGACATGTCTAAAAACTGTAAATAACAGTTTTTACTATAACCGAATTTAACGATATTTTAATTTGTGTATGGAAACATTTTCAGGTATCATTCTCCACATTTAAGGAAAAAAAAGAAAGTAACTTCTGACTGAAGTGTGCCCCGCTATTGTTTTCCCTCAGACAAAACAATAAAAGGATATATATATATATATAGATAGATAGATAGATAGATAGATAGATAGATAGATAGATAGATAGAGAGATCACTTTTGTCAATGCGTGTGTGGTTTCTCTGCGATCGGCCCCCAGGAAAACCACACCCACATATAAAAGTGATCTCTCTATATATGGATATATATATATATATATATATATATATATATATATATATATATATATATATACATATATATATAGGAGATTTTATGAGGACCAATTAGCATAAAAGTGCCATATTGTGGTATGATGAGAGACCTGGTAAGAAAACACAAGTATGATGAACTTTGTTTAATTTCTCAGATTCCAGAACTTAGCAGCACCGAACTCTGAGGGAAAAGTGTTTATTTGTTTTGCCAAATTTTGAGGTGTGCAAAGGATTCTGGGTAACAGAACCTGGTGGGAGCCCCACAAGCCACCCATCCTGGATTCCCCTAGGTGTCTAGTTTTAAAAAATGCACGGGTTTGGTAGGTTTCCCTACGTGCCAGCTGAGCTAGAGGCCAACATCCACAGCTAGCAATTTCCCAAAAAACACGTCAGATTTCAATGTAAAAATGTGATGTGTCCATTTGTGTTTCCTGTTTCAGGCAGTAGATCTAGCCACACAAGTGAGGTACCATTTTTTATCAGGAGACTTGGGGGAAACACAGAGTAGAAGAACAAGTGTTATTGCCCTTTGTCTTTCCTTCCAAATGTAAGACAGTGGTCAAAAAGAAATCTATTTGAGAAATGCCCTGTAATTCACATGTTAGTATGGGGACCCTGGAATTCAGAGATGTGCAAATAACCACTGCTTCCCAACACCTTATCTTGTGCCCATTTTGGAAATACAACGGTTTCCTTGATACCTATTTTTCACTCTTTATATTTCACCAAATGATTTGCTGTATACCCGGTGTACAATGAAAACTCATTGCAAGGTGCAGCTCCTTTATTGACTTTGGGTACCTAGGGTTCTTGATGATCCTACAAGCCCCATAGACCCCTGCAACCAGTAGAGTCCAGCAGACGTAACGGTATATTGCTTTCAAAAATCTGCATAGCTGGAAAAAGTTATAGAAACAAACATGGGCAGAAATGGCTCTTTTTTCACCTCAATTTCAAAAGTTTTTTTTAATTTTAGTTGTTTCATTCTGTAGGAAAACCTTGAAGGATCTACAGAAATGACCCCTTGCTGAATTCAGAAGTTTGTCTACTTTTCAGAAATAGCTGTCCGGGATCCAGCATTGGTTTCATACCCATTTCTGTCACTAACTGGAAGAAGGCTGAAAGCACAAAAAATAGTCAAAGTTGGGTATGTCCCCGAAAAATGCCAAAATTGTGGTTAAAAAATGTGGTTTTCTGATTCAAGTATGCTTGTTCCTGAAAGCTGGGAAGATGATGATTTTAGCACTGCAAACCCTTTGTTGATGACATTTTCAGGGGAAAAACCGCATGCTTTTTTCTGCAGTCCTTTCTTTGCATTTTTGGGAAAAAAACGAAATGTTTGCTCTATTTTGGCTAATTTCTTGGTGTCCTCCAGGGAAACCCACAAACACTGGGTACCTTTAGAATCCCCAGGATGTTGGAAAAAAAGGATGCAAATGTGGCGTGTATAGCTTATGTGGACAAAAGTTATGAAGGCCTAAGCGCAAACTACTCAAAATAGCCAACAAAGGGCCCGAAGCCAGCCCAGCAGCAAAGGGGTTAAGGTGTACTAGTACTGCTCTACCAGCCTATTATTCATGCTAAGTATCAACAAGAGAAAGTGCCCAATACCTAGAAAACTAGACATTGAATAGTAGTGTTTTTTTTCAACAGGCCATAGAGAAGGAAGCCATCTCAAGTACCTCTGACTTTTTTTTAGATCCACTAAGAAGCGATCCCCTCCTTTTGTGTTTTCCAAGATGCACCTTTTAGAGTGAACACGTTAATACAGGCAACTAAGCACGTGAAAGCTGGCATAACATGGAAAAACTTCCAGAGGTCTTATGCCACCTGTTATTTGCATTTGACGCCCTCCGTGCACCAGGCATGCCCAGACGTGGGTCCCGGGCTCACTGTGCACTGGATTCAAGCTAGCCTGGCTGATGAGGGGTGATACCTGGAAACCAGGCCCCAGGATGCATGTTTCCGGTCCAGGGAGGACCTGGCCAGGCAGTTCGGGCTGGGCTGTTCCCATGGGGAGCAGGGTCAAGACTGATGTGCATGTGGCTGGGTCCAAACAGAGGTGGCATGGTGGGCAATGGATTCAAGCTAGCCTGGCTGATGAGGAGTGGTACCCCGAAACCAGTCCCAAGTTTCTTTTTTTCCAGTCCAGGGAGCTCCTGGCCTGGCAGTTCGGTCTGGGCTGGTCTCATGGGGAGCAGAGTTCAGACTGATTTGAATATGGCTGGATCCAAACTGGGGTGGCATGGTGGGCAAAAAATGTTGGATTTAGGCCCAGATCTCTGACTGGAGGTGAATGTTTGACATTGTTCGGCATTCTGACAGTCATCTGTTCGTTTTGTTCCTGTTTTTGCAAGCACTTGAATGCTGAGCAGCAGGTCGTAAATAGGGTCCTTGGGGAGCCAATATAGGAATCTTTGGATTCCAAAAGGAGCACAAAGGACTTTTCTGCTCCATGACTCCAGAAACTAGAGTGTTCCAAGCTAGGTGTAGGTGTCTATTAAATTCCCTAGTAAGGTGGAATATAAAATATTGTAAAAAAATCTAGACTAGCTTTAACAATTGCACCTAGAATAGTCTCAGCTTCCATAGGTGGAGAAGCAATACTTCGCAGTCCCTCACTATGGGAGAGGGCAACGTATTGTCTGCATATGATATTATCTAGGTCTTTTTTTTACTTGCTGGATGTTGGGCGAGATTGTGCCATAAGGGTTGGTAGGGTAATTCGATGTAAGAATGATCATCCTTTAGAAGCAAAGACAGTGGCATAGTTTTTGTGTTATTTTGTTTGGTCCTGTTGGACCTTTTGTTTTTGCCCTCCACTTTTTGCTCAATTTGTTTTTGTTGGCTTTAGGGCTCTGCACTTTACCACTGCTAATCAGTACTAAAGTGCTTTTGCACTCTCCTTAAATCATGGTAGAATTGACTCTCACCCAATTGGCATAATTAATTTACTTATAAGTCCCGAGTAAATTGGCACTACATATACCCAGGGCCTATGAATTAAATGCTCCTCGTGTGTTTGCAGCACTGATTGTGCCACCCACCTAAGCAGGCCTTTAAACATGTCTTAGGCCTGTCATTGCTGCCTTTGTGTGTGCAGTTTTAAACTGCCATGTCGACCTGGCAAAAAACCTTTGGCCGCGCCCAAACCTTTCATTTTTAGCCTGCGAGTGCATGCCTCTCGCATGTGAGACACGGTTGTGTTCAGTAAAGGGCTTGGAGCCCGCCTGTCACTCACTATTTGTTGGTTTGTGCAACACTCTTCTTTACAACCTCTTAATTCATCAAGGCATGTCTGGCATCATTTCCATTCCTCTTTGTGGTGCAGGGATCAAGCACTAATTGTTTTCAACTTAATCAGTGCCTGTCCGCTGCTCCCAATGTGATCGAGGTACTATTTTATTCTAACTTCCAGTGTCCGCAAACAGAATGCTTGTGACTGGCAAAAACATGCCCTGCCGTCCACTAAATTTGCAAAGTTTTATTTTTTACAGCTAACTTTATTTTATTTTATTTTATTTTGGTAAGTCGTCTTTTCACAGTTTCCATTCATGTTGTTTTTCTTCTTTTTTTTTTTTTTGCTTGTGAGCGCTCTTGTCAAAAGATGACACCTTGATTGAAATATGCGAGACCCATTGCATTCCAAATGCTTGTTTTACATATGTCACCCCTAAGGTAGGCCCTGGACAAGCCAGAGGGCATTGAAAACATCTTATTTGTCTTATTTGTTTTTCACTACTGCAGTGCCTACCTCTCCCGTAGACTAACACAAATTCTCGTTTTACATTTTATATGTGTAATTTCCAATTAGGAATAGGTAACTAGTCCATGTTTGGTGCCTAGCATCACAATTTAAACCTTAACTTATACTGAAGTCGAATTCTAAAGTGTGATTCTGAAATTGCCACTTTTATAAAGTTGGCATTTTCCTACCTTCTCCCTTTAGTGCCTGTCACCTGTACCTTGGTCACATGACTGGGTGTAGCTGATAGCTGAGCTTTATGTATTCGTCCTAGACAGCCACACACAATAGGAAGCGTAGGTGTGCCTGGATGGGCCATCACTGACAGGATGAAAGGGAAGACCTGGGCATAGCCCCACTTACACCTGAACAGGCTGTGTCTTACCTCCGAACCAAGGGCTGCTTACTCCCTGTAGTTAATCTGAGCCAGGGCAGGGAAAGCAGGATGCCTGGGGACTTCAGAGGGAAACATCTAGAAACGTCTCCCCCACTTTAGTGGCACAAGTGGATATAAAAAGAACTTCCGTGGCACAACTGGGTATAAATACTGGATCTCAGACACAACTTTTCAGTACACTTCTAGACCTGTGGATACTCTATCAGGACTTCTGTGCTGCTGAAGGACTGCCACTCTGCTGGACTCCTGCTTTGTGTGCTAACCTGCTGCCCTCCTGCCTGAATGGGAAGGACTGGACCTACATCTCTTGAACCCAGAACCCCATAGTGACTTTAATGGCTAGTAAATTGGCCTTCTGACTAGACCTAAATTTCAGAAGGTTCCAACAACCTTGCACCTGCACTCTGCCATTTGTGAATCTACCCAGGTCAAGTGGTGTCACCCCAGTCCTGGACCCCTGGAAGTGGACTTAAGGTGCTTTGCCAGCCTCTGTTGATCCACCGAAATTGACGCATCTCCAAGCCTGCGTGGATTGGACCAGTCGCAAAGACCCACAATGGCATTCGGAACCGCCACTACACTACGCATCCTCGTTGGAGGCCCTCGCATCTATCATCGCCAGCAGCCTTGACGAAGCCAGACTGCGCATCCCAGTGTTGCAGCTCCTCAGAACAAATGCATAGCCCCTCCTGCGCGATACATAACTGACTCTCAACTTCACATCACAAGCCCTCAACATAACAGGACCTCGCACTGCAGCCTTGCAGCATCCCAGAACTGACGCATCACCTCGGCTGTGCAACGCATATTTGATGTGGATCCTCACAATGCTCCTCATACCAGGATTGAGGATACTCTGTTCAATAGGCCTAACTCTGCCACTGTTACTGGCCCACACTCCACCGCTGTCAGCCTGAACATTTGATTTTGACCTAGTCTGGGGTGACCAGATGTCCACAGTTGGTGCTTTATACCTTTTGGCACTATTTTTACTAAAACCCTTGAGACTGAATATCTCCAGTTTGTTCTATTGATTGGATTTTTGTCCTTTTGGTCATTTGTTGTATTTAATAAATTAAGCCTTTATTTGTAACCTAGAGTGGGATATTTATGTGGTGTTTTCACTGTTTAACTGTTTTAAATGTTGCACAAATACTTTACACATTGCCTGTAAGGTAAGCTACCATCGAGGTGAGCACAGGTTAATTTGGGGTTTGCTTGTGCCTTAACTTGACAAGGACTGTGGTTGCTGCTTGACCAGGGCTCACACCCCAGTACACCAGCAACTCAATTTCTTACAGGTCCAACTAGCAGTAATCCATTCTTTGTTTGCAAGGATGCACTTTTGGAAGCTATCAACACTTACATGTTTAGTAGAAGGATGTAGTAGAAGGATGCCATACTACATCTGTACTGCTCTTCGGCATCTAAAGGAACTAGAAGGTTCCAGCGTCATTGAGTGTTTAATGACAAAAATATGATGTTCTTGCTCAGAAAATTGCCCTGGAAAGATACTCTAGATGATTCTTAAAGGCCTGAATCCAAAGGAACTACTGGCAACGACTTGCTTCAGTAGGCTACTACTCCAGGAGAGCTGGAAAGAAACTTTTAGGAGAGTGGCAACTAGGCTTGTAACAAAAGTGAACAGCAAAAGTGAAACTGGAGAAAAGTAGTGCATTAAGGAAAAGAAAGTGAGAACAGGAACTAAACAGGAAGAATCTCGCTGGATGAACTGGAAAAGCAACGTGGGTATTCAGCAGGAAGGAGCTTCTGACTGGGCCAGAGAAACAGGTATGAAGCTTCCTTCCATTTGAAAGGCTCCTTTATAATGAACCTTACACATTGGGCATGTGCAGAAAGGTAAGGAAATATTCACTAATGACTGGAGCATGCTTAGTTCTAAAATCTCCAAGCATGCATGGTGCTCGCAGGAAACACTGTTCTTCTGTACATATGCGGTCTCTTCTAGGCTTCTCCTGGTGGAGATGCACCTCCCACACTAATTACCATTGCACATGTGGTGTCGCTGCCAGAATCGCTACTTTATTCACCACTTGTCACTCAACTTGCGATCCTTTTAATGACAGGTGAGCAATACTCTTTTCTCCACGATTACTGACTCCGGAGAAGTCTGTAGGAAAAAGTGGACACGCGAAAGGAAATCGGCTGTAAACACCTTTAAGGTCCTGAAATGCTCTGTTGGAGGTCTTTGTAATATAAAGAGTTGTAAGCCATAGAGTATATGCACTAAAATATTTTACATGAAGTAGAGTTCCGATTCTGCAATGAGAAATGTAAAAATGTATAGATTGCTAAGTTACACATGATTTTAAACTCTCTGAACAACTGCAAAGCAGTGATAAAAGAAGACTTACTATAGCACTTAATTTGCTGACTGTTATCATATTATAATTCCTTATTTTTGCAGGTCGTTTAATGGTAACAAATTTACGAATAATTTGGCATTCCCTGGCACTACCTCGAGTTAACCTCGGTAAGCGAATGTACTTTTTCATACCAAATGTGGAAACAGTAATGCATATTTTCCTTCCAGAAGCATTCTTACAATCACAAGAGTCCGAGGGCCTTATTACGACCTTGACAGTGGGGTTTCCTCTATCACAAATGTGACAGATTTTACCACTGCCATATTACGATCTCCCTTGAATATAATGGGATCATAATACTGCGGGCAGGATATCCACCACATTTGGGATGGCGGAAATCCCTCTGTCAAGATCGTAATAAGGCCTGAATGTTCAAAACAATCCAACCTTTCTAAAAGATCTAATACAAGTATGTATGCAAAAGTTGATCTTTTATGTGACCTGACTTGAAGTGGATTATTTAGAGGTTAAATAGGAAATTGAAGCAAATGTTTGTTTAGATATTTTACACAGCACAACAAAGTTATCTTATGGCCACATTGGAGCATTCAAGTCCTGAGCATAATGCAAACTGATGGAAGTACAAAAAAACACGACTTAGATTAAGGTAGTAAGCAGAATAGTCCTTCTACTCTAAAGCAAAGCAGTGCTTGAACTCTCGGTATGTGTCCTGATATACTCTGAAGTGCATTCAAATGCATCAAAAGTCCCTGAAATGTCGCAGAAAAGACTGCTAGATCTATACACCACCCACTTCCCACTGTTGCAGTATTTATATGTCCTCCTAACTCTCTGTTTGTGCTCTGGGCAGCCCAGATTGTGTCATCTTCAAGCTTTAAATGTGTATTATTTTTCCCTTTCGTCCTCTTGGCAATAAACTTAATTTTCTCACTTATGACGTGATCTTGATTTCACCTACTGCCTCCTGCTGTTGAGGGTAGTCTAGGCTCTGCGGAACATAGTTCTGCACTATAGTGGGATAGAGGGTGTAAAAGATCATCATGATGGGCACTTTTTCCTTGATCTGTACCCTATTCTTCACCCTTTCACACCCATAACTTGACACATAAAATAACAGCAGATAACACAATACAGAATACTGATTTGACATTGGTCACAATTAACTTTATATTTTCCTATAGATAATTTGAAAAATTGCAAGGTTATTGCTGGAAAGGAAAATAACCTTAGTTAAATCACCTGCTGGCACCCCAGGAAATTGATTGCAAGTTCAGGGTGAGCACAAGACAGAACAGTGTGTTGGAGGTCCATTCTTCACACACTTATACTTGATCAAATTTCACTTCAGTTACTCACTCACGTACAGACTCGTAGTAATGAAAAGGCTGCCTCAGCTGCCATTCACTTGCCTTACTCCTCCCCTATTCTGTTATAAACACGAGGCTTCACCGTTAGAGGCCTGTTGGAAAATGGGTTATTGATAAGGGCAGGTAAGTACCTACACTTAGCAACAGGCCACTAACCTCCACTTAGGTCCAGTTAGGTCTCAGTAAATTAAACCTAGCTCAATCCTTGGTAGCTGGGCAACGAGCGACAAGGCTTAACTTAAGAGACAAAGCGTAAAGCATTCAAATATCACAAAACAGTAATTAAATAAAACACAGGAAACAGTTTAAAAATCCAAAATCTGTTTATAAATTTAGGAAATATTTTTAGCTTTAAAATGACACCAAAATGAATAAAATTGGATATGGGGAACCGGAGATATGAATTTTTAAAGAATGATTTCTTTCTAGCGCATAGAAACAAAAAGCGCCTATCTGGTCATCTGGTCGCACCTCGACCGGGGCAAAGTCAAAGTTTAAGGCCGACCGTGATGGAGCCCGGCTTGGCTACAGCCAGAGGGAGGGCTCGGTCAAGAGTTTACCTTAGGACTTAGTCATTTTTCTCGAGATTTTCTTCAGCGGGCGAACCTGCCAGTCCAATCCGACCTCCTAGAACTCTTCCTCGGATACGCGTCGCGGGAGCCCTCGATGGAGATTTTTACCTTCGGACTTACTCGTTTTTCCGAGGTGAAAATCTTTTGACTGGGGCAAACCTGAATCTTGATCCAACATCCTGGGAGCCCTCTTCGGATACGCTGGCTGTGAGGTCCCGGTCAAATTCCTACGTTCAGACTTAGTCACTTTTTTGGAGATTTTCTTCACTGGGACGAACCTGCAAGTCAGGCCGGGTTGCGGTTGAGGTAAGCCGGCTAGAGTTGCGGCGACTGGTCAGTCCCTCTATGGAGCGTTTTTTCCAAAAGTTCTCCAAACTTCTGGATCTTCTTCCAGATGTTCTTTTAAGGCTCTTTTGAGGTCCACAGTTCACCCCAAAGTTCCAGAAGCTCTGAGTTGCTCCCAGAATGCCACTGGCGCAAACTCCTTTTTGGCCACTGGACAGTGGTCAGCTGGTTGGTTTCTTCAGGAGTTGGTGCAGGGGACTCTGGTTAGCAAGTTTTCACCTGTAGCAAACAAGGAGTCCCTCCTTGAACCAGTTGAAGCCAGGCAAAGTCCTTCTTGTGGTGAAGCCCAAGTGTACAACTGGTGCAGTCCTTCATAGTGCAGGCCAGGGGTCCAGCAGGGCAGCCCTTCTTCTTCCTTGTTGGAATCTGATAGGGATGTGAGGTGTGGGTGCAGGTCTGCTAGTTTTATCCTTGCTCCTGGGTGAAAAACAGGGGGGTCCTGGTTCTCCAATCAAGGGCAGGTCCTTCCCCCTGTGATGACCACTTCCTGGGAAGCGTGGCAGAAAAACAATCCCAGGGAGCAACATTCCTCAAAAATCCATCATGGCTGAAAGTGATTTTTAGAGGTTACATCTGGCTGGGCCCACCCACTGGTGTGGCTAAAAATCCTAAACACACCTCTCTCCTGCCCTCTCCTAATCTAATCAAGGGGGCACCTAATTGCATGGCTTTGCAGGATGTGAGGGTGTTGCTGGGTTTCTCCAAATGTCCTTCCCTGCCTTTGAAGACCAGTTTGGCAGCCCTCCGCCTTCCTGCTTCCCCATCTACTGAGGGGAGATCGCCTCCCCCAGGCACATCTCTTTGTGTTGAGCCAGGCCACTTCACACCTCATCAAGGCAGCCTGGCCAAGCTGCCAGAGGCTGGCCAATCAGAGCAAAGCAGCAAAAACACTGCAGGGCTGAAGTTGGCAGCTTTTCAGGTAAAGTTTAAAACTCTTTACCTGAACAAGATATATTAAATCCAACAACTGGAAGTTGTGGGATTTATTATAACAATTAATTTGATACCAAACTTGTAGTATCTGTTACTTAAGGGGATTTTTAAAAGTAAAATAAAGTCTCCCCATTCTAGCCTATGGAGGCCATTCACTACAATGAGGGAAAAACAAATGTGGCTGTTTTTACCTCACCAGGGCTCATAAAACTATTTTTATAAGGTCCCTGCTTATAGTTACATGGCACCCAGCCCTAGGGGCACATAGGGCACACCTTAGGGGTGACTTATGTGTAAAAATAAGGTAGTTTAAGACTTTGGAACTACTTTTAATTCCAAAGTCGAATTTGCATGTAACTTTAGTTTAAAAACAACCAGCAATGCAGGCCTGCCTTTAAAATGACACTGGGCACCTCAGCAGTGCACATATGGGGGCACTACCTATGCTGGGGTCCCTAAACCTCATGCCCTACCATATACTATGGAGTTATAGTTAAGATAATTTTGCCAATTATAATTAACCTAATTTGCATATCCTCTTTACACAGAGCACTGGCCCTGGGACTGGTAAGCAGTACCCAGGGCACAGCCAAGAGTCAGTAACCACCAGTACCTGTCCACAAAGTTTGGGGGGGACCAGGGCAAAAAGGAGGACTTTCCTACAAGGCCCTGCCTCTCCTGATTTTGACCATGGTGCTGCATGATTGAGCACCCCACCCACACAAGAATTCCATCTAACAAATGGTCAGTGTGGTGGGTGTTGAGTCGGTGCCTCATGGGTACTCTGTACCTTAAAAATATCCATTGCCTCCTCTCCCCTTTCTCTTCACTGTTTCTCCTCTTCTTCCTATCTCTCTTCCTCCTCTCCCTTTTACTCTCACCCTCTTTATGTCTTTTATTCTCTTTATCCTGCACTTTCTCTTATATTTTATAGTTCCTTTACTTAAAAAATCGTATTTTACTCATCTTTCCAAGTATATTGAGGAAAGTAAGTTGAGTTTATGTCAGGCTTCATACCTATGTGGGATGGCTTTAAATTTACAGCGGACAACAACAGAGAGACCATCCTATCTCTTCTAGACCTATCAGCAGCATTTGACATTGGTAACCATCACATATTACAGAAAGACTCGATCACTTCAGAATACATGAAAATGCAATGAATTGAAGTGAAATGGATTGCCTCATAACTCAAAGGCAGACAAAGCCTGGTATACTTACTACCTTTCACATCAGCCTCTCACACCCACCACTGTGGTGCCCCTCAGAAGTTCATCATATCTGATCTCTTATTCAGAGTCTTTGTAACTTCCTTACCTCTTATCCCCAACGCTGCTGCAAGACTCCTCCACTTCTACCCCAGGGAATCCATGACACCAGTTCTGCTAGCACTCCGCTGGCTAGATGTAACTAGACAAGCAATGTTCAAGACATTTAGCACTGTCCACAGATCTTTGCAAGGAAGTGGAACAATATACCTACAAATTAAATTCAAGCAATGAAAACAAATTGGACATCGCACTCCAGGCTTGTGCCACAGATCATCATACTGACTTACTATAAGAAATGCATAGGAGGCACCACTTTCTCAGTAGAAACCTTCAAACTATGGAAATCATCACCAGCCACAATTTGAAGTATTCAGGCGCACTTAGATTTAAAAAAAAGCGAGGGGAAACGTCTGTTTCCAAGCTCAATACACCAATCCTCAATGATACTTGTTCCTTTATTTACAATTAACTGTCCACAGATATGAAACTGCCTGACCAGCACACTCCTTTCATATTGGCAAACACTCACAGTTTTCTGTTCTCAGGTAAGTTATGAAGGGCTAATCTGTATCTAACATCTGTGTTGCATAGTAATGTAAATTCATCCAAAACCTTCTGTCCCTCGCTAGCTCTAATTCCACAATACTCAGCAGTCATAGATAATAGTACTTAAGATAGGCTGCATATTAATTCCCTTATACTGCTTGGCACTTTTACACTCATGTAAGGCTGAACCACTATAAATCATATTTATCACCCAGTATAGCACCGGTCCACAGCATAAAACGTCTCACTATCAACTGAACATGATTGGAATAACTGAAGGGATCTGCCTCATACCGCTGGCCACCAGAAGACTCTAATGTAGTCCACCACTGCAGGTTCCAACTAAGTACGTACTAGGACTTCTTGACTTCTAACAATGACAATCATATAAGGGATGATTTTAACAAAGTCCATTCAAGCAGATCTTCTGACCATCCATCTCCTCAATCTGTGCCTGCTGAGGACCATAAACATAAAAAAACACCTCAAAATGGCCACTGTGTGCTCTAACCAGCTTAAATGAAGAAGTGTGAGAGCTAGGCACGCTGATTATGGTTTTCAGTATGCTGACAACTTTGATCAGCTCTGCAGGCTCTTAAATGCTATTTCTTATACTCACAGTCCCCTGTCGCACTGCTAGGTGCTGTATTCCATAAAGCAATAACCACACCATGCTACTCATCACATGCAACATTGAAACACTTGCCACATAGGATCAAAACAAAGACAACAGCTTCCAGCCATGTACCCTACATTGTTTAGTGGATAACCCACGTAGGCAAGACCTCCATCCTTCCACATATGGTTAGTAAGTGTTACGTAAATGTTACTAAGCAATACAATATTTGATGCCTGGTTCTGTCAATGGCAGGTAGCACACTGCTTTGCTCTGCGAGTTCTTTAGACCTAGACCTTGGAACGCATGTGTGCACTGATGAAACTCAATCAACGTTTAATTTTAAACAGTCCTCATCCATCACCTTTCTGACTGTTAAAAGTGTTAGAACTGTGTGGCTCTGTGCATCAGACAATATGACACAGGAGTATTTGTTATCTATCTTTGGTAGTCTTAAA
Source organism: Pleurodeles waltl (assembly GCF_031143425.1). Taxonomy (NCBI): domain Eukaryota; kingdom Metazoa; phylum Chordata; class Amphibia; order Caudata; family Salamandridae; genus Pleurodeles; species Pleurodeles waltl. The sequence goes on from NC_090440.1 coordinate 1,630,157,260, forward strand.
CAAGCTTCACATTCCCCAACTGATGCTAATGTTGAAAGTCATTTAGCGTTACATCAGTTTCTACTATTATAATGGTATCGACATGGACAGTATTATTTTTTTATTCAGAATTGCTAAATTCACCTTGCCTGTCAGAAATGAATCGGAGTTTTGACCAATTTGTGGCCTTTTCACAAACTAACTGTACTTTGTAGTATGTTTAGTAGTACTACAATAGTAATATTAACATGCTGCAAAATACTATTCACAGACCTACATGAGGAGAACTCTGCCTGTGCTATCGTATATGTATGCAGAGGCCTCAGCCACTTTTGCAGAGATCTCCACATATGTAGATATATGTTTTACTAGTAATGTTGGAGGAACCTGGGAAGTGGCTGGACAAGGAGAAACGCTTATCACTAAATGGGAGGGGCTGTATGAGGAGAGTCTTAGGAAAAGGTAACTAGGAGTTTAAGGTGGGATAAGGAAATACCCACCCACAAAAGAGTAAGCTCATTGGTATTCACAAACTGCACTTTTAAAGTTACTACAGCCAACAGCCAAAAAGGTCCCAAGACAGTTGTAAAAGTACTGCAGCCCGGGCTTGGAGCAAGTCAGGCACCACGCATGGCTACTCATTGATATTGCTACACCCTCCCATATAAAATACCGGAGACAGGAAGCTAATAAAACCACTTCGAAAAAAATGTAAAATAAAAAACATTTTCGAATTTTAAAGTACACACGTGTGTGTGTGTGTGTTTATGTGTGTGTTTGTGTTAAAGGTATATTCAGTTTATATTTTTTAATTAAGGATATTTGCCTTAGCAAGTGACAGTTTTCTGTATTTTATTTTTATTGTTTATCTTTTTGAAATATTTAGTTTTATGTGTCCCTACTTGGTCTATTTCATCTTTACAGAAACATGGCTAAGCTCACACTCACACCCTTTATTAGACCTTCTCATCCCATGTGGTTACAAAATCCTGGCAGCAGTTAGATGAAAGAACACTGGTTGTGGGGTCTCAATATTAATAAACAACTTAGTGTACAAAATATCTCACCTCTAAATACAATTATTTCTAAGTTCTCTCTGTTGCTTAGGAAATCACACCAAACACTTCCACTTAGTTACATGTAATTTATCACTCTTCTAGAGCCACAGAGCTTTAATTTCCCACTTCACAAAATGTTTGCCAAATTACAACTTCGTTGTGAGTGCAATATGTACTTGGGTGTCCTTAGGGTCAATTGGAGTCATTCATCAGATAAATATACTCCGGTACTTGTTGCAAGTTGTGCTGAGCAATTAATCGCTTAATGGACGAACGTACCAGCCCATTCTAAAGGTGATATCATAGATCTGGTTTTCCATGTTAATTAGAAGGTGGAATGTATCTCCCCTATTGAAATTGACTGGTCAGACCATCTACAAATATCTTTACTCATTCACCTACCATCCTTCACAATCAAGACTAATACCACTCAATTTGCCATCACAGAAAGCATCTAAAAATATATATGATTCTGATTGTCCGCAGGCTATTGATGACGTTAGTGTAAGTTCAGTTCTTTCTCATTTTTCAAGATAATTCCATTCACTCACACGCATCAGTCAAAAGAAGCAACGTTGCCCATTGGAGTCATAATAACTCTTGGTTCTTGGATCAACTCCATTCTATAAGAAAGGTGCTCAGTTTTCTTTAAAATAACCTACAAAACCTTCAAAGACACCAGCAGGTTCTATACTCTCAAATTCTTTAGAAACCCTGCAGGCTGAAGGTCATCTGCGCCATGGGTAAATTCTTTCAGAATAAAGTTCATAATACTTTAAACCACTCATTAGTGATTCAAATTAGTAAAACTCAATACTACTGCTCACTCAGCCTCTCTCTGCTCTGTATGTATCTCAGAGAAAATGAGATGAATTAATTGAATTCACAAAAAGAAGCAGCTATTAAAGAACTGCATCCTTAAATCAGACTTGGAGCAACATAAATAACAAAATAGAACTATTTGAAAAAGCCAATTTCCTGATACTTATGCAGGATCTAGATTTTGTAGCCCAGCATCCCTTTTTATTCCTATCATTGCTGGACATTTTTATCTTCCTATCAAGGTTGTTTCTTCTGGACTTCACCTTGCACTCATTTATAAGTCCTTTGAGGTCAAACTTCTTGATGACAGACTACTGTTCCAGAAGCACCGAAGAGCATTAGTTTCTTCCAGCCAAAAGACCCTTACTTTTCCTTCCACAACGAAAAGGCTGCCATTAGTTAGGATAGTTCCTGCCTTCATTTTAAGGGTACATATAGAATTTTATTTAAACTAAGAAAATAGCTGTCGAATTAAAACGCAACGAGTCCTTGGATAGAGAACCTTTTCACAATTTAAATGTTTGTAAATCTCAGAAACTTCTAGGAAGGACAAAACCCTCTAGGTCACTTAGAAGGTTTCTGTATGTGATATATGCTTATCTGTTTCCATCCTGGTAATAAAACAGAGGCAGCCACTATTGGAAGGTATTCTTTTGAGTTTAAACATTTTATATTATCAGGTAAAATTGGTTACTGATGCTTCCCTTTCAAACGTGTCTGTGACAGAGGCATTGGTTATGCTTTACAGTGAAAAAAACAAAAGGCTGCACAGCATGGCTCCCTCCACTGTCCACAGAGAATCACTGGGGAGTAAGATATAAAGGAACACAGGAATGTGAGAGCAGTAAACATGAAGACTGATTGTTTGAGGGAATATGCAAGAGCTCTGAGGTTTAGGGGATTAGTTACATGAGAGAGAGAGCGAGAGAGAGAGAGAAAGAGAGAAAATTTACATATAGGCTTAAATAGATAGGAAAATTATGAATAGTTCAGCCGATGCAATAACTATGAGAGTATGCTGAAGTGAAATTTAATAGGCATCCAAAAAACCCTATGCGTTTCGGAAATAAAGTTTCCTTGTTCACCGTAAATCGGCACAGAAAAGAGTGAGAGATGCCTGTCTGTTCTTCCTTTCTCTAAAGGGGGTGCAATTATTTCCTGAGGGCTAAGGAGATTTAACCAAGAGTGCTCCCCTGCCCCCCAGTTGGGAGGTTCACGACATAAACATTCCCTTAATTAACATATACTTTGCTACAAACTTGCATGTTAGAAAAGCATGAAAGAAGTGGTGTTGGGTGATGGTAAACTGCAAAGTGGCAGTGGTCTTTTGAGTAGCTTTAGCCCAACTGCCTGTGCTGCAAGCAACTAGTGAGTTGGGAAGAAAGGAGTACAATCAGTAAAAGTACCAGGATGACATTTTGCAAAAACCATAGACGTTGGTTGTGGGGGTTGGTGGTGTATAGGTGAAGGGTGGAGGTCGTGCACAATGGGACGTGAACCAGAAGTCTTGTGAAGTGGCAGCATTTTCTGTGTTTGCCTCATTTTGCCTGCATTTGCAAAGCTTGAGCACATTAGAATTGCCATGAATGGTATTTCCAGCCCCATCCTTCACTGCTCCTCAGTTGGACCTCAAAGTTACTTCAGCATACATTATGTATAACCCCATGTCATCTGATGATATAGATATTGTGTTTTTAAATATGCCTTTCTTCTTGCTATTTTGCAAAATTCCCCTTTAACATTTTTAATACTGCTTCTTTGATTATTGTAATTTGTTTTCATTCTCCACTTTGAAGAAAAAATGTTATTTCACAGTTTTCCGCGGATCATGTTTATAGCAGCTTACATAATCTGATACAGCAAGGGTCCCAAAAATGTACTTATACAGGACTAAACTTTTCAGAAGTACCGACAATATTTTGTCACCTGTACTAGACTTACTCCATGGTAGGAATGCATCCAAAGCTTTTTCAGGCTTCATTAGTTGTGTACTTTTTCCTGATCATACAGAAAATGCAGGCCCAGTAACCTAGCCAACAAAGGTGTTGTAGGCATCTCGTCCAACAAAACAGTTGCCCTTCTAATTTCCAATTGATCCCAGCAGACATTTAGGAAGACTAACTAAAAAGACTACAACTTGCAATCCTGGTGATTTAGGTAGTCCGTGCTTCCTGCTTCTTATAAACACCCATGCCACTGTATCAATTAGTAAATGATGTGCTGAAATTAAATGCAACTCAGTTTGAGCCATTTCTAATGGAAACTGTGGCACACTGTCTGGGCTGCTTTGGGGTACAGGCACAAGGGCACACTGATAGTGATGGTTCCAGGCATCTTGGTTTTGTTATTGATGTTTTCACTGAGGGTAAGATCAGTGTGTAGGATGCATCTGAGTGACCTGGCACTGGATGAAGCTTGGGGTTTGAATCTAGCAAAGATGTTTGTGGCTTGTGTCAGAACTGTGGTTTAAGCTCCTGTGAGACTCGCATTTAGATGATGGCAGTGCCTTGTTACAAGGTCTCCCATACTCTACACTGGCCCCCTTTAAGCGAACCTGTAAAGATGAATGTCCACCGTCTTCGTATTGCATTCATTGGTATTTATTACCAGGAGAAAAGGTTACGTCTGGTACATAAAAGCACCACAGAAACAACTGCCAAATGGAAACATAGAACACATCTATGTCACACATTCCACAGATGTCATCATGTTCTGTGCTTCTCCAGTGACATCACCACACTTCTCCCTTCTTTTAAATACAAGATCAAGGGCCAGATGTAGCAAACGGTTTTACCCATTCTGTTTCTATGGGAAAAGGTGTTCGTACATATGGCCCCAAATTCCTACAGTACATAAACATTCAGTGTACATTATAAAACAAACTAAAACCGAACCCACATAACTTTTCAATTTTAACATGAATACTGAATGCAGAGAAAAAAGATTAAAGTACACATCTTTCTTCCTTTTTTTCTTTAACTAATTGCATAACCATTGGCAGAAAACAAAACATTGTACTAATTTTTTGAAGTAACATAATCCTGAAACTTCTAGGGTTTGAGGTGCATTCGCAGAGTCTACCTTTTTGGCATTAGATCATTACTTCCATTTTCAACAATGTGTTTCTCAAAACACTTAGCAGGTTCAGGCTTGATAAAACCTCCACATGTCTTACTAGGATCTAAAGCCACACGGGATGTACTCCACCAACATCCATCTGTAACTTTTACTGCATTACTACGCATCTCGCAAATTTGCTGAGAATCCTTAATTTTTTATAACCCTTTCCTTATTAAAACAGGAGTCTTCCCTCGTACCCAGTCACCAACTTTCAGTTTGCATACGTCAGTAATGAACTGATTATTGATCCTTTTAATGTTTGTTTCATTAGAAACTTTTTCAGCTGTCTTCCGTACATCTTCCATGTTGCACCCTTCAGGAAACAATTTCACCATCCAGAATGGACATAACTCAGTGGATGCTTTCCTTCCCCTCATTAGTTCAAATGGACTCTGGTGTGGTGCAATAAGACCACACCAAACCCTTGACTGCCTGATCAACACATGAGTTACTTAAGTGTGCTGCTTGAATACAGCCTACTAACACTTTATTAAAGAGTTCAACTTTACCATTACTTTGTGGATGATATAAAGGTGTTCTGATGTGTTGAATTGTATACTTATTCAGAAACTGTTGCATTTCAGTGGATACAAATTGCACACCATTGTCACTTAGGATTTTTTCTGGAAATCCTTCTCTTATAAATATGTTTCTCAAACAACTGATTAAACTTTTAGTAGTCGGGAGAATCACTGATTCTACTTCTGCCCATCTCGACATATGATCAATGATGACAATGAAGTAATTCATGTTATGTGGTAGAATGTGGAACGGTCCCAAAAAATCAATTCCTAAACTTTGCCATGCTCGATGTGGTGAAGGAAAAAATAATTCAACTGCCCCTTCTTTGACCAACCCTTTATCACTTGTATTGCAACTAACACATCTTTTAACATAAGCATAAATTTCACCATCCATTCTTGGCCACCAAAAGTCATTTCTTATTTTCCTTTTGGTGATGGTTGATCCTAAATGACCTGTATGAGCTGTAGAAATGATCCTGTGCCTGAAACATTCTGGCGGTACCAGTTTGTTTCCCCGTACTACCTTCTCCCCCTCAATGGACAACTCATCAGCTACTTTCCAGAACATCTGCAAATCAGCTGAAAGATTTTTTTTCTTTAGTCCATCCAGCCTTGATTAAGATCATTACTTCTTTCAAAATCTTGTCTTCATTTACTGAATCCACCCATTCCTTCTCCTCCACACACATATTACTATCATTAATACATGCTACAAAGCATTCCCCAATTTCTGTCTCCCAATCTTCTTCTTCTGCATCTACAATTGGTAACCTAGATAAACAATTTGCCCTACAATATTTTCCTCCCGGAATGTACTCAACAGTAAATGTAAATTCCTAAAGTTTGGCAGACAACCTTGCCATGCGAGCTGTAGATCATTTCACCTTTTTACCAGACAAAATGTCCACTAATGGGCGATGGTCAGTCTTCAAAACAAATGGTCTACCCCATAAATATTGTTTGAATTTCTCAACACTCCACACATGCCATGAGTTCTTTTTCAGTTACTGAGTATTTTCGTTCTACCTCACGGAGAGTTCTTGAAGTACAACCTATTGTACTTTCACATGTACCTTCACTTTGTGACAGAACAGCTCCTAAACCATATTCACATGCATCTACTGTCACAATGGTTTTCTTCCCTTCCACAAATGGTTGCAATGCTGGAGCACTTATAATTTCCTGTTTTATCTTTTGAAACATAGTTTCACATTTGTTAGACCATGTGAACATAGCTCCTTTCTTTAATAATGGCCTGAAACATTCGGTATTCTTTGCAAAATCCTTTAAAAATGTTGCTTAAAATTCACACATGCCTAAAAAAGACAACAGTTGTTCCCTATTCCCTGGAGCTGGAGCCTCTACAATGCTTTTTACTAGACTAGGTCTCGGTTTCACCCCATGTTCTGAAACAACATGTCCTAAATATTCCACTTCTCTGCTTTTAAAGACATATTTATCTTTTCTTAGTGTTACTCCCTTTTTATCAATGTACTCAAAATAGAATCTAGAATCCGGTCATGTTCAATTTCATTATTTGCAAAAATTAAGATATCATCCTGGAACACCACCACTTGATGATTATCTTTAAACATGTCTGTCATTATTCTTTGAAAAATGGCAGCTGCCGATGCTAACCCAAATGGTAACCTACAAAACTGGAATACTCCATCTGGAGTCACAAATGCTGTCAAGTGACGAGATTGAACATCTAATTTTACTTGGTAATATGCGGCTTTTAAATCCAATTTGGTAAACCAACTAGAACGCCCTATTTTAGTTATTAAATCTTCTATTCTTGGCAAGGGGAAATTGTCCACGCAGATCGCATCATTCAAACTTCTTAAATCCACACACATTCCTAAATCTCCTGTTCTTTTCTTGGCTAAAACTACAGGTGAAAGCCAACGAGTTGCTTCAACTTTTTCAATAATACCTTGTTCACATAGATCTTTCAATAATTTAGTTTCATCTTCCCTAATACTCAATGGTACAGTGCACATTTTATGCTAAACAGGTATTGCAATTTGCTTCACCTTAATAGTGTAGGAAAAATCTGTAATCTTTCCCACACTGTCTTGAAAAACTTTCTCAAATTTCTTCACCCAATTGTCTTTGACATTTCCTATGTCCCTCAATGAATTTATTAATTTCTTTCCACAAAAACAGGTATGTCCCTTCCAGGTGTGATGGTTAAATTAAGTTCTGCTTAATGTAACCAACCAAGCACATTAATTCCCTTTTTTGCTAAGTAAATTTTTCATTGAATGATTTCACATTGTGTTTTGCACACGTGGGTTCGGATCCCATCCATGTTGCAAACTTTGTAAAGATGAATGTCCACGCTCTTCTTATTGCATTAATTGGTATTTATTACTAAAAGAAAATGTTACGTCTGCTACATAAAAGGGCACAGAAAGCAACTGCCAAATGGAAACCTAGAACAAATCTATGTCACACATTCCACAGATGTCATCATGTTCTATTATACTAATTAATGATGCAGTATCTATCCACAAACCAGCTACCTCTCCTGTTACACGTTGACTTTCTCTTTGCTTTTGACCTTCTACAGTGATCCACTGACTTTCATTCATACCTATATAGATTCACACTGGCAGTTTATCGTGTGACCTTCTTAGCAGTATTGATTAATACAGATAGAAAACGGGAAACCACTGTACCAAGAATACTGGAACCGTCGTAAAGTTAGAGTTTTTTTTTTTTTTCTTCGAATCTAAAAAACCTGTGGCTCCTGGCACCCTTGTGAAAGATTGCAATGCAAAACAATTCTTAAACATTGCTGATTAATAGATTGGGAAACAATGTATGTTACAAGTTTAAGCTTACTGTTACTTTTCTAACTTTAATTTAATTTATTAACCTGTACCATATGCTTTCAAATTTTTAGCTGTTGGATACAATTGCATGATAACCATCACAACAAGAACAGCTAACTCGGTGAGTGCTTAATACGCTTAGCCTGACGTAATGATTTAGTATCATTTACAGATGTGTAACACTTGTCTGACAATGCACACATTGAAAGGTAACAACATGTTTTACTTGCCCACTCATTCTATGCCTTCTCAAATGCACTTGACCCTGTGTATCCTATAGGCTAGGAGTGACAGTTGAACCATCTATATGTTCTCTTGAAGAATGCTAAAGCACTGCACAGATCAAGGCCAGCACGTTTACGTTTCTGGCTACAAAATGTTAGTTGGTGTACAACATTTGTACTGTAAATGTTATCATTAATAGACATAAGTTTGGTCTCAGTTTTCATTTATTTCACTTTCTTAACAGTGCTTTTCACAAAGGTTTAATGTATGCTGTTTTATAGCACTGTTGTCTGAGAATACTCTGTGTCGCAGAAAAATTACTCAGTGTGTTAATGCACATGAACCCACATTTCTCAGATCTTAATTAAAATGAATATCCTTAGGAAACCAAAACAAAAATACACGTAATCTACCAATTGTATTTAAAATTTCAAAGGTGGAAAAATATTGTTCCCTACCCAACTCAGTTAAGATATTAACTTCGGAAGGGAGAAACAAAAAAAGCATAAATTTTCTGTTATAATCAGGGTGGATTACTTATCATGAGCCAAACTAGCTAGCCAAGAGGCTTTGAGAAAATGGCATTTGTTTTTGTGTAGTAAATGTCAAAAAGGCTTTTCATCTACCTCTGCTGCACAGGAACATATCATTAAGAAAGCTGGGCACAGATATTTTGCTTCAGAATGTCCAGAGTGCCAGACATCCTGGACTGTAAAATGTCTGTTAACAGCTCTTTGGAGAGCAGTGACTACAACACCAGCTTTCAATTATTTATACCAAGTCTAGGCACCTATGAAGTTTTTCAATATTAATCATTTAAAATTTTAGCTTAAAATATATTCTTTATGGTATTTTCTCAATAAGAGCATTCCTCTTTTGCCTTTCTCGGACAACATTATCTCAGTGAAGACTTTTGGGGTAGGTGTTTATTTCTCTGTAGCCCCTGGGTTTAAAGCTACTAGAGGTCTGGACTTTTAAATAGGTTTACGGTTTACAGAGATGCTTAAACAGGCACAAGAGAAGTGATGGATTTTTGAACATGTTTATAACGAGTAGCCATTTTTGGGCAGAGACCCTTCACAGACAGCTATGCATCAGTCTCAAAATGTGTGATTTTGCTATTATTTTCTAAGGATTCAGTGGTTGGGTGATGGAGTTGTCACCTCTGACACTGCCAGAGCCTTGTTGGGGGGGGGGGAGGGTTGATGCTTTGAAATATTTTAAGTGTCTTTCTAAGTCCATAGGTCTGACCTTGGTTGCTGGCCTTTTGGCTTTGTCAGTGTTTGTTTTCTTTCTAAATGGTTTTGGCAGAATTGCAAAACTTTGTTTCAAAAGGCAAGTCAGAATGGCTGCCTGTTTGCATGCATGCACAGGCAGCCAATTTTAAATTCCTTTGTAAGAAAGGTTTAGAAAAACCTTTGAAAGATGGCCATCCCTGCATGTGCTTATTCACTCCAAAGGTTCACACTGCATGCCCAGACATCCATCTTTGAATTGTTTAAAGTTAATTTAAAGGTTGCCCCCCCCCCTTGCTGTGCCTGTGCTGGATGTGTTGCTGCCCATGCATTGTCAGGGGTTAGATAGCAGTGTCTGGTGAGCTTCCATTCTCTTGCAAATTAAAAATGAAACACTTGCCTTGTAAGTTACCTCCACTGAAAAATGCCTTTGCGAGTTGCAATATTGTGCTTTAGCAGAATACAGCCCTTCTCACAGAAGGAACCCAGTAGTATGATCTCCCTGGGTATTTTTGGTACACATAGAGAATCATAGGCCTTTCAATCATCACAAGGAAATATCTCAGTTTCGAGGGCATTAATTTGAAGTGACTCAATGACATCCACTAGTTAATGGGCAAAAGGCAAATGAACATTTGAGTTTTGAATGTCATGGGGTTTTCCCATCGGAGAATTATTTATATATTGTCGGCATAATTATTGCAAGGGAAGCTAAAACAGTGGATTAGTTCTAGTAAGAATTTCATGTAAATGTTAAAAAGGAGAGATGGCATTATATAGCTTTGAGGGATTCCAGATTTTATAATGTAGGACTTTGATGAGAAAAAAGGTGTTTAGGTCACATTTGTTCTATTAGGTAGGTAAAATGAGATCCAAGTGAGATTAGTACACTCCTTGCCAACTTATTAGATCCTTAGGACTAGAGTCATGATCAACAGTGTCAAAGTGTGAGTCCTCTTTGGTAGGTAAAGTATATGGTAGTAGGAAGGTTGTAGTGTTGAAAGGAGGGAAATGGATGGTGTATGAGGGATGCTTGGAATGACCTGGGGTGCCTGGAGAGGTCAACTGGTGTTTTGAAGGAGTGGGTGCATATTATTTGTCATAGAACTTCCCTAAGTGAGCTGCCTAGAGATTAAATTGGGCAGCATTCCCGGCCCTAAGTCCACACAGAGGAGACACCCTTGTCCATCCCCCCCTTTCCTGAGACACCTGCGCTGAGACATCTTTGGAGGAGGAGTTGTGTGGGCTTCTGGAGGTGTTCACATGACCCTCATTCAGGCTTCCTGCAGCACCAGCCTAGTGGTTGTCTAACAACGACCAAAGTAATGCACCTGAAGATGTTGAATGGCGGCAAGCCAAGATGAACAACAGACAGAGGGAGGGAGGGTGTGAGCATGCCAACCCATGAAGTGAATGGAGGGAGAGAGGTAGGGTCAAGCCAAACAAACAATGAACGGAGGAAAGTCAACTCGGGCAACAAATGGAGGGAGGGTGGCAGGGATGCTGGGGGAAAGTCAACACAGACTGTAGAGGGATGGAAGGTGGCAGCATAAGCCAACATGGAACACAAACAGAGATACGGAATGTGGGAGCAAGCAAACATGGAAAGCAGAGGGAGGAAGGATGGGGGACAAGCCAATTCTACACTTCTACACTTCTACACTCCAACACGTCAACTCCGATCCGCCAACCTCGCCCTCGCCATCGTACCCCGAATCCAGCGCAAGACCTCCGGCGGCAGATCCTTCTCCTTCCTCGCCGCCAAGACCTGGAACTGTCTCCCCACACCTCTACGCCAGACCCAGGACCTCCTCGCTTTCAGAAGGCTCCTCAAGACCTGGCTCTTCGACCGCTAAACAGCAGCGCTCCACGCCCCCCCCTCCCCCCAGCGCCTCGAAACCCTGACGGGTACATAGCGCGCTTTATAAATGTTGTGATTGATTGATTGATTGATTGAATACTGACAAGGGAGGGAGGAATGAAGGGTAAGGGCAAGCCAACACAGAACACCAAACGGAGGAAGGAAGGATAGGGGTGCAACCAACACTGACAAGGGAGGGAGGGAGGGAGGAAAGAAGGGTGAGGGCAAGCCAACATGACAAATGGAGTGAGGGTGGCTGGAAGCCAAAACAGACAGTAGAAGGAGGGGAGGGTTGAAGGGGGGCAAGCCGAAAAAGAGAGGAGAAGTGCATGACAAAGCCAGTTAAAAAAAGACACACTTTAGTACAGTACCTAAATATAAGGAAAACAGTAACACCTAAGAAAAATAGCAGTGGAAGGACACAAGTAATGCACCAATGCTTCAGGGGAGGGACAAATAAACAAAAAGGATGAAAGCCTATGGTAACTGACCAATAAGAAGCAAGCAAATGCAAGTCATAATGAATCCAATCAGAGGTAAGCAATGTGCGGTGTCTAAGCTCATTGATAGAATAATAAGGTCTGGAAGAGACAGCACATGCTGTGTAGGCAAGACATAAATAGAACCTTCCTTGAAAAATGTGGCCTTCTGTTACCCTTTGCAACACCCTCTTAACTACCTCCCCTTCCCTGTAGGCTCGGCTAAAACCATCTATGTTTTTGAGGCTCTTTGAATCCTCTCTGTTTTCAGAAATGTACTGCTGCCCAAGATGCCAAAATAGCTTTGGATTTCTTTCCTTTGCCAAATGAAGAACAGCAACTGGGCTTTGTACTGTGAGGTTTAGCTCACTGTTATATATGCTAAGCGAGCTGGAGAGTCACATGAAGACACCTACATATTGTACTCATAATAGAACATTGATGGGATGAATTGAGACAGGTGCAGATATTTTGCTCTATTTTCGTTTCATTCATTTTTAATCTTATTATTTGAGGTGTATTATGTGCAGGGTCAATAAGGGAGAGTAACAAGTGACCCTTTTCTAAATTAAAACTAGTGTCGAAGACTTAAAGGTGTATAGCTTCTCCAGTTACCATATTTGTTTTCCATCATTTTAGCTAGGTGGGTTTCATCTTATTAAAACCTTCAAACTACAAGCATTTGATCGACTACTGCGTTTACTTGGAAACAAAACTTATATTGTTCAATCTCTTGTGTTTTTTTGTTATTTTATTTTGCTATTTTAAAATGAACATTTGTCTGGGTATCATTAGAAAGAATATTAGTATGTTCATCCTTGCCCGCAAAGAAGAATTTTACTGCAGAACGCAGAAATTATTTTTAAAACCACACATCTGGGGTTTCCTTTAAATTTCAATTAACTTTAGTAAATTTTATGTCGTACATGCGAGTAAACAACTTTCTTTAAAGGAATGCAAGCGTGTCGTGCAGCAACTTATGTTGCTGGAAAATCAATAAAACGCTTCCCCATGCTCTGATTTTTAGAATTTCTTCTATTTATTTCCTGTTTTTTTTTTTTTTTTTTTTTTAGTTTTTTTTTTGTATGGGTGATGAGGAGTATTTAGTATATTATGTTTTTTTAACTGCAGGCCTTGTTTGCTGTAAAGACATTGTTAAATGGTGCCTTTGAACTTGTTATTACAGAAGCTACGAGGACAGACTGAAGCTCTTTACATTTTAACAAAGTGCAACAACACTCGCTTTGAGTTTATCTTTACGAATGTTGTGCCTGGCAGTCCTCGACTTTTCACTTCAGTCATTGCTGTACACAGGTATGGATGAGTATTTGTTCTATTTGCTTTGGGGTTGACTTAGACCACATAGCCCAGTGTTTTAGGTTAAGATACTGCCATCTTGTGATAGAGCTTCTCCTTTAATATTTGTTAATGAAGCAACTCTGTTAATGCGTTGTTTCATAGTGAAATACAGTGCAAGAATGTATTTGCCTCATTTAAAAGGCTGCGTTTTTTAATTGAGGGCTTTCTGGCAAATTAAATTATGATCTCTAAATTTTCAGTCTATCATGATCCTTGCAAGTTTAGTGCTATTTACTCAGAAAATTAAAAATTACTACAGTATAAACCAGCACATTGTTGTGGTGATTCTGAACAAGAACCGCATACGCAAATCCCATATGTTACCACCTAGACTTTGTATGGGAATTAAATATGTGACATCAATCATTTGCACACCAGAAGACCATGTTTCATTGGTGTCATCGAGGATGTAATCCTCTGATACCTGCAACAAGCTCTATATTATACCGAAGGACACAGACTGATGATGATGATATGGAGGATGCACATGCTCACCAAACAATAACCAATGGGCACTCCTTGGCAGAACCTCCAACTTAACCCCACCAAGCCCAGGCACAGCCATGCCTATTGATTGGTCACAATCCACTATATTTTCCTTTGCCTGGAGCAGTTAAGCCTGACGCTGATCAGTGTGGTGGCTGGGCCTCAATTATTAGCACACAAAAACTTAAACTCGTTGTATGTATCAAGACAGACTATAATATGAAACATCATGTAGGAAGCAACATAATCCTCACTCAAACACCAGCAAGAGCATAGGTGGCAAATAAACTTTTGTGTTGTCCCAGCAACCAGATTAAAACTGTTTTTTTTATTATATATGAAATCCAGATTGCAATTCAGTAACACCTTACTTAATCTTGATTGGGGTTTGTGACCAAATACAGATACAGTATGCATGTTTAGGGCATCCCATCCAAATGTGGAATTGCATGGGTCTGTGTTAATGTTTTGTGACTAAAATCCGGTCTGAAAAGTAGTGGTAACTAATTCCCAAACAGGAAGGGGTTCCTATGAGTGTTGTTTTATTTTTTTATTTTTTATTTATTTTAGGAATAGGCAGTGATCCATTGCTCAATTCTCTGATACACTGGGGCTGATGGGGGCTGGAAGATAAGGTTTGCAACTGTAACACCAAATAGACTCACTGAGACATTCACAAGTTGAGTTCAAAGTTTTCAACTGAACCCTTTGTGAGTTGTAATTTTAAAAAGTACATTCTAGGCTTGTTGACACCAAAATCAAATTTTGGTAAGCCTTTTAGGCAGTACATAGTGACGGGCTGATTATTTTTGGCTTGGACCTTCTTGAGGCCTGCTGTCTTGGAAATAAAGACCTGGAGAAGAAACTATTGGTGCTTGCCAGGGAGCCTGCATAATTCACCTTTGGAAGATTCTGCATAATGCACCTTCAGGCGGCTGGCAGTAAAACTAGAGGTATGTAGATCCCTTGTGGAGAGGAGAGCCAAGAAAATAAAGTAGTAAACAAGACAGTCAAACTACTTGCTTAGTTGAATAGGTGGGATGGGGAGTGCAGATTAAGTCCTAATACCACACAGATCTCAGAAAACACATATCATCCAGACTGTGCACCCCCTCGCTATAGTACTGTAGAACTCCATGCATCTTGCTAAGCAAGTTACACCTGGGGATCTACGACAGTGGGATCGCTCTTCCAGATCTCCACACACATTACTGGGTCTCCAACATGATGCTATTTACTCAAGTGGTGCTACTTATTCTCTGGGTGTTCTCCTCCCAAAAAGAACTTGCCTGCAGAATTGATAGGTATGTAATTGTAACAGAGATACCCTGCCACGAGAGGGATCCCCTCTAGCAGAACGTCCAGAGCTCACACGCTTTTTGGGGTTGGTGTGGAGAGAGACAAGAAAGTTGATAAAGGGGTGATTACTTGATAACCGTAGAGACTCTCCTGTGGGACAACCATAGCCTGAAAGATATTAGGTTAATGATGGATTTCCAACAAAGCGATATGATTTCCATATTCAGGATCACCAACATGTGGAATGACTCTGGCATAAAGACATACAAGGACTGTAAGAAAGGATTTGACATAGTCAAGCCCTAAGTCTTCAAATTCATGCATTCCAGGCATGCATTGCACAGATATGTAGAATGAGTGGTGGATGTTCAGCATTGCTGTCCTTTTGAACAATCAGTGCTCACTGAGAGATGCCTTCAAAGACAATAACTATTTTTAAAGCAATGATCAGTAATAGAACCTACTATGGGGGACCAAAGAGGGACAAATGGGCGGAAGACCTGCGAGATGTAGAAGACTCTGAATGGGAGGAGGTGATGTGGGCACCTACAAAAGTCGCCATAAAATCAGGTTTCCAGCTAGTTCAGCTTAAATTATTACCCCACATATACAATTTAAGGCATGTGGTCTCATTCAATAAGATTTGTGTCTTAGAGGCGGCAGGGAGAGGGGTGACTTCAAGCATATATAATGGAAAAGCCTGCAGATTACATTGTTCTTGGAGAGGGTGGGAAACAACTTGTAATAGATACTGAGATGGTTATATGTCCCAAACTGATGTTGCCTGGCAAATGAGGGGACCAGTCTCTGCCGAAATATGGGAAGACGCTCTTCAATACAGGACTTGAAGTGGCTAGTTGCGGCATTCCTAGCTGATGGGGGAAATGTCAGGCTCCCAGTTTCAGGGAATGGAGCCAAAACATGGATTAACGTATGACAGCAGAGAGGGAGATTTATCAAGGTGGAATTGTCTGCAAAACGTCACTAAGGTGTGGGGGAGATTGTGTGAGTTACACACACTATCCTGATACAAATCGTATACAAATGATCTCTTGGTGTGGGGTAAGATAATGTGTGAGATGACCAAGCATCGCGTTGATTGCAGCTATGACCACTCATATTGGAGATGTAATGTTGACCATCAAGTCTGCTACCTGTGGTTCCCCTTACATTCAACAAAAATCTGTTTGAAAAGAGGGATATATTCTCATGGTAAACAGGTGACGTTTCAACACTAGCTGCTCGCGTCTGTGGGACTCATCACGACAAAAAAGCTTCACTCGTTCCACCCAGTGAAAACAATAAATTCAATAAAAACAATTAACGTACTGTCTTTTCACCCATATATCCAAGTGGTCTCTTTCCAAGCACGATCAATCACTCAACACATTCCATCACAATCGGAAAAACTGAATAACATAAAAGTTTACATTGCAGGTATTAACTGGCTGAAAGTCTCTTGGAAATATGTGATAGCCCACCATATTCCGCAGTGAATTCATGATTTGAGGTAGTGATCTTGAGAGGGTTGGCTTGGCACTGTATGCTGGAATGGGTCAGTGGCACTGAAATACAGTACTGTAAGTAATTTTACTAATGGTGAAATGGTGGTCTGTATTCCTATCCAGGATTTAGCGCTTCACCAGTGGTAGACATGATGTGGAACATGGTATTCGTATTGAAATGGTACAAAATTAGTACAAAGTCATGCATAGTTCATGCACAGTGGGCTTAATCTTGACCTTGCAATTCTGCACCATTGTCCTCTTCCGCTGCAGCAAGGCACTTTTGTACTTCCATTGTTTATTGTTTCTTTTCAGGTATATATTGTACAGTTTCCATCCCTTTTGTATATTGTTTTTGTTAAGGCATGTAGTAATGCTCATTTCCATTTTATTTGTGTCGAAGAGACGTTTTAGCTAATTTCTTCTGGTCTGTTTCACAGGTTGTTTTTGCATTCATTTTTGTTTGCACTGGTACAAAAGCTGCTTGCTTTCATCGTGTGCAAAGACAGCATGTGCGAAATTTGTATGAGCAAATTCAGAGGGGAATGGCTATGTCTTTGATTTTGTCTGTCGTTTAGTACAACAGGTATAATTAGGTATTTATAACTGAAAGTCAATTGTATTATACCGCGGATCTCAATAGGGGTACGATTTCCCCCCAGTGTTTTATATAAAGTGTTCCACATTTATGAGAAAATTTTGGGGGAAAATCGTTCAGCTGTGAGGCATATTACAATGAACTCCAAATCTGGTTTTGTCAGAAAATGGTGCTTGTGGGATTTATGTGCTTGTGTTCTGGGAAATATGTATGTAAATCCCAGTTCTCATGTCACTTTCGCAATCCTTTTTGTGTTGCCACTCCTCGGTTATTTTGCGAGCCCTGAATATTTTCACCAGTATAGATCACATGTTTAATTGCATACAGCTACGCGCATGTTCTTCATGTCTCACTTTCTTTGTAATGGTAAATTGCTCCCATAGTTCAAACCCAGACAGCTGCAGTGTGTTTTTAACACTCGAGCAGCAGAAGGTGAAGAGGCATATACACTGAACAATAGGACTGTAAAAGGCGAACGGTATCTCTACCTTGATACGAAAGGAGATCACATTCTCCCTTTTCAGACACCTCCCATCTCCTTGTCCCTCGCATCCACCTTCCTCTCGCTCCATCATCTTCCTCCAACCCCGGTCAGACTCCCAGCTCCTCTTCTGCCTTCAGCCCCATCTGTCTCCTACCTACCCATTTCTCATCTTTTTCTTCCCATCTCCAAAGCCTCCTGCCCTCTCTTCCGAGTTCTCTTTCCTGTCTAATTTCCACTTCCTTCTGCTTTTTCCATGGCTCATTTTTCTGCTCAGTCTCCCTCCTCATCCCATTTCCATCAAACGTCTTCCCCCGCCTTATGCCTCCTCCACCAGTCTCCTCCCCCCTCATGACTAGCTTCTCCCATCTCTCTGCTGCTCCCTTTTCCGTTCTTCTCCATGAACCACCTTCCTGCTCCTCATCACTATCAGCCTTTTCTGTCCTCCTCTTTCCTCTGTCACATACTACTTTTTCAGGCTTTTTCCCCGCCTTTTTAAGCTTTCTCCCCTCGCCTCCTCTCTCCTTTATTAGCTTCTTTCCTCCAAACTCTTGCCTTCAAGTGTCAAGTCTTTTTCTTCCTCCAGCATCCTCCTCACTTCCTCCTCCTTTCTTTTCTACTCCTTCAGTCCCCACTGCCTAGTTCTCATCCACCTTCCCTAGCCTCTTCCTTTCTCATTAGCCTCCTCCCTAATTCTCCCTTATCCATAAGCCTTATCCTCTTTCCCTAGCAGCCTCCTCCTATGCTGGCTCCTCCCTCCCCATCAGAGTCCCCTGCTCCTTCTCGCATCATGATTAGTCTCCCTCTTTTCCTTCATCCAACTGTTCCCCTCTTCCCCTTGCCAACAAGCCTCTTCCTCTTCCTGTTAGTCTCCTTCTCCCCCTCTTCATCCTTCCAACAGCCTCTTCCTGTGCCTATGTCTCCTCGTCCCTGTCCCTAGCACCCTCCAACCTCCTCCTCTCCATAAGCCTCAGCCATGTCCTCTTCAGCCTCCTGCAACTGCAGTCTTCTTTGCTTCCTCCTAGAAATGCTTCTATTAGCCTCTTCTTTAATCCTCATCTTCGTTTGTCCCTTGACCGCTTCGTCTTTAATTGCATTCTTCTCTATCTCCTCTTCTCCACTGTATTTATTGTTACCCAATTTCCCCCATTCCAGTGCAACAGTTAGTCGGTGGGCTATGGACATACCCATCAGTGTGTACTCCCATAAAATCTATATCTAGAAACCTCTTTTCACTGAGCAGTTCCAGGGCATTCACAGCAGACATAAAAGTGAGCGTGTGTTCCATGGCGGAGGAATCAGCGGCTGTGTTGGGAGGGATTCAGAGGAACCGGAACTGAGATCTTGTGGCAGGATAATGACGATGATTATGCAATGAAGCTAATGAAAGGCTGAAGAAGATAAAATGAAACTCATTCCTGACCCTTTCATTCTTTATTAAATGCTAATCAGAACCAAGGAAAATTGTGTTCTATGTGTATTCCTGAGAACTTCTAGTATGTGTTATTTTATATTAATAATGCTCTTTCTGATAGCGGGCATCTTAGTAAGGATCCATTATCACAAATGGTGATTAAACCTTACCCTCTTCTAAGAGCACAGGTTGCAAATGATATGATTAATCTCCAAGATTGACATTCCTTGTGCAGTAGAGTCAGACATAGATTGCCACAAGGATATCTGAAGGTTTGTAAACTTGATAAATGGAAAATATGTACTGATTTACTGTTTAATACTGTGCTAATGCTATTAGTTAAAGAAGGGGGCCAGTTGAGTCCTACGCTTGCTTTTGAGTCCCTTATTTGTTTAGTTGTGCACCTGAAAACAAGTACCAAACTATGTTTTTAGGATTCATAGAAACTGTTGTGTAAGGACCTTAATATTTTGTTTTGATTTTTTCTTTAGAGCATACGAAACATCCAAAATGTACAGGGATCTTAAACTAAGAGGAGCATTAATTCAGAACAAGCAACTGAGACTTCTTCCACAAGAGCAAGTATATGATAAAATTAATGGAGTGTGGAATTTATCCAGTGACCAGGTACATGGCATATAATATATAAGTAAATTGTGCTTACATTTGTGTTGGTTTGTAATATTGTCATTTCAGCTCATAATGTGTTAATACTATAGGACAGGGCCCCTATTCCAGTACACACTTTTCATGTGTGGGTTGCCCTTGTTATGAAACTGGAGAAGCTAAAAGCCATGCAGGAAAAGTGCAGCAAAGCTTTCAGGTGTCCCATGTATTATTCAGTCTATCAACAGTTCACGTTCAATTGTGAAAACAACTTTTTGTTTTAATGTTGGGTTTTAAACTCTTTGTTGTATTCGAGCCCTTTTATTCCAAGACCCAGTTAACTGTGCTTACTCCAAGCAATTTTCTGGACTTTTACTCTGATGGTAGTGTATGACCAGCCATGCAGAAGCTCTAAATCAGATTTTTCTTTACATCCAGATGATGCAGAAAGTCTGCTTCCCGAATCTAGTGGCAAATGTACAGAAAGAGATGTTTTCCATATTCGTGCAATGAGCTCTGCAAAAGTTTTCATTTACGCTTTCATATTTTCAAAATCTATCGCCAGTCATTGGGTCGAACATGAAGGCATAGGTATGGTATTCTAGATCAGGACGGTAAACAGATTTGGAGTTAGTAATGCCAAAACTGAATAACAAAAGGAGTAGAAAGAACTCAACAAGTAGCACAAACAAAATAATTGAAACATAGATGGGCATTTCAGTAGTTTCTTTATTAGTTTTTTAAACAAATGACAGCCATTCAATTCTAACTGAAAACCTTGCAGACACAACCAAAAATTATGCATTTTCAATTCACCCGGAACTCATTGGAATGAGAAGGTAAGGGATGATTGGTAAAGGATGTTCTTAATGGTAGTTTGGAGCATATTCCAACCCACCAGAATCATGCTTGAGAAAGCCTATAGTATGGAAAGTGTTGAAGAAGCATGGGGTCATCTTTAAAAAAGGTGTTCACCTCCTTCTCTCCCTGTGGTTTGTTCCCACTGTGCCAGGTAAAATGTTGATTTTAAATAATGCCCCCGGTTTCAAGATATTTATTTTTATTTACATTTCCATCCGTATTTATCAATTTATGCTCATTTTATCTGTATACATCCATATTACTTTTGTACTCAATGTAAAAAATGAAGCTGCTATGGATGTATTTCCAAATTTAGTTAATTGACAAATGTTTACTCATGTTTGCCTGTTCAATGGGCTTTAGCGTTGTACAGTACAATACAGTAATTAGAAAATATTTGCATTGTAGAACAGCTTAAACATCTGTACTACTGCAGTTATTCAAGTATCATTAAAAAATCTTTTTTTTTTAAATCTCCCTTCATGTCAATCTACGTAACTATTTACCTACCACTCATAATTGACAGTTGTGGTAATCATCCAAGAGAAAATCTATTTTCTGTGTTTTTACTTTTAAAAATTAATACATAAAGGAAAATGGATGGCTCCTGTCTGCATTTATCTGTAAAATCGGTAAAAACTGAAAGCTGGGAGCCGTAAATTTAAACTAGCTGTCTAATAATTCACTTGAATGGCTGTCTGGTATGTAGGGGACAGGGTGGAGTCCTTATTGGCTTGAGGTAAGGTGGACATACTATTGGGCACCAGATTTTAAATGGGTTCCAGTATGCAACTCTAAAGTACAATCTCAACATCATCAGCTTTTGGATAAAATTTTAAATTTTCCTAAAAATATTACTGATAGTTAGCTGATTAAATAATCACACTAATGGGACAGGATGCATCTTGGGTCTAGAGTGCACCAATATACTTTTTAGCAAGTAATGAGAACAAAGCTTTATTCCCACTTAAAAGATCTGTTACATTCATGTCTTCATGAGTATGTCATGACATTTCTCAGTCAAAAGCAGAAATTGTCTGGGTGTCTAAAAATGTAGTTCACAATACACCCAAGTGCACATTTGAGCTTGTTGACATGCACATTGAGCAACATTGGTGCCAAAACGGATAATCAAGGAACATCAAAGGGTGCAGATCAAATCAAAATGTCGTACCTTGACCGACTGAAAATGATTCCTGGCAAGGTATTTCACTTGTTTGTGCCCTTACTGTCCAAAGTCCAGTTTATTTTGGTCCAGTTTCTTTTGCACAATGAATTAAGGGTACCCGTAAACAATCATATTCCCCAAAATGTTAAAAAGGACCAGCAAACAAGTGCTTCTTTCGTTCACTACCTGGATACACTTATGCTAGAAGGACCTAAAAAAGATCCAAAATGAGACGAATGATAAGGAAAGATGATGTGGAGGAGAGTGTTTAACAGTGAGTACTACAGATGCCTAAGGTTTGACGAGGGCTTTGACCACTGCTGTGGCCCGAGACCTTGGTAATCGCAATAATCGGAGCCAGCAATTCTACAGCTCTCAGTGAACATAATCAGGGTTCTACAAGATTTTTCCACTTTGTTTCCTGATCTCTGCCAGCCTCAGCTGCCACATTTAATTCCATCACCACTGCCAAAGTCACCTCTCATGCTACTAGTGCAGCATCTTCCTTTACTGCTCGCCACACCCCCTTTACAGGTTGAGACCAGCACTATGGACGATGGTGACGCAGATGCAGACGAAGGAGAGGAAGGGGTAGTGCTACAGGTTGTCCATCAGATTTGTCTCCAGCTGATATTATAAGATTTCATTCAGTAGTTGAGAGGGCATCCAAAAAATTGTAAGGTTGCATTCAATAGTTGAGAAGACATCCAAAAGATTTGCTCTGGCAGTCACTGGTAAAAACTCTGATTGCATCTTTTACAACTTCAGTGAGTCTTCAGGAAGATCAGTCCAGTTGATACCAATATTTCATCATATGAAGGAGGACATTAAATAGATTATGCAATCCCCTGCCTTTCTTGCGGCAGTACTGCAGCTACAGAAACAAGTATTGGCAAAGCCAACGTCGTGAAATCTATTGCTTTCCCAATGCCTTTGTTTCCCTAGATTGCTACTTCAAGTACTAATGCAGCTGCCATCTTTGAATGATTTTTCTTAAAGATAGAAAAATCATTCAAAGACGGCTGCTGCAAATGCCTGCACATACATGGTGACAATCTTTGAATGATTTTTCTTAAAGCAAAAGACAAATTATTCAACAATGGTTTCTGGTTGTGTGCATGCATTTGCAAAGGCCTTCTTTTTACTTTATTGTATATTTCCCATTCCAAAATGTTAGCCTGCCCTTTCAGAGTGAAAAATGTAAAAAGTATCCTGTGCAGCAGTGAGGAAGCAAGTGGCTTCATAGCAGTGAGCAGCTACACAACCCTCTCAAAAATAATTAACAAAAAGGTTTTTAAAAAGCGTGTGTCGGGGGACTTGAGGGTGATGAGTGGGGAGGAGGTGCGCGGATGACACGTGTGGTAGAAGGGGACAAACGTTGTTGGAGCAGAAGGCCAGGAGTGTGGGAAGTTGATGGTGCCATGTACATTTTATGATATACCAAGAAAACGTTTCTTATTGCCTTTTTTAAGATCGACTAATTTGCGTCAGTGCCGCGACGCGTATTTCAGCTTACAGATTTTATCCTCTATTGAAATGTGTGGAATTTTAGCAAACATTTTATGTACAGTACTCTCTGTAAGGAAGTCTGTGGGTGTACTGAACTAATTTTACTTGAATATCTGGAATCTCCGGTAAAATCCTCACTCTCTAGAAAATACTGTAATGGAACTCGATTTTGCACTGATGTAAATTTACCAAGTTTTATATACCTGTCCTTGAATGAATTAAGGATGTGTTTTATTACCTTCCTTATTTATCTATAATTTTTCTTATACATATTTATTACTAAATGTGCTATTATTTGATACTTTTATGGCTTGTTGAAAGTCGAATAAAGTCTGTTTGATGATGATGATGATGATGATGGTGCCATGGTCAGATGTAATTCCATAAAGTAAGTGACTCTAGCAGATTTCAGTTGTTGAGACCCAGAAAACAAAAAAACATAAATGAGTAAAAAATAAGTGGGAGCCAGGCGACAGGGAAGGGTGATACATGTATCTCAATTCTCAGGCTCTAATTTTATTAATTATTTAGTCAAGCTTTCCCATTAACCTTCTTCAGAAGTTCTTCTAACCCGCAGGATTGAGTCCTCCTCATCCACCCCTCCTAAAGTCCAGGTTCTGTAAATGCTGCACCTAACTACCACACAAGGGAGGGGAAAGGATGGCAAGAGTGAAAAAAGATACAATGTCCTTCGTTTACAAATGATACTGATTTATTGTTGCCCATTCCAGTGTTGAGCTACAAGGAGGAATTATGTCTTTTGAAAAATACTTACAATACAACTAGGTTTTCTGAGTTTTATATCTAATTCTTGTCTGTATTTTAATTGAGTCTTTGTGTTTCCTTTTAAGATTTTAACAATCTTATTCTACAGCTTCCTGCAAGACATTCACATATTTACTACACGCAGTTCTTCCTACTTGTGTAACTGAAATCAACTCATGCAAAACAGATTTATCCCAAGCCATGCACCATAACGCTTGAAACTCCTTAGAACGAAATATCTTCAGTTTCCAAGCTATGACCCCAGTATGATTAAAAATGCTTTGAATCATACTTAACACTTTTTGAGCCAGTAAAGTGGTTGCAAAACATATTGTTATTTGCAATTGAAACACATCCTTTCTTCCTTTTAAAGATTTAGGGCCTGATTTAGATACTGGCGGATGGCATACTCTGTCACAAACGTGACAGGTATCCCGTCCGCCGTATTACGATTCCCATAGGATAGAATAGGATAATAATACAGCGGACGGGATATCTGTCACGTTCATGACAGAGTATTCCCCTCCACCAGGATCGAAGTCATGCCTATCGTTTGGTGTCTTTTTGTTTATGTGCTCTTTTAAATTAAATAAACCACTGATTTTGCAACATTTCAAAAGCCTTAATTGTATGATTTTGTTATCATGTAAATATAATGTTATGTTTGTTTTTCAGGGTAACTTGGGAACATTTTTCATAACAAATGTGCGAATAGTTTGGCACGCAAATATGAATGATAGCTTCAATGTCAGCATACCCTACCTGCAAATTGTAAGTACATCAATTTAGTAGCTCCAAATAACTGAGTCATAAGTGTTTAAATAAGATATCTATGTGTGAAGTTAACTTTCCTGCTCCCACCCATTTTGCAGTAAGAGTATTTATTTAAATTAAACAAGATAGTAGGTGGAATAGTTCACTCCCTTAACTTGTGCATAAACCAATTTCCATCCAGTTTGACCTGATCCTAAACTATCTGAGTATGTGTTCACTTACAACTTAGACAACACCATTCCTGCTTAACTCCATATACTTGATCAGGTCAGTCACCAGTAAGGTTTCAACTTTCACAGCTGATGCCATCAATTACATTTAGTCATATGTCCAACCAACCTACCGGATCTCACAAATACCTGCTCATGAAATCTTTTCACCTTTCAACAAGTCCCTATCTATTAATACAAAAAACACAATAAATCCAGAGCTAATTAACGAAGTCCTTAACACTGTTACTAACTCCAAAGAGCGATCCTAACCTTAAACCAAACACTAACCCAAGGTGGTTAAGAAGCATAAACAGAAATTCTCTTATTCCCTTACTCTGTCCCATTCTCAGTGTTCTGAGTATCTCACCATTTTCAGACTCCCCAACAAGGTTTTTAATTCAGGGTTTGCGTAATAGTACCCTGCAGTCACACATCTCCCGCGTCACCCAATGCCCATGCATGCCCTTGTTGGTTCCTTTTTTTGTTGTAAATGGACATCTGCTTACCTCGCTCTCTGTGAGGCTCTTTTTTTGTGTTGTAAATTTTTATTGAAGGGATATAACAGTATAGGAATAAGGAGCATATTGTACCTCCACACTTTACAGAGAAAGAAAAAATAAACAAAGGTGGTCATCGTCTAGTGATCTTAAAGAAAGGAAAGGAGAGAGAAGGAAGGCGGAAGGAGGGGTACACCAGGGGGATGGGGGGAAGGTGTCTGAGAGGATCGGTAATACGCAGGAGAGGAGGTACTATGACATTTGAAAACGGCAAGTAACTGCAGATGTTCCCTGGTCCCTGGATGAGTCCTGCGGCCGCAGGGGTAGGGAAAGAGATTTCCAGCCTATCGAGCCGAGCTCCATGATGGTCAGGTGGGGAGTGCGGCTTGGTCAGAGTAGAGGGAGGACGCAGAAAGTGATACCATGCAGTGTGCTGAGGAGTTGGGCAATTTCTCATCAGATGCTCAGTTCGAATAACACATCTTAGAGAAAAGGAGGGTAGGAGTGGGAGCAAGAGCGTAGGAAGGAGCCCTTTTACAAGGGCAGTGATACTTGGGTGAAGGCCACGGTGTGTCGTACATTGGAAGAGAGTGGAATAGAATAAAGTGAGGTGGAGGCGAGTAGAGTTGAGTAGAAAAAGGTGCAGCAGAGTAGAGTAGAGTAATGTAGGATAAGGCAAAGAAAAGCAGTATGGTATAGGGTAGGGTGGAGGAGAGTGGAGTGGAGTAGAATAGGATAGGATAAGATGGGGTAGGGCACCCAGTGCCCGGCGTTGTCTGGGGGAGAAGAGAAGAGAAGGGGTAAATGGGGGGAAGGAGGAGGAGCGGAGCAGGGGAGAACCATAGGAGTACTTCTCAAGAGATGGGGTAGGGTGGAAATAAAAGGGGGGGGGCAGGAGTAAAGAAGGGAGGGGATGTGGCGGAGGGGAAGGGCCGTCAGGAATGGATGAGGGCAACCATAACATTAACCACAACTGTTGGGACTGGAAAGGATGCACAGGGTCGCACTATGAATCACCAGGAAGGAAGGGCGCCCATATCTGCATGAACAGGACAGTCTGGTCCTGTAATTGTTAGATGACGCGTTCATGGGCAGCGGTCCAAACCATCGCCACCATCCACTCCTCCAGAGTAGGTGGAGTAGGGGATCTCCAGTGGCAGAGGATGCAGATCTTGGCTGTCGCAAGAGCTGTGTG
This sequence comes from Pleurodeles waltl, assembly GCF_031143425.1. Classification (NCBI taxonomy): domain Eukaryota; kingdom Metazoa; phylum Chordata; class Amphibia; order Caudata; family Salamandridae; genus Pleurodeles; species Pleurodeles waltl. The sequence goes on from NC_090440.1 coordinate 1,630,184,132, forward strand.
CCATAGGCGGCGTTGTGGTCGGGACAAATTGCGAAGGTCTCCCATGTAATGAAGGAGGATAGAAGAGAAGGAGACTGGCTACCTGAGGTCCATAGAAGCGCAGAGAGTGGATCTCACCGCCTCCAATAGGGGTCGGGTCGAGGGGCAGTCGCAGAGGATGTGGGGCAGATAACACCGGGTCTCCGCACAGCACCAGCATTTCGCATGAGGCAGAAGACCCATTCTGCACCGTTACGCAGGGGTCCAGTACCAGTTGTGAACTATTTTAAAGACACAAAACTTCAGACGGGCTTCCCAGGTTCCCCTGTCTATGGCCGTCATAATGTATGTCCAGTTCTCCTCTTTGAATTCGGTCCGGAGACATAGCTGCCACTTGGAGCGTATTTTGTCGAGGAGGGGCTGCGAGTAAAGGTGGTGTGTGACCACTTCATAGAGGCCTGATATCACGCCCCCACATCGTAAGATAAGACCGGATGGGGGAGGCTTGGAGGCCCAGGGATTGGTTCCCATGGTGCGTCGTAGACAGTGTTGGAGTTGCAGGTACCGCCTGGCATGGTTGGAGACCATATTCCTCTTGCAGGGTCGCAAATGGTTTAATTTCACCATTCTCGACGATCTGATCCAGGCTTTCTACACTGGCTGTATTCCATTGCAGCCAATGGAAGGTATCCTCTCTGATGCATAGGCAATTATTTCCCCATTTAGGGGTCTGCTTGTGGAGATAGGGGTGTACGCCGAGAAGGCATTGAGCCCAACACCTAGCTGCATGTGTCGCCCCCAACATCGGGTTATCAAGGCAGGGCTGGATGGAACTGGCTCTGTACAAGAAGCTGGGGTCGACCCAGTTAGAGAGTAGCAGTTACTCAGTGATGACACACTATGGCGGGTCCGGCGTTTCAGGTAACATATATACGCCAACTGAGACAGATGAAGGGTGAGGGCATATTGTTCCACCGACGGCAGCCCTATACCTCCGCAAGAGTGTCGGGCCATGATCTTAGCAGGCGATAGGTAGGAACGAGAGGATCCCCACACAAAAACTCGGATCGCTGCATCGATCTGTCTAAGAGTCGATAGGGGTGTTTGGGTGGGTAGCATGTCTAGTACATAGGTCAAGCGCAGCAAAGTAACCACCGTTACCTCCTGGACCCTCCTCCACATGGAGAATCCCAAGTGGGACCACTTTTCAAAATCCTGAGTCATACGGGTTATTAGTGGGTCCAGATTATCTGCTACCATATCGTCCAGTCCCCAGTTGACGAGGATCCCTGGGTATTTGGGGCGAGATGGTGTCCAACAGAAAAGGAAACCGTGGATCACTGCTCTCATGGTGATGGTAGAGAGGGGCAGCTCTTCACTTTTGTCCCAGTTCACCCGGTACCCGGATAGGAGCGCAAAACCATCAATGATCTCTAATAAGGCTGGAATGGAGTGGCCCAGGTGTGTCAGGGTGAGTAGAATAAATTCTGCATAGAAGTAGAGCTTGGACTCCCTTCCCCCCTGGAAGGATATTCCAGTAAGGAGAGGAGCTGGACAGGTAGTGGCCGCCAGCGGTTCCATTGCTAGCAGGAATAAGAGAGGCGAGAGTGGGCAACCCTTCCTCGTCCCTCTGCGAATTGAAAAAGGGTTGGATGTGAAGCCGCCACAATTAACTTGCGCCGTGGGACAGTAATAGAGCAGACATACTTGGGCTATGAAGTGATCACCCAGGCCAAAATTCTGTAGTGTTGAGAACAAATAGTCCCATTCGATATGGTCAAACACCTTTTCTCCGTCGAGGGACAAGGCTAGGGCCTCATCCGGCATGTCCCTGGCTTCCCACAGGGCATGTGAGAGGAGATGGTTCCAGGAGGTGCATCCCGGGACAAATCCCACTTACATAGGATGTATAAAGGACAGAAGGACCTTGCGTAAGTGGACCGCCAGCTGCCACAGAGGAGGGGATCCTGTCCGGGCTTAGGGAGAACCGCTGTCACTGCCCTTTTGTAGATAGAGCCCAACAATCCCGCTCGGCTGGCCAATTGGAAGGCTTCATATAGGAGGTCGACTGCCTCTTTGCTGTCCCATTTGTAAAATTCCACAGGGAAGCCATTTTCCCCTGGTGATTGATGGTATGGGCATGTGAGAGGAGATGGTTCCAGGAGGTGCATCCTGGGACAAATCCCACTTACGTAGGATGTATTAAGGACAGAAGGACCTTGCGTAAGTGGACCACCAGGACACTGGCAAGGATTTTGACATCTCCGTTCAAAAGGGATATGGGGCGATAGCTGCCACAGAGGAGGGGATCCTGTCCGGGCTTAGGGAGAACCGCTATCACTGCCCTGTCGTAGATAGAGCCTAACAATCCCTCTCGGCTGGCCAATTGGAAGGCTTCATATAGGAGGTCAACTGCCTCTTTGCTGTCCCATTTGTAAAATTCCACAGGGAAGCCATTTCCCCCTGGTGATTTATGGTATAGGAGATTAGAAATGGCCTGTGCAATTTCGATCTTACTGATCTCCCCACCTAGTAGGGCTCGCCCCTCGTACAATAAGTGAGGGAGGCGAACACCCTCCAGTAAGGTCTCTAGTTGAGTATGGCTAGCCACCGCTCCTGGTCTATATAAGCATTGGTAGTATTCTGCAAACTCCTGAACTATATCCTGCGGGCTGGTGAGGAGCACACCAGTTGAGGAGGAGATTGCTGGAATGGCCTGTGCAGCTTCCTGCTGGCGGAGATGAGCTGCTAAGAGCCTGCCAGCCTTTTCTCCCTGTTCATAGTGGCATCCCTGCAAGCGTTGCAGCACATGTTCAGCCTGGGAGGTGTACAATTCGTTGAGGGCGATTTGAGCACGCTCCAGACGCTGGCTCACTGATAGCAAGGGTTGGACTGTGTACAATTGGGTGACTGATGCAATGTTGCCTTCCAGTTCTTTTGTCTGTTGGCTATCGCAGCATCGCTCATCATTTGCCCCTGACGAGTTGCCTTCGCAGCCGCCCAAAGTATACTCTGGAAGTAAACTGAGCCCTGATTGTCCTGCATGTAAGTGGAGACATGTGCCCGTAGTTGTGCTTTGCCCTGAGGGGTACGATATTGGTGCACAGTGAAACGCCATGATTTGCGTCCCGGGGCAGCAAGGCCGATGTCTATGGACAGTAAGATTGAAGAGTGGTCAGAAAGGGCGCACCCACTAACCTTGAGTCCCGGACATGTGCCACTGTGTTTTGCGTCACAAGGAAGTAGTCCAATCGTGACTGAGTGCCATGTACCGGCGAGAGGAAAGTATATTTTCTATCTGCCGGGTGCGTAAGTCTCCAGAAGTCCACTAGTCCGTGGTCGGAGGTCACGTCCATCAGTATTGCCCTGTCCGGGTTGTTGCCAATATCTACGGGGCCGGTCTTGTCAAGTACTGCATCCCTGGCTAGGTTCCAGTCACCCCTTCTGAGGTAGCATAAGGCCCCAATCTCTGTAATGAGACGGTTAAGGCGGAGGAGGAACAATCGTTTGGAACATATGAGCGCATATATAGAGCATACACAAAGTGAATAGCCCCTGATCTTCAGTTTAGAGCACACATATCTCCCTTCAGGATCGGACCACGTGCTAGCAATAGTAGCGGGTAGGGTTTTACGTAGCAGAATCGCCACCCCACACTTCCTAGGTGTCCCACTCCCCCGCAGTCTGTGGTTTTGGACAACTGCTAAATATTGTTTTCCCTACCCAATCCCGGTGCAGTTTGTTGGATTCCACGTCATAAAGATGTGTCTCCTGTAGGAGAGCCACATCTGCCCTTTGGACTGAAGATACAAGAGTACCTTTTTTCGTTTCACATAGTGGGTCAGGCCATTGACATTCCAGGAGATAACATGTAGCAGACTGGAGGGGATAGTAGCCGGACCTACTGTGGCAGTAGTGTGGGTATGTAGCAAGCGAGAGGGGAGGAAGGGAGGTCAGAAATTAGAGTGCCGAGTAGGGTAAAAGGGGGTGGGGGACTAGTGAGGGAGGTGGAAGTGGGGATACCAGCTAGGTCGAATGGAAGGACTTTCCTGGTTCCTGGCCAGTGGGGGCGAGGGGGAAGGGGATCGCTGGGTGCCCACCTGAGGTGGATGTAGAAAGTTAGAGGAGGGCAAATTAAAGGGTATGAATTGATGTATGAGAGGGAAGAGAGAAGGAGAGAGAGGAAGGAGAAAGAGCTGGGCTAGGAAGAAGGGAAGAGGGAAGATAGGAAGACAGAAAAAGGAAATGTAGGAAGCCGGTTAGGAAGGTAGAGGATCCGATTCTAGTGGTGAACAAAGCCCCAAGGGCTCGGTTCTGTAGACTGCGGGTCCAGAGCTGTGGAGCCAACGTGCCCAGGACGGGCCCCAGTACGAGGAAGGGCAAGCTGGGTGAGGAAAATGGTCCGTAAGGGGAGGTTAGAGAAGAGCTGAATGCCAAATGGGACAAGACGGAGTGCCATAGGGTCACGGAGGCCGGCAGGGCGGTGGGCACCCCTAATATCTCGGGGGCGAGGGAGTGTATGCATGTTAATAATGACAATAGTGGCAGCCCAGATGCCATAGCAGGTAGTAGTAGTAGTGAGAGTGAGAGCCGGCAGTCTAGGGTGCTTTGATAGTGCGACAGCGAGAACAACAGCAACAGGTATGCTTCATAAACCATAGGATACATTCAACTTGGAATCTGTGAATAACAGCATAAGATAAATCAACAACAGCACATTCAAACTTATATAACCTCACCCTGCCATTGATATATAACCCCCCTAGTGAAGGAGGGATAAGAAAGAGGAGAAGGAAAGAGAGCAGAGTACTAAGTATTAACAGGGTGGTACAGCAGGCAGTGAGATTGGATGCGGCCTTCTATTATGCCACATCGCCAGCCTTCAATCTACACAGCTGAGCCAAAATACATATAAGCATGCAACAAAGTACTAAACTTCCAGAGTGCAGTTCTCACAGCCCCTTCACAGTCCTGTGTTCACGCCAGACCCATGTGTCTGCCGAAAGTTCATTTGGAAGCGTGGACAGGCTTTAGGGGGAAACCGGGCTTGTCCCTGTCTGACTGCTGGGTATAGTGCACCACTGCTTGAAGCGCTTGGTCTCTGTCACCGTAGGGTCTCGACAGTCTCTCTGGGTCCCTGCCTCTGTGTTGAGTCTCACCGTCGCAGCAGTTCTGTCATTCCAGTGAGGTATGCAGAGGTATTCCACGCGGGGAGTCCTTGGACCCTCCTGAGAGCAGAGTCGGGGCAGTCATGTCCATGGCTGGGGCCGGCAGGCCATCCAAGAAGAAGACGCGCAGATCTTTCGGATCGTTGAAGTCTTTTGACTGGCCGTTTTTGGTGATCCACATGTGCAATGGTTCATACCGCATTTTACTTCCATTTGACGAAGGCAGGGACAGAGCGACAGGAATGCCTAGCGGCGGGCGTTGGTCTCCTTTGAAAAGTATGCGGCAATGCAGATCTCATATCCTTCAGTTCTGACTGGACCATGAGAGCGGGCCTCCATGAGGAGCTGACGGACCTGGCCGTGGCGCAGGAGACAGGCAATGATAGGACGTGGGCAGGATGATCCATCCTGCCGCTTCGAGTCCAGGCGGTGTGCCCTTTGAAACTCCAGTGGGGCGTTGAAGGATAGACCCGTGATGGCGGGAGTATATTCCGAAGGAAGGCTTGGATGTTCGAACCCTCTGTTTTTTTGGTTTCCTGGAAAAGACAGACATTGTCTTTGCGGCTTCTGTCCTGGAGGTCAGCTTGCTGCGGAGCAAGAAGTTCTTGGTCCCGCGCCGGTATGGTGTTAAGATGGTCCTCCATTGCCATTACACGATGCTCCAACCCTGTCACTCAGGACTGGAAGCTCACAATGTCCAGACATATGGATTTAGTTTCAGATGCCAATGTAGAAATAGTGGAGTCCATCCCTTCCAGCCTGCGACCCACCACCGTGACTTTTTGAGGTATGTGCTCCATGGTGTTGTCCTGCACTGGGCATTCTGTGGAAATGGGCGAGTTTGCCGGCTGAGGCCCTTTTACTGAGGTAATCGGGTGTGAATGTTGAAGGGCTTCAGAGACAAGGAGTTGTCTTGCTGGCTTACCAGAGGATTTACCTGCTAATTTGCCGTTGGGGATCTCCAGGCTGGGCTCCCAAAGCCAAAACCGTGGAGTGGCGTGCCGAGGGCCCGTAGGCCTAGTAAATACACAGGTTACAAGAGGTGGAAAAAGAAAGAGGGGATAAGGTTGGTATGTCCCCCTAGCCACAGTGGCAGTGGAAGTTGGCCCAGCTGAGACCCAATCACTGACCAGGGCTTGCTCCTATCCTAGTTCACACGGCGACCCAGTTGGGAGTGATGGGTGTCCTCCAACAAGTGGGGGAATTGTCTCTTTCACGCTCTCATTCAGGGGAAAGGCATTGAGGATCGTTGTCCAATGATCACCGCTCCCAGAACTGGCCCTAGTCCCCCGGCCCTAAGGAAGTCCCCTTCAAGCTGCCCCACCACTATCCATCCTCTTCACACTCCACCAGGGGTCGAGGTCACTCTTCGAGCCGTTACGGTCAGTACAGCAGGGGGAGTACAGGCAAAGGTAACTGATGCAGAGATGGTCAAGCAGCCGGCTCTTGTTGTGCTTCAGTTTCTAGTCCCTGCGCCACTACGGCGAGACGGAGCCCAAGTCGGCCCTAGCAAAGTCCCTGACAAAGACGGGTGGCCACATGGTTACAAACTCCACTTGCATAGAGGGGCCACCTGGTTGTATATGGTAGGCCCCCATGACCCTCATAATGAGCAACCAGCGGCCTTAAAGAAGAAAGGACGGGGGGCACCTGAGGAGAGTAATGGTAGGCCCCGGCAGGGGATTTGGCGAAGCGCTGTTGGCCCCAAGGGCCACGACCATTGATGATCTGAGGGGTGGTCGCATCCACTTCCCCGGGTGGGGCCTCCAATGATAAGCCGTCCCTCGAGGGCTCCGGGTACGTGTCCCTCGCCGGGCCAACAGCCCACTGCCAGAGCACACCATCAATGCTGCCCCCCAGGGCCAGGTGATGGTCTCCACAGCCCCCAGGGTGCTCCTGCCCCCATCCAGGACCCGCCAGAGCACGGAGCTCCTCGAGCAGGTGGCCATCACCGTCCGTGGCCAGACCATGCCCCCAATGGTGGTTCTTAGTCTTCAATACCATTTGTATCTGTGTGCCCCATGATCAGGCTGCTACTCCAGAAGCATCTTCTGTTGCAGCAAGGCACAATTCTGCACCCAAACCTGCACAATCTACACTTCAGTGCAAGGTGATTTAGTGGTTGCAATTGCAGTTTGATATACCAGCCAATGTTGTGGATGTCATCCTTGCTACCAGGCATCCATCTACAAAGTCCATTTTCACCAGAAAGTGGGACAAATTTGTGGCCTGGTGTGGAGTCCCAAAAACACACCCTTTGCAAGCCACACTATTGGATGTGTTTTTGTTTGTTTTGACGCTCGTCTGCAGGGTGTTGCAGCTATTCAAGGTGCACACCTTTGATGCTTTTTTTCATTTGCTAGACCAACTGCCCTCTTTTAAATCACCTGTTGTGATGAGGTTTTCTAAAGGTTTAACACACATATTCCCTCACAAACAGTTTGTGATACCACAGTGTGACCTTAATTTGGTCTTGATGTCTCTCATGTATACTCCCTTCAAGCCAAAGCACATCTGTTCATTGTGCCATGACTCCTTTCCACACTGGGCAATCCATCAGTCTCCCAACATTCTTTGCCCCGACTCCTCTGTCAAAAGTGAAGGAGACGCTCCATTGATTGGACCCCAAAAGAGCTTTTACATAGATTTTACCAAAGTCCATCTTGGACGATCAGCTTTTGTGGGATTCTTTTGGGCAAAGAAAAGAGAGGCTGTGCAGAAAATGACTCTTTTTAGGGAGATAGTCCTGTGTATTAATATCTGCTACACACTGACCAAAAAGCAGCCTCTGAACAGTTTGAGAGCCCAAAGGTAGCTTCCACTGAACCAGCATGCACAGTGCCTGTCCTGGACAGATGCCAGGCTGCGACATGGGCATCAGCGCACATGTTCAGGAAGCACTACTGCCTTGATAGCCAGGTGCGGGTTTAGGGACTTTTCACCCACTCACTACTGCAAGACTTTTTGGTCTGAGTTCACTCCATGGACCCTCCACCTTGGGAAGTACTGCTTTGGTATCTATTCTGAAGGTGAGGAATTTGCGGTTAGCAGTATTCACCATGAGGCCAAGTTACTTGCCTCCTGTAACGTTCTTTCTACCTGATTCTCACCACCCTTCCACAGAAATAATCCAGTAAGAAACTGACCTCATTGCTCGGTGGTGTTGTTTATATGCAGCATTGTGTCATCACTTCTGGGGTGGAACAAAGACTACATGGATCTGAACAGCACCACATGGAAACAAATTGGGGTGGCTATGCTTTGAAGAGCTTCCATATCCAGTCTGGTACCTGGAAATTATTTTAAAGGTGAGGAATCTGCAGAAAAAAACACCACCATTTTTATAGTTTTCTACATTGGCCCACTACAAGAGCAGATTCCTGACATTCTGCCATTGCACCCTGATGGAGAATCTCATTCTGCTCACTTGCTGTGTGAAAACATCCCATATCTTTTTCAGGTTTCTTGGCTGACAAAGGGGAGACCTGCAAGATGTACCTTGCTCCACTTAGGCCCTATTGGACACTCCTGAGGAGTATTTCTCCATGATCAATGAATCTATCAAAACATATTTGATGCTGCAGGGGCATCTGTTCATTCAAATAAGGATCTCCACAGCCTTGTATGACCCAGAGCTTCTTACAGGGAAGAATTATTTATTAATGATTATAATATCAGCAAGGCACAAAGCTTGCATGCCCTGTGTGCTAGACCTGGAGACAGAGCGAGCAATTCAGCAGAAGCAGGATTGGTCCATCAGATGAAACTTAAACAACAGGAATACCGTGACATAACTGAACATAAGGCCAAGATGGCTTTCTTGACCACTCAATGCAGGCTATATGAAGTGGGGAACAGATCCAGATGGGTCTTGGCTTGGCTGGGGCAGAGAGACTGTGAGCAGAATTGGTGGCGGTAGTGGGCAATGGGTCTGGCAGGAAATCCACAATGAACAGAGCCATGGCAAAGGCGTTAGCTGAGTTTTATGGGGGACTATACGCCTTCTGCCAGACCCGGTTCCCAGCAAATGTACAAGAGATTTTGGAGGGCATAGACCCCCTGGTGCTATCCCCACAGGACAGGCAATGCTGGACACTGTACTCTCCACAGTGGAGCTAGAACAGGCAGTCAGGAAACTGTAATTGAGTAAAACGGTGTGACCGAATGTTCTCCTCGTTGAGCTCTACAAAGGAGTTGCGGGAAAGGTGGCCCATCTCCTCCTAAGTATGTTTCAGTAAGCTGGTCAGCGGGCTATCCTCCCGGTCGACCAGCAACTGGCTACCATAGTGACGATTCTGAAGGAGGGTGAACCACAGAATAGATGCAGCTCCTATTGTCTCTGTTAAATGCCGAATTTAAGATACTGGTAAAAGTGTTGGCCAACTGATTGAAATCTGTGGTGTTGGACTTGATCCACCCAGACCAGTCGTGATTCATGCCCAACTGGGAGACTAGACTAACCTGTGAAGAGTTTGGCCCTCATTATGTCCCGCCAGGGTTAATTTGGCAGTAGTACCGCCAACAGGCTGGCGGTACATACTACCATTTTATGAGATTGGGGGTTTGGCTGCAGCCAACTCATCAATTTACCATTCATACCGCCAAGGCGGTATGAGCCGCCGGGCTGGGGATATGAATCCCCAGCCTGGCGGCCAACAGAGTACCGCCTCTGGCCTTCTGAGCCAGTATACCGCCATGTTTTCCGTGGCGTTAGCAATGCCATGGAAATCATGGCAGTAGGCCCTACTGGTGACAGGGAATTCCTTCCTTTTCACCGGTAGGTGGCTCCCCCACCCCTCCAACACTCACCTAACACCACTCATCCAAACTCAGCCCCGCATCCACCCTCCATACACACACTGAGCCCCCACCCCCTCAGATTCATCCACACAGCCCTCCACCCCGATACACGCACACAGACACCCATACGCACCACGCATACACCCATTCACTTACACTCATCCATACACGCATTCATACACACACTGGCATACACTCATTTATACATGCATACTTCCAGATACGCACACACACACGCACAACCCATCCCCCACCCTCCCACACCTGTCGGACGATCACCTTACCTGCACTGGGGAGGTCGTCTGGCAGGGAATGGGAAGGGCTCTGCTACCGCCAGCAGCGCCTGCCAGCTAAACACCGCCAGGCTTTATCACAGGTCATGATACTACTGGTAGCGTTCTACTGGCGTGGCGGTGCTGGTGGTAGCAGCGCCAGCTTACCACTGTCTGCCAGTCTGATCACTACTGGATTTCCGCCCTTATTGTGGCGGAAGTCCGGCAGTGCTCACAATCTGGCGGACTGATGGTAGCTGCGGTGGTGTTATTTTGGTGGCCTACCGCCAATGTTATAATGACCACCTCTATGTCAATAGGGTCTATACAGAGTGCACAATGGAGCCGACGGTGGTGCTCTCCCTTGATGCAAAAATGGCTTTTGACTCTCTGGATTGGCACTTCCCAATCAGGGTGCTAAAGCAAATGGGATTTGGCCCAGAATAACGTAAATGGATCAGCCTACTGTATAGCCAATCCATGGCGTGGGTCTAAGTCAATGGGGAGCTTTGAGGTTTTGAGTTGCACACGGGGACAGGACAGGGATGCCCACTCTCATCAGTGCTTTTCTCTGTGGCTCTGAAACCGCTTGCGGCACGGATCTGGAAGGATGGGCTGGTGCGATGTTTGAGGTGTGATGCCTTTTGGGACGAAAGAATCTTGCTCTATGTGGATGACGTCCTTCTCTATGCAGCTCATCCGAAAACCACAATTTCAAGACTTTTACATATATTCCACTTCTTTGGTACGGATTCTGGCTACACCATTAATTGGGAGAAGTCCTATCTATACCCGCAGTCTGTGGCTAAGGGGGACGTCTCTGGAGTTCCCTGGGCATCTGGGTTACAAGGAACAATTCCTCAGGGACAATCTCTATGGCCTCCTGGACGAGTTAAGGAACAATGTAAAGTTCTGGAGAAGTCTTCTTCTTTCCCTTCTGGGAAGGGCGACACTGTACAATAAGATGATCATGTTGCTGAAATTGTTATATATGTGCTCCAGAATACACCATACAGAGTGTCTGATGACTTCTTCTGGCAATTGGACACTGCGGAAAGGCTCCTGCTGTGGAAGGGAAAGGCACCTCATAAGCAATGGAAAATCTAATGAGGGGATATACGATGAGGGATAGCCCTGCCAGATGTCCAGAAGTATTATTGGGCAGCTCAGCTTGTGGCGCAAATGAATGGGTCTTGGCACTTCTTGAGGAGCTTGAATTGCGAGTTGATAGGCATGCAGTGGGTAGTAGGGGATACCTAGCAGCTCTGTACAGACATCGACAACAGAGTTGTCTCCCACAGGGCACACACACCGTCGCCAGGGTCTGGACACAGGTCTCGAAGCATCTAGCCTGGGGGAAGAAACTGACGAAGGCTACGCCTCTATGGAATAGTGACGCTGTAAGGGAGGTGGACAGACTTGAGGGCCTCAACCCATGGGATATAATAGGAATATCCACATTGGGCAGTGTTTGGCATGAGCGGGGGATGAAGTCCATAGATCCCTACAGCAGGTCCAGCAGGAGTATAGCCTAGAGGAAACAGAGGTATTCTGTTACCTAAAAGTGCAGTATTGCCTTGCAATACACATCACTAGTAGAGATGAGATTGAGGGCTTCTTGCACCTGGAGGGGGAACCACTGACTAAGAAGGCTATCTCCCGAATATACAGGAAAATAATAGCCAATTCCCCAGAGAGGCAGACCAATCTAAGGGCTGACTAGTAAAGAGATGCCTATCCCCTCGAAGACGGGGAGTGGGAAGTAGTGCTCCAGGCCCGAGAGTGATAGCGATGAGGGCCAGGTTCCGTTTGGTACAGCTTTATTTGTTGCATAGGGCATACTATACCAGGGTGGTCTTTTATAAGATGGGGAGGGTGGACTCCTCTGGGTGAAGTAGTGATGCTGGGAGTTAGGAAGGAAACTTTCTGCACATGATGTGGTCTTGTGAGAGAATACAGCCCTACTGGGTAGCGGTTGGACAGGGCTTCTGTAGGCAACCAGAACTAAGTGGACAATAATGTAAAGACGCTGATTCTCAATGTGTGATGGGGTGAGTATCTACAGTGGTACACCAAACTGCTGTTAATGGTAGGGCTGGCTGTGGCTAAAAGGAACTTTGCCAGAAACTGGGGGGGGGGCAAGAAGCACCGGACTTTCAAGCCTGGGCAGACGACATGGATTGGTGCATGATGGCAAAAATGCAGGTATATGCAGATCAGGGGTGGCCCAAAAATGAGAAAAGATATGGAGGAGATCCAAGGCTTGGATGTGTCCGGGAGGGAGAAGGCGACTGGGTCAGCTGGGTAGGAATGGACGGGGCCGGTGGGGGGAAGTAATATGATTCAGTTTCAATGGATGTGGAACTTTCTGTGCCTACTAATAGGGGGAAACCTTGACTGTTGACGACTGTTTGTTTAAATGTTGCAAATTAAATTAAAAAATCTAAAAAAGGAAAAAAGCTGCCAGCCCGGTGCATCTCAACTATTCATGCTATTCCACCTGGACAGGGTGCTCCTGAGGACATCTGCTTCTGATACTTTTTTAATTCCCTTTGAATTAAGCAATTGTTCTTCTGACATTACTTCCATTGTTGCATGAATTCTCCTCAGAGTACTCACTTCAAAAGCTTGAATAAGATTTGCTTTTAACTTGATAGAATCAGGCAGCTGCTTTCTTTTTTTTAATTATTTTTTAAACATTCTTTTTATTGGGGGTTTTCAACATAGGTAAGAAAAGTATGGTGTAACAGCACAATATATCATGTTCATGAAGAGAAATGGCTAATAAGAATGCATCCGGTCCTAGAAACATCAGGTGATGTATTGAAGACAGTTAGCAATGAAAATCCCCTTGTATCAGAAACTAAAACTGATAATACATTAAATAGAAACCAAAAGCGAACAGGGGAAGGGTCGGAAGCAACACCACAGTGATGTAACTATCGTAAATGTCCAGGGGGGAGGGGAGTCATAGGGAGCCCGATCGAGTGGGAAATGTGAAGACCCTAATCAAGGGTCTGACAGGACAATAGGGGTTTTATGCAGCAAGTTGGTAATGTGGAACGCCACCCTTGCAGGGGCTGGTTAGTGTGTATGGGAGGAGTGTGTGGCCATGTAATTTACAGAGAAGGTACTCAGGAGACAGAATCCGTAGGGTGGTCGACTGGGGTAATGAGGCTTAGGAATTGAGAGAGCAATGTATCCCAGGCAGGAAATATAGGGTGTCTGCGAATCCATCGGGCTCCTCGTATTGAAGAGCAGCACCTTCTGCAGTTCCCCATTTCCACATCAGTCATTACCATGCTTCCACAGGTGGGGCGTTGGACGCTTTCCAATGCAGAGTGAGTGTACCTTTGGCTAAGAGCAAGGCCAGGATAGCAGAACGAATGTGGGCAACCTGCCGTTTCCTACATTTAAAACCTCGAAGGACACTGGCCTCCTAGGTATTAAGATCACTAAGTTTGGTGACCTCCTGTAAGATGGTGTGTGTATTTTGCTAAAAGGCGCAAATAGCCGGGCATGACCACAACATGTGTCGGAAATCTGTATTGTCTGACCCACAGCAAGGGCATGTCAGGTTTGCAGTGGGAAAATATTTGGTAAGTTGTATTGGGGTTGGGTAAGCCCAATGTGGAATATGAAATGGTATGTTTTTTAATCTACCGTTTCTGGAAACGGTTTGTGGGAAGGGCCAGTGCCCTACTCCACTTCATGTCATTGAATACCTGCCTACAGCTCCCCCGCCACCCCCCACCCCCATTCTCCCACCCATCCTCCCATTTACTGAAAAGGGGACCCAGTAAAATGCCAGTGTGACTGCAGTGTGCATTGCATAGCCATGTAATCAAACAGTGACCTTAACCCAATGTGAGCATAGTCTGTAGTACATTATGAGTGGGTGGTTCTTCATCTCTAGTTCTCCACAGTCTGTAGCAGGTGTTGTGAAGTTGGCAGCAAGTGAGAAATTGACCGGTTAGGAGGTCAAAGTCTGTCTGCAGTTGAGAAAAGGAGAGAAGGTGACCGTCCAAGAACAAATCACCAGCTGTGTTAATCAAACAGTTTAACCAGGCGCGCAGGGTCCCGGCAGAGTAAAGACCCGGGTAACGTGGCAGGCCCACAAGGGGGGATCCAGGTGCATGCGGAAGAACATGTCTTGTGAAGGTTCTAAGCCTGTGAGGGCACCTATAAGCAACATGTACCTGCAGGGAACGAGACGGGCTAGGTACTGAACTAGGGTGGAGGAGGCTCCTAATATCACTTGGATTGAGAGGGGTGATTACAAGTTTCACCAAGGCTATGATGTGCTATCCACCATGTGAACTCCCTGCAGTTAGACCACCAGAAAATACAACTCAAAAGAAGGAGCGCCCAACCCACCCTCAACTTATGGCAATTGCATTTACCGCAGTGCGATCCTGCAGCATGTGCTAAACGTCTGGCTATGCACTGAATTGCTCTGGAGGATAACTCAAGACTGAAGTGTTGGCAGATTGCATGTTGGTTCCCCCATACAGCCGGCATATGTTTTGGATTGGCACATGCCTGGAGCATACCACAAACCCCATCTCAGCCATGGTGGAGTGTGCCCTGACAACAGATGGGAGCTGGGCTTCCAACTTGAGGCCCGTGCTGACCTCGCTTAAATCCTTAGTGTTCTTTTGGGTAAAATTGCCCCTAGGCACTACGGGATGGATTGCATTATCAAAGAAGGTTATCCTGCCTTGCCTTCTGTATGATTTTACTAATCTCCGTGTAGTTCCTCCCTAAGACTTCTTTAAAGAACTCGATTCCTTACTCATTGGCTGTTACTCCAAGTCAAATGTACGAGTAGCCACTATTCTGTTTAGAAAGAATAATGCATTGATGGGTGCATCCAACGTTTTAGGGTCAGTGCAGGTGCAGAGTGCATTTAGATCAGTCTGTCTACAAGTGTAGTCCTGAATTGTACAAGGAGTTCTGAACAGGGGAAATAGGTCTGTCTTGACCTCCTCCAGACAATGACTGGAAATATGTTTGCATAGTTACCAAGCTTTGACAATGCCAATTGGTATGACTTTAAATGAATGTTATATGGTATTGTGAAGCATTTCAAATAGGCTGGCTTGGTAATGGCTATGTATTTGTGTGGAAGCAAAGAGCTTTAGAATATTATTGGCGTAGGTTAAAGGTCGGGTGACAGCTGCACTGTCAAGCCAAACCTAAACATCCGTGTTGGTTAATGACTGCCCTCCTCCCATCTGTGCTGCTGATGGAGAAAACTAATTATTTAATTATTTAAGACACTGTACTAGCATTACAATGTCATCTGTGTGCCTCTAAAAGTTCAATCTTAGGCAGCTGAATAAATAAACAAAATGATTACAGATGTGTGAAGGGCAAGCATGTTTTGTGTGGAAGTATATAACTTTTGCTCATTCAAAATGTGTAATCCTGACTTCCAACGTGGGCGGAGCCAAATCCTCTCTCCTGGTGATTCTAACATGATTGGTGACAGCTGTGCTGTCCAGTACCTAACTGTGGTACAGTTCTCTCAGGATGCAACCTTAAAATGTTGGGGGAAACCTTGCAATTCTAGAATCTCTATGGAGCTCTCCGCAGCCTCACTTCACTGCTCGTCTACTGGAGGAAAGATAAACGTCTGTGTTTATTTTTGCTAGCCCCTTGATCACCTCAATAAATTGGGATCTTTAATTTTACACACAAAACTTCGTGCAGTATCTAAAAATGCTGCTGTAGATAATAGAGATTAGCAGATGTCGACTACGTACTGGTTTGCAATGTATAAAGGGCGATTCCTTTATCGATACATCTTTTTTAAACAACTTGGGGCCATATGTACGAACACTTTTTCCCATAGACACAGAATGGGTAAAAACCTTTGCTACATCTGGCCCTTAATGCGCAGGCCTTTTTCAATCTGTGATTTTGTAATCGGATATTAATCCCTGTGTGCCTCTGTTTCTTCATTTTCCCTGTTGTATTTAGGGCTGATCTTGGCAATTTTGCAGTAAACGGGAGGAAGAACATGCAAACAATTGCTTGATTGGTACTACGGAAGTGCAGGTGCTGGTTATTCCACAGTGCCTGTTTGTTCCTGAGAAGTGCCAATGCTATCCCGTTAAAAGCAGTGCATCCTATTTGAAAAGTGCTGACCCTGTTTCTTTCAAATTGAAGAAGTGCAGGTACTCAGTATTTGAATGTACCTGCCCATTTAAAGCACTGCCATAAAGTATTGTCACTTTCTGCCATCCCTGGGCTGCCTCTTTATGTTTATTGCGTATGGAAAATCTTAGCTGCTGACTTCCTGTAGAGGGGCGTGTCACACAGACTTGACGTTTCCTGTTCTGTGAGTTCGTTTAACAGTTCAGCCTGGAAGTCGCGCTCTTGGTCAGTTATGTTAAACCAAATGGATTAACACAGATGAGGCAGTGAGTTTTGAACGAGTAATTTAAGACTGCAAATGTTGTGTCCCGGTAATATGCTGTTTATCTGGTAAACTACGCCCGGGCCACACATTCAGTTTTTGTGGTGGCGCGACTGGGATAACTGGGCAGGAGTTCTGGGAAAAGACCTTCTTAAAGCTAAGGAAGCTGCTCCCCTGGCAGATTTCTCAAGCGGTCTTTTGGCTGTTTTATTTTTTTTAGGGGTGTTCTGCTTGTGCTTTGTGCTTCTTGCATAATTACATTAAAGTGTGATAATCCTCTATGCTCCAAAATCCTTAAGCTCTACATCATACATCATAAATGAGGGCTGGTGGAGCCAACTCGTGCTAAGGATCTATGGGCATTTAAGAAATGTGTCCATGATTGTGAAATATGTGACAACAAAAAGTTTCACAAACATGCATCTTACCTTCCACTCTGTTAGGGTACGTGGCCCTCATGCTTTCACTAAATGTGGAGAATGGACATTAAGGGAATCTTGTAACGGTCAATCAGCTTTGTTATTTGGAAACTACTGTTCATACTTTGCGATGCAGCTTAGCACAAAAACATCCACACTGTGCACGTGCGGGTCCACTTAAGAATTCACATTTTGTACCTTGATTTGCTTGTTATGTGGCAAAGCACTTGGAATGCAGTACCTGTAAATATGGATAATTTATTAAGGTAAGCTGTTTTTGATTTATTGCACAATCTGTGAAAATTAAATGATTTTTGACTGTTCTTTTTTTTTTCCCTTTAAATGATTGCATAGTTCATGGCCTAATGACATACATGTTACAATCAATCAAAACATGTTTATCTCGGAGATGACTCATAAAGCAGGATCAAAGAAGACATTAACAAGCATGACAGTCCAGTGTTCAAAAATAAAAACCAAAACATGAATTAGGCCGCACATTTATTAATAACTATGACGTCGTGCAGAAGTCAACTATGGGCCTAGCATACGAAAATCAATTAAGTGTTGATAGAAGTCACAGCAGATAACATATGTTTAGTAATTAAGTAATTAAGCTGAGTCTTATTGCCACATACGCCCGAACACCGCGTCCATCTTGCTGCAGAAAAGTTAGGTTACGTTGTTTTTTATTAGCCAGATATCTGACCATCAGGCAGATATTAAACCTTCATTCCCGGTCGGCATCACCTGCTTATTGAGCCTTCTGCGGGTGTTTGTTGTGTAACGTTCGCCAGGTAGAACCTGGCACAAATGGTGCTAGCAAACAGCACACATTTAGGATTTGCACACTGTGGAACGGGGAATAACATCCGCTATTAACATGTTATCCCCAATTCTGACGGACGCAAATCAGAATGCGAAGCAGTTTTCACACCTGTTGAATACTAAACCCCATGCTCTCAGTATTTACTGGGTGCACTGTTTGTTTTCGGTATTGCTGCCGACCAGGAATGAGTACCTTAATAGCACCTTGGTGGTCAGGTATCTAGTTAGTGACAACTTAACACCATAACAGATAGACTAGTGACATATCTTTTTTAAAATATGAAAATATGAGATTTTTACAGCAACATTAACCTTGATATTGAATTTTGTCATGCCGGACATAAAAAATACGCAGGTTCCTTCATAGCACAGAGGTCATCGCCAGGCAGACACTTCTTTCAAAAGAGAAACCCACACCACCCAGGCGGGACGCCCCTCAGAATGTAAATCACCCTGTTACTAACTCTGCTTGAAAGTTATTCATCATGTCGAGTGTGGTCAATAGTGTTGACTGGGCAAAATGTTGTATTTATGAAAAACATACTGGTGAAATATACAAAGTTGAAAAAAATCCCCATGCTGTTTAAATGTTTAACACACCTCTTTTTCTTTTCATCACCAGCGTTCAATAAAGATAAGAGATTCAAAGTTTGGTTTGGCATTAGTTATAGAAAGCTCGCAGCAGGTAAGTTGAAGAAATTGTTTTGTGTGTTTTTTTTTAATTAGATAAACATATGGCTAAGTTAAAAAAAATGATTGGTTAAAAAAGAATCTTTAAGGAAGGATTCTAATAATACATTCAACAATCCACCCAGTCCCTGGTCTGAAATATAAAAACTATAATACAGTTAAAACCGTGAGGATTACTAAGTTACAATTGCAAATAAAAAAAATCTAAAATCATTTGAAAATAAACATTCAGTAATAATACGCCAGTGAATACTCAAACAATAATTGACTTACTTAATTGTAAACTCAGCTAGAAGTTTTAAGACAACTTTAAAAACATTTCACTACCTTGCTGGTCTCTACCAAATCAGAGCCTGCCTAACATCATTCATTTTTGCGTCTTCCAATCTGAAAACTGACAGCTTGCTGAGCCTGTATTATGACTGTCCAACCAGCTAGTTGTTTATGTCTAAATTAAAACAAAAGATCATTATGGTGGGCAAAAATGTTTTTTGTGGCCTCACCAAATCGGTGTCTAGAAATGGCAGATGTATTGCTGGGAAGGGACGATTGTGTAGATCAACCCAAGACGTCTTTTCACTTTTTTTGCTGTAAACAACTCCAGATCGTGTGTAAAAGAATTGACACAATTGTTTTTGCCAGAATCTTGAAAGCTTGAATAGAAGATGCACTACACCATACCACATAAGGATGACGGACTCAACCT
Source organism: Pleurodeles waltl (assembly GCF_031143425.1). Taxonomy (NCBI): domain Eukaryota; kingdom Metazoa; phylum Chordata; class Amphibia; order Caudata; family Salamandridae; genus Pleurodeles; species Pleurodeles waltl. The sequence goes on from NC_090440.1 coordinate 1,630,203,418, forward strand.
CATATAGTTGGGCCAGGGAGAACCTATCTTCTAAAAATACATTAGAACTTCCCACAAAAAGCTTTTAGCCTGCCACCAGTAGCGCATTTCAGGCAAGTCACTGCCAAAAGAAAGTGTGGCATTACGTGATAGTCCTGGTCTGGTTTGACGTCCTATCTCATTTGAACTAGGCTGGGGTGTTAAGTCACAAAGACAATGTAATGAACCCTCTCAAGCCAACAAGCAATTTAAAGGGTAAAGCAGTGTGGCTCACAGTCACGTGTAGATTAGCTTAGCAGTAAGAGAAGATTCAAGGTGGTCCTAAAGTTGCATTAAGACATATAGGGGGTCATTATGACCCCGGCGGTCGAAGCTAATGTGGCAGTAGTACCGCCAACAGGCTGGCAGTACTTACCGCCACATTATGACATTGGCGGGTTGGCTAAAGCCAACCCCGCCAATGTACCACTCTGACCACTATGCCGGTAGCAGCCGCCAGGCTGTAGATAAAAATCTCCAATTTGGCGACTGCCATTGTACCGCCGGCTGTATCATGAACCCGCCTACCGCCATGGTTTTCGTAGCGTTCGTAATGCCACGAATACCATGGCGGTAGGCCCTATCAGTGACAGGAAATTCTTTCCCTGTCACTGATAGGATCCCCCCTCCCCTTCCAAACCTCTCCAAACACCCCCACACACACTCAGACACACACTCATCCACACATACATAAACGCATGCATTCATCCATTCACGCACACATCCGCACACACATCAAAACATACATGCAGAGACGCATTCACATTTCCATACATACACGCACTCACACTCATTCATACACGCATGCAAACAACACTAAACACACACTCACGTACACGCACATACTCACAAATACATGCACACACCCCACACACACTCACACAACACACCCCCTCCCCTGTAGGAGACCCGACTTATCTGGATCCTGGATTTCTCATAATACGTCTGGCGGCGGTCTACTGGCGTGACACTGCGGGTGATAGCAGTGCCACCTTACTACCATCCGCCAGTATGGCCACAGCCAGATGGTAGCCGCAGCGATGGTCTTTTGGTGGCCGTCGCCACGGCGGTAGGCGGTTTTTACTGCCATTGTCATAATGGGGGCCATATTGAGTAATTCAGTTTGAGCCTTTAGATGATGAAACACAGTTTGTTGCCCTTCCACTCTTCCAGCCAGTTGCCAAATTAATTATAGCTGGACCTTCATTAAAAAAAGATCACCTATGCTGTGGACAGCATTACAAGCCAATGAGAGTAATTCAGTAAAACAGTGTCATCTGTGTACTTCAAATGGTGAAAGGGATGACTGAAGAACGTCAGAAGGAAGGAACGCACATTTGCAAAAATCTCACCTATACATGTAGTGCAGAGACGGAAAAGCATAGAGGAAAAGGCCATTAGTGGACAAAAATATTCCAGAATGCCCAACTTTATTAGATCAAAGCAGCGTTAGGTAAATTTAATTGTTAATGACGCTGAATGTGGCTATGAAAGGCACAGCATGAATAGTCTCACCCAGGCGGTTTACTTAGAAGTTATGCACTCCTATGTCATCATAACACATGAATGTTGTTGTGAACTGGGTGTGTCTGATACATATTTTTTATTATTTTCTGTATTTGTGCAGTCACTATAAACTTTGCAAACATTGAATTAAAAAAATTGAAAGTATATTTTGACAATAATATATATAACCACAAAAACACAAAATGTAATCAATCCATGTAAAAATTGTGTCTTTAGAGCTGCAGAATATAGAGCTACAAGATGGCTGTGCTCTGAAGGAGCTCCATCAACAGCAATTTGCACTCAGAGTGGCTCTCCCCTACTTCAGTGTGGTTGCCGATGTGAATACAGGTGGTCCCCGTAGTTAACTGGATGCAGGCTGCGTGGTCAGGGAGGCGAGTGCGGTCTGGGTAGGCAGCTGCACCAGGGCCTATTGCTTGGATTCTGATTGGTGCGGCTGCAAGGACTGGCGCCACCTGGACACTAGCACTGTCTATTTGCTGGCAGGATGGACAGCAGTCGGGATTGAGCACCCACAAACCTGGTCTTGCTGCGTGGACAGCCTGGCAGGGATCAAGGGCATCTGGGCCTGCTGTGCGCTACGCTGGTGGAACTGTTCCCCTTTGCTGCCAGAGATCCGTGGAGACAGCTGCATGGGCTTGAACATGATATGAGAGTTTTTGGCGCTGCAGTCTTAAGGGGTGGCAGTGGCCAGACTTGGGTGCTGTGTATCCTGCGTAGGCCTTCTCCCCACCGCCACCCTAGTGACGGCACACTGAATGATCTACTCTTCCCTGCCTCCTGCATGCAGCAACAAGAGAGGACTCCCTCCTCTTCCCACTTGGTAACACACTGGACATTACCATTATTAGGGTACTAGATCTATTGCTAGGCCCCTGAGGACTGTGCATGCACACCTTGGCTGGGGACGACCTCTTCACCCTGCGACAACTGGCTGTGCGGAGACCTGGCTGGCTTGGTTGCTCTCCCCCCACTCTGCTCACAAACTAACATTATAGAGCATCAGCAGTGCAGATAGGGCTGACTTGCCCTTTCGAAAGATGCCTGTGAAATTATCGTGTTGCCACCGAGAGGAGATAAGCTAGGTGCAACTGCACAAAGATTGGTGCTGCCAACACTCACTACCATTAGGCGATGAACAAGTACACCGTACTTTGCAGAAACTTGTAACCACTTTAGTGTGTTTCTGTGGACCCAAAATAAACTGCCACTCTTTCTTTCAGGAACTGTGGTCTAAAAATATCGCCTTAGAACCCCAATCGACTATATGGGGTGAGGACATCAACATAAACCCAGGCCTTGATGTAGACCAAGGTAGGTCCAGTACCTCACGACGACCTCATCCACTGGCAGTGGTACAGCAGCACTCCATGATAGGAAATAGTAACTCGATCAACATATGGTGACTGCAGCATCCCCATGCTACCTAGGGCACATGCTACACACAGTCTTAGTTGGACTTGTGGTTGGTGACGAACAATATCAGCGCCTGGGCAGAAATCATAGAACATCTACAAAGACCCCTGTCCGAGCCCACTTGACCTCCCATACTGCAGCATGGAGCCTTTGCCTGGTGTCTCTCCCCTAATGAACTCTGAGACATATTCTTCAATGCTAAATTAGCAACCTATATATAAGAAACATTTTCCTTCATTAAGAGCTCAGTGGAGAGCACTGTCTGTGGGAAAAGTTCAAGGTGGTGATCCGTGGCACTGGTATACTTAAATCCAAAATGCGCCAAGTGGCTGACCTGGAGCAGGAGATCTATGTGCTTGAACAAAACATATTCACCAAGCAGGACGCAGCTCTGCGGAGAAGATTCATGCCAAGCTCGGGGAGCATAGGGAGGTGGTAGAGGGGGAAGTTAATTACTCTGAGAGGCTAAAGCTAGGCAGTATGGAAAAGGAGATGGACCAGGTAGTATGCTGGCATGGATGCTTCACCGCCCTCAGGCCAGGTCAGGCATAGTTGAGATACATTTTAAAGACGGCGGTATTGCACTCAAAGCTGGCAGTATCCTACAAGGGGTCTTTGACCAGTGCAGGTCGGTATCAGTCCCAAACACTTTCTCCCAAAACTTGCATAACTTCGCTCCCGGACATGGTGAGGCTGCCTGGCAATGGCTGAATGAGGTGCATATATTTACACGAAAAGTATGGTGGTAAACAAATCACTAAATCTGTTAGATAAGTGCCAAAGTCCCAACGGGAGCAGCATGAAAAAATGGATGGAAAAGCCTCACCCACCTTATTGTGGCATGCTTATCATAGGCAAATCCGTCTTAACGTTGTCGAGTAATATCATCAAGGTGGTCTCAACCTTAAGAAAAGGGAGATCCCAAAGATTTTTTGTTGTTGCTGGGTGAGGCTTTTCCTTCCATTTTAAAGGCTTGCCTGCGTGAGCATGTGCTAGTGCATGCGCTCTTCCTTGTGAGACTCTTGTTATGAGTAACGGGCTTGGAATCCACCCATTGCTTACCAGTTGTTTGCATCATTATCACTCTTCTTTGCTGCCTTGTAATTGGGCAGCACGTGCCATGAGTGACTTCCTTTCCTTTAAGTGGTGCATGGACCGGGTACAGATTTCGTTTTTTTGGTGTCCCTCCACTGCACATCCACTACTCACACTGTGATTCAGGTACTAACTCTTCTAACCATCACTCCCACCCTTCATCAGGTTTGATTTTACCCCCCTCACCCTCTGTCTATTTTGAGTTTACCCATCCCACCCGCCCATCCGTTTCTTCTGCCCCTCCACCTGCCCCTTCCCAGTTTCTTATACTCCCTCCCCCACCTCAGTCCCTGGTCCATCTACCCCAGAGAGAAAAAAAAAGCGCTATGAAAAGGTCAGTACTGTCCAATTCATAGCAATTATTTGTTTTTACATCCTGCTTTCCACCAGTCACCCACCATCCCTTTGCTAAAGCCAATAGCTCACCCATACGCAAGCTATATTAGCTTTTCCAATGCTTGTTTATGATGCTCTCGTTAGGACTTTGGTACTTATGAAATTGATTTAGTGCTTTGTTCACCTTCATGCTTTTTATTTATATCATTGTGGCTTCGGAATACGTTTAATTGTGAGTTATTTCCTCTTGCCCTCTCCTTGTGATGTTTGAGGCACATTGCCAATATTTTGGTGTGAGACTATCAGTGGAAGAAATAGTGCTGGTGATCTGAAACCTCCCTTCAGGCAGAGCCGATGGCCTGACCATGTAGTTCAATATAGAAATTGCTGAGCTGCTGATCTCCTGACCCCTGGCGGTGTACGACGAAGCTAGGGAGAAATGCACTCTTCCCAACTCACTACAAGAAGATATAATAGTTGCAGTCTTGAAACCTGGTAGACCTGGTAGTTGTGATAGTTAATGGCCCTACCATTACTCAACATAGATAATAACACTTCAGCCCAAGTGTTTACCATTAGTTCACCCCTACTACGTCCTAACCTAGTGAAATCAGATCAGTCGGGCTTCACCAAGAGCACTCAACTGCACATACTGTCCTCAATGTCTTTGCCATATTGCATTAAATAAAGCCTGAATTACTGGATGCTACCAAAGTATTCGACTCACTTGCATGGCACTATCTGTTTGGGATTTTGGAGCCTTTGGTCTTTAGTACAACCTTTCTGAAGTGGGTGAAACTCCTGTACCACCATCCAGTAACTAGAATTAGGTGAAACTGCTCCTATAAGCTAAAATCATAATTCTTCCCTGACTTCTGTACTTGTTCTGTAACATTCATTTTCCTCGGATTGGACACTTCCTCAGTAGGTTGAGATCCTGCATTGTGTGGCTGGCTTGGGATGGTGGGGAGCCGCAGCTAAGATGGAAGAGGCTCTCATTTGAACAGGGTTGGGGCATGATGGCTCCAGACTTCATAATATATTATTGATGCACCCAAGCACTCTGTGCTGACCCCTCCTGCTCGTTTCAGCTCTATATGGCTATGGAGGCCAACATAGTTCTCTCTAGCTCCAATGGTACAGTTATTTCCTCTCAAGCTAGGCACCTGACCCAGGAAATGCACACAGTACACTCCACGGTCTGGCGTGGAATAGACCTCAGGGTGGAGCACACATGGACCAGATATATGCACTGGGAATTCCTCTGTCCCATAACCTCACACTCGGAACCAAAGTCTGCAAACAGCTTGAGCAACTGAAACTGAACAAACTAGCTGTCCTGTTCCCGGAATATCAATTCCTCCCTCTTAACAACATTTAGGATATGGAGAGTCACACTCTCCTTGACATCTTCTTGAACTATCGCATATGATAAATGTGTAGTACCTTTAAAAAGGACTTTGCCAATTACCAGCCACATTTCCCGCCCTGACCCTAATGCTGGAGCATCTGACCCCTAATGCCTGATATCCAGACCCGATGACACGATGCAAAACCCTGCACCTGTATATGTTCTGCCTGCCAAATCTGAATGGTCTGCATCCCTGAGTTCACCCCTGTCTGATGACCAATGAAAGTTCTGATGTGGCCAATAACATATCAATCGCATACCTACAAACTCTGGCTGATCCGTGTGAAGTTCTTACATAGAAGGTATTACACTACAGAACGCATGTATAGGTTGGGGTTTAAGAAGGACAACAGGTGCTCTAGAAGTGTCGCTCTGAGCTTAGACCTTTTTTCACTTGGCATGGCTGTGCCCGGAGATAGTGGCCTATTGGCTTGAAGTGCTAGACATAGTTACAGACATCGCTGGACTCCTCATTCCTCTCACGCCACTGGCAACAATCCTTGGGTATGTCAAACAGATCCCAGGCCAAGTCATAGTCCAGTGGCCATGGCACTGCTTGTGGCTAAGCAGCGAGTAGCCATGCACTGGGAAAGAGACCCCTGAACTGCAGCTAAAGATTCGCTACTCACTCTGACTCACTGTCAGGAGCTCCTGGACAGCTACTGGGAGCTGATACTAATTTCCCAGCGAATATGGGAGCCCCCTCCCTAGCATATCTATTTAATCGTCAGTCAGCGATGACTCAAAACATCTCGATCTGTTGGGACTTGAACCCTTATGTAAGACAGGCGATGAGACCTGAAGAGGATACTGCAGACAAACCAATCAGATCTTGCCAGGACCTCATGCTGACCTCAACGGTGACTTTTAATGCTGCATTTAACTGTGTACCTGGGTGTTCTGGGGCTTGAAGATTTTATGCTTGTATCTGGGCTGCTGTTGATATATCTTGATTGATCAAAACCATCGATCAAGGCTGTAATGTATACTTTCACTCCTCTGCTTGGCTCACACTTTGTCGAGATGTTGTAAGTTGTTTTTCTTTCAGTGACCAAAACGACTGAAAAGATTAAAAAAACAATAATGTATTATTATTGATTGGTCCACCATACTCCCTAAACTTCTAAACTAAATCATATTACTCACAGGTTTGTGGCCACAGCAAAATTCATCAATCTACATTCAAAGAGCTATATAAATTTGACTGTCCTCACCATTAGTTACAGATCATCATCTTTTATTATCAATGTGATGCCACTCCCACGGGAATGAACTTTACAAGTTTAATAACGGTGGCAGCTATTTCCTTTGGAATTCCAACAGCGCTGGACATAAACAAACAATGTGTAGTAGCAACTCAGACCTGTACACTAAAAGTCTACAATCACTATTGGCTCATTGTTTCCAAGGTTGTTCAAATTTGCCTCTATTCTTTACAGTGCGGAGGTAGCTGTGAAGAGGCAAAAAGCTGTCACTCATAATGAGGGTAGCCAACCAATGGATGAGTAGGGCGTTCCCAAGCCCCTTTATTTAAGTGTGTATTTTTATTTATGAATTTTTAGATTACCTGAGGTTCTGAGGCTGGGAAGGTAGCTAAACTTGTTTCCAGGCTAGATATAAAAATCTGGCATAGTTCCCACTGCACATTTTCAGCCAGTGTGTCTACAACTTATGGGAGGTAAAGAACAGAACAGGACTCCTCACTGTCGCCATACCTTTTCAGTATCTATAGTGAGCTATTATCAGGGTCAACTGCTGCTGTGGCCTCCTTCTTCACTTACTCAGACAAAACCTGTGCCTGGATAGGAAGGGTGATCAGGTGAGTTCATTATGGCATTGCCCGAGGAATTCTACATAATCATGGGCTTGTTCTAGTTGAGTCTCAACTCATAAAACAGAGGTGATGATACTGGGAGGTAATCACAGATTATGGCCCTGTATTAGAGCATCCAACTCTGTCAGGGGCTACCAAAGGTTCTACTAAAACAACAGCAGTCCATTCAAAATGTGCATGAATGTCACGCCACACCTCTTTTTTGGTCTTTGCGCTGGCCTCCAGTTAGCATAGCATACTCAGACTAGCCCCACTGTGTTTTTTACAAAGGTGAATTAGAAACTTCCAGAGAATGGGAGGTATTTGCTTTTCCGTATTGGTTCCCATCCTCTGGAATTCCAACCCTCCCCTTTTTTGGAAAATCCTGAATCTTTTGGTTGTTCGCAAATGTATCAACACTTGGATTTTCTGCAAATACCACTATGACAACAGTGACTGACTTCAAAAGTGACCTTTGATTTTCTCAGTGACATATATTAGGGGTTGAGAGTGAACTGTACAAGAATGTTTAACATAACATCTGTGTCTACTGCAATCATTTGTTACAAATACTTGCAAGCACCATTAGGTCAAATATAAAAAGAGAGTAAATAATGGCAGGTTGTTTGAGCTGTTTCTAATGTGCATATGAATGTTTTTTCTCAATAAATTGCATTTTTAACAGAAGCAAAACAGTTTGTGTGAGGAAATAAAAACAGATGTATTTTTGATCTCTAAGGAAATTGTTAGACGTTAATGCATAGAGTTAGAAAATTAAATACATTTGAGAGTCTTTGTTACCTGGAGAACATTTATGTCTACTAAAACTCCAATAAAACGTTTTTGTGTTGCAGAGCGGTGGCTATGTACTTGGTTTTAAAATAGATCCAGTGGAAAAACTTCAAGAGGCTATCAAAGAAATAAATTCACTCCACAGAGTGTATTCAGCAAGTCCTATATTCGGAGTGGACTATGAAATGGAAGAAAAGGTAGATTGTATTCTTTCCATAAATAGTCTGGGTGATTGTAATTGGACGCTGTATGTAGTGCACCTTAGTAACACTATAGGGAAACTCAAGTCATGCGAGAAAAGCGACATTATGGAATGCAGTAGAATGCTTTTTTTGAATCTCCCTGTTTTATATCTAAGGGCAATACGTGTCATACAGATTGTCGCAACTTCGCACTTGCACAATTAGCAAATGGCTTGTGTTAGCACACAAAGCGTATCTGTTCATGGTTGTCATTTTCTTACACTCTCGGCCATATAGTTTCACATTACTACTACAAACACGATTTCAGCTAGTACCACCCAGTGGTGTAGCGTGGGTTGTCAGCACCCGGGGCAAGGCAAGTAATTTGCGCCCCCTAACCCGTGGATTTAGTCTCTTCCAAGATGTTGCGCCCGGTGCGGCCGGCCCCCCCTGCACCCCCCACGCTACGCCACTGGTACCACCACATTTAACTGTTATAACACCAATTTGTTTTCAGAAGTCCTTCCACTACAAGTGTATGACAGTTTGACATGTTTTGCTTGTTTCCTTCACATTTGTAAAGCATGGCATGGCCCTCTCAATTGCCCAGAGCTGTTATAGACAGACCTGTATGGTTGTAGAGGTACATTGGTACTGTATGGCCTGTTTGGGAAGAGTGAGCTGAGGTGCACAGGAGCCATGTCCTGGCACATGGTTTGGTTATGTCACTGTTGGACGGCATGCACATGTTTAAAGGGTTTGTAAGAGACAATCTAGATCTCATTTTATGCAGGTTTAATAAAGAGTTCCTTAGATGGCTGGCTCGGAATGTAGGCTCTAGTCTTTGCAGTGCTCCACCCGTGATTCACAATGCATTGAGTGTAGAAGTATCCTCACTGCTAAGGTTTGTGTCAATTGTAAATTTAGGAGGGGTTTAAATATTCCTAAGCATAGTCAGTTTGCATAGTCCAGGCAAACGTACGCAGGCATGGCTGTGGCTTGTTCTCGGGGGAGGAAACAAAGGAAGGGAATGTCCAGTTTAATATTCTGAGCACATTTGTTGATGTTTTCACTGCGGATCTATGGGTCCAGAGTAAGCTCTGCATCTCTGATGATTCCTAGGCTTTTCGGTTTGTCTGTTAGATGGTGTGCTTCTCCAGGGTAGATCTCTTGCTTCACTGGCCAGTTTTCATATCCGAAGATTTCAGTTTTATCCGGGATGAGCTTAAAATAAATGGTGGTCATAGAGTCTGTGAGACTAAGCATTGTGATAATTTGGTGTTGTCGGGGTTATTGAACTTGAGGATGATTTGTGTGTCATGTGCATAGTTTTTTTTACATCAGTAATTTGAAAGCAAGTAGGGCGATCTGAACTGCTATACACTGAGTAACCTGAATCATAGTGTCTCTCTCTCTAGCTTGTGCAGCTCAGAAAAGCAATACAATTTCAAATGTTTCAGGGTTTGCAACACACTGCGAGCCAGGAATGAAACACCTGTATTATGAGTATTCATTTTTAAAAAGCGTATTTTTTTCCAGAAAAATGAGAAATGTTTTCACGTTAATCCTAGGTGCTTTCCTTGAAAACACAAGCATATCTGTAGGTTAGCTTTTGCCACTTATGATGTGTCTCGTATGGGCTCATTCCTTCATGTTGAATTTAAAAAACAAAAGTTTTTGTTTGAACATATTTGGCATTTACAGTTCATCAACAATGTCCAAATGAAAGAAAGGCAAATTTGATACAAAAAATAGTTAACCCAAGATTCATATTATCAGTTCTGGTTATTTCGTAAATCTCAAAGTTCAAGCAGACATGATCAAACCAAGCAATACTCTAGACTGCCTGTTGTTGGTGATTTTTACTGATGCAGGACTGGGTAAAGAGAACGGTTTTATTCTCCTCACAAGATGACCCATTTAATGCATTAATGATTCCCCTACCTATTTCTCTAGTTATTATTTGACAATCTGTACACAAGTAATTACATAATATTTTAATAGAACACAATTCATTTATATTCCAGAGGCACATTTTCCTTTTCTTCTAGAACAGCATCAGCTATAAATTTGAAGAGTGGAAGTATCTGGCCCACTATTTTATTGTTATAGCCAAATGTCTTTCATTCGCATGCATAGTGTTTCAAATGTTGGACTTTAACGTTCCTGACATAACTATCGGTGTGCTTTAATAACATGCACTCTTTACTTTTAGTCTGCTTATGATGAAGTTGTTATTTTATTTTTAGAAACCCGGAATTGACTTCATCTTATCTATATTTTTGTCAAAAAGTGGCATAGCTTTCCATCATTCCTTAAATATTGCCAATTTAATGTGAATGTCAGCCTTTTTAGGTCCAGCGTGCAAGCGCTTTGACCTGTTGTAAATATTGTGGACTTTTACCCACACCCACCTCATACCCATCACTTTCACTCATTCGCTGTTCAAAAATCCTCTGTTATCATTGGTAAATGCTTTACGTTTGTCCCTCCGTGGGGAGGTTTTGTTACAGCCTTGCTGACTGACCCTGTTACATGAATAATTGCACAATTGCTGATATGTTTGATGATGAATGAACTTCTTTTTCCTTTTGTGTCTCTTCTTCGCGCTCATGCTTATGGCTGCCATGGCGCTTTGAATCGGCTTATTTATGTCAACTAATGTTTTACTTTATTTAACTAACGTTTTTAATTTATGTGGCACGAAAAGTCCAGTTAGGAATTCACTACGCCAGTAGCTCTAACTGGAGCAAATGCGTGACCCATTGCATTGCAAATGCTTGTTTGCTTTTATCATTCAATATAATATTTTTTGTGTGTTTTCAGCCCCAGCCTCTAGAAGAGTTGACCATTGAACAAGTTCAAGATGATGTGGAAATTGAACCAGATGAACACACAGATGCATTTGTGGTAAACTTTTGACGGGCTTGTTATTGCCTACTAAGTTATCGCATTCCTATACTTCTCCAGACATGTGTAAGACCGCAGTAGTGAAAGATACATTTCATTCACAGATAGCTGTTATAATTAACATTTATTATGAATGTGAGTATTGATAGAAGCATAAGGTAATATGATATTTCTAGAACGTAAAATGTAAGAATCCAGTGTCGGACATTTTACTAAATCTCCTTGTAAATAAAGGTTAATAATCTGATGTATGTAGAGATTAAGGGGATTATTTTGACCCTGGCGGTCTTCTGACCGCCAGGGTAAATATGGCAGTCCCACCACCAACAGCGGCGGTATTAGGAGCCAGATTTCCACCAGGGTTTCCGTGGTGGTGCAACCATGGCGGAAAGGCTACTGATGACAGGGAATTTCTTCCCTTTCACCGGTAGATGGCTCCCCCACCACCCTCCAGCAAGCACTAGACCCCTCCCCCTTCAGCCACAACGTACCTTTCACCCAGCCCCCTCCCCCCTTCAGCCACATCGTTCCCCTCCCCCAACCCCCTTTAAACCACATTGTTCCTCTCACCCACCCTCCCTCAGCCACATCGTTCCTCTCCTCCACCCCTCTCACCACATACATGCACACATTCACAACATCCATACACGCATTCATGCACGCATTCACAACAACATCCATACACGCATTCATGCACGCATTCACGACAACATCCATAACTCACTCACAACTCCATGCATACACGCACTCACAACTCCTTTCATGCATGCATACTCACACCCATCCACACATGCATACACACTGACATGCTGACACGTACTCACTTCAACATACAGACATGCATACAGCCACGCACACACACATTCAGGCACACATGCAGACACAACACCCTCATACACGGACACACAGCACCCCACACCCTTCCTCCCCCCTCTCCTGTTGGACGGTCACCTTACCTGGTCCGGGGAGTAGGTCGTCCGGAAGGGAACGGGAAGGGGCTCTTACACTGCCGGCATTGCCCTGCCAGCAGGACACCGCCAGGCCATATTATGGCCCATAATATGGCGGGCTGTGTCCTACTGGTAGGGCGGTGCAGGTGATGGAACCGCCAGAGCACCTCCGGCCACCAGCACAACCACTGCCGGATTTCCACCCAAAGTGCGGCTGAAAACCGGAAGTACCCATGATATGGGGGGTGGGAGACCGCCAGCACTGGCGGTCTCCTGGCGCCTGTGGCTTTGGCGATCTTTACGGAAGACCACCAAAGTCATAATGAGAGCCTAAGTGATTTAACAAACATGGTACACTGTGACTTTGACAATGCCAGGAGTACTCCAGCCATAAGCAGTGTACCTCTCGAAGTCAGTCAGGAACTGATCACGCACCAGTATGCTTTGAAAGCCACTCTGATGGATCACCAAACTTGGCAAAGTGTCTGGGTTGTAGAGCCTTTGACATCAGAGCTATTCGACAGAAAGAACAATACATCACTATGGAAAAAATAAGTATTCTGAACTACCTTGTCCATTTAAAGGCCCATATGAAATCCTGCATGATGCTTTGAGGCAGCAGGCTTAATCCTCACTATAGCCGTGCTGACATGGCACTTCTTGCAGCTGCTGAAAAACAGAGTTGACTCCCTATTTGTCATCCTGCATGGAAGTCATAATTATGACTCAGTGATAGACGATCTTTATTTCAGTGTCCCATCAGTGCAGCAGGTGGGACGTTGTAGCAGTTCATTTTTTTCCACACAGAAATGACAAGCTGGTGTGCCCAGGGACACTTTGACCTAGATTTATTAACATTCAGGAAACCCAATATTATGACGAGTTGCACGCTAAATGATGCCATGAGCTGCACTTACACAACATATCCTGTTTATCACAACGCTGAGCCACGATGCTAGGCTGAGCTTGCAGTATCCAGTAAGAGATTTGTACAGCAGAATGAAACTCCAACAGAAAAAGTACAATTATTGGAGCAATGACAAACAGCAAAGGGGAAGACATGCAAAAAAGTATAACTTAATGTGAATTACACGCTGTGCATGCGAAAGTACACAATATTCCACTTGCCCCTTTTTGGGCCTGAATTTATTTGGTGTTGATACTTAATGCATAACCAACCCATGCTAGTTACTCCGACTTAGCATTAAATCCTAGGGCTACAGCCCACTTGTATACATTAACAGGGTTGGCCACCACAACAGAAAGATTTTGTTTGTGCTGTACTCGCATCCTCGTTCATCGCTGAAACACTTTAGGACAAGAAAGTTGATCAGTGCTACCATTTGTGGTGCTTTGCAGGGAGGCACAACGCTATAAATAATGCATTTCTGCATTTGTCTGTACAAAACAATATTTATTTATTATTTATTTATAGTTTCAGAGTTAACATCAAAAGCAAGGAAGCTGAAATGTTCAACCAGGGTGTGACTCAGCTCTGTAATAAACTTTGTTCTTTAGGCCATTACCATGAACCTGATGTTCTGTGTGGGATGAAGAGGATGTATAACTGTCACCAAGGCAGGCACTGACACTATACCCAGAGCTGATTAGCTTGTGCACAAGCTGAGGGCTGCATCTTTCCCCTACCTTTGATTTAAGTTATGGCTGTTGGAAGAAAGTATATTATAGATGTTATAATATTCGACACTTGAGACCCCTCTCAGTTCACAGTGATGCCATTTGGGTTGAAGTAAGACCATGCTCTTTTCCAGTGGCCACTGAACATAGGTGTGGTTGGTCTGGATAATTTCAGTGACCAATTATGTTGATGGCAGTGCTGATCTCTGTGCTGTCTGAGAGTTCCACCGAAGAGGAGTGAACCTTGTAGGAGATACTTCTTCTTAATATTTTCCTTCCGCATTTAACCGTCTTTCTTGTTTCTTTTCAGGCATACTTTGCTGATGGCAATAAGGTAAGGGGAGCAAATGCTTGTTACATTACTGATTTTCGAGGTCATTTTTTATTTAAATGTATAAGTACATAAAGAGTAACCTGAAGCACTACTGGGATACCTACTATTCGGATAGAGACTTCTAGCCACAGATTCTTTACCTTAGAATTATCCCCAGCCATCAGACTGGATCCAGAAATGTTTTGTGAGCAATACCCCTGCCTGCTGGTAGGTGACGTCATTCAGCTCCACATGGCATCGTTGGTGTCATCCATGGTAGGAGTGATGTGTGCGGTGCCTATATAGGCACAACCCCAGCATGCTGACATTTGCACACCAGTCAGTGCAGATCTAGAGAAGAACTACCGTTAGTAATTTTTTGAATAAACTTTTTTCAACTTTTTGTCAGTCTTTCGAGGTTTTTCCTCCTGTTGTGGCAGGGATGTCATCAAGGAAGGCCTGCCCTATGACGCCTGTTACCAACCAGTGTCAGTGACGGACCCACATCTTGTATGCCTTTGGTGGGAGTAATCCCTCAAGTTCCTGGCAGCTCAACATGTGAGGTCGCAGCGATCGAGGTCCCGGTTGAGAGGAAGGTCCTGGGAGTTGTCATGGAGTCGGAGATCCTCGTCGACTCAAAGTTGTCAGGTCATTCGGGTAAGTCCCACCATTACCAAAAGAAGAAGTCGAAGAGCTCTTCGACTTCAACTGCTCTGTCCGCTGATAAGACATCGTCAACATTCGAGGCCTGGTTCTGTGGTACATCTAGTGCCTGGGCCATCTCCGTGCCTCCCCGAGTTTCCAGGAGACGGAGCAAACCATGCCCAGTTAAAAGAGTTATGTGAGGCCATGCACCTCACATTTGGGCAGCCCGTTCCCTCCAGCGTGCCTTTGTGCCCAGAGGGATCAGCAGGGGCCTCTGCTGGTTCTGCACTGCCCGAGCACCACTCGGGCAACTTGGATCCATTCCTGGATCTGGACCAATGCCGTTCTTGTCACTTTGAGCTTCCCCGGGCCGATATCGATGTCAACGCTCCCGGCACCATCCCCTTTCTAATCCCAGACTCTAAAAAAGAGCCGAAGGGGAGTCGATCGACTCCAGCTCCAACTGCAGCCATGCCTTCCAGGGCAGAGCCTAAGTCCTGTTCTCATGAGCAAGGATTCTGGAGAAATGGGAGGGGGTTGCTGGACCATGAAGAATGCCAGCCTTATAACACAATGGACTGGTGTGAGAATCTGGGTGAGGCCAGTGGACTGGACACTTCTCCAGATACCTACATGCTTTTTCCCCATACCACGGCTATGGAGGAGGAAGTGTCCTTTGCAATGGGAGTGAGGAGGGGCAGCTGAGGTCCTGGACCACCGCCTGCCCTAATTGGCTGTCAAGACAAACGTCTTGACAGAAGGTCTTCAGCCGGGAGTGTGCCCATCAGAACCGCCTCTCCCTTTTAATTAGGTCTGTACTGACTTTTTGCTTGGGACCTGGTCGAAGCCCAGCACAGAGACTCCTGTGAAGAGGGCCATTGCCCGCCACCACTGCACCGCTCCGGGGGACCCAAACTTCCTCAGACAGTTTTACACAACATCCCACCCTGGAAAACTTGGTAATCTTAGTCTCTAACTCCCATATAAATCCTGGCACATTCCTTACCGCTCCCCTAGATAAAGAGTCCAAATGGCTGGACACCTTAAGGAAGAAGATGCCTTTTGAGCCACTATTGCCACGCTCTGTGGGGTACAGTTGTGCAGGTGCTGCCAACAGTCCCGAAGGAGGCCCGGGGGCGTACTCTCCCAGGCCCGTGCTAACGGGAGGGAGACAGCTAAGTTCACGATTCAGAGTGGACTGGATACCACCAACTCACTAGGCAGAGCAGTTTCATCAACTGTGGCCTTATGACGCCACGCCTTGTTGAGGATGACTGGCTTGACTGGGGAAGTCCAAGCATCTCTTATGGACATGCCCCTTTGTGGCTCCCGCCTCTTTGGAGATAAGGCGGATTCAGCTCTGGAGAGCTTTATGGACAGCAGGGCTAAGGCCAGGTCCTTGGGCCTTTCCATGGCCCCTTGAAACTGCCAATCCACCTTTAGTGAACACGAAAGGGGCTTCCAGCCTCATCTCTACTCCCCCAGCCACTGCTCACACTTCTCAGCCTCTGCGCAGCTGACAACTTGGTACCCATAGACCCCATCGGTCGGGCGGCTAGTGGTCCGGTCACTCCACTCCCTCATCACCCCCCCTTTGGCAGCTGCAGCCTTCAAACCCTCTTAATCTGCCCTCTTACCATCATGGACACCCAGGGGGCAGCAGGATTCGCCATCACCTGCCCCACAGGCGGTCTGTAACATCAGACCAGTGATTTCTGCATATCATCCAAAAGGGCTGCTTCTTGCCATTTGTGACTTCCCCTTCCCCCATGCCACCAGCTTGTGACAGGCTGATGGAGGATCACCTTTCGCTTCTCCACCAGGAAGTGACAGCTCACTTGGCAAAGGGAGCCATGGAGAGGGTGCCAATGGCAGAAGTAGGTTATGATTTCTAGTCCTGCTAGTTTCTGGTGTCCAAAAAGGACAGAGGCCTTTGTCCTATCCTAAATCTATTACGCCCTCTCAATTTCTTCCTCAAGAAGGAGAAATTCAAAATGCTCACATTAGCTCAGATCCTGTCTTCCCTCTACCGAGGAGACTGGATGGTAGCTTTGGACTTACAGGATGCACATTTTCATATCCCCATCCTGCCTGCCCACGGGCATTACCTCCTGTTAACGGTAGGCCACAAGCACTTTCAGTTTGCTGTGCTCCCCTTTGGCCTCACAAGCACCCCTCAGGTGTTCACCAAGGTGATGGCTATGGTTGCAGCTTATCTGGTCATCTCCAAAGAACAGGGGTGCCAGTCTTCCCTTATCCCGATTACTGGCTGTTTAAGGCGGGCTCACCCCAGGCTGTCATCTCCCACCTCCAGACTACGGCGGACCTCCTGCATTCACTGGGGTTCACTATCAATGTGCTAAAGTCACACTTGACTCCCTCTCAGACGCTTGCT
The DNA here is from genome assembly GCF_031143425.1 of Pleurodeles waltl. Classification (NCBI taxonomy): domain Eukaryota; kingdom Metazoa; phylum Chordata; class Amphibia; order Caudata; family Salamandridae; genus Pleurodeles; species Pleurodeles waltl. Next base: position 1,630,220,859 of record NC_090440.1, read on the forward strand.
TTCATTGCAGCCATTCTGGACACAGCTTATCCTCCCGAATGGCAAGTCCAAGATATTCAGTATATGATACTGATGTTTCAGCCTCTCTCCTGGATTTCAGTGAGACTGACTCTGAGGCTGCTGGGACTCATGGCCTCCTGCATCCTGCTTGTTACACATGCCTTCTGGAATATGCAGGCTCTGCAGTGGGACCTGAAGTTCCAGTGGGCGCAGCATCAGGGGAATCTTGCAGACATGGTCCATTCTAGGAGGGAACTGCAAAAGATCTGCAGTGGTAGCTGACGAACTGCGAGTGGGTCAGTGGCAGGCAGATCTGACAGTAGCAACAGATTCGTCACTCCTGGGATGGAGCAGCCATTTGGGAGAGGAGAATATCAGAGAACTCTGGTCTCTGGTGGATCCCAGACTCCACATCAACGTGTTGGAGCTCTGAGCAATCCGATTGCCTTTATACCCTCCATGAAAGGAAGGCTAGTGCAGGTGTTCACGGACAACACCACCGCAGTGTGGTACTGCAACCGACAGGACTGGGTGGGATCATGGACACTGTGTCAGGAGGCCCTGCACCTATGGACATGGCTATAATATCAGGGTAGTTCCCTAGTGAGTTAACATCTGGCAGGCTCTCTGAACACCAGAGTGTAGAGTCTCAGCCGCAGATGCCTAGCGGGTCACAAATGACAGCTACATCCGGAGTTGGCGCTAGGTCTCGTACAGTAGTGGGGAGAACCTTGGTTAGATCTGTTTACCACTGCTGAAAATGTGCAATGTCAGCAGTTTCGCACTCTGAAGTTTTCAAGGCAGCTCTCGCTTTCTGGCTATACCACTCCTGACCTTTTTACCCATAACACTGCTGCCCAGAGTTCACAAGAAGATCAGAAATGACCAGGCCCACGTCATCCCTGGGACTCCAGACTGCGTACGTCGAGTTTGGTATCCAGAGCTGTTGAGCATGGTCATCAATCCTTCGATCACGCTGCCCATTTGGGAGGGTCGTCTGTCGTAGGGGAGGGTCCTACACTCAAACCTTTCAACTCTTCACCGCCTTGCGTGGAGTTTGAGTGGCAACCATTGACAGCTTTTGACTGTCCTCCCAAAGTCTGTACCATTTTCTTGGCAGCCATGTGTCCCTCCACCAAGACCGCCTGCTATTGGAGAAAATTTGTGGCATGCTGTACAGGAAGATGACTGGATCCCCAATCTGCTTCCCCTTTTTCTGGTTCTTCTTTTCATCTTTTCTGTTACCCAGCAGGGCTCTGCTCTGGACACTTTGATGGGCTATCTCTCTGCTATTTCTGATTTTCTGTGGTTGCCTGACCACCTCTCTCTCTTTCAATCAGCCATTGTAAATAGGTTCTTGGAAAGTCTCCAACATACATTTTCACCTTCTCTCTTTATTATGCCTCAGTGGGACCTAAATCATGTGCTTACATTCCTGATGGCACTTCGTTTAAGCCACTTCACAACTGCCCTCTCAGGCTCCTTAACATCAAGATAGCCTTCCTCGTGATGATAAACATCTGCCTGGAGGGTCAGCGAGCTTCAGGCCTTGTCATCCAAGTCTCCTTATCTGACAATCTACGTAGACAAACTGGTGCCTCATACGAGACCTTCCTTTCTTCTGAAAGTGATTGCTCTGTTTCATGTTGGCCAGTCCATCACTCTGCCTGCTTTTTATGCTCTGCCACATGCCTCCAAGGCAGAAGAGCGACTCCATCCCCTGGACCCAGAAAGAGTGTTGTCATTTTACCTTGACCACACACAAGAGTTCCATGTGGATGACCAACTTTCGTTGGATATGTCAGAACGAAGAAAGGACGGGCCGTGCAGAATCAGTCTATCTCCAGATGGATCGTCCTCTTTATCAAGATCATTTACTCAATGGCCAAAAAGCAACCCACGGAGGGCTTGCATGTTCATTCCACCAGAGGAAAATCTGTGACCACTGCATTAGTCCGCAAAGTTCTGGTCCTGGACATCTGTCAGGCAGCAATGGGTTCTTCCTTGCACACATTCACAAAAGACTACTGCCTGGACTATTAGGGGACGGCCCACATACTGTATCCCTGTACGCAGATGACCTCTTACTGTACTTTAGAGATATCACACGAATCCCCACAGCAGTTGAGATAATACTACAGCACTTTGCTGCAGTCTCCGGACTGCGAGTTAACTGGGCCAAATCCTGCATTTTTCCATTTGAGCCTAGGCTCCCTGACCCAGGACTGCGCCTTTCTGGGGTGGCCGTCCCATGGCACCCACACACGTTTCGATACTTAGGCATCTATATCTATCACCGCCAAGAAGACCTGTTTGAAGGAACCTGGGAAGAGCGGTGAAATCCATCAGGTCCCAGATGAAATTCTAGCAAACACTGCCACTTTCCGTGGCAGGACTAATAGCACTCCTAAAATTTATCGTATTGCCACGACTCTTATATTACTTCTCCAACCTCCCATATTATATACCGGTACATTTTTTTTAGGGAATTGGAACCAAAGCTACGTGAATTCATCTGGAATAAAGGACGCTGCAGAGTTGCACTTAAAAAATGGTATTTGCCAATAGTACAAGGTGGTCTTTCAGCTCCTAATTTAGAATACTACTATTTGGCATCCCAGCTCTAGTGGGTATCCAGATGGCTGGCGGGACTTCATCTTAATGACACAGCTACCATCAAGAAGGCCTGGACTCTTATGCAATTGACACATTTGTTCCACCCGCTCACATGCGTGGCGTTACCAAGGGAACTTTAGCTCAAGGTGGCCTGATGCTGTTACTGCAGGTCCTTGCAGCTCACAAAGGGAATTGTTCCGTTCGCCCCGTCGCTGCCGCTCTTGGGTACTCCTCGTGGCACTGGTGCCACGACTGGCGCCGAACTGCGAACATGGCATACTGCGGACCTGCACACTCTGGGCGACTTGTATAACAAGGGTAAACTGATTGCATTCCCCACCTTAGCCGCTGACACTGGTCTCCCAATAGGACAGTTCCTCCTATATAATTCGCTGTTACGATCTTTATCGAGTAGATGGGGAGATATGACAACGGCTCCCCCAACTCATTTACTAATACAATATATACAGGTGATGGGACAGGGTAGACACTTGATCAGATGGTTCACGGACGCACCCTGAACCCACACGACGCAGGAGCAAGACACACTGCGCTCTGCCTGGGAGAGTGAATCGTCCTCGCCCTTCACTGATTCGCAGTGAAAATCATCCCTCTCTACTCACGCCACTATCACCCGGAACTCCAGATTTCGGCTCATACAATTCTACATTATACATAGAGCATATCTTACGCCAGCTCGCATTAACAGATACTTTCTCCGCTGTGACACAGCCTGCCCCGGTTGCAAACAATTAGATGCAGATCTCTTACACATGCTGTGAGCTTTCCCTTCCTTACATTTCTACTGGGTAGCAGTGAACACTCAATTGTCAGCATGCACAGCACGTACAATACCACACGCATGGGAGACATATCTACTAGGCTTGTTCTCCAGGGGCCCGAGTCATAGAGCCACTGCGTGATTTTTAGACTTGGGACTCATAACAGCTAAAAGGCTGATAACTCGCAGATGGAAGTCTGCCGAAGCGCCCACTGCAGCAGCCTGGAGACAGTCATTTATCACTTGGGCGGGAGCCGAGGGTGTAGCGCTGAGACACACCTTGGTCTACGGAAATACCCCCTGTCAGACAGTTGGGAAATGATGCTAACACAATTACAAGCACCAGACACAGACCCGACTCAACGGGGACGATATAGTAGGTCAGATAACCCAGCAACTTCTAAACTTTTGGGAAATCAGGAAACCGGGTAAGGATACATTTGCAAAGTATCATGCCGTAATCAGAAGTAACTACACCCGGAAGCTAAAGATACTAAACATACGGAGTTAATAGGCAACCTAAAACTAAAAAAGACTCTCGCACAGCACTAAAGGGATTCCGCACACACAAAGACAGGGAATAGTGTTATTAAAACACTTGTAGACGAAGTTCTCCATAGTTCAAAAATGTTATTGTTCTTATTTTGTTATTAACACTGGATCTGCATTCATATATAAATGTACAAATGTTAATGCACCCGAATGGAGAGACAGAAAAAATAGAGCAACAAGACCACTAGCACTCTGCACCTTAGCCCTGAGACCTAGGTGCCATTTTTGCAAAGCAGTTATGTTTAGGTCCACGTCAATCCTTCAAGCTGAGTTATGTATTGCATATAACTGGGTTACCAATATATTCTACTCCCTAAAAAAAGTGATAAAGGCACCAACTGATGTCAGAAATATTCACAAACTTACCAAATATATGACGGGTGTAACCAACTACTATACAAATACTGTCACTGAAATATGCTGTTCTGTTCTATTTGAAATAACAATAATAATAAAAAGATTCGTGAAAAAAAAATCTACTGCGTGGACAGTCAGGCCCATCGAGAAGGAATTTTTGCCTATTCTGTCCTGCAGGACTTCCTCGTATGAAATTGGTCAGCAGACCCACCTCCGAGGATGGTATAGCTTGGCTATCTATTCTAAGGTAAGGAATCTGCAGCTAGAAGTCTGTGACAGATGAACAAGTTACTTACCTTTGGTAGTGCCTTAACTGATAGAGACTCTCTCTAGCCACAGATTCCTTACCGAACCACCCATCCTCCCCACTCCGCGAACAGATTTCTAAGGACAGGGCTACTTCCCTTTCAGGGTCCTACTCTTCCACACCAGTGCTCAGTGTTCTTCATGGCTCCGAACTCCTTGCATTGAAAGTCACAGAAAGAAAGTGCAGTCAGCATACTGAGGTGGCGCCTTTATAGGCACTGTGCACATCACGACCGGTGCACAGGGGTACTGCTCATGAAAAGTTTCCAGATCCACTCTGATGTCTGAGGATAATTCTAAGGTAAGGAGTCTGGAGCCAGATAGAGTTGCTACCAAAGGTAAGTAACTTGTTCTTTAATGAAATGTTAAAAACAAAAATAATAAAAAAGCTAAAAGTCAACATTTTAAACTAGACTTTTGGTAGATATTGTTATGGTGCTCACTGAATTTCTCAGCTTTTTGGGATGTTTTTTCTGAAAGCATGTATGTATTGTATGTATGTATATGATTTTTTTTAGCGCAAATCTAGCCAAAATACAGCAGTATTGGAGGGGGATGTAGCTGGGTTGTAGATGTTTAATGCATTGTGATGTAGTGGTCTTTAAAGAGGTAGGTCTTCAAATCTTACCTAAATTGGAGCCACTTTGGGGGCAGTCTTGATGGATGGAGGGTTTGTGTTCCAGATCATGGGTGCATATACCTAAAAGGCTTGCTGCATAGTTTGTTTTTCTTTTTTTACACTTTTATGTCTGCAATCTGATAGTGTGCTGGCTGCAGGTGTGCTGAGAACCACCAGAGATGATGAGCTTCTCTGCCAGATAGTCTGGGGTTCTGGTTGTGATGGCTTTGTAGATCATGCAGACGGTTTTGAAGATGGTTCAGGCCGGCAAGGATAGCCAATGGAGTTCATTTGTGATGTGGGTGATGTGGTCATATTTCTTCAAGTCCTGAATGAGACATGCTACGGTTTGTAGGATGCCATCAAGGGGTGCTAATGTGGAACCTGGGAGGCCATGGAGCTGGGTATTACCAACATCCAGATGCAAGAGTACAATAGATGGACAGCAGTTCTGAAGTCACTTTCTAGAAGCTGTGTTCTGTGAGAGTGAGGTTTGTGTCAGGGTGAATCCAAGCGACTTGGCGATCAGTGTACATAGTGATTTATTTTGTTTAAGCCACAAAGTTTCAAGCTTACTTTTAAACAACGAACAACAAGGTTATGCATTAAAAGTTTGAATTAATTTAATGTATATTCTTATGCAACAAACAACAAGGATATGGATGGAGTGCCTGAATTAATCTCAGCCACAAGTAATTGCCTGGGACTGTATTCCAGCCCATTGTTTTTCACCACCATGCTGTCTTGACAGTGACCACCTTATGCAAATCAGCGCTGAACCTGCTCCTCGTGTGAACCGTTTATATGGAACTGCCTTCTGGCCTCCTTCTCCAGAAGGAACACAAACAACCCCCAGACTGGTTTTGGCCTACTTGGTCCTCATCAGTTTAGGGGAAGATTGAGTCTTATGGCAGAGTGAACAAGGGACCTACGTCTAGGAATATACCTTAAATAGAGCTAAAGATCTTCAGAAAGTGTTTGAATCACTGTGTGCTGTACACTTACACCCATATCCCTCCAATTTGTGTGTGTATGTATGTGTGTGTGTGTGTATGTGCACTTCTGTAGCAAAAAGTGTAGTATGTTTGCACCCATATGACTGCATATATATTTGATAATGCAATTCTCAGTCTTTCTTGCACAGCAGAGGCGATATAACTTAGATAACCAGCTGAAGTTGTCTCTTAATTAGGTAAATAATGTCATCTACTAGCCAATTGTACAGTCCAACTCTGTTTCAGCTGCTCTGGAAAGAGAGACCTAATTTCTACCCTCTCTGGAGTGGAGCAGGTATATCAATGACTACAACAAAGCACATATCAAAGTGCAAGGATTCCTCTATGGCTAGTCATTTGCCATGTATTTGCTTAGGAGTCAACATGCAAATGTGGCAATAGACCACAGTAGCCATGTGGCACCACATCTACAACTGAATTGGCCACTGTGAGTAGCAGAAGACCAGCTTGACTGAAGTAATGTTTGCTTCTGTACATACACACTAGACACAGAGTAAGACAATATTTCAGGTATAAATTAGCCCCCTTTGCCAGGTCAATGTAAAGGCTACATACATTACCTGTATTTAGAATGAAAATCGGATACATGCTGAGATTTTTCCCCAAGGCCTCCAGGAAACTCACTTATTCCTACTGGTTAGAGGCAAAATGGTTTGCAGAGTGATTGTTCCTAGAGTAGAAAGCCTCATTGATGCCTTACTCAGAAAGAGGTAATCTTGTGTTTCTGGACCCATCAGATTTGCATGCATATTCCTACAAACATCAAAGTATATGGAATATTTTTTCTTTCTTTCTTTTAACTTTTTTTTAAAGATTCAAAGTAGGAAACATGCTCGCACTTTCTTCAAGCTAACAGTTACTACTTGGACATCACAGTTATTTCAAAATTTGCAGAGAGGGCATCGCTCTGCAGTATATCACAATAACACCTTCCATTAATCTTAATTTATCCCTTTTTTCATGTTACAGTAGTCCATCATTTGAAAACACCAGGCCCCCCTATAGCTACTGTGAAAGTCTCCCCACATCCACGACTCCCAACTGTGGTGTCTACAACAACATATCCAGAATGTCCATTTGGGACCCCAGAATCAAAAAAGGGGAAGGAATTAGAGGGTAGTAGGGATGTGACAGGGGGTAAACTAAGCAGGTGTGATTGGGGGAAGAATGGATGGAAGGATGCAAGGTCCAGGTGCACACTGAAATGTTGAGGTTTGTGCTCCTGAAGACACAGGCAAATTGGTGGCTAGAAATACACTCATGACATCTATCATTTCCATAACAATGCCCCCCAATTGCAGATCCAAATGTCTTCCTTTATACAAGTCTACAGTAAAGTTCTTTCTGGTTATTATGAGTGACGAGGACCTCTCACATTTGAGTAGAAGCTTTCAGCCTATCTGTAGCAATTCCGAAACTATCTAGAGGTGGTGTCTGAATCGGAGCAAGTCCAGGGGTTTACGAGCATCCGTCAGTTTCCAGGAAACTTGCCTATTTCCATCACCACACTGAGCTTTGCTGGCTGGATTTTCTTCACTTGTGCTCTTTTTGCCTCAAGTTGATGCAAGAGTGGTAGGAGAGTTCTCCTCTACTTCTCTGTGACTTGAGAAGTGTCTGGAAAAAAGTAGATAGGTTTTCTCCTAGTTATATTGTGCCTCTGTATCTAAATCCCTTCAGTGCTCGATCCTTGAAGTTTTTGCCCTTCATTGAAAAACATGATGGTAGGTGCTGCACCTTTTATATTCAAAGGAGTTGAATGTAGCCTGATTCGAAAGCATCTCTTTATGCCTCCTGGTAAAATCTTTGTGAAATGTGCATGCAGCTGGCTATGTATTTGAAGAAACCTGCTCTTCCTTCATCTTTAGAGACCTTTATGATTCAGCAGTTAATGGCTCTAACAGCATTCTCTAACTGACCTTGCTATCAATCACTGGATCCTTGATACTTCCGAAATATCCATAGGACTTCTATAGGTCTTTAAAAGTCCTGTAAACATGCTTCAAATTTGAATTGTAACTCTTTTTCGATTCTCTGGAGCACTCCAACCATACTAGTCAAAAAGAAGGAGTTGTCCCTAAGGGTTTTGAATGAAAACTGATTCGAGTCAAACACAGAAAAGGTGATCGGAGGATGCTTGCAATAATTCTAACCACTGGCAATCGCAGGATAGTATTCCAATTCATTGTTATTTTGTCCACCATGCCACCTCAGATTAAACCTTGCCATATGCAAATGAGTCTTGACTCTGCTCCAATAGGAGCAGCCATGCCCATGCCGGAACTGCCCAGCCAAGTCCCCTCTGAACCAGAACTCAGGTAACCCAAGCCTGGCTTTACCCTGATTGGGGCTCTTCAGATGGGTTCCAGAGCCACAGTGAGCAAGGGACCCATGTCTGGGCATACCCTAGGTCACTTAGGTTATTGCATTAAAAAAAAAAAAAAAATGATGGGAGGATGCCGCCAATAAGTCTAAACACTGGCAGTCATTCCAGTTAGCATTCAAACCCATCTCTTTGTAGAGTTCATCAGTCTTTAATCTATTAATGAATGTTATTTTGGGGCTCTTCTGTCCAAAGAAAGCAAGTCATGGCACACAGTGGTTGTGGTTACACCCTTTAGTTCACTTAGAAAATAAAACTGACGGTAAATCAGCTAGTACCTAGCTTACTCACCTGGTTGAAGCAGCTGCTTCCATAAAAACAGTGTTTCAGCAGATTCTTCACCTTTTGAGTATTCCCCAGTTGTCATACTAGATACGAAAACTTATGAGCACTACCTCTGCATGCCTGTAGGTGACTCTGCACTGATGCCATTCTGCACCGGAAATGACGTGCAGTACCAATATAGGTGGCATTCCTGCTTGCTTATGTCAGTTCCTTTCTTTCCACACCACTAGATAAGGATTCAGAGCTTCCTCGTGTCTCTTTGAAACTGTTTTTTCGAAATTTTACAATGTGCAAGGGAAATGTGACCTCCCAAGATGACAGGTTTCTAACCCTTTGACTGTCACAAACAAATGTCTATGACAAGTCCTCATCCGGTTCGCCTGTGGGCCTGATTGAGCCATGATTCTAAGGCCTGCTGTTATTGCATGTCGATGAACCCGAAGGCCATACAGGACTGCGAGGTGAAATTATACATCGTCCAGCATGAGAAACTCTGTGTCCAGACCGATCCGAGTCACAGGGGCAGTCCCGGCCTCTTTCCTGTCCAGAAGTCGCAGGAGTCGCACTCACATTGTGCTGAGAAGGCACGAGGGCGTTGCCATGCCTCACGGTCTCGCTCCTGAAGTTGGTCAACCTTGGAGCCCATTCCCGAACTTGTCCTGGCACAACCTGAGTTTCCAGGGCAGTCTGCGACAGAGACGACAAATAATTGCACAAGTCCTTGCCCCGACTCTTGGGATCCCTATCATCTCCCTTTAGTCTGCCTACTGGCCCCAAGGAGAAGAGAGTCCTTCCATCTGGGATACCGCCAGCAGGTTCGTTTTACCCAAGAAGGGATAACCAGTAAAAACAAATTCCACATCATCAATGGAGTGTGCCTGATGGCCCTTGTCTTGTTCTCTCTGTGCATTAATGACCTTTATGAGGCAGTAAGGACGGCCACAGAGGATATCCCCATGATAAATGACTTTAAAATTCTATATGCTGATTATTCAGTCTTGATCACCGAAACAGCAAGGGGCGTGCTGGCCTAACTGGCAGCCACGGGTGCCTATGGTAAAACAATCAAAAAAATGAATACCTAGAAAACAAAAATCATGACATTCAAGATGAACAGAAAGAAGAAATTTGTTTTTTGTATAAATGTCTCAACTCTAAAAGAAGTGGAATCCTTCAAGTATCTGGGGGTAGAAATCCCAACCGGCCCACACATTTTCACATTCCTATCAAAAAAGCTGAGACTTTGGCAAATGCTATTGCAAGACTAGTTAGGAAACATGGTCATCGATTTTGTAACCACATTGATAAGGTGTTCATAACAAAAATAGGAAGCCAGATTGTCTGCGGTGTAGAACTCCGGGCTCTGGACAAGAGTACTAACCTTGCAGGCCACTGTGAGAGGAAACTTTGGAAATCAATTCTCAATTTCTCCAAAGAATTTCCCACTGCTATCCTGGAATTAGATGTGGGCTACACTTTCATAGAAAATACATGTAGATGGCTCCCATGGAATACGATCTAAAGACATTACAATCACTTCAAATTCACCTGGTTGAATGGGCTTGGGAGGAACACTTCAGGCATCACAGGAATAGCAAATCTTCTTCCATGTCTCTCTGGCTCTAAGGAAGTAAGAGTCTTAACTTGGCACTACTTCAATTCCCAGTAAATCTTCAAATGATCTCAAAGAGACAAATCAACTCTCTAGTTACTAAGCACTGTACACAGCTGGCAAAGGAACGGAGAATGGATGCACTGGACATTTTTTCCTCACACTACTTACCGAGGAATGTTGGATCCTTCACGAAGGGCACAGCAGTATTTAGTTCTGCTGGCAAACCACAGAGAAAGGAGACTTCTTGCACTGGCGAAAGGAGGCTGTTTATTGTTAAACAAAACCCTGAAGAGAAGAAATAATGCAGTTTCTGAAAAATGCCTCTGCGGTGCCACAGAAGATTTGAGACATTTGTTACCAGACTGCCCCATGTACATTTCCATGAGAATGAACACCATTAGTAGGTTGCTCCAACAAGAACGGTTAGATAAGCTGGATAAACATTTTTTTTTCCTCCTCAGTGATTAGTCCAAACAAGCAACAAAATGGACTGGAATATTTTTTAGGAAAAGCTGGGACCAGATAGAAAAATTGGTGCAGAAAGGGAACTGTGTTGGTTCTGCCTTTGGACCCTGAAACGATCTATCCAGGTTGAGGGCGTGACAATCTTTTAGGAACAGTGCGAGTCCCTTGGTTATAAGAAAGGGTCCGTCTTATCCTTTTTTTAAATTCGATTATCCTTTTGCAGTGGTACAACTTTTTAAAATGTTAAGCGCTTAATTATATTGTATATAGTGTTTTATGTATTATGTACTTAAATATGTATTTTTCTTGTGTGAAAGGCAGCCTTGCCTTAAATGTGGACCAAAAACACTGTTAATATATTCAAATTCACCTTCGGCACCAGTTGGACCCTTCATATCCACCACTAAGGGCCTGAATTAGAGTTTGTCAGATGGGTTACTCTGTCACAAACGTGATGGATATCCCGTTCCCCCTAATACAATCTCCATAGGCTATTATGGGATCGTAATAGGGTGGACAGGATATCCGTTACGTTTGTGCCTGAGTAACCCACTCTGCCAAACTCTAAATCAGGCCCTTAGTCTCATCTGGCTCCTGCACTCGCTCCGTCTCTGACACCAAGCTATACGCCAGTTCCTAGAACATCAACGCCACTGCTCGTTCCAGTGATGCCAGAAGAAGAGGTGCTCTCCAAATTCTAGTTGGGTTGTTACGATGTCTACTAAGCACCTCTTCTCCCACTTGACATGCCTCCTCAACAATGTGGGACACATACATTGCATTCCTTACTTGGCACGGATTTGGATAACATTTCCAATACGGTTAATGAAATAGGGCAACCTAACCAAGAAGAAGATTGATGTGATGACCTTCAAAAAGCCAGTGGCCTTGACACGTCATCTAAGTTGGGATCCCCTGGTCCTGCCACTGAGGAGTGTGCTTAGGCCAAATCTTGCTCTGGCCCCCTAGCCCTTTGCCAAATTGCAAGACGCCGCAACCCTGCCATGGACGACCCTGCGTTTTTGTCTCTGAATCCCTCCACTAAAAGCTTAGTGGTGCAGGCATCTACGTGTTGGACGAATCCAAATACCTTTCCAATTACTTCCCCTGATAGGGCATCCAAACATCTGGAAACATTTACGATGAGAGTATTTTCTTCCACCAGCCTGGCCTTCAGATCTGTGAATGCCATTTGCCACCTGGGCCTGCTACTCTCATTCTCTTTGGGGTTTTGTGGCTATAGTCCTGCCAAATATTCTAGAAGGCCTTGGGCCTGTGCCGGCTCAAGCCATACAGGACGGTCATGATGCAGCCAAGTTCACAATAGTGGCTTGAACCCCACAATTACATTGGGCGGGCCACTGGCACCAGCATTGCCATTCACCACCATGATTTGCTACAGCAATACATTGTTTTTTAGGTGATGTTGAGTCGTCCCTCATGGAAATACTCTTTTATGGGACTCGCCTGTTTGGGGACAAGGCAGTTTCTGTTCTAGAGATATTCAGCAAGAACAGGGCCACAGGACACTGACAAAGGACCATCTGCCTGTCTTACAGGAGAAAGTTCAGGGACTTTTGGCCAAAAGGGACATCTAGAGGGTCCCTGCACTAGAAGTATATCATATTTGTTATTCCCGCTACTTCCTGGTGCCAAAGTAGGATGGAGGCCTTCATTCTATTTCAGACGTGTGCCCTCTCAATGCCTTCCTCCAGACAGATAAATTCAAGATGCTCATATATGCCTAGGTCTTGGCTGCCCTTGACCCAGGAGACTGGATGGTGGCGTTGGATGTGCAGGACACCAATTTCTATATATTCGTCCTACAGGCCCAGCTGCACTACCTGCGATTCATGGTGGGACAAGGACATTTTTTGTTCCCAGTGTTTCCCTCTGGTCTTACGTGCGCCCCTTGGGAGTTTCACTAAAGTGATGGTAGTGGTCGAAGCACACCTTCAGAGGTCGGGGTCCCAGTCTTTCCCTACTTTGACGACTGGCTGTTGAAGATGGGCTTAATCCAAGCATTCATCAACCAACTCCAGACTATCTAGAACCTCCTTTCATATTTGACTCCCTTCTCAGATGCTCCTTTTCATGATTTGGTTCATGCCTTTCCTCTGGAAATGAGAGTCGGTGACATTCAGGCTATGATTTTGAACTTCAGAGAGTTCAACATTTAGGCTGCTGAGACTGATAATTTCCTGCATCCTTGTGGTCAAGCTTACCAGGTTGCAAATCCGGGCTCTGCAGTGGGATCTGAAGTCTTAGGCTGCCCAACATCAAGGAGACCTCTTCGACCACATCCAGATTTCAGAAGAGACTGTGAAAGATCTACAGTGGAGGTTACTGGACATGATTAGGTCAGTGGCAGACCCTCTCTCCTTACCCCACCTCACAATGGTGACAGAAGTGTCCCTTCAGGGCTGGGGCAGTTATCAGGGAGAAGTGGAGATCAAAGGCTCTATATCAACTACCTGGAGTTGCGGGCCATCCGCTTGGTTTTGAAAGCCTTCCTTTTGGGCATCAGAAGAAGGCTGTTATAGATGCTCACAGACAACACCACCGCCATGTTGTACTGCAACAAGCAGGGTAGAGTGGGATCCTGGGGCCAAGGCCAGGATGCTCTACGCATCTGGAAATGCCTTGGCCACCACATGGTCTTCCTAGTGGCTAAACACTTGGTAGAATCTTTGAATTCCAGGGTGAGTAGATTTAGCCGTCAACATCTAGTGGATCAGGAGTGGCAGTTACACCTGGGAGTCGTGCAAGTTTTGTTGCGCAATGTCAACACTTCTGCATGTTGGAGTTTCCAGGGTGTCTCTTCCTAGGAGACGTATTCCTCTTTAGAGTGGAGTTTGGGACTCTTGTGTGCCTTCCCACCAATACCGCTTCTGCCATGAGTTCTGAAGATCAGGACCGGCCAGAGCCAGCCCCGGATTGGGCACAGCTAGTATGATATTCAGAACTCCTGGGCTTTAGCATCCGTCCTCTGATCAAGCTGCCCCTCCAAGAGAATCTCCTGTTTTAGCAACAGGGCAGTGTTTGGCACCCAGGCCTTTGCAATCTCCACCTTTATCCATGGAGATTAAGCAGCAACAGCTATAAACTATTAACCTTATTCCGGCGGTGGTTGATGCCACATTGGCCGGCATTCATCCCTTGTCAAAAACTATGTATGCCTGACATTTGGGACAAATTTGTGGTTTGGTGTGGCACACATCAGATTGACCCCCTCCAGGCCATGTTATCTGATGGTCTGTTTTTTTTGTCTCTTGCCTGCAAGGCTTTGGTTTGGTCACAGTTAAAAGGGTTCCTTTTGGCCCTTTGGGCCTTATTATAGTTGCTGTTTAAGTCACTGCTTGTGATGTGTTTTTTGGATGGCCTGCAATACTTGTTTCCTTCTTCTCCCTTTGTCATGCCACTGTGGGACCTTAGCTTGGTCCTCCTCACATTTTTGATTTGCACTCCCATTGAGGCACTTCATAGCTGCCCTCTGTAACCTATTACCCTCAAGACAGTGTTCCTGGTCACCAAAAAATTGATGTAACGACTGAGTGAGGTGCAGGTTCTCTGCGTTCATCCACTGTACATCACGTTTTTCCCAAATAAACTGGTTCTGTGGACGTGGGCATCCTTCCTGCTGAAAGTTGTGACATTGTTTCATGTCAGTCAAACCATCACACTGCTAGCATTCTGTGCTCCACCTCACCCCTCTGTGAAGGAGAAGAGACTCCAATCCTTAGACCGCAAACTAGCACTGTGCTTTTACATCCATCGTACCAAATAACACTGGGTGAACCCTAAGCTCTTCGTGGGATTCACTAGAGCGAAAACAAGCAAGGAAATGCAAAAAAGACCATCTCCCTAACAATCATACTGTGCATCAAGATCTGCTGTGGACTGGCTACAATCCAGCCTCAGGAAGGACTGCAAGTTCATTCCACCAGACCTAAGCTGCTTCCACTCTGTTGACATGCAGAGTTCCTGTCCTGAACATCTGCCAGGGGGGCTATGTGGGCATCCATGCTTTCACAAAGTACTACGATCTGGACAGATAGGTTCTCCAAGAGGGGACTTTGGTTTGAGCCAATTCGCAGACCCACTTCCAAGTAGGTATAGCTTTTGTACCTATTCAAAAGGTGAGCAATCTGCAACTTGACGTTTGTATCAGAAGAACAGGTTACTTGCCTTCAGTAATACTTTTTCTGGTAGGGACTCGATCTTACCACAGATTCCTCACCAACCCTACCATCCTTCCTGCTCTGTGAATTGGGCTGTATCCATTTATAAAATTCCAAATCTAATAATCTGCGCACTGGTAAAAGCCAATTTGCTGTTGAGGTTCTGCAACTAGGGGTGGAGGCAGTCTCGAAAGCAGGTGACGTCAGCAAGCGGGAGTGGTAGTTATATGGGCCCTGCATATCATTTCCAGAGCAGAACGGCGTCTGTGTGGAGCCGCACAACACCACTGTAAAGAAATGGCTCCCTGTTGCGGTTACCCCCCACTTTTTGCCTGATACTGATGCTGACTTGACTGAAAAGTGTGCTGGGACCCTGCTAAGCTGGCCCCAGCACCAGTGTTCTTTCACCTAAAATGTACCATTGTCTCCACAATTGGCACAACCCTGGCACCCAGGTAAGTCCCTTGTAACTGGTACCCCTGGTACCAAGGGCCCTGATGCCAGGGAAGGTCTCTAAGGGCTGCAGCATGTCTTATGCCACCCTAGGGACCCCTCACTCAGCACAGACACACTGCTTGCCGGCTTGTGTGTGCTGGTGGGGAGAAAATGACTAAGTCGACATGGTACTCCCCTCAGGGTTCCAGGCCAAACTCACACTGCCTGTGGCATAGGTAAGTCACCCCTCTAGCAGGCCTTACAGCCCTAAGGCAGGGTGCACTATACCACAGGTGAGGGCATATGTGCATGAGCACTATGCCCCTACAGTGTCTAAGCAAAACCTTAGACATTGTAAGTGCAGGGTAGCCATAAGAATATATGGTCTGGAAGTCTGTCAAAAACGAACTCCACAGCTCCATACTGGCTACACTGAATACTGTGAAGTTTGGTATCAAACTTCTCAGAATAATAAACCCACACTGATGCCAGTGTTGGATTTATTAAAAAATGCACACAGAGGGCATCTTAGAGATGCCCCCTGTACTTTACCCAATTGTTCAGTGCAGGACTGACTGGTCTGTGCCAGCCTGCTGCTAAGAGACGAGTTTCTGACCCCATGTGGCGAGGGCCTTTGTGCTCTCTGAGGACAGAAACAAAAGCCTGCTCTGGGTGGAGGTGCTTCACACCTCCCCCCTGCAGGAACTGTAACACCTAGCAGTGAGCCTCAAAGGCTCAGGCTTCGTGTTACAATGCCCCAGGGCACTCCAGCTAGTGGAGATGCCCCCGCCCCCTGGACACAGCCCCTACTTTTGGCGGCAAGTCCAGGGGAGATAATGAGAAAAACAAGGAGGAGTCACCCACCAGTCAGGACAGCCCCTAAGGTGTCCTGAGCTGAGGTGACCCCTGCCTTTAGAAATCCTCCATCTTGATTTTGGAGGATTCCCCCAATAGGAATAAGGATGTGCCCCCCTCCCCTCAGGGAGGAGGCACAAAGAGGGTGTAACCACCCTCAAGGACAGTAGCCATTGGCTACTGCCCTCCCAGACCTAAACACACCCCTAAATTCAGTATTTAGGGGCTCCCCAGAACCTAGGAAACTAGATTCCTGCAACCTAAGAAGAAGAGGACTGCTGAGCTGAAAAACCTTGCAGAGAAGACGGAGACACCAACTGCTTTGGCCCCAGCTCTACCGGCCTGTCTCCCCACTTCTAAAGACACTGCTCCAGCGACGCTTTCCCCAGGGACCAGCGACCTCTGAATCCTCAGAGGACTGCCCTGCTCTGGAAGGACCAAGAACTCCCGAGGACAGCGGCTCTGTTCACCCAAGACTGCAACTTTGTTTCAAAAGGAGCAACTTTAAAACAACTGCGTTTCCTGCTGGAAGCGTGAGACTTGCTACTCTGCACCCGACGCCCCTGGCTCGACTTGTGGAGAACAAACACTTCAGGGAGGACTCCCCGGCGACTGCGAGACCGTGAGTAGCCAGAGTTGCCCCTCCTGAGCCCCCACAGCGATGCCTGCAGAGGGAATCCCGAGGCTCCCCCTGACCGCGACTGCCTGTTCCTCAGATCCCGACGCCTGGAAAAGACTCTGCACCCGCAGCCCCCAGGACCTGAAGGATCCGAACTCCAGTGCAGGAGTGACCCCCAGGAGGCCCTCTCCCTTGCCCAGGTGGTGGCTACCCCGAGGAGCCCCCCCCCTTGCCTGCCTGCATCGCTGAAGAGACCCCTTGGTCTCCCATTGATTTCAACGACAAACCCGATGCATGTTTGCACACTGCACCCGGCCACCCCCGTGCTGCTGAGGGTGTACTTTCTGTGCTAACTTGTGTCCCCCCCCCCCCCCCGGTGCCCTACAAAACCCCGCTGGTCTGCCCTCCGAAGGCGCGGGTACTTACCTGCTGGCAGACTGGAACCGGGGCACCCCCTTCTCCATTGAAGCCTATGTGTTTTGGGCACCACTTTGAACTCTGCACCTGACCGGCCCTGAGCTGCTGGTGTGGTAACTTTGGGGTTGCTCTGAACCCCCAACTGTGGGCTACCTTGGACCCAAACTTGAACCCCGCAGGTGGTTTACTTACCTGCAATAACTAACTAACTCTTACTCCCCCTAGGAACTGTGAAAATTGCACTGTCTAGTTTTAAAATAGCTATATGTGATTTATGTGAAGACTGTATATGCTATTTTGATTATTCAAAGTTCCTAAAGTACCTACCTGCAATACCTTTCATTTGAAGTATTACATATAAAATTTGAACCTGTGGTTCTTAAAATAAACTAAGAAAATATATTTTTCTATACAAAAACCTATTGGCCTGGAATTGTCTCTGAGTGTGTGTTCCTCATTTATTGCCTGTGTGTGTACAACAAATGCTTAACACTACTCCTTTGATAAGCCTACTGCTCGAACACACTACCACAAAATAGAGCATTAGTATTATCTCTTTTTGCCACTATCTTACTTTTAAGGGGAACCCTTGGACTCTGTGCATACTATTCCTTACTTTGGAATAGTGCATACAGAGCCAACTTCCTACAGCCACCTACTGCGCAAAAGTTTCCGGACCCAGTGTGATGCCTGGCGAATATTCAAAAGGTAAGGAATCTGTGGTTAGTTAGGGTCTCTACCCGGAAAGACCATTACCATCTATAACTTGTTCTAGAAATAATGTGTTTGAAATCCTAAGTATGAAGTGGCTCAAATGGAAAAGCCAACACTATATTGTTTTCAGGCAGAAATCACACTTCATAGGCCTGTAAGGAGCGAGTAACTGATGATTCATCAGACATTTAAAACAAATAAAACACCACTGGGATTGAATTAAATCACTGTAGGTCTTCTCAGTGCTTCTACCCAAACCCTTTCAGTAGACATTTATAGCTCTTCAGTGCCAGTTAGAAAAATAAGTCATGTACCACTGATGATGGAATTGCAAATGGCTGCTGATGATATTATTAACACCCACCATAGAATCGGCCATTCACTGGCATAAGGTCACAAAGCACAGTAGTCTTTGTTTAAGTTTAATATTTACTAGCTGTATCATAAAAGCATGACCCTTTAGTCTTTCAGAAGCCAATTGTGCAACTGTGAGCTTTTGAGTTCAGGGTGATGAAGGCTACACCATTGGGTGAAGGGTATATGGGAACACCTTCCCTGACTACAAATGAGGGGATCAGCATACAGTCCCCTTTGTCAAACCTACCCTACCAAAATTATGGTTTGTTTTGTATCCTGTTGAATCTGTAGAACCATCTGTATTATCTGAAGCATTCAAATGGTCTGAAGCTCAGCATCACACTGCTCACTTCTGTTAAGTGAGGATCCTTATTGGAAATTCCCTTGTATAAGTCGTATGTGGCAATATTTTTGTCATTCAAGGCAAAAACATGTTTCCCTACACCAGGGAAAGAAAGAAGACCAACCTGATTGTCCTAAGCCCCCAACAAATAGTGTCCTTGACCAACCAAAGAACTCTCACTGCTTAATCCTCCACAGGACTCTTTCTTGCTCTTTCTTTTTTCCCTCAACCTCTTAGGTACTCATTTGTCACAACCCTGGTGTTGCAGTGCAATAATACGAAATCTTGTTCACATGCGTGATTGCTCTCTTGTATGCGCAGTGTCATACCATCAGTAGGATACAAGGATTCTGCAGAAAGGAATCCTCCCACATCCACAGAAAAGACACACCACTTCCTGTCCCAGGGACTGCGCAGGAAGTATGTAACAGACAGGATAGTCATCAGCAGAACAGCGTTAGAGACTCCGTAGGTTAAGACAAAGGGGGTCATTTTGACCCCGGCGGTCGGTGGTAATGTGGCGGTGGTACCACCAACAGGCTGGCGGTACATACCGCCACATTATGACATTGGCAGGTTGGCTGAAGCCAACCCACCAATGTACCACTCCGACTGCCATGCCGGTAGCAGCCACCGGGCTGGAGATGAGAATCTCCAGCCCAGCGGCCGCTATTGAACCGCCTCAGGCATTTTGACCCTCCCTACCGCTATGGTTTCCATGGCGTTCGTAACACCACAAAAACCATGGCGGTAGGCCCTATCAGTGACAGGGAATGCCTTCCCTGTCACTGATAGGAGGCCCCCCCACCCCAAACACTCCCCAAATGCCCCCCACCCACCCACCACCCTCCATCCACGCTCTCCCCCCTCCTTCCAGTCCTCCACCCTCCCTACACACACACACACAGGCACCACGCATACACACACTCACTCACACAAGCATGCACGCATTCATATACGCATGCATCGATTCATTCATGCACACATTCGTACCACATTCACACTGACACGCATTCACATATCCATTCATACCTGCATTCTCACACATGCATACACGCACGCAAACAACACCACACATACATTTGCATTCATGCACACACTCACACATTCATGCACACACCCCCAAACACACACACACACACACACACACACCACCCACCACCCCTGTTGGAAACCCATCTTACCTGGATCCAGGTTGTCTTCCGGCAAGGGACGGGGCGCTGCTACCACCAGCAGCGCCCACCAGCAGAACACCGCCAGAACGTATTATTTTTCATAATACGGCTGGCGGCGGTCTACTGGCGTGGCGTTGCTGGTCGTAGCAGCGCCACCTCAACGCCATCCCCCAGCATGGCCACAGACGGATTTCTGCCCTTCTTGTGGCGGAAATCCAGCTGTGGTCATTATTTGGCAGACGGCTGTTAGCCGCAGTGACTGTCATTTGGCGGCCGTCGCCGTGGCGGTAGGCGGCATTTACCGCCATTGTCAAAATTAGGGCCAAAGTCTCCCAAAATCAGACAAATAAGCATATCAGAGTTGGTACTAATAGTGAAAAATGGACAAGTAATATACCTGTGCCTGAACTCATTTCAACGCACATGCAAAACACCGTACCTGGCAATAAAGTTGGTGCTTGATCAGGCATACAGTGTTGGCCTCTGAAATAGCTCTTCCTGTAGCGTCATCAAGAATTGTTTGAATTCAACCTGGTGTACTGTCCAGCATCAGTGAACCCATCAAGCAGTCTTGACATCATAGCACTTTCAACATCTGTTCTGGGTAGTCCACATTGATACAGTGGTTGTGCAGGGAGGTTGAAAGACTGTGGCTCATGTTGCTTGCTCTGCTTTGAGAGCCCACCCTTGTGGGAAGTGTTGCTTATATAAATGCAAATGTGTGTGAGCAGACCTACAAAGCATTGAAACAAAAGAGAAGCTAAGGAACAAAATTAAAACTCATAGAGGCCTGTTCACAAACGGAATTTTATAGTAAGTTTATTTAGCAAAGTGTTAGGGTTAGTGAAAATGCTATTCACGAACCTCCAAAATCTCCACCAGCACCTCTCCTAACTTTGTATTCTGTTCTGCATTTAAAACACATACAAAAAATTAGCATACATTAATATTTAACATAGAAATATTTTTATTTGTTTTTATTTAAATAAATGTTTTTACTTTGCCCCATACCTTACTATACTTTAGAGAGATTCTAAAGTCAGGGTGGAAGTCTGCCTATGGTAAAGTATAGAGAAGATTTAAAAAGTTTATTAAACTTTATAATGAATTAGTAAGACTATTTTCATGTTAAATATTATTATTCCTTCTTTTTTTAACTGTGGACCAGTAGTAAAAATGATACAGCACTACTAACTTAATTTTGAATTAAAATGTAATTATTTTTAAAAATGCAAGTTTAAACTAAAACAAATCCCACTTAAATTAAAATACACAATTTTACTATGCATTAATATTTCTAAGTGCAATGTGTAGAATTAATTAACGACTAGTTTAATTAATTGTAAATAAAAATTAATGTTACATTATTCTGTAAGTTCAAAAATGTTAAAATATTTTATAATTAAATAATAAATGTTTTATTTGTATATACTGTTTTACTATTAATTGTATTTATTTATATTTTACAACTGTTTTAAATAATGTAATTTAATTTAACTTTATTTCCTATGGGCTTCTATTTTATATCCATGTCTCCATTATTGTGTATGGAGGGGGCTTTTGAAGTATCATTGTTTGACCATGTGTGGTGCTGGACTTAGTAGGTTTCTTTTTGGCAGCAGGAACTTACACTCCTAAATTTGGCTCCATTCCCTTTTCCAGTGGCTGTAAACATGCAAGCTTACACGTTTGTGTACATTTACACTTGTAGTTTTTGAATAGCCAAACGTAGTAGAGTTACTCAAAAGTGCAAGGGTAAGTTGCACATGTAAATTACTAACAAGTGTAAGTTAACTTTTTGAAGAGCCTTCTAATGCGTAAATAGCATATTCACAAAGAAAGAATGTAAATAAATACCAGAGTTTCTCTGCCTTCAATATGTAACAATCGGCAAAACTGTGACATATGGGCTGTGTCAAAACACTGAAGCAATCTCAAACATAAAGACATGCCACAAAATAGTTTTGTTGCTAGCAGAGTGCCCACCACTATTCCTGAAGAGTGCCGCTCACAACAACTCAAATTTCTCCCTCAAAGTGACATCCCTAATAGTAGGGGCTGGGGCTGATACATGGAATTTGGGACTTATTTGGAAGAGGTGGCTGGAGTCGCTGTAAGACTTTCCTGTAGCAGCAGGAGAATCATGGGACTTACAAAAGCGTCATCTTCTGATTGTCCTAGTGGAGCTTGGGGCCTGGCACCCAATGAGAACATTCACTAGAAAGAAGACTGACACTGAAAAAGCCCTTACTGATGCACTATGTACACAGTTTAATTCTAAGAGAATTTAGGACCTGTTCAACTCGGCATGCCAGGAGCCCGTTGAATTTCATAGAAGCTTTCATGGCAAGGTTAGAAAAGGCGGCACTATAGCACAACTTCAGTACGTTAAATAATAAGAATGCAATGGAGCTGTAGGTAATTGAGGGTTGCTTGTCAACAGCCATGCAAAATAGGCACTTCAAAAGCCCAGCCTCGCTAGCGAAAATCTTTAGGAGGGCTGAAGCCAGTGACCCAACCACAGACAAAACCTCATACATCAATGCAAGTAAGAAAAGCAAGAGCAAAGTGATCAAGAGTCTAATGATGCACACTCCATATGAGTAGAGCAATGGGTAGCACAGTAGTAAGGGCTCGGACAGATTCAGAGCACCAACCTTCACACAAGGACTAAAGCGGCTCCTGAAGTGACAAACAGTAATAAAAGTTTACAGCCAAATATGTCTGCTAGGAAATCCCAAATGGATTCCTGGCAGGTGTAAGCTCATTTACATTGTTTGGAGGTTGTAGGAAGTTGGCTCTGTATGTGCTATTTCAAAGTAAGGAATAGCATGCACAGAGTCCAAGGGTTCCCCTTAGAGGTAAGATAGTGGCAAAAAGAGATAATACTAATGCTCTATTTTGTGGTAGTGTGGTCGAGCAGTAGGCTTATCAAAGGAGTAGTGTTAAGCATTTGTTGTACATACCCACAGGCAATAAATGAGGAACACACACTCAGAGACAAATCCAGCCAATAGGTTTTGTTATAGAAAAATATATTTTCTTAGTTTATTTTAAGAATCACAGGTTCAAATTCTACATGTAATATCTCATTTGAAAGGTATTGCAGGTAAGTACCTTAGGAACTTTGAATAATTACAGTAGCATATATACTTTTCACAAAAAACACAAATAGCTGTTTTAAAAGTGGACACAGTGCAATTTCCACAGTTCCTGGGGAGGTAAAGTATTGTTAGTTTTTGCAGGTAAGTAACCCACCTACAGGGTTCAGTTTTGGGTCCAAGGTAGCCCACCGTTGGGGGTTCAGAGCAACCCCAAAGTTACCACACCAGCAGCTCAGGGCCGGTCAGGTGCAGAGGTCAAAGAGGTGCCCAAAACACATAGGCTTCAATGGAGAGAAGGGGGTGCCCCGGTTCCGGTCTGCCAGCAGGTAAGTACCCGCGTCTTCGGAGGGCAGACCAGGGGGGTTTTGTAGGGCACCGGGGGGGACACAAGTCCACACAGAAAGTGCACCCTCAGCAGCGCGGGGGCGGCCGGGTGCAGTGTGCAAACACGCGTCGGTTTTCCAATGGGAATCAATGGGAGACCAAGGGGTCTCTTCAGCGGTGCAGGCAGGCAAGGGGGGGGGGCTCCTCGGGGTAGCCACCACCTGGGCAAGGGAGAGGGCCTCCTGGGGGTCACTCCTGCACTGAAGTTCCATTCCTTCAGGTGCTGGGGGCTGCGGGTGCAGGGTCTTTTCCAGCCGTCGGGATTTTAGAGTCAGGCAGTCGCGGTCAGGGGGAGCCTCGGGATTCCCTCTGCAGGCGTCGCTGTGGGGGCTCAGGGGGGACAACTTTGGTTACTCACGGGCTCGGAGTCGCCGGAGGGTCCTTCCTGAGGTGTTGGTTCTCCACCAGTCGAGTCGGGTCGCCGGGTGCAGTGTTGCAAGTCTCACGCTTCTTGCGGGGATTTGCAGGGGTCTTTAAATCTGCTCCTCTGTAACAAAGTTGCAGTCTTTTTGGAGCAGGGCCGCTGTCCTCGGGAGTTTCTTGTCTTTCTTGAAGCAGGGCAGTCCTCTGAGGATTCAGAGGTCGCTGGTCCTGGGGAAAGCGTCGCTGGAGCAGGTTTCTTTAGAAGGCAGGAGACAGGCCGGTAGGTCTGGGGCCAAAGCAGTTGGTGTCTTCTTTTCTTCTTCTGCAGGGGTCTTTCAGCTCAGCAGTCCTCTTCTTCTTGTAAGTTGCAGGAATCTGAGTTCCTAGGTTCTGGGGTGCCCCTAAATACTGAATTTAGGGGTGTGTTTAGGTCTGGGAGGGCAGTAGCCAATGGCTACTGTCCTTGAGGGCGGCTACACCCTTTTTGTGCCTCCTCCCTGAGGGGAGGGGGGCACATCCCTAATCCTATTGGGGGAATCCTCCATCTGCAAGATGGAGGATTTCTAAAAGTCAGAGTCACCTCAGCTCAGGGCACCTTAGGGGCTGTCCTGACTGGCCAGTGACGACTCCTTGTTTTTCTCATTATCTCTCCTGGACTTGCCGCCAAAAGTGGCGGCTGTGTCCAGGGGGCGGGCATCTCCACTAGCTGGAGTGCCCTGGGGCATTGTAACACGAAGCTTGAGCCTTTGAAGCTCACTGCTAGGTGTTACAGTTCCTGCAGGGGGAGGTGTGAAGCACCTCCACCCAGAGCAGGCTTTGTTTTTGTCCTCAGAGAGCACAAAGGCTCTCACCGCACGGGGTCAGAAACTCGTCTCTCAGCAGCAGGCTGGGAGAGACCAGTCAGTCCTGCACTGAACAATTGGGTAAAATACAGGGGGTATCTCTAAGATGCCCTCTGTGTGCATTTTGTTAATAAATCCAACACTGGCATCAGTGTGGGTTTATTATTCTGAGAAGTTTGATACTAAACTTCCTAGTATTCAGTGTAGCCATTATGGAGCTGTGGAGTTCGTTTTTGACAGACTCCCAGACCATATACTCTTATGGCTACCCTGCACTTACAATGTCTAAGGCACCTATGCCCTCACCTGTGGTATAGTGCACCCTGCCTTAGGGCTGTAAGGCCTGCTAGAGGGGTGACTTACCTATGCCACAGGCAGTGTGAGGTTGGCATGGCACCCTGAGGGGAGTGCCATGTCGACTTAGTCATTTTCTCCCCACCAGCACACACAAGCTGGCAAGCAGTGTCTGTGCTGAGTGAAGGGTCCCTAGGGTGGCATAAGACATGCCGCAGCCCTTAGAGACCTTCCCTGGCATCAGGGCCCTTGGTACCAGGGGTACCAGTTACAAGGGACTTACCTGGGTGCCAGGGTTGTGCCAATTGTGGAAACAATGGTACATTTTAGGTGAAAGAACACTGGTGCTGGGTCCTGGTTAGCAGGGTCCCTGCACACTTCTCAGTCAAGTCAGCATCAGTATCAGGCAAAAAGTGGGGGGTAACTGCAACAGGGAGCCATTTCTTTACACAAGCCCCCCCCAGCCCACAGGCCAGGAGACTCAGCCAAAGCTGGGAGAGTCTTCCTAGTCTGTCAGGCGAGGAAGAGTAGAGGAAATAGGCTGGTTTGTTGCAGGGCCTACTCTGCCTTACATCCTCCTGTTCAGGTCATTCCCTCTGGGGAACTGACCCATTTCCACAGTGATAGGACCTAGTCTGAATTGCCTCTTGTCTGTGCTTTTAATGTCTCCACCCATTCTCTCTAGTTTGGGGTTAGAGGTATCCACCTCTGCTAATCTTATTTTAGCCAGGGCCACCCTTAGCTTACCCAAAGAGGTTACCCAGAGCTGGAGTAACCCCACCATGACCAACAGGGTCAGGGGGCCTAACTTGCTATCTGGGATGGGGTCGGACCACCATGCCAAGGATAGTGCAGCCATAAAGGCTAACACCCATCAGAGGCAACTGACAGCTGTCAGTGCCCAGAACCACACCTTTAGCTCTTCACCTACAAGGGAAGGGGCTAAGTTACAAACTTCTTTGGGTTCAGGGTGCCTGTCTGCTGTATTAGAGTGGGGGGTTACCACATCTTGTAGAAAACACCCTTCTTCCACTCTTTCTTCTGTTAGCTGAGGAGCCACCCACTCAGGCTTAACAGTTGCCTGACTAGCCAGGACTTCTTGTGGGTCAGGCTGGACTTTACCAGTGCCACTTTTGGAGTTCTCCCCTACTGGAGCAGAATCTCCTTGGCTTGCTGGAACCTTGGCTAAAGGTTGTCCACCCTTCCTACACTGTTTTCTTTTCTTTTTCTTCTGGGGCCTGCTTGCAGTTACTGCAGGGGCAGGACCTCCAGAATCCTTGGGAGAGGACTGGCACTGGACCAGTTCCTCTCTTGGGCTCTGACTAACCTCTGGGTAGTCATTTCCAAGGAGACAATCAAGGGGGAGGTCTGTACTGACTACCACCCTTCTCCAGCTAAAAGTCCCACCCACTTCTATGGGCACAAAAGCCACAGGCCTATCAGTGACCCTGTCTGGGCTAACTCTTACTCTGGCAGTCTCACCTGGGATGTACTGGTTTGAGAACACCAGCCTGTCATGCACAATGGTGTGACTGGCACAAGTGTCTCTCAGGGCAGTGGCTGGGATTCCATTCACCAGTAGGTGGTGGAAGTGTCTACTTCCCTCTGGAATCTCCAACTCACCTGTTGGGCCCTTTTTCCAGTTGAAGGCTATGAAGACCTCCTCATCTGAGGAGTCATCCCCAATGGCTACACTGGTCACCCCTGGGATTTTGCTAGGGGGTTTGTTTTTGGGACAAGAAGTGTCCTTGGTGTGGTGCCCTGTCTGTCTACAGTTATGGCACCATGCCTTAGTGGCATCCCAGTTCTTACCCTGGTACCCACCTTTGTTTTGAGTTGTGTCTCGGGGCCCACCCACCTGGTCTGGTTTTTGGGGGCCTACAGAGGACTCTTTTTCTTTGTTTCTAGTGTCACCCACTTTCTCCTGGGGAGGCTTTGTAACCCCTTTCTTTTGGTCACCCCCAGTGGAAGTTTTGGTTACCCTAGTCTTGACCCACTGGTCTGCCTTCTTTCCCAATTCTTGGGGAGAAATTGGACCTAGGTCTACCAGATACTGATGCAACTTTTCATTGAAGCAGTTACTTAAAATGTGTTCTTTCCGCCTCCGGCTAATACAAACATACTTTCTTCATACCGCATATCTCACACCCGCCAAATTACATAAAGCGGGCCTCCGCCCCTCAGCGGAATGCCCCCGCTGCAGGAGTCACACAGCCGATTTTTTCCACATGGTATGGGCATGCCCGACCATAGTGGCTTATTGGGAAGCGGTGGTGCAGGAGATCTCTGGGGTCTTACAAGTAGAGGTAAAGAGGTTGCCGCTGCCCCTCCTTCTGGGGGTCATGGGAGACACAGGGCTGCGAAGAACAGATCGGTCCTTCTTAGGGGTGGCATGCCTAGTGGCCAAGAGAGACATAATGGCAGAGTGGAAGGCCAGACTTGCTCCGACACTGACTAAGTGGAGACGGGGGGTGGATTGGTGTGCACAGCGGGAGAGACTTGTATATGAGGCCAGAGGTTGCTTACATAAACATAATAAAATATGGGGGAAGTGGGAGGGTATGGCGGGCTTTTAAGCTCTAGAATATGCGCAATGTTTTCACAGTGTATAGCGGGACCTAGGGTTTGACCATTATTGTTTGATGCCCGTTGGCATCATGTTGAAGTGTATACATTATTGTTTCATGCAAAATCAATAAAGTTTCTTTATAAAAAAAAATAAAAAAAATGTGTTCTTTCATAAACAAATTATAAAGCCCAACATAGTCATGCACTTCATTTCCAGTTACCCAACCATCCAGTGTTTTCACTGAGTAGTCTACAAAATCAACCCAGGTCTGGCTCGAGGATTTTTTAGCCCCCCTGAATCTAATTCTATACTCCTCAGTGGAGAATCCAAAGCCCTCAATCAGGGTACCCTTCATGAGGTCATAGGATTCTGCATCTTTTCCAGAGAGTGTGAGGAGTCTATCCCTACACTTTCCAGTGAACATTTTCCAAAGGAGAGCACCCCAGTGAGATCTGTTTACTTTTCTGGTTAAACAAGCCCTCTCAAAAGCTGTGAACCATTTGGTGATGTCATCACCATCTTCATATTTAGTTACAATCCCTTTAGGGATTTTCAACATGTCAGGAGAATCTCTGACCCTATTTATGTTGCTGCCACCATTGATGGGTCCTAGGCCCATCTCTTGTCTTTCCCTTTCTATGGCTAGGATCTGTCTTTCCAAAGCCAATCTTTTGGCCATCCTGGCTAACTGGATGTCTTCTTCACTGGGATTATCCTCAGTGATTTCAGAGATGTTGGTCCCTCCTGTGAGGGAAGCAGCATCTCTGACTATTACATTTGGAGACAGGGCTGTAGAGGCCCTGTTCTCCCTAGTTAGGACTGGAAGGTGGGAATTTTCCTCCAAGTCACTATCTTCATCCTCTGTGTTGCCATCCTCAGAGGGGTTGGCCTTTTCAAACTCTGCCAAAAGCTCCTGGAGCTGTAGTTTGGAAGGTCTGGGGCCCATTGTTATTTTCTTTATTTTACAGAGTGACCTTAGCTCCCTCATCTTAAGATGGAGGTAAGGTGTGGTGTCGAGTTCCACCACATTCACATCTGTACTAGACATTATGCTTCTAAAAGTTGGAATACTTTTTAAGAAACTAAAAACTAGTTCTAGAATCTAATTCAAACTTTTACCAAACTTTTAAACTCTAAAAGAAATGCTAACAGGGACTAACACAAGGCCCTAGCAGGACTTTAAAGAATTTAGAAAAATTTCAAATTGCAAAAATCAATTTCTAATGACAATTTTTGGAATTTGTCATGTGATCAGGTATTGGCTGAGTAGTCCAGCAAATGCAAAGTCTTGTACCCCACCGCTGATCCACCAATGTAGGAAGTTAGCTCTGTATGTGCTATTTCAAAGTAAGGAATAGCATGCACAGAGTCCAAGGGTTCCCCTTAGAGGTAAGATAGTGGCAAAAAGAGATAATACTAATGCTCTATTTTGTGGTAGTGTGGTCGAGCAGTAGGCTTATCAAAGGAGTAGTGTTAAGCATTTGTTGTACATACCCACAGGCAATAAATGAGGAACACACACTCAGAGACAAATCCAGCCAATAGGTTTTGTTATAGAAAAATATATTTTCTTAGTTTATTTTAAGAACCACAGGTTCAAATTCTACATGTAATATCTCATTTGAAAGGTATTGCAGGTAAGTACTTTAGGAACTTTGAATAATTACAGTAGCATATATACTTTTCACATAAAACACAAATAGCTGTTTTAAAAGTGGACACTGCAATTTTCACAGTTCCTGAGGGAGGTAAAGTATTGTTAGTTTTTGCAGGTAAGTAACCCACCTACAGGGTTCAGTTTTGGGTCCAAGGTAGCACACCGTTGGGAGTTCAGAGCAACCCCAAAGTTACCACACCAGCAGCTCAGGGCCGGTCAGGTGCAGAGGTCAAAGAGGTGCCCAAAACACATAGGCTTCAATGGAGAGAAGGGGGTGCCCCGGTTCCGGTCTGCCAGCAGGTAAGTACCCGCGTCTTCGGAGGGCAGACCAGGGGGGTTTTGTAGGGCACCGGGGGGGACACAAGTCCACACAGAAAGTACACCCTCAGCAGCGCGGGGGCGGCCGGGTGCAGTGTGCAAACACGCATCGGGTTTCCAATGGGAGACCAAGGGGTCTCTCCAGCGGTGCAGGCAGGCAAGGGGGGGGGCTCCTCGGGGTAGCCACCACCTGGGCAAGGGAGAGGGCCTCCTGGGGGTCACTCCTGCACTGAAGTTCCGTCCCTTCAGGTGCTGGGGGCTGCGGTTGCAGGGTCTTTTCCAGCCGTCGGGATTTTAGAGTCAGGCAGTCGCGGTCAGGGGGAGCCTCGGGATTCCCTCTGCAGGCGTCGCTGTGGGGGCTCAGGGGAGACAACTTTGGTTACTCACGGGCTCGGAGTCGCCGGAGGGTCCTCCCTGAGGTGTTGGTTCTCCACCAGTCGAGTCGGGGTCGCCGGGTGCAGTGTTGCAAGTCTCACGCTTCTTGCGGGGATTTGCAGGGGTCTTTAAATCTGCTCCTCTGTAACAAAGTTGCAGTCTTTTTGGAGCAGGGCCGCTGTCCTCGGGAGTTTCTTGTCTTTCTTGAAGCAGGGCAGTCCTCTGAGGATTCAGAGGTCGCTGGTCCTGGGGAAAGCGTCGCTGGAGCAGGTTTCTTTAGAAGGCAGGAGACAGGCCGGTAGGTCTGGGGCCAAAGCAGTTGGTGTCTTCTTTTCTTCTTCTGCAGGGGTCTTTCAGCTCAGCAGTCCTCATCTTCTTGTAAGTTGCAGGAATCTGAGTTCCTAGGTTCTGGGGTGCCCCTAAATACTGAATTTAGGGGTGTGTTTAGGTCTGGGAGGGCAGTAGCCAATGGCTACTGTCCTTGAGGGCGGCTACACCCTCTTTGTGCCTCCTCCCTGAGGGGAGGGGGGCACATCCCTAATCCTATTGGGGGAATCCTCCATCTGCAAGATGGAGGATTTCTAAAAGTCAGAGTCACCTCAGCTCAGGGCACCTTAGGGGCTGTCCTGACTGGCCAGTGACTCCTCCTTGTTTTTCTCATTATCTCTCCTGGACTTGCCGCCAAAAGTGGGGGCTGTGTCCAGGGGGCGGGCATCTCCACTAGCTGGAGTGCCCTGGGGCATTGTAACACGAAGCTTGAGCCTTTGAAGCTCACTGCTAGGTGTTACAGTTCCTGCAGGGGGAGGTGTGAAGCACCTCCACCCAGAGCAGGCTTTGTTTCTGTCCTCAGAGAGCACAAAGGCTCTCACTGCATGGGGTCAGAAACTCGTCTCTCAGCAGCAGGCTGGGAGAGACCAGTCAGTCCTGCACTGAACAATTGGGTAAAATACAGGGGGTATCTCTAAGATGCCCTCTGTGTGCATTTTGTTAATAAATCCAACACTGGCATCAGTGTGGGTTTATTATTCTGAGAAGTTTGATACTAAACTTCCTAGTATTCAGTGTAGCCATTATGGAGCTGTGGAGTTCGTTTTTGACAGACTCCCAGACCATATACTCTTATGGCTACCCTGCACTTACAATGTCTAAGGTTTTGCTTAGACACTGTAGGGGCATAGTGCTCATGCACCTATGCCCTCACCTGTGGTATAGTGCACCCTGCCTTAGGGCTGTAAGGCCTGCTAGAGGGGTGACTTACCTATGTCACAGGCAGTGTGAGGTTGGCATGGCACCCTGAGGGGAGTGCCATGTTGACTTAGTCATTTTCTCCCCACCAGCACACACAAGCTGGCAAGCAGTGTCTGTGCTGAGTGAGGGGTCCCTAGGGTGGCATAAGACATGCCGTAGCCCTTAGAGACCTTCCCTGGCATCAGGGCCCTTGGTACCAGGGGTACCAGTTACAAGGGACTTACCTGGGTGCCAGGGTTGTGCCAATTGTGGAAACAATGGTACATTTTAGGTGAAAGAACACTGGTGCTGGGGCCTGGTTAGCAGGGTCCCTGCACACTTCTCAGTCAAGTCAGCATCAGTATCAGGCAAAAAGTGGGGGGTAACTGCAACAGGGAGCCATTTCTTTACAGAGGTCATTAGCACAAATCGTGCTCAAGCTTGAGGGAAAGGGGCGTTCCAATGTATGGTTTGTCTTGAAAGTTTGGGAATCTCCATAAGTGTACAATTGAGGGTATTCACAAACACATTTCTTTACCCTTTGCCACCCTGGAAGGTATTGGAGATTTACCCTAACCAAGGCTGGTCATTAACTCTGCTTTTTATGGTGGGAAGGGAAGGATTTTCTGGGGTTCTTGAGGCAAGAATAGGATCCCACTGGGGATGTCACAAGACCATTCCAGGAATCTGCAAGAAAACCTGCACCCGGCACAGCTTCCTCTGCCTGTTCCTGGGAATGGTTGTGAATTCAGAATGTGGAAGATTTACTACTTTTATGTGAATCGCTCCCTTTGTTTGGATGCTGAACAAAGACTTGCTGAAACATTTGCCACCACTAGAGCATGAAAAAGGCAGGAGAAACTGGATAAGCTTGAAGTTGGCCATATGTCTGCTGGATGTCAACTATGACAACAAAATGAATGCATGAGGTAGTAGTTGAAAGCTCTAGATTTCTAGCATGAAGAGAGTTGCCTGGGGAGCTAAGGGAAGCACATATGGCTACTCTGCCCGCATTATCCTCAAAGCTTAGCATGATTAGATGGTGAGGCATTAGCTTGTTGAAAAGATTAACAGCACAAAGATGGAAGAGAAGTTATTATTAACAATGAATTCAACACCGAGCAAGGGAACAGGCGTTACTCTGTATTTTGACCATACAGCTCTTGCTACCAGGAATTAGCCTTAGAAGGTGATAATCACAGTAATGTTCATGAGGTTAAAGGGCGAGGCAAAGTGTGCAGGTGGGATGCAAATCATATTCCATGGGTGGAAAAGAAGATGGAGAGCATGGGACACTGGTGCACTCCTAATCAGGTGGAACTGCTGTACAGTGATTCTGCTGTGCCCGCCTCATAATCTGGGCCAGAGAGGCATGTGAGGAGGGTTCACCTATTTAATACTGCAAATCTACAAGACTTTTCTCAAGAGCCTTTCTGTACCTCCCAGTAGCAGGATCTCCGTACAGGTGCCAAGAACAGTGAGCAAGAACTACTAGTAGCTGGACCACCAGGAGGTCGTGGTTCATATGTTGCACTGTCTGAACTG
Source organism: Pleurodeles waltl (assembly GCF_031143425.1). Lineage (NCBI taxonomy): Eukaryota > Metazoa > Chordata > Amphibia > Caudata > Salamandridae > Pleurodeles > Pleurodeles waltl. Next base: position 1,630,253,625 of record NC_090440.1, read on the forward strand.
TATGTTACCTTGTTAATGATGGAGTGCCCGATTTTGCACTCAAAATAACTATCAACACTTTTTTTTTTTCGTGTCAACAAGCAACAAGACCGTGAACCTGTCTACTCGGAGGAGCTAGGACTTGCAGTTGAGAAACTGAAGGATGGATTCACTTTGCAGGGTCTGTGGGATGTCATAAATTAAATTGTGTTGTTTTTCTCGTAAATAATGTCATTTTGTACTTATAGTAAATGTGTGGATGGTCAACATTCACTAACACAGAAGATCAACGAAAAAGGAGTACATTTAAAGAGACAGTACCAGTAGGTCTCAAAGCACACTGATGGAACGTTGGGTAGAACCTTTTCTATGTGTGCATTAATGACTGATGTGATCTCCATAAACAGATTGCTGTATAACCTATGGAAAGCTCCGTTAGAAACTTCAGTTTGTATGTCATTCAGTGCTTCAAGTTCTTTTATGTTAAAATGGTAATTTCATATCTTCATAGAATGCAGTTGCAGCCCTGTTGTTATATTGTCACATGATTCGCAAAACTGTTACTCTGTGTAATTTATATGAGGGAAAGTTACCCTTCAGTGACATAAAAAGTATGTAAAAAGTCCACTGTAAGATCTGTACTGTGGGGGAAGCAGCAGAGCCAAGCAAGTGTTGGCCATTGGATCCTAGCAGACAAACAGCGATGCAGACCTTTAGACTTTTAGGTGTAAAGCTGCAAATTACACTATTTCCCAATAAATTAACTAACCTTTGTGTTGATGGTGCCAGGCCTCTGTTACCTTATGCAGTTTTCCATCGTTCGCTTTGGAGTAGCAATAACTTATATTTCAGCTTCAGAACAAAAATTCCCAACACCACCGATTTCGAGTCGTTGTTGAAAAGGTTAGTTCTTGTAGCAATGCGTGTCCAAAAATAGTTTATATTGTAGGTTTTTTGGACTGCCAATTTTTTTTTTCAAACTAGGTTTCATGAACTCAAGTGCGTTTCCTAATGTCTGTTAAAGGAAACTCTGTGAACCCAATAGGTAACATACAAATCTAGATCTGTATTTTCTAATGTATTCTGTCATTGAGCTTGATTTATGGCTGGAACATAGCATGCTGCTTGAAAGACTGACTCTTGAAAAAGTGTATAGCACAAGTGTTCTCTGCACCTTCTGTAATGTGTAACCTCGATGGAAACTGCTGAATAAACAGCTTTTATTTAATATACCCATCATACCCCATATGCAGCGTGTTAATATTTCAACTGATAGGTGAGCATGTTTTGATTTCATTTCGCATTCCACCACATATTGTATTTTATTAAATGTTTCCAATGAATCTGTATGTGTTGTATTCAGAATCACGTCCTGAAACCTGTTAGGAACACAGTGGGCACTTTTATGCTGCTTTTTCCTTTCATCCTTCGTGGACTGACTGCTTCAAACTATGCTACAGTTTTGCACTTTGCCCAGCCAGTGACATTTTCCCTAGAAACTTTTCTAAAATTCCTCCGATAACTGTTTTAGAAATCATTATACCTTTTTGGATGTCTAAATAATTTTGAATAGTGCTTAAACCGCTTCATAAGTTAGGTTCTAAATATATTGATGCAAATTCGAATGCTGTGTACCCCAAAGGACTTTAGGGTCAGCTTCCGGAAAAGGTGACAGTACACAGAATTAAACGGTGCCACTGAGGTGGGAGATGTTTCAGGCATGTGAAGTCCAATCTGGAATTCTCTGCCTCATGATTTTCGTGTGTTGGCTGACCACTCCTATTTCAGGAAGTGTTTGAAAATGTGGTTGTTCCAATCAGTGGTCTGATTGGTGGGATCCGCTCAAGCTGTGACAGGGCCAAGACACCGACGGGCATTTGTGCGCTTTTTAAAAATGTTTATCTTTTTTCTATCTTTTACCTGCCAATGCTTTCAGTGTGTCCAGCATTGCAGTGGATCCACTGAAGGCAGGGCAGAATGATGCCCAGTGAGGAGGCCTGTATTGTTCAGCTGCTCTGCATTCGTGTTTTTAATCACACCTCTAACTCGAAAAGGGGGAGTTCGTGAAAAGCAGAAAAATCAAGTGTACTGCCGCACCCGGAGTTTGCTGCTGTGGCAGAAACCCTAACTGCTCTCTGTCAATTTTTTAGTTCAATATCTTTTCTCCGGGGCCTCTGACACTTTAACAAAGTGTCTCCTGAATAGCGCATGAAGGCGAGGGTTTCTTATTTTTATTATGTGTCTCCCTTTAAGTTACCTTGAGTGAGCAGGCAAACTCTCTACAGCACTACCACTTCCTGGAGGCAATGAAGCATCTGCTGCTAACACTGATTATGTGTAATGATGTTGTTTAAGTGAGATGCTACTGCGTTACTTTGGCAATCATTTAAGTTGGCTATGTAAATAAATGCCTGTTTGGCTCTTTGAATGTAGATAGTATATGCAAGTTATAAATAATGTATATTTAAATTGCATTTAATTTACGATATTTGTCTTCCTGTATCTCTCTCCGCTTGTACAATTTTAATATGCTACTGTAAAATTGTTTTATGAACTGTTAATAAAACATATTGATATGGCACTGTCATTTCTGTTTTGGAGTTCACTAGTTAAATCTTAGTGGCTAGATATTGTGGGAAGGTTCTGACCAGTTGTCTGTCTCAACGTAGACCCTCATAATGATTAGCCACAGTGGTATCCCTGGTCGAGATACCGTTCTGAGACTTTCCAACTTACCTGATGTCTCCTGGCCCCGATGTACTGGGTTTACAAACCCAGCCCCGGCAATTCTGGGCTCAATGACACCAGATTGAGTTCCATGTGCAGTGGTGCCGCTGACAGCTGCTGAGGCCTGTCTGCTATGTGTCCTATCTGCTCCTGCGCAGTGAGGAGAGCTGCAAATGCTCCTCCATCTCTCCTCTCACCTGCTGTACCCTCTCCTTGCAGCCCACACCACATACCAAAACACATTCATGTACCACCTGCTTTGTATAGGTGGTAAAAGGGTGTGGATTTGGCTACAACATAGAATTGTACTCTGAGTTCTCGAGTCAGCATCTTATCCTTATCCTGGTGAAAATAACTCTTACTGCCCTTATTTTGGTGCGGGGGGGGATACTAGCTCGAATCGGTGGTTCAAGTGATGAGGCCCTTAGTCACTGGTTTCACTTCGCACATCATGTTAGTCATTCATCATACACCACTTATTCCCTGTTGTTACTCTGCGCCACTTTTTGGAAGGGCAAGTGACTGCTTCTTAAGCTGTTGAATTTGGCGTACCTCCCTTGCCAGTATGCATTCGCCTGTGGGCATATTGTGATGAGTACTCTGCTCTCTGCCCCTCTGTGACGAAGACTCCATCATAGGTGAATATATAAAACTATTCTTTATTACAAGTAGGCCATCTGTGGAACTTGTTCTATTTCCCTAAAAACGCATCTTCCACCAGGCTTTCCTGTAGTCATCTGTGCCGTACTGTGCCTGACAAGGGCCGGGGCCTGTTTCTGCAGCTGTCAAGTTAGAGCTTAAAGCTTGAACTTGAGAGCTTTGTGCAGTGTGTCACTCATGCATGTATCCGACACGGCAAACCAGGGACGTGCCTTCTACTGACCAACTGTTTGTGACCCTTATAGGTGATGATGCCAGGGAGGCATTGCATAAGGTTTGCATTGCTGAATGGATAACAAGATCCCTTTAAGGGAGCTGAGGCACAATATCCTAGCACTCTGCACCCTCACGATGCACACTGTTTGCAGGGGTCACCTGGCAGATGTGAAGCTATCAGGTATTCTGGTGAGAGTAACGGAAGCTGCCATTGCCCTGGTGGAGTGTTTATGAATGCTAGGCAGAGGTCTTTTCCTGGGGAAGTCCTTGCAGATCACAAAATGGTGCACTTGGTCACAAAGAGCTGATTATTCACTCTGTCCTGTTATGAGAGGTTGATGTAGGAAGACACTGCACCACCTTGGGTTCATCTGTGCAGCCGCTTCTCCACCTTGGTGATATGAGAAGAGGGGAGGATAAACGCAAGAGCGATAGACAGGCCCTTAAGAAAGGTACGTTTTGGTAGTCCACCAAACGTAATGGCTGCTGTCACCCCCCAGCAAGGCCCTCATTATTAGTTGCACAATAAAATCGTATTTTATAATTACTGTGTGGCAAATCCACCCCAGTACCGTGCAATTACAAGTTAACCCCATGACATGGGGAAGAACTAGATGGGAGCAATTCTCCCTGTTGTAAAACCACATGGAATTCCCAATTTAACACATACATTTACCACCTGCTCTGAACACGTTGTAAATGTATGAAGGCCATTGGGTGGGGTAGAGGGTGAGGGAGGTGGGTGGGCACAGTAGGGGAGGGGATGGGTAGTGTTTTCTGGAATGAGGGGCGCATACAATAAGAAAATAAACAGGAAAGGAGGTGGATGCTGCTGCTCTAAAATTGCCTGGGGTAAAATTAGCATAGGCTTTGACATTGCAAAAGAAGGCTGCTACATTTGTAGGTGTTGAAATAAACCTTGCCCACTACTGAGGCCAAATATAACAATCAACATGGTCCATACTTTTTTATTTTGCCACTCTGCTATGTCAGTCGTCTTAAAAGGTTTTGGAGGTAGTACAAATATTGACTGTGGGTGTGGAGCCAGGGTCAGTGCTTTAGGTGTTGTTGAGGGCACAGAGTTGGAATCTTAGAGGGCATTGACTTGCTCTCAGGTGTAACCTGAAAACCTGAGATTTGTGGTGTCAGGATCACAGCTGCCAGAATTGCCAACCCCCCAAGAGCAGCCCCACCTTTGGGTCGTAATCCAAAGGGGAACAGGGACATTCTGAAGATGGCCAGCATGGCTTGCAGGAAAACCTCGATCTCTGCAGGGTCGGCCGATAGACTCAGGATTCCGAGCTTCAGCTTTTTCAACCTTAGAAACAGCTACAAGATGACAAAGAGGCCAGAATTGTGAACATTCTGCCGAGCAGGACTGTTTTATCAAAGAATAAGGGAACGTCTCTCATGTGGTGCTTCTTGTGGAAAGATCTATTAAGAGATTGTTTTCTGTTGAGAGGGCTTACCTGAATGGAATCGCCACTGGTGTATCCCTTCGTCCCTTTACCAAAAATAAATTGTCCTTCTGTTTTTTTGTGGCCTTCAGGTGCATCAATGAGCAGGTGTTTTGGACCAAAGAGGTTTTGTTCCGACTCTAGAAATCACAGTTTGCATTAACCAAGGGGTGTGGAATTATGTGCTGCATCTGAAGACTTTTATAATGTTAAGAAATGCAATGCATTGCACCATACCATGGCCAGATTATTGGGCCAGTGTCAGTATCATCTGCTGCCACACTGCTTTCCGCTCATCTAGGTTATGTTGTTATGCACTTTTGGTTAGTAAAGTGGGGATGCAAGATACTTTAAAGCACCTGGATTACTTACTGATAATCTTCATTACTTCAGTTCTTGCTTTTCCTAGTCACAGTCCTACTATATGTGCTCCCACCATCCCCACAGACATGCACTGGCAAACGAAAAACAAAGTATATTCTTTAATTTTCAATGAAGTTTAATTAAAGTCCTCTCACATTGCGTTCCTCCTCTAACACAAAAAAGGCAACTTTAAACTCACTAACTCCAGAGGCTCCTAAAAAGCAGCATCAGAGAGATTTCAAAACAAGAAGATCGTGCGAAGGAAGCTGTTAGAAACTGGGGACTCTAGTTGGCAGAGGTATACACCTTTGTCCAAGTAGGGACCACAATCCTAGTCAGGGTAAGTCACAACACAACCAAAATTATCCTGTGCTTACCCTCTGGTAGTTTGGCACAGAACAGGCAGGCTTAATTTAGAAGGCAGTGTTTAAAGTATTTGTGCAATAACTCATACAATAACACAGTGAAAACACCACAAACCTACCACACACGTTTAGAGAAATAATATTTATCTGAATAAAACAAGGTTAGAATGATGAAAATCCAATGTACACAAGCAAAGTTATGAATTTTTCAAGATTAAATCTCACTAAAGCGCTTAGAAACACAATAGCTCGAACTGGGGCTATCACAGCAACGTCCCTAATAATCTGACGCCAATCAATCAAGAATTTGTAAAGCGCACTACTCACCTGTGAGGGTCTCAAGGTGCTGAAGAGGGGGGGGGCGAACTGGGTAGGGGGGCCTGGGGGTGCTACTACTGCTCGAACAGCCAGGTCTTGAGAAGTTTCCTGAAGGTAAGGAAGTCTTTGGTCTGGCGCAGGTGGGTGGGAAAAGTGTTCCACATTTTGGCGGCGGGTGCAAGAATGATCTACCGCTGGTTGTAGTTCTGCGGACGCGTGGGGCGGTTGCAAGGCGAGGTCGGCGGAGCAGAGATGTCCGGTCGGGGTGTAGAAGGAGAGCCGTCTGTTGAGGTATTCTGGTCCGGTGTTGTGCAGTGCTTTGTGAGCGTGGGTGAGGAGTTTGAATGTGATCCTCTTGTTGACTGAGAGCCAGTGCAGGTTTCTCAGGTGGTCTGTGATGTGGCAGTGGCGGAGGATGTCCAGGATGTTCAAATCAGCCTTCAAAAAGTGCAAAACCTGAAAAGAACCACAAGACTGAGTGAAGAAAGAGTGGGCAGTGCACAAGTGCAAACATATTTCAAATGTCTAGAGGCACATTTCAAACTAGATCATCTAGATTGTTGTCAGTCCCCAGCTGCCTCCTCCGAAATACCTATTCTCATCAAATCATCCTTTCAGCTTCCATGTGATCAGATGTAACATGACAAGTTAGGGATTGATAGAAGAAACCTTCTGAGGGTAGGTGGCAAAAATGGAAAATGCCACTCTGGGGCCGCTGCAGACTCTCATTAAATGAAAATCAAACCATACCTGGCCAAAATGCTGCAATCAGAACCACCAAGTTTCTCTTCTCCTTGATCTTCAAAAGAATGTTTAGTAGCTGAGGGAAAGGAAGGAACACATACAGTACATCATTTGGCCAAAGGAAGGACATATCATCCACCCCTAATGTATTCCTGGATCTGTCCCTCTTGCATCAAGGAGGAAGCTGGGAGTTCTGTTTGGATGCAAATTGGTCCAACTAGGAAGATCCCGCTGTTGTAAACATTTCTGGAAGATAGCTGAATGGTGAAGTGCATAGATCAGAGTGGAACACGCTGCTCCTGGGCACATCAGCTTGAATGTTCTTCACTCCTAGAATGTAGTTTGCTGTTTTGATTGAGATCAGGTGCAACTCTACCAAAGACAATAGAGACTGAGACGAGAACCAATAGGAGAGACTTTTTTTCCCCCTTGTGGTTGATGCGGCACTTTTCCACATGACTGACGGTCCTGATCACAATGGGTAGATCTTTGAGATGTGGGAGAAAAACCTGAACTGCCCCAGTTTCACAATCTCCCTTTCCCAAGGGTGGTCAAAAGACCTTGAGCAGACAAGAAGCTAAGAGTTGCTTCTCAGCCTGAGCTGTTGGTATCTCTCATTAACGTCTTCAGTGCAGGAGGATTAAGGTGCCCCCCACACAAAAGCTGAGATTCCTTCAGCCACCACTTGAAGCCTAGATAGACATTGGTCTATCTAGGGAGGGCCATCTCAAGGATTTTGGGGGCACGAGGCCAAAAGTATTCTGATGGCTCAGGTTGGAAACAGCTTTGAATTTATGATCCATTTTCAGCACTTTCATGCACTCTTTGGCCAGGTCACTGATAGTGCACATGCACACTCGTCCAAATTCTCAATTTCCACATCTAACATTCAGTGATAGTGACATGTCTTTTCAATATTATAAGACAGCAGCAGCTCACCAATATTACTACAAATAATCTCTGTGACACCCTCCTATTTCTCATAAGTGAGCTCCTGTTTTGATCCAAAAGAAACTTGTTTATGGATGTTGCATGAAACATAGACCCAGCGTTTCTCTGCAAAATGTCTGTAATAGACACACGTCACCCACTTTAAAAATAAATTACAGGAAAACGGTATTTAAAACAATCTGTTTAAGAATTATTTAAGGTCATCCGGGCAAGATTCTCTGCAGAATGCATCTTGCTCTATCAGGAGGGCCCTGAAAGGCTGGGGCCCAAAACGTCTGGGGCAAAAGGCCAGTCTTAATTACTGTATGCTCACCTTAAACTCGAGCCAGTCACGCATTCAGTCGGACAGTAAAAGACGAAGAGGATCGTTATTTCTTTAAGGAGGAAAATGACATTATTTTTGTTTTCTTGCCAGTGTCTGCCTGTGGGGAGGGTGAGACCTCTTACGAGGAGGTGATGGGGACTGCTGTACCGATTACCGTAACTCGATAGGCCTATCGACATCTCCTTCACCAGACCCACGTTCGAGCATAGATCCTAAGTGGTTTCCAATTGAAGCTTAGTGCAGTAAACCTTGTTATTCTTTTTAACATTGTTTGTTTATTTAGTAGTTTAATATAGCAGCGCAGCGTTGCCTTGTGGCCTGTACTGTGCGCTGAAATTTGAATTAAGTCATTACTGAAGTGATCATTTACAATCAAATGATTTTATGGTAGTCTTTCTGAATTCGATGAAAGGTAGCTGAATATACTACAGAGGTCACCACAGTATCATGGAGATTCTACATGCAATATTTTATTCCAGTTAACTCGGTGACTGTGGCAGCTTATTGTATTGACCCTCTGGGAGACTTAAAGAAAGCTATTGCCTTTATTGATGTTTCGAGGCATTTCATTATGGTGTTTCCAGACATGAACTAATTTCTTCCCAGTCAAACATCACCCCAGAATACCTGTTTGCTCCAAGTTCTGACTGGCGAGCAATTGTTAGCTTAGTAACTGGTTAAGTCAACAGTGAAGAAACAGCTGAAGCCCGAGTTTGTTGGATGCTTCTTTTTTCTAAGTTTAGAACACAGTGTGGTGTCCCTGCTCATCTTAAATCCGAACAGCTGTCCCTCTCTGCCAAACAATGAATGACTCAATTCTCTTTCCATCTCGCACCTAAATGCAAAAGGTCTTCTGTGTCAGATGCATAAATTATGATTCATGAATTCACATAATATACTGCAGCGGGCATTTTGTGGTTAAAGTAGCTGCTGTGTACAAGGCATAACAAGTTTCAGATTTTCACAATAATAAATAACTTTTGGAATCATTTATGTCACACTGTTACAATTCTTCAGTAACTTGTTTTACTGCCACTGTGAGGAAGGGGCAAGGTCCCAAAGTTCCATGATGGGAAGGCTTTCTGTAAAGAATTAATAAGTGAGTTACTATCTTAAGTTGAACATTTTTATGACAGATCTTTACTTCAACAAGTTACACTATATTTTGGAGTAGTCTGTTCCACCCAGTGCGCAACACACCACCCACAACGGATCCCCCACCTCAGTTGGAACAAGGTCACCGACAACCAACTTATCGCGACCCTCTCCCAGAACCCACCCATTGACACCACCAACACTGATGCATCTGCCCAAAACTTCAGGCAGTGGGTCAACACCTGTGCCAATACTCTTGCCCTAATCAAGAATCCCTCCAATAGACGTACCAACAGAAAGGCCTTCTGGTTTACCGCCGACCTCCATGAATCTAAGCAAACCTGCCGAAGACTAGAAAGAGAATGGCGCCAAGATCAGACTCTGGACAACCACACAGCCTTCAAAAACGCCATCCGCAGACACCACCAACTCATCTGAACCGCCTTCAAAGACCGAATCAACAACAACGCACACAGCCACAAGGAGCTCTACAACGTTGTGAAGGAACTCTCCAACCCCAGATCCAATATCAAAGACATCCCGCCATCCTGACATCAAAAGGCCTCTGCTACTCCCTAGCCTGCTACTTCCACTGCAAGATTGCAGACATCCACAACAGCTTCAGCACCCAGACCCCTCAGCAACCACCAACACTACAGATTCACCTCCGACCAACCCCCTGCTCTCCTGCACCCCTGTCAATGACAACAACACCATCAAAATCATGAACACCATCCACTCTGGCTCTCCATCTGACCCCTGCCCTCACCACATCCTCAACAAAGCAAGCTCCATCATCGCACCCCAACTACGGAAGATCATCAACGGCTCCTTCGAGTCCGCCACCTTCCTGGAGAGCTGGAAACTCACCGAGATCAACACCCTCCTCAAAAAACACAAGGCAGACCCAAAGGACCTCAAGAACTTCCGGCCTATATCCCTGCTCCCCTTCCTGGCAAAAGTCACAGAGAAGGCCATCAACAGACAACTAACACGCTAATAGAGAAGAACCGCACCCTGGACCCTTCCCAATCTGGATTCCACAGCAACCACAGCACCGACATCAGCACCATACTGGACAGCGGCAAAACCGAGGCCCTCATCCTCCTGGACCTCTCGGCCACATTCAACACCGTCTGCCACCACGTCCTACGCTCACACCTCAGCAATGCTGGATTCCCCAACAGAGCCCAGGACTGGGTCACTTCCTTTCTCACCAGCAGAACCCAGAGAGTCCGCCTCCCCCCATTCTGTTCGGAGGCCACCAAAATCATCTGCGGCGTACCCCAAGGTTCGTCCCTCAGCCCGACCCTCTTCAACGTCTACATGGCCCGCTCGCTAACATCGCCCGATCTCACAACCTCAAAATCATTTCATACGCCGACAACGCCCAGCTGATCCTCTCCCTCACCAAGGACTCCGCCAAGACCCACCTCCATGAAGGAATGAAGGCCATCACCGAATGGATGAAGAGCAGCTGCCTCAAACTCAATTCCGACAAGACGGAAGTCCTCCTCTTCAGCTCCACCCCCTCCTCATGGGATGACTCCTGGTGGCCTGCCACTCTCTGAACCGCTCCGACTCCCACCGACCACGCACGCAACTTAGGATTCATCTTGGACCCCTCAATATCCATGACCCAGCAAGTCAACGCCATCTCCTCCTTCAATACCCTCTGCATGCTCCGAAAGATCTACAAATGGATACCCACTGAACCCAGAAGAACAGTCACCCAAGCCCTCGTAAGCAGCAAACTGGACTACGGCAATGCCCTCTACGCAGGAACCACGGCCAAACTCCAGAAAAGACTGCAACGCATCTAGAACGCCTCTGCACGCCTCATCCTGGAAATCCCCGCCACTGCCACATCACAGACCACCTGAAAAACCTGCACTGGCTCCCAGTCAACAAGAGAATCATCTTCAAACTCCTCACCCACGCTCACAAAGCACTGCACAACACTGGACCAGAATACCTCAACAGATGACTCTCCTTCTACACCCCAACCCGGCATCTCCGCTCCGCCGCCCTCGCAACCGTCCCACGGGTCAGCATAACTACAACCGGCAGTAGATCATTCTCACACCTTGCCGCCAAAATGTGGAACACTCTTCCCACCCACCTGCGCCAGACTAAAGACCTCCTTACCTTCAGGAACTTCTCAAGACCTGGCTGTTTGAGCAGTAGCAGCATCTCCCCACCCTCACCTTCTCCCTCCTCCCCTCCTCCCCTCCTCAGCGCCTTGAGACCCTCACAGGTGAGTAGTGCGCTTTACACATCTCTGATTGATTGATTGATCAAAGGGGTAATAGTAATACCTGTCATTTTCAGCCCTTAGAAAGGACATGTTTACAGTCCATAGCTCTGTACACAGATAGGCCTTGAGTGAAACCTATGGGTGATCCAAAAAAGCTATACATTTCTGAAAACTAGACAACATTCCAAATTCAGCAGAGGGTCATATGTGTAGATCCCTCAAGGTTTTCCCAAGGATATTGACTGTTGAAATAAAGAAATATTAAAAATTAGTAGGAAAAATGGGCATTTACGATAACATTGCCATCTGTAAATTTTTGTCACAATGGCAGATTGACAAAAGCAATATACCATTTTGTTGTCTAGACACCTCTGGCTGTGGCGATATATAGGGTTTGTAGGTTCTCCAGGAACTCAAGGTACCCATAGCAAACAACTGAGCTTCACCATACAATAGGTTTTCATTGAGTACCGAGTATAAACAAATTCTTATAGCGAAATAGGCAGCGTGAAAAATGGGTTTCAAGGAAACATGTATTTCTGAAATGGGCACAAGATATAGAGTTTAGGAGCAGTGGTTATTTCTCCATTTCTGAATTTGTGGGTACCTCATACTAGGAAATGATTTGCAGAGTATGTTTCAAAAAATCATCTTTCCTATAAACTGGTTTACATTTGAAAGGCACAAATGCAGCAAAATATAATTGGTAACAACTATTGTTCTACTATCCTATGCTCTCACAAGCCTCTTGATAAAAATGGTACCTTGCTTGTGTGGGTAGACATAGTTCCTACAACAGGAAACAGCCCAAAATGCAACATGGACACAGTGCATTTTTCCACCCAAAACAGACCCTCTTTTTCCATTGTGGGTAGCTCTAGATTTTGGACACTAGCTCAGCTGGCACCTAGGGAAAACTAGCCAACATGAACATTTTTTAAAACTAAACACCTTGGGAAATCGAGGGTGGGTTGACTTGCGTGGCTCTCACCACATTTTGTTACCCAGAATCCCTTGGGAACCTCAAACTTTGACAAAAAAACACATTTTCCAAATTTTTCTGTGAGGGAAAGTTCTAGTATCTGCGGGGAGCCACAAACTTCCTTCCGCCCGGCAGTTCCCCCAAGTCTCCCGATAAGAATGGTACCTCACATGTGTGGGTTGACCTAGATCCAGCAACCAGAAACGGCCCAAAATGCAACATGGACGCAGTGCATTTTTCCATCCAAAACTGACCTACTTTTCCCAATCTGGGTAGCTCTAGATTTTGGACCCTAGCTCAGCTGCCACCTAGGGAAACCTAGGCAACCTGTAAAAAAAAATTAAAACTGGACACCTAGGGGTACCAAGGGTGGGTTGACTTGTGAGGGAGCAATATTTTCATCTGTTTTCCTGCCCACTTCAGTATGAGCAGGAAAACAGATGAAATTTCCACACCCAGTGGGTGGGAGCACTTTTTATGCTTCTGCCCGCTGGGAGCGGACCTAGGCCATATTTATACTTTTTGCCGCAAAGCTGTGCAAACGCAGTTTTGCAGCAAAAAGTAAAGCGCCGGCTTCCATCATACCAAAGCGCCAGCCGGGTGCCAAATTTATGGAATGCCGCAAGCCAGCGCTCAGGTTGCCTAATGCCAGAAAAAAATGACGTTAGCTGAGTGGGGGTGACAGTACGGGTGAAGGGGGTTTTGCCTCAAAAAATGACGCTAGGCTGGTTAGAGGCATTACAAATGCCGTTAACCACTCTAGTGTCATTTCCTGATGCAAAACCATCCATACCACATGACTCCTGTCTTACAAAAGACAGGAGTCATGCCCACTACCCCAATGGCCAGCACAGGGATCCAGTGTCCCCTGAGCATGGCCATTGCACCCAGTGCCATGCAGGGGACCCATGTCAGGGACCCCAACAGCACTTACATTTTTTTTTTAAATGCTTACCTATACTTACCCTACTTACCTGGGATGGGGTCCCCCTTCCTCTGGTGTGCCTCTGGTTTGGGTGGGGGTGTTCCTGGGGCTTGGGGTTGGAACCTGTGGGCCCATTCCATGGTGTTTGACCATGGAAATGGGTCCACCGGTCCCCTACGCCTGGTTTGACCCAGGCGTTAAATAGTGGCGCTAAGCAGGCTAGGTGCCATTATTTAGGCCCGCCTCCCACCAGTGCACCTTTTTTTGCACAGGAGGATAAATAAGGCGCTAGGGGCTTTGAGTCATTTTTGGACAGGAACGCCTAAATAAAACATCACTTTAATCTTTGGATTTTCCAGTGAATATAGAATGAGGGAGGAAATTGAGAGTATGGCATTCATTCAATCAATCGTTTTTTGTAAAGTGTGGCTACTCACCCTTGAGGGTCTCAGGGTGCTGGGGGGGGGATGGTCCTCATCCAAAGACCCACATGTTGAGGTTCTTCCTGAAGATGGTGAGCGGCGGACTTTGTCTGAGGTGCAGGGGGAGGTTGTTCCAGCTCTTTGCTGCAATGTAGGTGAAGGATCGTCCTCTGGCGGTGGATTTACGAATGCGAGGGATGGTGGCCAGGGCCATGCGGGTGGAGCAGAGGGGTCTGGCGGTGGTGTGGAAGGTTACGTGGTGGTTCAGGCTTTAAATTTATCAAATCATTTTTCACCGTTTAGAGCCTATCGGTTGTATAGCAATTGCTTTATTTTTATCTTTGTTTACACAAACTATCTCAATACTCTATATAACACTATCACTGACATAATTCCTTCTTAACTAGGGGCCTGATTAAGAGTTTGGCAGAGGGGGTTATTTCATCACAGACGTGACGGATATCCCTTCCACATTATTACAATCCCATTGTAGCCTATGAAGATCGTAATATGGCAGATGGAATATCCGTGATGTTTGTGACAGAGTAACCCTTCTACTAAATTGCAAATCAGGCCTTAAGTCTATTAAAATAAGTCAATTTCTATTTCAGATGCACGAATATACAAAAGTGAGTGATGATGTCTCCCTAACATATATGTAGCCTTATTAACCCACCAAATAACATGTGTGTTTAAAAAGTAAGTCTTTCATCAGGATGAAGTAATTAGCAATAAATTCAATAAACTAGTTTTAGTGCATTTGTGGAAACCATTTTATATAGGAATATTGATATATAGTTTTTACACATCTTTGAATCCTTATTTAACTGTGCAAATGCTAATGTTAATATCCTTCAAACTTGTGAAATAATGTACCCAATATAGGCACCAACACCTATTTACAAAAGTAAGCTGTTTATCCGTAAGTTGCCCCGTAGCCATCCATTTGAATTATTATTTCCTTAACTACTTATTTAATGCCTCCCCTCCAGATAATAATACTATTGTTTTTGGATGGCAATTATTCCACCATACAAAAGCTTTTATTCAAAAGTCTCATTAACGTGCTATTCAGTCCTTCATTAAAATGACAGTTTGAGGTATTATCAAAAACCAGCAGTACCGTTTACCACAAGCTAACTGCAACAGTCAGTCTCATTTCAATACACCTGCCTAAAATATAGCTTCATATGCTTGTTATTTTAAAGATGTGTTCCGAAAATATCTTTCTTTCTTAAGCACTATTCGATGTTCTATATTTTGGTGAGAAAACAGTTATGCACTATTTGATATTCTTTATTTCTTGAGTCAGCCGCTTTAAGAAAGTCATAATTGTACTTCTAAACTGTAATTTTTTTCTCGATAATGTCCAGCTTTATAACCGACATAACTCATTATTTATTCGTAAATGTTCTCATCAATGCTGCCCATTCATCGTGCAGTTTACCAAAGCCAACGTTTTCCTGCATACATTATAATTTCTCTTAAATGTTTCACTACTCCTCATCACATAGTAGGTGGGGATTTATAGACTAACATCTACGTACTATCCCTGTGCCTCCAAGATCATCTTTAAACCACACATTTTCATATAACTACTTTGTCTCCATTTTGTGTTCTTTTCATTTTACTTACCATCTCTTCAGAAATAAGAACACAATCCATACAATAATAAAATACGAACTTTGGGGAAGAAAGAATTAAATATCTTGAGGATAATAATTTCTCTTTCTATTATTTATTTATCAAATTCATATATTCCATATTAAGTTCAGAGTTTCCCATTCTTCAGTAACTAGGTATATGAATATTTAGACATTCACTATATTAAGCTTACCTCATTCAACTCAAAGAATATTTCCTTTCAGAATACACGAAGTATCTTGTACATTGCCTCAACTGCTATGATATGTATTTCTCTTACCACCATTATCTACTTGTTTGTTTCATAGAATACGGATGTATTCTGGAAATAATGCAACCCGTGAATTTTGAAATACAAACTTTTAATGCTACAGCAGAAGTTTAGGCTCCAGAAAAAATATACAAAGAACTGCCATCCAATGTAGGCATCTCGGGAAGAATAACAATTCCTTCTCCTGACTTTGCCAGTTAAGTGGATACTTTTTAGGTCTGGCCTTAGCCAAGACCTTTTAGTTTCAGTAAAATGATATAGATAATATACATACTTACAGGGACTTTCACCCAGCTCTCTTTATCCATAGTCCTGTTGTGTTATTCACATTTTTATCACAAATCCCCTGCGCGCATTCACATTAACACGCAAAAAAAAAACGGCATTGGGCAGTGTCAGCCCACTTGATTGGTTAAATTCCTAGTGTTTGGCCCTTTCACAAGGAGCACATACACATACAAAGTGATTCGCTTCAGTGCACGGGACTACTACTTATGATGCATTTTCAGCACTCTGATGACGAGAGTCTTCTGTTCTGCACTTACATCACTCTAGCTGCCTTTTCGATGGCCACTCGAACAAAGAGCATTGTTCTTTACTGGTTAAAAAAGACGACAGAGCTTTGAAACAACTTTTACAAAAACTTTGTTATCAATACTCCCATTCCTGCCAGCACTTGGAGACGTGCTTCTGGGTCTGTGAGCAAAGACTGCATTTGCTGGTATTACCATGCTGAAGCTTTTTCGAGGGTTTGCTCATGTGTTTCTTTAGTGCCTTCGATGCCCCACCGTGCATGGGCAGTGTCGTGTCTCCTGTCCGTATAGGGGTGAACACCTTACCGGCAGAACAGCTTTTGTTGTTAGCAAGACTCCTGTTACTAGTGTATTGTTACTTGCAGTGCTTAATTTGTGCTTGTTGTTGCCGGTACTGAGCACCAGCACTTATTTTTGAGGGCCGGCGCCTAGTCTTCTGCCTCAAGCATTTGCTGCGAGCAAAAGACACATATGGGAAAGATGGAGGAAGAGAAAAATGAAAAAGCCTCACAATGGGAGAAAGCAAAAAGCTGCAAGAGTGAGCTGAAAGGGCAGGGAGTGGCTGTAAATGGATTAAAGAGGCCCACGAAGGCTTCAGGATTACGCTGCCTCAGTATTCCGTGCTCGCACATTTAAATGCAGTAGCTCCGTGTTTAAGAGGAGGGCTTTGGGTTCCGGCACCTTTTTATTTACAAATTAAGCACTGATTACTTGGGACCAGTTCTTGTCCGCACTGTGGAGCAAATCATTAGCTCAGAACAGACTTTAGCATTCTCTCTTTTCACGAAGTTAGCACTCATATTCATTAGTAAGGTAATCACATGTAACTGTTTTTTAAATTTTGCAGACGCTCCCCATGCCTGCGCATCCCTGTGCAGTGTCTCCTATTTATAAAGTTGTTATCAGGGTGATGTGCAAACCATGGTCACTGTCGGGTATTTGTGGTTTATTTTTAATTCTCCATGTTAAAAGGAGGATCAGAGCCATTGTACTACACTCCTATTTCTGGAATGTAGCTTCTTCTACAACCAAGTGCATGTAGACAGTGTGGAAATAGCATCTCCTTCTATGATTGGCTTCATACCCACAGTCTTTGGAGTTCCGCATTTTCTGTCACCTGGACTTATTAAAGAATCTGATTCCTTGTCACCAGAAGACCGTGATTGATTAGAAGATGCTTCGAATTATATGTCACACCTATTGGCTTTACCAATGGTTGGTCCATTTGATGGAGCTAATAAGACCCATACAATCACAAGATATAATTTAAATTGGGTTATTTGTAATTATGTGTCTTGCAAACAAGGTTTGTCATCAATCTGGCCTTCCAGTGCTTTCGAAATCTGACCTCTCCCTGAATAAAAGGTTAGCCACATCGTTATGGGTCAAAAGAAAGCTAGCATCTACTCATCTAATAAACAGAGTTACAAGAAACATTACACGCTGGTGTTCATATACAGTATTATACAGTGGCGGCTGCCACTGAACAAGGGTGGCGGGCGAGACAGGGCACGAAGGGAGGGGGTGTGTTTAAAAAATGTTTATTTTTATTTTTTAAAACACTTATGAGGGGAGACGCGTTCGTCTCCCCTCCGTCCTCTTCTTCATCCTTGCTGCTCAGGCTCCCAGCCAATCACAACACCGTCATGATTGGTCCGAGTGGCCTGCTTCACTGCTCAGACTGGGAATGGGAGCCTGGGCATGTTCTCTACCCGGCTGTGCAGTACAGCTGGGTAGAGAACATGCAAAGTGTGCATATCTTTTTGGCAAGGTCCAACATGGCTGGTCAAACAGACATGCGCACTTTCTGTGCACACAGCCCTCCTCGGCTCATTTTCTTTTTCTTTTTTGGAAACGTTCCTCCGCCTTAGCTGAGGAGCCGCCCCTGATAATATAACTTTAAGTGAAAGCTGTGGGTCCACCTTTTGTCATTTGATTGAATGTCTCCGTCCTGTTCACATCTAACTGCTGTTCTCAAGATCTACTTTGCTTCAGGCGTGCAAGCCCCAGACGTACATGCTCCAAAGAGAGGCACAGCCAGCTACCATTTTAGTCCCTGCCAATGCATGTGGAGTTGCACATCTGTACTGACACAGAAGTCCCACATACATCCTCAGAGACTATGCACATACCTCTCTGTACACCTTCAAAAGGGCCCATAAAAGCCAACTCCTCCAAAAGGAAAACCCGTCGACCGACCTCAGTGCCTAGGGTTGACATCACTTAATTATTACTTCATGATCACACTCCACACCACTCTGTGTATGTGTGTTTCATCTTTTATTGTCCTATTCATCCTTGTTTTTACTTACATTCTAGTCTCCGTAAAGAGGAACTATAAACTATTTTTGATGTAATCTCTGCATTATTTCTCCTGATGATTCTAGAGAATAGCAAAAAAAAAAGTACAAGTAAGTCATCAATGAACATCCTTCATTAAAACCCCATGCTGTATACTTTACTCGACCAAGGTGCTCTGCTAGGTGCTCACTCGTGTAAAACTTAGAACCCCGAAACCTTCACTCCCCTCCTCTTTTACTGTTCATGATTTTGAATCATATGATCTTCTTACTTCTTTATCTACAGCGCTTCATTGCTCTCTAGTTGGGATTGAACTTTATAAATGTCGAACCGAACCTACATGCATTGCAGTAAATACCGACCGAATCTCCAGTACTGTCGCCTGGTATACAGTGCCTCAGTTGGGCCGGTGGTTACCAGTGGGGCCCACCGGCACATATTTGTGGGGACTGGCACTATTTTTCCTTATCAGACTTTGGCCCAGACCAAACACAAAAAGGGGATTGGGTTAAGGAAGAGAAAGACAGAAAAACAGTGACGAAGGGAGAAATCGGGGTTGAAAAACAGCCTACAGGAGTGACATAAAGAGGCAGGAAGTGACTGGTGATGGATTAAAGAAGCATGAGGTGGAATCAACACAACATAGCCTTGGTATTCAGCGCCCTGACATTCGATAGCGCGGTCTGTGGTATTATGAACAAAACTTTGGGCTGTGCATGTATTCTTTTACAAATTAAGCACTGCTGGCATTTCAGAACATGTATTTAGAAAACATACTCGCTTCCATAGATATCTTCCCCTCAGTAGGAGCCGCCATGGTGTAATACATAGCGGTGTGTGAAGACTCCCATGGACTAACCTCCCAACCCTATTCACCTCACCTCATTCAATAGCTCTAGTGCGTCAGGACAAATGGGTATTTTCTGCAAAAGCAGTATGGCTATCCCTGCACTCTTGATCGTCTAACCTGGGCTTGGATTACCTTCTATGAACCAAGTGGTCAAAGAAATCCCTTCCCTATGTGTTTGCATTCTCAGGTATTGGCTACAAATAAACTTACACATTTTACGAATACCCACTTTTACACTCAAAATCAGATTGGAAAATACATGTAATAAAAAAGTACGTCTCTCGCCCTTCAATCCCCCCTCTGACTTGCAGCAGTATGTTACCATTACTCACAGCAGCGGGAGATAATGTGAAACCAGTTAATAAATGAACCGCTCTGGAGCAGGCTCCCAAGTGCACAAAACTGTGCTGGTACTAACTGAATTAACGTGCTGCACCACAGTTTGACGTTATGCTCTGTGATTTTGTATAGCACATTATTTCCTATGTACTTCTTTCACCTTCTGGAGTTCTTAATTCTGTCTGTCATCTGAAGAGGTGTATTTTAATTCTGAAATGGATTCAATTTGTCTTAACCAATTTCTGACAGTTCACGTGGCTCGTGTTGGCATGCCATCATTTTAGGTTTGGGTTTTGGCAGAGCATCTGTCAAACACACGTTTTGCAAACTATGCATGGTGTGGGTTTTGGGTCTGTTCCTTTCAATCATTGGCTGTCTTCCACCAACTTCATTCAGCCATTGGCTTGTGTCTTTGTCATTCACATCGTGCCACAGTCCAGTGGTGTATTCATCTCTCACCTGATGCTACTGACTCTGAGAATCTCCCTCTGTCTCCAATAGAGTGCCTGCATTGAACTGCATGAGGGGCTACTTTACAAATATAGGAGGGGAGTAGTTTAGGTATTTCGTAAGGTTCTACAGGTTATGTAAGTTTCTGGGACCCGGAGAGTCCTCGATGTACAAAGAGTGACTGTTTTACATAGTGCTCATAGCTTCACTCTAAGATATATCACCTTTGAATAAGTACATATTGAGCTCTATGATAAGTCAAAGAAATGTGTAAATGCTTTCTGTTTAGTATGACCTCTTAATACATCCAAGCTTGGGTAACTTCACATCCTGGTCATAAGAATTACGTAAACGAGTTTAATCTGTTTTTTTGTTTAAGTTGGATCATCAGTGCTGTGGTGCTTTTATGTGTGTTTGGTTATATGGGTGTTGTAATGGCAAGTGTTGTATACCTGGACGTCTTTACCAATTCTGGTAGCTGACATCTGTAAGTAATAGTGTAAGACCACATTAGGCGGGCAACAGAGCAGACAGGGGCTACAGGGCCACAACCATGAAGATGGAGATCGCTTGTGACTGGTGCTCTGAAAACTGGGCCAACGAAAACCCTTTCCACATTGGACTTTCAGGGTATTGAGGGCCAGTAGGCACAGGCTTCTCAGGGAAATAATGTTAAGGGCAAAAGCTCAGAACTCAACTATCAACAGATGCAATAAACTAACGTACAGGCCAGTGATTATCTTTTGTGAAAAATAAATTACTTTTTAATCTCACAGACAAACTAAATGCGTATGCCAACAGGTTTGCACAATGCTGTCCACCATTAAATGGGGCACCTGCACACTTTCCCTTCCCAGTAATCGTCCTTCTACCTTCTGGGGTAATGATATTGCTATTGCCTTTCCCATCTGCCTATGGCATAAGGCTCATGTGCCATTCTCTCATACATCCTCTCTGTTTTTATGTTGCAATATGATGCAATAATTTATCTTTCCGTAGGCTTAATTTAACAGTCTCAGCAAACGCAGGTGACCAGCCCATGCCTTTGTGCCGATCTGCCCAGGGAGTAGGCTAAGCCTCGCAGTGTACCTTAACATAGCTTTCAGCAGTACTGGGTGGAAAGTGGATGTGGTCGCACCCTGCTCCTTCACAGCACAGACTCCTTGCAGGCTTGCAGGGCTGCAGCAGTGGTTCTCCGAAGGCCAAAGCAAGAAGGTTTCGGGAGGCAGGTCTTCGCTTCAAGGCTTGGTTCCACAGCAGTGGCTTTTTAGGCAGCAGTAGACTAGTGCTCAGCAAAAAGGTTGTTGAGGCCTCCAGTCAGAATCTTCTTGAAGTGATGATTTCAGGTAATGGGAGTCTTTGGGCTGATCTGACTCTGTACTCAGCAGTGATCCAGTCCACTTGCCTCTCAGCAAAGGCAGCAGTGCCCAGTGATCACAAGCATGGCAAGCTGCTGAATGGCAGTTTTCAGGCATAACGTGGTACAGTTCCCTCCATGAACTGCACAGAGAGGCTGGAGGGAACTTCCTCAACACAAGTCTCTCCTAGTGCACTCATCAACTCTACTGGAGTTCCCCTTGCTGGGAATACATGGGCTTCTTTTCCTTGGCTCTGTCTCCTCCTGTAGGGCTAGGCAAACTCCTGCCCCGTCTGAGCAGGCAGGCACGGTTCTAGTCACTTCAAGCAGACCCTCAGCTCCTGCTGCATAAAGTGTTGTCTTTAGGTGATATCCCTTCGCCTCTGGGAGCTGGGCTGTCAGGCAGACACCAGCTGCAGGAGCTCTGTGACTATTCTGCCGAGCACTCCCTTCCTTGGTCAAGAAAAACTGGTACTGGAAGAATGTGGCGTGGTTTTGATTTGACCTTTTTTATACATTTTCCAGTCAGGGGAGGGGGATCTACTGTCTCAAATTTCAGAACTGGAGGGTGTGAATTGGTTCCCTTTCAAGTGCCTTTCTCAGGCTGCTCTCTAGGCACAGCCTTTCTCTAAAGTGATGGTTCTCACGGCACTTAGCACCGGGGCTGACTCCAAGCAGGAGAACCCACAGCAAGGGCACAATGAATATGTGTTTTCTGGACTTGGCTGTTGGCACCCTTTCTGAATCAGTAATCAGGAACAGACAAAAGGGCAGACATGGCCTAGAAACATATTTACCTTGAACTAAAAAAGAACTGCAGTCACAACCTTTGCTCCTATCATCTAACAAACAGCAGTACTCTGGAAGATCTCATAAACTGTACCTTGCTACTAGATTTCATGCAATTTCTAGAGATAGCATTGTCTCTGTCCTCCTCACATCACGGCCCCTACCCCATAGTCACAGTAATGCAAAAACACATCTACTGTAGGGAGTAGCTTCCTCATCCGAGTGCCATGTTACAACTAATTGCATCCAAAATGGATCCCACTGGCTTCAGTACTCAGACTCACCCCACAGAGTCCTACTTCCACATGTGTAGTACATTAATATTCTCACACTCAATTTACAGACAGCAATAAGTATGCTGAGCTCTCCCTGACACAGATGAAAAGGTCTGGTCATACTAAGGATTCATAAAACATGGTATGCTGCCAAGACCGCTTTGTGTACAACGCCTAGGACAGTGACAGAATACCAGTTTAAATGCCAGTTTAAAATGGAGTTTGGTACTTGGGCAGGGGTACACACCAATTCACCATGCAGAGGACATCCCTGTGGCAACAATTGTTATGCACGCTGCCCACCTTGTGGTGTGTCTGAGATAAATGAGAGGATAGAGCTTTGTTAAGAGCCCTTTATTTCCCTTTAAAAAAGACATGTGGAGTATTGTTTGGTTGTTAGTTTATTGTATTATGTGTAGTTGTGTATTGGTAGTGAACTTCTATTGTGAGCTTTGTGGCATCCCACTATTTGATACCTCTGAGCTTCAGTGGATGTGGGTATGTTGTTCTGACTGATGTGTTCTGTTGGCAGTTGTGATTATTTATTTTATATAGTTTGGTGTTGTTGCTAAGTGAGTAATATCCAACAGATGTGAACCTAGAGCCTTATTGGATGTGTGCCCAGTGTTCACTCTAATATGTTCTGTTGGGATGCTGGTGTAGTTTCCTAAAAGAAGATGTTTTGTGCATGTGACATTCAAATACTTGTTTCATCCCGCAGGCCTCTGCAATCGTACACCCAGTGTGTCCTGTTCTGATTGCTGGTACTGACGAGACATCCAGAGATAGAAGTTTTAAATCGGAAACCATAGTACCCACGGGACACACATGAACATGTTCATGCTTAGCCAACAGATCTAGAATTGCAAGTGAGTCCTCGTAGATGTCCTGATGAGGCATTTAATACATGGCAGCCAAAACGTGTCAACTTTATTCTGCACAAGAACTAATGAAAAATGTAAGGGCGTTTAGGAAAATGACTTTTTCCATGACCACCCCAATTTTTTGTACTGATGTTGCTGGTATTTTGATTCTGTGCACTGGGACTCTGCTAATCAGGCCCCAGTGCAAGTGCTCTGACCCCTAAAACATGTTTCCCCTAATTAGCTCATTTAACTTACCTTTACCTTACCTATAAATCCCTAGTATTTATAGGTACTCATTATAACAGTGTACTCAGGGTCTGTAAGTTAAATGCCAGAAGGGCACTGCAGCACATTTTTGTCACTACTAAAGTGACAATGCAAAACATGACTGCAGCTGCAACAGTAACCTGGTGGTGCAGGTTTTAGCTGCAAATGTGTCCTGTCACAGTAAGCCCTTTTGACAAGCCTAAACCCTGTTTAAATATTGAATGTCGCTCCTAAGTAGGCATTATATACCCACAAGGCAGGTTGCATGATACATGATATTTAAAAGTAGTATATTTAAGAGTTTAATGTTAAACATGTACTCACAGTGACAATACCCTAAAGGTAAGTTTCACTGTGGCAATGTTAGATGTTCCATTAGAAAAAATTAAGATACATTATTAACAATATAAATGTAGGGCCAGATGTAGGTATGTTTCCTTTTGCGACTCGCAATTTGCAACTCGCAAAAGGAAATGCAGAAAGGTGTCTCAGACACCTTCTGCGACTCGCTATGGGGTCGCAAAGACCCACCTCATGAATATTTATGAGGTGGGTCGCAGTTTGTGATCCCATAGCGAGTCTAGGCACTCACGGGGATGGTGGCCTGCTGGAGACATCACGGCCCCTACCCCATAGTCACAGTAATGCAAATACACATCTACTGTAGGGAGTAGCTTCCTCATCCGAGTGCCATGTTACAACTAATTGCATCCAAAATGGATCCCACTGGCTTCAGTACTCAGACTCACCCCACAGAGTCCTACTTCCACATGTGTAGTACATGAATATTCTCACACTCAATTAACAGACAGCAATAAGTATGCTGAGCTCTCCCTGACACAGATGAAAAGGTCTGGTCATACTAAGGATTCATAAAACATGGTATGCTGCCAAGACTGCTTTGTGTACAACGCCTAGGACAGTGACAGAATACCAGTTTAAATGCCAGTTTAAAATGGAGTTTGGTACTTGGGCAGGGGTACACACCAATTCACCATGCAGAGGACATCCCTGTGGCAACAGTTGTTATGCACGCTGCCCAGCTTGTGGTGTGTCTGAGATAAATGAGAGGATAGAGCTTTGTTAAGAGCCCTTTATTTCCCTTTAAAAAAGACATGTGGAGTATTGTTTGGTTGTTAGTTTAGTGTATTATGTGTAGTTGTGTATTGGTAGTGAACTTCTATTGTGAGCTTTGTGGCATCCCACTATTTGATACCTCTGAGCTTCAGTGGATGTGGGTATGTTGTTCTGACTGATGTGTTCTGTTGGCAGTTGTGATTATTTATTGCTTTCACTTTCGCGGTCACAAAGCAACTCTACATCGTGATGCGGTCGCAAATAGGAAGGGAACACCCCTTCCTATTTGCGAGTTGGAATCACATTTTGCGAGTCGGTACCGACTCGCAAAATGTGATTCCGAATCGCGGAAGGCCTTTTGCGTCTCGCAAACAGCGTTTTTCACCGTTTGCGAGTCGCAAAAGGCTTACTACATCTGGCCCGTAATTCTTGGACTTTTTAAACTATTAGAAATCCAATTAATTAGTAAAGTTAGATTTGTCACAGATATTTCACAAAAGGTACCGTTTAAAAGTCATCTGTAACCTGGCTAAAGCCTTTAGAAGCCCATTTGCCTGAGCTTCCAACCGTCACCAAGGAGCTGAATGGTTCCACTAGGAGGTGTGAATTGGCTTCAGGAGATGAGCCTTGGGTAACATGGTGACGCCCAATTCCCCGCGGGCGGCCAGTCCACCAACACACGCGGTCTTCGGTGCAAGATCGACATGGGTGAGATTTTCATTGGATAAACTGTATAGGCCTTTTAAGAGCGAATGGAGATTGGTAAAGTATGATCTTGTACAGAGATCTGCAAGGGGTCAGTCACTGCATGGTAATCTGCTCTAACCACCAAATACCATGATCCCTAAAAAAGCACAGATATCAGTTACCGAAAACAGTCTTCAAAACAAATATCACTTCAAAAGTTCACTAGGAAATTAATCAGCATTTATCTCGCGAAAGCACAGTAAACACTTCTTTACTCAGGATTGCCCATTACACACACGCTGTGGTACCACACCTAACCTCAGGCTAATGTTACAAGTTATCATTGTTAGGGCCTAAGCTGCGTAGGAATTTCCACCCCCAAGAGCAAACACATGCACAATTCTACCACATATTCTTTGCTGTCCAGGAATCCACAGCATCTCCTCTTTCCCGGGGCAGATATGACAGCAACAGCAGAAGGGACAACAAAACTGACCCTTTAGGACTCATTCTCCAGTTGTAGGGGTTTGTGTCTGGAGGCCTTGCCATCTGTACTCTCTGACACCACAGAACCAGCTGATACCTTCTTTTTGCCTGTATTCCTCCCTCATAAGGAAGCTCTGTCGAAGATGCCACCGCCCATTTTCGGTGAAGACTATACCTCACTACCTACACTCCCCTACCAGTTTTTCTGATCTCTCTAGTAAAGTCACCCCTGACTAATAACCAGTGACGCCCGTCGGTCTATTTTTGCCCTCTTGTCCATCCTCATCTTCCTTGAATTTAGTAGCACGCGGAAAAACGCATTAGAACTTTACGTTTTCCTATAATTATTAGGAACATGTTAACACTATAACAAAGGTGCCAAAAAGCAACAAAATGAAGGCCTAGAAAACAAGTGAATCCCGGAAACACATCAAGCATGTTGAGAACTTGACAGAAATGACAATTAAATGACATTTTCTGTCTGTCAGTGTAATATTTTTTTAAGATTTCCCTGATTTTGGTCAGGCCCGGTGTCATGGCAATCGATGCACTATTAGTAACTAACTTCCCTTCGAGAGAGAGTCGGTAGAGGAAGGCTCTGTGCTGTCAACGGTGTATGGGCAGCTCAGACTCTAAAACTACAATGACGCAAGGAAGCAGACACATGAAAACCGGCAGGGAACCCTGAAGAAGGGTTTTATCAGTACAGTGACAGCTGCTAGTCCTAACGATGGCTACCAACAGAAATAGATAAAAATAAATAAAACATGACAAAAGAAAGAAAGACTGTATAAGGAAAGAAACATAAAAAAAGTGTGTAAAATATGTTTTAGGATTTGTCACCAGACAGAGTGAACGGACCGCATATTGTCTTTCTATTACAGTTTAAACGACAAAATGATTAAACTTGACGATAAATAACTAAACAAGTGTGTTATTAAACTGATGTGTTTGTGTACGGTGCAATGTTCAAAGTGGCTTTGCATTTGGGGCTACTCAGATTTTTTGATTACCGGAGAGATACTTAAAAAATAAATGACGTCAGAGCGAAATAGAACTTTTCGGCCAGTAACGAAGATTTCTGCCACAAAATAGCTGGATAAAAAGAGTCTTAAACTTGTACGCGCATTTCAGTAAAACTAAGGCTAATTAATGTAAGTTTGATGCTATTTAAGGGGTGGGAATGAGACTGTGAGTCCAGCTTTAGAGCTGATTCCACAGTGACCAAAAGCTACAGTTGTTTCTTTCAGTCTGTGACAGCAGCTGCCGGCTCTCCAAATGTGCCACCCCGAATTCCAGATTGCAGGCGCCTGCACCTATATTTAGCTGGCAGGATTATATTGCAGGGTCTTCTCGCTCGGCAGAGCAGGAGGCTCTTCCTTTTTGCAGCCAGACCTGTGAGCTGAGAGCACCCCGGGCATTCTCCTTCCCACAGTCGCCTGCTTACAAAATGGATCCCCGCAAGGACCTCTCGGAAGAACTGCGGCTCTACCAGTCGACGCTCCTTCAAGATGGCCTCAAGGAACTCCTAGAGGAGGCCAAGTTCGTTGACTGCCATTTAAAAGCCGGAAGCAAAAGCCTCCCTTGCCACAGGCTCATCCTGGCAGCTTGCAGCCCATACTTCCGGGAGTACTTTTTATCTGAGGAAAATGAGGAAAAGAAGAAGGAGGTGGTGTTAGAGAACGTTGATCCTGTGGTCATGGAGGTGATCCTCCGATACCTGTACTCCGCTGACATTGAGCTTGACGATTCCAATGTGCAGGATATTTTTGCACTGGCTAGCCGCTTTCAAATCCCCTCTGTCTTTACGGTATGTGTCTCCTACCTTCAGAAAAGACTTGCGCCCAATAACTGCCTGGCTATCTTTAGGCTGGGCCTTCTTCTCGATTGCCCAAGACTAGCAGTAGCCGCCAGAGATTACGTGTCTGACCGCTTCGAGCAAATCTGCAAAGAGGACGACTTCATGCAACTAGCCCCCCATGAGCTCATCTCGGTGATATCAAGTGATTCCCTAAATGTGGAGAAGGAGGAAGTGGTCTTCGAAGCGGTCATGAAGTGGGCGCGAACTGACAAAGAGAGCAAGACGAAGAGCCTAGAAGAGGTCTTTGACTGCATACGCTTCCGCCTGATGCCAGAAAAATACTTCAAGGAGTACGTGGAAAAGGATGACATACTCAAGAGCAACCCAGAGATTGTCAAGAAAATGAAGGTGATCAAGGACGCTTTTGCTGGGAAAATGCCTGAACCTACTAAAAGCAAGGACAAGTCAGGGGAGGCCGAAGTCAACGGGGACGTGGGCGATGAGGATCTACTCCCTGGGTACCTGAATGACATTCCGAGGCATGGCATGTTTGTCAAGGACCTTGTCCTCCTGATCAATGACACAGCTGCCGTGGCTTATGATCCCCTAGAAAATGAGTGTTTCTTGGTTGCTCTGGCTGAGCAGATCCCCAGAAATCATTCCAGCATTGTCACCAAGTCGAACCAGGTCTACGTGATAGGAGGCTTGTACGTGGATGAGGAAAACAAAGAGCAGCCCTTACACTCGTACTTCTTCCAGGTATGGGATTGTTCATATAACTAACCACAGGGACGCATTCATATGCATGCACTACTGAGGGCAAGGTACAGGCCTTTACAGTATGTCCAGTTGTGAGGAGTAAGCTTGATGAACAGACGCGTTCTCCTATAATACAACAATACAGGTTCTTTACATTGAAAGTAAGATATTTTATAGTCCAAACACTGCCATATTAACTGCAGATGAGTTCTGTTCGCTCTGCCTTTCCAGAGCATGGAGTGAACGAATCAGATATTGTTAAAGTTGATTTTCCACTGGGAAAGGCCCACAATGTGGTAACCACGCAGTGGGGGATTTTGCGTCACCGTCACATGCATGTGTGTGAGGACCATGATAGTACATAAAGCATCATAATCTGTAATTATAAAAGTACATAGGCGTCATAGTGATTAAATTTGCAATTTACAAGGCCAGGCTTTGAGATAAAGCTTCCATTCTGGGCCCACTTTATTGATGTGAACATACCGTGCTTATCTTCCTGCAGTTGTTATCTCTTGACTATAAGATGAGTGTAAACCTTCACAGGGTAAACGTGGCAATGTATTATGCTAATGAAATATGGGACGAGTTCCAACCAGATAAATGGAACATTAACTGACTCTCTTCTCTGTCATCGGTCTCTTTTTCACATCTCAGTAAATGCTGCAGTAGCCGATTATGCCAACAGTTTGTCTCTTGGGGTTCTGTCCTTTATGTTGTAATTTTTAATACTTGTAAAAAGATATGTGAACCTCAATTGATCTGCGGGTCCACTGGAATAATGAAAATTCTGCAGCTCTGGCGTTTTCACATAATTATAGATTTTCCACATAATTCATCCTCGGCTACACAATTTTCAGACTTTAACAAAAATGTTTTGCTTCTAGTTCAAACGGATTAAAAGATACTAAAAAAAGCAGCGACATATGCACTGTGGATGGTCTTTTGCAAAGGTTGACTTGTCACCTTTCAGTAGCTAAATGCTGCATTTGGGTATTAAACTGGCCCTAATGAGGTGAAAACCTTACTAAGGCAGTGTTACCGTGAGTAAAAACAATCGAATGCTATCACAAATTGTGCCCTATTACGTCGCATAGTTTGCCTTTCCTTACCACGTAATTAAGTCAGTCCTGTCACATAATTTGGTCGTCATTTCGTCCCGACAAAGTACCTGTTTACGAGATAGTTACAGAACGTGAAATCATGTATGTTATAGAAGGGTTCCCCACACTCAATGCACCATGCATATACTGCTGGGCATGTGTGAGTGAGCTCCCCACCACTGTATACCCTCTGACTCCCCATGGCACGACTCTTCCTCCCTCCAAAGCTACTCCTCCCTCTCTGAGCTGGCCTCATACCGTCTGTCGCCACTATTAGCAAATATCGCGATGCTAGAAGCCAGCATGTTTTTAAGTCACATTTTTTGCACTTCGCATTTGATTTCTGGAATTTATACACTGTCATCCGCACAACCAGCAGACCTCTAGTATTCTACAAGTGGTAGTAAATGCTGGCTACTTCATAAACAAACCATTTAGACCAGTGCTTGAAATGAAAAAATTAAAGTGCAGGTACTCTGTTCCAGCGTACCTGCTTGTTTCCGAGAAGTGCCGGTACTCTCCAATTAAAAGTATTACGTTTTTCTTGAGATGTGCCGGTACTCTCCCTCTCAAAATAAAAAAGTGGCGGTACTCAGTACCGGACAGTACCGGCCCATTTAAAGCACTGATTTAGACGGCAGGTGGGGGGGAGGGGGGAGGGGGAAGGAGCGTTGCTAGCTTCTGCCATTCCAGAGGTCGCGCCTCCTCCTATACTGCACCTGTGACATATGGTGAGGCCGCAAAGCAGTGACATATGTCTGCGCAGCGTATAGAAGAAAGCTGCTGTCAGCAGGGGCTGTGTATGTGCATCTGAACATTTCCTCCAGGCCATTATTCACTGACACATTTCACACTGTTCCTTGGCATACGACAAGAAAACCATTATGGCCTCGCAAAAGCCACGTTGCAATGTCAAAATTAGTTTGACGTTGTCTGAACACCTCACTTTCTCCTAGAACCAATGGTTCTACATTAATAACTAGAATATCCCGTGCCAACTGTTAAATTTTGTTTGAATATTCCTTTTTGGAAGATTTTTTTAAATGCTGCTTGTGATGTCAAGAAATATTAGCATTTTCTGTCAAAGTAGAGGTGTGCATAAGCAAGAGCTATTTTATTTAGAGATATTTGTAAGGGCACTAGACTCAGCTGAAAAGTAAAAGCACTTCAGCATTAATTTACGATAGATTGTTTATATTTGCTAGAAACAAGATATTCCTTCACCACTTGTTGAAATTAAGACATAAAATCGACTCTTCGAAAATTGCATTTTTAATTTCTTTGGGCAATTTTCTGGACGTTGCATGCTGCACAGAGGCCATGTGGTATATTGTAATGGTGCCATTTCCATTGGTTTATCTTTCAATTTACCTTATTGATCGGTGAAAACACTATGGGGCATATTTATGAATCCTCTAGTGCCACCTTGCGCCACTTTTGTGTCATTTTTTTAATGCAAATGTGGCATTAAGGTGGATTTCCCACGTGCCATATTTACAAAGTGGCACAATGCAAGCATTGCGCCACTTTGTAAACCCTTGTGCCACATTATACCAGGCATAATGTATGCAAGGGGGCATTCCCACCTAGGTAGGCCCAGAAAAATGTTGCAGTGACATTTACTAGATCTCACGGTGCCATTTTTAGCACCAATATTAAGATGGCACTCCCATTAAAAACAATGGTCTTTGCTGCATTAGCGCAATAATTTATGGTGCTAATCCAGCAAAGCACCATATTAGCACCATAAATTATGATGCTAATGTGGACACGACTGCCATGGTGCGCCGTATTGTGAATACGGTGCACACATGGTGTCATTAGGGGGACACAATGGGGTCCTAGAAATGGGGTCCTAGAAAAGTGGTGCATCATAAATAATGCGCCACTTTTCCATAAATATTCCCCAATATTTTCAAATATGGACACGGTTAAAAGCATACCTGTGATCGGAGTGGGTACTTCATATTGATTTTAAGTTCATACTCTAGAAGCCCTTGTATTTAGCAGTAGTGGTAGTGCTGTTGTGTGAATCAGGGTCAGTAGTTTCAATAAATTACTAGATTTACTTTCTCTCTGAAGGTTTGTAGTGTCAACTGGTTTGATTGCATTGCTTTTCTTGTGGTAGAGTACTGTGCCCTTTAAACTTATTCAGCAATCTAGCTCCTATCTGAATGTCTCTGCAGTAGTTCATTTTCTCTCTTGCAATGGCATAGACTATTAAAGCGAAATGTTCTTAGGGATTAAATGATTGAATTCTTTTGTACTGACTCAATTTGAATACTCCAGTTTCTGAGCCTGCAGCCCGTTTGCATCCTCTGAAACTACAGATTTTTATTTGGCTTTTGATGGTGCCATCAAATCATGAATTCTACTTCCGAGGGTCTGACCTAATCTAGGTTAAATTGCTCCAAACATACAGTTTAATTGTGTTGCAGAAGAGGTGTGGTAGAGTAAATTTAAGCTAATTGGTCTGGCTCAGTTATGAAAAGTAGGGCCTTTTAGGCAGATGGTGGCTATCCCAGCTAGGACTAAGAGGCTAGTTTTAATATGTGATACTTGTTGTTAATGATATGTATATAAGGTGAAGAGTATATTTACCCAATGGGTATTTAGGAGCTTTATTAAACATTTGGTTTACATCAACTTTCTGTCAACGAGCACAAGGCCCTATGTGCACGAATCACACACGCTGAATTAGACATGGTAGTATCTTCATTAAAAACCGAGAAGGCTGCCAGTCCAAATGCTATGCCTTCCTATAGCTATAAGATTTTTTATGGTTCAATAAGCACTTATTTCTATTTATTTATTTTACAAATGTTCAACTTTGGAAGGGATTCAGGGGATTGTCCTACCTATTGGCAAAATGTATTAATTAGCATTTTACCTAAAAGAGCCTACACATATGGGTCCCATCTACCAAAATCCCAGCTGAGTTCTGATGCCAAGATCTTTGTCAAAATCTCGGCGTGGAGACTAGATGTTGGTTTCTGTTATCGATCCAGATCAGAAAGGGATTAGCTGAGGGTGGAAGACGGCGAAAAACATTTCTGAGTACCTTGCATGTGTGGTTCTCGGTCAGGCATATAAATTCCTTTGATGGTGGCCCTGGTTGACCTTCAATCCGTACTTATGGGCTTTTCTGCAAACATTTGTTTTCAATGCAAACCTTGTTACATTCAAAATCTCCATGTATCCGAGTCCAACAACTCGTCATAGTATGAATGCAAGGTTATCCTCTCCATTTAGGGCTGGTAGTGGCATTCACAGGGGTGTCCTCTGCCACCCCTGCTCTTTGTCCTGTATTTAGAAACACCAGCACAGAGGCTGAGGGGCATCACCTGCATCCCACCCTTTGATCAATAAGAAACGAAAACATAAGGAAAAAGCTTTATACCACCGAAGTTTAATTCTTAACATTCAAATCTGAACTACATCCTATTCTTATAAAGGAGCTGGAAAGATATTGCACAGTCTCCAGCTACAAAGTTAACTCCAGGAAGGAGCATGGTATGGATGCTGTACTGATCACTGTAGCATAAAGTACACTTAATAGGGTGGGGGGATAATAAAACAGCAGAATTGAAGGACTGGTGTAGGTTTAACTTCTGGACCAGAATAAAGGTAGTCAGATAACTACATTTAAACTATACTAAAATATCTATGTCCCCACTCCTGTTGCCTTTGTTTCCGCATCTGCCCATGCCCATTCAAACACTGCCATGTTTCTTGCAAAAATAAATATAGAGGAGCCAGACTGATAGTTTTATTTAGGAAAATCCTCACATTTGTGTCTCTTAGAAGAGTTATGTCGCCCGTTTTCCTGGAGTCCACTGTCATGATCTGATTGCAGGAGACACTTTTAGCCTCCTGCTTGTTGGTAATTCAGAACTTGCTGACCTGCACAGATGCTTCCATGAGTTGACCTAACTCATCAATATTCATGAGGTAGGTCGCAATTTGCAATCCTATTGGGAATGGCCGCACTCACAGGGCTCGTACCCTGCTGGGGACAGCAGACCACCATGTCTGTGACTGCTTTTTAAATAAAGCAGCTTTTTTTTCTGATGCAGCCCGTTTTCCTCAAAGGAAAACGGGATGCATTACAAAAAAAAAATGAAAAGTTTTCTTTTTGTTTCTTAAGAGTAGGCAATGGTCCATGGAACCACTGCCTGCTCTGAAAAACGTTTTGCGCCCCCATTCACAAAGGCCAAGGGACCCCTTCCCGTTTCGAAAGGTTACCACCAACTTGAAGTTGGTGGCAACTGCAAATGTTTTGCGACCGCATTCACGGTTGCAAAACATTCATACATGCCAGTGCTATTTGGTTTTAGGAAGGGATGCCCTTATACATGCCCTTTCCTAATACTGAATCGCAAAAGCAAAATGCATTTTACCGGTCGCAAACGGCCGACCAGTAAAATGGTTCATACATCTGGCCCTTGGGCTTCCTCGCTTCCCTAAACATTCTCTGTGGGTCGTGAATTATGAATTTCCTTACATGCAGGTTGAATGCTTTATTTTTAAGTAGGTATATGGGTGAGCTCTGTAAACTGGATATGGAAATGGTTTTGTATTGAATTACAAGCGATCAGAAATGATTTAATATCATGTATGCACAATTTCAATTTTTCCAAAAACAGTAGCTATCAAAAAGTTGGTGGAGGAACCAAACCATCCTACCGAAAACAAAATATCTTGTACAGAATTCACTAGACATCATGTATCTGAGTTATTTGAGGTGCTAACAAAGTTGGACAAGGGATTGGCCAACCCTACTATTTTCTAATGGGCTTCTGAAAGAATATGCCTAGGTGAAGACATTCACATTAGATCTTTTTGGGATGGCTTATCAAGGGTTTTAATGTGCTAAATTTAAAATGCTGCACCGAGCGCCTCCGTCTATCTATGATACTGTATACTGCAAAAGATGAATACGTTTCATCAGATTGGGATCCTCGTTGCTATAATTCAAGCTGCGATTTTAGTGAGACGGATCATTCTTACATGTGCTGGCTTTTCCACAGAGGGCAACGTTCTGGGGTAAAGTTAATTCTTTAAATTCATGACACTACCTAACAAAGTTCTGCAGAGTGGTTAGCTGGTGTTGTTGCAGTTTATTTACATCAATCAGAGGCGTAGTGAACGCCCCGCTGGCATCTACAGCAGGGGCGTTATGGGCCTCTTATCTGAAACTTGGCAGATAAGAGATCATAATTAACTAAACTGAGGAAAAAGGTTCGTTGCTAGAAAAGGGAGAGAGGATACATGGGAGGGCAAAATGATGGATGGATGAGGGGGTGAAAATATGGGTGGATGAAAGGATAGATGGATGAATGGGTAAAAGGATGGACACGTGCGTAAAAGATGGGTGGGTGAATGGATGGATGGATGAGTGGATGACAGGATGGATGGATGTTTGAAAGGATAGATGTGTGAAAGAATGGATGGGTGATTTCTGAAAGGATGGGTGGGTGAAAAGATGAGTGGATGAGTGGGTTAGAGTATAGGTGGCTGGTTGGGTAAAATAATGTGTAGATGGAAGGATGACAAAGTAATGGAAATATAAGAGAATGGATGGATGGGTGGATAGATGGTAACTAGAATTCTGAGAGGATGTATGTGTGAGTGGAATGATGGCAGAGTAAATGGAAATCTGAGAGGATAGATGGATGATGAATGGATGAATGAATGGACAAAATATGGATGGATGAATGGTAAAAGGAACAATTGATGGCTGAAAGGCTTTATTGGTGGATAGGTAAGTCAAATGATGGATGTATGGGTGGATGGATGTACAGATGGATGCATGCATAGATGATGAATGTGTGAACAGATGAGGAGATGGATGGAATAGCCAATGGATGAATGCAATTGGGAAAGAAAGAAGGATGAAGGGATGAATTGATGAAATAATGTAAAGGAGAAAAGGTGGGTATCAGCAGGTAGATAAAGGGTAAAACGATGGATAAATGTTTGGATGGAAGTGACAAGGGACCTTTACTAGGGAGGGTCGGGCTCACTTGTATTGTACCCTTGGTGCTGTCAGAGCTTTAGATCAAAGTGAGGGGTATTTTTAATTTTCTGGCCATTCCCTTGACATAGATTATTGTTTTTTAAAAGTGGGGCTAGGGCTGGATGGCACCCAAGATAACTGCTCTTTAGGACGCTCCTATCCAATGTCCCCTTTTCTGCCTGGGTTGTGA
Organism: Pleurodeles waltl; assembly: GCF_031143425.1. Taxonomy (NCBI): domain Eukaryota; kingdom Metazoa; phylum Chordata; class Amphibia; order Caudata; family Salamandridae; genus Pleurodeles; species Pleurodeles waltl. The sequence goes on from NC_090440.1 coordinate 1,630,289,475, forward strand.
CCCTCATGTGCTGGTATGCTCCAAGAGACAGTGCTGAGGGAGAAGTGTTTCTACTTTAGGGACCAGAGTTGAGGTCCAACAAGGGAGAGCTGCCGTCACAAGCAACACTCTTCCACTTTATTTGTGTAATTGTTTTGTGATTTCTGGTGGTGGCAGTCTTGTCTGCTCTGGAGAACTCAGTGGGGACGGCAAAGAGTCCCCGCAGGCATATGAATCCGAGTTTGGCAGAGTAACCAGGGCTTTCGTTGCCATTCATGGGTCTTGTGGCCCACTCATATGCCAAATTAAGAGATGGGTACAATAAGAAAAAAGCAAATTATATAAATGAGGTGGCTCTACATTGTTGTTATTGGTTGACAAACCAACACAGTCTTCAATCGTAGCGCCACAGACTGATTTAAATTAAACATGAACCATGATTATTATTGTGAAACACAAGTCATCATTGTGTCAGTGGAGGTAAGGGCTTCCTCTGAAATGCCCGCTTCCTGAGCTTGAAAATCGCCAGTACTCTCTGGTACTGAGGGCAGAGCTCTGCATTTCCTCTACTTGAGCACTGGAACTTCTCTGAGGCCAAGGAAAGGACCAGTACTTGTAGTGCAGGAGGGAGGCTCAAAGGTGTTCACAGATACAGAATTGGTGCCACTGACCACGAGGCTGCCAGGGTGAATGCCAGCTGACATGTGAGGGCCAGTGCAGTGCTACACTGAGCTGCTGTTGAATTCTTCAGGAGCTGCTCATTTGCAATATCTCAGGCCTACCACGGGGGGTGTGGTCCTGCATGACAATGTGATTGATATCACAGGAGTAATCCAAGCTCTGTACAGTTAACCTATAAGTATGGTTTAGCGACTGCCTCCTGCCATGTCTCACCACATGCGGAATATCCAAATTAATGTGATGCCAGCCCAATCTTGTCTGGTTAGGCCAAGTCAGGAGGCAACTAGAACCGGAGTCAAGCTAGAGCGGATATCGGTGGAACCCCAGTGGCGGTGCAAGATCTTGAATGCTTTGAGTGCTTGTGAGTGAGTGAGTGACAGAGAGAGAGAGAGAGAGAAATAGAGAGAGAGAGAGAGAGAGAGAGTGTGTGTGTGTGTGTGTGTGTGTGTGTGTGTGTTTGAGTCTTGTCCCCATTGCCCAACCCTGATGAAATACTGTACACCCACAAGCTCAGTCCACCGACCCCTACACCGTGCATCAGAACACAGATTTGAACATGTTACTGAAGGTACACTCATCGGTGTATCCTGATAACACAGGGCTTTAGTCAACAAGCTCTCGTCAGTCATAGCCAAGTACATCAAAGGGGGGAACACAGGCATGAGGTGCTGGACCCTGTCACATTGATGAGGAGTAGAATGCAGGGAGATTCATGAGGGAGAAGAAGATCAGTCAGCCCTGGGGCTGTGCTTAATCCCCAAGCAGTGTAAAAGTTGTAATTAGACCCTTGGGACCATCAGCCAAGGTCACTGGCGACACTTGACACAGCAACAGCCATTGTTGCACATACCACACACGGGGCAGCGAGCCAGCCAGTCTGTGTCTAAGGCCCAACTCAAACAATGACTCAGTTAAGCCTTACAAGAACCCACTCAGCACGCACTGTGGGCCTAACTGAGCCACCAACTCACCCATACCTTATTTGCAACTTCTGACTCAGCCATTGACTAACTGTGTGACCTACGAAGAGTCAACTCGCCGCTCTCTGTGTCCATCTCCTGAATCTGGCACTGACTCTCAGTGTGCCCTTCAGAGAGACCTCTCTCCACTTTGCGTGTCATATTCATGAGTCTGCCTCTGGCTCAAGTGTGACCTGCAGAACGCCCATTCCTCATTGTGTACTCAGCCTAGCCAATGCCTCCCTTTGTGACTTGAAGACAGCCGACTCATCGCCCTGTGCCTCCAACTTCTGGCTCAGCCAATAGCTCACCTTGTCAACCATGAAAAGCCCATTCACAAACATGTTTCAACTCTCAACTTTGCTTTTGACTCCAGCTCATGTGTATGTGCACTCATGTCCATATATGGTGTTGTACCCTGTGGTGTTTATTATATTTAGCATACATTTACCACACAACCTGCCAGTGGTTATTCCAGGCACAGTGTGGGCAAGATGCCCAGCCCAGTAAAATGCTAGCACAGTGATGGTAATTCTTGCCACATGGTTGCATCCACAGCATGGTGGTTACGAATCCTGGTATAGTGAATGTCCTGTCATACTAGATATCATTGCATAGTGAGGCCCACCATTGGTATAATGCAGGCCCTGGAATATTGGTGGTTTTTCCTTTCAAATTGTGGGCGTCAGTGAAATGTTTTCCTTTAACTCTAATATGATGCTGGTTCCAGGATAATACTTTCAATTACTGGTATCTTGTGGGCATCTCTCACATGACTGCAACAACCTATGGTAACATACTGGTAGTACTAGTAGTTCCCAGCATATTATGACAGCTGTGGTTGGACAAGGGAGGGCATCCATTATATGAGAAAGTGATAGATGGGCCCACAAGATGGACTTTGTCCATGTGTGGGAGAAGTACATGTAAGTCTTGATGAAAATGGCAAATTGATAATTAGGAATCAAAAACTGAGGTACCAAAGATGAAAAGCTGGTATTTCAGGACAAAAATTGTTTTTTTAATAATAATAATATTTTGTTGTGGGGAATTTACTCAATGAAAAGCTTGCATTTGATAGCGGACTGTGTGTTTTTTTCGCAAATTGGCAAGTTAGTGTTTGAGAACAAAATGCTTGCACTGCCAAATACCTAAATATGAAGTTGATATTTTAGCTATAATCTTCCTGGTCTTTGTAACCTGAACCTGTGCTGAATCTTGTTTGAAATTGTAAAATGTGTGTAATGTAATATTATTATTATACTCTGAACCCTCCCGAGAGATTCTCAGTAATAACATATGATTGAGACTCTACGTGGAAGGGCAGGGTAGAAAAATGAAAGGAAATGAAATTAGGAAATGTAGATGGATGCTATGACAAATCATAGGCATGTAAAACAGCATTTCCTAAATGCCTGCACCACCTACAGTTTTATAGACATTAATTAAGAAAACTGTGCTAAACAATGCGCCATTGTGTCACTATTTTCTTGGCCCACCATAAAAGTACTGGAATGTTTCATAAGTGGTAGTTCAAACTGTATGCCTTTTTTGCAAATGTATGAAAACAATGTGCAGTAAAATACATAATTTAGCTCAAGGATCACCAGTTGCTGATGCACACCAAGACTGTCTCCATCTCATTCAATGGCAATCTTGTAGCCACGTCTTAGGCTCTCCACCTACTTGCATCTCTGGCCCCACTGTCCTCAATTTGATTAGTATTTGCACTTTTCTTTCTCCATTTAACTGATTGCATTCTTCCTTGCCTCTGGAGGATTCCACTTCAGGGTCGGACTGAGTCTAAAACTAGGCCTGAGTACCAAAATAAAAGTCCCCCCCATTAGTGAATCAAACAACAACAAAAAATAGTCCACATTTGCAGATCGGAGCAGTTTGTACAGCCGTGCTGTATAGCTGTGTCAAAAGGTATAGGGGACTGGGTGTACAGTATTTGTGCTTTCTTCAGTCCGTGATTGTGGTAATACAAGTGAAATCAACAGTATAAAGATGCACACCAGACCATAAACAGGTCCACAAACAGACAAACCCTAAATGGTAGGAGCACTTATGATTCAGTTTCAAAAACCCTACTCACCTTTCTAAGTCTACAGGGGGAGAATTTTGCAGTCAAGTGTAAAACAGGCTAGACTGCTAATCAGTCTAATAGCAGATTGCGCTTATGCATGGAATCTAATAGAGGTGTTCTCTCATATCCAACATGGCTGAGGCAGAATACCAATTGCGAACCACTGTTGCGAGAAGGACATTCAAGAAAGCCTCGAAACTGAGAAACAGATGAAGTTTTCAGAAAGTTTGGCCGAAAGGGCGGCTTTGAGTATTCACTAGAGGGTAAGTAGAGGTCAAATGATGGCTAAATTAGAATCATTGTATTGTACCCTTTTCTTGGAATATAATGAACCTAAACATATTTGAATGATCTATTCACTAAGTTAGTTTTTAATTAATCTAGTAAATGGAAACATCCTTTAATGACCTGCGGAAACTAGTATCAAACAAGCAAACGGTGTCACTCATATTGGTATTATACTGTAGTTTGTGTTGATTTTGAAAGAAATGTAAACGTGGTACCTTTGTTGAAAAAGCAGTCTGTGGATATCGCACGTTATTTGTGTTCACTATTCCACTCCTGTGTCTCAGTACAGATGCCAATTTAACAGTAGAAACGTTGATAAAATAAAAATAGGCAAAAATGTGCAGCCTGTAGAAAGATTGCATGTGATGTACCTGTGGTGGGAACTCTTAATTGTCTGATGATCCTTCCTGAGGAGTTAGGGCCAGATGTAGCAAACCATTTGCGACTCGCAAACGGCGAAAATCGCCGTTTGCGAGTCGCAAACGTGGGTTTGCTATGCAGAAATGCATATTGCGAGTCGTTACCGACTCGCAATATGCATTTCCGACTCGCAAATAGGAAGGGGTGTTCCCTTCCTATTTGCGAGTCGCAGTGGGATGCAATACCATTTGCGACCGCGTACGCGGTCGCAAATGGCATCGCAGTTACCATCCACTTCAAGTGGATGGTAACCCACTCGCAAATTGGAAGGGGTCCCCATAGGACCCCTTCCAGTTTGTGACTGGACCCAAAAATATTTTTTCAGGGCAGGGAGTGGTCCAAGGGACCACTCCCTGCCCTGAAAAAATACCGAAACTAAAGGTTTCGGTTTTTTTTTTAAGTGCAGCTCGTTTTCCTGTAAGGAAAACGGGCTACACTTAAAAAAAAAAACTGCTTTATTTAAAAGCAGGTCACGAACATGGAGGTCTGCTGACGTCAGCAGGCCTCCATGTTAGCGAGTGCCTATACTCGCTATGGGGCCGCAATTTGCGACCCACCTCATGAATATTCATGAGGTGGGTCATTGCGACCCCATAGCGAGTTGCAGTCGGTGTCTGAGACACCGTACTGCATACGAATTTGCGAGTTGCAAATTGCGAGTCGCATGGACTCGCACTTTGCAACTCGCAAATTCGTCAGTTGCTACATCTGGCCCTTAGTCCTTAAGGAGGGAATTGTTCTCTAGAAAGTTTTCTTTGCTTCAATAATGACATTTCCATGTGCTTTATGAAAATTAAGTTGCATGGTCTTAACAGTCAGATTTCTCTTAACTAGTTATTAATTTACCCATAACAAATGTAAGCTGTCTGAAGACGGGATTGTGCCATTCCGGCTTTTAGTAGTGGCTTCTTTTAGTTTCGGTTTGAGATGCAACGTGGTGTCTGTTCAGATGATCAGACAAGAGCTGTGTATTGCAATATCTTCGGGTCTGTTGTTAGATGTACAACCCTCCACTTGTTTTCTAGGAAGGGAGGCATAAATGTGAAGAACGTATTTCCTTTCACATCTTATTCACTGAAAGAGTTGGTTGGGTGGTTTGTTGTCTTTCATATAGTATTCTTGTTCATGGCAACACCTGGCACCCCACTAACCAGGTGTGCATGTAAAATGCGCCCGTTGTTCATTTGGATTGAAAAGGTCATAAAAATTCAAATTCATTTCAGACCCACAACACCTCACGCCCCATTCACGGAGTGCAATCCTGCACTGATGCAGGGGCAGAACCACCCAGAAATTATCTCCGTTCATTCAGCCAAAGAAAATTACCTAGATTCCAAGTTTAGATTTACTTGGCTTCAGCAATCCAATTTAATAATAAAAAATTGCATAAAAAGCATACCTCGTTTGTGGTAAACGTTGCATGTTCGTGACTCTAATCAAGTAATTAATTAACTAAGCAATAATAAAAAATAAAAAAATCTATTTCAAGTTTCAATTTCTTGTTCTGAAAGCATTTTGGGACTCTACTGTCCATTCATTAATAGAAAAGCAAATAAAATCGTGAATGTACAAGAACATGTCAATCGGGAGGCCACTGGGTTGTATCCCACCCCTTCCTCGGTCTGCAAAACACCAGAAATGGAGTCAAATTCAGAAGTAAATGCGTTTTGAGTCCGTTCACTTTCAAATAACCGTGCCCCATATTTTAAATCAGTCCACAGAGTGTGGGTCACCAAGCAGAGACAGCCAAGTCTGGTGTTGGTGTAAACCTGTGAGCGCTCACAACCAGACACACTTAAGGATACATTTATCATTTCCTCCACTGTAAAGGACCGTGCGATGCATGTCTCTGCACTCTTGTACACAACACAGCGTCAAACATCAGTCTTCTAACACTACCATGCCTATCAGAGCCAACAGAACATTTCGGTCAAACTACACTACATCCGATGACCATAGCATGCTACCAAAGCCACGAAGTTGGCCATGTGTTGAAGTACCAACATTGGGTTCCACTCTTCTCACAGCCAGACTTCACTCAAACATCAGAACTGGTTAAGACTTGCCAAACCCAGGCCTACAATACACAACTCTAAAACTAAAGAATTGAAACCACCTAATCAGCGATGGCAATTTAGGTTAACCTATGGACAACTGTTCATTAGGGACTTCTTAAGGATTTTGGGAGACCCAAGCTAAACATAATTTGGGCCCCCCTGTTCAGAACAACTCTGTATTTATTATCCATTTTCAAGTTATTCACGCCCTCAGCAACTATAGCCTGATAATTGTCAACCCTCTGTGTTGGCCCCCAAACCTTTTCGGGGACCCCGGTCCTTCAGGAGTCCCCCATTCAGTGCAAAGTCTTTGAATATTTATGAGATTTTGGAGACCTGTGAACCCCTTTACATGTTGTGCAGGTGGCCCCAACATTTTTGTGGTATTCTACTGTCGGGGACTGTCCTGAAAGCTTAATGATGGGGCCCCTAGAAAGGCTTGGGGACCCTGGGCAAGAGCCCACTTTTCCCATGCCTTGAAACATCTCTGCTGTTCATCCTCGAGGAGTAATGAAAAAAAATTAAGTATCCTCTATCAAACCATGCACAAGTATATCATGCAGATCCTTTGCATGGTAAATTTCATCCCACTAAACCAATATGAACCAACGCTAAACCATACAACAAACAGTTCAATTTTCCCTTCTTTAACACAATCACACCAAACCACTATGACTTGAGAGAATGAGAATCCCCAGAATAGCAGAAAAGGTGTCCAGATTATGAAAGTGTTACAAGGCTATTAAAGTGGCAGAAAGAAATGCCGATGATGCAACGTCACAAACTATACCATCTCACAAACTGTATGTAAGACAGAGCACATTGCATTTTAATGAGTAAATATATAAACTGTAAATCTTACATAAAGTGATATATTTAAAATGTGCAAACTTTCCTCCATTTAGTGACCCATTCAAGTATACAAGGAAAATATTATACTCGAGGACTTCAATGGTGCCATTCTGTCCTCAAAGGATACTCTTATACAAACAGTAATTCAACACACTATTTATGGACTAGTTATTATTGAATCAAGCTTCTCCAACAAATAGCTATTACACTACTAGAAGCTCTCCTATGTCCATCTCAGGCAACTAAATTGGAACCTTTTGCTTGGTTAAATTAATATATGTATGACACAATTGCCTATTCAAGACGAAAATGTTTGTATTTACAGAATTCATAAGCTGATGTTTGGAGAAAAATGGCTGAATTTCCAAAATCTATATATAGCTAATTTTTAAGTGATAAATCAGGTGGGAAGACTTATGACTAATATTATTACGTTTGTGCCAGAGACACTATTCTGTGCCTGTCACCTATACCCTACGTAAAGGCATTCCAAACAGACAAAGCATTTTATACATCACTGCTGGCAACTCTGCCCGATGCAGTGAGGTGGACAATGCTGGTAACCTTACATATGGTGGTCACTAATGTAATCTTGTCTGATGTGGTCATTATTACAAAACTAATAATAATAGTAGCTCTTGATGAGTTTAACTGAACACAAGTAGCACTTATTACACAAAAGGGAGGAATCTCCGGGATCGAATAATTAAAATAGACTTACTGCTAATGGGTTCTATGTTTCACCTGAAAAGAGCCCATAGAATTTGTATCTTTGTCAATATAGATGTTTGTTAGTATTCCTCACCATATCCAATTCATTGAAAAGGGATGTTAGAATTCTTGGGGAAACTTGGATCATGTTTTTACCTTATTTGCATTATGTATTTAGGCCCATATTTATACTTTTTTAGCGCTGCATTTGCGTCATTTTTTGATGCAAAAACGGCACAAACTTACATAATACAATTGTATTTTGTAAATTTGTGCAGTTTTTGCATCAAAAAGCAGCACAAATGCGGCGCTAAAAAAGTATAAATATGGGCCTTAGGGGCATATTTATACTCCGTTTGCGCCGGAATTGCGTCGTTTTTTTTGACGCAATTACGACGCAAAACTAACTCCATATTTATACTTTGGCGTTAGACGCATCTAGCGCCAAAGTCCATGGAGTTAGCGTCATTTTTTAGCGTGGACACCTACTTTGCGTTAATTATATGCAAGGTAGGCGTTCCCGTCTAAAAAATCGACTCCGAGGCATGTGCGTCGGATTTATACTCCCGGGCAAAATTCACGCCCGGGAGTGGGCGGGTAAAAAAAAATGACGTACGGCCGCTTTTGCGCCGTTTTTTTTGCGCCTGCAAAAGGCAGGCGTTAAGGGACCTGTGGGCTCTGAAGGAGCCCAGAGGTGCCCTCCCATGCCCCCAGGGATCCCCCACTGTCACCCTTGCCCACCCCAGGAGGACACCCAAGGCTGGAGGGACCCATCCTAGGGACATAAAGGTAAGTTCAGGTAAGTTTTTTTAAAAAACAAATTTGTGGCATAGGGGGGCCTGATTTGTGCCCCCCTACATGCCACTATGCCCAATGACCATGCCCAGGGGACAAAAGTCCCCTGGGCATGGCCATTGGGCAAGGGGGCATGACTCCTGTCTTTGCTAAGACAGGAGTCATTTCTATGGGGGTTGGGAGTCGGAAAAAAATGGCGCAAATCGGGTTGAGGCAAAAAAATTGGCTCAACCTGACTTGCCCCATTTCTTGACGCCCAAGCCCCATATCCCCCTACGCCGGCGCTGCCTGGTGTACGTCGTTTTTTTTAACGCACACCAGACGGCGCCGGCGGCTAACGCCGGCTAACGTCATTCAATAAATACGGCACCCGCATGGCGCTTCAGAATGGCGTTAGCCGGCGCTAATTTTTTTGACGCAAAACTGCGTTAGCGCAATTTTGCGTCAAAAAGTATAAATATGGGCCTTAATTTTTTTGTTTATTTAGTTTGTTCCATTGACACTGCCCTTTGAATCCAGAAAATTAATGAGTGTTTGTGAGGTATTTGAACACATGTATTTATTTGATTAAATGTCTACAATAGGTGTGCATTAGTATAGTTCTGTTTGATAAACCTCAACACATGAAATCGGTTATCTCAAGCTCCTGAGTCCATGCGTGAGCAGCTCTTCCAGGGCAGGGACTTGACTTGCAAGATCATACCTTTGGCAAACATTTCTTTTGATACAAACAAAAAAATAAACGCACAATTGTTCTACACGCAAAAACAAACAAGTTTCTTACCTTCGGTAACGCCTAATCTGGTAGATACAGGCTCTAGCCGCAGAATCTTTACTTTAGAATCTGATCCAGGCTTGCGCCTGGGGAAGATTATACAGTAAGGTATCTGCACCTTGATGTTGCTATCAGATATTCACATTTTTTAAGTATGGCAGACAATTGTCAACAGCAAACACCTGAATTTAAGTCCACTAAGGCCCAGATTTAGCAAAAGCTTGGTATCAGGTTTGTGTTTGTTTTCTAGTGCAAAATCGATGCAAATATTTCAAGTGGGATTTTGTATTCAATGCAAATTGTGATTTGCATTGGATAGTAACCCAAAATAGCTTACATTTCCTCAACTTGTTGCTTTACATTACGTTGCGTAAAGGGGGCTTTCCATGTGTGGTGCGTTGGTATTCCCATTCAACCACCCATCGGTTTTGACCAAATCTGCAAAGAATCGTAGACAGGGATTTGCACCAAAATCCTACGTCTCCTCGAGGCAGGTGCAGTGAGAAATATTTTAATCTCTGCTCATTTTTCCCACTTTGCATGTGTGCTGCATTACACTGCACACATACAAGTAGCAAAAGCTTTAAAGCATAGGTTTTGTTCTGGAAGGAACTCCTTCCAGTATAAAGCCTATGCTTCGGAGAATGCAGACTTCCTAGCACTATGGCACAAGGGTGTCTGCATTGGCGCATAGCTGCCTAAAGTGCAGCAGCGCAGGGAGAGAGCAGGTCTAAATATGGTGCTGTTCTGCTCTCTCCCTTCCACAGTGCAGTGGAGCAACTTTACTTGCTGCCATGCCTTGCCTGGCTTCTTGATAAATCTGGGCCTTTAGAGAACTAAGCACTCTATTTGTCTCTTACAAGAGTGGACCCTAAGAGAGCCTGATGGGTACTTCATAAGAACATGCTGTCTTCCTATTTATTCTATAAATTATTACTGGATTTGTCCAAGAATGAGGCTCAGAAAGGATATACATAATTGTTAGCAAGCAAGTTTATAACTTATTTTTTTAGAATCAGCTAAGGGGATTTAGAGTAGTTGTGTATGAAATTATGTGAAATTTCGGCAAACTCATGCAAAATTACATGAAATTTCATGAAATGCAAATCTGTCATTTAGTGTATATTTTAGCTAAAAGTAATGCTAAAAGGCCACATGTGTTTTGTTGCTCCTGGACGCTTTGGATACATTTTTGCAGTGAATGGGGCATTTGCAGTGCATTTGTAGCATGAATAACGCGTATTTATGCAATGTGACATGATGGAGTAATTTCAGGCATTTTTTCATAAAAAGCACAACAAGAAATTCCTGAAATTTCCCAAGTTACCCTGGGGTAATTTAAATTTTGCCCAGGATTAATTTTGAGTTAGCAGTATTTTACTAATGCGTTGTGCAAAGCAGCGCAACGTAAAAACTGTTTATTTAAGTACCACTGCAAATGCGGACATGGGCATCAGTGAATAATGGTGCGTAACAAGAGTAACCATCCAAAAATGTATTAAATATGTGTCAACCTATGCTACTGTGTTGATGTTTTACTAGATTTTGTACACGCATGGTCACAATGCAGGTTTTATTTTGGTTAGAATAGTGGCAGTCTGATGAGCACGACTAGCCTAATAAGAGAACAAACAGATGTTTGAGTTGTTACAAAAGAAAAATTGTAATTAATTAATTTATCTGTGCCTAATAACCCATGAGTTCCACAGGGCAGTTGCCAGATTCCTCAAACATCACCCTTCCAAATCCACTCAGATGAAGAAAGGTATATATAGTTTTGGGGTTCTAGTTGAGCAGAGTGCTTGCAGTTAAAGTTTGCACCTAGCTACATGTTGTAGGGGCACCATTTTACTTTTACATATCATTATAGTTTGACTGTTGACTTATTTCAATAGGAGCAAACCAATGCTAAAATTCCCAGAACACAGTACTGTGTCAAAAGCCCTTATTAATGCCTGCTTCAGCGAAGGGTTAGTTCCTGATGCAAAGTCTGCTCTGGCTAATTTAGTAGGTGGGGCTTTGCCTTCAAACCAATGGGTTTTTGCTCTGATCCACCCTGCTGACTCCGTGAAGCGATCGGTTTACATGATGGGTATTAGTGAGAATTCTAGCTGTTTAGTTTTATAACCCCCATTGTTTCAGTTAGTGCGCAGGTGGACCTGACATAGTGCAGTCATCATTCTACTGTGTGAGTTTGTCATGCATGGAAAGAAGCACTTTAAGGATCAACAGCAGAATAATCCACTTTATTTTTATATTTAATTTGTGGTTCCATTGGCAGTGCTGAATCCACCAGTGCTCCCAGATTAACTTCAGAGTTTCTGAGCAGGGGTTGACGGCGATCTATAGCGGTTCTCGTGAACTTTTACCAGCAATCAAAATTTCTGTTTTTTTTTTTGGTTGGATCAGGTTTTATGAAACTCCTGAAAGATTCAGTTGTAAGATACCAACAGGAATTAATCTGGATTGTAAATTGCAGGTGTAGCAGGATTTGTGTCACATCTCTATAGTTTGAGAGCATATGATTGAAAGAATAAATTTACTTTGCCAGGGGGAAATTGAGCCCTGTATTAATAAACATCTAGATGTACTGGGGGCCTTTGTGTAAGAAGGAAGATAAATGAATTCTGAACCTCTAGATATAATTGGCGCTATTTGTAAGAAAAGGAAGTAATTTATACCGGGGGCGGTTTTTAGAAGTCGGAGGTGAACAGCATAGGCGATATACACTCAGGGGCAGATTTATCATTATTTTGCGCAGCACAGCAAACCACCCTGCTGCGCTGAGTGAAAGAGCAGTGCCATATTTAACGTGATACAGCACATTGCTCTCCTTTCGAGGCACTGGTCCACAAAGTGCTGCCCTGCGCCAATGCAGACACCCTTGCATCATGGTGCAAGGATGATTGTTTTTGTGCAGGAAGGGCCGCCCTCTTGCACAAAAACAACCTTCAGATGCATTTATCTCTTTCTGTTGTTGTATTTAACCTGTTGAGGATATTTTTTGACCCAATGCTGTTAATGCCCTGATGAAGCTCGAGTGCGAGGGAAACGCATTAGCTGTTCGAACGGCTCTCTGTATATGAAGAAGTGATGAATAAAGAACTCATTTAAAGGAGCATGCTTGGAACAATCCCCTAAATTTTGTTTGTTGGATTAATTGTTTTGATTGTTGCCACTCTAATTTGCCATGAAATTATCGATATGTAAGGCACCGAAAGTCAGGGCATAATTTATCCAGTTAGACTGGGGGGGGGAGGAACAGATATTTCCAAGCCATCACTGTCATTGAAATTGTAAATGAATGAAAATAGTCTTAAACTGAATACTTTTCTGCACTACGTAAGAGCCACTCAGTCCATGTTTATTCTTGGCTTGTTTTGTGTGAGAGGGGAGAGGAGTGGTGGCTGTATACAAGCTCCATAAAGTGTCATAGAGATGTGGTTCTGTGATACGAGGGCTGTTAATCCGAGTAGAAGCCTGACCACAGACACTGCTCACCCCTACACCCACCAGAATCTATTGATTAGGGGAGTGTCACACCCCAAACCTCCCTCTCCGTCCCAGAGTTACGCCCCTGCTGAAGGTGGCCTCTATCTTTGCACCTTCTTGTAATAATACCCGAGCATTGACGAGGAAGCATATCTGGAAAGGAGGGTTGTAAATTCGGGGGCAGGGAAAGTAAAACGTAAGTAAAAACTTCACTCTAAATAGTCTGTGTATTAGAAACCTGGCACTACAAATACCAGATTGCAAAGAAACAAGCAGCACTGAATTTGCTACGCACACTCGATATGGGATCAGTAAGAAAAAGAATGAAGTACTGCACTGAGGAAAGAATGCATGACCGAATGAACAAATAAATGAATGAATTAATTAGCAATTTAGATTCCTCAGAAACTTCGTTTCAAAGCAGCGCTAAATAAGGTCGCAGCAAGAATACAGCCATGTGATAAAAATGTCCTATCAAGACAATGAAAGAACATTTTTCAGAAAATGTCAACTGTAGACCTCTAAATGAAACCGAAAGCCGGGGACATTTGATTAGGCCCAGGTGAAATTTTCAATATGCTAGCATAATCTAGCATAATTTCAATAACTTTGTGTTACTCTTGTTATGCAAAAATCCCATAATTATGCTACTATACCACGATGCTTACTTACATGCGCTTCACGGTAAAACTTTACCATTAAAAATATCAGTTTTGCATTTTGAGTAATTTTGTGTAATTTTTCCAAAAAGATCATGTAATTAAGCAAAAGCAAATTATGAAACTCATAATTCAATCACATGCCAATTGTAGGATGCAAATCCTCAATTACAAGGCTTACTGTCGATATACTTACAGTTAACTTTGGGTACCAAACCATTATGTGCTACTGGAATGGAGCCGATCATCTCTCCTGCTGGGCATGGGTTTGTTTCACTCCTAGTGCTGACAATACAATCCTTAATGAATTAGAACCTCGGGAAGAGTTGACACCTTTACGGAATGAACTAGATTTTTACCTAGTAAAAAATGCTTTGAACTGATGGGTGAATGAATGTGTATAATTCATTGGTTACAACCCACTAGTTCTTACATGCTGGTTATTGAACACTGATGTACGCTGTCCTCCAGTTCCTAGGATGATCACTTGTCGTACATTTCATGGAGCATCCGTTGTTTGGGTCTCACATCCGTTTCCATGATGATCACGTTTACGGAGGCCGTTTGTCTCTAATTGTGGGGATTGCAGTGAGCTGCAAGAAGCTTCTGAGTTCTGCAGAACTCCCTGTTGGGCCTGGCTCACACTCCTCTTCTGAGCAGAAGAGCAGCCCCTCCCCGGCCTCACACAGACTGAGAGGGGCCCATTGTCATTCTGTATGCTGGCTGCTTCTCACATACAGAACGGCAATGTGCCTGTTCTAGGTGGTTACAGCATGCAGTGGGCCTCCTCCTGCTCCAGCCCAGGGCGAGGCATTCTGCTTTTGTCCAGGGGCTCGTTCCACCACACCGGGGGTAAGAGGGGTTCTTTTGCATTTTGAAAAAGCTTACATAGACTTCAGAGTTAAAGCACAAGGTGTAACATGCAGATCAAATAATTGTTTTTTATGTAGATAGTTCATTGTGTTACTGCTGTTGTCATAGATTTCCTTTTGTTACTTGCTATGTTTTCCCCAATCTTTCATTATTCTAAGATTGATAAATAGTGCTCTTTTGGATAATAATAAATACTTATAAGTAAAAACAACTCCAACCACTGTGTTATGTCAGTCTTAACCTATAATACCTACCACTATGAATGACATTTGACTACTATAACTTGTAGCCCTCATTGTCTCAAGTAACAATTCCAAAACATTGACTTACACACATCTAAGTCATTGTCTATGTATAATGTGTGTGTGTAACGCACTCTGACACCCTCCTGTACATACCTGAGATGAGTAGCACCATAAAAGAAATTAAATACATATTAGAGTAGGTCTATGTGAAGATGAGGGGTACCACTGAAAGATGGTAGTAAGAAAATCCATGGAGAAGTTGGTCTTCTGGGTGTGCTGTCACACTGACTGCCACCATCACTAAAGCTGGCCATGTCAGAGGCCTAGCTAGGGGTGGTTGAGCCAATGAAAGCTCGACCCAGCCTCGAGCCTGAAGCATGGCTCAGCTTGAGGTCTCATTGGTACCTCGAGCCCACACCGAGCTTTCATATGGCTTCTGCCCATCACCCTCGCTCTAACTTAATGTACAAAGAGGTAAAAGCAAAGCATCAACATCTCTGGTAAAAAGGAGAGACAAATGGATACCTATAAGTGGCTGATTTGTACAGAGTGAAGCTGCAATACCTAGATTAATTGCAGCTTCCCCCTTAGCCAAATTGTGTGATCTTAGGCAAATATTTTATTTTATTGATCCTCCTCTTTCTTCACTTTCACATATGAAGATGCCTTCAAATACTTGAGTTCATAATACCAACTGTACAAAAAAGCTACTGTGTTTGGTTTAATAGACTCTAATGCTGCTCCTTCTATAACAATGTGGGTCACATACAGGGTTCACATGACAACTCTCTTGCCTCTCAGTTCACTAATAGCACTGTCGCCAGGAATGGTTCTAAGTCAAGAGCTTCTTGTGCTCAATGAAATTAGTCCTGAGCTACTAATAGCATTAGTGTTGTAATAGTGACTGCATCAGACAAGATTACATTATTGGCCATCCCATGCAGCACTACCAGCGGTGATCACCTCAGTGCGTCAGGCAGGTTTGCCAATATTGTAATGTCAATAACTATCAATTTGAAATGCCTCTGCCTGGATAATACATAACAGCCACAGATGCAACTCCCCTGGCGGGCACCAAGGTAATATTATACCTCACAAATCCACAGTATTCATCACTCAAATGATTTAAATATATTTTGTAAATTCAGCAATATATTAATTCAACCAAGCAAAAAACAATAATTCAGTAGACTGGGGAGCACACAGCAGAGCTTCTTGCAGACAGTTGGAGAGCTTCTAATAGCTTATGAGCTACTCGTTGGAAAAGCCTACTCGAAGTTCATGTTTAAAAACTATCGTTTCTAAAAGGTACTTCACAAAGCAGTGCTATAATGTAATGTATTAATTTCAAATACTCTGCATATTAAATAAGTTGACTTTTGTGAACTATGAAGATATTTTATGTGATTATTTTTTAGAGATTTGCATAGGAAAACATTTCAAGGCTCAGATCATGCATGGGCTCTAAGGCCCATATTTATACTTTTTTTGCACTGCATTTGCATCACTTTTTGATGCAAAAGCGGTGCAATCTTACAAAATACAATTGTATTTTGTAAGTTTGCACTGCTTTTGCGTCAAAAAATGACGCAAATGCTGAGCTAAAAAAGTATAAATATGGGCCTAAGTGCCAAGCCAGGACCTTTGCTCTGCTCTGTCTCGGCTCACCCACTTCTAG
The DNA here is from genome assembly GCF_031143425.1 of Pleurodeles waltl. Taxonomy (NCBI): domain Eukaryota; kingdom Metazoa; phylum Chordata; class Amphibia; order Caudata; family Salamandridae; genus Pleurodeles; species Pleurodeles waltl. The sequence goes on from NC_090440.1 coordinate 1,630,306,028, forward strand.
CTGTCATCCCTGCAGCCTCTGCTGAGCTCCAGGCCCAGAGGCAAAAGCACTTCAAGAGCTGAATGTGGGCCAGAATACTAGGAAGGTATAGTCTATGAACTGAGGGATTTCATATTAGTATAACCTCTGTTTCTGTGAAGTTTTTAAATAACATGACACGTGTACTAAACTCAAAATCTTCTAGTGCCACACTGTAACCCAGGTGCTCCCAACCTTTTGATTTCTGTGGACCCCCACTTTATCATTAATGGAACCCAGGGTCCCTCCCCCCACTGAATCATTATTGTAATCAGCCCCACCACTGAGCCCAAACACTGTTGATGATTTGAACCGCAAAAAAAAATGCACATAAAATACAGACGCAAAAATTCATCAAACACATACACAAATGAAAACATTTTATTTAATTTGCTAACAAATATATATATATTTTAAAATTTGAATAGGAAGGTTGGGGCTTTTCTAAGTTCAATTGAAGTCACACATCCTCCATACTATATTCTGTTTGATGAACCTACACTGCTCCCACAGATCAATCTGCGGATACTAATTTAATTGTTAGCCTCCAATTTCAAATTGCTTGACATTTACAGTATATTTTAAAAATTTCAATTGTTCATTTAGCCAATTTATTTACATAGACTTTATTAATCTGTTAATATTATTTAATTTTCTAAGCAGTTGTGGACCCCTGAGGAGGCTTTGCAGACCCCCGGGGGTCCCCAGACCACAGGTTGGGAACCACTGCTGTAACCAACCAAGCAAAAGTTCAGTGCTGGAACCTTGGATGGATTTCACCCTCAGTCTTTGAAAATTAGCATGTTCTTAACAAACAGTGATTTTCTGCCTGTATGCATACATTATTTCAGTGGCACAACCCTAGTCAAAAGGCCGCAGAGTTCTTTACAGGGTCCAAAACAGAATTTAAGTCTGGACATCTATGCTAAATCATTGAGAGGCATATTCACTAACATTTACGGAGCACAGAGCAGTAAGTGAAGCCAGAGACAAGATGCATTGGAATTGGGATTAAAAGCTCCGACATGCAAGTTACAAAGTGAACGCCCACATCATCTATCTGTTTACTCTCAATTCAACTTCTTGCTCTCTCAGATCCCTTTTCTCTATCCGTTGCCTCTTTTTTCCTACCATTCGTCTCTGCTTCTCTCCCTCCCCCTACGTGCTTTCCGGCAGTTCCCAATAACTCACCTTTTATATGCCCCTTCTTCCTTTTTTTCTCCTTTCAACCTCCTCTCTGTCACCTTCAGCATCTTTCTGTATCTGTTTTCACTCCTTTCTCTGCTCCATCTTTCTCTGTGATCCTCTTTTCTCTCTCAGCTGGCAGATTCTTGCTTTCTTGCTTTCCTCTTCTCTCACTGTTCACTCACATTGTTCTAACCTTCTCTCTCTCTCTCTCTATATATATATATATATATATATATATTTAAATATATCCGCCTTTCTCACCATCATTTAGTTCTCTGTTTCACACTCTATAGTAGTGCTAAGTGCTACTGCCTGTGAACTCAAAGTCTGCGTTCAGCAACACAGTGCTGCTTCTCGAACAATCCTTCATGATAATGGGATATATTGCTGCTGCCAAATTCTGCTTGGAGAGTGTATATTTGCTAGTTTTTTCATCTTTAAATATATCCAGCCATTTGTGAATGTTTTCTCAAAACCTAAATGTATAATATACGTTAAAGAACAAAAGCCTATTTTTAGCTAGTTCTTTGGCATGCTGCATATTTTGTCATCATGAGACTTCCTCAGTGGTGTCTTTAAAAATTACCTTTTGTCCTGAATATTGATCGTCCAGAATTTTTACTGTCAATGTCTAGAATTTGCCTTCTTACAAGGGGACCACCCTACCAGTTCCAACATGTCGATTTAGGTTTATTATTTTTTCTTTTTATTGTGATATCCCCTTTATTGTATGTTACTGATTTTAAACTCTGATATAAAAGTCTGTAAGATATTGCACTAGTAATTTTCTCTCCTTATCGGAAATCCCTAGGTAACAAGCTCATATTTGTAACTCCATACATTCTGCGCATCTTTCAGCCTTTGTACTTATGCTTTCATTCTGATTTTGTAGTCCCTGGAATATTTTTCATCCAAGAGAATTCAATGCAATAACCTGAAAGCAAAAACACGATTAGGCCAGAGTGAGAGAAGCCCTTTGGCTTAAACCTAAAAGCGTCAACACCTATGTGTTTAAATATAAGTAACTTACGTTTTCTTACAAACTTTCTTTGAGCTGACTTCAGGTGGCTACCATAACTGTGTACTTTGTTTGTTTCAGCTGGACAGCATTGCTGGGGAGTGGATTGGGCTCCCTCCAATGCCTTCGGCCAGATGCCTCTTTGGTCTGGGAGAGGCTGACAACCTGATTTACGCTGCTGGCGGCAGAGACCTCCAGTCGGAGGAGCCGCTCGACTCAGTGTTGTGTTACGATTCCAAGTACGTCATAAATGGGTTGGCGTTTACCTAGCTCATCAGCACAATTCAAATATTTGGACTGACTAAACGTATTGATTTTTTTCCAGTGACGTGGCATGGAAAGAAATCCACAAGCTTCCCATCAAAATCTACGGCCACTCCGTGGTGTCGTACAATGGAATCTTGTACTGTCTCGGAGGGAAAACAGAAGACAAGTGAGTGCACGGCTGCATGAGTGTGGGTGGCATTAAAACTGAGGCTAGCGACCCGATCCAAAATGTTTGCAAATGCCTCTAAACCTGTAGAAACGAGAACGTTACGTGGTTTTCTAATGACATAGGAAGTACAGAAAATGAAGTCACACACTTCTAATTGAAGCCCTTACTGCCAAACCCACCTCCATACTGAGACACCCATTAGGAATATTAGTTCGTTGGCCTTGAGGCACTTCTAGCAGGGTGGAGCTTCAAAGCGCGCTACGCAGATGGTCTGAGTTTTGTAGGAATAAACAGTAGATGCATGGCTGTTTTAGAGGATTTCGGGCCTTATTTATACCAAATAGCATCGCATTTGCATCATTTTTTAACGCAAAAGCGGCGCAAACTTACAAAATTCAATTATAGGCCAGTATTTATATTTTTTTTAGCGCCGCATTTGCGCCGCATTTTTTACGCAAAAGCGACGCAAACGTACAAAATACAACTGTATTTTGTAAGTCTGCGCCGCTTTTGCGTCAACAAAATGACACAAATGCAGCGCAAAAAAGTATAAATATGGGCCTTAATTTGTACGTTTGCGCCGCTTTTGCATCAATAAACTATGCATATGCGGTGCTAAAAAAGTATAAATCTGGCCCTTTGTATGCAGTGGATTGGCATAAATTCTGATGCTTGGGGTGAGAAGACCTAGCCGAAAATAGACACGGGCAGTCTCGGGAGAGGGTAGACTGAAGACGCTTTAGGCCTCAGAGCCACAGTGCAGGCAGTTGGCCATGAAAGGCTCTTGGACTGGGGCTCAAATTTAGCAATCTGAGAAACCTTGCAACAATGAGTAATTGTAGGATAATACTGACTGGGCTGAGAAGTAAAGCTGCATGAAGGCACCCTTCAGCTCAAATGCGGGGTCAGGGAGTTATACAGTCAGTAGTACACAGCAGGGAATGAGGCACATGCACATAAATATTGAAGGATGTAGGTACATGAAGCCTATGGATTTAAACACTGATTCATTAAAACCAGTTAAAGCAGCATGCTGGTCCCCTGCTACATTCTGGCCAGGTCTGTATGGTGGCTAAGACACAAGATGTCCCATTTACAAGGTCAAGATACTCCAGCTAAGGCTCCACTAAGATATTGGTCAGATACCAAATCTTTCTAAACAACAGTGAACACAATAAGAGGAAGTTTCCGAGCAGAAACAATCCATAGATAGGATTTTACAAGTAAAAGTGGCCTTGGAGCAGTGCGTCTCAGGGAATAGGAAATCTTAGGGAGAGGAAACATCAGAGAATGTGTTGTGGTGAAAGGGAAACATGAAGATATGAAGGCATAAAAACAAGGAGGCAGAAATTAGCCAATTGTCAACATGAGGGAAAATGTGAACACCTTCAAGTTGTAAAGAAGCCACTGGAGAAGCCAAAAAGTAATTGAAGACTCGAGGAGCAGATGCCAGACTGAAGGGAAGGACCCAGAACTGGTAATTGTGGGAATCAACCACGATTCTCAGCATCAGTTCTGTGGTCACGAACAGACAGGTTTGAAGCAAAAGGTTTGAAATAATTTCCAATCTTCAGCTGCCTTTAGGTGCATGTTTTTCAGTTAAAAAAACAATATGTAACCCAAAAAAGGCAAGATTGAAATCAGATTCCCCCCCACCCGGATTCCCTTCAACTTCCATATTTTGTCCAAAGGTGCCTAAAAGTGGGCGTCGATGCTCAATACACAGTTGCTGAGACGCACAGGATATCAAAAGTGATGTCAGATGGAAGGGCCGAAGAAAAGTCAATTTTACCCAAAGTGCAGGTGGGATCCTTCCCTGTATCAATACAATGAAAAATAGCCTCAAATTCCTTCAACAAAGTCTGTACTTAATAAGCTGCTGAGTTGCCCTTCGAAAGTTGAGGCTGTATAGCACCTCTTAAGTGCCCCACTTCTTATCCATAGAATTTGTAAGCAAGCCTCCTTCAGAGGTCTAAGATGAGGAAGACGTCATGCTCGCAAAAAATACCTTAGGGATTTGTGGAAAGTCATTATTGAAGCCTCCAAGGTATAGTGTTTTCCCAAACAGAGTGCCTGACCAGTCAATCTCCTTCCATTCCTTCAAAGAATTCCCTGTAGGGTACAATGAATTATCATAGACATCTCATAGTAGGTATATACATCACAAGTGACCTTGAATACAGTTTCCCGGAAACACAATAATTCTCAAATGTGCTTCACAAATTTAGTAACTGGAACCCATTGGACATATTTCCTCTTGGAAAGCGAATCCTTCTTCTCATTCTACAAGTCATGCTCTGAAAATAGTATTCGTCCTTTCTGTTTAGAAAGAGGGTATTCAGATCAATCGAAGACAGCAGACACAGCTTCAGAAATGAAGCTTTGAAGCTGAACACGAGAAAGAGAAACACCTTTTTCCTCTTGAGGAGTGAGGGTACATGCAAGTATTACCTCCTAAAGTGAAACAGACTTACAAGGTTATGGTATGTGCACATTTCTCTTTTTTATTTCTTCTTGCTTTGCTCATAAGCAGGGAAATCGCTCTTACTTTCCCTGTCCTGGTTGTAGCAGCAGGATCATAACAATGTTCCATCTTATGTTAGCGGAGAACAGACTTGTAAAACCTGGAGCGGCGCACTATCCCTCTGCCCCAGCTGACGCATATGAGAGGGGATAAGCAGTGCTCCTGAGAACAACACGAAGGCCATGCAAAAACATGACTATAATGGTGACACCCGAGCATCACACTACAATCTACACGAGGGCTTGATAAAAAACATAAGGATCTGGTGCTACGGCTGGACAGTAAACACATTAAATAAATAGATGTCAACATACCTGCAAGCAGACACTCCCCTATAAACCGTGTAATTGGTAGTGGTATGTTGTACTGGTGGTTGTATAGGTAATGGTAGTTGTATTGGTGGTGTGTTTTGGTGCTATTGTTGGAGGTATTGATGGAGAAGATATTGATAGTTGTATTATATTGGCATTATGTTGTGTGTGGTATTGGTCTTTTTGATATTGATGCTGGTATTGGCGGCACTTATATTGGTGGTGGTATTGCATGTATGAGATAAAAAACGGAATGTGACAAAAAGTGTGATGCTTGAGTGTACTTTTAGATGAAAAATGGTGGCTTGTAAATTGAAATGCAAGCACTCAAAGGAGGCAGATTGATACACCAAATAGCCAATAATATGAAGTGTGTGAGAAATACTTCTCCGGGCAGTGCAAAATCGAATATTAGGTATATTTTAAAGAGTTGGCTACAAAAGGTCAAGTAGAGAGCTAAATCTGTCCACCAGATCCTCCATCATCATGTATAAAATGTCTGCTGCCCAAAATAAAGTATTTTCGTCTAATAAATACATCATCCCATTACATTTAGATGAGACTGAAATGTGGTCTCATTAGAGATAGCTCATTATTTCTCTCTGGTCTTTCAATTTGTTAATGGCTATGATGGCAGTGGCTTGCATGGGAATTAAAAGAGGGGAGCATCAGGGGAGGTGTGTGGTTTCTTAAAAGGATACATAGTAGCCCAGCAGCTAAAGCGCCACCATTACTACCACTATTACCTGCACCACTACCACCACTTCCATTACCATCACCACTATTACATCAATTATCATCAAGCGATTATGGTTAGCCCTAATGTGCTAACATGCAAAAACAGACATGAACACTGATGCTGTGTGCATGTATTAACATATTAAAGCCAGACCTATTGGCTTTGCCAATGGTAGTTATTTTTTGAGATAGAACCATTTTCAGCACATGCTACTTCATATATCTATCATATATGAAGTAAATCATATATGTATCAAGGTTACTTATCTAATATTTAAAGTATTTTTCTGTCACATATGTTCTTTAAGCCTTGCTCTTCTCAACCCTGTGGCTAACACTTTACATGAGTCTTGGGTCTGGCCTACGCTAAGTAAATCTCTGAAATAGATAACCCAAGAGCTATATGGGTAAATGCTCAACGAGAAGGCTATATTCTTAAATATCATACACTGCTATAATTTGAAGAAACCAGCGTATATTTAAACTACAAATGTTACATATATAGCTATATATATAAAAAGATATAAAATGATTGTTTGCTGATTTGATTGTCACTCTAAACCTATCACTTAGGTTCCTGTAAGGTTTTGTTTTACCTTATGTTTTCTCTGCGCAGGAAAAGCACAGGCAGAGTATTTGTATACAGCTCCAAGAAAGGAGGTTGGAAAGATCTCCCGCCCATGAGGACCGCTCGATCAATGTTTGGAGCAGTTGTGCACAAAGGGAAGATCTACGTCGCTGGAGGCGTTACGGAAGACGGTCTTATCGCTTCAGCGGAAGTGTATGACATCGCCAGCAACAAGTGAGTGAAATTTCTTTTTTTTATCATTTGAGTACATCTCTTTCAGCAACACTGAATGGAATAGAGCCATTACCCACCTTGAAGAACGGCGGTACGTTTAATCAACAGGCTTACTCATGTTCCTGCTAGGAGTCTGTATTAACTCTAAAGTTGTGGGAACGAGGACCACATGCTAGGTGTTTGCAATTTCCTAAAAGCAAAATTTTGCGATTTGCTATTAGGAAATTGCAAACAGCTATGTACAACAGTGTGTTTAACACTGTTTGCAATTCCTAATTGGATTGCAAGAGACCTGCCTCATCAATATTCATGAGGCAGGTCACATTCTGCAACTCATTTGGCAAGGGCCACAATCACAAATATGGTGGCCTGCTGGAGTAATCAGCACACCATGTCTGTGATTGCTTTTTCAATAAAGCAAACTTTTTTTTGTAATACAGCCTGATTTCCTTAAAGTAAAACGGGATGCATTACAAAAAGAAAAATGAAAACTTTTCTTTTCATTTTTTAAGAGTAGGCAGTGGTCCGTGAGACCACTGCCTGGCCTTAAAAAATGTTTACACCCACTTTCACAAAAGAGGAGGACTCCCTTGAGGACCTCTTTCAGTTTACAAATGGGTTACCACCAACTAGAAGTTGGTGGTACCTGCAACTGTTTTGCGACCGCATTCACGGTCACAAAACATTCTTACACACCAGTGCGAATCGCTTTTAGGAAGGGACACCTTCAGCACACCCCTTCCTAATAGCGAATCGCAAGCCCTATTTTGATAGTCAGTAATAGGTTACCAACTCGCAAAATAGGGTTGGTACATGCCAAAAAGCATTTTACCACCCGTTTGCAACTGGTAAAAGGCTTCGTACATCTGGCTCAAGGATACAGTGAGTACAACTGATCCAGGGAACGTCAGCCCTGACGCTGTTATTAGAAGGGTCACCTGACTGGGGACGCCAGTGTTGTGATGGGCTTGGGGTGGGTGTTAGCACTGCCTCTAGGGACAAGCTGCTGCATGACTTGTCCAGTAGGATACTACATTAATATTTTCACAATGCCTGAAACACTGTCTCTGCAGTTTAAACTAGTGTTAGATCCATGGACTCACATCATGTAATTTTTTGCTCTTTTATATAGCACAAATCTCCTGCTGAATGGTTGGGGCTCATTTGCTAGATTTGTTCTTTGTGTGACACTTGTATTGTTCACAATCCCTATGACATCAGTGATGTAACATTGATGGCAACACCATCACTTTGAAAAATGATCTAGCGCCACTGGAGTAAGTATCAGCACTTATATTTCCACTTAAAGCACTGTTTGTGAGTCACACAAGTGGCAACGCTCTTGAAGTAATCCTGCCCCTTGAGGTCAGAGTGGTCAAACTAGTGCATGATTTTTTTGGGTGAGTCAGAGAGCCAGAGCTAGCACCAAACCAGTGGCTGCCCCACATCTTAAGTATGCCACATAGGCATTTAATGAATACAAAGTTGAGCAAGGCAGTGACCCAACAAAAGCACAAACTGTGTATTAGAGATCAGACTTCTACCTGATCCTCGTGTGTAGCTTGAACAAGGGCACACCCTTCCTGCATAAACATGTCAAACAGATTTAAAAATGCCAATGGAGAAAGTGGATTTATCAATGGTAATTTTATTTTTAGTAATGTACAGAAAGGTGTTTTTTTTCCTCCCCCAACACCCCCACACTGCGCAGAAACGTAGCAGTCCTTTTCCTCATCCTCTGTCATTGATAGGTTTCTCGACTACAGTCAATCTTCTGAAAGAGGCATTTACCCCGGGCGTGCTAGAAGCTTCTGTGGAGCTAGCCACCCAAAAATGTGTGGGGCCCTTATTGGTTTCGGATCCAAGTTTCTGCAGCTAATTAAGCAACCAGTTATGTTGGGGGAAAGGAAAATCGCAGTGTGTGACACCACCTATTGGTGTTGCAGCTTCTCCTGCATCCCAAAGTAGCAGGTCTAGGCTGCATTTTAGTATGAATGTAAATATTCGGTCGTACAATGCGCCTGGGACAGCCCTCCACTTCTTGCTACTATGCATAACCCACCATGCAGACAGAAATGCAAATATCGCATAGCTTTTATTAGGCCTGTCATCAGCCGCCTTTTGAAAGAACAGAAGAGTGAAATCAGTAAGGTGGATCCATGGGGGCAGCTGTCGGAGCATTTGGTTTGCTCCAGATCAGAGGGCATGCTCGCTTATGTAAAAGGGAACCAGGCGTGGACAGATTGGGGGAGGATGGATTGTGAATTTGGCTTAACTTTCTTAATTGAAATACTGCTTTCACACAGAGATTTAGGGCCTGATTTAGCGTTTGACGGACAGTACTCTGTCCATTACTGTGGTGTCTGCCAAATTTAGAGATGACCGTCAGCCCAGCAGTCATCTCACTGAAAAAAAACCTTGAGCTGTACAAAAAATTAGGTGGACCATCGTCATTTTGATGGCCATTCATCAAACTTTTCAAACATTTTGTGGTTTGTCTGAAACAAAAAAAGTTTGTATCAGAAAATCAAAAAACTAATGACGCCCCCAACACACACACACACACACACACCTTGAGAGTTTTCTTCCAAGGTGTGCGAGTTGTTATTTTTTTCTATAAAAACAGAAAATCCTGTCAGTGATGAACAATGAAAAAAAAAGACACCTCATGGTCCACCGTAATATAGGGAGGTGGTGTAATGTCCTTCCTCCAAAACACATCAAATTGTATTGACAAATAATGCCCCTGATAAGTAGCACAGTACTGTGCTCTGGAACAGTAATACCTAAACTCATTTTGAGTTGTGTAGGGTAGTAATTATGCAGGTTTTCTTTTGAATTATCACTCTACATGATTACAAATTTTGCTGGATGCAGAGATCCACCCAACAAAATCACCTTTTCAACCACACACGTTTACTGCCCGCTAGTAGCAGGTGGAATATACAATTTTGGAACAAGCATAGCAAATGGATCACGGTTTCCGGGTTTTGAATATTATTACCCATTTCAGGACTCATATGGCTGGTAAGTAGAATGGTAATGCTGGACAATAATGGTAATACCACGTCCGATTTTGCCACCTCATTTAATCAGCCAACATGTAATGGGGGCTTCTACTGTTTAGGGTGTCAAATTGCAAGTAAGAGTTCTAATGGAGCAGATACTTTTTACTCTTTCCTGCATCTTCCAGTCGTTTTGTATTTAGTAAGGGCATGGAGAACTTTATGAGTGGCTTCAGAAGATCTATGTGCTAAATGCGCTACAATAACCGAGTTATGCTGAATACACTGACGCATGATTGACAGGCGCATTGTGTGACCAGCACAGGTACTTTCGGGAATTCAGTCAGCATCCTTCACTGGAAACATAGTCATGCCCTCAACATCCAGTCATCATTTCCTAACAATTTACTAAATAAGGTCAAAAGTAGGAGGAAATCAGCAGTTAGATTTATCATTTTTGGAAAGTACATTACTTTGGAAACTAAACACATAAGACCTCAAACATTTGATGAAGGAATCTGGTGGAAACTTTAATTCTCGTTACCTGGAATCCCCGCACCTTACTCCGGCCAGCTCTAATGAGCATCTTAAAATTAGCTCCTTTTTTTGTGAATGAGACAAAATGTCAACATGGGTGAATAAATAGAGTGAAATGTCTAAATGTATTACATATGTAAAATAAATAATTATCTTAGTTTTCTTTTAGTTTTTCTTTCCTTTTAAAATTCCGTCTAAATTTGCTCTCATTGTTTCGAAAGGTGGGAGGCCATTCCTGAGTTCCCACAGGAGAGAAGCTCCATAAATCTGGTCAGCATGGGAGGTTCTCTCTATGCCATTGGTGGATTTGCGATGGTTCAGCTTGAATCTCAAGAGTTCGCACCCACTGAAGTTACCGATGTCTGGAAGTAAGTGCATCATATTTTCTTTAAATATACACTCATGTATGGCTTTCTAGTGTACACAATAATGCAAGACTCTTTGTTGTACACACAACACAGATTTAATAATTGTGCATAATTTTCAGATCATCAGTGCCATTTAGAGGGTCGGCAAGAAGAAATCACTGTGAGAGGGCCTGATGCATTTACAGTGGTTGGGTTTATGATTTTTACCTCTACATATTCTCAAATTGTTTGCTAAATGAGTGTAAACTCTTAAGACCTGATTATTAATGCTCATAAAGTATACTCGGTATTTACGCACCTGATAAAATACACTACCACATGGTTTGGAATTTATTGGGAGGCGATCAACAGCACCTTTTCTGAGGTCTGCAGTGGAGAATGACGTGCAGATTGTTGTTGCTTTGTACACCAAAATCCACATGCCTGATGATAACCAGGGATATTTATTGCATATGGTAATTACAGGGTGCGATAAAGTCTGTACATCTGATGTGATCATCCCCTGTACAAGCATAGGTTTGTGCACGGGAGAGTTCTCCAGCCCTCTCGAATTTAGGGCTCTATTGGGATAACTTTCAACATCATATTTAGGACCACAAAATCTCAAACAAATGTAACTTGAACTATGACTTCGATACTTGCCTCAGTCTCTCAGATAGCTTTCTCAATGGAAAGTCAACGTTCTCATTTGTAGACAGAAAACGTAGCCTCCTGAGTTTTTTTAAGTTGTTAAAAATTTGCATCTTGGTAGGGTTGTTGATTGAAATACATTTTAATGAGACTCTTGAGCATTTCTCATGTGAATACCCCCTCACTGCCATCATTCAAAACTTAAAAAAAACAAAAAAATATATGCAGCTGAGAAAATCTCTAAACCTCCTGATAACCACAGAAGAGGGACACGAGACCCCTGTCTTTTCGTTCAGCCAGGTTGTGCCTTACCCTCACATATCCCCCTGAATGCATGCACCAGTGTGACCCCTCTTCCCCCTTCTTGGCTTTGCTTTGGAAAGTATATCCTCCGGATGTCAACCCGTCTCATGTGAGTACCTTATCACACTCTGAAAGCAGTTGTCCATCCCACAAGTGCGTTTCAGTTCTTGAGCGTAATCAAAGGACCCAACAAAAGAGTTCAGTAACAACACTTCTTGTCTGTTCAGTGTATTGTTGCGGGTGTTTTTCTTATCATTCTGCAAAGCTCCTGCTATGCCACGACTGCCATCATTTGTGGTTATGGAGCTTGTATTGCCGGGTTGTCACGGAATTCAGTACTAAGCCAACCTGACACATCAGAGTCCATCTCAGTCACACTCTGACCACTGTTGGCACACAAAGCACCGTGTGATCATTTACACCTTCTACCTCTACATTTTCTCCAGTCCTTTCATCCATAGGGACTCTGCCTCCTAGCATGTGCCAGTGGGGTCTGTCTCTACCTTATTGTTGCCCCACCCTGCGACTGTGCCCATCAAAATCATGATATTGCCTTTGAATCCAATTCCAGTCTGCATTTGATGTGTGACATCTTGTTCCCAAATATCAGGGCCCTTCTATTCCAGTGCCTTCGTAATCACCTTAGACTATGTTCCATCCTTTGAAATGGATGTCTGTACTCTCTCTTTGTGACTTGGTGTTTCGGGATGTAGAAGTAAACACTTATGGTGATGCCACCTGCTACATTTTGTACCTAAGAGGAGAAGTGATATTGTCAGATACTGTTGTGCATGTGTGATCAAGGACACATCCAGCAAAGCGGGTAATGCTGTCCAAAACGTAGTTATAGATATAGGTTTTTGGATAAACATTAGTAAATGTGTTGACATTCTAAAAACACCTATTGTATGGTCTTGGAAAACAGCTGGTAAGTAGTAAACTCATGCCATCAGAGACAATATGAACGTAAGTAATGATTGAGGTGCATGGCTGCTGCAGACAGACTTCAGAATGAAAGGAGCAACTCTAAGAGCAAAGTGCCAAGCTGTAAGAACTATCTGCCCTTAAAGGCCTATTGTCTTTAACACATTTTCCATTTTAAATATATAATCCCTACTGTCTTTGTCTTAACCTTTTTTAATAAACGGAACAGACAGGGTATCTCACATGACTTTTTCCAATTAACCAATCAGGTCTGTAGCCTTCATGATTGGCTTCTCACAATAACCATTTCTGTCCTGCTATTTTGTGCGTAAGCTTTGCCACAAGGCAGCCACTAGTCATACAGACATAAAATTACAAATACATCCAAAATTAAAATTTGTAAAACAATATTCAAACCCTCTTATGTGGGCCTGGCAATGATTTTCATCATGCAAATCATCTACCTTGAGGGATAGTCAGAGGGAGTAACCAACACCAAGTCCCAGCCATGCTGATCGTTGTACTGCAGGGAGAGACCAATATACTCAGGTTAGGTATTTTAGGGAAAAGTTACTCAATTTATGTGTGCAATGCCTGGGCTTGGATGACTGTGTTAAGTGTCCTAGGCCCATACTGCCTCCCAACTGGTGTTTCAATCTTAATGCTCACCCTATGTCTCCGTCTACAAGCGTATGAGAGACTGGAGAAGAGAGAGCTATGAAAAATAGGCATGGAAATACAAGTAACGATGCTCAGGTAGGTCTCACTCTATTACATGAAAGTTTCCACTTAACAGGTCATCTAAGGTGTGCCTTAATTAATGCCAGTTCCCTGTTAAACATGCAACAGAGATTTTTGAGTTGCTTTCTCAAGTGGGGCTAAAAGTCTTATTTCTTACTGAAACATGGTTCTCCAACACCTGCTCTTATGACATTGCTGCACTATGTCCCAATGGATTTACTATTCCCCGTCACCCACACCACCTCAGGAATGGGGACAGAGGTGCAATTATAGCAAATACTTGAAAAGTCCTTTCTCTAATCGAATTTTACTCAGCATAGGTTTTAGAGTTTACTACTGCATCCCCAGCCTCTGTTTTCGTGAACAATACTTTATGTTACAATCAACCCCCTCCGTTAGGCACATTTGTAGACCCCGCCTAGATTTTCTGCTTCCTCTTTTACTATCCCATACCAAATCATAGTGCTTGGAATTTTACCATATGGACAGAATTACTGCTTAGTAAAGTGGCATCTAAATTTAGTAAGAGAATGACTTACTAAGAGCTCTGACAGAGAGTGCCGAGGCCCACCCATTGAAAAGACAATTTGGTGGACCTCATTGATGGTCCAGTTGAGACTGTGCACTTTGGGGAAATCATACCCCAGGTGTGTTCACATTACTACTTGGTAGGGTTCACCATTAATTTAAAGACGAACATCTCTCCTAGATTGGACAGACCTAACATAGTACAGCTGACATGCCCCTAGGGTAGGTTATGCCTTTTTATTTTTAACTTTGTCCATATTCTTGGCAACTTATTTGGCTTCCCTACAACGGATTCTACGGCTGAGGATTATAACAGCCCACTGGGTTGACACAGCCCTAGATGCAGTGCTGAATTTGAAGAATACTAGTGTTAACAGAGATAGGCCTTCGGTACTTTGGTTTATGTTATTCTTAAAGAAGGCTAAATGTGGTTGTGAAAGACTGGAAAGAATTTGGTATCTGGACTACGCCTTGTCTTCCAAAGTGGATCTGAAATGCACGGAAGCTCTATAAACAAATGCACCTACCCCTAAAGCTGAATATTGCACAAAAAGACCAAAGCAGCTGAAAACTACTCGAAGGAAATCTTTACAATAGCCTGGTCTTTGTCTATCCCACAATGTGCACCATCAGCTACTGAACATTCACAAGGGCCAGCAGATACGGTTTCAAATTTCTTTGAGGATACATTTTTTACTATGTGCAACTCACTGAGACCTTACACACAGACTTTGTTATCTGATATGGATGTATCAGCCATTCATGCCCTCCTGTTCACACCCTGCTCAAACCTGGGCCTTCTAACCTCAGTCTGATCGATATTGCTGATATTCTAGCATCAGAAACTGTTGGGGTCACTGGGACAACAGATGGATCACTAGCGTCTTGCTTGGATCATTTTGATCCACTCTCCCTGGAACAATTTATTGGGATTGCCTGTTCTATTTCATTGGAATCAGCATTGGATCCAATTTCACCAACTGGAAAGCACGTACTACTGAACTTGCCGGTCCTTTGCTTGATGTCCGCAATCACTCTTTAGCTAAAGGCACTCATTATTTCCTCATTAAATAAACCTAACACAGATCAAATTGTCCTTTGCAACTCCAGGCCAGTCTCTCTGCTGCCCTATACAGTTACAATCGTGGATAGGTATGTGAACAGGTTGATCTCTGTCTTTCCGGAACAAATGCTGATTCTGAGCCTGTACAGTCTAGATTCAGACTCGGACACAGCGTGGAAACAGCTTTTGCTATCAATCCTGGATGACCTGTGTATGTCAGCAAACATGGCTGATCTGGTGACCTTAGTGCTACTGGATTTGTGGCCGTCTTCCACACAGTGTCACATTTCATCCTTCTGTCCACACAGTCGGAGGCCAGCATTGTTGGATTAGCACACCAGTGACGAGAATCCTATTTAAAGGATAGGTGTCAGGCAGTGCACCTTCCACTTTTTATGTCAGAATTTAAACCCATGCATGAGGGAGTCACACAAAGGTCCACGCAAAGTCCCACGCTGTTTAACATCTAAATCTGTCCATTGGCAAAAATAGTTAGATCTTTTGGGCTTAGCTGCATGAATAATACTCAATTATTTATTACTGTGGATGAACATGGTTTTCACCCATTGAATCCTTCTAACTGTGTACGCCTGCAGTTATTTCCTGGTAGCGCTTCAATACTTTAAAGTTTAATTCTAACACAACTGAGGAGCTTTGGATTAACGAAAATTAATCTATGCGACCCTTCCCTCTAATTTATTTTCTTCATCTTGGTCCAATCCTCCTGATCCTGAGAAATCAGTGAATAACTTAGGTTTCAATGTGGAGTCGGATTTATCCCTCGAAGTTCAAGTCAGCTATCTGACATCCACAAACTTGGTGAAGTTAAGGGTGCTGGGAAATATTCTGACACTCAATTAAGTGGCAGGGCATCAGGCAACTGGTTTGAGTCATCTAGACTTTGACAATTCTCTTTCACTGGATGGATGTATTTTTCTGCCTACTGAAAAAACACACAACACATCCAAAAATTTGCAGTCATTGTAACCAGACTCAGTCCAATGCTAGGATCCTTTGTTGGTGGCCACTAAACTGTAGAACACCCTTCTGGTAAAGCAGCGTTGTCTCTTAATGCCAGGACACCTATATAGGTAGCAGCACACTCTATAATTCCTATCACATAACATATAACATAACCCTTGCCTCTCATGGTAATCTGTGAGATTACATCTAACAAAATCTTGTGTACAGGCCTTACCACAGTATAACAACAATCCACCCTAAAAGGCCTTTTCACCTTAACATAAAATTTCAAAGTAAATAATTTGGGCCTACTGCCTTTGTCGTAACGTTTCATAAGAAACAGTTCAAACCTATAGCTTTTGACAAAACATTTCCCAATTGAATCAATCAGACTTAAATACTTTCACATTGGCACAAAATGAACACAGGCTTCCAGTATTATTCATAAATAAGGTAGCCATGAGAAATACAGTCATGAAATTTCAAATACCTAAAAGAATTGTGTTGGAAATGGTCCTTTTTGCAGGGTTATCCCCAAACATTTTGCCTTCTTCCTCCTATTTTTTCAGGTCTGTTTTTGCTGGTTTATTGTACTGCTGATTGGTTTATCCATGATTGGCATATTTGGTTTACTAGTAGGTCCCTACTAAAGTGCACTAGAGGTGCCCAGGGCCTGTAAATAAAATGCTACTAGTGGGCTTGCAGCACTGGTTGTGCCACCCACATTAGTAGCCCTGTAACCATGGCTTGACCTGCCACTGCAGTGTCTGTGTGTGTAGTTTTAAACTGCCAATTCAACTTGGCAAGTGTACTCACTTGCCAGGCCTAAACCTTCCCTTTTACTACATGTCAGGCACCCCTTAGGTAGACCCTATGTAGCCACAGGGGTAGGGTGCAATGTATGTTTAAAGTAGGACATATACTAGTGTGTTTTATATGTCCTAATAGTGAAATACTGTCAAATTCGGTTTTCACTGTGCAAGGCCTATCTCTCTCATAGGTTAACATGGGGGATGCTTTTAAATATCCTTAAAGCACAGATTCCCCTTGAGAGCAGATAAAAATGTGAAGCTTAGTGTCTCTGAAATCACAATGTAAAAATACATCTTTTATTGAAGTTGGTTTTTAAATTGTCTGTTCGAAAATTACACTTTTAGAAAGTAGGCATTTTCTTGCTTAAACCATTCTGTGACTCTGCCTGTTTGTGGATTCCCTGTCTGGGTCAGTTTGACAGTTGAGCTGTTCATAACTCTTCTCTAGAAGGGGGAGGGGGTGTGGCCTGCATATCCTGATGAGCCATCTGAGCTAGAGGGGACGGAGGAGTAGTTGTTCACACCTGAAAGGACTGTGCCTACCCTCACACAATACAGTCTCCGACCCCCTGGTGTGTGTCTGGGGCCTGGCCTGGACAAGGAAGGATTTTGCAAACACTTGAGACTTTGCTTTGAAGTTTGCCAACTTCAAAATCAGAACAGGGTATAAGAAGAAGACCCAAAACCCCAGACTTTTAGAATCTTTCTGGAATCAAGAGGAACCTCTGCAAGGTGAAGAGCTAGAGGAGGACTATTGTCCCTTTGCTGTGTTGCTTTGCTGGACTGGCCTGCAGTTGCTGCTTCTGCCTGAAAAGAGTGCTGTTCTCCAAGGGCTTCAAGTAGAGCTTGCCTCCTGTTGGAAGTCTCAGGGACACCAAAGACTTCAGTTTTCTCGACCTGCAGCACTGGAAACTGTGGCCCTGATTTATACTTTTTTTGCGCCTCATTTTTTGACACAAAACCAGCACAAATTTACAATTTTTTTTTTACGTTTGCACCACTTTTGCGTCAGTAAATTACGGTAATGCAGCGCAAAAAAAGTATAAATCAGGGCCTGTGTGTTTTGTGCTGTTCAAGAGGAGAAATCAACACGATGCCGCCAACGATGCCGCTGGCCTGCACCGTGATCTGCCAATGCAGCACGGAGTTGCATTGCCCGGCTTCGCACCGCGACCCTGGTCTCACCAACGTGGTCATTGGGCGACTTCACCGAGCCGCTGCTCGCACCGCGACCTGTGGGCCCCACGCTCTGGCATCGCCTGCTCACCCCGCAGCCTGGGCATCCCCGACAACGATGCTGCTGCCGATACTGGTGCCGCTGCCTGCACCGTGGCCTATGGACACTGCTCGTGAGGTACACGAAGCACCGTCCCGTCCCGTACTGCAGCCACAGTCCACCGATGCCAGCACAATTGACTCCTGTGTCGCCACCAGGCATCCTGCCTGCACCGTGGCCTGTGGACACCGCTTGTGAGGGTCCCAAAGCACCATCCCGTCCTGCCCCGCTGTCTTGGGCCTACCGACGACAGCGCTTCAGCAATGACGACGACGCTGCCTGCACAGTGACCTGTGGACACCGCACGTCGCACCGCCCTGCTTCACACCGCAGCCCTGGTCTCACCAACTCTGCTGGATGCCGTTACCGAGCTGCTGCCTGTACTGTGACCTGTGGCGCCGTACGTCACATCGTCCCGCTTCACAACGCAGCCCCGATGCCATCCACGCCGGCGCACCTGACTTCTTCAGCCCCGAGTTCGATCTGCAACACATGTGAACTTCAAGGACCTGACGACTCCCACACCAACTCTGGAACTGACACCGCAAAACCAGCAACACTGCTCTGCAGAGCTCACCGCAAGGATCACGACGCCCTGCAAATCAGAGGTACTGTTTGCGGGTCTTCCCGACACAGTAGCTGGCCCGCGACGCCACGGTCGGCCTGAACTGTTGGTTTTGTTGATCACAACGTCGTGATAGCCCCAGGTGGAGTTATCGACTTCAAGGAACTGTATTTTTTAGTTACACCTTATAAAATTCATATCTTTAGCACTGTATGTTGGATTTTTCTCGTTTTGGTGTTGTTTACACAGATAAATATTGGCTATTTTTCTAAAACTGGTGTGGTGTCCTTTTGTAGTGTTTTCACTGTATTACTGAGTGTTATGTGCAAATGCTTTACACATTGCTTGTGAGATAAGTCTGACTGCTCGTGCCAAGCTACCAAGGTGGTGAGCAGGGGTTATCTGAGCGGGTATCTCCCTTATCCTGACTAGAGTGAGGGTCCCTACTTGGACAGGGTTCAAATCCACTGCCAACAAGAGACCCCATTTCTAACAAATTGCATTTGGGAAAAATATAAACAACTTCTCGTAATATGCCCTAACAAGGAATATCACAGTGCAAACTTTGTGCCTCAGGCTTTTGTCATAGAGAGGGTAACCAACACCAAAACCCTTAGTTACTACCAGTCGCGGCTCATGACAACGAGAAGGGGTGGGGTGGCGCGCGCAGGGGAGGGTGTAAATAAAAATGTAATTAAAAAAAAGAAAACACTTAACTCCTCTGCTGTGCGCCGATCCTCTGTTCCTTGTCGCTGCTGCAGGCATAGGCTTCCAGTCTGCCTGGGAGCACCCTGCTTTGAGCAGCGTCAGGATTGGCTGCAGGGCAGGCTGGGAGCCTGTGTCTGCAGCGGGGACGAGGAACAGAGGATCGGCGTGCGTCAGAGGAGGTAAGTGTCTTCGGGGCACTCCCAGGCAGTCTAGGAGCCTGTGCAGGCTCTATCAAGCCCGGCAACTGTGTCACATGTGTGTTTAGCTGGCCCGAGACAGCTGGCCAAACACACATGCGCTCTGAAGGGGAGTGCTGAGCACTTCCCCTCTCTCCTGCTCACCTCCGTGGCCCCACCCCTTTAAAAGAAAAGGATAATAAACATTGTTTATTATCCTTTTCTTTTAAAGCTTTTGCAGCTGCTGCTGCTGGCGCGGGGGCGACGCACCTCCGTCCTGATGAGGAGCTGCCCCTGGCTACTACTGTAATTGAGATTCCATGTTACAAAATAGCTGTGTACAGGCATTAACACAGTGTAATATTAATAACCCACCAGTAAATGTTTACAAGCTTTAAAATATGTTCCAACTAATAAATTAGTCAGACCCACTACCTTCGCTATAGCCTTTCATAGTAAATGGATCAGATTGCTACTTCTAACTCAACATTTTTTGGGAAGACTGACACAAGAGGTTAAACCAGAGAGTCACCTTCACACATACATTTTGGGCATGTCTCCGGGCAGAGCACTGCTCGGAGAGGGTATGGGAATGTTTGGGGAGTGTCACTGGCACACAAGTAGATGGAGTGGCTAGGTTACTGCTATTCAGTGTACCCACCGAAATACTCCAAATTACATTGTAGTCTTGAGTTTATAGTGGCAAGAAGAAAGGCTGGATAGCTGGACATGGACTGGTGCGTGCTGGCCAAAAATCAAATCAAATATAAGGGGAGAGGACCTCGGAAAAAATGGGGAATAATATTACAACCATGGCAGCAATCCAGTGGGCTGTTTTGGTTCAAGGTGTAAAAGGGCAATTCCTGATGCTGTTGAGATCTTTGCTAATGTTGGTATATTATTGAATAGAAGCACTACAGACAAAGTATGTGCAGAAATCAATCTATTTTTAAAGGCCTACTGGCTTTTACACAAGCTTTTTACAAACAAATAAGTTGTGCCTGGTACCTTTGTTGTACCCTTTAAATAATAAACAGATCAGACCCATGGCTCAGATATACATTTTCAAATGAACCAATCAGGCCTGTAGTCTTGTCATTGGCTTGTGAAATAACCAATTTAGCGGATAAGCTTTCTCACAAGGCACAAGTCTTAAAATTATAACATTAGAGCTGCCAAAATAATATACAAGTCCTACTATAGCCTAACAATGAAATTACATTACAATTCTGCTATCCTCAGTGTTTGTCGAAGGGGGTAACCAACATCAAAACAGACTTTAGCATAGCACATTAACAATCCACCCTTAAAGGACTATTGGCTAAAACGTGTTTTTCAGTGTAAAACGTCTGCCCCTTGCTCAATGAATTAATCGGACCTATAGCCTTTATCACTTGACACCATAACTAACTCAGGCCTACTGGACTGAACAAAAGCTTTCCCACAAGGCAACCACTGACATACAGACAAACAATTACATAGAAAAGTACCAGGATTCTCAAAGTGTAAATAAAATCAAACTATTGAAAAATACAGTAATCTGTGAGATTCAATACTAACAAAATATCTGTGTACAAGTTTTTCCACAGTGTAATCAAAAAGCACCATTAAAGAGCTATTGGATTTTACGGATGCTTTTCTTAATAAGCAAGTCAGGTGTACTGCCTTTGTTATAAGCTATGGCATCTTTGGCTTGTCACGAACCTGTTTCAGACCTGCTGTATTGAGCATTATCTTTCCAGCAAGACAAATTGTAATACATGCACATTTTTTCAGTCGAAGCACAAAAATTCTGCTTCATCAAATGCTGTAGTTAGTGAAATCAACATGTGGGAGAAGTCGAAACCCATCTTCAGTAGTGCTTCTCGAAGTTCTTTTTCTGTTGATCACATCAGGTCACTTAAATCAAGCAGGACCTAAACAAAGTCGTGGCTCGCCAGGGCTACAGGGGGTGAGGCGGCACGCAAGAGAGGGTAGGGGTGGGTTGGAGCAATTTTAATAAAGTTTAAAAAAAAAAACATATTAAAAAAAACCTTACCTCCACTCCGCTTCTCGACGCTCCTTCATCTTGCAGGCACAGGCTCCCAGCATGCCCTGCAGCCAATCTTGACGCTGCTCAGAGCATTGTTAAGATTGGCTGGGATAACCCAGCCAGGGCGCTCCCAGGCAGACTGGGAGCCTGTGTCTGCTCCCTCCAGCCCGACAACAAAGTGGCCTGAGAGAGCCTACTGCGCATGTGTGTTTGGCCGGCCCGCGGCAGCCGGCCAAACACAAACGTGCACTGAGGGGAGTGCACAGTGCATTCCCCTCAGTGCTCGTCACCCCCAATGCCCCACCTCTTTTACTACAAAATGATAATAAACATAGTTTATTATCATTTTGTAGTAAAAGGTTTGCAGCTGCTGCTGCTGGCGGGGATGGGGGCGATGCTCCTCCACCATAGCGGAGGAGCCCCCACTGCCGAAACAGCCAATTGTTCAAAGCGAACAGAAAACCGTGGAGAACAAAAATGGGGAACTTAAAAAAATCAAAAAATGTGACACTAATATGAATACTCTTATTGCTGGAAGGTGGTCGGCAGGTCATAAACAGAATGCACCAAGAATAAACACATTTAACATTTAATGTGTTCCTCTTCTCCACAGGTATGAAGAGGACAAAAAAGAATGGAGCGGGATGCTGAAAGAGATCCGCTACGCCTCCGGGGCATCGTGCCTTTCAACACGCCTCAACCTGTTCAAACTAACAAAATTGTAAATTCATAATCTGTGACTGTTGCTTCCAGCCCAACCACCTGATGGTGATATTTATTTTTATGGCCGAGATTAGAGGTTACTCCTGTAAAAGACTCAAGTACAGACACTCCTCGCATTATGATCAGGGGTGTGGTGCCAACAAAACCTTGTCCATGTGTGTAGTGTGTGCCAGGCTTTCCGATGAAAAAACACCACCAAATGTCTTTGAAAACGTAATAGTAAATGTTCGTAAAAGTTAAAAAATGTGTCATAGAGTCAAGAGTTGTGAACAAAATAAAGCTGAATTGTATAGAATAAATAAAAAGTCCAAATTGAAGGAAATAAGCTAAGTACAGTGACATGTAGTAAGCTCAGTCTTGATATGGTCTTAACCTGTTTATCCTACAACCTCAAAGAAAACAATCAGCTTGGGTAAGGATTTAGCAAGTTTACTTCATACCAAACAATATATTGTAGTTGCATGTTATAAGATCCCCTTTTCAAAGAAAGGCTATAGCGTCTGCCCCGCCAATGTGCCAGAGTAGATAACATAGTGGTACTGCATCACAGCTTTATATTCTTCAGGGATCACATACTGCCTTTTCCTTGCTAGGGCACCCAGTGACATCTTAGCCACACCCCCAAATAATCTCAGGGGTACATGGTTTTAGGCTACAAGTTCAGGACCGCCAGCAGGTCAGCTCTAGTCCAACTAGCATCATCCTCTAGATAGTTGTGTCTGAAGAGAATGGCAATTAGGTGCTGCGGCACTCTCCCAGATAGCACTGTCATTTTTAGGCAGATTTTGACCCTTCTCTTGGTTTGTAGGGTGGGTGTTCCTTTGCAACAGACGCATTGCGGCACAACAGCGAACAAAGGGAGCTCCTTGTGGTCCTCATCCCACGTGGATCTTTGACCACTTTCGGTCACTGGTCTAAGGTGCTTCAGCTCACTGGGAAGCTATTGGGGAAGGCCCAGTCCCATCATAAACATTCATCTAGCTCTTACCTTCCATGGCAAAACTAATAATGGCACTTTCCACTATTTGAAGGGGACTATTCTCTTTGAGGTCGTTCTTGTCTTGCAAATGTATAGTTTAGATATACTGCACTTAATACTAGAAGATAGACTGTTTCGGCTACCCAGAATTTTGACAAACAAGGTAGCCGGGACATGGGAATGCAAGGGGATTTGTCAACATCACACAATTCGGTCAAGTGGCGACACTGGGAAAAGAACTCTGCTTCCTTGGCTCAACAGCCAACAATGTAAATAGCAGATGAATGATCTGCTTTTAGACTCGTCTATAAGAGTCACTCATAGATCAATAATTTATATAGTTTCACTTCAAAAGGTTGGAACCTGCTAATCGTTTTCGAGTACAACGTGAATGTTGCAGGAAAGTGTTGTTAAATGACAAAAAAGGCTTCTTTGCTAACTTAGGAAACTACATTTTGTGATATGTGAAGTACTTGTACAGTAAACTACAAAATGCCGTTCACTGCCCTCTGTGCAGAAATCTCTACCTCTCCCATCTTTTTTATGCACAGATCTCCTCACACATAAGTACATGATTTAGGTGTAAATGTGGGAGGGACCGGGGGGAATGATAGTAATATGGGGACTAATTACTTAAAAATGGGAGGGGTTTAGTGAACGATAAAAAGAGGTATAGAGAAGGACATGTTACGTAAACACACAACCATAAAAGAGTGAGGCCATTGCTATTGTAATGTACCCAGCCCAGCCTTGGGAGTAGGACTGGCACCACACAGGGCCACTCCCATAGAAACTAATAAACTAATATAGGCAAGGACTTACCTTTAGGAAATAATGTTAGAATAATGACATTATTCTGACTTTTAAATTATAAATATATATACATATATATTTACATTAAACTATTTTCATTGAAAAGAAATGAATACACTTTTAAAATGTTCACAATATTTTCACATAGAGAGATCTACATCACAGTGTGGACATATCCATATATATATGTGAAACATTACAAGTAGTAACTTTATACTTGTAAATTCAATCTTAGATATCTCCACCCTTGAACTGAGGGGACATGTAAGCCTAGACGTAAGGGCAAAACTAAACTCTGAAATTGTGAATAACACAAAAGTGTTGATTTACATCTAATGCAGGAGTAGACTTATAAGTGATTAAATTTACATACGTATTTTTACCTTTGTGAATAGGAGCCACTGTAATTTGGTACATCATAAGGGGTCTGAAGTGCTAAATTAGGGTGACTACCTACACCTTATTACGTATGCTTCAACAGAAATATATCGTTATACTGCTTGCTTCTAAAAGCTGAAAATGTTTCTATTATTTACATATTTTATTTTAGTTGTGGATATGCAATCAGATATGCAATCAGATATCTTGTTAACTGGTAATCGATGACTCTGTGACAGCTGTAACACTCATTTTTTTTTAGAAAAGAGCCCCCTAAAAGAATGAGGGGATTGTCAGTCTCATTAATGTTATTCAAAACCATGCCCACTACTGGGCATATCTCTCAGTGGTGCAGTGGGTGCAGTTGGGCTGGGGTTGGGAGTTATGAGGGACCAACTGTACCCTGATTACTGCTGCATTTTAACACCCAAACAGCAGTCAGGGGTGCTATTTTCACTGTTTTCACTAAAGCATATGGAACTCTTTCTACACCATTGTTTCCTCTAGTGATGTTTTTTGTGTCCAAGCCTCCAAGCCTCCATGCCACAATTGTTTTTTTTCTGGCATCCCTCTACACTCACCACCCATTTCCTTTCTGTGTCCAAAATCTAGCAGATCCCACCCTCACCCCACATACTGGAACACTGTGCCTCTGGTGCCATGTAGTCATCTAGGGCCATATGTACGAACACTTTTTCCCATAGACACAGAATGGGTAAAAACCTTTGCTACATCTGGCCCCTAGTAGCTGTAAACAGGGTCATTGCAAAGTGAAAACATCTTGACCATTATGCCTTCAGGCACCAGAAAAGAAAAACGAATTATGTGCTAGTAAGGTAAAACAAAAAAAACTGACTTGTCCCTCTAGTACCTACCGTCAAAGAAAAATGTGAGCACAATCAGCTTCTTATCTTTGCTTCTAATTTGATTTTTTGTCTTCCACTCAGGGACGCCCTTGGCATTCTTGCCATTTGCTTTATTTTTGCCCCTTCCTCTTTCTTCTGTGTTTCACCTTCTTCATGGTGTGCCCACTTTCACAACAAGTATTGGTAACGCTGATTGTCTGGCTTTTTCTAAGGGGAAATGTTTGGTAATTGCTGGGTGACTGTGTGTGTTGCCTCTCTTTGCCCTAGACAGAACATTCCACAAAGAAGCTACATCTTGGGCTACAACAATATGGATGCTGGCAGCAGGCCCCCTTTCCTGAACAGACTACATTAGAGTTAAGCTGTTTAGGAAAAGTACTCAGAAGATGCAATTTGTAAAGTAATTGGCCTAAATAAAAGGCATTCATGGCAACATATTTAATAGTAGATAATTCTGGCAAAGGGCTGGTGCCCCAAAAAAGCAGTAAATCCTACAACATATAATTAGGACAGCAAAGTAAAAGCAATAAACATGCAAATCAATTAGTGAATAGAACCGAAGCAGCCATAAATCAGCCACAAATCAACATTTAAAATGCTGGTGTTTTAGAAAAAAAATATAGATCAAAGAGCATACTCTGGCTGTAATGTAACAAAAACACTACTTGATCCTCGTCACTAAAACCTAATGGGAAAAAATGGGACAATGTAACCATCCATGTAATGCCTTGTCCTCAACAGACAGCCAATCCCCGCAATGCAGTGGTTGAAGTGGGCAGAATCGGATGGTTAAATCCGACAGTTTAAATGCCTGAGCTGAAGTGTCATTCAGTGAATCTCCTATGCTGTGAAACCGCGCCGGGCAGACAGCCAAACAAGCCTTCTGGCCAAGGCTCCTGCTGGCCTGAAAGAAATGCAAATGTGCGCAACTGGTTAATCTACAAATGTAAAGGATGTTTTGGAGCTGGTACTGGATTGAATTGACCATATCATTCAAAGCTTTGTGATGACAAAGATTTATTCTGTTAGAGTGGTAGTGCAAAGAGTTAACAACTGGGCTGTGAAGTGTGTGCTTTTAATTGTAAATGTATTTATGTCGCCCTTACTACACCAGGAGGTGTTAACCGCTTAAGTGCGGGCGTCGGCCAGTGACCGACGCCCACACTACCTCCCTGGTGTGGGTCACGACCAGTGGCCGACACCAGAGAGGGGGTTAATAAATCCTCGGGTGCGTCGCACCCGAGGATTTATTATTTTATTTTTTTTATCCCTGGGAGACACAGAAGTTCTTCCGTATCTCCCCCGCCCCCCACCCGCCGTTACAATGTTGATTTCCCCATGCGGCCGCTTCCTGCTCTGATGGGGAAAACGGTCACAAACGGCCTTCCCCACGTTCGGGAAGGCCTCGTAAGAAAGGGGAGAGTCTCCCCTTTCTTACGAGGCCTTCCTGAAAGTGTTTCCTGGCCCCCGATCGCAGCACAGCTGCGATCGGGGGCTAGGAAACACCACTAGACACCAGGGATTTAACTTGGGGGGGTCGGCCCCCTCAGAAAACGGGGCACCCCCCCCCCAGGGCATATTTTATTTTTTTGAAAAAGGTAGGTGCCCCCAGGGGCAATTTTTTTTTTCTCTAAAAAATAAATAAAATAAAAATAAATGGACAGGGGGTTCGCCCGTGGGCAGGGCGAACCCCTGTGGGGGCAATATTTTTTTTAGTTGTTGTAGGGTTTCCCTGGGGGCCATTTTGGCCCCCAAGGAAACCATACAACAACTAAAAAAAAAAATAGATCTATATATATATATATATATATATATATATATATAGAGAGAGAGAGAGAGAGAGAGAGAGAGATCTATATATATAGATATATCTATGTAGATATATCTATGTACATGGATATATCTATAGATAGATCTATAGATATATATAGATATATATATCTATAGATCTATCTATAGATATATCTATGTAGATAGATATATATCTATGTAGATATATATATATATAGAGATAGATCTATATATATATATATATATCACTTTTGTCAATATGTGTGTGGTTTCCCTGGGGGCTGCGATCGGCCCCCAGGAAAACCAGACCCACATATAAAAGTGATATATATATATATATATATTTATATATAGATTTGCCACCAGTTCTCTTGCAGTTGCAGCTTGCGTCTTCAAAGCAATGCACATACTTCAACTGACGCTTTTCAACTGTAGCTTTTAGGCAGCAATAAAAAAGTCAAGTAAGTATTGTGATTATGTTTCTGCTACAAAAGGGTCAGACTTGTCTAGTGACAGTTTTAGTGCCATAAAAAAGCGCAGAAGGTTTATATGCCTACTGCAAAGAGAAAATCTGTATTTTATGTAAATAGCTGAGTACATTAGTAAAGTCAGCCATTACCTGCGCTATAATACAAATGAAATGTATGTGCGGGGTGGAGGGCGGCTATGGAGAGATGAAGGTCACTTTTGCTGGGTGGTAATGAGGGAATCCGAGGAGGAGGGAGTGGGAGCACCAATAATGATTGGACTGGGCGCAGGAGGTGCTAAAGACTGTGACGAATGGTATGTGACAAGGTGTTTTTTGAGTGTCTTGAAAGAACGTGCTGATTGAGGGAAGAAGCGCAGGTAAGGTGGCCTCTACTGTTGCACGTATCTCACACACACCATCGATTTTGTGACTGTCTACGTAGGCTAGTGTTTTAGAGCAACAGTTTATCCAATAGCAGAGATGGCATCTTGATGGATGACTGCTGCCGTCACTTGGGTTATAGAGGACAGCTCTGACATAGGATCAGAGACTGAGACATCAGATACTGAGACAGCATCTGAGGGATAGGACAATGGTGCAGACTCTGGGAGTGATTTTTCAGTCAGAGGAATCACATTTGATAACTCCTCTTCCAGTGCATTATGAGGGAGGCGATGAGGACAGTCCTGCTGTCCCTTCGCAAGCAGTCTGTGCAACTGGGTAATAGTGGGTTAGCCCAACCCAGAGAGCAGGTGAATGCGGCGGCAAGCAGAGAGAGAGAGTGCTCTCTTGGGAGCTCCCCAATTTAGTTCAGCCCCAAATTCCACCGCCCAAATCATATTGTGGAGACATCAAAATTATCTATCGCAAAACAAACTGGTTTTGTAAGGCAGGCACCTGTGTTTTTGGTCCTGGGTTCGGCGGCCATATAGAGAAACACACTAAACCCAAATATTTCTGGAAACTAGACATTCGGGGGAGTCCACAGAGGTGTGACTTGTGTGGATTCCCCAAAGTTTTCTTACCCAGAATACCCTGCAAAGCTGAAATGTTGAATAAAAACTCTATTTTTCTCGCATTTCTGTCACACAAACTACAGGAATATCCTGGGATCCACAAAATTCCTACCACCCAGTGATTCCTCACCTGTCCTGATAAAAACACTACCCCACTTGAGTGCCTACACCTAGTGCCTGTGTCAGGAATGGATCACCCCAGGGTCAACAGCTGCCTCACGTAAGGACCAACATTGACCGTTGTGTGATCTATTCCTGTCGCGGGCACCAGGCCTACCCACACAAGTGAGGTATCATATTTATCGGGAGACTTGGGGGAACGCTGGGTGGAAGGAAATTTGTGGCTCCTCTCAGATTCCAGAACTTTCTGTCACGAAATGTGAGGAAAACGTGTTATTTTAGCCACATTTTGAGGTTTGCAAAGGATTCTGGGTAACAGAACCTGGTCAGAGCCCCACAAGTCACCTCATCTTGGATTCCCCTGGGTTTCTAGTTTTCAAAAATGTGCTGGTTTGCCAAGTGTCCCCAGGTGCCGGCTGAGCTAGAGGCCAAAATCCACAGGTAGGCACTGTTTTCTATGAAAAAATGTGATGTGTCCACGTTGTGTTTTGGGGCATTTCCTGTCGCGGGCGCTAGGCCTACCCACACAAGTGAGGTATCATTTTTATCGGGAGACTTGGGGGAACGCTGGGTGGAATTTGTGGCTCCTCTCAGATTCCAGAACTTTCTGTCACCGAAATGTGAGGAAAACGTGTTATTTTAGCCACATTTTGAGGTTTGCAAAGGATTCTGGATAACAGAACCTGGTCAGAGCCCCACAAGTCACCTCATCTTGGATTCCCCTAGGTCTCTAGTTTTCAAAAATGCACAGGGTTGGTAGGTTTCCCTAGATGCCGGCTGAGCTAGAGGCCAAAATCTACAGGTAGGCACTTTGCAAAAAACAGCTCTGTTTTCTGTCAAAAAATGGGATGTGTCCACGTTGTGTTTTGGGGCATTTCCTGTCGCGTGCGCTAGGCCTACCCACACAAGTGAGGTATCATTTTTATCGGGAGACTTGGGGGAACATAGAATAGCAAAACAAGTGTTATTGCCCCTTATCTTTCTCTACATTTTTTCCTTCCAAATATAAGAGAGTGTGTAAAAAAGACGTCTATTTGAGAAATGCCCTGCAATTCACATGCTAGTATGGGCACCCCGGAATTCAGAGATGTGCAAATAACCACTGCTCCTCAAAACCTTATCTTGAGCCCATTTTGGAAATGCAAAGGTTTTCTTGATACCTATTTTTCACTCTTCATATTTCAGCAAATGAATTGCTGTATACCCAGTATAGAATGAAAACCAACTGCAGGGTGCAGCTCATTTATTGGCTATGGGTACCTAGGGTTCTTGATGAACCTACAAGCCCTTTATATCCCCGCAACCAGAAGAGTCCAGCAGACATAACCGTATATTGCTTTAAAAAATCTGACATCGCAGGAAAAAGTTACAGAGTAAAACAAAGAAAAATGGCTGTTGTTTTCAGCTCAATTTCAATATTTTTTTATTTCAGCTGTTATTTTCTGTAGGAAAACCTTGTAGGATCTACACAAAGGACCCCTTGCTGAATTCAGAAGTTTGTCTAGTTTTCAGAAATGTTTAGCTTTCCGGGATCCAGCATTGGTTTCACACCCATTCCTGTCACTAACTGGAAGGAGGCTGAAAGCACCAAAAATAGTAAAAATGGGGTATGTCCCAGTAAAATGCCAAATTTGTGTTGAAAAATGTGGTTTTCTGATTCAAGTCAGCCCGTTCCTGAAAGGTGGGAAGATGGTGATTTTAGCACCAGAAACCCTTTGTTGATTTTCAGGGGAAAAAACACAAGCCTTCTTCGGCAGCCCTTTTTTCCCATTTTTTGGGAAAAAACGAAATTTTCACTGTATTTTGGCTAATTTCTTGGTCTCCTCCAGGGGAAACCACAAACTCTGGGTACCATTAGAATCCCTAGGATGTTGGAAAAAAAGGACGCAAATTTGGCGTGGATAGCTTATGTGGACAAAAAGTTATGAAGGCCTAAGCGCGAACTACCCTAAATAGCCAAAAAAGGGCTCAGCACTGGTGGGGGAAACGGCACAGCAGCTAAGGGGTTAAAGGAACAGTAATGTAAAAAAAAAAACTGCTTTACGTACACTCTGGCCATTACTAAAATCTATATTTTGGAAGAACCATTTTATCTTAAACATTTTGCACATTTTGTAGCAGTCTGTCTTATACTGTGTGTAATGCAAATTTAAAATAATGAATTACATATTCACAGTGCTTTCTGTCACAGGCTGTGACCTCCTAGCACTAAAAATACACAAGTCACTTTTCTCCACTGCAGCAATCAGGATTAAGTTCTGTGGCTCTCTGGTTACACACAGAATTCAGCAGTGTACTAACTAATAGAGGTTTCATAATTTATGTTCCATAGCGCATGTTCCAATGAGTTTCCTTTAAGCTGCATGTTATTTCGTATGTAGCTACCTGACGGTGAAAGACAAAAATAACTTATAGTATATTTTTTTAGCCACACCTTTGACCCCACCTCCATGATCACTGACTCCGCCCCCACTGCATGCAGCATCACAGTTACATACATTTTGTAATGCACTTTGACCGCTGCCACAATGGCAAACGGTGAAAAACACATAAAAACAATAACTGTAGGGAGCAGGTCGATAATCCGCTCTCTACAAATACACAAAAAGAGAGTACTGGGAGAATAGCTGGCCCACACCGTCTCCCTAGAAGAAGCTATATAATCACTGAAGGTGTGGGGTAGTAGGAACTAAAAAGGGGATGCTGTGTTGTCACGCAGAAGTCAAGGGGAGTTTCCTTTACGGACTAGGTGGTCTCACACACATAATAGTGTCTTGCTTCATCATATGACCACCTAGCCCCACCCAAGTAAGATGATACTACTTGGGCGGACTCAACCTCTTGGTTAAAAGAACCAGAGGGAGTGCTGAAATTAAACTGACTGGATAGTTACAGTGATCCAGATAGGGTGAGTAATAAAATTACCGAGCAAATCACCGATAACTATTCCTAATTTTAATGGTGGTGTATGCTGGTAAGACTAAAAAATCTATATGGGGGAAGAGAGGCTCGTTAGAGAATAATGTCTCTAGGAGTCTAAAAAGAAGTACATAGGACCAACATGTTTCTGCCCTCACTGTGTGCTGGGAAGTCAGGGGCATTCGTCAGGGTCGGAGCACATGTAGTCAGTGGGGTGCTCAAAGATAATGGTGTAGCCTACCTGAACAGGTAGTTCACGGTGGGGTAGGCCTGTGGTAGATGATAATTAGATCACAGTTATTCAAGGTGGAATAAGTGGGCACTGCACACAACACAGATAATCCGCTCTCTCCATGTATATCTCTTAGTGAGGAATGACGTGGCGTCTACTATATTACTAAAAGTTCCTTTAGCTAGACCTCAAAACCAGAAAGCTAATATTCATGTGCTTGCGCACAGGGAGGCTAGTCTTATTCCAGTGCATCCTTGTTGCCTTGAAGTAGGGAATTGGGTGGTGAGAACAGCACAGGCATCTGTCCGCCCACTCGTCCATGCAGCAGTCTCTGCTTTAGCCTTTAGCTGCTCCTTAGTGGAGTGCGTCAAGGGCTATGGTCGGTTTTAAGAGATGATGCAGGGGTCAAAGTGAGCTGGATCGGAGGGGCATGATGTGCTTCTACTTTTTTAATTTATGAAAAAACGTTCCCCTACTTTTTATGAGAAGACAACAGTTCCGGGAAGGTAAACTCCGATCGTGCAAATACTTCAGCTGAAGTTTCATGCAGGG
Source organism: Pleurodeles waltl (assembly GCF_031143425.1). NCBI lineage: Eukaryota > Metazoa > Chordata > Amphibia > Caudata > Salamandridae > Pleurodeles > Pleurodeles waltl. The sequence continues at coordinate 1,630,338,552 of NC_090440.1, forward strand.
AGTCTCCTGTGCTGTGAGACCTAGGGAGGGACAGGCGGATTAACAATAAACAGGCCTTCTTGCGAGGGTGCATCCTCGCCTGAAAGAAATGGAAATGCCCACCACTCATTAATCTGCAAATGTAAAGGGGGCTTGAGAGAAGGTACTGGTTTAATTAATCAAATCACATGAAGCTTTGTGATTACAAAGATTTATGCTTTTCGTCTGGTAGTGCAAGGGAGTTACCAGCTGAGCTGTGCAGTGTGCACTTTTCATGGCAGTTAAATAAAAATAAATCACTATATATTTGAACTCACCATTTTACCTGAAACATTTTTGCACATTTTGGTAGCAGCTGTCTTATACTCCGTGTAATGTAAGTTTAACAAAATGACTTAATGTCTTAATTATGAGAAAGTTCTCAGTGCTTTCTGTCACAGGCTGGGCCCTGGTAGCCCTAACATTACCCAAGCCACTATTCTCAATTGCACCAACCAAGATTTTATTCTATGGCTTTCTGGTTACACACAGACCTCTCAGAGCATTAACTAATAGAGGTTTCATAGCGCAATAGTGCGATTACCACTGGTTAACTTAACTTTTTAAAATGTATTTTTATTTAAGCTGTGAGGTACTTTGTACGTAGCTACCTGAAGGAGAATTTTTGTTTTAACCAAACATTTGATCCCGCCCCCACACTCATTGATTCCGCCCCAATGAATGTAGCATCACAGTTCCCATACTTTTTTTAATGCACTTTGACCGCTGAGAAGACAGCGAATCATAGGTTCATAACAGTTATGCTCCTTTTACATACTGCTACGGGAAACATTCTTAGAAAGCAAAAAGGGCGCATTCCAGCTAGTGTCCCAGTTGAGATGCCTTGGTCATGTTTTCTTATAGTGACGCAGCATTCCATGTTGGAAGTCCCTCGAAACACAGAGAAACAAGCCGTCAATGTACTCCTCCATGCCAGAACAATACTGCTGAAGGTCACCCAAATGTTGCACCTGCTCTAGCCTGGCAGGCAGCAGCAGTGATGGATGATGCAGCCTGCAAAAATAGACTGCAAGCAAGTGGAATCCAGGCTGTTAAAACTGCATTTATGTATTTTTAGCACCCTGAAGGGGAAGGCACACATTCTTGTGCGATTTTAAAGTCAATGAAATGCGGGTATTTTCCTCACAGCTTCTTGTATCCTACGTCTTGGTATGGAAAGTCCAACAGACCTTTTTAAGTCTAGGGTTAGCAAAGACCTTTTGTTTTCCGTCAGCCCTCTTCATTCATTTTTTTGTTATTGTGTCACTCAAATGTTCCTTCCACCCACTACAGCATACTGTAAAGGGCAATGTGTAATCCCACTTTAGCCACTGGCTGACTTCACTGTGAGTGACTGCGTTCTGCCCTTTCACAAAGAGCACATCCACATACCAAGCAGTTTCCTGAAGTGCCAGGGACTGCGTTGGCCATGTATGCTTTTTAAGATAGAAAATATTTGAGCTTTTAGTCATTTGTTTCGATTGAAAAAGACGTGCCAGCTTCTCCAACTATAAAGTTTTGTAAAAATCTTGACAAAACAAAACGAATTACCAAAGCCAAAAGACTGACGACCAACACCAGACCTATTGGATTTGTCACTGCTTGTTTAAAAATCTGGGGAAAACATTAGGAATGCTTGCACGGTTGCTGTGCGCAGAACTGGACACTCTAAAACATAAAACTGAGGCATTGTAATGAAATCACAACTGAAATGGTGGCCTGTGTGCCACGCTCAGATTGAAGAAAATAGCCGTATCGTGGATGGAAATTTATTTATTGTCTTAATTATGAGAAAGCTCCGTAAAAACGTAACAAGAAGGTCTAGGCACACCCAGACAGGAATCTGCTAACCAAGAAAGTTTGTTTATATTGGTGTTTTCACTTCCAAAAAGATGAGAACGTCCTCGAATAGACATGTGTACTTGCCTAGCAGATGCACATCAAAAACCAGCTGTCCAATTCTAGCTAACATTATTTACAAAGTGCATTGTCCTTCCTGCTCTGGTAATATGGGATGCTAGACACACGTGTTCCAATGATCCATTTGGCACAAGTCTCCTTCTGTGTCGTGTCAGTGGTCAGCAACTGAGCATGGCAGTGCAGAAACATATTTAGCTGGTAGGCATTACATGGAACAGTGTACCAAACCTTTCACTGATATAACACTATCTCCCTTCACTAGCCACCGCCATCCTCAAAGTTACTACGTTAAATATGTCTGATGATTCATTAGTGAAACCCTAGAGAAAATGCCTCTAGCAATCGCGTCCTACAGGCCGCTTTGTGGGTACCAACCTGTCCCCCTTTACAAAGCTAATAGCGCTATTCGTATTGTGCTGCAATTGCATTTATGGATTAATTACTACCCCTGACAAGGGGCTGAAGCGCTTTATGGCAGGCAACATGCTACTCTGTAACCCAAAGTTAGTGATTAACCAGTGGTTATCAGTTATTGTTCTATACTTATTGTTTACAGAGTTATCCTTGTGCTCTAGGGGAAACTGAAACATTTCCTCCAATTTCAAGTGGTTGATTAAGTTAATATGTTAGGTGTGATTATTAGAGTGTGGAAGTGGAAAATGGGATAAAAAATAGGGCAGAGGAGGTTAGATATTGAGATTGCAAGTAGAGGTTACACAAAAGATTTATTTTTTATGTATGACAGTAGGCCAAGTGGATAGGCTAGAAAAGGTTTGATATTGCAGGAATTGTTACTCAGAAGGAGAGAATGTGATTTGTGAGATGGTATTTTACTTAACTATTGTAGAGTAAGGCAGGCATGTAACAGTCTCAGAAGACTTCAGGCAGGCAGAGGATAGATCGTAGGTAGAGTAGGTTTCATACACAATTGTGGGAGCGAGAATAATCCCTAGCTATAAATCAAACGCATCTTTCATGTAAGATTTCTCAGGAATATGGTGGGGGTAGGATACTGAGAGAGGATGCAGTGACTAAAAGGATAACTAAAACATTAAAAAGGTTACTGAATGGAAAGAAAAACGCACTGGAATAGTAAGGTATTGCCCCATCAGCATTGCCACTTGTGTGCAGTTCTTTTCAGGCGGATGTGTACACATGATCAGAAAAAACTCATCATTCACAGTGCAAAAGGGTCAATAACTGATATGAGCTTAACTCAATGTCCCATTCTGCAGGCAGAAACAAAATGTGAATGATAGCTGAATATACATGGATGAAGACAGCAGACCCATAGGCCCTCTACATATGAAAATATGTTTTATTTAATACCACCTATAAGGGTTTCACTCTCAACTTTCACTGGCTAATCTCCCACAGTCCTGTTCACTGCCCACTGCCTCTGGAAAATAATTCACAATGTATGGTGCACCAACTTTACTTGTGAGATTGTGAGATCTCGAGGAACCATTTTCACTGTGCAAAACAGTCAGACAAACATGTTCTTTGTGATTCGTTGTGCCTGATCCCCCATTATGTCAACTGCAGAGTACTTCTAGGATCACAGACACCGTACCCATTTAAAGATGGCCCCTGGCAATGTAAGATCTAAAGGAGCCCGCTGGCATGACCTACACTCCATTTTATCTAAAAAGGTATGAGACATTCTAGCAAAGCTGAAAACATACTTCAGTGATCTTGATATCGAAGACAGGTTTTGATGGACACTTTCTCTATAGTCTTGAAAAATAAGGCTCGTTTTATGGGTGGCGCTATGCTTTTGCTATGGGCAATGACATTAAGGCACACCAGGTCATCTCACAAAACAGATTTCCATCAAAGCAATGGCCTGGAAATTCCCGAGGACACCTGGTCTGTTGTATGTTTTTATAGACCCGCTGAATAAGAGTGCTCCTTAGAAGACTAGCTCACAGACCTTGCTAACTCGTTGATGAATCACATGCACCTACTCATAATTGTAGGAAATGTTGATATCTGAGCCAAGCATAAAGAGAATTGCAAGTGTGGTCTCTAAGTAGGAACATTTTTAACACCATTTTGATTGCCATTTCTTCATCATGTAAATCATTTCAAAAGGTAAATATGGCAATGCTTAACCCCCCACAGGTAGAAGATAATTCATATGAGCTATTACCACTTCCGCAATATCCGCCTGCATTACTTGGCAGCAGTCCCACTGCACAGGCGTCTTCAGGGTATCAAGTAGGCTCCTGCACAGCCATTTTGTTTCCCTCCCACCCAAATACTGACATTAAGACCATTTTTGCTATATCATTTGCCGTATTTGAGGCAGCCTCGAGCTTCGTATATGGAAAGGTGTGACAGGTGACATCTGGTTATTCTTGTGAACACATTGTTCCTCCAATTGTTTTCAATATCCTGCTTCGCTAGCACCAGCCCCAAGTCCAGCAGGGTTTTCTCTGCCCAGGTGAAACTCTCTTCTCCAAACATATCTGGAAGCACTATATCTGGGGTAAGCTTTACTGGGCATCCCAGAACATTAAAAATGGCCCTGCTATTACCCTCCCAATGGGGTAAATAATTCTGCATGAACAGACTAGAAGAAGAAAATTGCATCCTCGAATAGACACCTAAGACAGGAAGGTGGAGGCTCCCAAAGTATGTGCCATAGATGCTGGGGGTGGGGGGCATGGTACATACATTTGATGTAGGTATTTAAATTGTATTAGTCGGTTCCTAGCAGAAATTACTTCCTATCTTGGTGTCAGAAAAAACAATAGTTCAGGTTTCATCTTCAGACTTGCCCATTTCTCCCTTCCATATCTGCTAGACCTGGCCAAACCCCAATCCCTTGTTACAAATACGCCAATTATTTATAACGAGATTTGTGTATTATTGAACTATGTTCCCCTCCTGGAAAATGAGACAATGTCAGTTTGACCTAAAAAGACTGAAGGGTGGTATCTCTGTTGTTAGGGAGGTAATGGGTGAAGGCATGCCTAAGTTGCAGGTACTTGTAAAACTGTGTGAATAATATGACGCCTGGGGGACCCTGCCTACTGATTAACAGTTTTCTCACTGATTCCTGTCCAGTCCATCTAATCTGCCACATCTGCTTAGACACAGAGGGGGAAAACTATCATCTAGGACCAGCTGAACCTGATCCTGGAGTGGGTACTAACAGCATGTAGAATTCCCACCACTGGAAGTCCAAAGAAGTCATCCGCGGCCCATCCCAATGGGCAAAAGGACTACGCCCCCTCACCTTTCTACTTTGAAAGAAGAGTGTCTGTCAGGCTGAGCACAGGTCAGCCTGACAGTCACTCTTTATTTTCAAGTAAGGCAGCCAGGAGCTAGATATGCGCTACATGAGCAGGCTCCTGGCTGCCTGCGCTGAACTTTGTCGGGCTAAATATGTCACAGCTCCTGTGGGCACGTCATCTTCAGCTTGGCAAAGCACCTCAAGGCCCTTCCCCTCATGACGAGGGACAGCATCGCTGATTGCCTGGTACCAAGTGCTTAAGCTATAAACCCTCAAGTGCCCACGGCTGTGTGTCAATTACTGACACCTCGTCAGAGTGGTGTTGGGGTCAGTAACTCTTACTGACCCCATCTCACTCTGTGATGAATAGGGACTGCTGACTTCCTTCGTTGGCTGTCTCTTCACACTTGGTGAGAAGGCTACTGATGTGTCTCACTTCTCCGCTGCTCAGCCAGTAAAGCAGCTTGCCAGACTTTTCTCAAGGGCCGTAAAGCCTGCCTTAGGCTGCCAGCCATAACTAGAAGGCATTGCTGAAGCTGCAGGTTTTCCAGCCTGTATGTTCCTCTAAGCACCAGAAGATTTCCTTCTGAGCTCTCACCCTGGCACTTATTCCCTTACTCCAACACAAGTGCTCCCAAGCGGGAAACTGTCTCTGCGAGCCCTCTTCGAATACAAAACTTAGCTTATAATGTTGCTCCTTATCAATGCCTGGTAGGCCTCTTAAAGGCTAACGGGAATATATTGAACCGTGTCTGTCTGTAAGGAGTTTGTGGTTTCTTCCTGATGTTTTTCTGAACTTTAACATGAGGCAACATAATGAGTGACTTGCCCATGGTTGGCCCTTTCGATCTGCATTTCAAGGTGAGCATGGTCTAACAACCCCCAGGTGAACATGCAGGCTCTTATGCTCATGACAAACTCTACCATGGGGAAGATATAGTCTAGTTGGGAAACTAGCTTATAACTCCCCAAGAAGAAAGGGTATCCTCATTCTATGGGATCAGAGTGCCCCCCACATGCCACAAAGACCCATGAATTTGGGTAAAAGATGCAAGCGTGAGCAGATCTGTATACAAGCCTTTATTACCATCCATCAGCCCACTGAAATACCCTTCCACAACTATAAGATTAAGTGGGATCACATCCATGCGTTCATACATGTGCACACACACATCGAATAACAACACTTACCCCCATACATTTATACACACACACACACATTCACCAAACAATAAAAAAATCACTCTTACCTGCACAGCGCTGTCTCTGAGGTTCCAGGAGGGTTGGGAATGCTGCAGTCCCTGTGAGTGTTCTTTGGTAACATCTGGGTGCCACTTCCTCACCTCAGGAAGCCTTAAGTATTTATAACAAAAAAGATTGGGATTGAAATAGGATATTTAGAATAACCTATAGCACATGTCCATCACCTGAAACTTCATCTTGGCTTCCTCAAATTATTTCCATTGGCATGGCATCTGTCTAGTATTGTCCAGGAAGGTCATTATGCGATGAATTGCATTCCATTCACCACGTTAAGTATTTCATTTCAGTTCTTGTAGCTGAATACCTGATCAATCAGAGGTTGTGATGGTTTAATAGTGAGTGCCCGGAGAAACCCTTAAAACATAGTTGCTTGGCAACAGTTTTTCAATGGGGATGAGGTCTCTGGGTCATTGCTGAATGAAACATTTTGGGCAAGCACCCTGCACACCCACTGGTAGATTCTAAGGGCCAGATGTAGCAAAAATCCAATTTGCGAGTTGCAAATTGCGAGTCCTTCCGACTCGCAATTTGCAACTTGCAAGTTGGTATGCAGAACGGTGTCTCAGACACTGTCTGCGAGTCGGTATGGGGTCGCAAAGACCCACCTCATTAATATTAATGAGGTGGGTCGCAAATTGCGGCCCCATAGCGAGTCTAGGCACTCGCAAACATGGAGGCCTGCTGTCGTCAGCAGACCTCCATGTTCGTGACTGCTTTATCAATAAAGCAGTTTTTTTTTTTTTAAGTGTATCCCGTTTTCCTTAAAGGAAAACGAGCTGCACTTAAAAAAAAAAAACGAAACCTTTAGTTTCGGTATTTTTTCAGGGCAGGTAGTGGTCCCTTGGACCACTACCTGCCCTGAAAAAATAATTTTGGGTCCATTCACAAAGTGGAAGGGGTCCCATGGGGACCTCTTCCAATTTGCGAGTGGGTTACCATCCACTTGAAGTGGATGGTAACTGCGATACCCTTTGCGACTGCATATGCGGTCGCAAATGGTATTGCATTCCACTTCGAATCGCAAATAGGAAGGGAACACCCCTTCCTATTTGCGATTCTGAAATGCATATTGCGAGTCGGTCCCGACTCGCAATATGCATTTCTGCATAGGGAAATGCGTTTAGCGAGTCGCAAACTGCACTTTTTGCCGTTTGCGACTCGCTAAACGTTTCCTGCATCTGGCCCTAAAAGTGTAAATTGTTTCTAAAACCTTTTCTCATGGCATCTTCAATGCAATCTCCAACATCTTGGGGGAAGCAGATAGCTAAGTCACAGTAGTCTGATGGCATCTTGACTGAGTCCTCCGGTGCCTAAATTCTCCCTTCCGCCTCTGTGATTCTGTCTTAACTTAGTCCATAAATCCTGTTGCAGGAGACAGATATCCAGACCAACCTCTCCAATTTTTGAATCCAGTAACTTCACCAATCTTGGGGGGGGGAGGCTAGTCACTACTCCACAAGAAAATCTGCTTCTAGTGGTTCCCTGAACGAATGCAGCAGTCCCAACCCTCTTTGGACCTCCGGGGCAGAGCTGTGTAAGTGTGCGTTTGTGTTCCATCAACCCCCTCCTGCTACAAATACCAGCCATCACTGAGAGAAGTGGTTACTCAAGTAGAACAAGAGATTGTCTGCAAAAAGGAATATCATTCACCAGTGTAGTTGTCCACTACCAGCCTGCGCGTTGCTCATCCTGTCTCATCACCTGGGCTACAGACTCAATAGCCAGAGTAAACTAAAGTGGCAAGAGCAGTCATCCCTGACAGGTACCCCGTTTGAAGGGAAACAGGTCTGACAAGGTCCTTCCACTATCACTCGTGCTTTGGCTCCCATATCATATGAAGTTGGAGCTGAACTCCATTCAGGAGAGAAGAAATTAATTGTCCAATGCAAAATTATCAAAGGCTTTGAAATCAATGATCGGTATTGCCAGGGATATTGTTTGGTTCCCGGGGTTTTGCCACCATAGTGCTAAGCGGTGTCATCTGAGATTTCTTTGCTCATCAGGGCCTAATCTACAAGGAGTGTTCCCTCCTTTGTGAGGCGTGGCATGGAAGAGACGACAAAATCCCCGAGGGCACCCAGAGGCGTGGAAGAACCAGTGGTACTGGGAGAACTCTTGGGCTATCTCTACGAATTGCACTGTGGTGTCTTCACTTTCAGCTAGAATGCTACTGATGTGTCTCACTTCTTCTCTGCAGCTCAGCCAGTAAAGCAGCAGATTTATCTCATTGGGCGTAAAGTCTGCTTTAGGCTGCCAGCCATAACTTTTTGCCTCATCCGGTAGGCATTGCTGAAACTGCAGTTTCTCCAGCCCGCATGTTTCTCTAAACACCAGAAGATTTTCCTCTCTGCTCTCACCCTGGCACTTATTCTTTGACTCCAACACAAGTGCTCCCTAGTGGGAATCTGCCTCTGCGAACCTTCTTTGAATGCAAGAAAAAGCTTATAATGTTGCACCTCATCAATGCCTTGTAGGCCTCCCAAAGTATAACAAGGGAATCCATTGAACCATGTTTGTAAGAATTAGTTGGTGTTTTTTTTTTCCTGAAGTTTCTCTATACTTCAGCCTGGGGCACCAGGATGAGTAATTTGCCTGGGTGGCCCGTTGGATCTGCATCTCAAGGTGAGTATTGTCTCAAAATTCCCAGAGGAACATGAGGACTCTTATGCTAATGACTGACTCAACCATGGGGCAAAGAAACAGTCTAGTTGGGAAAATGACTTATGAGTACTTCAAGAATTAAGTATAGCCTTATTCATTGGGATGAAAGTGTCCCTATATGTCACAAATACCCATAGATTGGGTAAAGGTTGCAAGTGTAAGCAGACCTGGAAGGGTCCAGAATGGGTGGCCAGACCTGCCTTAATTAGCATCCATTAGCCCACTGAAATCTCCTCCCACAATTATGAGGTTATATGGGGGTCACCAATAAGGTGGATCCTAAAACCTGCACCAAGCCCTTTGATAGATGTGGCAGTGTGTAGACAGTCAAAATAGTAAAGGGTGTGCCCAGTCACCAAGGCATATTGGCATGGACCACCTGTCCATATCAGGGTCACTTGGAAGGGTAATTGCCTAATCAGGATCCCTACTCCAGTTGAATCTCCGCTAAAGCTCAAGTGGTAGGCTGTTGTGAAGTCATTTCTGTGGAGGCATTTACAATAGTTGGCCAGAAAATGCATCTCCTGTAGGTGTAGGTCAGCTCCATATTGCTTGGCTGGTTTCAAAATAGTGCCCACTTTTTATTTTATCTGGTACCCCAAGGAAACTCCAATAGATGTATCTAAAATAATCTGGTTTTTATGGTGGGGGCAGAGGGGCATGTCAACTTCTATTCACTATGGGTTTGTGGGAGTCAATGTGTGAGAGCAGTGCTAAATTGAGATAACTTAAGCCAAACAGTTACAAAAATCCCAACGCTCTTCCCACATTTCAAATTGGGATTAATCTGTTGTGACATGGCAGGAGGAGAGGCTACCCCCTAGAGAGAAGTAACATCAATGGCTATGATCCCCTTCACCCCCACAGCCAGAGTCCCTTAATAACTCCCATAAACAAATAGAATAATCACTGTAAGAGCCAATTTGGAGACTGAGTGCCCATTGAGAATTAGTTTGCACCAAACAAATATTCAGCATTAATTTATGTGTTCTTAGGGGCTGAGTTGTGGCCAGCTCTGCCCACAGTTTTGTTGGATGCTTTGCAGCCTGGGTAACGGATTATTTTTGTGGTAGGGAAGATGCTGCCTCTTTTTCACTTAGCAGCAGGTGGTCTCTTCCTCCTGATGGTGACCGGGATCCCTCAGAGGCTGCTTGGGAGGCAGCTGCAGGTTCTCGACTACCCAGAGGTTCACCAGAAGTAGATATGGAGTGATGTTTTTTCTGACATCCCCTTCACCATTCCCGTAAGGTGGGCCACGCTTCCTTCTATCACAGTGAGTGTTCTTTGGTAACATCTGTGTGCCTCTTCTCCATCCCAGGAAGCTTCAAGTATTAATAACAAAAAAGGACTCGGACTGAAATTTGATCTGTAGAACAACATATAGCACATGTCCTTCACGCAAAACTTCATCTTGACTTCTTCAAAAGATTTCCACTGGCATTGCATATGCCTAATTCAGTCCAGGAAGGTCAGTATGTGGTGGTTTGCATATAGGGCTGATTCCATTCCATTCTCCGTGTTAAGTATTTCACCCCGGTGCTTGTAGCTGAGAAACTGAGTAATTTGAGTTTGTGGCCTTGCTCCCTGCAATGGTTTAATACTGAGTGCCTGGTGAACCCTTAAAACATAGAAGATTGGCAACAGTTTTTCAAGGGGGATAAGGTCTGTGAGCAATTGCTTAATGAAACATTTGGAGCATGAATCCAGCAGACCCTCTGGTAGCCCCTCAAAGTGCAAATTGTTTCTAAGAACTTTTCTCTCGGAGTCTTCAATGTGGTCTTCCAACGTCTTGAAGGCAGCCAATAGTCAAGTCACAGTAGCCCAGTAGGCTAGTTTCGACTCCACAAAAAACTCTGTCACTAATGGTTCCCCCATCCTCTCTCCTGAAGAAATTGCGAGGCCCATCTGGGGACCGGCAGCACAAAATGCAATGGGCTGCTATACCTGTGACCATATCGAAAAGGAGCAGTCAGAACAGGTAACAGGGATATCTGTCAGATGTAACTCTGGATCCAGACCAGACCGAACCCTCAGCATGTATGGGAGTAGCTCTACCACACCCATCGATAGGATGGCGGATTCCTTTTACCATGTTGTACTATTGGTGTATCACAACTTTTTCCCTGAGGTAATGTCTTTTCACAGTTCAACTTGCCTGTCCCTAAAGCTAATAGCCAAATAACTTCAATTGAGGTGGCGTGAGCAGTTGCACCGTTTCTGTGCTCAAAGCTAGGTGTTGGTCACTGGACTTCAAAGGCTTCCCAGCAGTCCAGTTCATGATCCTATTGGAGCAGTCTAGAACCCTGTGTCCTTTGTCAAGAAGGGCTATTCGCTCCCTTTTCCCAAAGATGAAACTAATCACTGCTAAAGAGGAAGCTCCTTTCCAAGCAAACAATGATCTGCTAAGATCATTCTTGGGTCTAGTAGAGTACTATTAACAGTTTATTCCCATGTTTTCTGGTAAGATCAAGAACATCCAGAAACTCATGTTAAAGAATGAGAAATGTATGGTGTGATGTAGGAGGAAGAATTTAATGAACTAAAAACATATTGTGTTGCACCGTCACTTAAACAATTTGACACCAAGGATACTGTCATGATCAACAAGGATGTTAGCTGTGTGGCGTTGGGTACACTGTTGCAAAATAGGAATGTGAAAGATGTTACCATCTTCTATGCATCCAGACCATTGAGGTATGCAGAAAATAATGATTCTACCATCAAAAGAGAGGCACTGGCATGTTGGTAGGGTGTGAGTCATTTCAGAAAATATGTGTGGGGTAAATGATTCACAATTTGAACTGACCATTGTCCTTTATTTGATGTCTTTTCTACTAAGGAAGCGGGAGGAGCATCTGCTAGAATAGCACAATGGACGATGAGGATGTTGGAAAACAACAATAGAATAGAGTATTTCCCTGTAAATAAAAATGTTTTAGCCAATTGCTTGTCAAGGCTGGTGGAAAATTAGGGTACAGACGTGGAAGATAAACATGATGAATTCATTGTGGCTAGGGTGAATGTGGTGACAGAAGGCAGGGTCTCTCATGAGGTGTGGGAATGTGCTGTGAAGAATGACAGTTTTCCAATAAGTGAAAATATATTTTTGGGAAGGCTGGCCTTTAAAAGGCAAGGCTTCTAAGGATGCAGAGTATTTTCCATATGCGAGTGTGATTGTCGGCTGGTGGAGATGTGATGCTGAGAGGGGAGTTATTGGTGGTGTAGTCAGTGTTGAGAGAGTGCATTGTGAAGCTGGCTTTTGAGGGTCACAATGGAATGAGTGTCACCGAAAGATGTACAAGAGCAGAATATTTGTGGCCTTTGGTAGACTGTGAGGTGGAGTATAGTATTAGGGAATGTGTACAGTGTGCCTGGAGCATCAAGTCTCAAAAAACTGCTAAGTATTCTACAGAAGTTTCTGATGTTGGATTGTCTTTGGAAGCTTGCGACTGACATCCCATGCCTGTTGTATGATGTGGGAAAGTGCCCAAAACATGCTATTGCGTTTGTGGACTATTTTTCATTTGGTCTGAACTAAAGTTCACCAAGAAAGTTACAACTGAGGTAGCAGTTATTTTCTGAGTTAATTGTTTGGAAGAGAAGGGATACCTGAATCCATTGTAACTGACAATGGGGTTCAGTTTGTTTCTGAAGTTATGAGGCAGTTTTTGAGGAAGTATGGCGTTGCGCATGTTCGTCCATCTGTTAATCAATTCCAAAGTAATGGTCTGGTTGAGAGATGGAACAGGATGCTCAAAAAGGATTTGCAATTGGCTTTAAGTAGCGGTGCTGAGAGGAGAAAAGCAGTGAAAAAATTAGTCTTATCTTATCGAACCACACATCATGGTGTACCTGGAAAATCTCCTTTTGAAATGATGAGAGCTTGCAAATCGTGGGCATTCTTGTCCCAGCGCATTGAGAAGAAGTGTTATTTTACAGAGTGATTTTGTTGTTAAAGATTATGAAACTGAAGATTGGGTTCGAGTGTAGAAAGGGCGAAGGGTGAACAAGTCTGAATATAAGTTCTCATCCTCTTCAAGTTAAAAGTGGCTATAAATGCACACTGTTACTCAGCGATGGAAGTATTTGGAATCACAAGAAGATGGTGAAGGTACCAAGTTGGTAAAAACAGTTGGAAGAGATGCAACAAGATTCAAGAGAAGCAAATTAATTAATCCACAGAACTTCGTGAATGGAAGGAGCATAAGGTACCAAAGAAATCTGATGATTTTATTTTGCATTGTACTTCAATTTCATTTTCTTGTTCTGAGTAAATGCTGTGTTGTACTTGGTTGTTATGCAACTTACTATATTTTTTGTTTATTGTTGGTTTAAGAGAGGGAGAAGTGTTACGTCCTGGGAAATATAAAAGGTTTGGGGGCTTGGGGTGGGGAGCAGTGATTCGAGAATGGAATGCAGGCCAAGGTGGCAGTTACAGGAAGTCTCCCTCCCGGTTGGACTTCGCTTAATAAAGATCTTAACGTTTCATTCGCTGCATTTGGCCACTTCATTTCAATATAGCTGACCAGGGGAAACGAATGCAATAACAAGCTGTGGGCGTCGGGTGTCTCCAAGATGTCAGAGTGATTGCTCACGAATCGTCTGACAAAAAAAGTGAATGAAATGCAGGGGTACCAGAGTGGAGAGGAGCGACTGCTAGTACATAAGGCACATAGGCAGCCTCAAATACGAAACAGGCTGTTTTAAGCACAGATGGGACAGTGACTGTCATGCTGTGTCATGATGAGAAAACCTGGCGGGTGTTGAAAAGAATTGCCAAAAGCGGTGAAAAAGTGGTGTAGGATGCTACGTGTGTTCCTTGTCCTGAGACTGGGCACTTGTCTGTGAGGAAAAGAAGCGTAAGACAAAGAAAGACTTGAATGCTAAGGTCATGATGGTGTCTGTTGGCAACGCAGTAAGAACGAATGTGATCCACCTTGGGGTGGGTGGGGACAAAAAAGAAATATATATATATACACACTTTCTTCTCCGATCCCGAAGTAAGGCACTTCGCGACACTTTTTCTTTTTTTTCTTTTCATAAATCTGTTTATTTAAGTTTTATAACATTACAACGTATGCATGAATCATCAGAATTTGAACCCAGTGCGTTATGCAGCGAAGGTATTATTAACCACTGTTCAATGTCAGTATTACATAACATTACATTTTAAATAAGTTACGTTACACCATGCAAATCATACCTATGTTTAGTCTCAGCATCAGGCCGTCTGCAAACTGAGACCAACTGCATTTGTCCCTTTAGAATATTCAAATGGTATTTTCTTAGTGTGTCGTGTGAGACCAGCGTGAGACGTTGAACTCAACATCGAGGAGGTAAGCATGTCATTTGGCAACATTCACTTGTGCAATACCTTTACAAACTTAGATTCATGAGTTTAAGTGTCATTGTTGAGTAGACAGATGTTATTAACACTGTGTGAACTAACCGTGCAAACTGAAAACAACTGCTGGTTGCGAATAACTACCTTATTATTTGCGCATACTTGCTTTCGGATCAAACATGAGGGCCAAACTGCTTCATTTAAACATGTCAACGAAGGGGTGAGGTCAGGTATAAAGCATAGTAAACTATGTCTTGCAGTCTTCTAGTGGAGCACGAGGGCTCATCAACTCACTCATCTAAGCTCCTATCGTGGTGCAACACTCCCCCAGTGGCACTCAGAACTAGTCCAAGCCTTCCTCGTCAGGATCCCCGTCCATGCCCCGCAATCTTATCATCAGTTCTTCCCAGCTAATAGACAGCAGGAATTGGCGTAGACCCAGCGCTTCCTCCCTCTTCAGCGCAGCCTCCTCTGCTCCCGCCCATACCTCAAGAAAGCGCCTCCAGGCTTGCACGGATGGCGGGTCCGGTGATTTCCACCTGCGAGTCACCAGCCGCCTTGCCACAATGAGCCCTAGGTCCATGAAGCGTACCTCCGCTCTATGTCGCTTGCTTCTCGGGAATAGTCCCAGTATATTTGCCTCCCAGGTAAAGGGGATCCGACAGGCCTTGTAGTTTGATAAATTATCAATTACCTCTCGCCAGTAGGGGCCCAATCTAGGACAAGACCATACCATATGTAACAAGTCTGCACCAATCTCCTGACACCTAGGGACAGGCCGCGTCCCGACGGGTGAAGTATTTGTTCATAAGGGCTGGTGTGAGATAGGCCCTGTGGACCAGGTAGTATTGTATGAGGCGAAATCTGGAGTTGCCGGGTATGCTAAGGTGTCCTGAGACAGCCACCCCCCACTGTGCTTCTGCAATTGGGGCGCCCGCGTCTGCTTCCCATGCCGCACGCAGTGCACCCCTATCCAGGGCCGTATGAGTGCGCATCGCATCTGTAAGCCAACTAATCAGGCGACGACCCCGACCCAACACCTGCAGATATTGTATCAACAAGTGGGTCGGAGGAGCCGCCGAGATGTCTCTCCACCCAGTCCCCAGGGCCCGCAGCAAGGAGCTATATAATAGAAACTGACCGGGAGGTAATCCCATGTCCTGAAGCCTAGAGAACGGGATCAACCGGCCTTCTTCATAAAGATCGCCCAAAGTGAACAGTTCTGCTTCGTGCCATGCCCGCAGTTCCGAGTTTGATGTGACCATGGGGCCACGCGGCATGCCCGCCAATGCCAGGGCCGGTGCAAAAGGGGTCACCTGTCTCGTCAGCCGAAGGGATCTACGGAAGCATCTATGGGCGGCACGTCGCTACACTTTTAACGCTTGTGGAGTGCCTTACTTTGGGATCGGAGAAGAAAGTGTGGAGTTATAGGCGCGGTGGCGCGCGTCATGTAAATTGGCACTGCCAGCGGTCAGGTGCAGGAAGGTTACGCCGCTCCGAAGTGTTTATATATATATATATATATATATATATATACAAAAAATCTAATTAAAGTGGGTCCCGCATTTCTGGCAATGAAGAGTAACACTTGGATGTTTTCAGTTTTTTTAATGGCCTTTTGTATAACCACAATACATGGTCCTAAAGTATACAGATCTATGAAAACATAAGATATCCATAGCACATCAGTTAATCTTTAAACTCATATTCTCCAAACCACAGTACGTGATCATTGTGTATATGTACAGCAGGATGGCATCATCATGTTTCAATACCTCTATGTTGCATGTAGTTTCCCCGTATTTTGCGTTGTTTCTGGCGACAGCCCATTTTTACAAATGAACATTTCTAGAGCCATACAGTGATCAATTTCCCAAGCATAGCTCTGCAAGTCTAGTGTTCTAACACTGAACCATTTCCTTGTGATGTCTCTTTTAGCAATAATGGAGCCAATATGTAAACAGGTTATTGTGTCTCTGTTGACTTCCAAGTAAGAAGGGATAGTAAGTAATGCCAACTTTGAGCTAAACCTCATGTGCTATCCAGATACCTCCTCTAAGGTTTGAGCCACTCCCTACCACAATGGCTGGAGCTCTCGATTGAGCCAGACCCTGTGTATAAATGTTGCCATTGGTCTTTCACATCTCAGTCATTCTGGGGAGCTTTTTCACCCGAACTGCTCAAGTTTCTTTCACGTGAGATATATCCTGTGCAAATATTTGAATTAAATCATAAGGAACTTCGTTGGAATTTCAGCTTCTTGTGTTGCCAAGCCCGCATTTTGCCATTCTTCATCAGTAAATGCCCCCAGGTCTGTCTCCTGTGCCTGTATATCAACATGTTAAGCACTAGTGTGGAATCACGTTCTCCTGGATCCATTTTGGACCTAGTAGGCCCTGTGATGCACAATGAAAATACAGGCCTGTTTCTGTTGAACACCTTACAATGTCGAATTAGCGGGGCCTTGAAGAAATGTCTATTGTGCTTGAAACGCATTATGTTGCAAGGCTTGCTAAACTGACGGCCATCACAAGACACCACCGCATGCTAGCTTGCGAAATCCTCACTGCTAAAAGTACTAAAGTATGCACTTATGGTTCCTCTTTCTCCACATATAGATGTATCACAAGACATTCAGAGGACATTGTGCAAGCTTCTTGTCTATGATGCTAACCCTTATATGAAGCATCACGTGTGCTATATAGAAAAAAATCAATCATACGTCAATATCAAGAACCAATGAAATGTGTTAATGTGTCTGCTGTTTAATGCTATAAAAGATCATGCATTACCTCCTTGTGCAGACTGTTCGAGCTGGATTTAGGCTGCTCAGTCTCCATGTACATGTATTTCTTATTATGTCTTATTAGTTCTTATTAAAAGTTATCTAAGGAAGAGGGGCTGGTCTTGGTTTGTGTCCTGAATTGTCTGGATCTGAAATACTCTGACTTGGCTTCAACACTAGTAAGTGGTACAAGGATATCTTGTGTCCCTCCATTTCTGGTGTTTATGCATTCCAAATGTGGATTTAAGATATGTGAGGGAGCAAATAATGTTATGGGTCATGAGATCTCCTTATTTGTTTAGTCCAATGTTATCATATCCTTGTCCTAGCATAGTAACCATCTGCAATAGGGTTTCCATCCTAAGTTTAACGTGCTATCGCATGGCTTGTAGGGTTTTTCCAAAGCCCTCAGTACCGTGGTTGTGGGGGGAGATATGTAGGAACCTACCTCCCATATAAAAAGGGGAGTGGATGGGTCTTACCCATTGCCCATTTTTCAGCTGTGAAACGGGGATCGAAGCTTGAGGCAAACATTCAATTTTAACAAAGCACTCTAACTTTAGCCATTGAGCAATAAAAAATACATTACATAATTAGTTACACGGGCATCACTGATACATTGAGAACATAGTTTCGTATTCAATCCTGTTTTTAAATTGAGTTTAAATTTGACACGGTAACTTGTCATGTGTATCATTTATTGCAGAGGCTTTGTGGATGTCCCATTCAGAAAATGTTGGTTGTGTGGCTCAATGGCTGTTAAGAATCCATCCAGACTGCAAATGTTTTCACAAGTTTCACTAAAACTACAGCGCTGTGGCACTGACATTTCACATGCAGCACGATCATAAAAGCGACTTTGATTTTAAGTATGTTAGCTTCTTCAATAATTTTGGAGAAATGCATCTGCAGAGCACAATTCTTTGGCCATGAGCAGAAGCATCCAAGATTATCACGACGGTGTTGTATTCACAAAAATACCCTTTAACCTCTAAGGTTGTTCCATTAAGGGGTCTGTAAAAAGTTTCTAGCAGACACTGATCATACCTGTATGGAAAACCGTATTGAGATTCATTAAACTACAAATGCAATCTCCACATACAAAAATAATGATCCCAAAATACAAAATATATAGAATTACAGATGGGCTAATTGTAAATAAAAAGGATGTTTTCCCTGAGGGGTTCTGAATAATATCAAAATATGACAGATTTCATGTTCCGAATGGCCCCCATTTCCTCTATCACTTCTCTTATCAACTTTGCATCCGTAGAAAAGAAATTGGTGAATCATACAAAACATGGGCCCACCAGCTTCGGCCCTCGCCCTGTCTTACACCGGATGTCCCAACTCCTGTCCCCACTACTCTTTTGATATACCTACACCCTTGACTCAAATTAAAACAAAAAAAACCTATAGCAGGCATCGTGGCATTATTGCCCCCACCCCATCAGCATTACACCCCCAATCTAATCTCAAATATAAAAAAACGACCTGGTCCCCTGCCACCAACCATATCACCCTCAGCACTTACCTTCACCTTCCAAAATTATGAAAAAAATGGTAGCATCTCAACCCACCAATTCCACCTTACCTTTAGAGAAACTATCCCAAGCCGAAATACAAAAGAACTATTACTAGGTGTCCTGTCAATCTGTGCCTTCACTGCCGGCCAAAGTTATGCTTTCTTTCTGCTATCCGTGGAGCAGAGCAGGCCCTCCGCTGACATACTTGCAGACATCCATGGCAGCTTACATTTTCCTATCAGCCAGATCAGCAGAGAACTGCATCTCCCAGCAATTTGCAGCAGTTGGCAGCGGAGGAGTGCTACCCCTGCTGTCCTGCCTCCTTTGGGTCTTTGGAGACCAAAGAAAGGCGGAAGAAACAGGGTGAGACCGCCAGCCACCATTTTGTTCTGCTCTGCTGTCTGGAGACTCAGGCAAGTGCCTTCACTTATGACATAACAACAATGTAAAACAACTTTTATTAGCCGCTTCTGCGTTATAGCAGTAAATACAGGGATTCGGAATCAGATATTCAAGCTAGTGGCTCTTGATCAAAAGCAACATGCATAATCATGCAGTTGTCTTCATGTGTTGGTTTCCGAGACATGTTGAACATCAACGGCTTTTTCAGAACCATCAATGCAAATGCAATTTGTCCAACAAGAAAGTCGTTTTTTTATTTTATATATCAATTCTAAAAGTTCCGTTAGTAAGATATTTTTTTTTGAAAAATGTAATTACTTCAATTTATTTAGACTAAAATATGGGTGCAGATAAAAGGGGGCGGCGAGGAGAGGGCACGAGAGAAAGAAACGCGTATGGGAAAAAGAACAGTAGAGCATCTCAATGGGGTTGACCATAATTTAAATAGCTTTATATGCCCCATTGCGGCTTGGGCCTTCATGTATGGTTTAAAGGCAAAATTACAATCACTGTCATTTTATGTAAACATTGTCTCTTTTCTCCAAAGAAAAAAAAGATTGTTTAATATTTCAGTGATTCGTAACTTCAGTCTGTATTTCCTGACATCTTAAAACAACTACAGCAAGAGAAAAAAAACTTGTGAAGAACTACCAAATACATGACTCTGTAATGTGTGAGTAGGTGAAGCCCCTCAGTCATCTATCTATTCAAGGTGTTTTCAAACAAAATAGAATGCCACCGTCCATGTCAGATTCTATCAGGTCTGGTTACGGACACCTTTAGCCCCATTTAAGACCTTCTGTCATAAATTTTTCAAAAAGGTACATGAAGAAGCACAGAGCGTGAACTTTGGACCAGCCCTTTCAGCTATTGGCTTTTATGAGTTTTTCAAGGTTTGACGTTGCTTGGATGGGCAGTCCATCAAGGCGATGGTATTTCTTGGGTGGTTATACTGCCAGTTGTCATCCTGTTATGTTTTGGTGCTCGTGCTCGAGTAGTCCTGTAGTCCGACTATAGCCTATGTGTGTTCTTTGGAGTATTTACTTTCTTGACACAATTACATTTATCATTCTGGTATATGACTTGTTTTTATCGAGGGAGTGCGTGTGCTTGGATTCCTTTGACTTTCATAAAGGCAAAGTGCTATTCAGTAACTGGGATGGAGTGGGGTGGATGTTCATCACCTTTCCCTTACTTTTCTGCAGGAGTTTGTCACAATATGTAGATATCTGTCAATTGTGCAATACTCTTTTCCTCCATAGGGAGGGCACTGCTTTCTGCTTCTTCTCAATGTTCCACCATTTGTTTCTGCACAGCAGACATGGGAGTTAATGAGGATTTTCATCTCATTGTTATGGCACGCTTGGTCAATAAAAGTGCCTGACTGGTGGCCTTTGTTGTGTCCTTGGCTTTCCTGGGTTTAGGGTAGGCACCAATTTCAGTCTAGCAGTCACAGCTGAAATCATTGTCAACACCTCCTCCCAAAAAGGGTGCATACATCCATATCATATGCAAAAAGTCCACTGGTGAGTGCCAAACATCCAGGGCTCTGGTAAGGAGTAAGGTAGGTTCTGTGTAGGATTATAAACAGGATGAAGTCGAAACTTGTGCTTCAGGAGACTGTTTGGGAAAATACCAGAGATTACTACCATTCTCTATCATTCTAGGCACGTTCCTAATTCTCCTCGCACCAGTCCTTGAGTGCCTGTAGGACTGACCCAGTATGGCTGCTGTCACGGTCAAGTCATTTGATTAGCGGCTTTCTTTGTTCACAGAGGAGATACATGAGCATGTAGGCTTTCTTAATGGGTCATAGATAATTTTATGTCATGACCGGAGGCTCTTATTATGCATTCTTCTCTTACTTTATTTAGAACAGCAGCAGTCAAGAACCACAGTTCCCAAAAGGCTTAACAACAGGCTAGCCAATGGGAGCACAAAATTAGTCATGTATTGGACCAATAGGGAGCCACCACAGGCCATAGAGTACACCCTTGACTGCAAGCAGCCCTCTTTTCTTGCTGCTCGCAGTCAAGATAAGTACTCTCATTATTTCTCTTCATATCTGTGTTATTGCAATATTGGCTATTGTTAGTTATTTTTGTTAATATTTGACTTGGTGGTTTTTCATTAACGTGTTTCACTCCCAACGCTGTTTCCCGTTTCCAAGGCGTCCCACGCACCTCTCTGGATCCGTTTCCAAACGCTGTCCGCTCTATTGCATCCATCTTCTGAGGAATGCTTTGCAGCGCGCTTCACGCCCGTTCTACTTACCGCTCCGTGTCCTCAGGGCTTCCCTCGGAGCGTGTTCTGCTCTAATTATTGCCTTTTTGACCACGTCGCTTCTCTGTGGTCGTTCCACCCTAATTCAGGGGGCGCGGCCTCTCATCTCTTCCACGTTTCCTTTTCCCTGGTCTGTGGTGCTCATAGCCCCACCCCTCAGGGGAGTGTTTTCTCCTGCCTAGGAGTCTCTCCTAGTTAACCCTTTCCTAGCCAAGGGTTTTTTCCTCCAGTTTTTCCTTCAGTTTTTTCTCAGCGTTTTTACACTTTGGCACAGGGACTCTTCCCTAATAATTTCACAAAAAATATTATTTTTCCCCCTTTTTCGTTTTGGCTATATGGATTCAGATAGTTCTCCTGTCATGCCTGAATTAAATGAGGACGAGGAGGTTTTTAAGCAAGATTTGAATATTTTTATTCAGTCATCGGTAAAACATGCTTTACAAGCTTCCATGGAGAAAATATATGAAAATACTGTTAAATCCATGGTGTCCAATTCTCTGGCCCATTCTGCGGGGGAAAGCAGAACATGTAAGCAGTCTATAAATAGGCCTTCTAAAGGCGCTGAAATGAACAGTGAGGTTGCCTCACAACAGATTGAGGACTTGGTTCCTCTCAGGCCTCCTGCTAAGGAGGGGAATACATAAAAAAATCTTAACACTTCTTCTACCCTTCATTCCAAATGCAAATTGAAATAAAAAAATTCTGATGACGCGCCAAAAGAAATAGATATTTCTCATATTTTGGACACAGATGACATGGATGATTTAGATCATTCCGACATTCCTGATAATTTTTCAACCACCTCTCCTCCATCTAAACATCTCAAACTTTCTCTCACTGATGCTTCCTCCAATATTGTGGATTCCAATGGAGTTCCAATGTTTGACCCCACTCTGATCCATCACCCCAATTCCACCGAGTGGCTTCCTTCTGCTCATGTGGGACAATATATTTTGTCCTGTCTTCGTCTCCCTTTGGACAAGCAAACTCGTGCGAAACTTAGATCGGAGTGTCCAAGGCCTTCCCTAGCTTCCAAAATTACCGCCACCCCCTCTATTGATCAGTCCCTGATAACTTTCTTCACCAAATTTGGTAAGGATCCCCGTAAAGGGGTTGACAAGGCCTGGACGACTTGCCAGGACAAGCTTCTGGAAGTGGTGTGTCTTCTTGCCCGTATTTTCGATCTGGTGGAATCAGCCAGAGTGGATGATTCGTCTATCAACCCTTCAGACCTTTACCTCCGGATCCAAAGAGCTTTCTGTCTCCTAGCAAATGCCAACTCGGCGATCACCCACGAGAGAAGAAAAGGTCTTTTACTAAAGTTGGACCCTAAGCTGGCTATTCTAGCCTCCCTGGATCCCGGCATGCAGGCCGACGGAAAGCTTTTTGGTGATTCTTTCATCAAAGACCTCAGTCGTTATGTCTCTACTTTCTCTTCGCTTGACAAAGCACAACAATCCTTGAAAAAGGTATTGAATCAACGTGTTTTTGCACAGGCTGGTAGAGCAAGGAGCCGCTTTACCGGCCGCACTTACCGAAACCAAGGTACAAGAGGCTCCTTCAACTCTAACAACCAAGAGTACAAACCTCAATTCTACCCTCAAAGGAGCAGAGGCTTCTGCAATCGTGGACAACGTTATTCCAGATCCAATAATTCACAAGGTAAGCCGGTATTCTGGCCTTCCTGTGGGAGGGCGTTTACAATATTTCCTCCCAAAATGGCGGTTAATTTCCTCAGACCCTTGTATTCTAGACACTGTTCAGGGTTGTATCACATCAAACTTTATTCCCCTCATTTTCAGTCTTTTCCTCCTCCTTCTCCAAAATTCTCTCTTCTGATGTCCTCTCTCATTACTTCAGAGGTTCAGTCGCTCTTAGACAAAAATGCTATCCAACCCTCACCTCCCTATCCGTCGGGATTTACCAGTTCCCTCTTTCTGGTTCACAAAAAGAACAAGAAACTAAGGTCAGTAATCGATCTCAAATCATTCAACCACTTCATAGTATACCGCCATTTCAAAATGAAAACTATACTCCACCTCAGGGACATTTTACTTCAAAACGATTGGCTGGTCAGACCAGACCTTCAGGACGCTTATTTGACTATTCCTATTCATACTTCTCACAGGAAATTCTTACAATTCCAATGGCTCTCAAAAACATATCAGTTTTCCTCCCTTCCCTTCAGCCTTTCATCTGCTCCCTGGTATTTCACAAAACTGATGAAACCGGTAGTGGCTCATCTCAGATCTCTAGGTATCAGACTCAATCTACCTCGACGACATTCTCATCATGCATCAGAACATGTCTTCTCTCCTTTCACATCTCCACACCACAACTTCGCTCTTCATGGACCACGAAAAATCCATGGTTGTCCCTTCTCAACAAATAGAGTTTTTAGGATTTCAAATAGATTCTGTTTTAGCCACCCTCCATCTTCCTCCCTTAAAAGGTTTCTTCGATCAAAAAAGAGCTTTCTCTTACGCTCCGAAAATATCTAATTTCACTCAGATCCCTTGCAAGAGTGGAAGGTCTTCTTTCTTCCTCAATGCAGGCCATTTTTCCAGGCCCCCTTCAATACCGCGCTCTTCAACGCCTAAAAATCCTTCACCTTCGCAAAGGTCTTGCCTTTTCCGACCTCATATCTCTGGACGCAGAATCCCGGATGGAAATTCAATGGTGGATATCCCATTTAGATGTCTGGAACGGCAGATTTATCTTCCCCTCTGTGCCCGATCTTGTATTAGAATCAGAAGCAAGTCTGGGCTGGGCCGCCCATTGTGGTCCAATATCGACTGGTGGTATATGGTCCACAGAGGAGTCCAGATTACATATAAATTGTTTAGAGCTTCTTGCAGGTTCCTTTGCGATCCAAAGCTTTACAAAAAACAGGGCCCAGTGTTCTATTCTTCTTCGCATGGACAACATATCCGCAGTACTTTACTTAAACCATCTTGGAGGCACCAGATCCAGACCTCTGGCTCTGCTAGCCAAGAGCCTTTGGGAATTCTGTCTATCCCACAAATTTTCCCTTCTAGCAGAATATCTTCCAGGCTCCCAGAATTATATAGCGGATTGGCACTCCCGTCATCTCAAGGACACCAGCGATTGGAAACTGCATCCGTCAGTCTTTCCAAAACTTTTAAACAAATGGGGTCCCTTTCACACAGACCTCTTCGTGTCTCGACTCAATTCCCAGCTTCCGCTCTTTTTCAGTTGGCGTCCTGATCTTCTAGCTATGTCTACAGACGCTTTTCTTCAAGACTGGTCCCAGTCGCTCAACTATGCCTTTCCTCCTTTCATTTTCATCAACAGGGTTCTAGCCCAGGTCAGATGTCAAAAAGCTTCTCTGTTCATCGTGGTTCCCTTCTGGCAGTCCCAGGTTTGGTTAGCTCCTCTTCTCAAATTATTGACAGATTTTCCTCTACTTCTCCCAGTTTTCCCATCTCTCACTACTAGATCCATCCGGATCTCCCCACAATCTAATTCTCAACAATTCGTTAACCCTTTCAGCTTGGAGGGTCTCGGGATTGCCCAACAGACCTTTTCAATTTCGGCAGAAGCTTCAGAACTCATTAGTAACGCCTGGGCTCCTGGCACAAAGAATGCCTACAGATCTGTCTGGTCTCTTTGGTCAGGCTGGTGTGTGGGAAAATGTGCCAATCCCTTTTCAACAGATCTAAACTTAATCATTGACTTTTTAGCGGCCCAGGCAAGTTCAGGTAAGTCTTTTAGAACTATAAATCTCTATAGATCAGCTATTTCCATGCACCATTGTTATATTAATGGCAAACCAATTGGAGAACATCCTTTAATCTGTCGCTTTTTGAAGGGAGTAAAATTGTCAAAACCACCGGCTTCCAAATACTCTTATATTTGGGATGTATCCCTCGTATTGAATCTGTTTCTTGCTTGACCAGATAATTTGAGCCTTTCCTTGAAAATGCTTTCTGCTAAACTAACAATGTTGCTGTGTTTAATCTCTATTAAACGAGTCTCTGATGTTAAAGCTTTGGACGTTTCTTCACGACAATTCATGCCTACGGGTGTTTTATTTTAAATTTCCAAACGCACCAAAACCAATCTTCATTCGGTCTTCTACCCCTTTTTTCCTGACAAACCAAAACTCTCTGTGGGTCTCTGTTTAAAGAAATATGAGAAAAGAACTCTTAACTTAAGAATGTCCTCTTCCCACCAACTTCTAATTTCCTTTCGTAGGTCCCATAAACCAGTTTCTTCAGCCACGTTGGCCCGTTGGGTTAAATGGGTTATATCCTTAGCGGGTATAGATATTTCCACCTTTGATGCCCATTCTTCCAGGGGAGCCATGGCTTCTAAAGCTTTTTCTTTGGGCTCCAGTCTAGAGGACATTCTCAGGTCGGCCGATTGTTCTAATGATAATGTTTTTAAAACTTTTTACTGCAAACCTGTTAAAACTGCAACTTTTTTGGTAATTGACAAGCTTTAAACTTGCATAATAAGAGCCTCCGGTTTTGACATAAAATGCAGATTTTCCTAGTAAGTTATGATGGAAAGTGTTCATTTTATTAAAGACACGGAGGCGAGTATTATACGGCCTCTATATTTATTAATACGTATTTTTTCTTTCCCTCCCAGCGACTCCATCATGACCTCCTTCATCGGGATGATTCCAGTCTGTCTACAGCCTCTTCTTCCGACGTTGGACATCAATATTCTCCATTCCTGCTTCCTCAAGAACTTCGTTCTCCTCCAAGTTTTGCCTGGCTTATTTCCTGTGTTCAAGACTTTCTCTCCTTCACTTTCGCTTTGGCAATTATAGGACTGATTTTTCCTTTGTTTCATGACTCTGATCTGCTCACGCAAGAAAAGAGGGCTGCGTGCAGTCAAGGGTGTACTCTATGGCCTGTGGTGGCTTCCTATCGGTCCAATACATGACTACTGTTTTGCTCCCATTGGCTAGCCTGTTGCTAAGCCTTTTGGGAGCTATAGTTCTTAACTTACTAGGAAAATCTACATTCTAATCCCTAATCAAAGTAGCTGATATGCAATATTTAGCTGTGTATGTATGAATTTTATGTTGAAAAACAACAAAAGAGAACTCCCTATCATACCAAGTCTATCCCTTTACCTGCCTAAGGGGGTCACGCTATGGTGTTAAAACGACTCTCACCCACTGGGATTCCGAGTGGCATGTTGCATTCTAGTCTTGATGCCTAAGGTGTCTGAACAGGTTCAGTTTGGTAACCAAGGGAGTTCTTTGGTTATTACGTGGGATACTAGATTTAAAATAGTTGATTGTGTCCTGAGGGTTAATTTTATTTTCAAAGGTCAAAGGGCACCCTGACAAGAGTTGAAAACAGTTTGCGATACACCAAAGGGAAGGAAAGGTGAGCAAACCTTATATCAGTTCCTCCTCTTTGGAATATAGAGCCTTTTATGTTCACCACTTACAACAAACAGTTCATCTCCTTGCTCTTTTTCATAATAGTCTTCTTTGTGGGTACAGTCTGAGACTGCTAATGCAGTCTTTTCATTAAATAGGCTTTACTCCTAGCTTTCATACTGTTGTAGTCCTGGGAATGGCTTCTTTATTGTTTTTTCCTTCTAGCACAACTGAGTGCAACATACACAAAGTTGCATATGAATTACCAAATGCATCCTCTAACAAAATGTCACAACTACTGGTGTTGCTAATGCTTGTTTCAAGATGTAGTTTGCTTCAATGTCCTCTTTATATTTACATTTGCAAGTGTGTTATGTACAGTGTACAGTCCATTAAAGAAACTAAGATGGCTCCACAATTGATTTACATCCATGGGACATGGATATGAACTATACATTTATACAGTAGCTGTCCTGTCACAGGGCATCCCCCCTCCTATGACCACAACCCTTGGCTTCCTCTTCAATTACTTTATTAGGAAGTATCTTACATTTTGGATATTGCTTAAACTTATCTTGTTTCTCTTTAACCTTAAATTCAGCAGTCACAAGGGGTAGTCTGTCGCCTAAATGTCTATCACATTGTTAGAGTGTCAAAAAGCTCAATGATTAGGCACTACTTTGGACAACAGATGGATTATTTGGCTACTCAGTCAAAGGGATATGGTGGAATCATGTCCCTACATAACAAACTATATTCGGAGGCAAAATAATTCAGTCAGTTGCTATTTGTGCACCATTTTATGACATTAATAAACAGAAAAATAAGTTTCACATGTAGCATAATATAAATAAATGTGCTCTCTGCAATATCAAGGAATTTCTTAAAAACCACACACACACTTAAAAAAATTTTTTTTTTTTATTTGTGATAAAAAAGTGAGAATTACAATATTCTATTATTAAAAAAAGTATCTTCACGAGGCAGTTTTATCTGGAAATATATTCTTCCTGAGATACTCCATCCAGGCTTCTTTTGTTGAAAGGGCCATTGAATTCCATTCGAAAAGAGGAATCTGCAAGAGACCAAAGTTTGTTTAAGAGAATTTTACAGAATAACTGTTTGGAAACCATTTATTTTGGAACTATATGACATATTCCCTTGCAACCCGCATAATATGAAACTCACAATTAATATGGTCATTATAATTTTCGTCCTGATGTTAAAAGTAGGTCACCTACAAAACATGTATTATTTACTGACTGTAGCTTTTGCCAACAGCAAACAGAAAGCAAACAGGCTGCTGAAGGCATAGTCCAGCGATCACTGTATCCTGCATTGGCTCCCATTTCATACACATGGTGTGTGGATCTGTCTCCGAAGCGTTTAGATTCAGGAACTACTAAGCAGCAGAAAAGGAGGAATTCACAGAATACTTAGCATCCAGTGCTCCTAAAACAAGATTTACAGTGGAACACAGACATCACTAAGCCTCCTTGACACTCTAGGTAGATTGGATGATTATTCAAGGTCTAAATCAATAGAGGTGTTGTACGGTAAATGTAGGTACAGTGCAACACAACTATCACAGTAAATAAAGATATCAATCCTATATAATATCTGCAAAGCCCTAATGTGCAAAGAGTTTGGGACACACCTGAAATTGAAAGGCATGGCATAACGCAAAAAAGCAATAGATAAGTAAGCCCTGCCTGCCTAAGAGGAACTGTTTGCTCGCTATTTGTCCGAATCAACTGAGTTTTGGGGCACTCTTCCCATCCGTGATTTTAAAGCATTCTGGCTTTACATTCTGATTTTACAGTTTTTTTTTTTTCAAGTACCTGGTATGATTCTGAGGTATTAAAGAGCAAGTTACTTACCTTTGTTAATGCTTTTTTTAGTGAATAGTGTGAGCACAGATTTCTCACCCTATGAATAGTTCCCCAAGAGTCAAACTGGATCTCGAAATTAAAAAGCAGTACACCTGACTGCTCGTATTGAGATCCAAACAATGGAGTCTCTCCTCCTGTTTCGAGGGGTGATGTGAGGCAAAGAATGTAATAAGTGGGAAAGCCTGCCAGACACGGAAAGCAGAAATGCAGCTCGAGTTCTCAACACCAGCTTATATGAAAAATAAAAATGTATAAAGCAGCCGGGCCAAGAGTGCCTGAAGCTTACTTGTGTGCTGATGTTATCACGATGAGGAATACCGTATCCAGGGTCAAGAGACGTAGTGGGCAACTGTGCTTTGGCTCAAAATGGGGTGCACATTAGAAAAGGGAGAACCAAATTCAAGCCCCACTTGAGCATCACAGAGGACTTTGGCAGAAACATATGTTGTAAAACTTTAAGAAATCTCATCACAACAGGTTATTCATACAAAGAAGGCTGATCATGCAACTTTAAAAATGCTGAAACAGTTGACAAACAACCTTCAACAGCTTTGTTGGCATGCACCGTGGGATGTTGTTCTGCTCCCGTATATAGGGACGGAAGTACGGATACATATATGTCAGCATCCAAAGTGTAGGCTGTTACTGAAAGAAGTGGACTCTTTTTGGAAATATGAGAACACTCATCGCACATAATTGGAACTGCGCTGAATTATTCTAGATGAATGGTTGCTGCTTTGGCTAGGATGTACTTAATATCCAGAGCAAGCCGTGAGGAAGTCCTGTAATGGGACGAAACACGTGTCGGCTGAAGTCTTCAATCATTGGTTGAAAATATGCAAAGACCTAATAGCGTAAAATCTTCAATCATTATTTAAAATTGTGTATAAGCTGTTAGTTTGCTCTTATTGTTTGAAATCATGCAATTATATGAAGTTACAAAAATATGAATGTGAACATTTGTGCAGAGTATTTCTTTCTAAATTGACTTAGTAAACAAAAGAAAAAAATGATTTACACTATGATGTCTAAGAATTGATATTTCTTACCTATACCTTTTTGAAAATTCATAGACAAGCACCTGGCTTCCAGACCTCAAAAGGAGAATCAACGACCTCAGGAGGAAGATACAAGGAAACTAGCTGCCTCTGTTCAATCTCCAAGCATAGAGCTGCAGATTATGGGGGCCAGGTGCAGGACCCTGTCCTACTGTTGCAACTGTAGATCAGAGGTCTTCTAAGTGTGGGTGTGCTACCCCTGGGGTTGCATTAATGTAGTCCCAGGGAAGGGGGGCTCAAATGTGTCTGCAATTAGTTGTAAATTAATGTGGAGATGGGGTTCAAAGATGTTGCTAACCAGAATAATATATTGTATATTTTGTTATGTTTTTTTCTCCTCAAGGTAACTGCATGTAAAATAACGCACACTGAAAAATAAAATATATATATTTGCAAGTTAAACTAATCTGTTATACTCAGGTGTGTGTGTATATATATGTATATATGGAAAATGTCACTTACCCAGTGTACATCTGTTCGTGGCATTAGTCGCTGCAGATTCACATGCTGTGCACATCCCGCCATCTGGTGTTGGGCTCGGAGTGTTACAAGTTGTTTTTCTTCGAAGAAGTCTTTTCGAGTCACGAGACCGAGGGACTCCTGCCATTTCAACTCCATTGCGCATGGGCGTCGACTCCATCTTAGATTGTTTTCCCCGCAGAGGGTGAGGTAGGAGTTGTGTATGCTAGTAATTGTGCCCATGCAATGGAGTGAATGCGTATGTACATAATGAAGTTTTAAGTAATATATTTACAAATGTACAAATGTTTAAGATCTACTTCTAAACAGCTACAGACTCCCGGGGAGGCGGGTGGGCGCATGTGAATCTGCAGCGACTAATGCCACGAACAGATGTACACTGGGTAAGTGACATTTTCCGTTCGATGGCATGTGTAGCCGCAGATACACATGCTGTGCATAGACTAATAAGCAGTTATCTCCCCAAAAAGCGGTGGTTCAGCCTGTAGGAGTTGAAGTAGTTTGAAATAATGTTCTTAGTACAGCTTGACCTACTGTTGCCTGTTGTGCAGTTAACACATCTACACAGTAGTGCTTGGTAAATGTATGAGGCGTAGACCATGTTGCTGCCTTACATATTTCGTTCATTGGAATATTTCCCAGAAAGGCCATGGTAGCACCTTTCTTTCTGGTTGAGTGTGCCTTTGGTGTAATAGGCAGTTCTCTCTTAGCTTTAAGATAGCAGGTTTGAATGCACTTAACTATCCATCTAGCAATGCCTTGTTTTGAAATAGGATTTCCTGTATGAGGTTTTTGAAAGGCGATAAATAGTTGTTTTGTCTTTCGAATTAGTTTTGTTCTGTCAATGTAGTACATTAGTGCTCTTTTGATGTCTAATGTATGTAGTGCTCCTTCAGCTACAGAATCTGGCTGTGGGAAGAACACTGGTAATTCTACCGTTTGATTCAAGTGGAACGGTGAGATTACTTTTGGTAAAAATTTAGGATTGGTCCGTAGAACAACTTTATTTTTGTGTATTTGAATAAATGGTTCTTGAATGATAAATGCTTGAATCTCACTCACTCTTCTTAGAGATGTGATGGCAATTAAAAATGCAACTTTCCACGTTAAGTATTGCATTTCACAAGAGTGCATGGGCTCAAAAGGTGGACCCATGAGTCGTGTTAAGACAATGTTGAGGTTCCATGAAAGAACTGGTGGTGTTCTTGGTGGTATAATTCTCTTTAGGCCTTCCATAAATGCTTTTATGACTGGTATCCTAAATAATGAAGTTGAGTGCGTAATTTGCAGGTAAGCTGAAATTGCCGTAAAATGTATTTTAATGGAAGAGAAAGCTAGTTTAGATTTCTGCAAATGTAGTAAGTATCCTACTATCTCTTTTGCAGATGTGTGTAAAGGTTGAATTTGATTATTATGGCAGTAATAAACAAATCTTTTCCACTTATTTGCATAACAGTGTCTAGTGGTAGGTTTTCTAGCCTGTTCTATGACATCCATACATTCCTGTGTGAGGTCTAAGTGCCCGAATTCTAGGATTTCAGGAGCCAAATTGCTAGATTCAGCGATGCTGGATTTGGATGTCTGATCTGTTGTTTGTGTTGTGTTAACAGATCTGGTCTGTTTGGCAGTTTGATATGAGGTACTACTGAAAGGTCTAGTAGTGTTGTGTACCAAGGTTGCCTTGCCCATGTTGGTGCTATTAGTATGAGTTTGAGTTTGTTTTGACTCAACTTGTTTACTAGATATGGAAGAAGTGGGAGAGGGGGAAAAGCGTATGCAAATATCCCTGACCAGTTCATCCATAGTGCATTGCCCTGAGACTGATGTTGTGGGTACCTGGATGCGAAGTTTTGGCATTTTGAGTTTTCTTTTGTTGCAAATAGATCTATTTGTGGCGTTTCCCACATTTTGAAATAAGTGTTCAGTATTTGGGGGTGAATTTCCCATTCGTGGATCTGTTGGTGATCCCGAGAGAGATTGTCTGCTAACTGATTCTGAATCCCTGGAATAAATTGTGCTATTAGGCGAATGTGGTTGTGAATCGCCCAATGCCATATTTTTTGTGTTAGGAGACACAACTGTGTCGAGTGTGTTCCTCCTTGTTTGTTTAGGTAATACATTGTTGTCATGTTGTCTGTTTTGACAAGAGTGTATTTGTGGGTTAATATGGGTTGAAATGCTTTCAGAGCTAGAAACACCGCTAACAGTTCTAAGTGGTTTATATGAAACTGTTTTTGATGAATGTTCCATTGTCCTTGGATGCTGTGCTGATTGAGGTGTTCTCCCCACCCTGTCATGGATGCATCTGTTGTTATTACGCATTGTGGCGCTGGGTCTTGAAAAGGCCGCCCTTGGTTTAAATTTATACTGTTCCACCATTGAAGCGAGATGTATGTTTGGCGGTCTATCAACACCAGATCTAGAAGCTGACCCTGTGCTTGTGACCATTGTGATGCTAGGCACTGTTGTAAGGGCCGCATGTGCAACCTTGCGTTTGGGACAATGGCTATGCATGAGGACATCATGCCTAGGAGTTTCATTACTAATTTGACCTGTATCGTCTGGTTTGGATACATGGCTTGTATTACATTTTGGAATGTTTGGACTCTTTGTGGACTTGGAGTGGCAATCCCTTTTACTGTGTTGATTGTTGCTCCTAGGTATTGCTGTGTTTGACACGGCAGAAGGTGTGACTTTGAGTAATTGATTGAGAAACCTAGTTTGTGTAGGGTTTCTATGACGTCATTTGTGTGTCGTGAACACTGTTTTTGCGTGTTGGTTTTGATTAACCAATCGTCTAGGTAAGGGAACACATGTATTTGCTGCCTTCTGATATGTGCAGCTACTACTGCTAGACATTTTGTAAAAACTCTTGGTGCAGTTGTTATTCCGAATGGCAACACTTTGAATTGGTAATGTATCCCTTGGAATACAAACCTTAGGTCCTTTCTGTGTGAAGGATGTATTGGTATATGGAAATATGCATCCTTTAGATCCAGTGTTGTCATGTAGTCTTGTTGTTTGAGCAGTGGGATTACTTCTTGTAATGTAACCATGTGAAAGTGGTCTGATTTGATGTATGTATTTAATATTCTGAGATCTAGTATAGGTCTTAGAGTTTTGTCTTTTTTGGGTATTAGAAAGTACA
Organism: Pleurodeles waltl; assembly: GCF_031143425.1. NCBI lineage: Eukaryota > Metazoa > Chordata > Amphibia > Caudata > Salamandridae > Pleurodeles > Pleurodeles waltl. Next base: position 1,630,371,938 of record NC_090440.1, read on the forward strand.
GTGAGTAAACTCCTGTGTTTAGTTCTTGTTTTGGTACTAATTCTATTGCCTCTTTTTGGAGCAATGCTTGAACTTCTAATCCTAGAAGATTTATATGTTGTTTCGACATACTGTGTGTTTTCGGTGGGACTGTTGGAGGGAATTCTCGAAATTCTATGCAATAACCATACTGGATAATTGCTAGTACCCAAGTATCTGTTGTTATCTCCTCCCAATGTTTGTAAAATTGGCTTAATCTTCCCCCCACAGGTGTTATGTGATGGGGATGGGTGACTTGTGAGTCACTGCTTATTTTGAGGACTTTTGGGGCTTTGGAATTTTCCTCTACCTCTTTGGAATTGTCCCCCTCTATATTGCCCCCGAAAACTTCCCCGCTGATATTGGCTTTGGTAAGTGGGCCTTTTTTGTGATGTTGTGGTTTCTGTAGGTTGTCCTCGAAACCCTCCCCTAAAAGGTGTTTTGCGAAAGGTGCCTCTGCTCTGCGGGGAGTAGAGTGCGCCCATGGCTTTTGCCGTATCAGTGTCCTTCTTGAGTTTCTCAATAGCAGTGTCGACTTCCGGACCAAACAACTGCTGTTCATTAAATGGCATATTTAGCACGGCTTGTTGAATTTCTGGCTTGAAACCTGACGTGCGGAGCCATGTGTGCCTTCTTATTGTTATTGCAGTATTTACTGTCCTTGCAGCCGTATCTGCTGCATCCATTGAAGACCGTATCTGATTATTAGAGATACTTTGTCCTTCTTCCACCACTTGTTTTTTGGAACTCCTTGGGTAAATGTTCTATCAAATGTTGCATCTCATCCCAGTGCGCTCTGTCATATCTTGGCAAAAGCGCTTGTGAATTGGCAATGCGCCATTGGTTTGCTGCTTGTGCTGCAACCCTTTTGCCTGCAGCATCAAATTTGCGACTCTCTTTGTCTGGAGGTGGTGCGTCTCCCGAGGTATGAGAGTTTGCTCTCTTACAAGCTGCCCCGACAACTACTGAGTCTGGAGTTAACTGCGTTGTAATATAAACAGGATCTGTTGGCGGTGGCTTGTATTTTTTCTCCACTCTTGGAGTTATGGCTTGGCCTTTAACAGGATCTTGAAAGATTTATTTTGAATGTTTTTGCATTCCTGGGAGCATAGGTAGTCTTTGGTACTGGCTATGAGTGGAGGTTAGCGTGTTAAACAAGAAGTCATCCTCAATTGGTTCTGAATGCAAGGTGACGTTATGGAAAGCAGCTGTCCTTGCGATCACCTGTGTGTAAGATGTACTGTCCTCAGGAGGGGACGGCCTGGTAGGGTACGAGTCTGGGCTGTTGTCCGATACTGGAGCATCGTAAAGGTCCCATGCATCGGGATCATCTTGACTCATGGCAGTATGAGTCGGGGAGTGCATCAGTGGAGGAGTTGCTACTGGTGATGTGTGCACTGATGGTGGTGGAGAAGGTGGTGGAGTTGTTTTCTTTGCCACCTTTGCCTGTGGCTCCTTGTCCTTTTCGTGAAAGGCAAGTTTTCTTTTTATCTTAATTGGAGGAAGAGTGGTTATCTTCCCTGTGTCTTGATGAATGTTGAGCCTCCTTTGAGTATAGTCTGGCTCTACAGCTTGAAGTTCCTCTCCAAATCTATGTTTTTTCATTTGGGAGGCCAATCCTTGTTCCTCTGTATAGGAACCTGTTTTCGGCTCCGAGGCTGGATGTTTCGGAACCGAAACTTTTTCGGAGGTCTTTTTAGGCTCCGAAGAAACCTTTGTAATTTTCGGCATGGTGGTGTCTTGATGCCGAATTTTTTCGGTGCCGCTGTGACGGTGCCGAAATTTCTCAGAGCCGATGTCTCGGGTCCGAGATTGCTGTGTGGCGGTATCTCGACTGGAGTCGGATGACTTCGACACCAGCGTGCCCTTTTTCGGTGCCTTGGCTCAGTCACCGCTTGTTTGGGTTAAGCCATGGCCTGTTGGCGGTGGCGTCCCCTGGGTTTATGTTGACTTCTCGTGAGTCTTATGTTTCGACGTCTTACTCACGGTTTTTGGCGTTTCTTCGGCCTCGAGCTCTTCCGAGTCCGACTCTTGGATAGAGAAAGCTTCCTCTTCTTCCTCGAAACGCTCTTGTTCTGTCGGCGTCGACGCCATCTGCAGTCTTCTGGCTCTTCGGTCTCTTAACGTCTTTCTGGACCGAAACGCTCGACAGACCTCACAAGTATCTTCCTTGTGCTCTGGGGACAAGCACAAGTTATAGACCAGATGCTGATCTGTATACGGATACTTGTTATGGCATTTTGGACAGAAGCGGAATGGGGTCCGTTCCATCAGCCTTGAATTCACACGTGGCCGGGCCGACCAGGCCCCGACGGGGGATCGAAAAAACCCCGAAGGGCCACCGGAACTCTTCTAAACTCGGTGTTGATCTGTTGTAACTAACCCGATACCGAACGCAAACAATACCGATGTTTTTTCCGAGATTCTAACTAACTTTCTGACCCGAAACACGGAGCGAAAAGGAACACGTCCGAACCCGATGGCGGAAAAAAACCAATCTAAGATGGAGTCGACGCCCATGCGCAATGGAGTCGAAATGGGAGGAGTCCCTCGGTCTCGTGACTCGAAAAGACTTCTTCGAAGAAAAACAACTTGTAACACTCCGAGCCCAACACCAGATGGCGGGATGTGCACAGCATGTGTATCTGCAGCTACACATGCCATCGAACATATATATATATAAATATATATCTATATATATATATATATATATATATATATATAACTGAGGGTGGGTTGGAAGGGATAGGGGAGGGGATGTATGCAGAGTCACAGAATTAAACCCTGATTGGTGCAGTGAGGAATATATATAAATTATATTTTTAAATTGTATTACACAGTATAAAATTGGCTGCAGCAAAATGATGTTTAAGATAAAACAGGTTATTTACAAATATACATTTTAGTACTAAGTAACAAGTAATCATACTGTATCTACTGGAAATATTGTATAAGGGCCCATTAAAATTACACACTCCAGAGCTCTGCTGATTCAGCCCTTATTTTATCTCTTATGCCGCCCTGAAGCTTCAAGTAGCTCAATAACACCATAAGTAGGGCTGAGGGAAAGGAAGAAGAGCAGGGGATGGTGGGCAGGGCTTGTAAGGACACTGGAGAGCAGGAAAGGAAGTAAGGAGCGTGCAGGGGCTGAGCGAAGGAATGAGCTGGAAAAGGCAAAGACAGTGGGGTCAGCAAGGAGGAGTGAAACAAAAGAAAGACCAAAAAAGACTGACTGAAAAGAAAGGCTTCAAGAATCTAATATGGCATAAAAGGCGGCAGTAAGAGAGAAAATGCTCACATGAGCAAGGGTGAAAAAGGAAACAAATACAAAGGGGAGGGAAAGAGAGGAGAGTCACCATAAGTAAGCACTAATATGAAAGAGGAGGCAAGCAGAAAAAGAGAGCAAGAGGAAACAGCACAAGTGAGGGAATGAGAGAAACAGGCATTAGTGCAGCAGGTGCTGTGGGCTCTGGGGCCACGGTGTGAGTAGGCACTGGACCCTAGTTATGGCTGTCTTACTATGAAAAGGCATACAGGGCACATTTTCCTTGTTAGCATTAGTGCCCAGGTCACCCTTGCTGCACACTGAACAGGGCCCCAGCACTGGGAAGTATATATGTTTTTTTTTCTTTTCTGTCACCTTGTTTTTATTGTAAATTTTGAGACACATCTTAATTGTTACAGCATTAAACTTATAAGTCTGCTATCAATAGGGATAGCCATTAGTATTAACATTTTCACAAAGTTTTGAGCAGACATGTGTCAATATATTATTTCCTTCATTCGGTATCAACCACAGATAATATATCCTTGTTATTAATGACATCGTAACATACATGCAATTTCTTGTGATCTTAGTCCTCAGCAGTGCCTCTGGTAGACTTAAGTGCAAATACACAAAAATTAAAAACATATATAACTTCCAGACATAAAGGTTGGTCATCGAGAGGGGTAGCAGTGGTTGAGCCAAGAAGCGGCTCATCGTAAGGAGCAGCGGAGTGTCCTAGACAGATCACATTGGTAAACGGTAGACTGCACTATGTTTGGAAGAGGTGTAGTGCTCGTATACGGGTGGGGCACGCTTAGAGTGGCAACCCTTGTGAAAGGAAGTGGACCCCAAATAAAATCAAAGCCTTTCCTGGTCTCCTTCGTTATGTCTGTCATGCATTTCATTGTGAGTGCTTGCCAAAAGAGAGCATGCAACTGTGATATAGAAGGGGCCTCTGGTTTCTTCCAGGCTGCTGCTAACGCCATTTTGGCTGCCCCAGGCATAACCATAGAACAGAACGGTCACCAATGGTTTGGTTTTTAAGGTCTGGGGGACGGAGGCCTAGAAGCACTAATTCTGGAGTACACGGTATTGAGTATCCTAAGATTTCTTTAATTTGGGCTAATATTTCTATCCAGTACGGTCGGATTGTTAGACAGTCCTACCAATTGTGCTGGAAATCTCCGAAAAGGCCACATCCCCTCCAGCAATGATCCGATGTATTCAGAAATATTTTCCGTAGTTTTGTGGGGTATAAATACCAATTATAGAGCACCCTGTACTGTGCCTCTCGCGGGCCTATTGATCGATTGCATTTCATTATACCTGCCCATAATCTCTCCCATTGCCCCTCAGTAATCGGTTTCCCTAGGATGTGCTCCCAAAATGTAACATAGGTATGGGTGTGTGTGTAGTGGATTGTAGTAAGGCATAAAGGAAGGATATGGATCCTCGAGTGGTCCCCGCTTTTTTTAAACAAAGTTTCTATTGGTCGTAACTCTCTAGCTTCTTTTACTGATGGAGTAAGAACCCAATGTTTCAATTGATTATAATGATAGATCTCAGTGGGTGGTAAATGAAATCTGCAGTAAAAACTCTCAAACGTCAAAATCTCCCCTCTATCGAACATATCTGAAATAATTAGACATCCAGCCTCTCCCCATCCATCGAAGGGACCTTGGTGTAGTGCTGGTTAATAGGCCTCATTGTAGTGTATGGGTGTATAAGGTGATGGAAATGTTGTTAAGTTATTCATGTTGGTTACTTTGTCCAATACTTTCAGAGTGGTAGCTGCCGGGTTCTTAAATATGCATTTTTAGGGTAGTGTCCTTTGGGTTTCCATAGTACATCCCAGATTGTCCTCCCTACTACAGCCCAGTCCATGTGTAGCCGTTGTTTCTCAGAAGC